>NC_059160.1:75583523-77019361 GCF_019923935.1 Bubalus bubalis | reverse complement strand
CTTAAAATTCAACATTCAAAAAATTAAGATCATGGCATCCGATCCCATCACTTCACAGCAAATAGAAGAGGAAAAAGTGGAAACAGTGGCAGAATTTACTTTCTTAGGTTCTAAAATCACTGTGGATGGTGACTGCAGCCACAAAATTAAAAGACACTTGTTCCTTGGAAGGAAAGCTATGACAAACCTAGACAACATATTGAAAAGCAAAGGCATCACTTTGCCAACAAGTCTGTCTAGTCAAAGATACAGTTTTTCCAGTAGTCATGTACAGATGTGAGAGTTGGACCATAAAGAAGGCTGAGAGCCCAAGAACTGATGCTTTTGAACTGTGGTGCTGGAGAAGACTCTTGAGAGTCCCTTGGACAGCAAAGAGATCAAACCAGTCAATCCTAAAGGAACTAAACCCCAAGTATTCATTGAAAGGACTGATGAAGCTCAAATATTCTGGCCATCTGATGGGAAGAGCTGACTCACTGGAAAAGACACTGATGCTGAGAAAGACTGAAGGCAGGAGGAGAAAAGGGTGACAGGATGAGATGGTTGGATGGCATCATCAATTCAATGGACATGAATTTGGGCCAACTCCAGGAGACAGTAAAGGACAGGGGAGCCCAGCATGCTGCGGTCTATGGGGCTGCAAAGAGTCAGACAAAACACAGTGACTGAACACACAACTTTGTTTCATATTTGTGTAATAATTATTTACTGAAACTATCTCTTAATCACATTTTGAATAAATATTAGACAGTGGAAAATATTACATAAAATTTTTAAAAAGAAATTACAAATCAGTAGGAATAGCCCAATTTCCCTGTAACAAAAATGGGGAGAGTGATTGTCTCTGGATGGTTTTTCTCTTTTTATATACTTCTCCAGATTTTCTAAAATTTTCAAACTAACTTGTGTTACTTTAATAATAGGGAGTAAACACACACAAAAAATGGAGTGCTTTTTAACACACACATACAAACACGGTGAGTGGAAACAACAAATAATGTTCCCCTTCAATACACAATCATTTTCCAAATTCATTACTCCGTGATTCACTTTCCTGCTACTGCAGCTACTTAGTACTATTCACTTTCCTTATATGGTATTTATTTTAATGCTCCCAAACACTAAGTATCCAACAGATCTTTAAAGTTACTCATACACATTACATAACGCAGAGAATATACAACAATTTCAAACTACTGTACTGACTTCTCAATGCTCTTAATCATAAATTACAAATGAATTTCATTTATAGAAAAAAAAAACAGCATGATGTTCACAAAAATATGTTTGGCTAACAATGATAAGGAGAAAACACACAGGTTACAGAACCTAGGGGGAAAATATTCTAGTTCAAAATCTTTCATCCTTAATGAAAAAGGAATGATGAGAAAGGTAGACTTCCTGTCATATATACGAACACACAGAAAGTATCAGGAATTCAGCATGCAAAAAATATGCAAATATTAACTGGCCTACTCTGAAACACAGGAGAATCAATTTTTCCCCACTCTTCCAACTCCCCAGTACAATAGCCAAATATTTAATTAAATAAAAATAAAGGACAAACCACATGAATACTGAAGTACCACAAGGTACAAGAAGTAACTGAACCACACAACTTAAGAAACTAGTTTCATTACAACCACTATTAATCAGGACTTTATACTTTCACATGCTTTATAATTAGTCAAACATTTTTGCTTTTAACATCTCAGTTCTCATCAGCAACATTAGGAGGTAAGTGACTAAAAGGTTGAAGTTATCCAACACCAACCTGCACAGGCATAGAGCTAACAAATTCATGGAACCCGGCTAGAACCCATCTTCTAAATCCAAGTGTTGTAGTCTCTTGAAAATAACATATTATCCCTCCATTAAAGATGAGCACATACTCAAACCCTGCTCAACTTCTAGAAAGTAAATGATAGGTGCTATGTTAAGTATTTCTTCTGAACTTCCTCCTCAGATTTCTGAGATAGGAACCAACATTGCTAAGAACCTACTGTCAGGTGTTTTGCACTATATTTAACCTTCTGCTGCTACTAAGTCACTTCACTCGTGTCCAACTCTGTGCAACTACATAGACAGCAGCCCACCAGGCTCCTCTGTCCCTGGGATTCTCCAGGCAAGAACACAGAAGTGGGTTGCCCTTTCCTTCTCCGATGCATGCACGCATGCTAAGTCACTTTAGTCATGTCTGACTCGGTGTGACCCTACGGACAGAAGCCCACCAGGTTCCTCTGTCCCTGGGATTCTCTAGGCAAGAATACTAGAGTGGCGTATTTCTGCTTTATTGACTATGCCAAAGCCTTTGACTGTGTGGACCACAATAAACTGTGGAAAATTCTTCAAGAGATGGGAATACCAGACCACCTGACCTGCCTCTTTGAGAAACCTCTATGAAGGTCAGGAAGCAACAGTTAGAACTGGACATGGAACAACAGACTGGTTCCAAATAGGAAAAGGAGTACGTCAAGGCTGTATATTGTCACCCGGCTTATTTAACTTATATGCAGAGTACATCATAAGAAACGCTGGGCTGGAAGAAGCACAAGCTGGAATCAAGATTGCCGGAAGAAATATCAATAACCTAAGATATGCAGATGACACCACCCTATGGCAGAAAGTGAAGAGGAACTAAAAAGCCTCTTGATGAAAGTGAAAGTGGAGAGTGAAAAAGTTGGCTTAAAGCTCAACATTCAGAAAACGAAGATCATGGCATCTGATCCCATCACTTCATGGCAAACAGATGGGAAAACAGTGGAAACAGTATCAGACTTTATTTTTGGGGGCTCCAAAATCACTACAGATGGTGATCGCAGCCATGAAATTAAAAGAGCGCTTACTCCTTGGAAGGAAAGTTATGACCAACCTAGATAGCATATTCAAAAGCAGACATTACTTTGCCAATAAAGGTCCATCTAGTCAAGGCTATAGTTTTTCCAGTGGGCATGTATGGATTTGAGAGATGGACTGTGAAGAAAGCTCAGTGCCAAAGAATTGATGCTTTTGAACTGTGGTTTTGGAGAAGACTCTTGAGAGTCCCTTGGACTGCAAGGAGATCCAACCAGTCCATCCTAAAGGAAATCAGTCCTAAATATTCACTGGAAGGACTGATGCTGAAGCTGAAACTCCAATACTTTGGCCACCTAATGCGAAGAGTTGACTCACTGGAAAAGACCCTGATGCTGGAAGGGACTGGGGGCAGGAGGAGAAGGGGACGACAGAAAATGAGATGGCTGGATGGCATCACCGACTCGATGGATATGAGTTTGAGTCAACTCCAGGAGTTGGTGATGGACAGGGAGGCCTGGCGTACTGCGATTCATGGGGTCACAAAGAGTCGGACATGACTGAGTGACTGAACTGAACTGTGCCATTTCCTCCTCCATTTAACCTTCTAAATAAGTCTAAAACAAGATATTTTATTCATTTTAAGGAGATGAAAACTGAAGCACAGCGAAGAAACTTGTTCTGCTGCTGCTAAGTCACTTCAGTTGTGTCAGACTCTGTGCGACCCCATAGACGGCAGCCCACCAGGCTCCCCCGTCCCTGGGATTCTCCAGGCAAGAACACTGGAGTGGGTTGCCATTTCCTTCTCCAGTGCGTGAAAGTGAAAAGTGAAAATGAAGTCGCTCAGTCGTGTCTGACTCTTAGTGACCCCATGGACTGCAGCCTACCAGGCTCCTCCATCCATGGGATTTTCCAGGCAAGAGTACTAGAGTGGGGTGCCATCGCCTTCTCCGTGTTATAGATAACCTGACATAATTCAAGTCCTAAGTGGTAGACACAGTATGAGTCCTAAGTCAGTGCTCTCCCTGTTAAGACTTACCCATTTGCTGCTGCTGCTGCTAAGTGACTTCAGTCGTGTCCGACTCTGTGTGACCCCATGGACGGCAGCCCACCAGGCTCCGCCGTCCCTGGGATTCTCCAGGCAAGAACACTGGAGTGGGTTGCCATTTCCTCCTCCATTGCGTGAAAGCGAAAAGTGAAAGTGAAGTCGCTCCGTCGTGTCAGACTCTTGGCGACCTCATGGACTGCAGCCTACCAGGCTCCTCCGCCCATGGGATTTTCCAGGCAAGAGTACTGGAATGGGGTGCCACTGCCTTCTCCAATCCCATTTAGCAAAAGAAATTATTAAATACCTACTATGTGCCTGGAGAAGGCAATGGCACTCCACTCCAGTACTCTTGCCTGGAAAATCCCATGGGCGGAGGAGCCTGGTAGGCTGCAGTCCATGAGGTCGCCAAGAGTCTGACACGACTGAGCGACTTCACTTTCACTTTTCGCTTTCACGCACTGGAGAAGGAAATGGCAACCCACTCCAGTGTTCTTGCTGGAGAATCCCAGGGACGGGGGAGCCTGGTGGGCTGCCGTCCATGGGGTCGCACAGAGTCGGACACGACTGAAGCGACTTAGCATGGCATAGCATAGCATAGCATAGCATATTATGTGCCATGCACCGTGCCAAATGTTTCAGACAGAGAAATGCTAAGATGGATCTATGTTACTCAAAGTATTACATATGACCCTTAACACAATGTCATCTAAACAAATTTCTTGGTAGGAAAAACATTTAAGAACAAAACTGCACTCTTCTAGTTTACATTTATGAAGTCAATACAAAAAGAGCTTATCGCACTCTATGAAATAAATTGTGGCTAATTCTCATTTGCTTCAGAAGCATATCTTTAACTTGCAACCTCACTCCAAAAAACAAACAAAAAACCCCACAAGAGCCTTTATGCATTATATCAACCTTTGAGGTAAATACTGTTTACCTATCCACATTTTCCCAATGAGAAACCTGAAGTTTAGACAGGATAAGTCACACAGCTAATTAAAAACATAACTGGTGATTCCAATTCAGGCTGGTGAGTACCAGAGACTTCAACAAAATCATGTAAAATTCCAGCACAATTTAACTCTCTTTAATAGTAAATAGTTAAAATCAGTTCCATTTTATTTAGTCAAAAACTCAACAACAATTAGGCAACTTGGGCAGCTGCAGGTCATCATGCAGAATAATATACTTCTGCTATGGAAAAAAAATAAAAAGGTACACAGTGTATCCATCAAAGTAGTAATTTGCTCAAATTGCATTCTTAGGGAATCTTTTTTATTTAAAAACAGTTCATTTTGAGAGGGAGAGGGTGGGAAGATTTGGGAGAATGGCATTGAAACATGTAAAATATCATGTATGAAATGAGTTGCCAGTCCAGGTTCGATGCACGATACCGGATGCTTGGGGCTGGTGCACTGGGACGACCCAGAGGGATGGAATGGGGAGGGAGGAGGGAGGAGGGTTCAGGATGGGGAACACATGTATACCTGTGGCGGATTCATTTTGATATTTGGCAAAACTAATACAGTTATGTAAAGTTTAAAAATAAAATAAAATTAAAAAAAATAATAATAAAATAAAAAAAAATAAATAAAAACAGATCATTTGGGCTCTTTTTTAAAATGTCAGAATTAATAATGTTAGCTACCTAAAATAAATTCATAATTTATGTACAGTATTTTGAAAAACACACACATTAGCATTGCAAAATAGGTACTGCTAGAAATACAATATAGGTATAAGTTCCTAAGAATGATTATATCACTAATTTGGACTTTTTTGGTATTTTAATTTACTGAAATAATGTTAAATGTCATGCCTGTAAACAGAATCAAATAACAACACTCAAACTCTGCCTGCCCTAGAACTTACATAACAAATCCTGTTCCATTCATTAACATAAAATTTTTCATTATGGACACTGGTTTATACATTTATAACAAGTTGTCTGGAAAATAACAAACTACAGAATTTCAAAGTTGTTAATAATTAAAAAAATCCTGCCAATATAAATACAGAATACGTTGTATTTAACAGAGGAAAAAAAATCCTTCAAAAGCTTCAGAAATACACTGAAACATCAAGTCTGTAATTTAATTATAAATCACCTGTGGAATCTAAAATTTCTCCCTGAAGTACAAATCTGATTTTCACTCATTGTTCAAAAAAACTGGTTAATTATTCCTCATCATGTAAAAAAAAAAATCTCTCACACTATGGCAAATTCAACTTCTCATGAGGTCCAAAGATTCAATCAAGTACTACAGATTACTTTGTCATTCTCTAAATCCAGTCTATCCTTCCAGACTTTTCGTATTTGCAGTGCTGATTCCGTATCCCCCTCCCCCACCTAATTGAACCACCAAATCACCCTTCAGAACCCAGTTCAAGCATCACTGACCTGAAACAAACTCTTTCCTTTCCTCAGACAAGGTTGTTCTACTCTAGCATGTATCCACAGCATTCATCACAATACTGAACTTCAGGAAGTAATTTATTGCACCTGTAACAGTTTATGGCACATGGTAATATTTATTGTACTGAACAAGGAAATCTAAATAAATGTTAAAATCATTACTGATTAGTTTCTAAGAAAAGTCTATCAAAATACTGCAAAGTCAGAATCTCTTAAATGTTTTGATTATCCTATGCAAACACAAAGTTTTAAGTTTGTTCTCCTTTATAATTTTCCGCTAATACACAGAGATACCCCTCATTCCACCAGATCCAGAAAACATTATCATGACCTCTTACATGAAGAGTAATTCCTCCTCTCTATAGTTCTTCATAAAACATAAACTACTGGGTCTATCAAAACATTTTCAGCAGTTGGAAGACAAAGATTTACGTCTGAATCATCTCTTTTTCCCTTTCGAGTTTGCCCCTATTTATGCAGAAAGCACTAAGTAACTACTGATTAAATTCCTTATTTTCATCAAACATGAAAAACTTGACTCCATTTCAGGGTCTTCTTTCTGCACGGAAAAATATTACCCAGATTTTTGCATGGCTGTCTCCTTTCTCACTTTCTGTTCAAAAGCTACCACCAGAGAGGTCTTCCCCTCATTACCCTACTTACTTAAAATAGTCTCCTCCTTCCATCCATAACCAATTGCTGTAACTGTACCCCCCTTTATCTTCTTCTTCATAATTGCCGTCCTCTGAAATTGTGTTTGTTTACTGTGTCTCCCCACCTAAGATGTTAGTTCCATGAAGGCAGAGACTTGTCCTGTTCACCATCATATATACCCAGCACTTACTGTAATATGTAGAAAAGAATAAACACTCAAATTATTAAAGGGTTTAGTTGAAAATGTCTACTCAAAAACAAGCAAATACTATGAGAGAAGACAAAGTCTTGATTTTTTAAAAATACATAATTGTAGGTTGGAAGTGACTCTGCATCAAGTTCAGAGGTTTTCAAACTATGCTTGAAACATCTTAATACAATCAGAGGTCAAATTTCCTGAAGCGCTGGACTATGTATAACTATTCTACACATATGTATCTATTTTAGGATGTGTGACTCATAAACATACAAAACAGACAGAACACAAAAGTTCATCAAGTATCAAATTTAAAATTTGGTGACTGTAATCTGCTCTGTCAGGTAAAATAGTTTTGCTACAGACCTCAAAGATTGGCCTGGCATGTCAGTAAATATATGTACAATTTCTCTTAAGTGTGCATAGATTAGAAAAGTTCTATGGCTCTGAAATTTTTCTAACGTAAGGCCAGACATGCTCACTCATAAAATTATAAAAACAATACCCTTAAAGCACTATTTTGTGTACTACTAAATCAAGACAAAGTTCAACACATGATCTCCTCAAAAAATAACTGTGCAATAGTAAGTAAACTTCTAAAATGTGGTGTCTGTGATACAGTATTATTACTTACTCTCATTATAACACAAGAGTATCATTAAAAGTTTTGGTGCCTCTTGAATTTGTTTATCATTTTTTAAAATATGAGCAGCTACTGTGTTCTGCCAAAAAGTCACTCGAAACACAAATTTCCTAATACTTCTCTTTCATATTTCCATATTAAATGATCCTGAATCTTAAGGATGATTAGTTAAAAACAAACCTTCTACTTACACCTACTTGATTTGATAAATCAGGATTTTCCCTATAGAGCAGCATTAAATTAAGTGAGAGAGACATTAGATGCTAGGTTCAATCTAAGGATAAAATGGCCTTCAAAATTCCCAATTACTAATTTTCATGCTAATCAAAACAAACTGACTGTTCTATCTTTAAGTTAATGTTGAAATTTAACCTTTTATTAAAAAGTTTAAACTTATTTTAACACTTAACATTAAAACAACACTATAAAATTATAGTGGTGTATTATGAAAGTGCTTTGCAGACTACCAAGTATTTTTTTTTTTACGTACATTATTAAGTAGTAAAACAAAGTCAAAAGGAATGAGGTCCTTTGAACAGCATGGTAAACTTAGTGATTATTATTATTTTACCAACCTATGAAGGACTCTTACAAACAGAAAATTAAGTACAAAATTTGTATGAATAGCATCATAATCTATAATGTAAAAAGTTAATATAAAAACACATTCTTGCCAGATATGACACAAAACCAAATGTTCCTCTCCCAAACACTATTATTAATACTTGATCAGTCATTACATTTTGTCCAGATGTTGATACAAAATGGTTATGTTTCAACACCCAAAAATATAAATGGAAAATGGTATATCAATATGTTTGAAAACAGGCAAATCTATTCACTGTTACCTAAACTGCCAGAACACAAATTTTTCTCTTATTTTATCATTTCTTGGCAAAGTAAATATGTACTGTGTACACATTCTCATCTACTTTCACATAAGGAAAGACATTTCAATTCAGTAAAAGCACAGAAAAATTTGGTGTTCCAAGTACTAGAACAAATTCTCTCTGTATCTTTCATAGCTTTTTGTCATTAAAGTCAATGAAAAATACACAGGCAAATGAGACATTTCTAAGATCTTAAGTCAAATGTTAACATCTCCAGTAAATGCAATTCTGGAAGTCATTTACTGTCTTTATTTCTATAGCTCAAAAAATGAACACAAAATTGGTGCACAATCTCTTATTCAAACCCTTAAAGGCCAGATATTTCTCAGAACTGGAATTTGTCAGATTTTAGAAAGTTAAGATAGCATATATATCATATATGACCTAAAACCTCACAGGGTGGCCTAAGCAGCACTTGCAATCAAATACATTAATATTTCTACATAAAAATGAAAAATCAGGTTAAGTCAGATAAGACTATGATTAGGCTACTAATTTCAGTTGGAATTTGCCATCATGTTTGCTTTTTAAAAAAAGTCTGTTTTTAGAGCTTTTTGAAATTTAGACAGCCAATAAAAATACATTAAATCATCTCACCCAATTTTCATAAGGAGAACGGTATTCAAAAAACTAGAGAACTCTTACTTTTTACTAAGCACTGGGCCAGGCATTAGGAGTAAAAAGGTGGAGAAAGGCAAGGACATAGAATCTAACTTCAAAAAGCCCAAATCTAACAGTATCTCATGGCTAAGCAACTGTAAATATGTATTATGGGGTAAATACAAAATATCTCCTTCATGCACTGACCTTAATCATACAATACAGCAAGAAACGTAGACCTAGATACTGCCAGAAACATTCTATTTTTTTAAGTCCTGTTCTTACTCCACACACATTTCTCTATGAAGCTTGTTATCTAGTTTCCCATAGGTTATTACAAAGCAAAACTGTAAGAAACAATTCAAGGAAGTAAAGGAATACAGGATGCCCTTCTTCCCCATCCCCTTTTCTAATCTTCCAAGGTGTGGACTGGGAAACAGCACAATGACACCAAGTGTCAAGTGACAGTCTGGCACCAGTTCAGTTTATTGCGTATTTATTGATAACCAAGTATCAATCACTTAGAAGGTACTAGAAATGTAAATATAAGTAAGACAAAGCCCTACCTCTCCTCAGGTGGGTTATTATGGATAGTGGGGATGGACAGTAAATTACAATACAGTGTGACACACTCAATGATAGAAATCTGAGGAATAAAGGCAGTACAGCAGAAGGATTTGGGAAATCAGGAAAGATTTCATTAAGAAAGTGACACTATAGGTTCATTAAGATAGTGGCACTATATAGTTTTGAAAAATAAAGTTTGTCAAACAACTGAGAAGTGATGGTAAAAATATCACCACCACTATCCCATTCAAGCCCCACATAAAAACATAAGCATGAAAGGAAAAAAAAAAAAAAGGCACGGGGGACTTGCAGGGGGTGTGTGAGGGTAGGGGGGATACCTTCAGGGTAACTGGCAAATATGTCCAAAATATCAAGCTTTATCAAACAGACTTAGATTCCCCAGTCTAAATATATACAAACCATTAAAGTGTATCCAGGAAAAAAATTTGTTTTTCTTAGATAATTTATTTTGCATCTCATGATTATATAAGCTATGAGGTCTTACCAAAAACAAAACACTATAAAACATTTTATTAATTCACAGTACAGCATACCCCCAAGCAATAATATCAAGAGATTATCATCTGTATTTCAGAGAACTATCAGAAAAAATAAACCACTAGGAATTCTTTTTTCCAGGTCATTTCTAATGATACAGACAAAGTAAATAAATAAACAAGCCATATCAGCAGTAGCCGTATCAGACTTGTCACAAGAGGAGTTTTAAGAGTTTAAAAAAGGATGTCAAACAGAAAAGCTAAGGCAAAGAGAAAAAAAAAAAAAAAAAAATATATATATATATATATATATAAAAGTTAAAGAAAGCAAGGTAAAACCAAGAAATAAAAAAAACAAGGTTAAAAATTATATAATAATTTTTACAACTCATTAGTCTGTTCTATTTGTTTTCAAAAGTAGACTTCCTAAACAGACACCAATTTTAGTGTAGATATTTCAAAAAAATCTAGTAAAATTCACAAGGAAATTCTACTCCTGTAAGTATTTGGGGTAGAAATCATCCATAGTTAAGGAAGAACAATCACACCTATCATCAACCAGAATGATTCCTTTGTTATCAATACTATGGTATCAGTAGTGTGTGTGATTCTATTCCAACATTACAGTGCGACTCAGTTTAACTCTGCCTCTAAAGCTGCCCTACCTGGTACCTTGGTTTCTTTTGCTTCTTTGTGTCACAACATCTACTAGAAGTCTAAGTAACAAATAAAATCTTAGTAGTATCTTTTCCTGAGATTGTATCACTATTTGCATAAGTTGTTCTCAAATGCCTAATAAGCAAGTACATGGAAAGTTTGCTTTTAAATATGTAATTTTAATAGAATGAACTTTCTACAGTTAAAAATGTTAAGACAATTAAAAAATAGTTTAACACAGCTTTTAACAAGCAAAAAAAAAAGTTGACTTATTTTTATCAATCTAGTAACGTCTAGTATTATTTCATATGTAAATATGAAGCATACTTTTTCTTTTCCCACATTATTAGAAAATCTTATGAAGCATATTTGTGAATGAAAAGGTAAACATATAATTTCCCAGAGGTTGCAAAAGATTCTGCAAAGGTCTTTCAAAATACAAATACTTTTAATACCAGTATCTACTGAAGAGATTAAAAACCAAAACAACTGGGTTAGAAACACTTCTAATAAAATCTACTCATAAATCTAAGTATTTAATTACTTTTGAACAAAGAATTTTCAGATTATAACTGTGAAGTATCTCTGAGAAATCAAAGAGTAAATTAAATATCTAAAGTTATTAAGTAAAAACATAAGTAACTAGCTTTCTTGGGGAGGAATATCATTCTGAACTTTATCTTCAAGATCAAGTAATTCGAAATGGAAGGGAACATAAATCACTCATGCATTAACGCCCTCATTTTTCTGCCACAAAAACTTACTTTAAAACTAAAGGATTCCAGAAACTAAAAATCTTTAAAAGGTTGTATCTGTTGGTTGGTTAAATATATAAGCAATTCTAATTCCCCAAGAGTATCAGATTAGGTTACAGATATCTTTACACAGTATACTTATAATAAAAGAGTTCTGCCAAAAAACGATGCTCACATTATTTTTATTGATGCAGCATTAATCAAGATGCCAAAATGTGAGTTTCTCAATTTCTATCTAAAATACAAAGTAATCACAGAAGTCACTGTACTTCAAGCCCTCAAGCGGGGGAAAAAGTGAGAGAAAAGAATTAAGATCCTCATTAATTTGTAAAATTAAATGAGGATCTTACAAAGTCAAGAAACAAGTGGAGCGCAAGTTCTCTTCTTTTTACATGTATCTTGTATTTTTCCTTTAGGTTTAATATTACACAAGAACTACAAACTGAAGAGATGTTCAACATGACAAAGTTAACTAAAGATCTTGATCCACTAAGGAGTATTTCAGGAAAAGAGATCTGAATGTACACATCAAACTGTCTGAATGCAGCCATCTAGTCATTTCAGACCACTGCGATCTTAACCAACTCCTTATAGCTAGGATAAAGTTATCTTCCAAAGTTGCAAGAGAGACGTGTTCACTGGTAACACGTTTGAGAAATAACCTGTCAAATATACTAAGTATTTCCAAACAACATAAACCCGGTATGTAAACAAATATTTCCAAATATCTATGCCGTGCCTCCATATTTATTACATCCACTTAAGTTGTTTTAAGGGGCAAATAAAGCTGCACTTACGATTCCAGAGGTCTAGAAATTCCTAATATCAAGCATGACAGAAAATTTGTTCAGCTTTGAACTCTAAATTCAAGCAAGGCCTCCCTCGTGACAGATTCTAACTAGGTACTTCCTACCATTTCACCAAGAATCTAAGGGTTGCTATCAATGTATTTAATTATTAGAAAACGACCAGAAGATTAAGAAAGGAGTAGAATTCTCTGACCAAGAGTTTTATGAAACAAAATGTATTGCATTCGGTCTTCTGGATCTTAAAAACTGAAGGGATCTGCTAGGATTCTAAGGGAGTTGATGCTTAGCTTCCTTTCGAGAGGGTGGCACCTGTATGTAAGACTTTATGGTTGTAATATCGTCCCCACAGGGCCTGGAATAAATGCAAATTTTAAGACCTTGGAAATATTCTCATTAAAAACAAAAACAAAAAAACTCATATTCGCTAAGGACCACAGTTAGCAAGAGTTAGATGCTTTCTCTCCTAAACGGACCAGAGCCTGAACTAAGAACTAAGTTTTAACCCTACTCACTTCTTCCGTGAAACTTTTCAGTTAGACTCAAGACAGCAAAAGGTGGAGAAGCCCCGGCGGAAGTAGAAACCTAGGGCTAGCAACTTCACAGACCGAGGCGTTTCGGGTTCCTCCGCCGCCCCAGGACTCTCCGGACTCAGTCACTACCAGACTACGGAAGCTTCACCCTCTGGGTGCGGAAGCAGAGGAAGCATCACAGTTGCACTCCTCCTTCCACCATACACAGCCTTCGGTACCCCAGGGCCTGGCAGCTCCTGAGACCCGTTAGCCAGTCCAGGGTCCCCCATCTTTCACATATACATACACAGAAACACAGACAAGTTGCAGATGATGTACGTGTATTGAGAGAATGTGAAATGCCAAAGACCGGGGCAACTGCTGGGAAGGCGGCAGCGCCGTCTAAAGCGGGCCCGGGGTCCTTGGCCACCGCCGCTGTCGCCTTCTCTTCTTCCCCAAGAAGCAGCACGGCGGAGGCTTCTCCGTGCTGGCGGGAGCCCGGGGAGAGGAGTCTGGGGGAAGCCCCAGCGCCAGCAGAAGGGACCGGGCCTAGGATCCAGAACTGCCGCTGCAGCTACCCGACTACAGCGACGCTTTACGTCCCGTCCACCACCCTCCCCATACACACCCCCTCCCTCCCTCCACCGCCACCACCCCCCCTTCCCCGCCCGCTCCGCTCTCCCTCTCTCGATTGGAGCCGAGACAAAAGCAACGGGAAGCGGCGGGCCGGGACGCTGCCCACGGACCCCGGGCGCGACCGGCCCGGCCCCGAGGCATTCCCCCGCCTTGCGAGGGCCCCGAATCCGCCGCTCCCGCCGCGCGCCCCGCTGCCAGACTTCCGAAATTTTGCCAAAAACTCACCGCATGAATTTTCTTGTCCCGCGGATCCAAGATGGCGACGTATCCACCGCGGAGGCTGCTGGGAGCAAGACCTTTACCCTCTGACCCCCGCCGTGACCCCCGCCGTTCCGACTTCCCTCCAGGCGGCGGCGGCGGAAGAGGGGAGCGGCGATTGCGGACCGGACAGAGTTGGGGGGTGGGTAGTCTGCTTCTCACGCGTTGGAGAGGGGACGTGGAGGGGCCCTTCACCCCCTCGCTTTCCTCCTAGCGGCCCCCACCTTTTCTCTCACCGACTCACCGGGAGGCTCGTAGCTACTCTGCAGCCGTTAGAGCGAGTAGGAGCTCTGCTGCCACAGGCTCCCCTGGGTCCAGGTTGCTTCGCGCGGGCCACGGGCCCTAGGTCCGGGGAGGATCGCGGGGTCCAGGGGCGGGGAATGGTGAGGTGGCGTCGGTCCGCCCTTCCCAGGGACTCGGAACGTGTTTGTGTTTGTGTTCAGCCCTTCGTTCGCCCCACCCCCACCCCCACCGTCTGCCTCGTACCGGCCTTCCCTCCCTCTGCTCCCTGAGACGCATCTGATCGCTGTCCAGTTTTCTTCCTTCAGACCCCAAAACCTCCGGTGCTTGTGCACGCACTTCCAGGGACCAGCAGCACGTCACCATCACTTTTTGAGAAGTGAGTGATCGTCAGCCGAAACCGTTGGTATTTTAACTCATCACGCTTCCTATTTTTGTTTTTTTTTTAACTTGTTGGGAGGGAGCATATTGGGGGAGGGGGCAGGTTTTTGAAACTCTGTTGGATGAGTTTTCCTGAATCAGATTTATAGCATTTTCTCACTCTCACTCCCCAATGCCCACATAAGCTGGAGTGACTGCCTGGGCTATCAGCAAGACCATCTGAAATTACGGTGGCTTTTTTGGAAACCTCAGCAGAGTCTCTGCCTCCCAGAAAAATAATTGTTACTCAAAGTAAAATTAGTTTTATTTTCTTTGAAATAATAACTCTTTCTCTATTCGTTTGTATATTGCTCAACTCTTCCCTTTTGCTTGATATTTTTGAACCTGAAAAAGAGCATTTGCATGTGTATTAGGAATCGTATAGTTTCATAAAGTGAAAATTGTTACTTCCTTTCTAGTTGAGTAATAGAATTTACTAATGTAAAGTACACTTCATTTGGGGTAAATACAGTTTCTACTTCCCTTGTTTATTTTATAAAATCATCCTTCCAAAAACTGACTGTAATCCAATTTAAAATTTATAACTGAAGGGAAAGGGACATCTGTCAGTCAAAAATAGCAGGAAAAATAAGTGTACTGTGAAATTATAGATGACTTCTATGTTCATAAGGTACCAAGTATTTCGATGAATTAGTAGATGCTGTGTGAATTTATTTAAACTCTTAGGTGATGCTGATGTAGCCAGTAGAAAACGTTTTGCCTGGTTGTTAGTTTTATTAAACATTATGCTTCTTTGTGTTCTTTTTTACTTGAGGAAAATTCAAGAAGGAGCAAATATTCTTATGTCCTTCCCTCCCTTTTTCCTCCCTTTCCCCCAACAGTTCTTCCTGCCTCTTCATCTTTCTCTTCAACTTTGTAAGATGGTGTGTTAAAAGATTAAATACCTTTAGGTATATGTGATACACATTAATACGTGTATCTGTGTATTACTGAGCTTTTTAATTTAGCTATTAATAAATTGAAAGTCTAACTGATATTTGGAATTGTAAGAGAAAATGAGAAAAGTTGGAGGATATGTGTATGGTAATATCAAGTATCAGTTTGATTTATATACCAAATGTTGTTTAGTTGCTAAGTTGTATCTGACTCTCTTGTGATGCCAGGGACTGTAGCCTGTCAGGCTTCTCTGTCCATGGGATTTCCCAGGCAGGAATACTGGAGTGGGTTCCCATTTCCTTCTCTAGGGGATCTTCCTGACTCAGGAATCGAATCCGCATCTCCTAAATGGGCAGTCTGATTCTTTACCACTGAGCCACCAGGGAAGCCCAGTAAAGAGCATGTGTGTGCACATACACACGTGCATAGGACTTTGTTAAAGCCAAAAAATGACGCTTATTTGTATCATCTCATGTTTACTCAAAGCACAAGTTTTAAATTGTATGAACTTTGGGTGAAATTGAAGAAATCATTTACAAAAGGAGACAGGTCTAATTTGAGGGTTTTATTACCTTGGATATTTTACTGGGAAAGATAGAACAGCAGACATTTTCATCTTAAATGTGTATGGTAGCAGTGTTAGGGGAAAATACTTTGATACTATTGTTTTCTTGAGAACATATTTGTTGATGATAAATCTGCTTTAAGCCTTGCTGAAGAACAAGTTTAAAATTGTTCTATTAATGCTGTCCAATCTTTTATATTGGTAAATCTGTAAAATTTATGTAATAACCTACCTTAGGGGTCTGTTCTAGATATTAAACAAGCCAACATTTGCCAAGGGCTTGTATTTATGGCTTTCTAATAAGCACTCTAAGTGGTACATTTTTAACATTGTCCTCTTGCTTCCAAAAGTTTGTCTTTATTGCTAACATTGATAAATTTGATAGGTTGTGAGGTGGTGTTTTTTTTTAAGCTATTCACTGATAGATTGTCTTACTTGAAAACTAGCCCATACTGAGTGTGTGTTGTGTGTTTTTGAAATGTAAGATGCATCTTATAGAAAAATTGCCAATTTGGATTGAGAAGAAAATTCCTTAAGGGAAGAATGCATGCTAAGTTGCTTCAGTTGTGTCCAACTCTTTGATCCCATAGACTGTAGCCTGCCAGTCTCCTTTGTCCATTGGATTCTCCAGGCAAGAATACTGCAGGGGCTGCCATGCCCTTCTCTAGGAGATCTTCCCGACCCAGGAACTGAATCTATGTCACCCAAGAACTGAATCCATGTATCCTGTCTTGCCTCCTGCATTGGCAAGTAGATTTTTTACCCCTCGCGCCATCTGGGAAACCCAAGGGAAGAATGACTTTATACATGACCATTAATAGTTGTCCCTCATAGCTCAGTTGGTAAAGAATCTGCCTGCAATGTAGGAGACCCTGGTTTGATTCCTGGATTGGGAAGATCCGCTGGAGAAGGAATAGGCTACCCACTCCAGTATTCTTGGGCTTACCTTGTGGCTCATCTGATAAAGAATATGCCTGCAATGTGGGAGACCTGGGTTCAATCCCTGGGTTGGGAAGATCCCCTGGAGAAGGGAAAGGCTACCCACTTCAGTCTTCTGGCCTGGAGAATTCCATGGATTGTATAGTCCATGGGGTCGCAAAGAGTCAGACACAACTGAGCAACTTTTTCACTTTCACATTAATAGTTGTAGAAAAGGGAGACCTCCCATTGTTTAAAAGGTACAGACATTACTGAAAGTCTTACCATGGCAAAAAAATAAAGAAATTAAAAAAAAAAAGAAATGTATCTCAAAATTAACATTTGCTGAAACAAAACATTTGAATCCAAACTTTTCCTGTAGTCTTACCGATTTCCACAAACAATACTCCCAACATTTCACTCACTTGCTTGGACGAAATAGTAGGAATCTTTGATTCCTCTCACTCTACTTATCAATCAGTATCATCAGCTCTTCCTTGTATTTATTGTGCCTTCAGCCACATCACATCTGATGCTACCACCCTGTCCAAGCCACCATCATCACTTAGACAGCAATATCCGACTATTTCTGATTCCATTTTTCCTTGTACTTTTAAACCATTCTCTAGAAACCAGCCAGAGTGACCATTTTAAAAAACTTGATTTGATTATGTTACTCACTTGTTTAAAAGCCTCCAGTGATTTCCCTGAAATAGAATTAAGTCCAATTTCCTTACCATGGCCTTTAAAATTGCATAATCTGACTAATTCTCCAAACTCATCTTATCCTCACCCTTCTCATTGCCTCCTTTCTGTTTCTGTCGTGTACCAAGCTTTTTCCAGTCTGTAGCAGACAAAGACTGTTGTCCCCTAAAATTTCTCTTTTTTTTTTTTTTCTATGGTAATAGACATGGACGTATGGGCATCCAGAATAAAGACTATTTTCTAGCCTCGTATAGCTGTGTGGTAGTTCTGGCCAATAGAGTATAAGCAGGTGTATGTGACTCCCTTCCAAAACCCTTCTTAAAAGATAGCTGCTGCACATCTTCAGTGCTTTCCTTTCTTTTTATATCTTGCATCCTGGAATATAGATGTGACAGCCATTTGGCATATGCAAGCTCCCTTTTCCTGGAGGGATGGCAGGACCTCAGCCAGGTGAAAATGTGGGTCCTTGAGATCTTTTTATCAGTCCTTTGTATCTTTGTATCAGTGTATCAGCCCTCCTTATGTACAGGTACTGATGTGAGGAAAATGTAAACTTTTATCTTGCTAGAGCCACTATTTCAGTTCAGTCACTCAGTCGTGTCCAACTCTTTGTGACCCCATGGACTGTAGCACGCCAGGCTTCCCTGTCCATCACCAATTCCCCGAGCTTGCTCAAACTCATATCCATCGAGTCAATGAGGCCATCCAACAATCTCATCTTCTGTGGTCCCCTTCTGTCTCCAATATTTCCCAGCATCAGGGTCTTTTCTAAAGAGTTAGTTCTTCACATCAGGTGGCCAAAGTATTGGAATTTCAGCTTCAGCATCAGTCCTTCCAATGAATATTCAGGATTGATTTCCTTTAGCATGGACTGGTTGGATCTCCTTGCAGTCCAAGGAACTCTCAAGAGTCTTCTCCAACACCACAGTTCAGAAGCCACTATTTAGGGCATCTTATTCTCAGTTGAACTGATACTCTATCTCAAAACCTGTGCACTTCCAATAGTTTTCTGCCTGAGGTGTGTTTTCTCTATGTCTGTATGGCTAACTCATCAGCTTTTAATTAGGTTTCATTTCTGACCAGCATTCCCTGGCCTCGTATCTAAAGTAGCTCCTTTTCCCATTTTTCTCACACATTGCCCTCTGTTTTCATAACAGCATTTGGAATTTATCATTATCTTCTTTATTACTGCTTATCTGTTTCCTTTAACCCTGTTAAAAATGTAAGTTCTGTGGGAGCAGAGGCTATTTCTGTATTGTTCACTGCTTTATTCTCTAAACAGTATGCATTATATAAGTACTGTTGAATGAATGAGACAGTGAATAAAAGTCATTGAAAGAATGAAATAGGTCCCTATCCAAGATTAGGTAGATTTTTTAAAAATAGATGTCATAAATTTTCCTTCACAGGTAATGTATAAAATCCAAGGTAGGAAGCAGCTAGGAGAAATAGTCTAAATTAATGGTATAGGCCCTTAATAATAAAGATAGATGCCTTTTTTCTGGTATACATAATAAGGTTGGGCATTCCTGGTGGCTCAGATGGTAAACAGTGTGCCTGCAATGCGGGAGACCTGAGTTCAATCCCTGGGTCGGGAAGATCCCCTGAATAAGGAAATGGCAACCCACTCCAGCGTTCTTGCCTGGAAAATCCTATGGACAGAGGAACCTGGCAGGCTATATAGTCCATGGGGTTGCAAAGAGTCGGACACAACTGAGTGACTAACACTAATAAGGTTATTACAGAAAAAGCTTAGTTGGTGACTCAAACTGGCAAATCAAAAAGCACTGCAAAATAATAATCTGGGGCAGAAGCTCCCACTACATAGTGGTCTGATTTACTCTGTAACTTACTGGACCTTAGATTCTTCATCTAAAATATATGAAACAATCTTAAGCTTTGAATGGTAATATTATAAAAGTTTAACTGTAAGTCCAACTTAAGAGTGACCTGACATGTTAAACATTAATTTGGTCTTCAGGTATTATTTTAACAGGTGATTGTGTCTTGATAATACTGGCAAGGGATCAGAGAAACAGGACTTGTTACACTGCTGAGAGTGTAAATTGACATATCTCTAGTGTGCAGTTTGGTAATATGTATCAAAAGCCTTGAAGCTCTAGTATGCAGTTTGGCAGTATGTATCAAAAGCCTTGAACGTATACATTTGATCCTGCAGTTCCTCTTCTAGAAATATATCATAGAAAATAAGGATATGTGTAATAATTGGATTGCAAGAATATTCATTATTGCAGTTTATTAGGATATTAGTTGAATTAAGCTCAGAAATAGAGGAAAACAACAGAATGGGAAAGTCTAGAGATCTCTTCAAGAAAATTAGAGATACCAAGGGAACATTTCATGCAAAGATGGGCTCGATAAAGGACAGAAATGGTATGGACCTAACAGAAGCAGAAGATATTAAGAAGAGGTGACAAGAATACACAGAAGAACTGTACAAAAAAGATCTTCACAACCAAAATAATCACAATGGTGTGATCACTCACCTAGAGCCAGACATACTGGAATGTGAAGTCAAGTGGGCCTTAGAAAAAGCATCACTACGAACAAAGGTAGTGCAGGTGATGTAATTCCAGTTGAGCTATTTCAAATCCTGAAAGATGATGCTGTGAAAGTGCTGCACTCAATATGCCAGCACATTTGGAAAACTCAGCGGTGGCCACAGGACTGGAATACGTCAGTTTTCATTCCAATCCAAAGAAAGGCAATGCCAAAGAATGCTCAAACCACCACACAATTTTGGACTCATTCACACGCTAGTAAAGTAATGCTCAAAATTCTCCAAGCCAGGCTTCAGCAGTACGTGAACCGTGAACTTCCACATGTTCAAGCTGGTTTTAGAAAAGGCAGAGGAACCAGAGATCAGATTGCCAACATCCACTGGATTATGGAAAAAGGAAGAGAGTTCCAGAAAAACATCTATTTCTGCTTTATTGACTATGCCAAAGCCTTTGACTGTACAATCAATTGTGGACAATTCTTCAAGAGATGGGAATACCAGATCACCTGACCTGCCTCTTGAGAAACCTGTATGCATGTCAGGAAGTAACACTTAGAACTGGACATGGAGCAACAGACTGGTTCCAAATCAGGAAAGGAGTATGTCAAGGCTGTATATTGTCACCCTGCTTATTTAACTTATATGCAGAGTACATCAGGAGAAATGGTGGGCTGGAAGAAGTACAAGCTGGAATCGAGTGCCAGGAGAAATATCAATAACCTCAGATATGCAGATAACACCACCCTTATGGCATAAAGTGAAGAGGAACTAAAAAGCCTCTTGATGAAAGTGAAAGTGGAGAGTGAAAAAGTTGGCTTAAAGCTCAACATTCAGAAAACTTAAGATCATGGCATTTGGTCCCATCACTTCATGGGAAATAGATGGGGAAACAGTGGAAACAGTGTCAGACTTTAGTTTTGGGGGCTCCAAAATCACCGCAGATGGTGATTGCAGCCATGAAATTAAAAGACGCTTACTCGTTGGAAGGAAAAAAGATGCTTACTCCTTGGAAGGAAAGTTATGACCGACCTAGATAGCATATTCAAAAGCAGAGACATTACTTTGCCAACAAAGGTCCGTCTAGTCAAGGCTATGGTTTTTCCAGTGGACATGTGTGGATGTGCGAGTTGGACTGTGAAGAAGGCTGAGTGCCGAAGAATGGATGCTTTTGAACTGTGGTGTTGGAGAAGACTCTTGAGAGTCCCTTGGACTACAAGGAGATCAGTCCTGGGTGTTCTTTGAAAGGAATGATGCTAAAGCTGAAATTCCAGTACTTTGGCCACCTCATACGAAGAGTTGACTCATTGGAAAAGACCTTGATGCTGGGAGGGATTAGGGGCAGGAGGAGAAGGGGACGACATAGGATGAGATGGCTGGATGGCATCACCAACTCAATGGACGTGAGTCTGAGTGAACTCTGGGAGTTGGTGATGGACAAGGAGGCCTAGCATGCTGCAATTCATGGGGTCGCAAAGAGTCGGACACGACTGAGCGACTGAACTGAACTGAACTGAAGCTCCATGCATACAAAAGAACACTATTCAGTCATTAAAAATGATACAGAAGAAATTTTATTGACCTCATATATAAAGTACAAAGGGAAAGTTTTAAAAATATCCAATTTTGTAAAAATAAGTTTGTAAGTCTTACAAAGGCCCAACAGGATATGTGCAAATTATTAATTCAGTCCTTTAGAAGTAACTTAATTATTTTTGTTTCATTATTTCTATTTATAGTTTTTATTAACATTCATAGAATATATTTTTATACTAATTAAAATTCGACCTTTATCTTTAAAGAAAAAAGTGGATGATTTGGGGAAATAGTATCATGCATATACCTGATACACAAGCCTGATATATCCTTTCTTCACCCATGCTCCATAACTAATTTCCATTTCTTGTATGGTTCACTTTCTGAATACTTCTAAGATCCTCCCTTAGCTCTCCATTCCTTCAGCCATTCTCTTAATCATTTCCTCATCATCCCTCATCTGAACTTTGAAAGAGATTTTGTTTAAATTGGTCTTCAGTAAGTTTTACCCCTCCTCAGTCTTCCAGACTACCACCAGACTTCACAGTACACATCTTAGGAGACCCCCCTGCCTAAAATCTTTATAATGATATATGTCATCCACCACAAGTTAAAAGTGCAAACTCCTTTCCATGAGGCATACAGCTCTTCATGTTATAACACCTTCCTATGTTTGTAGCCTTAGGTACTACTTGTGGGTCTATCCTAATACATGATGCTTCATGCTTCAAACCTTGCAGCTTTCCTTCTGCCTTGAGTGGCCACTTCACCCCTCAAAATATTTTAAACCAGTATAGCCTTCTGTGCTGGTTTTAAAAATATGTCCATAAGGGAATTCCCTGGCAATCCAGTGGTTAGAACTCTGCACTTTAACTACTGAGAGCATGAGTTCCATCCCTGGTCAGGCAGAGTACTAAGATCCCAAAAGCTGTCTAGCATGGCCAAAAAAAAAAAAAATATCTCTGCAAAATATTTGATACTTTATTCTTCAGGATGTGGAACTACTTAATTCACCTCCTTCTAAGTGTGAGTTGAACATTGTTAATTTCTTCTTGTAAATAGAATAAGAAGAGACTGTGACTCTGAGACTAGGTCATAAAAGGCTTTGAGTTCTTCCTCCTGCATATTCTTTTGAGTCACTCCAAGGGAAGCCCGCTGCCTTGTCATGGGACGTTCAGACAGCCTATGGAGAAGCCTGTGTGCCTAGAAATAAATTATCCCAGCCCACAAGGAAGCAAAGGCTGTGCATAACTCTAAGTGAACTCAAAAGCTAATTTTTGGGCCCCTTTGAGATGCCTCCAGCCCTAGCCAGCAGCTTAACTATTACTTCATAAGAGACCTGAACAAGAACCAACTAGCTAAGGCCCTCCTGAATCTGAGATAATATTTGTTGTTTGAAGTTGCTATGGTTTGGATTAATTTGTTATTCAGTAGTAGAACCCATAAAGCTTCTTTTGGGACTCATCTTGTGTGAAATTTTTCTTCACTTCCTATAAAATTGGGTTTTGCCCAACTAGACGATGAATGCTTACAGGCAAGAACTATATTTGCTTTATCCTTTTTTCCCTTTTTCTAGCACAGTATTGACAAATGTTAAGTCCTCAAAATTTTTTTGCCAGAAGGAAGTGTAAAATTTTTGACCAATTGTAAGCAACTTGAGGGTAGAAACCCTGTATTTTTATCATTTTATCTTCCTTTACACAGTATAGGAAAGCAGTTAAGCAGGTGCCCCAGAAAGATCTATGTGATAAATAAGGTTAGACCTAAGAATTTTTATGCATCAAGTGTTTTTAGTATTAATATGCCCAGTCTTGTACTAAAAAGAATTTCATGAGTAACATGATTTGATTAGAGAAAAATATAACTAGGATATAGTAATAGCAACAGATAAAGCAAATACGTATACCCACAGGCACTGTTCTAAGCATTTTACCTGTATTAACTCATGAAATCCTTTTATGATTTCTACTTTATATGCTAGAAATTGCTAGAATCTGTGGTAGAGTCTATATAAACTCTCTGCTAGATCAGTAAAGGAAAGTGAGGACAGACCAGCATGTGAGGGATAGCTTCACCATGTGGCTGCTTAAGTTTCATTCAGCGGCATAGTTTGGATAGATCTGGATGAAAGGAAGAGACATTTCCACTGAGAAAGAACATGACAAAAGGCAGATTGCCACAACAGAGTACCAGTGACTAGGTGACTTGAACAAATTTATTTTCCCTGTGAGTCTGTCTCCAAATTTCCTTTTTTTATAAGAACACCAATCATATTGGATTAGCACATACCTATATGGCCTCATTTAACCTTCATTACTTTTTAAAATGGCCTGTCTCCAAATACAGTCACATTCTGAACTAGCAGGGATAAGTGAAAATGAAATCGCTCAGTCGTGTCTGATTCTTTGCTTCCCCATGGACTGTAGCCTACCAGGCTCCTCTGTCCATGGGATTTTCCAGGCAATAGCACTGGAGTGGATTGCCATTTCCTTCTCCAGGGGATCTTCCCGACCCAGGGATCGAACCCAGCTCTTCCCTGGTCTCTCAGACACTTAAGCGTCTGCCTGCAATGCAAGAGACCTGGGTTCAATCCTTGGGTCGGGAAGATCTCCTGGAGAAGGGAATGGCAACCTCCAGTATTCTTGCCTCCCCAACTCCAAAAAGTGGGGGGGGGGGGGGGGGGGGGGGAATGGCACTCAAAGCAGGAATAAGTACCTCATAAATTTGGGGGTGGGGACACAATTCAGGCCAACTCAAATGTTGAAATGAGCATGGACCAGAGGCAAGAACTGGCCTAAGATAAGCAGAGGGGTAGTGGAATTTTGGGGAGTATTTTAAATGCCAGGCAGAAGAGTTGATATGGATGGCTTTCAATAAGTCACCAATAATCAGTCCATTCCCAGGTTTTAGCACTAAAAAAAAGTTAAATAGAACCCTTTATAGTATTTGTTTTCATTTTATCTACTTTCATCACTGCTGTTATCTTACCAAGATAAGATCTTATCTGTGAATCTTCCCAAAACTAATGAGATGTAAGTTTTTACCTACTCAAATCAGTCCTAAAGTAAAAGCTGATTCTTTTGCAGGATGTTTCCCCACACTTGCAAAAGAGTCAACAAAATACAGTTGACCCTTGAAATATAGTTCAACCCTGAAAAGGTTAAATATAAATTTTAATGTTTCTAACATTACCTCATTACTTTACAGTGCTTGATAATGTGTAAGTCTGGCATAAACTATTACACGTTTGTTCAATGAATATTAGAAACAGTAGATTTTGAAGAGGGAGCATTGATTTCAAAAAGGAACCCTCTGTCGATTATCTGGTTAAACATGAATAGTTAATTTAGTTCACAAAGACTGCGTTGGTAATAATGTCTGAAAACACAATACCAGTTTCATTTAAACAAAATGGTTATCACAAGTCTGTGCAGTAAGAGTGACAAATATTTCAGTAATACATATACCAAAATGGCATTAGGTTACCAAGATTTAATAAAAAGAAACCCATTACATTCAGTTCAGTTCAGTCGCTCAGTCGTGTCCAACTCTGCGACCTCCATGAATCACAGCATGCCAGGCCTCCTTGTCCATCACCAACTCCCGGAGTTCACTCAACTCACATCCATCCAGTCAGTGATGCCATCCAGCCATCTCGTCCTCTGTCATCCCTTTCTCCTGCCCCCAATCCCTCCCAGCATCAGGGTCTTTAACAGTGAGTCAGGTCTTCACATGAGGTGGCCAAAGTATTGGACTTTCAGCTTCAGCATCAGTCCTTCCAAACAACACCCAAAGGACTGATCTCCTTTAGAATGGACTGGTTGGATCTCCTTGCAATCCAAGGGACTCTCAAGAGTCTTCTCCAACACCACAGTTCAAAAGCATCAATTCTTCAGCGCTCAGCTTTCTTCACAGTCCAACTCTCACATCCATACATGACCACTGGAAAAACCATAGCCTTGACTAGATGGACCTTTGTTGGCAAAGTAATGTCTCTGCTTTTCAATATGCTATCTAGGTTGCTCATGACTTTCCTTCCAAGGAGTAAGAGTCTTTTAATTTCATGGCTGCAATCACCATCTGTAGTGATTTTGGAGCCCCCAAAACTAAAGTCTGACACTGTTTCCACTGTTTCCCCATCTATTTCCCATGAAATAATGCGACCAGATGCCATGATCTTAGTTATCTGAATGTTGAGCTTTAAGCCAACTATTTCACTCTCCACTTTCACTTTCATCAAGAGGCTTTTTAGTTCCTCTTCACTTTCTGCCATAAGGGTGGCGTCATCTGCATATCTGAGGCTATTGATATTTCTCCCAGCTATCTTGATTCCAGCTTGTGCTTCTTCCAGTCCAGTGTTTCTTATGATGTACTCTGCATAGAAGTTAAATAAGCAGGGTGACAATATTCAGCCCTGATGTGCTCCTTTTCCTATTTGGAACCAGTCTGTTGTTCCATGTCCAGTTCTAACTGTTGCTTCCTGACCTGCATACAGATTTCTCAAGAGGCAGGTCAGGTGGTCTGGTATTCCCATCTCTTGAAGAATTTTCCACTGTTTCTTGTGATCCACACAGTCAAAGGCTTTGGCATAGTCAATAAAGTAGAAATAGATGTTTTTCTGGAGCTCTCTTGCTTTTTTGATGATCCAACGGATGTTGGCAATTTGATCTCTGGTTCTTCTGCCTTTTCTAAAACCAGCTTGAACATCTGGAAGTTCATGGTTCACATATTGCTGAAGCCTGGCTTGGAGAATTTTGAGCATTACTTTACTAGCATGTGAGATGACTGCAATTGTGCGGTAGTTTGAGCATTCTTTGGCATTGCCTTTCTTTATTCTTTGCAGCCAGAGATGGAGAAGCTCTATATAGTCAGCAAAAACAAGACCAGGAGCTGACTGTGGCTCACATCATGAACTTATTGCAAATTCAGACTTAAATTGAAGAAAGTGGGGAAAGCCACTAGACCATTCAGTTATGACCTAAATCAGATCCCTTATGATTATACAGTGGAAGTGAGAAATAGATTTAAGGGACTAGATCTGATAGAGTGCCTGATGAACTATGGATGGAGGTGCATGACATTATACAGGAGACAGGGATCAAGACCATCTCCAAGAAAAAGAAATGCAAAAAAGCAAAATGGCTGTCTGAGGAGGCCTTACAAATAGCTGTGAAAAGAAGAAAGTGAAAAGCAAAGGAGAAAAGGAAAAATATAAGCATCTGAATGCAGAGTTCCAAAGAATAGCAGGGAGAGATAAGAAAGCCTTCCTCAGTGATCAGTGCAAAGAAATAGAGGAAAACAACAGAATGGGAAAGACTAGAGATCTCTTCAAGAAAATTAGAGATACCAAGGGAACATTTCATGCAAAGATGGGCTCGATAAAGGACAGAAATGATATGGACCTAACAGAAGCAGAAGATATTAAGAAGAGGTGGCAAGAATACACAGAAGAACTGTACAAAAAAGATCTTCACAACCAAGATAATCAAGACGGTGTGATCACTGACCTACAGCCAGACATCCTGGAATGTGAAGTCAAGTGGGCCTTAGAAAGCATCACTACGAATAAAGCTAGTGGAGGTGATGGAATTCAGGTTGAGCTATTTCAAATCCTGAAAGATGATGCTGTGAAAGTGCTGCACTCAATATGCGCATTACATTACTAGTGTTCAACTCTGAAATCTTTAAAATATGAAAGGAATAAAGTCATTAGCTTGCCTTCCCAGTCTGACAAATTAAGTAGAATAAAAAGTGTTACTGGATCATAGGTTCAGCTTTACATCTATGGGGTCGCACAGAGTTGGACACGACTGGAGCGACTTAGCAGCAGCAGCAGCAGAAGCTACATAGAATCATAAATGCATAAGATCTAAAACTTGAAAAAAACCCAGCATACTATACATTAAATGAAGCAGTCATCATTCTAAAATGAGAGTCGTTATGATAAACTTATCATAAGACTGCTACCTTTCTGGGGATGGGGACGTTTTATTGTACATATTCTTAAGATCACTTTTTATGAACTTCCACACAGATTAGGGTTACTGTTTACTTATATAAGCATTTTTTAATGCTTGAGAATCTTTATTAAGCTTCTTTTGTTTAATCTCATAATGATGAAAACAGTAACTCTTATCAAACACATAGCCAAAATAAAAACAGTAACTCTTATCAAACACATAACCAAAATATCTTCATCTTTATCCTGTCACCTGTACATTTCATGAAATTTTCAATGCTGGAGAATACTATAATGACAATGCAAATAAAGTAAAATAAAGTTTGGACAGTTGCTTAGAGTTTGTCATAAAGGATTTCTATAATTTTGATTTTCTAAAGCTTTGCATTACTTTCATGGCATTTTTTTCTGACTTCTGTAAATTTTCTATATCCTTTATGAGTTGTTTTCCAGATATGAGCATAAAAGTATGTTTTTAATATAACCAGTTTTAAAAATAATAGAACAAATGCCTCATCTTAATAGGATGTCTGTTCTGACTTGGTATTCATTTATCATTCATTATTCAAATGTGACTGAATCTCAATTTTGTACCCCACATTGTGTTTTATTGTCATTTAGTTCCCAAGAAAGTACATGATGTAGGTATAATAGTGTAATTTCTCCCATATTCTTGTATGCCACATGTATGTGGGAGACACCCAGTGTAAACTGCTAAGCCAATCTTATCTTTCAGGTATCCTGTTCTTATATTGAATTTCTTTCTTTTTTATTATTCATCACCTTTGGAATTGATAGCAGCAATATTAAAGCCACTTAATATTCTCAGCTAAACATTAAAGATGTTATTACTCTCAAGTGTTTTTATGGGTCGTGCATGCATGCTCACTGCTTCAGTTATTTCTGACTCTTTGTGACCCACTGGACTGTAGCCTCCCAAGCTCCTCTGTCTGTTGGATTCTCCAGGCAAGAATACTGGAGTGGGTTGCTGTGCCTTCCTCCAGGGGATCTTCCCAACCCAGTGAGTGAACCCACATCTCTTGCATCTGCTGCATTTCAGGAGATCCTTTACCACTGAGCTACTGGGGAAGCCCTCATGGGTCATTATCATGTAAAAAATAGGTGGCCTGAAAATAAAAGCCAAGCAACCAATGAGAAGAATATGAGATCCTTGGAAACCATATAGTGGCTGTGACAAACCAATCAGCACAAAAAACCTCCAAAAAAAAAAAAAAAACTAATTAGAGATAAAATAGAAGGTCAGTATTGGCCTGAGAATTATTACAGCTACAACTTGGCATCTACTAAATTGCAAGCACCATAATTACATAATTTGACTCAATCTGCATAAACTGAAATAGCTAGTACTTTACAGATGGGAAATGGGGGCTTTAAGAAGCTTTAAAAGAGAGGCCTTAGATTACACAGATTGTTTCTAACTTCAGAGCCTGTCTCTTTTTTGTTGTTAAGGTAATTTTAATATTGTATATAATATTTTTATATATCTTTTTCTAGAGTTGGGGGCTCATGGGTATCATAAGATTCTCTAAGGGGTCCTAATGAAAGAAGTCTAAGAACCACTAAAACTCAACTGTGAGTTCAGTGCCATTACTGTGAGGGAGAGAGTAATGCTGAGATAGTTTGGCTGAGTCATTCAAACAAATAAAGGTGGAGAAGCTAAGTAGATTGTGAAAATTCTGATTCAACTAACATTTACTGAATTTCCATTTGCATCAGCTACACAGATTGTATTATACTTTCTCAACTTGAATATATAGAAACACCTTCTAAGCGTTGTGTATACCCAACGAGTGAAATTTAGAGAAGGAAATGGCAACCCACTCCAGTATTCTTGCCTGGAGAATCCCATGGACAGAGGAGCCTGGCAGGCTACAGTCTATGGGGTTGCAAAAGTCAGACATGACTGAGTGACTAAGCACAATGTGAGAAATATTTTTATTATACAGTAGAAAGCTTGATTTAGGCCTGTGCTGATCAGTTGCTCAATCATGTCCAACTTTTTGCGACCCCATGAACCATTCATGACAGGCCTCCCTGTCCATCACCAACTCTCAGTGTCCACTCAAACCCATGTCCATTGAGTCAGTGATGCCATCAAACCATCTTATCCTCTGTCATCCCCTTCTCCTGCCCTCAGTCTTTCCCAGCATCAGGGTCTTTTCTAATGAGTCAGTTCTTCACATCAGGTGGCCAAAGTATTGGAGTTTCAGCTTCAGCATCAGTCCTTCCAATGAGTATTCAGGACTGATTTCCTTTAGGATGGACTGGTTGGATCTCCTTGCAGTCTGAGGGACTCTCAAGAGTCTTCTCCAACACCACAGTTCAAAAGCATCAATTCTTCAGCACTCAGTTTTCTTTATAGTCCAACTCTCAAATCCATACATGACCACTGGAAAAACCATAGCCTTGACTAGACCGACCTTTGTTGACAAGGTAATGTCTCTGCTTTTCAATATGCTGTCTAGGTTGGTCATAACTTTCCTTCCAAGAAGTAAGCGTCTTTTAATTTCATGGCTGTAGTCACCATCTGCAGTGATTTTGGAGCCCAAAAAAATAAAGTCTGACCCTGTTTCCCGTCTATTTCCTATGAAGTGATGGGACCAGATGCCATGATCTTAGTTTTCTGATTGTTGAGCTTTAAGCCAACTTTTTCAGTCTCCTCTTTCACTTTCATCAAGAGGCTTTTTAGTTCCTCTTCACTTTCTGCCATAAGGGTGGTGTCATCTCCATATATGAGGTTTTGGATATTTCTCCCAGCAGTCTTGATTCCAGCTTGTGCTTCTTCCACTCCAGCATTTCTCATGATGTATTCTGCACATAGTTAAATAAGCAGTGTGACAGTATACAGCCTTGACATGCTCCTTTTCCTATTTGGAACCAGTCTGTTGTTCCATGTCCAGTTCTAACTGTTGCTTCCTGACCTACATACAGGTTTCTCAAGAGGCAGGTCAGGTGGTCTGGTACTCCCATCTCTTGAAGAATTTTCTGCAGTTTCTTGCGATCTGCACAGTCAAAGGCTTTGGCATGGTCAATAAAGCAGAAATAGATGTTTTTCTGGAACTCTCTTGCTTTTTCCATGATCCAGCAGATGTTGGCAATTTGATCTCTGGTTCCTCTGCCTTTTCTAAAACCAGCTTGAATATCTGGAAGTTCACGGTTTATGTACTGCTGAAGCCTGGCTTGGAGAATTTTGAGCATTACTTTACTAGCATGTGAGATGAGTGCAATTGTGTGGTAGTTTGAGCATTCTTTGGCATTGCCTTTCTTTGGGATTGGAATGAAAACTGACCTTTTCCAGTCCTGTGGCCACTGCTGAGGTTTCCAAATTTGCTGGCATACTGAGTGCAGCACTTTCACAGCATCAGGATTTGAAATAGCTAAACTGTGCTGATAGCTCTTTTTAACTATTAATTTGGAAAAAATGGAAATTAAGCTGAAATATTTTAAATTAATTACATTGATTTTAATGTAACAGTATTGTTTTGTTGAGCCTAAAATAATTGGAAATTTATACAGCACATATTTGGTTTTGGGGGTATATTTATATTGCTACATGGTAACTCAATTTTCCCAGCCAGTTTTTAAGGCTTTGTTCCAGAAGCAAGCAGTCACAGCTTTTGACCTTTTCCTGGCATGTATGCACCATTCATTTGTTCGCTTCTATTTCTTACTGTACAGCTCAGGGCATTTTAAGTTTTATAACTTGGCTCCAGCTTATAAACACAAATGAAAATATGGCATTCAAATCAGGCAAAAGTATTTTGTAAATTAATCTTCCCTGTGATCCAAAGTATAGTTATTAATTTTTAAATCATTTTTCAAATGAAATTTCAAACCAAGCATTTTTGATGAGAAATCAAAGATATTTAAGTACATGTTAGTGAATTGCCAAGGATTTGAAAAGCAAAGGTTAAGAGCTTAGGGTTTTAGAATAGCTCAGAACTGGAATTATACCCAGCTAAGACGTAGGCAAGCTAAGTGGCCTTGGGCAAGGTGCTAACTTTACTATGCCTCAGTTTTGTTACCTAAAAATTGCGTGTAGAAATATGCCTTTTCAGAATTAGAATTTAATTTTAAGAGATGATCTATCTAAATGCTTAGCATAATATATGGAATTAACCAAACATTCAAAAATAACCTAAGGATGTCAAAGAGAGAAGCATAATTATTAATGTAACATCTGAAAGGAAAAATGAAAGAAAAGACTGTAAAAACAGACACTCACCTTTGCAGCAACATGGATGCAACTATAGATGCTCATACTAAGTAAAGTAAGTCAGAAAGAGAAAGACAAATACCTTATGATATCACTTCTCTGTGGAATCTAAACTATGTCACAAGACTTCACTAGCAGTGATTAAGAATCCACACTTCTGCTGCAGTCAGTCGCTGGCCAGGGAAGTAAAATACCACATGCCTCACAGTGCAGCCAAATAAAATATATCAGAAATGAACCTACCTACAAAACATCTGTGAGTAGACTCACAGATGTAGAGATCAGACTCATGGTTGCTGAGGGGAAGTAGGGGAAGAGAGGGATGGACTGGGAGTTTGGAGTTGGTAAATGCAAACTATGTCATTCAGAATGGGTAAATAGCAGGGTCCTACTGTATGGCACAGGAAACTGTATCCAGTCTCCTGAGATAAGCCATAATGGAAAAAAAATATTTTTTAGAATGTACCTATTGGGTTGGCCAAAAGATTCATTCAGTTTTTTCCATAAGAGAGCTTTAGTAGTGCTTAGGCGTCCTTCATTTGAAACAATTCTTATTGTGACAGCTGTCATAGCAGCGTGCATTTTTTAAAAAAAAACTTAATCAAAATTTTGATGTTGTGTAGCCATTCTAATATGAACGATGGAAGAAAAACTTTCTTCATATTATGCTTTATTATTTCAAGAAAGATAAAAACACAGCTGAAGCAGAAAAAGATTTGTACAGTGTTTGGAGAAGATGCTGTGACTGATCAAATGTCTTAGAAGTGGTTTGCAAAGTTTTGTGCTGGAGATTTCTTGTTGGAGGATGCTGCTCTGTAGTCAGGTAGACCAGTTGAAGTTGATAGCACAATCAAATCAAGACATTAATTGAGAACAGTCAACATACCACAAGGTAGATATTTTGAGCTGACATCCTCAAAATATCCAAATAGAGTGCTGAAAATCATTTACACTAGCCTGCTTATGTTAATTGCTTTGATGTTTACGTTCCACATAAATTAAGTGGAAAAAAAAAAACACACGACTATTTCTGCATGTGATTCTCTACTGAAACATAATGACAACATTCTGTTTTTAAAACAAATTGAAGTGGATGATGAAAAGTGGATATTGCACAGTAATGTGGCATGGAAGAGAGATCGTGGGGCAAGTGTAATGAACCACTGCCAACCACACCAAGGGCTGGTCTTCACACAAAGAAGGTGATGTGTATATGGTGGGATTGGAAGGAAGTCCTCTATTATGAGCTCCTTCTGGAAAACCAAACAGTTCCCAATTCGACCAACTGAAAGTGGCACTTGAAAATTCCAGAATTAGTCAAGAGAAAAAACATAATCTTCCATCAGGATAACACAAGACCATATGTTTCTTTGATGACCAGGCAAAAACTGTTACAGCTTGATTGGAAAGTTTTGATTCATCCACTGTGTTCACTGGACATTGCACCTTTGGATTTCCATTTATTTCAATCTTTACCAAATTCTCTTAATGGAAAAAAATTTTCAATTCCCTGGATAAGAAGCACCATTCTTTGCTTAAAAAGCAAAGTTATGGGATGATGAAATTATGAAGTTGCCTGAAAAATGGTGGAAGGTAGTGGAACAGAACAGTTAATACATTGTTCAATAAAGTTAGTGAAAATGAAAAATTTGTCTTTTATGTTTGCTTAAAAAATTGAACTTTTTGGCCCACCAGGTATGTGCATCACTGCATCACTTTGCTGTACAGCAGAGGTTGCCACAACATTGTCAATCAAATACTATACTTCAATTAAAAAAAATTTTTTTAAGGCCACTTGTAAAAACAACAGAAACATAAATGTGCTAGCTGGCTGACAAATACTTTCTGTTAAGGAATAAAAGTCAGGTAAAATGAGAAAGTGAAACATATTCTTAAATGATTGTATTTCATAGTAGCAAGTTAGTTACTATGTTTTGTTTTCATAGTATTTTTTAATAGTGGGTTTTTTAAAATAAACCAGTAGCTAATCTTTTTCATTTCTTGTGATATTGGATTTATATTCCTTACACAGTTATTAACAGAATTTTAAAAGAACCATCACTTTTAAAAAACATTGTTTACGATCTCCCTGGTGGCTCAATGGTAAAGAATTCTGCCAGTTCAGGAGACATGGGTTCAATTCCTGGTCCAGAAAAATCCTACATGCCATGAAGTATGCCCATGGGCCATAACCACTGAACCTGTGCTCTGGAGCCCATGCTTCACAAGAGAAGCCACAGCAATGAAAAACCCTTCCACTGCAATGAAGACTAGTCCCTGCTCTTTGTAACTCGAGAAAAGTCAGCACAGGAACAAAGACCCAACACAGCCATAAATAAATAAATTTTTTAAAAAGACATTGTTTACAAGATGATTACAATTCTCAAATAATTTTACCTTTTTAATGTGGTTTTCAATTCTAAATGAAGTAGAACTTTTAGTCATAATTCAGGTATTTAAAAAACACTACCTAAAATATAGGTAAGCACAGTATTTCATAAAACACTTGTATTTTGATATGAGTGAAATTAGTTCCTTTTGGCTTCTAGATTTTAAAAGTTGCTACATCTGCTCTAGCTTTGACTGGTGAAGGTGGTCCTGAAGGTATATTATCCTAAGACCATCTCTTATCCTTTTAATGACACAGCCTATATAATTAGAAACGAACTATGTTTTTCATAAACAACATATGTAAGTGGGCACAGGACAGTTAAATGGCAGAACCCAGAAAAACAGTCAATTGATCACTTACAAATTCAGAAGCTACCCCAAGCAGATATTTTATAATGTAGTGCAAAAATAAATCATAAGATATAACACTTCTAATAATAAGAAAGACCTTTTCTGTTAGCCTCATCCCTAAAGCTAGTTTTTCCTGCTAAAAGCCAAGAGACCTTATTTTAAAAAACAAAACCCTCTTAACTATAGCAGCAGAAGGAAGAGAAAACCTCTATTTTGAATGAAATGATACCAAATATATTATTATACTTCTTTAAGCTGAAGAACTTGCGTGTATCTTTGTTGTTCCTTATGGAAACAAAAATTACAAAAAGGGGAAAGAGGAGGGAGAAGGGATCCAAACCAGGTTCCTCAGACCAGTTCTGTGAGATATTGGTAAATATTCTGTGGGAAAAGATTGCATTGTAAAGTAGACGTAGGAGTTAGTTAAACCAAGTAAAAGAAGTTTTATGACTGCAGTGTTTGTTGAAATTTTTAATACACAAATATATGTTCCTAAATGCCTTAGTCCTTTTTTATTGATGACTTCAGTTAATACCTCACAAAACCATGAACTATCTACATTTAAGGAAATACTGTGCTTGGAAGGTTGAATTTTGAGTTCCTGTGAACAGAGGATTCTCTACTATCAATTTTGTTGGGATTTGAATGGGCTGTTATAGATGTTTGAACCAAACCAAATAAGAGATATTTCTCGTATCCACTTTAGACTAAGTTTTACCAGTACTTTAAGCAAGGACTGGCAACATTTAAAACCAATGCTGTAGTTAGAGCTGAATATTTTTGTAGACACATAGCGTATTGAATGGGAGTTTGCCTATAATTGTCCTATTAATTATGCCTCAAAACTGAAGATGAAATGCATGAATTCATCACATTGTAAGTTAAAATAACTTTAACCTCATGGTATTAAATGAGTAGAGTCACAAGCAGTCCTGTCACCATCGCCACAGCCACTCCTGTCCACTCTTGGTCAAAAGAGAAGTAAGAGATATAGAGGAGACCTGTTAAGAGAAAGCAGTGTTTTTAGATAAGCTATTTCAAATGTGAGGATGCTCAAAGAGATTCGTTTCTGAAGATGGGATTTATAAAAGAAGTGGAGACATTTTCTTTGTTGGATGTTTGCTTGACCATAGAACTTGCTTATCTCCTGAAGCTGAGGAAAGAGAATTTGAAGGATGATAGACAGGCCAGGACCAGGGGAATAGCCTTCATGGCCACCATTTAGTGTGGCAAGAATAATAAGGTCCCCAGTGATGGTGTGAATACTGGAGAAGGTAAGTGGACTTGAGCCATTTTGTCAGTATGAGAGCTGACAACAAAAAGAAGGAAGCACTGAAGGTAGAGGAATGAAACGTCTGGTAAGCTGGAACCCCGATAACCATCAGGAAAGTAGATAGTGGTAAGCCCCTGAAGACTTACTGAAGATCTAGCTTTTTGGATACTGTCATAGGTCTCAGAAATCAGTCAATTGAAGACTGTGTTCCCCACCAGTCAAGTAAGGAAGCATTTACCCTTTTTTCATTCCATTCCCTCTGCCACAGGCCACGAGCACTAAGCCTGGAAGTGAAGCGGGAGGAAAAGGAGTTGTCTGAGAGCCAAATTTTCCCCCACCTCCAAGTAGGAAATGGCAACCCACTCCAGTACTCTTGCCTGGAGAATCCCATGGAGGGAGGAGCCTGGTAGGCTACAGTCCATGGGGTCGCAAAGAGTCGGACACAACTGAACGAGTTCACTTTCCAAGTACTAGAGCTTTACCTGTACTGGGGATGGCTAAATGGGAGGAGCAGACTAAAAGAGTTTTGAACTGAGTAGAGATCAAAGCTTTCAAGTTGGTGGTTCCTTTTTTTTTTTTTTTTTTAAGACTGATTCTTTAATTTTAGATTGTAACTGTTCTAATAAAATGACTAGAAATCATAACCATTAAAGGAGCCACCATTCTGGGAAATGGAAAGTTCTACCTTATATTATTGAGGATAGTTATTGAAAGAAAATAAGGATGTTTCTTGTCTCTCAACAGTCTGAAACATTTTAGTAAATAAATACTTTAAAACATTTTTATGCTTAAATTATCTAGTTCTTTTTTTGTTTTTTTGTTTGTTTTGTTTTGTTTTGATTGAGCAGCATGACTTGAGGGATCTTAGTTCCTTGACCAGGGATTGACCGCAGCCATGGCAGTGAAAGTGCTGAATCCTAACCACTAGACCACCAGGGAACTCCCTATCTAGTTCTTTTCAAAGTATGGTTTCCATAATTCATCCACTTCTTTTGTGAACTTTATAAAATTTTGAAATGTAAAACATCTTTGCAAGTATCTAAGTTTTGCTGAAGATTCTGGGGCCCAACACCCTTTACAGGATAGTATTTTTATAACTCCTTTTTGCATTTGCTAAATCAGAAGACTTAGACATGACTTTATATGGTAAAGAGTCTGCTTGCAATGCAGGAGACCTGAGTTCAATCCCTGGGTTGGGAAGATCCCCTGGAGAAGGAAATGGCAACCCACTCCAGTGTTCTTGCCTGGAAAATCCTATAGACAGAGGAACCTGGCAGGCTATATAGTCCATTTAGTTATTTTTGGGGGCTCCAAAATCACTGCAGATGGTGACTGCAGCCATGAAATTAAAAGATGCTTACTCCTTGGAAGAAAAGTTATGACCAACCTAGATAGCATATTGAAAAGCAGAGACATTACTTTGCCAACAAAGGTCCGTCTAGTCAAGGCTATGGTTTTTCCAGTGGTCATGTATGGATGTGAAAGTTGGACTATGAAGAAAGCTGAGCGCTGAAGAATTGATGCTTTTGAACTGTGGTGTTGGAGAAGACTCTTGAGAGTCCCTTGGATTGCAAGGAGATCCAGCCAGTCCATTCTGAAGGAGATCAGCCCTGCGATTTCTTGGGAAGCAATGATGCTAAAGCTGAAACTCCAGTACTTTGGCCACCTCATGCGAAGAGTTGACTCATTGGGTAAGACTCTGATGCTGAGAGGGATTGGGGGCAGGAGGAGAAAGGGACAACAGAAGATGAGATGGTTGGATGGCATCACCGACTCGATAGACGTGAGTTTGAATGAATACCGGGAGTTGGTGATTGACAGGGAAGCCTGGCATGCTGCTATTCATGGGGTCGAAAGAGTCAGACACGACTGAGCGACTGAACTGAACTGAACTGAACTGATATAGTCCATGGGGTCACAAAGAGTCGGACACGACTGAGTGACTAACACTAACACACTAGTGACTAAACAACAACGACAACCCATCACAGTGATGAGCAGCTATGCCATTCAATCCTGATAGACCCTCAGTCCAGATTTAAAAGAGAAAAGCAGAATTTAAAAGCAAAGCAGTATGAACTACTTCCACTTTCATGTTGGCCTTTCTCATGTTCTTAAATGAATTCCACAGAATTTTAGATATGTCTTTACTTATAATTTTATCAAATTATAGTTCCACCCAGAAAAGGGCAAAGTAAATCTAAAACTTTAATATGATTTAAGATTTAATCTTCCAGGTCAATATTAAATTTCATTGATATTTGGTGGAAAAGTATCTAGAATATATCTACTCAAACCTTTTAACCATCTTACTTGTTGTGCTTTAAAGCATGAAGAACAATTGCTATTTGGTTGTTTGTTTATTAGTGAGGAACAAATGATTAACAAATGATACAAAACAAATGATTGCTGCGCAACTTTGAATCTGGAGACAAACAATTGGATCATTCTCATATGAAGAACAATATGAACGCATGCAAATTCCCAGTGTATTCAATGCTGACAAGTATTTACTGTGTGCCAGGCACTGATCCAAACACAGGGAAATTGAGCAGTAAGGAAAGTGTGTAATTCCCTGTTTTCCTGGAGAATATAGATAATAAATGAATATTCAAAATAATATTGTGCAATTATAAGAATTATGAAGGAAATGAGGCAAGATAAGGGCTAGAGAATGACGAGGGGATGGCATGCTCTTTTAGATAAGGTGGTCAGTTGACTAAGGAGGTAACAGAGCAAGATATCTGCAGGAAATGAAGTTGCATCAAGTTTACTCGATAGACATGATTTAGATGTCAGGCTATGAGTTTAGTATCCCTTGCATGCCATAGCCTTGACTAGACAGACCTTTGTCAGCAAAGTAATATCTCTGCTTTTGAATATGCTATCTAGGTTGGTCATAACTTTCCTTCTAAGGAGTAAGTGTCTTTTAATTTCATGGCTGCCATCACCATCTGCAATGATTTTGGAGCCCCCAAAAATAAAGTCCGTCACTGTTTCCACTATTTCCCCATCTACATGCCACACAGTGGGGCCAAAACAAAAAATGCAAAAGGTAGCATATTGCTTTGTACAGTTATATCTTCATAGAAACTAATTTTTATTTTTGATGCTGTTGCTTCTGGTCTCATTTCATTATTAATTAATTTTTTAAAATTTATTTTTGGCTGTACTGGATCTTCATTGCTGCACATAGGCTTTCTCTAGTTGTGGCAAGCAGGTTTCTCATTGCAATGGCTTCTCCTGTTGCAGAGCATGGGCTCTAAAGCTCGTGGGCTTCAGTAGTTGTGGCACACGGGCTAAGTTGCCCTGTAGCATGTAGAATCTTCTTGGATCAGGAATCAAGCCAGTGTGCCCTGCATTGGCAGGCAGATTCTTAACCACTGGACCACCAGGGAAGTCCATTTCATTTCACTTTAATTCAGCAGATCTTTTTTGCCTGTTTGCTATATTCCAGGCTTTATTCTAGGCTCTTGCAGTATGCCAGTGAATAAAATACAAAAAGATTCCCGACTATATGGATATTACATTCTAGCAGGGAAAGGCAGACAATAAATATGTATTATATAAATATAATAAATTACATACTGTGATAGAAGGTGATTTGTAATATAGGAAAAAAGTAGACCAGAGACAGAGAGATGCATAAATACTGAGAGAGAGATAGGTTTCATTAGTAAATAGGCTAGTCAGGGTGGGTCTTGAGATTAGACCAGAGGAAACACCTGAAGAGTTGAGGGAGTTAGCTAAGTGCCTATCAGGGGGAACAGCTCTAATTGACACATACATACATAACACACATGACACACATACATATGCTTTTGCCTTCAAGGACGTTACTATCTTCAACATGTAATTTTTAGCTTATAAAAATAGAGTAGTAGCTATATACAACCGCTTAAAAGTGTGCATGTTATCTTTTATTTACTTAAAAGATAGCCACTTTTATAGATAGATATGTTGATTTTTTTGTGATCAGATTATGAATCACTTTTAAAAGCACTGAAAAATAACATGATTAAAAATGTACATCATTTTGGACTTCTCTGGCAGTCCAGTAGTTAAGACTCCTTGTTTCCAGTGCAGGTGATGTGGGTTCAATCCCTGGTCAGAGAACTAAGATCCCACATGCTGAGTGGCATGGCAAAAAATATATATATACATATTTTTATGTACTGGTATGTGTAGGTCACACAGCAATTATACTATATCTTTTATTTTTTTTAATTTGAAGTATCAAGTGTAAGTGTTAGTTGCTCAGTCATGTCTGACTCTTTGCAACCCCATGGAGTATAGACTGCCAGGCTCCCCTTTCCATGGAATTCTCCAGGCAAGAATAGTGGAGTGGGTTGCCATTCCCTTCTCCAGGGGATCTTCCTGACCCAGGGATCAAACCCAGGTCTCCTGCATTGCAGGCATATTCTTTACCATCTGAGCCACCAGGGAAGTCTAGTTGATGTACAATATTATGTTTGTTTTGGGTATACAACATAATAATTCAATTTTTAAATACATTACAAAATGGTCAATAAGGTTAGTAATCATCTGTCTTCATATAAAATTATTACAATACTCTTGACCATATTTCCTATGTTATATAATGTATCCCTGTGCCTTACTTATGTTATGACTAGAAGTTTGTACTTCTTAATGCCCTTTGCATATTTTGTCCAACCTCCCATCTTCCTCTGCTCTGGCAACTACCTCTGTTCTCTATATCTATCAGTCTGTTTTAATTTTTTAGTTTGTCTATTCATCTGTTTTCTTTTCTGCTGCTGCTTCTGCTAAGTTGCTTCAGTCGTGTCTGACTCTGTGCAACCCCATAGACAGCAGCCCACCAGGCTCCCCCCTCCCTGGGATTCTCCAGGCAAGAACACTGGAGTGGGTTGCCATTTCCTTCTCCAATGCATGAAAGTGAAAGTGAAGTCATTCAGTCATGTCTGACTCTTAGCGACCCCATGGACTGCAGCCTACCAGGCTCCTCCATCCATGGGATTTTCCAGGCAAGAGTACTGGAATGGGGTGCCATTGCCTTCTCTGTTTCTTTTCTAGATTTCACGTATAACTGAGATATATAGTATCTGTCTGTTAGACTTAGCTTAATACTCTCTAGATCCATCCATGTTGTCACTAATGGCAAGATGTCACTCTTTTTTGCGGCTAATATTCCATTGTATATACATACAAAATATATCCACCTATATATGCATATGTATGTACATATATGTGTACGTATATACATATACATACATATATATGGCTTCCCCAGTGGTAGAGAATCCACTTGAAATGCAAGAGACACGAGTTCAATCCCTGGGTCAGAAAGATCCCCTGAAGGCAGGCATGGCAACCCACTCCAGTATTCTTGCCTAGAGAATCCTATGGACAGAGGAGCCTGGTGGGCTGCAGTCCATGGAGTCACAAAGAGTCAGACACGACTGAAGCAACTGAGCACGCACACACATGTGAATATGCACGCCACATCATCTTTAGCCATTTATCTCTCAATGGACACTAAGATTGCTTCTGTATCTTAGCTATAATAAGTAATGCTGTAATGAACATAGGGGTGCAAATATCTTTTCAAATTACTGTTTTTGTTTTCTTTGGGTAAATACCTAGAAGTAGAATTTCTGGATGGTATGGTAGTTTTGTTTTTAATTTTTTGAAGAACTTCCATGCTGTTTTTACTAGTGGCTACACTACTGTATCCTTTCTCTTTTGTTCAAGGGTAATGATATTCTCAAAGATGTGTTAGAAATCCAAAATAATTTAAAATAAATTGGAAAACATGGTAGATTAATTACTTCATGCTATAAATTGAGTGCTTGTGAACTAGCAAGCAAAATGATTTGTCAATATGAGTAGAAAAATGTACCTTTATGAGTTCTTTGAATAAAATTAGAACAATTTATAGTCTTTTATTTTACTTCATTTCATCTGTTTTCCAGTTATCCCTTTATTATAAATCTGTTTAAAGTCAACCTTCATCAATTTGCCTGTAATATCTGTTGTTCTGCAGAATTAAATAAAATCTTCTAATCTTTGTGTTTTTAATGCATAACTTTAAAAAAAAGTAACTAGACAATTACAACTAGCCATAGAGAAATAGTAACTAAATTTCTTTTCTATTTTAAAGTTGCTTTCTGTTTTAATTCTGTAAGAACAAAATTATATTTTACCTTTTTGGTTTGTACTTTTGAATCAGTATTGAGTAACAGACGATTTTTTATTTATATTATTTATTTATTTATTGGCCACACTTTGCAGGTTGTGGGATCTTAGTTCCCTGACCAAGGATGCAATGCACACCCTTGTCAGTGAAAGTGCAGAGCCGTAACCACTGGACCGTCAAGGAATTCCCAGCAGTCAATTTTTTATAACTTTTGGTACAGTGTCTTATTGAAAAAGGGCACAACTGTTTTATGAACTTAAACATTTTGTATACTTCTTTTACTAATATGAAATAATATGTTTGATTTGCTAAAATTTTTTAAACTATTTTTCATAAAATCCTTCCTTTCCAGTCCAGTCTACAGTGTTCCTCTCACTCTTCAGAACAGATTTTTCTTTTTTTCTTTTTCTTGCCAGTAGTTAAGTATTTTTTTTTTTTAACTTTACAATATTGTATTGGTTTTGCCATATATCAAAATGAATCCACCACAGGTATACATGTGTTCCCCATCCTGAACCCTCCTCCCTCCTCCCTCGCCATACCATCCCTCTGGGTCGTCCCAGTGCACCAGCCCCAAGCATCCAGGATCGTGCATCAAACCTGGACTGGCGACTTGTTTCATATATGATATTATACATGTTTCAATGCCATTCTCCCAAATCATCCCACCCTCTCCCTCTCCCAGAGTCCAAAAGACTGAGAACAGATTTTTCTATACCACTTATTTCATACTTTATACAAGCTGTCTTGTGTCTGTTTTAGCTTCTAGAAATAGACTATACATTTTCCAAGGACAAAGATTCAGTTCTTATCAGTTAGCATAATGATTTTTCAAAAAGTAACTGTTCCACTAAAAGTTTTTGTTCAATACAAGTATAGCTTACGTAACTCAGAGTTACTATTATGATATTGTGATTTTTAATCAGAAACATAATTTGGTTTTCATGCTCATTTTGGCATAGATTTTGTGAAACCCATGGACTTTCTTAAGTGATGAGCGATAAAAAGGTACAATTCATAACAAGCTCTAGTCAACCACACCTGAGTTGATGTTAACACTATGACTTTTAGACAGCCTCAAAGAATGGAGGCTTGTTGCCAAGGGTATCACCCACATTACTAAAGGACTGAAGTTTTCAGCTCACCACCCAACCTCGAGGGAGAGGAGAGGGGCTCGATGTTGAACCAATCACCAGTGACCAATGATTCAACCAATCAGTACTGCCTGCTATAATGAAACTTCCATGAAACTTAAAAGACAGGATTTGAAGAGCTTTCTGGTTGGTAAACATATAGGAGTGCTAGGAGGGTGGTACACCAGGAGGGGCATGGAAGCCCTGTGCTTCTTCCCCCCGTACCTTCCCTCAGTCATATATTATTTTATGACAAACCAGTAATCTATTAAATAAACTTTTTCTGAGTACTGTGAATAATTTTAGCAAATTAATCATGAGGAAGGCTTGTGGGAACCCCTAATTTATAACCAATAGGTAAAAAACTGGACTTCTGATTGGCCTCTGAAGTAAGGACAGTCTTCTGGGTCTGAGCCCTTACCCTGTGGGATCTGATGTTGTGTCCAGGTAGATAGTGGCAGAATTGAATTGAATCGCAGGATACCCAGCTTGTGTTTGCAGAGAATTGGAGAATTGCTTGGTGTGGGAAAGAATTCCACACATTTGGTGAGTAGAATTGGCAGAAATGGTATGTGAGTGAAAAATACTTGACATACTGTAGTATACAAAGTTATACTCAAATTGGAGTCTCTGTGAGTTTCAAAGTGTTTTTGTAGTATGCCACCCTAAGCTAAGGAAGGAGTCGAGTTTTCCACTATTCCTCATTTCTCTGTGGCAGGTGGAATTCTATTGTCTAAAATAATTGTGTACCCAAATTTGTAATTGCAAGCTTTCAGATGTAAAAGGTTGGTCATGAGCAGTGTTAGGGAGAAATAGTTTAGCCCCCAAATGTTTTTGTTTTATATCGACACCAAAATGTTTTTCTTTTATAGCAACGCAGCCTGAAGATATAAAAGTTAAGGAAATGGGAGGGCAGAGTTCCATGTTTTCCAACTCTAACCTTCACAGATGTTAAATATAGCAGTGGAAACATTCTTGCCATTAAAATATGAGCAGTATATTTTAAAACCAGCCATGAGAGTCCTACCATCTGATAAACTTAATCTTTGAATAACCAAGGTGACATGGTCCCTGGTTCTACCCAGATATACATATCCTCAACTACTGATGCTAAACTGGATCATGTATAAGAATCAGTTTTGTCTAAGATGTCCTTGTGGTGGTGATTCAGTTGGTAAAGAATCTACCTGGAATGCAGAAGACTGCCTACAATGCAGGAGACGTTGGTTCGATCCCTAAGTTAGGAAGATCCCCTAAGAGAGGAGAAGGAAATGCCAACATGCCCCGGTATTCTTGCCTGGGAAATTATGGGTTTTTTTCTGTCCCATGGACAGAGGAGTCTGGCAGGCTTCTGTCTATGCAGTTGCAGAGTCAGACATGACTGAGCGCACACACAGCAGCAGCAAGATGTCCTTAGGAAAACAAGTTAATCTTTGATGCCTACCCCTTACTCACTTTAGATCCTTATCCCTCATGAGTACCTTTTTCCCTAAAGGAGTGCTCCAATTCCAGAGTAGATTGGGGAAAGGGAAAGATAGACTCCAATCTTAGAAAAATCAGGTACTGCAGAAGTTATCAAGGCCTAGGAACCCAACCACTTTTACTAGAAAGTTGGAGAAAGATTAGCCAGTTAACCTAATGAAGAGAAAAGTGAGATATGGACATTGTGCTTCCTAAGTTTTTCTTGACAAAGGACAACATTGACCTATTAGCTCTGGGAAAAGCTGAAGTTTCACATGAACTTCTAAGTTCAATCCGTAGGTTTAGTGAAGAGACTGAACAATCCACATTGACTTCTAGTTTCCTAGAATTTTTTGATTCCCTATTTCTCCTCACCCTACCTTCCCTCTACTTGTACACATTCTGCATGAAAATTTAATTGTTCTGTATATGATCTCCTCATACACAAAAAGTAGATTCAAGGGATCTCTACTTTTAAGGGCTGTCAAGTAGTTAATCTGATAAAAGAGCCAAGCACAGAACCCTGTGGCCCTGCACAGAATGCATGCCCATGAAGCTGGCCCTCTACATCAGTGTGAGTCATATAGTGAAAATTCTTGAAGTCTGCTGTGACTAGCACAACTGCTGATCCTGTCTTCTGCAAGAGTCCTTAAGAGTACCTGTGCTTGGGACTTCTCTGGCAGTCCAGTGGTTAGATCTCCACACTTCCATTGCAGGAGTTTCAATCCCTGGTCGGGAAACAGGTCACATGTGCCTGGTGGCATGGCAAAAAAAAAAAGTACTTGTGCTTTTTATGATTTTATTTGGAAAATTATTTGATATCATAATTGTAAAGAGTTGTCGTTAGCATATTTTCTCATAGTCCAAATTAAAATGTTTAGTTATGTTAAAAATTCAAAAATCAGTATTGGTTAAACCATAGTTTTTGTTATTTTTCTCTGGTTATAAATTCAGATTTTCTAAGGAGAAAAAAAGTTATTTTTCAGTTCTGATAAAAGTGTGAAAAAATTTTAATAAGCAGTCTTAGGTCTTATTTTCTGTAAGTTGATAACATCAGCTTAAATTACCATAGTTTCAGTAGAATACTTTTTGGCCTCATTAATCAAAAGTTATACTTAAGTGAAGGAACCCTAGTATTATGCCAAATAACTGCTTCATTAGCTTGATCATCAATAATCACTAGAAAAATAGCTAGGGGGTGGAAAAACACATTTGTCAGACAAGCTTATGACTTTAGAACTTAAAAAGTTCAGCAATTAAATTGCAATGTACTTAATCAAACTTGCTTAGTTTACATATTCCTATAATGTGGAAAGTGGAATTTGACCAAGAACCTGTCAACCTATTCTATTACAACAGATGTAATACCCTTTCTTTCTTTAAAAACTACAAGTCAAGAAAGTCAAACTGACTTGATTTTTTTTTTTTTTAATTTTGGCTTGAAGTTTTAGGATGACTACCTGATTAGTGGATAAAATTGATAAATGCTGCTGCTGCTGCTGCTGCTGCTAAGTCGCTTCAGTTGTGTCCGACTCTGTGTGACCCCATAGATGGCAGCCCACCAGGCTCCCCCGTCCCTGGGATTCTCCAGGCAAGAACACTGGAGTGGTTAAATTGATAAATAGGCATTATTAATTCTCACTATGACAGTTCTTTGTAAAGAAAGTAGTGGCTATATAAATATAGAACTTACATTTCAACCCTTCTAACTTTGCTGTGTTGAATTTTACAGCTTATTCTTGGCTTTTAGAGATTGGATCACTGAATGAGACCTCTTCTTACACTACCCTCTCTAGCAATCTTTGTGCCAGATGGAGATAAAGCAAACCAAAATCCCTGCCTCAGGGATTTTGGAACAGTAGAGGAACTGAAACAGTAGAGAGGGTGAGGCAGGCAATAGATGAAAATAACATCAGTAATATTTGGTATGTTAGATGTGGTTAAGTACTAGGGAGAAAGAAAAAGCCAAGAAGGAATATAGGAAGTAAACACTAGAGTTAGGGGTAGGAAAAGATTGTAATGCTAAACAGGTTGAAAGGAAGTCCTCTCTGAAAAGGTGACTACAGAGAAACCTAGAGAAAGAATGAGTATGAGCCTTTAAATTTTGAATATTGTGGCAAAAGCATTGCAGGCAAGTTCATGGGTACTCAGTTGCATCCAGCTCTTTGTGACCCCATGGACTGTAGCCTGCCAGGCCCTTCTGTTCATGGAATTTTCCAGGCAAGAATACTGGAGTTGGCATTTCCTACTCCAGAGGATCTTTCTGACCCAAGGATCAAACCCCCATCTCTTGCGTCTCCTGTAGCTCCTGCATTGGTAGGCAAGTTCGTTACAACTGCGCCACCTGGGAAGCCCCAGAAGGGAACTGCAAATGCAAAGTCCTGATGTGCTCAAGGTTCAGCAAGAAAACCTAGAAGACTAGAAAGGAGTGAGCAGGTGGGAGTACAATAGGAGACAAGGTAAGAGAATGAGGTGAGGGCGGACAGAGTCCTTGGAGAAGGGTACAGATTTCAATCACTTAGGTCATTGTAAGCTCTTTTGGCAACTTTTACTCTAAGTGAGCTAACAGTCCACTAGAGCAGAGATGTGACACAATCCCTTTTATTAAGATCTGACAGAAGTGGGACAGGAAGCAGAAGAAAGAAGACCAGTTAGATGCAATAGCAATAGTCGAGATGAAAGAAGATGATGGGTTGGACAAGATTCTGAATACAGAATAAAGAGGTCCCAAATATACTTAGTTTGTCATTGATTGAAATATTTTTTATAATCATTTTTGTTATACATTTCTGTGGTAAAATACTGTGATCATTTCCCATTTCTTTAAATATTCTCCTACCACATAATACTAGTGGCTGCATGGTATTATTTGGAGATAGCATAATTTAGCCATTCTGCCTCTTGAGAAATTTGTATGCAGGTCAGGAAGCAACAGTTAGAACTGGACATGGAACAACAGACTGCTTCCAAATAGGAAAAGGAGTTCATCAAGGCTGTATATTGTCACCCTGCTTATTTAACTTATATGCAGAGTACATCATGAGAAACGCTGGACTGGAAGAAACACAAGCTGGAATCAAGATTGCCGGGAGAAATATCAATAACCTCAGATATGCAGATGACACCACCCTTATGACAGAAAGTGAAGAAGAACTAAAAAGCCTCTTGATGAAAGTGAAAGTGGAGAGTGAAAAAGTTGGCTTAAAGCTCAACATTCAGAAAATGAAGATCATGGCATCCAGTCCCATCACTTCATGGCAAATAGATGGGGAAACAATGGAAACAGTGTCAGACTTTATTTTTCCGGGCTCCAAAATCACTACAGATGGTGACTGCACCCATGAAATTAAAAGACGTTTACTCCTTGAAAGGAAAGTTAGTACCATAGATAGCATATTCAAAAGCAGAGACATTACTTTGCCAACAAAGGTTCGTCTAGTCAAGGCTATGGTTTTTCCAGTGGTCATGTATGGATGTGAGAGTTGGACTGTGAAGAAGGCTGAGCGCCGAAGAATTGATGCTTTTGAACTGTGGTGTTGGAGAAGACTCTTGAGAGTCCCTTGGACTTCAAGGAGATCCAACCAGTCCATTCTGAAGGAGATCAGCCCTGGGATTTCTTTGGAAGGAATGATGCTAAAGCTGAAACTCCAGTACTTTGGCCACCTCATGGAAAGAGTTGACTCATTGGAAAAGACTCTGATGCTGGGAGGGATTGGGGGCAAGATGAGAAGGGGATGACAGAGGATGAGATGGCTGGATGGCATCGCTGACTTGATGGACGTGAGTCTCAGTGAACTCCCGAAGTTGGTGATGGACAGGGAGGCCTGGCGTGCTGCAATTCATGGGGTCGCAAAGAGTTGAACACGGCTGAGCGACTGATCTGATCTGATCTGATAGGTAGAATCATGTATTTAACTCTCCTCTGTCTAAGCACTTTCCAATATTTCTCTATTATAAATACCACTAAAATGAACATCTACATCGTTATATCTTTGCTAATATAGTTGCTACATAATTTAGGAATCTCTACTGATTTTAGGAATGGCTGCTTAAATTGTGCTAGAAAGACAGAAACTGGAAAAACAGACATATTACTATAAACCAGCAACCTAGATTGGTATTTTTTCAGACATAATCATAGAAAGATTGTCTCTATCAGATGCAATTGATCTTAACATTGATAGAGTTTAAAGGACACCAAAAATATTTGAATATGAAATATTTATACATTCTTACTCAAGATTGAATAAACAGTCTTGTATTTTAGAATTTGTTTTCTATTTCTGATAACCTTAATTATAACTAGGAAGAGAGGGCCAATTACAAGAACTGTCACCATTTTAACATTCTACGTGAACTGTGGCCACAAGGATTTCTGGCACCTGAGCATTCACATCCATCTGTTTTTAGGGCACTCTGCCCATTCATGAGATTTATGCCAGTTTCCAAAAGTCAGGTGTGAATCAAGATAGGCAATGTGTATTTTTAAGATATAAATCATCTATTATTTAATCTCTTTGAATTATGTTTTTAGAAAGAACTTTAGCTTCTTACTGATTTGAGATAACTTTCAATTAGGCATGTATAGAAAGCAAAATATAAGTAAAAATTTAACTTTACTAAGTAATAAATAGAATACTAGACTTCTTTAGCATGAAAAAGTTGAAATTAGAAAAGTTGTTATAGCAAATCTGTGAAAAGAGTTTTTTGAATATATTAATATTTGAGGCAAAGAAACTTTACATTTATTTGGTCATGCTGTGTGCAAGGTGCTCTTGCATACTTTGTTTATATAACTTGTAACCTGTGAAATAAGGATCATTATCCCTGTTTTTCAGATAAGAAACTGAAAGAAATGACTTACCTAAGATCACACATAGGAAATACCAAGATCATTTCAAGCCACTTCTATCTCACTCCTAAACTCATGTTTTCTCAGCTCTACCACACTATGTAAATGGTTGGAATCCAAGATCAGATCAGATCAGATCAGTTGCTCAGTCGTGTCCGACTCTTTGCAACCCCATGAACCGCAGCACACCAGGGCTCCCTGTCTATCACCAACTCCCGGAATTCACTGAGACTCACGTCCATCGAGTCAGCGATGCCACAATCCAGCCATCTCATCCTCTGTCGTCGCCTTCTCCTTCTGCCCCCAATCCCTCCCAGCATCAGAGTCTTTTCCAATGAGTCAACTCTTCGCATGAGGTGGCCAAAGTACTGGAGTTTCAGCTTTAGCATCATTCCTTCCAAAGAAATCCCAGGGCTGATCTCCTTCAGAATGGACTGGTTGGATCTCCTTGCAATCCAAGGGACTCTCAAGAGTCTTCTCCAACACCACAGTTCAAAAGCATCAATTCTTCGGCACTCAGCCTTCTTCACAGTCCAACTCTCACATCCATACATGACCACTGGAAAAACCATCGCCTTGACTAGACGGACCTTTGTTGGCAAAGTAATGTCTCTGCTTTTGAATATGCTATCTAGGTTGGTCATAACTTTCCTTCCAAGGAGTAAGCGTCTTTTAATTTCATCTTTTGGAGCCCAGAAAAACAAAGTCTGACACTGTTTCTACTGTTTCCCCATCTATTTGCCATGAAGTGATGGGACCGGATGCCATGATCTTCGTTTTCTGAATGTTGAGCTTTAAGCCAACTTTTTCACTCTCCACTTTCATTTTCATCAAGAGGCTTTTGAGTTCCTCTTCACTTTCTGCCATAAGGGTGGTGTCATCTGCATATCTGAGGTTATTGATATTTCTCCCGGCAATCTTGATTCCAGTTTGTGCTTCTTCCATCCCAGTGTTTCTCATAATGTACTCTGCATAGAAGTTAAATAAGCAGGGTGACAATATACAGCCTTGATGAACTCCTTTTCCTATTTGGAAGCAGTCTGTTGTTCCATGTCCAGTTCTAACTGTTGCTTCCTGACCTGCATACAAATTTCTCAAGAGGCAGATCAGGTGGTCTGGTATTCCCATCTCTTTCAGAATTTTCCAGTTTATTGTGATCCACACAGTCAAAGGCTTTGGTATAGTCAATAAAGCAGAAATAGATGTTTTTCTGGAACTCTCTTGCTTTTTCCATGATCCAGCGGATGTTGGCAATTTGATCTCTGGTTCCTCTGCCTTTTCTACAACCAGCTTGAACATCAGGAAGTTCACGGTTCACATATTGCTGAAGCCTGGCTTGGAGAATATTGAGCATTACTTTACTAGCGTGTGAAATATTCTAAAGTAAGTAATATAAATTAGCTCTCATTATCAGGAGGGCAAAACCAAAGAGCAATTATTTTTTACTGTAAGAGAATACTTACTTAGATACAATATTTAAGAAAAAAAAATCTAATGATCTGTTTGCTCAACTGTAGGTCAGTGATTTTCAAACTTACAAAAAAATTTTTAAAACTATTTCTTTTCCCCAAACAAAACTATATAAAACAAATGAAAAGGGTTGAAACAAGAGTGCAAGTGGGAGGTGGTAGCTGCTTGCTCCCTGCCCAGTTTCCTCCCCCCATTTCTCCTTGTAACCTCTAATGGTTACTTATAAATCTGAGGATGTCCTTTAAAGCCCATGTTCGACTGGAACACTTGGTTAATTGGCTTACTTTTCCCAATATTTAACTGATTCATTTTGGTTATCCACCGATTAAAATAAAAGTGTAACTCAAAAGTGATGGGAAATTTCCTGCAGCAGTGGCTAAAAACATTTTATTTTAAACAGAATTTTCTTTCTTTCAGTCAGAATCAACTAATTCATCTTTCAAATGTGTTATGAACATCAACTGAGGGCTTGACACTAAAGCTGGTTTTTACCTTCAGGAAGCTTAGATTCTAGTTGAGAGACACAGATAACAAAGAACTTAAAAAAAATTAATATGTGCTGTAAAGGAAATATGTATTTTTAATAAAGAATTGTTATGGTCTATTAAACTACTTTATTTTTGTCTTATTGGTAAGAGTTATTTGTATTGGCTTGAATGTGTTCCCCAAAAGTTCATGTGCACCCAGAACCTCAGATTGTGACTTTCATGGAAATTGAGTCTTTGAAGATATAATTAGTTAAGATGAAATCATATTGGCTTAAAGTGAGCCTGATTAGTATCTTTCTATGAAAAGAGAATGTGGAGGAGACACAGATACACAGGAAATTCATATGAAGGAGGCAAAATTGAAGTGTTTTATCTACAAGCCCAAACCAACATTTGCCAGCAATCACCAGAAGCTAGAAAAAGCAAGGAAAGATTCTTCCTTAGAGTCTTGGGAGAGAGCAAGGCCCTGCCAATGCCTTGATTTTGGATTTCTAGATTCCAGAACTATGAGAAAGTAAATATCTGTTGTTTTAAGGATCCCAGTATATGTCAGTTTGTTATGGCAGCCCTAGGAAACTAAAATACTGTTTTAGAGCAGGTAGGAAGGCTTCTGTTAGTAGTTGTAAAACATTCATTATTTTCTCCTTCACTCCAAATACATTTTCTTTGCACACACAAAAAAGATGTATGAAATAGATAGTATTATCCCTACTTTTCACATACAGCCTAAGGCAATTTGATCTCTGGTTCCTCTGCCTAAGGCAGGGTCACACCCCTAGTGAGTGGTAGGTACCATCTAGATTGAAACTCAGGTGATCCAACTTCAAGAGCCTAAACTTACCAGATCATACTGGCACTAACTTTCAAGTTTCAAGCGCCATGCTTTCACTCTGTCCACAGGCTTCAGAGTTGCCCTTTTGTGATACTGCACTTTAATCAAGTCTTTTATGTGGAATGTAGCTTCTCTCTTTTGTCTCATACTTTTCATCTTCCTCTTTAAAATAACAGTAATAGTGATGACAATCATGGTTGCTAACTTCACTGAGCACTAAGTATGCCAGCTCACTTAATCCAAGCAACAACCCCATGAGGTAGATACTATTGTCCCAACTTTTTTTAATATTTGTAAACCAAGGTATAACATACATAGTAAAATGCATAGTGCTTAAATAGAGAGTTCCATGAATTTTCTGGTGTCTTGTTTCTTTCTGGAGTCCTCAATTTTAGCCACCAGGTCCAACAAAATTGCCAGGTTCTCTGTCTTACTTCCCTAGGCTTTTATTAAGTAAGTAATATTGATGATTTAATAAACTATTCTTTCTGAAATATTAGTGAGTGAATGTGGTTTGTTAGTTTTCTCCAGATAACTTATTAGTATTATAACTGGCCTTAAGCCTGGAAGAATAACTATTATGGATATTCTAAGCAGAGTCAGAGAGACTTTTTGGAATGAGAATAGAGAGAAGATTTTGTTTTTTTTTTAAATCAGAACACATAATTTTTTAATGAGTACACTAATTGTGTACCTGTCAGTCTTTCTTCTAAAATGTAAATGCTGTGTCTATGATTGAAGTTGAAATACTACAGAAGAAATCTAGATTCATAAAAAGAAAAGTTAATATGATATAGAAAAATAAGCATTGAAATTGTCAAAAATTTAAGATTCTGTTCCCTGCTCTGCAATTTACTAGCTCACTTAAATCACTGAATTTTTCTGACTCATCATAAAAACATTTGCCATGCCTGACAGGATTGGTGTGAAGATCAAATATGAAATAAGCCAATGCATATTAAAATACTTTATAAAATCTCATATATGATACTTGCTAAATATATAAGAAAACTTTACAATCACATTTCCATAAAGCGTAATGGGTATACATAAAATTGAATATTTGGACCATCTGGTATGTAAGAGGTGATAGGGAAATTGTTTTTGAAGAACTTTTAATTTAATAACCCAAACTGCCAATTGCTTGGTTCAAGTTTGTCAGATCTCTAAATGAATTGATTTTGGAAAACACAGTGATGTGTGGGGGCTTCCCAGGTGGCACTGGTGGTAAAGAACCCACCTGCCAATGCAGGAGACGTAAGAGATGCGGGTTTGATCCTTGGGTTGGGAAGATCCCCTGGAAGAAGGCATGGCTATCCACTTCAGTATTCTTGCCTGGAGAATCCCATGGAGAGGGGTGCCTGGAAGGCTACATTCCATAAGGTCACAAAGAGTCAGACATGACTGAAGCGACTTACATGCAGTCACGTGTGGATGTGAGAGTTGCACCATAAAGAAGGCTGAGCACCAAAGACTTGCTTTCAGATTGTAGTGCTAGAGAAGACTCTTGAGAGTCCCTTGGACTGCAAGGAGATTCAACCAGTCAATCCTAAAGGAAATCAGTCCTGAATATTCATTGGAAGGACTGATGCTGAAGCTCCAGTACTTTGACTACCTGATGCGAAGAGCCAACTCTTTGGAAAAGACCCTGATGCTGGGAAAAATTGAAGGCAAAAGGAGAAGTGGGCAGCAGAGAATAAGATGGTTGGATAGCAACACTAACTCAATGGACATGAATTTCCGGGAGATAATGAAAGACAGGGAAGCTTGGCATGCTGTAGTTCACCCGGTTGCATGGAATCGAAATTGACTTGGTAACTGAACAACAACAACTATTTGCTTTTTTATTTCTTAGATCTTGTTTTTATATTTTGCCTCTCCTTGGTTCTAAATTTCATTGAATAGCAACACTGTTTTTTACTTTTAACTCTTTCCTTAGAATTTCTTGCACGTTACATAGATTTGTGTAGGGGTTCTCCTTTAGCAAGAATTATCTAAATGCCATGTTAAAGTGTGAAAAATTTATTAGAAAAATGTGGAAGACTTTTCTCACTGAAAACCACTTACTAAGTATTCTATAACCAATGAAAGCAAGTTGTGGGGAGGGAGTTGACTAGAAGAGGGTGGGTAGTAATAGCCTGTTCAGCTTTATTTTGGAGTGCCACCTGCTGGTAAATGAAGTCCAGTAGGGTCTGACAAACAAAAATAAGAACTATATTGGAAGATTAGAAGAATCAAATTGTTTTAAATAAAGTATATCTAATTATTTGCATCACTGTGGAAAATGCTGATTTGATTTTGTAACTGAATAATTCAATTATTAAAGAGATTTTTCTCAAAGCTTTTTGTAGGGTAATTTCTTTATTTTAAATTCTGAACTCTAATCAGAAAACTGAAAATATATTTTGAAGGTCCATTATGTTAGCTAATTCATCAAATATTTAAGTGTTTAAATGTCATATTTTGCTAGACATGAGCTGTGGTGGTGAAAGGAGCAGATAGAATCTCCCTGCCTTCATGGGACTTAGAGTTCAGAGTAAAGAGAAGTAAAATGACAGGTTGCTAAAAGAGGATATGAATAAAACAAATAAGGAGCGGAGTGAGAGAGAGAGAATAGTGAGTGGCTGTGGGAAACAACTTAGAATGGGACGTTGAGGAAAGGTGTTTCTGATAAGACCTTTAAGGACTTGTTCTTTGCTATATTCCCAGCACTGAACACAATGCCCGGTACATAGTCAATGTTCCGTAAACATTTGTTGAATGAAAGGGTAGATGACTCTAGATGATAACCTTGAACAGATTTGAAACATCATTAGCTTTTCTTTTTGTTCTGGTCATATATTCATGGTTCAGGTTGGTCTAATAATATAAAAAAGTGGTAGAAAGAGAGTGGAGGAAAACTGCTGAAAATGTATGTAGCATACTCTTTTCCCCTTTGAGCTGGGCCAGTTGATAAAATCCAATCCAGGTTCAAAGATTGATGAGAATGATAACTCAGTTCAAGGCTACTTTCACTTTAGTTTACTGCTGAACTACCAAACAAGCAGTGCTAGGGATACAAGAGGTATTATGTGATATTTTTGGAAATTCTTTAAAAAAGGAGTGTGTGTATATTTTTTCCCTTCTTCCATCTTGCTGCTTGGAATACAGTTGTGGTGACTGGTGCTCCAAAATAGATAAAGGGTCAAGAGTTCAAGGGCTACAGAAATAAACCCATGCACCTATGGTCAATTAATCTATGACAGAGGAGTCAAGATTACACAATGTAGGAAGGACAGCCTCTTCAACAAATGGTGCTTGGAAAACTGGACAGCTACATGTAAAAAATGAAACTAGATCATTCTTTAACACCATACTCAAAAATAAGCTCAAAATGTTTTAAAGACCTGAATGTGAGACCGGACTCTATAAAACTCCTAGAGGAAAACATATGTTGAACACTCTCTGACATAAGTCATAGCAATATCTTTTTTGACCCATTTTCCAGAAAAATGGAAATAAAAACAAAAATAAACAAATGGGATCTACTTAAACTCAAGTGCTTTTGCACAGCAAAAGAAACAACAAGCAAAATGAAAAGACAATCACAGACTAGGAGAAAATATTTGCAAATAATTTGACCAAAAAAAGATTAGTCTCCAAAATCTACAAACAGATCATGAAGTACAACATAATCAAAACAGTCCAATCAAAAAATGGGCAGAAGACCTAAATAGACATTTCTCAAAGAAAACATACAGATGGCCAAGGGGCATGTGAAAAGATGTTCAACATCACTGATTATTAGAGAAATGCAAATCAAAACTACAATGAGATGTCACTTCATATCAGTTAGAATGGCTATAATAAAAAAATCCACAAACAATAAATGCTGGAAAGGGCATTTATTTATTTTCTTGGGCTCCAAAATCACTGCAGATGGTGACTGCAGCCATGAAATTAAAAGGCACTTGCTGCTTGGAAGGAAAGCTGTGACAAACCTCAGTTCACTTCAGTTCAGTCGCTCAGTCATGTCCTACTCTTTGCAACCCCATGAACTGCAGCACGTCAGGTCTCCCTGTCTATCATCAACTCCCGGAGTTTACTCAAACTCATGTCCATAGAGTTGGTGATGCCATCCAACCGTCTCATCCTCTGTCATCCCCTTCTCCTCCCACCTTCAATCTTTCCCAGCATCAGGGTCTTTTCTAATGAGTCAGTTCTTCACATCAGGTGGCCAAAGTATTGGAGTTTCAGCTTCAGCATCAGTCCTTCCAATGAGTATTCAGGACTGATTTCCTTTAGGATGGACTGGTTGGATCTCCTTGCAGTCCAAGGGACTCTCAAGAGTCTTTTCCAACACCACAGTTCAAAAGCATCAATTCTTTAGTACTCAGCTTTCTTTATATTCCAACTCTCATACCCACACGTGACTACTGGAAAACCCATAGCCTTGATTAGATGGACCTTTGTTGGCAAAGTAATAATGTCTCTGCTTTTTAATATGCTGTCTAAGTTGGTCATAACTTTTCTTCCAAGGAGTAAAGCATCTTTTAATTTCATGGCTGCATTCACCATCTGCAGTGATTTTGGAGCCCCCTAAAAATAAAGTCTGACACTGTTTCCACTGTTTCCCCGTCTATTTGGCATGAAGTGATGGGACCAGATGCCATGATATTGGTTTTCTGAATGTTGAGCTTTAAGCCAACTTTTTCACTCTCCTCTTTCACTTTCAAAAAGAGGCTGTTTAGTTCTTCTAATGACAAACCTAGACAGCTGTTAAAAAGCAGGGATATCACTTTGCTGACAAAGGTCCACATAGTCAAAGCTATGATTTTTCCAATAGTCATGTACGGATGTGAGAGATGGACCATAAAGAAAGCTGAGTGCCAAAGAATTGATGCTGTCGAATTGTGGTGCTGGAGAAGACTGAGAGTCCCTTGGACTGCAAGGAGATCAAACCAGTCAATCCTAAAGGGAATCAGTCCTGAATACTCATTGGAAGGACTGATGCTGAAGCTCAAATACCTTGGCCACCTGATGCAAAGAGCTAACTATTTGGAAAAGATCCTGATGCTGGATCATGCAAAATGCTGGGTTGGACGAAGCACAAGCTGGAATCAAGATTGCCAGGAGACAGACAGAGATGCCAAAAAAAGAGAAAACTATAGGCCAATATCACTGATGAACATAGATGCAAAAATCCTTAACAAAATTCTAGCAAACAGAATCCAACAACATATTAAAAAGATCATACATCATGACCAAGTGGACTTTATCCCAGGGATGCAAGGATTCTACAATATCCACAAATCAATCAATGTGATACACCACATTAACAAATTAAAAGATAAAAACCACATGATTATCTCAATAGATGCAGAGAAAGCCTTTGACAAAATTCAACATCCATTTATGATAAAAACTCTCCAGAAAGCAGGCATAGAAGGAACATACCTCAACATAATAAAAGCCATATATGTTAAACCCACAGCAAACATTATCCTCAATGGTGAAAAATTGAAAGCATTTTTCCTAAAGTCAGGAACAAGACACTCTCACCACTACTATTCAACATAGTTTTGGAAGTTTTGGTCACAGCAATCAGAGAAGAAAAAGAAATAAAAGGAATCCAGATTGGAAAAGAAGAAGTAAAACTCTCACTGTTTGCAGATGACATGATCATCTACATAGAAAACCCTAAAGACTCCACCAGAAAATTACTAGAGCTAATCAATGAATACAGTAAAGTTCCAGGATATAAAATTAACACACAGAAATCCCTTGCATTCCTATACACTAACAATGAGAAAACAGAAAGAGAAATTAAGGAACAATTCCCTTCACCAATACAGTATATTAATGCATACATATGAAATTTAGAAAGATGGTAACGATTAACCCTATATGCAAGACAGCAAAAGAGACACAGATGTAAAGAACAGACTGTTGCACTCTGTGGGAGAAGGCGAGGGTGGGATGATCTGAGAGAGTAGCAATGAAACATGTATATTATCATATGTGAAATAGATTGCCAGTCCAGGTTCAATGCATGAGGCAGGGTGCTCAGGGCTGGTGCACGGGGATGACCCTGAGGGATGGGATGGGGAAGGAGGTAGGAGGGAAGGTCAGGATAGGGAACACATGTACACCCATGGCTGATTCATGTGAATGTATGGCAAAACCCACCACAATATTGTAAAGTAATTAGCCTCCAATTAAAATTTTTAAAAAATTAAAAAAAAGAATATCCCACACACCCCCACCTCCACCATCCTACAGCATGTCAGCTCATAACTAATAATGGATGCTTTTGAACTGTAGTTCTGGAGAAGACTCTTAAGAGTCCCTTGGACTGCAAGGGGATCAAACCAGTCCATCCTAAAGGAAATCAGCCCTGAATATTCATTGGAAGGACTGATGCTGAAACTCCAATACTTTGGCCACCTGATGCACAGAGCTGACTCATTGGAAAAGACCCTGATGCTGGGAAAGATTGAAAGCAGGAGGAGAAGGGGGCAACAGAGGATGAGATGGTTGGATGGCATCACTGACTTAATGGACATGAGTCTGAGCAAACTCCAGGAGATACTGAAGGACAGGGAAGCCTGACATGCTGCTGTTCATGGGGTCACAAAGAGTCAGACACAACTGAGTGACTGAACAACAACAACAATAATGGACAGATGTAGGAGGATAAATACCTCTGCTCCCTCTTCCCTTGGCCAGGACAACTCAAAGGCATGACCTACACTCTTCCTGAACTCTTCTGTGGAACTGAGCACAAGTTACCCTCTCTATGACTGCCTAACATCACACCCTGGCACACCCTCCTCTTTATGTCCCAATCCCCTACTCCTCTACAAGTCTCCCTTTTGGGAACATTTCCTAATAAAACTGGAATTTTTACCTAAGAAAAAAAAAAGATTGCCAGGAGAAATATCAATAATCTCAGATATGCAGATGACACCATCCTTATGACAGAAAGCAAAGAACTAAAGAGCCTCTTGATGAAAGTGAAAGAGGAAAGTGAAAAAGTTGGCTTAAAACTCAGCATTCAGAAAACTAAGATCTTGGCATCCGGTCCCATCACTTCATGGCAAATAGATGGGAAAACAATGGAAACAGTGACAGACTTTATTTTTTGGGGCTCCAAAATCACTGCAGATGGTGACTGTAGCCATGAAATTAAAAGGCACTTGCTCCTTGGAAGAAAAGCTCTGACCAATCTAGACAGCATATTAAAAAGCAGAGACATTACTTTGCCAACTAAGGTCCATCTAGTCAAAGCTATGGTTTTTCCAGTAGTCATGTATAGATGTGAGTTGGACTATAAAGAAAGCTGAGCACCAAAGAATTGATGCTTTTGAACTGTGGTGTTGGAGAAGACTTTCTAGAGTCCTTTGGACTCCAAGGAGATCCATCCAGTCCATTCTAAAGGAAATCAGTCCTGAATATTCATTGGAAGGACTGATGCTGAAGCTGAAACTCCAATACTTTGGCCACCTGAAGCGAAGAACTGACTCATTGGAAAAGACCCTGATGCTGGAAAAGATTGAAAGCGGGAGAAGAAGGGGATGACAGAGGATGAGATGGTTGGATGGCATCATCGGCTCGATGGACATGAATTTGAGTAACCTCTGGAAGTTGGTAATGGACAGGGAAGCCTGGCATGCTGCAGTCTGTGGGGTCGCAAAGAGTCAGACATGACTGAGAGACTGAATTGAATTGAACTGAACTGAACTGATTCTGGGAAAGATTGAAGGTAAAAAGAGAAGGGAGTGGCAGAGAATGAGATGGTTTGATAGCATCACTGACTCAATGGACGTGAATTTGAGCAAACTCCGGGAGTTAGTGGAGGATAGAGGAGCCTGGCTCGCTGCAGTCCATTATGTCACAAAGAGTCGTACACAGCTTAGTGACTGGATAATAAGGGAGAGATAAAGGAGAGAGAATATAAAATGTTGGTAAAAGAATCGTTCAAAATGTATTTATTAAATGGGCTTGTGTTTGGTTATTAAGCTTGAATTTTCTTTTAAGTGGTATTTATTAGTGATCATTTACTCCCACGGTTCTGTCCTGCTTGCTCCTTCATTGAGAGAGACATCAAAGACCTTTGTAAAATGTACAGTCCTTAACCTAGGCAACATATGTGTGTTATTTTGCCTTCAAATTCCCAAGCGTTGCCTCAGTAATTAAAGAAATTAATACCCACCCAATAAAAGGACACAGTGAATGTACCAAACCCACAAAAAATATATATACTAGTTAACCACGGCCTTTTGGAAATTGTACCTCTTCTTCCTTGACTGTCACGCATGCTGACAACTATTTATGATGGGATCTAAAGCCAGATTGTTGTGGATGTTTGTGCTAGATGGACCTTTCAGGGACCTTTAAGTCAAGTTGTATTGGAAGCCTCTGTTCAGTCTTCCATAGGACCAGTCCAAAGAAAGGAAGTCTTAAACACACACACATACACACACAAAGTCAGAGATTCAAAATATGCAGAGATGTGATAAATTTAACTCTCTCATTGTACAGATTAAAAAACTCAAGTCTTGACAACTTGATTGTCTTACCCTGTAAGACAATTAATAGCAGAGCCAGGATTAGAACCAGGATTAGAGCCAGGATTAGAACCCAGGTCTCTTAGCTATAAAACTAGTGGACTTCCCACAATAACTAGTTGCCTCATGTCTAGGTGTTAGATACACACTTTCAGAACCCACAAAAACACCAAACAAAGCAAGGCAAAATGCCAAAAACCAGATCCCGCAAATCTAACATCAAACACTGGGAGAAAAGGTATAAGTATTAGGTGGAATAGAATCTTTTGCTTTTTGAAGAAAGTAGGTTGCATCAACTGTACTAAATGATTTTTTTTCCTACTAAAACTGCTAAACAAAAGAATAGAATATGGCTTGCTACTTATTTGGGACTTGAAACATTTTTTTTATATATAATATGATGTGTATCATTTGAAATTTGGCTTCAATAATTTGTGCAATAATTATTAGCCATAGACAAAGAGTAAGAATGAGGCTATTATGTGAAGATGCCTGACTGAGTGCAAAAGGAGTCAGAATAAGGTCATATTTATTCTACTGGACATTTTACTCCCTATCTAGACACTAGGAAGGCAAAAAGCTTGATAATAAGGCATATTGGTGACCTAATTTGGGAGGCATTGTCAATGTGAATGAGGAAAGAAAAGTAAAATACATATATATAAGTTTAGACATATATGCCAGGGAAGATACAAGCAGGACTTCATTTCAAAGGAAACCTGACAACAGCTTGGAATGGAATTGTGTTCCAGAAACTCTAAGGATAGGAAAGACATAGAAGATGATAATGACTAAAAAAGAAATGGAATTTTAACAGTTTGCAAGATGATAGAACATTATAATACAGAGGAAAAAAGAATATACCCTAAACAAAGAAGTACAACTATGAATTTATGCACATTTACATAAATTTTCATCTCAAAACCTATGATTAAAAATATTTCTTTTATATTGGGGATAAAAACATTCTTGGTGTGGAAATGGACATGGTATCAAAATAACCAAGTAAAGGGATGAGTTGCTCAGAAACGGGACTGCGAATACAATGTGAAGGTGTTGCTACCATCCTCTCTGCTGCTGCTGCTGCTGCTGCTGCTGCTGCTGCTAAGTCGCTTCAGTCGTGTCTGACTCTGTGCGACCCCATAGACGGCAGCCCACCAGGCTCCCCCGTCCCTGGGATTCTCCAGGCAAGAACACTGGAGTGGGTTGCCATTTCCTTCTCCAATGCATGAAAGTGAAAAGTGAAAGTGAAGTCGCTCAGTCGTGTCCGACTCTTTGTGACCCCATGGACGGCAACCTATCAGGCTCCTCTGTTCATGGGAGTTTCCAGGCAAGAGTACTGGAGTGGGGTGCCATCGCCTTCTCCGAACATCCTCACGATCCCATTTAAATTAAAGACAAGAGTAGAGAGCAAAAAGGAAGTTGCTATCTCTACCTTATCTTGTGTATTATGCTTTTTTTTTCTCTGTTGCTTCATGGAGAAAAAATTAAACAAAATTTTTCTCTTGTCCTTGTCAATTTCTAGGTCTAGAAAAGAGTAGCCAGGCGGCTATAACACATGGCAAGGTGGTGAAGCTGAGGCTCCTGCTATAATCCTAGGAGCACTCTTGATATCTCAGCAGACTCAAGCCAGTATTGCTCAATATTCATCATTCTCCCACATTTTTGGAATTTACAGGGTAATAATCCTTTCAAAGGTCTTTATCAGAGCATACAACAGTCTGTTCCCCACTATATGAAAGTGTCCAACTCTTTGCAATCCCTTGGACTGGAGCCCTCCAGCCTCCTCTGTCCATGGGATTTCCCAGGCAAGAATACTGGAGTGGGTACCCATTCTTTCTCCAGGGGATCTTCCCCACACAGTGTATAAGTAATGTTATAATGAAATTCAGCACATGTGATTACTATATAGTGAGATTCTTTCAAAAACGTATGCCATTGGACCAGAAATGGATACTCCTACTCAGCTGTATGAAGTACTGGGGTGCCCTTTTGGCAGATGCCTCTATTTCATGATAGAAGGAATCCATGAAAGATTGTGAGAGATTTAAACTGAAGGCTGACTTACCCAGAAATATTAAATGATCCAAATACACAAATTCTCACCAGTCTACAGGTGTGCAGGGGTTTAATTGTTCTGCAAAAGTATAAGAGAAATGATAGATGACATATGATGAGTAAAAAGGAGACAGATTTATAAGAACGAAAAGATACTTTAGCATGAATTTTAGTAAACATCCATCTAGCCTTCAGTTCTAAGAGGACAATCTGCCCGACAACGAAGTAGTCATTATCTACCAGTCAGGACTGCTGGGAGCCTAAAAACAACCTCAGATCATCTCCCAGAAGAGCTTTAGGAATGATCTGGATACCAGATTTTCCCTTTCTCTATTCTGAAATTCTGCCTGTTTAAAAATTTCAAAAGTACCACAGCCATCAGAGATGCTCTGCTCTTCCTCAGCCAGCACATAAGCTGCTTGGGGTCGTTTTCTTAGCCCGGCACACTATTTTGACAAAGGGCCCTGTGTCAGTATTACTTTACCTCACTATATCCTTTCATGAATCAATCCAGGGACTCCTAAACGACAGCCTCTCTTTTGCCAACTCAGTTCTATGTATCTGAAAGATCTCGCTTTTAAAAAAACAAACTAAAAAAAAGGCCGCAACTCTTCAGATTTCTGGAACAATACCACATGCGCTGTCAGGGCAGTAAAAGAGGCTGCTCTGACCTCTTTTTGTGCTCCATCACCCCTGTCTGTGACGACACAGTGGTGATTATAAAGAATTTATTGAATGCATCAGATAAAAGTCATCATTGACAGAACTGATTTACATTCAAGGACCTTAAAATAAGTGCTTCATGGCTGAGGGAAACCTGTTTCTGATACAACTAATATTTACGAGATGTATTTATGAGTACCTGCTACATGGGTCAGGCACTATTTACTTCATTTCAATCTTACTAAATGAAAAAGAAAATCTCACTGAATGCCAACTATTGTGTTTATGCTAGGAACACAGAGATTAATGAAATATAATTGTTTTCAAGAGATTCACAGTCTGGTAGGGAGAGAGATTCAAAATAAATATTAAGTTAAATAGTCACATTCAGTAATGATAGAGTAAGTGTAAGGAAAGAAGCAAGCATGGAGGGCTGCAGAAGCAAGTAGGAGGCCTTAAGCAAGGTTTTCTGCAGAAGTGACTTGTGAAAAGTCTTGAAGAAGACTAGAAAGAAGAAGCAGCTTGAACTAGGGCCGAGGGCTTAGAACCAGTGCTTGAGGGGTGCTAGAGAATAGATTAGGATGTGAAGAATTGAGGGCCAAATGATGGCCAAAGAGTCAGGCAGAGTCCAGATCATTCAAGGCCTCATGTGATATGTTAAGGAGCTTTCCTACCAGATACAGGATGGAATATTTTATTCCTAGAAGGAGGATTCTATAGGGGGAAAAAAATAAACTTTGGGAAATACGGGATCACAAAGACTTCTTTAGAGTCTCAAATATGTTACTGTGTATTATGACTCTCCGAACCAAGGGTATGCTCTACAGCTTTTTAAAATGAAACACTTATAAAAGATCATTATTGGGGGTTAGAGTTCTCAAAACCACACTTTGGGAAGAGATGTACAAATTTTGGGGGGGACCATTAAGAATTTTAAATAGATTGTTATTATGGATAGGTTTGCATTGTGGAACTCACTGGCAGCACTTCAGGCCTCTCCAGCAGTTGTGTAATCAACAATTGTAAGGGGAAAAAATTGATGGCAGAGAGAGAATTTAGGAGATCATCCTTCCAGGGGAGCAAAAACAAGAGTCTGCAGTTAAGTAGTTGAAGGAAGATAAGGATTTTTTAAATGTTTAGGAGGTCGGAGTGATGAACTTGATCACGGATTGAATCAAAGAGAATGAGGGATAGGAAATACTCAAAATTTCTAATATGGGTGATTGAGTGAATGGGATGCCAAGAATTAAGTATTTTTTGGTCAAATTGATATTGAGAAAGTCTATGTCATATCTGATGGCATTTTTAGGAGATAAATGGATATGAATATGAAGCTTCTATTAAATATACAGATTTGGTAGTCAACAGTAGATGGGTGTAGTTAAAATTATGACAATATTAAAAATGAAACAGAATTAGGGGAAATATGGACTAAGGTTGGGAGCCAGGGAGAATTCTAATAACAATGTTCGCATACCTAACAATTTCAAAACTTTAAGTCAACTCAAATCATAAACCCACATTGCTTTATAAAACACCAACACCACATATTAGGTCTATTTCAATGATGACTTTGTTGTTGTTTAGTTACTCAGATATGTCTGACTCTTTGTGATGCCATGGACTGCAGCATGCCAGGCTTCCCTGTCCATCACCAACTCCTGAAGTCTACTCAAACTCATGTTTAATCAGTGATGCCATCCAACCATCTCATCCTCTGTCATCCCCTTCTCCTCCCGCCTTCAATCTTTCCCAGCATCAGGGTGGTTTCCAATGAGTCAGCTCTTCACATCAGGCAGCCAAAGGATTGGAATTTCAGCTTCAACTCAGTCCTTCCAATGGACACCCAGGACTGATCTCCTTCAGAATGGACTGGTTGAATCTCCTTGCAGTCCAAGGGATTCTCAAGAGTCTCCTCCAGCACCACAGTTCAAAAGCATCAATTCTTCGGTACTCAGCTTTCTTTATAGTCCAACTCTCACATCCATACGTGACTCCTGGAAAAACCATAGCTTTGACTAGATGGACCTTAGTTGGCAAAGTAATGTCTCTCCTTTTTAATATTCTGTCTAGGTTGGTCAGAGCTTTTCTTCCAAGACGCCAGCGCCTTTTAATTCTGTGGCTGCAGTTACCATCTGCAGTGATTTTGGAGCCCCAAAAAATAAAGTTTGTCACTGTTTCCATGGTTTTCCCATATATTTGCCATGAAGTGATGAGATTGGATGCCATGATCTTAGTTTTCTGAATGTTGAGTTTTAAGCTAACTTTTTCACTCTCCTCTTTCACTTTCATCAAGAGGCTCTTTTGTTCTTCTCTTTCGGCCATAAGGGTGGTGACATCTGCATATCTGAGGTTATTGATATTTCTCCCGGTAGTCTTGATTCCGGGCTTCCCTGGTTGGCTCCATGGTAAAGAATCTGCCTGCAATGCAGGAGCCACAAGAGATGTGGGTTTGATCCCTGGGTCAGGAAGATGCCCTGGCAGTGGGCATGGCAAACCACTCCAATATTCTTGTCTGGAGAATTCCATGGACAGAGGAGCCTGATGGGCTACGGTCCAACGGTCATAAAGAGTTGGACATGACTGAAGTGACAGCATGCTGGAAATCTTGATTCCAGCTTATGCTTTATCCAGCCCAGCATTTCGCATGATGTATTTCTGCATATACGTTAAGTAAGCAGGGTGACAATATACAGCCTTGCAAATTTAAGCAGAGATAGTAAACTGAATCTCATACAAGGTCAAAGCCGGTTCTTAAAAAAAAAGTTATTTAGGAAGAAGAAAGACATGTAATAAGACTCAGTTTTGGAGAAAAGATATTTCATATTTTATTCTTTGTCATAAGAGATTAGAGTTTAGGGGTTTTCCTGTTGGCTCAGTGGTAAAGAATCTGCCTGCCAATGCAGGAGGCATGGTTCGATCCCTAGTCTGGGAAGAGTCCCACATGTCATGGAGCAACTAAGACCATGTGCTGAAGCTTATGTGCCTTAGAGCCTGTGCTCTACAACAAGAGAAACCACCATAATGGGAAGCCTGTGCGCTGCACCTAGAGAATAGCCCCTGCTTTCAGCAACTAGAGAAAAGCGTGTGCAGCAACATGGACCCTGCAGTCAAAACTAAATAAAATTTTAAAAAATTTTAGAGTTTAGGCATTAAAGCTGAAACTTTAGTTAATAAGATAGATGATTATATTAACTGATATTTCTTAGGAAACTTAGCTAATATTTCTTGGGAAATTCTTATAAAACCTGCTGTTACTGATAAATAATAAAATGTTTATGAGAACCTATCTCCCTTCCAGAGAGATGTCAAGCCCCTCTTTGGTCTGAGTTTTCTGGCTTCAAATTGCAAAGGAACCTCACAAGGTGTGAATCTGGAGTTTAAGAACGACTAAAAGGGAAAATTCTGAGTAGAAAGGCTGAAAAGAATGTCATGATCTTGAGATATTTCCCTGCCTCATTTCCAGAATATAAACAATACCCAAAAGACCAAGGAAAATATAGTTGAGAGTCAAAGAATAGCAAAATAGTGTCAGTAGAGGAAATAACTAAATATTTTTCAGTCAGATATATGTAATGATTTCCTTGAGCCTTTATGTATCATATATACAGGTTTTATTTTTGTCACCTTATAAAAACCAGACCACATAAATGATGAAGAAATTCAGGCAGATTTTTATTTTTTGTTTTGTTTTGTTTTGTTTTTTGACCCCACAACTCTGCTTGTGAGATCTTAGTTCTCCCACCAGGGATTGAACCCAGGCCACAACAGAGAAAGCTCCAAGTCCTACCTACTAGACCACCAGGAAATTTCCCCAGGCAGATGTTTGTGAAACAACCTTGATGGAGTTTTTGAATTTAAATATGTGTTTTCACTTAATCTACATTTTAGTAATATAGAGGAAATTTATAGTAAATTATAGATTTGGTATTGGTAGATTTCAGGATAGCATTTATATATCTGTGTTATTTCTAGCCATATTTTCAATTTCAAGCAATGGCAGTTTGGGGTCATAATATGGTTTACTTTCTGTTTCCCACATCCTCAGTTCAGTTCAGTCGCTCAGTCGTGTCTTCTCTCTGTGACCCCATGAACTGCAGCACGCCAGGCCTCCCTGTCCATCACCAACTCCCAAAGTCTACCCAAACTCATGTCCATTGAGTCGGTGAGCCATCCAACCATCTCATCCTCTTTCATCCCTTTCTCCTCCTGCCCTCAATCTTTCCCAGCATCAGGGTCTTTTCAAATGAGTCAGCCCTTCGCATCAGGTGGCCAAAGTATTGAGTTTCAGCTTCAACATCAGTACTTCCAATGAACACACAGGACTGATCTCCTTTAGAATGGACTGGTTGGATCTCCTTGCAGTCCAAGAGACTCTCAAGAGTCTTCTCCAACATCACAGTTCAAAAGCATCAATTCTTCGGGGCTCAGCTTTCTTTATAGTCCAACTCTCACATCCATACATGACTACTCGAAAAACCATAGCCTTGACTAGACGGACCTTTGTTGACAAAGTAATGTCTCTGCTTTTTAATATGCTGTCTAGGTTGGTCATAACATTCTAGGCAGATTCTTAATCATCTGAGCCACTAGAGAAGTTCCATAATTATAGGTACTCATATAATATTTGGCTTCCCAAGTGTTCAGTTCAGTTCAGTTGATAAGTCATGTTCGATTCTTTGTAAACCAATGGACTGGAACACACCAGGCTCCTCTGTCCTCCACTGTCTCCTGGAGTTTGCATAAATTCATGTCCATAGAGTCAGTGAAGATATTGAACCATCTCATTCTCTGCCACTCCCTTCTCCTTTTACTGTCAATCTTTCCCAGCATCAGTTCAGTTCAGTTCAGTTGCTCAGTCATGTCTGACTCTTTGCAACCCCAAGAACTGCAGCACACCAGGCTTCCCTGTCTATCACCAACTTCCAGAGCTAATTCAAACTCATGTCCATAGAGTTGGTCATGCCATCCAACCATCTCATCCTTTGTCATCCCCTTCTCCTTCCGGCTGCAATCTTCCCCAGCATCAGGGTCTTTTCCAATGAGTCAGTTCTTCATATCAGGTGGCCAAGTATTGGATTTTCAGCTTCAACATCAGTCCTTCCAATGAATATTTAGGACTGATTTCCTTTAGGATGGACTAGTTGGACCTCCTTGCAGTCCAAGGGACTCCCAAGTGTCTTCTCCAGCACCACAGTTCAAAAGCATCAATTCTTCAGTGCTCAGCTTTGTCTATAGTCCAACTTTCACATCCATACATGACTACTGGAAAAAACATAACTATGATTAGATGGACCTTTGTTGGCAAAGTAATCTCTGCTTTTTAATATGCTGTGTATGATGACCAGTATTCTTGCCTGGGAAATCCCATGGACAGAGGAGCCTGGTAGGCTACAGTCCATGGGGTCTCGAATAGTTGGACATGACTGAGTGACTTCACTTTCACTTTTCACTTTCATTCACTGGAGAAGGTAATGGCAACCCACCCCAGTGTTCTTGCCTGGAGAATCCCAGGGGCGGGGGAGCCTGGTGGGCTGCCGTCTATGGGGCCGCCCAGAGTCGGACATGACTGACGTGACTTAGCAGCAGCAGGTTGGCCATAGCTTTTCTTCCAAGGAGCAAGCACCTTTTAATTTCATGTCTGCAGTCACCATCGGCAGTGACTTTGGAACCCCCAAAAATGAAGTCCGTTACTGTTTCCATTGTTTCCCCATCTATTTGCCATGAAGTGAAGAGACCAGATGCCATGATCTTAATTTTCTGAATGCTGAGTTTTAAGCCAGATTTTCACTCTCTACTTTCATTTTCATCAAGATGCTCTTTAGTTCTTCTTCACTTTCTTACATAAGGTGGTGTCATCTGCATATCTGAGGTTATTGACATTTCTCCCGGCAATCTTGATTCCAGCTTGTGCTTCACCCAGCCTGGCATTTTGCATGATGTACTCTGCATATAAGTTAAGTAAGCAGAGTGACAATATACAGCCTTGACATACTGCTTTCTTGACTTGGAACCAGTCTGTTGTTCCATGTCCAGTTCTAACTGTTGCTTTTTGACCTGCATACAGATTTCTCAGGAGGCAGGTCAAGTGGTGTGGTATTCCCATCTCTTGAAGAATTTTCCACAGTTTGTTGTGATCAACAGTCAAAGGCTTTGGCGTAGTCAATAAAACAGAAGTAGATGTTTTTCTGGAATTCTCTTGCTTTTTTGATGATCCAGCAGATGTTGGCAATTTGATCTCTGGTTCCTCTGCCTTTTCTAAAACCAGCTTGAACATCTGGAAGTTCATGATTCATGTACTGTTGAAGCTTGGCTTGGAATTTTGAGCATTACTTTGCTGGCGTGTTAGATGAGTGCAGTTGTGCAGTAGTTTGAACATTCTTTGGCATTGCCTTTCATAGGATTGGAATGAAAACTGACCTTTTCCAGTCCTGTGGCCACTGCTGAGTTTTCCAATTTGCTGGCATATTGAGTGCAGCACTTTCACAGGTTCATCATCATTTAGGATCTGAAATAGCTCAACTGGAATTCCATCACTTCCATTAGCTTTGTTCATAGTGATTCTTCCTAAGGCCCACTTGGCTTCACATTCCAGGATATCTGGCTCTAGGTGGGTAATCACACCATCATGGTTACCTGGGTCATGAAGTTTTTTTGGTATAGTTCTTCTGTGTATTCTTGCCACCTCTTCTTAATATCTTCTGCTTCTCTTAGGTCCATACCATTTCTGTCCTTTATCGAGCCCATCTTTGCATGAAATGTTCCCTTGGTATCTCTAATTTTCTTGAAGAGATCTCTAGTCTTTCCCATTCTATTGTTCTCCTCTATTTTTTTGCATTGATTGCTGAGGAAGGCTTTCTTATCTATCCTTGCTGTTCTTTGGAACCCTGCCATTAAATGGGTATATCTTTCTTTTTCTCCTTTGTCTTTTGCTTCTCTTCTTTTCTCAGCTATTTGTTTGGCCTCCTCAGACAACCATTTTGCCTTTTTGCATTTCTTTTTCTTGGGGATGGTCTTGCTCCCTGTCTCCTGTACAATGTCATGAACCTCCATCTATAGTTCTTCAGACACTCTGTCTATCAGATCTAATCCCTTGAATCTGTCACCTTCACTGTATAATCATAAGGGATTTGACTTAGGTCATACCTGAATGGTCTAGTGGTTTTCCCTACTTTCTTCAATTTAAGGCTTCCCAAGTGGCTTAATGGTAAATAATCTGCCTACCAATGAAGGAGACACAAGAGATGGGGGTTTGATCCGTAGATAAGGAAGATCCATTGAAGGAGGAAACAGCAACTCATTCCAGTATCCTATCCTTGCCTGGAGAATCTCATGGACAGAGGAGCCTGGAGGGATACAGTCCATAAGGTCTCAAAGAGTTGGACATGACTGTGCAACTGAACCTATAATATTATGTAAGCAATGTTGAGAGTCCCTTGAATTGCAAAGAGATTGAACCACTCAGAAATCAACCCTGAATATTCTTCGGAAGGACTGATGCTGAAGCTGAAGCTCCAATACCTTGGCCACCTGATGTGATGAGCTGACTCATTGGAAAAGACCCTGATGCTGGAAAAGACCCTGACACTGGGAAAGAACAAGACGGTTAGATAGCCTCATTGACTCAATAGACATGAGTTTCAGCAAACTACAGAAGACAGTGAAGGACAGAGAAGCCTGTCATGTTGTGGTCCATGGGGTTGCAAACATTCGGACGCAACTTAGTGACTGAGCAATAATAAAGCTTTATTTTTGTTTAAACAAAACAACAATAAAGCTATGTGTATATTCCTAATTACTATTTGTTCTTATTATAAAAAGGACTCTAAGCTGTTAATTTTTAAATCTTAATTAGGCTGATATTTCTTACTGCCGGCAAATATTCTTACATCTCTATCTTATCTGCTCCAACTCTCTCTGTAGCCATCTCTTCCAACTGCTATTCTCATTCTATATTTCCCTGGTCCTACTGAATCCTGTTGGAATGACTTGGCCTCAGAAAGCATGAGTTCAAACACATATATATCTAGATTTGACAAAAGCTGTGAATAATATTTTCATTGAAGAAATCAAACACTCTCTAGAGGATCTAATTTAGGGCAGCATTCTCTAGAACAGATATTTAGCACATAGGGTTTGTGCAAGATGATCCATAGAGTGTGTGATAAAACTTTGGATGCTTCTGTTTCTATTTATGTTTTTTTGTTTGGTTTGGTTTTTTTTTTTTACTGCACTGCACAGCATGCAAGATCTTTGTTCCCAACCAGGATGGAACCTATGCCATCTGCAGGGAAAGTGTAGATTCTCAAACCACTGGACCACCAGGGAAGTCCCTCAATTTATGTCTGCTAAAGCTGAAACTCTAGTACTTTGGCCACCTTATGCGAAGAGTTGACTCATTGGAAAAGACTCTGATGCTGGGAGGGATTGGGGGCAGGAGGAAAAGGGGACGACAAAGGATGAGATGGCTGGATGGCATCACCGACTTGATGGACGTGAGTTTGAGTGAACTCCGGGAGACGGTGATGGACAGGGAGGCCTGGCATGCGGCGATTCATGGGGTCACAAAGAGTTGGACACGACTGAACGACTGAACTGAACTGAATCCTCTTAAAATGTCAGTCTTCACATGTTTTACAATGTGTATATATTCATAATATCTTAGGCTAGTAGAACATGTGTATAGAGCAGAATTACGCCCCCCCTAAAGCTTTGATGATGATTGAAATTGCATTTTAATGTTTTTTTTTTTTCTTTTTTTTCATTGGTCTGTGCTGACCCAAGGTTCAGTCACTTGATTCAGAGAACCTTCATAGAACCTAAGTAGAAAGATGCCTGGATTCATTTTGATATTTGACAAAACTAATACAATTATGTAAAGTTTAAAAATAAAATAAAATTTTAAAAAAAGTAAAAAAAAAAAAAAAAAAAAGAAAGATGCCTGGATAATAGTCTTTTTATATGGTCACTATAAAAAAAGGTCAGTTTTCATTCCAATCCCAAAGAAAGACAATGCCAAAGAATGCTCAAACTACCACACAATTGCACTCATCTCACAAGCTAGTAAAGTAATGCTCAAAATTCTCCAAGCCAGGCTTCAGCAATACATGAACCATGAACTTCCAGATGTTCAAGCTGGTTTTAGAAAAGGCAGAGGAACCAGAGATCAAATTGCCAACATCCGCTGGATCATGGAAGAAGCAAGAGAGTTCCAGAAAAACATCTATTTCTGCTTTATTGACTATGCCAAAGCCTTTGACTGTGTGGATCACAATAAACTGTGGAAAATTCTGAAAGAGATGGGAATACCAGACCACCTGACCTGCCTCTTGAGAAACCTATATGCAGGTCAGGAAGCAACAGTTAGAAGTGAACATGGAACAACAGACTGATTCCAAATAGGAAAAGGAGTACGTCAAGGCTGTATATTGTCACCCTGCTTATTTAACTTCTATGCAGAGTACATCATGAGAAACACTGGGCTGGAAGAAGCACAAGCTGGAATCAAGATTGCCGGGAGAAATATCAATAACCTCAGATATGCAGATGACACCACGCTTATGGCAGAAAGTGAAGAGGAACTAAAAAGCCTGATCAAAGTGAAAGAGGAGAGTGAAAAAGTTGGCTTAAAGCTCGACATTCAGAAAACTAAGATTATGGCATCTGGTCCCATCACTTCATGCCAAATAGATGGGCAAACAGTGGAAACAGTGTCAGACTTTATTTTCTGGGGCTCCAAAATCACTGCAGATGGTTATTGTAGCCATGAAAAAAAGATGCTTACTCCTTGGAAGGAAAGTTATGACCAACTTAGATAGCATATTCAAAAGCAGAGACGTTACTTTGCCAACAAAGGTCCGTCTAGTCAAGGCTATGGTTTTTCCAGTGGTCATGTATGGATGTGAGAGTTGGACTGTGAAGAAAGCTGAGTGGTGAAGAATTGATGCTTTTGAACTGTGGTGTTGGAGAAGACTCTTGAGAGTCCCTTGGACTGCAAGGAGATCCAACCAGTCCATTCTGAAGGAGATCAGTCCTGGATGTTCTTTGAAAGGAATGATGCTGAAGCTGAAACTCCAGTACTTTGGCCACCTCATGTGAAGAGTGGACTCATTGGAAAAGACTCTGATGCTGGGAGGGATTGGGGGCAGGAGGAGAAGGGGACGACAGAGGATGAGATGGCTGGATGGCATCACTGACTCGATGGACGTGAGCTTGAGTGAACTCTGGGAGTTGGTGATGGACAGGGAGGCCTGGCGTGCTGCCATTCATGGGGTCGCAAAGAGTTGAACATGACTGAGCAACTGAACTAAACTGAAATGATAAAGTTCTAAGAGGAAGGGATTAAAAGGGATGAAAATGGACTCTGAACACTTGTGACAACTGATGTGACGTCAGACTTTTATTTCAGTGAATATGTGACTTTAGCATAAATGTATTTTAGAGAAATAGATAATGAAAATCAGATTCAATTAAATATTCATAAAGGGCCTAACATGCTTAACAAAAATATATTAAGTACCTTCTATGTACAAGACTTTACAAAATTCTGGGAATGAAGTAGAAGGAGATGAAAAATAGTAGGATATATAGATGAAAAAGATACAATCTTTCTCCCCAGGGAAATTCCAGTCTGGTAAGAGCAATATACAAAGTAAGCATGTAAAATATGAAAAAAGCTGTGAGATGGTAGAAAGAAGACTAGTAGAATTGTATCTCAGGTATGAAGAATTGTATTTTCTCTTACTGATTTAGACTAAATTGACACCCAGCCAAAGTTGAATTTTAAGTAAATAAGAAATAATTATTCATTTTAAATATACCCCATTACATGGAACATACTTACACTAAATTTTTACTTTTTAAAAAAACTATGAACTTCAAATTTAACAGGGCATCCTGTGCTATTACCCCCTAAGTTTGGCAACCCTATTTTAGGCAAGCACGTTGGCTATTTATAGTCTGCCAGACTCATCCACCCTCTTCTGCCCTACTCTGTATGCCCCCTGGAGACCGACTCCTGAGATCTCTGTTTCCTGTGTTTCCTTGCCAGTTGGCTTCTTGTTGAATTCAGCCAGTGGGAGGGGCTGGGAGCAGAGTAGACAGCAGGAACAAGGAGAGGTCAGGTCTTCTTCCTTGCCTCTTCCATGCCTCAGTGAAGCTTCTCCGGTGGTGTCAATATTCCTGTACAGCAACAACTCTTGCATGACAGTTCCGCCTACATGCCTTTAGCTCTCCTGCAACACTGGTCACACTTTTTCCCTCCCATGGATCTTTCAGGTTTGGAAGTAGCAACAACTTCCCTTTGTTGCTAAAATCTGGATGCCTCAGCATTCTTTTTGATTTCCCTAACTTTGTGTATATCTCTGTAAGTAGTCTGTTATAATCTTCTATTGAACTGAGTTTCCTTCCTGGTCCCTGGTTGGTAAAGCCAGTTTCTTTTTCTTTGAGTCACATCTCTTTATTTATGAGATTAGGAAAATAATACCTCTTTTATAAATATATATATATATGTATTTTGTAAGGAGATTATATATATGGATATCATGGAGTTAGGGAAGGATCTCATATTTGAATTCATACTTAGCACACATTTTACAGCTCTGGTATAGCTGAGTGTTGTTGTTCAGTTGCTAAGTCATGTCTGACTCTTTATGACCCCATGGGCTGCAGCATGCCAGACCTCCCTTTCCTTCACCATCTCCCAGAGTTTGCTCAAACTCATGTCCATTGACTCAGTGATGACATTCAACCATCTCATCCTCTGTCACCCCCTTCTGTTCCTGCCCTCAAAGTTCCCAACATCAGGGTCTTTTCCAATGAGTTGGCTCTTCAAATCAGGTGGCCAAAGTACTGGAGCTTCAGCTTCAGCATCAGTCCTTCCAATGACTATTCAGGGTTGATTTCCTTTAGGGTTGACTCATTTGATCTCCTTGCAGTCCAAGGGACTCTGGAAGTCTTCTCTAGCACCACAATTCAAAAGCATCAATTCTTTGGGACTCAGCCTTCTTTATGGTCCAACTCTCACATCCATACAGGACTACTGGGAAAACCATAGCTTTGACTGTATGTTCTTTTGTCAGCAAAGTGACATCTCTGCTTTTTAATATGCTGTCTAGGTTTGTCACAGCTTTTCTTCCAAGGAGCAAGTGTTTTTTTAATTTCGTAGCTGCAGTCATCATCCAAAGTGATTTTGGAAACCAAGAAAATAAAATCTGCCACTGCTTCCACTTTTTCCCCATCTACTTGCCATGAAATGATGTGACAGGATGCCTTGATCTTAGTTTTTTGAATGTTGTGTTTCAAGGCAGCTTTTTTTTTACTTCTCTTTCACCTTCATCAAGGGGCTGTTTAGTTCCTTTTCACTTAGTGCCATTAAAAAGTGGAGTTGTTATTATAGTCACTTGAATGCAAACCCTTTCACCTCCCTCTCTTCCCACCATGAGCTAATTATATACCGTTGCTCGTATTCCATTTAATCTCTTTGAGTCTCAGTTTCTTCATGTGTTAAATTGAGATTTTACTTATTTCACCTGCCTCACAAGATTTTTATGTTAAGATCATTTTTGTTGAAGCACTTGTAAAACACTACAAATATTAGTTAGCATTATTGTTTATTTTGCAGGTTACTTTCTTATGTTATTTATAATTCTGTCTCAAATGACTTAGAATAACACTCAATGTTTTTCTGCAAGAAAACAGAGATGAAACTTCCACTCACATATAAACTACTTTCAGGTGTGCATTTTCTAGACATTATTCATAGATTCTGTGATTGCAGGTATGGTGTAAGGTCCCACTAGCCCATCTTTCTTCTCCTCTGTGCTGAGCTGCTCTCCTACTTTAACTGAAGTTTCTCAATACGGGTTTCTAGTAGGATAGACAAGAGGGTTCTAACTTCTGAAAACATGTTCATATTTTACCTGGACAGGTAAGGCTAACTTAAGGGTTGAGAGAGGAGAGTATCTTCTGAACTTCAGTTAGTACAAATCAATTGATTAGATTAACCCAGAGTTAGTTAAAAATATCCAGATAATAAGATGGGCACATTTCAGTGGAGGAGCAACACATGATCACAAACATCTAAGAATAAATAGCTCAACAAGCTTTCCTTCTATTTATACCCAACACAAGGTGGCTGCTTCCCTAAGATGCCTCCCACCAGATGGTGACTTCTCAGTTCATTTTTTTAAACTATCTGTAAAATCATAACCCATGGCTCTGACTTCTTTTCATTTTACAATTCACCTTTCAGCACTAGATTACTATAGCTTCTGATTTCCATCTGGGCAAAAAAGTTCCTTAAAAGGCAGGAGGTCAGAGTCACAGGCAAACACACATGCACACAAATATATTTAGTTTTATAAAAAGAATCTTCATTCTCCATCTGTAATTATGGACAACTGATTTCTTGTTTCAGACCATGTTATCTTCTCTACCTACATAATAGCTGTTACCTCTGCTGACTTGAGAAATGAAAGCTGATTTTAAATTATCCTAGAGAAAATGTAATTACAAAGGATATTGAAAGTTTTCCATATATAGTGCATTCTAAACTCAATATAAAATTCCTTGAATCATATATATCAATCCGCATTCCCCAAATCTCCTTTTGTTAGTATTTATGATTGGGAATTGACAGCAGTTATACTGAGCCTCTGGGATAATGAGGGTAAGACTTTCCAGTAATGAGGTGTCACTAGAGCTTAGCTACTACTCTAATCAATTACTTTGTTTTGCCTGAATTTATGACCACATATTGCTTTCTTAAATTTAGCTGAGAGCAGACAAATAGGTACTGCCGGTAGAAAGAGGTATGGAGCCAGTAGAAGGATTAGGATCTGCTCATCATCACTACTGGGAAAATAATTCACAGTAACTCAAGGGTGGGCTAGTTTATCATTCTCTTACATGCAATTTAGCAAATGTTGCTTTGGAGAAATGAAATGGTGTCCTGCTCTGCCATCAAGTATAAATTCATCTCAGCTGTTTTGATCTTTATTTCCAGGGTGAGCTGATTATTGTACTGGGTACGATAAATGTGCTCTGTGCTTAGTTGCTCAGTCATGTCTGACTCTTCGTGACCCCATGGACAGTAGCCCACCAGGCTCCTCTGTCCATGGGGATTCTTCAGGCAGAAATACTGCAGTGGGTTGCTATGTGCTCCTCCAGGGGATCTTCCCAACCGAGGGATTGAACCCAGGTCTCCTGCATTGCAGGCAGATTCTTTACCATCTGAGCCACCAAGGAAGCCCTGATATAATTAATAGGTTATGGGGAAAAGTCATATGTGTATGAAAAATAGTATTCATTTAAAAGACACAATGAAATTTAAATAATTTTTAAGAACAGTTAAATATACAATTATGTAAAGTTTAAAAATAAAATAAAATAAAAAAAAAAGAAAAAAAATATTCACAGCAAATTTGAGGGGAAAGTACAGACAATTCCTATGTATCCCCAACACTGACACATGCATAACCTTCTTATTATCAGCATCCCCCTTCAGAGTGGTACATTTGTTACAACTGATGAACCTACATTGATATCATTATTACCCAAAGTCCATAGTTTACATTATGGTTCACTCTTAGTGTTATACATTCTTTGTCTATGTTTGGACAAATACACAATGACATATATCTATCATTGTGGTATCAAAAAAAAAACACAATAAAAATATTTGTAGTCACTAAATAAACAATGATAATAATCACTGTCAACATCACATAGAGAACTTTCTGTTGTTGCATACTTTTTAAAATTTTAGATTTTATAGCATAGGATGTTATAGCTATTACCCCCCAAAAAACCATGAAGTTGGAACAGTGAGAATGACTAGTCCAGCATCCTAATTTTACATAGAACTAAAGCCCATATAGATTAGGTGACTTTCCCAAAGACACAAAGCTGGCTCATGGCAGAAGATTGTACCAGACATGATCCCACATCTTCTGACTTTTAGTTTTGCCTTCTTCCCACTTCTTTGCACACAGATATTTGCTTCTATGTTAAAAATTAAATTTATTCTTATAGTTAATAATTTTATTTTAAAAAGTGGTTCTCATCTTAGACACGATAAAATCACCTGGACTGACGTTTAAACTATCCATTCCAGACTACATTCCAGATCAGTTCCAACATGTATTGATGTGTGTGTGTGCTCAGTCACTCAGTTGTGCCCATCCTATGTGTTTACAGTTAAGTGTAAATAAAGGAGCTATGTGCTGTTTGGGAAATGTTTGTTGTTGTTGTTGTTGTTTTTTCTATGTGTGTGGGTGGAATGGGTGGGGTGGACAAATTATGGGTGTGAGAATTTCATATATCTTCTCAATGCTTTGTAATAGATCAAGTTATGGGAAATAAAAAATTAAACATTTATACAGTGAATACTTTCTATGCACTGTGAGGATATAGAAATAGAATATGTGAATTTCCTGTCCTGTGAAAATTCACTAATTTCTATAGGAGATAAAACATGTGCACACATTACTCTGAAAGGAAAAACCAAGTTCAATTATATGTAGAAACTAGTATTATAAGCACCTTAGAAATTCAGAAAGAAAGGGGGAGAATGCACCATTCTCTAATCAGAAACACTCTATAGGGAAGTCAGGATTGGAGTTAGGATTTAGAATATGGGTGATGTTTTCTTGTGTGAAGACTAGATGGAGAATTTTTAGATTGAGGTAAGAGAACAGCAAAGTATGGAAGCAAAGAAGTATAATGTCAATTTAAAGAGAATACAGACTAAGACAATTTGATATGCCAAAATTGTGTCACAGAGTAGCAGAAAGTTATATGAAAAGGTAGCTGGATTTTAACTGGTGTTGAATTTCTATTGGATCAGTTGGTTTTTCTTATTGATTCAATTGACTCTTTGTATACTATGAGCAATAATAATAGTTCTCAGCTAACCCTATTATTATCTCCATTTTATAGATGAATAAATTTGAGGCTCAAAGGAGTTAAGTAACTTGCCTAAGACCAAAAGACTAGAATATGGTGTAACTAGTATCTGTATCGGAGAAGGCAATGGCACCCCACTCCAGTACTCTTGCCTGGAAAATCCCATGGATGGAGGAGCCTGGTGGGCTGCAGTCCATGGGGTTGCTAAGAGTCGGACACGACTGAGCGGCTTCACTTTCACTTTTCACTTTTATGCATTGGAGAAGGAAATGGCAACCACTCCAGTGTTCTTGCCTGAAGAATCCCAGGGACGGGGAGCCTGGTGGGCTGCCATCTCTGGGGTCGCACAGAGGTGAACACGACTAAAGCGACTTAGCAGCAGCAACAGCAGTATCTGTATATGGCAATCTCATTCCTGAGCCTGTGCTCTTAAACATCACCTATACTGGTTTTATGCATCTATCATATGTGTTGCAAATATTTTCCCCATTTTCATTTATCATCTTAACTTTTTATATGATGTCTTTTACTGTTTAGACATTTAAATTTTCATATAGTCAAATTTTTAATATTTTTAAAAATATACTCAGTTTTGTTTTATACTAAGACAGTGTCGGAGAAGGCAATGGCACCCAACTCCAGTACTCTTGCCTGGAAAATCCCATGGACGGAGGAGCCTGGTAGGCTGCAGTCCATGGGGTTGCTAAGAGTCGGACACGACTGAGCGGCTTCACTTTCACTTTTCACTTTCATGTATTGGAGAAGGAAATGGCAACCCACTCCAGTGTTCTTGCCTGGAGAATCCCAGAGACGGCAGAGCCTGGTGGGCTGCCGTCTATGGGGTCACACAGAGTCGGACAGGACTGAAGCGACTTAGCAGTAGCAGTAGCAAGGCTTAATGTGAAGAATAATGAAAAATTTTACTGTATTTTAGTCTGAAGTTTTATGATTTTTACTTTCAACTTCATGATAATCTTTTTTTTTTTTAGAAAGTGTCATTGCCCTGTAGATTTAATTTTTTTTTTAATTTTATTTTATTTTTAAACTTTACAATATTGTATTAGTATTGCCAAATATCAAAATGAATCCACCACAGGTATACCTGTGTTCCCCATCCTGAACCCTCCTCCCTCCTCCCTCCCCATACCCTCCCTCTGGGTCATCCCAGTGCACCAGCCCCAAGCATCCAGTATCGTGCATTGAACCTGGACTGGCGACTCGTTTCATACATGATATTATACATGTTTCAGTGTCATTCTCCCAAATCTCCTCACCCTCTCCCTTTCCCACAGAGTCCATAAGACTGATCTATACCTCAGTGTCTCTTTTTTTACTATGTGTGTCTATCATCTGAGGTAGGAGTCTAATTTCACTTTCCTCCAGATGGCTATCCATTTATCTCCAAAATATATCTTTTCTCTAATGAGTTGATATCCCACCTTGATACAGTAGATGTTCAGAAATTTGCTAAATTACTGGACATTCTATCAATTAGTGTTTCATTCTGGTTAAAAAGAATTCTCGTAAAAATTCAACCTTGGAAGGGTTACTAATTAGAAATACTACAGTGCAAGTTAGATAATATTGAGTTCTTAATACATAGCTGAGATAAATGTAGCAAAGAACAGTAATTTTGGCTCTGGAGGTCAAATCTTCATGAAGAAGAAAGATGATGAAAGAAAAAATTTTAATTTTAATTTAGGTTATGGTGAAATAAACTGTTGCCTTCTTCACAATTTTGCCTTTTATAGGCAAGATTCTCACATTTTTTGATGACAATAATTTAAGGACACCTGGCAATAACTGAAGTAATGAGGACTTATAACCTGACTTTTTTAGTAAGCAAGTGTTTCCAAAGTGTTCTATTATCTCCCAGCTTTCAACCAATGCAAAAGACATCAAACAAGATGACCATAATGATAAACAATCTAGTGAAGACCTTTTCTCTGGAAATGTAAAACTAAGATGTGCTTTGGGTGGAAATGCCAAAACTTTTAATTTCTTCCAGGCAAACATCATACATGTGTATCAGTGATTCTTCTCTGTAGAGTATTGGGAAATTCACATGCAATATATTGAATAGTTTCCCCCCATTTCACTATGTGCAGGCTCTGAACAATTAATGTCCCTACTTGCCTTCACAATGGTTCAGAGTGATCTAACACAGATTCAACCATCTGTCCATGTTTTGTTCCATTTGCAACATTTGTTCTTCCTGCTGATCTGACTGCTTCTTTTCTCTGCTTCCTGATTCAGATAGAGCAAGCTGTTCCAAAAATGTGTTTGTTAACCAAAAGCAAGTCCCTTTGACTATAGAAATATAAAATTCACCCCAGCTAGTAATGTTTAAGAAAGGCATTGAGTCCTTTTTCTTTTTAAAAAATATATTGCTTAGAAAGCATTCAAGGTCTTAATGACAGAGGCTTTTGAATCTGTTGGCAAAATCAGATACAGGTGAATCTAAAACCATGGTTGGAAGAAATAAACAGTGTTTTCTTCATACATGGCTCTGAAGATCACTGGTGTCCTGTTTGAGTAAAGTTTCCACTTTCCTGCTTGATAGGTGCATCTCAGGACATCTTACTGGAGTCACTTACTTTCTTATTGAAGTACATTCTTGAGTTGTTCCCTCAGTGAGAATCATTTAGTGATAAATCCTCTTGGTTTTATTTATTTATTTATTTTGAATAGTGTATTTCATTTTCAGAAGGTCATTCTGATTATATATTATTCCACTATCTTCTGGCTCCCCTTATTATTATTAAGGCATTAGCTGCCAGTTTAACTATGTCTCCCTTGTGGGTAATCTATCTTTTCTTTCTAGTTGCTTTTAAGACCTTCTTCCTGTCTTTGTTGCTCTGCAGCTTTATTTTGTATGTAGGTATGGATTTCTTTTGATTTATACAGTTTGGCATTTGTTGGACTTCCTGAATGTGGTTATGTCTTGAATTGATTTTAGAAAATTCTTAGCCATTTTTTTTTTTTTCCCTTTCTTTTCGGCTGTGCTACACAGCTTGTGGGATCTTAGTTCTACAACCAGGGATTGAACCCAGGACCCTGGCAATGGAAGTACAGAGTCCTAACCAATGGACCACCAGGGAATTCCCTTAGTCATTATTTCTTCTCATATTGTCTTTCCTTAACTCAATTGCCTTTTGAGGAATTCTAATTAGCCCTTCTCACTCTGTACTTTATGTCTCCAAAACTCACTTTGGTGTTTTACATCAATTTGTTCCCTCAATCTGCAATCTGAAAATTTTTTCAGTTCTAAAACTCATCCATTCTAGTCAGCTGTATCTAATCTGCTTTCTAATTCTTTGGTTGAGTTTTACATTTATTACATTTTCATTTTTATGAGTTCAGTGTACTAGCTTTCAAATCTTCCTGATCAGTTCCTATTACCTTTTTCTCATTCTCAGATATTTCAATCTCTGTTATATTCCTGGAAGTATATCAGAGTAATTTTGTATGTTTATCTGATAATTTAAGTATCTGTAGTCTGTTTCTCTAGTATATTATTTATTCTATTTCTGATTTTTTCCTTTTGTGTTTGTAATTTTAAAATTATTATTAAATAGTTGGAACTCTATTTGTAGACATTAAGGCTAACATAAGAGTATACTCTTCCAGGGAGGATTTGTTTTCTTCTTCCAGGGGCCTTCTAGGAAACACAACATACCAATGCCACTTAAATCTCAACCCTCAACTACAGAAGATTTAGACTCCAGACCCTTGTGAAGATAGCATAATGGCCAACATTTTGTGGAGAGACTTCTTTTTTAACTTCTGCCCAGAGCCAATTCTGAGACTGCATCTACTTTACTATTAACACAGTCAATTTGCTCTTTTTCTGAGACTATAGGTCTTAAAGCATTTCACTTTCATAAAGTATGATTTCTGGTTTACTTAAGTACAAAGGTGTTTTTCAGAAGGATATTGAGAATCAAAGCAGCTCTGGGCATCAATTAATAAGAATGATAGGAGGAGTTATATTAGCACTATTTTAGTTAGGACACACCCCACTGAGATGAATGTATTTCAACTATTTTCAGTATCTTTACTAAGTCTGCTCAAGATTCAAATTTCAGGAGTTCCAGGAAGAAGGTGGCAGAGTGGCAGCAGAATTTTCTTGAATCTTTACATGAAAGTAAAGTGAGAAACTAGATAACAAAACCATCTGGAGAGCATTTATAATAGAATTAAATGAATAAGCTGTCCCTCCCAGCCCCAAAACACTGGTATCCTCAGACTTGCATGTTAGCACTGTCTTGGTGGAAGAAACCTGGAAGAAGCACTGAGGCATCTGACAGACCTAAGAACAAAATGATACCCAGAAATTTCCACTGGGATTAAAATAATAGTTTTCATTTTTCTACCGATATTTCTCTACTGGTATCTATCCTTTAGTTAATCCATTATGACAAAATTTCTATAGCTGTTTTGAAATCCTTGTCTGCTAATTCCAACATTTAGGCCATCCAGGATTGCTTTCTCTTAATTGTTTTTTCTCTTGTCCATGGGTCATATTTTTCTGTTTCTTTGCAAATTAATTATTTTTATTGTATGCATGTGTGCTCAGTCATGTCTGACTCCTTGTGACCCCATGGACTATAGCCTGCCAGGCTTCTTTGTCCATGGGATTTTTCAAGCATTTTTGCTGTATACTGGACATTATAGGGACACTGGATTTTGCTATTTTCCTCAGAAGAACATTAGTTGTTTTTCCAGCAGTAGTTAACTTGACTGGATACAAACTCAATTCAGTCTCCTTTGTGATAGACAGTAATTGAAATGTGCTAAATTCCTTCCCTCTTTCCACTGTTGTTTTCGATGGAGTTCCATAGAGTTTCCCTACAAGGGTATAGTTCTGTGATCAGCCAAAGACTCAGATCGAATTTTTATGCAGATTTTCAGACTTCTTTATTCTCAAGGCTCCCCATTCAGGGTGTTCCAGCAGCTCTACACTCAGTCTTATGATTCCTCATGCCACTAAGATCTCAGTTTTCTACTTGAGTTCTAGCTACCATATGTCTCACAGACAAGGGATTTCCCTCAAGCAAAAAGACTTCGGAACACAAACATCACACAGTACATCCCTTATTTCAAGAGTCAACATTCCTTTAGTTTTTGCCTGTCTTTTTCATTCTCCAGAGCCTTCAACTGGTTGGCTTAAACAAATTTTTTTTTAAACAAATGTTGTCCAGATTTTAAATGTATCATGTGCAGGAGAGTTAGCCTGATACATGCCAAGCAGAACTCATTCTAGTAATCTTTGATTTCTCCTGAGTGGGTCTAAAAGCAATGAATGGTAGTAGCAGTGACCATGTCCGAGCCTAGGTTTAATTGTAAATACCATTCTTTACATTTTTACCACTTCTGTGGTATTTCTGCCAAAAATATATAACCTGAATCTAATCATAAGAAAAGATCAGACACATAAATTGATGAAAGTCTCTGAGTTGACCTGGATTAATCAATTGACATAATTCCAGGAGTGCAGTTGAGTGAAATAGTATGAACTGTGTGAATGCTGCAGATTTTCCTAACTCTGTCTCCTTGTTATGCTGTGGTTCTCACTGAATTATGACCATTAACATCTAATCACCGAAAAATATGAGGTTTCCCCCTCGAGGAGTAGCTCAAAACAAAAACATATGCTAGACCGTAAAATATACAACTTAAGTGCTGAAAATAAAATATCTTCTTTCTAGAAAAAAAAATTTGTGCCAATAGAATACAGGAATCAACTGGAGTAAGCTTCTATTGCTCAAACATGACATAATTTGAGCTTCAATAAGGATAAGAGGGTTTCCCAGAAGGTGCTAGTGGTAAAAAATTTGTCTGCCAATGCAGGAGACCTAAGAGACTCAAGTTCGATCCCTGGGTCAGGAAGATCTCTATAGGAGGGCACAGCAACTCACTCCAATATTCTTACCTGGAGAGTCATACAGGCAGAGGAGCCTGGCAGGCTATAGTCCATAAGGTCGCAAACAGTTGGACACTACTGAAACGACTTAGCACAAGGATAATGATTACAGTGGATCAAAGTCCATTAGATAAGTTTAAATGTGTGATAATGAATAATCATAATGACATTGGGGAAAAAAAAATTGGTCACCTTTTGAGGATAGTCAGTTCAGTTGCTCAGTGTGTCTGACTCTTTGTGACCCCATGGACTGCAGCATGCCAGGCTTCCCTATCCATCACCAACTCCTGGAGTTTACTCAAACTCATGTCCATCGAGTCGGTGATGATATCCAATCATCTCATCCTCTGTTGTCCCCTTCTTCTCCTGCCTTCAATCTTTCCCAACATCAGGGTCTTTTCCAATGAATCAGTTCTTTGCATTAGGTGGCTAAAGTATTGGAGCTTCAGCTTTAGCATCAGTCCTGCCAATGAATATTCAGAACTGATTTCCTTTAGGATGGACTGGTTGGATCTCCTTGCAGTCCAAGGGACTCTCAAGAGTCTTCTCCAACACCACAGTTCAAAAGCATCAATTCTTTGGCACTCAGCTTTCTTTATAGTCCAACTCTCACATCCATACATGACTACTGGAAAGACCATAACTTTGACTAGATGGACCTTTGTTGGAAAAGTAATGTCTCTGCTTTTTAATATGCTATCTAGGTTGGTCAGAGCTTTTCTTCCAAGGAGCAAGCGTCTTTTAGTTTCATGGCTGCAGTCACCATCTGCAGTGATTTTGGAGTGATTTTTGAGGGTAACAGAGAACCAATTTATTTTCTTGAAAAGTAGAGAAAGAAAAGAATCATATATTTAATCTGCCTTTCCTATATAAACTGTACCATGGGGTAGCCAAGTAACATAAAATTATATCAGCAAATAAATGAAAATAAAATGATAAAATTAAAATGTAAGCGTTTTTGCAATCTTCAGTGAATTAAGGGAGCTAAGCATTAAGCATCAATGGCTTCTAGTATCAAAAAAGTGAGAAAACTGGACGTAATGTGCTTCCTAACACATTTGATTAGTTGGCTGGATTTCAACTGCTACTTCATAAGAAATAGGAAAGAGAATTTTACCTGCACCATGAGTGTGTAATCAGCAAAATCCAGACTTTGGAATACTCTATAGGTCAAATGGTTTTAGATTCTTCAAAAAATGTATTTTAAGAAAGAGGAATAACAGAGAGTCTGCAGATTAAAAGATTCTTAAAAGACATATTAGTTTTTTTTTTTTAATTGAATTTTCTGCAATATTGCTTCTGTAATCTATTTTGGTTTTGGGCCATGAGGCATGTGGGATCTTAGGTCCCTGACCAGGGATCAAACCACACCCTCTGCATTGGAAGGTGAAGTCTTAACCACTAGACTACCAGGGTAGTCCCCATAGACTTTTTAAAAATGGGGCAAGACTAAACTGCAATGCCTAGAGACACTTACATGATTAAATCACAAAGAAATGTAAAAAGCAATCATTGTAAGAGTCATTATGGTGATTATTTTGTAGAAAAGGAATAGCCTTTGGGATGGGCAACATGAAGGGACTTCTGGAGTAGTTACAAGGTTTCTTTTTCATAATGGGGTGGTGGTTATAGGGTTGTTGGCTTTTAATAATTCACTTTTATACATTTATTTTGTGTCACTTTCTGTATCTGTGCTTTATTTAATAATAAAAAGGTTAAAAAAAAAACATTCTAGAAAAGAAGTTTCTAACTGGCCTCATATAGTGAACAAGGATATCTGTTGGTTAGGGAAATTACAGTCCCACCATATTGTATTTATAGGATTAAAAGCTATTCCCTAAAAGATAATGAAGTTGCTATAAGGATTGGGCAAAAGCAGCTAGGCAGCCTAAGCCCACTAACTTTTTTTACAGTACAGTCACCTCAGAAATAATTCTGTATTGCATATTAGCATTTGAACAGGGAAATCAAGATAGATTAGAGTCAAGATAACTCCTGGCTCCTGGTCCCCCAAATGGTGTAAGCCAGTCATCCCCTCTGACAATTGATTTTCTTATAGGTCCTTGACTTTTTCTTCTCTCTCTCTCTCTCCCTCTTTTTTTTTTTTTTTTTTTTCTTTCCCCGGGAAGGTTTTATTACTCACAGAGGGAAAAGGCTTAGTCCTTCTTCGCTACCACTTTCCTCATGGTGGCCAGGACACTGCTCAGCTCCTCATTCTTTCTCTTGGCAGGAACGTGTGTCCCCACCCTGTTCTTGATGAAGCTGAAGGCCAACTTGTCCTTGGAAATCTTGAACAGTTCCATGGCCTGCCACTCATCAGGGGCAAAGCCGTACATGTCCTGCACAAACTTGGTGTGTTTGGTGAAGCAGTGGCAGCTATGTCTCAGTTTGCTCACTTCTTGTTCTTGGTCACCTGTGGCCCTTGTTGAGGCCTGTGGCCATGGGATGGCACGGAGCCATGGCTGATGCTCTTCAGTGGCTGCCATGGGAAAAGCTACTTTTTCTTTTATTATATTTGCTTGAAAGAATTTGAACTCAGAATAAGCAGTACTAATTGTCTTTGATAATATCAAAATCAGAAGTCAATACTGAACAAAACAAACCAGGTTTAGACATCAGCTCTGTTGGCTAATTAAGGCAGTTGGATACGCAATCATTTTTTCATAAGGTACTCCCAACTTCTGCAGATCATTCATTGCTATTAGACAATGACTATCTGAATAACTATGGATGGTGTCCCTGAGAGCCTGCCTCAGAGTCTCTGACTGAACACATTCATTCATAAAATATTTATGGACTATAAATGGCCAATCAGAACATGAGAAGGTGCTCAACATCATTAACTGTTAGATAAATGCAAATGAAAACCACAATTAGATACCATTTCACACCTACTAGGATGGTTAAAAAAAGACAGATAATAGCAAGCGTCAGTGAGGATGTGAAGAAATCAGAAATCTCATTAATTGTTGGTGAAACTGTAAAATGGTTCAGCCATTTCACAAAAACAGTATGGCAGTCCCTCAGAATGTTCAACACAGAATTTTCATGTGACCCAGCAGTTCCACTCCTTGACATATCCCCAAAAGAATGTATCATATGTGTCCACACTAAATCTTATATGTGACTGTTCATAGCAGCATTTTCATAATAGCTCAAAAAGTGCAAAGAACCCAAATGTGCAGCACCTGATGAATGGATAAACAGAATGTGATATATTCATACAATGGAATGTTTTTCAGCCACAGTAAAAGAATGAGACAAGAAAAAACCACACATTATATGATTCCATTTATACAAGATGTCCAGAATAGGCAAATCCAGAGAAAAATAAATTAGTGGCTTCCAAGGGTTGCAGGGAGGAAAGAGGATGAAAAGTGTTAATGAGTGAAGGATTTCTTTTTGAGGTGATAAAAATGTTATAAAAATTATGAATTGGCATGACTATACTAAAAGTGAATTGTGCACTTTAAAACAGTGAATTTTATGGTACATCAATTCTTTCTCAATAAAACTGTTACAAAAAGTATTTATTGACTGCTCATTCTGTGCTGGAAAAATCTTCTAAGTTCTGGAAATAATGTAGTGAAGACATCAAAGACCCTGCTCTCAAAAAGCTTTGAATAAAGAGATGGATCTGCTGAGTCCAAACTTGTGTCCCTGATAGACTGCACATAGATTAGGGTCCTATCACTTTTTGCCAAGAGAAAAATTTGTCAGGGTAGTTGACCTCAATAGTAATCTTCACTCTACCATTTTCTGAAGCTTTTTCCACTAAGAATATATAAAGAAGAAATTGTCAAAGAAGTAAAAAAGAAGAATAAACTATCACAGATTACAAAAATTTCAAGAAGGTGAGAGTGAAAGAAATCTAATGCTGCAGAAAGGTCAAGAAATATAAGGATCAAAAAATAGACTTTGGATTTGACAATTAGGATTTCACATGATAATCTCTTAGTACAGTTTCAGTGGAATGGTAGAGGCAGAGCAATTTTGTAATGGTTGTACATAGCCCAGTGCTGGATATATAGTAGTTGCTAAAGAAATATTTGTTGGATTGAGAATAAGTATGCTGTGAGTTAAGTAAAAAAAAATAAAGACAATGCTTATGGCAAGTTTGTATAAGAAGGGAAAATAGGTAGTGGGTGGTGTTTGGGAGAATATGAGTTAAAGGAGTTAATTTTTTAGTATGAGAGAAATTGATTGTAGTCTGAGAATGTGTTGCTAGTAGGGAAGAAAAATTTGAATGTAATGAAAAGAGAGAAAGTAGCAAGGTCTGGAAGAGGTGGGAGGATCCCTCTGAGATTAAATTATTCCTGTAGATGCAAGAATATTTTCAGAGATGAGAAAGAAATTTAGGAAATATTATTTGATGACTTCAAGTTTCTTTATTAAGCAGAACTCTAAGTCATCTTCAAAAAGTGAGGTTAGGTAGTAGAGGACAAAGAAGGGGCCTTGAAGATAGCAGTAAAGATGTGGAGAGAACTACAAAAAGTGGAATATAAATTTGTCCAGGACAGGAGAAAAGATTGCCAAGGCATGTTGATGTTTCACATGTAACTAATAAAATTATTCATCAGATCAGATCAGATCAGTCGTTCAGTCGTGTCCGACTCTTTGCGACCCCATGAATTGCAGCATGCCAGGCCTCCCTGTCCATCACCAACTCCCGGAGTTCACTCAGACTCACATACATCGAGTCAGTGATGCCATCCAGCCATCTCATCCTCTGTCGTCCCCTTCTCCTCCTGCCCCCAATCCCTCCCAGCATCAGAGTCTTTTCCAATGAGTCAACTCTTCGCATGAGTACTGGAGTTTCAGCTTTAGCATCAATCCTTCCAAAGAAATCCCAGGGCTGATCTCCTTCAGAATGGACTGGTTGGATCTCCTTGCAGTCCAAGGGACTCTCAAGAGTCTTCTCCAACACCACAGTTCAAATGTGCCCAAATGCTTGATAGTTTGAAGTTATTTTGGGCATATTTTCTTTAAATGCTTTTCAGCAGTTATTTAACTTCAGAGATAATAAGATAAAGAAGGCAAGTTAGTGCTATGCTTATGGATATTATTATTTTCAGAACTCAATTTAAGATTTCAGTATTTCAGATCATAAACAATACTTAATATTTTTTTCTTTATAAAATGGTCAAACATAACATGTATAACTCAGAGGTCATCTTGGTTCTCTGGGGCCACCAAAGACATGGATGAGGTTGATTCAATCCATCACTATTCTATGGATTGTAGATGTTCATTTTCCTAGAGTTTTATATATGTCCCTTGAGGTCTTGAGACCTCATAATAATTTCTGGCTCTGAGTTCCTGCTTCCATCTACTTAGTCTAGTTTACAAATTATGCATCATCCTGTTCATGTTACCTGTTTTATGACATGTTAACCCAGCTGTAGACTTTGGTCTTTTCCCCAATAGCCATTTAAAACATTCAAAGATTTTATATGTAGAGATGACTTTAATGAAGGTGGTAATGTGCAGGGATGCTCATCATTTCACAGTAACAGAAAACAGCCCAACTTGATGTCAGCTTCCTGTATTTTTCTTACTCTTGTGACTTTTCTTGTCCTCTCCTTTAAGGAACACAACTTCAATTTGTCCAACTTTATAGTGATAGAGTAACTTAGGTCTCCATGTCCCCTACTCCCAAACTCAGTTTTATACATCTTGGTCTATCCAAGGCTGTAAAATGCTCACAGAATAAATGGGCCTTCTTTAGAAGTCTTTTTTTGCATCCCTCACATTAGTATTTAACCAGTTTCATTGGATTCCTTTTTGTATAACTGTCATTGTCTATAAAACATCTCAGGCTTTCAAAGCAGACCATATTTTTCACGAAGGCACCAAAGTCACACATAGCTTCTTCAGTGTTTTAATTTAAGCTGCGATATCATTGAGTTTTGTTTAGTTGCTCAGTCGTGTCTGACTGTTTTGTGACCCCTATGGATTGTAGCCCACCAGGCTCCTGTGTCTGTGGGATTTTCCAGGCAAGAATACTGGAGTGGGCTGCCATTTCCTATTCCAGAGGACCTTCCCTACCCAGGGATCAAACCTGCATCTCCTGCATTGCAGGAGGGTTCTTTATAGCCTGAGCCACCAAGGAAATAGGAGTGTCTAATTGACTATCATGGCACACCATCATTACATATTCTTTAAAGTTCCTATGCCAGATTTACTAATCCTCCTTACCAGGAGAGAGAAAAACACAGAATTTGCTTTGGTAACAGTTATACACCAGTTTTCTTGGATTAATTCAGCTTTCCTCTGATATAGCTAACAAGGTCCTATCTCTTTTCCTGAGGGAGGGTAGTTTTGAGCTGTGTGGGGAATCAAGAATGCTGGACTTTTGTCATTAAACCAACCACTACCTGTTCATATCAGCTAAGTGACATAAGTGAATCTAATTGTTTGTTTATTGCCCCCTCACAGGGATGAATAAAGAAGAAAAGGGTACTATTTGAGAACAATTGAGAAATGTAAAGTAAAATCTTTCTTATAATATGAAAGCAATGAAGTGGCCCAGTGAGTCCGAGGTGGTACTCTCGGGATCCAGAAGGAAGGAAGATGACAAGTACATAATTACATGCTATCCTCCCCAGTGGATTGGTATCTAACATACCAACAAAAGTAAACAGGAAGTAGTTAACAGGGCATAAGAAGAAACCCATAATTTGAGCAAACCAATGTTCTTATTACAAAGGAAAACACCCTCTTAAGACTTTTCAGATTTAGGGGCTTTTCAGATTTAGGGTGGTTCAGCTGTTACATTAATGCAGTTTTAGCTTAATAAAAAATATTTCACTCTATGACTACAGAATGAGACTAGAAATTGTTACAATAACATTAATGAAAGTAAGACAGTAAAATGTCTGAGGCATGAATAGTCTTTAAAAAGCCCTTACTAACAGCAGTTATCCATTGCTGTCATATGGAGTTGTAAGGACTAGAGAAAGTAGAGAAATCACCACCTGTATGAGCAGCTTAAGCTTAAGTGAAAGAGTCCTTGGGTTTTGTGAAGACGGGGAAAGGGCCAGCTAGAACATCAGAAGATGGGGAGACTGCTCAGCAGGCAATAATACCAATGGCCACATATGCAAGAACATCTTAACTAATACTCCATGTGTTATTTTGACTCTGTGAATGCCAGTAGCATTGTATTTCTGTTGTGGACACTGTAAATTGTAAACATCAATGATCAGACTTTTTCTAGAACCTTCTGAGGAGTAAGAGAACACTTCAGAAACAGAAGACTGGAATTGATAATTGAAAACAAAAAACAAATGGAATATTGATTGAGCTTGAGATGTGTGGAAGTCCAGTTAGTCACAACTGAATTCTGGATAATAATGATAGTAACTACAGTTTATTATCTACCTTATACCAGGTACTGCACTACACATTTTACAAATGGAAACTCATTTAATTTACATAATAAATGAGGTATTTTCTCATGTTTACAAATGAAAAAAATTAAGGTTAAATAGATGTGTTTCAAAGACTAGAATCTGTAAACATAAATGGAAAGTTCCAAGAAGACATGTTTGTACAGGAAAAGCTTAATAAATCCTAAGCCCAGGAACAGATTAGATGGCATTATCTACTTTGTGCTTTGTAGTAGAGATTGACTTGAACCAAATTTGGGATATTAGTGGATAAGTCATTAGTAAAATCCCTTCCTTGCCTTGCTACCTTTTCAAGCACTCATCACTCACTGATATTACTATGCTAAACAAATTAATAGAATCTCAAATCTCAAATGGAATTACATTCTAGTGAAGGAAGCAGATCATAAACAAGTAAACAAATATTAAAGTAATTTCAGATTATGGTATTGTATAAAGAAAATGTGATGTTGAAATGGGGATGGTTAAGTTTAATTAGGGTGGTACCTGAGGAGGCAAAGTTTGAGTTTATCCTCAAATACTTGAAGAAGTTGGCTATCTGAAGATGTGGCAGGAAAACATTTCAGATGAAGTAAATATTTGGGAAATCCTAAACTGTTTCAATATTTTGGTGAATAAAAAGCACTTCAGTTGGTCTTGGTGTTTCCTCTAAATCTTTTAGTATTCAAGCACTAGGTGGTCTAATTTGCGTCTAAGATCCCACTATAAATACATTTGGTGGCCTCCTAATGGAGGCCTCTTGTGACCTTCTCAGATTATGTCTCAGCTCCTAGAGAAGAAAGGCTTTTAAATAATACATAGCTGAGGTAATTGTTTATAAAGACAACTGCAATGATTCCTTCCATCTGTGTACAAGTGTTTCTTTGCAACTATGACCTTGATACTTCTCTTATCAAGAGGTGAAAGTATTTCTCCAGATCCTTGAATCTGGGTTGACCTTGCCTTCTTTACTTACAGTGGAACTTAGCACTGTGGTACTTCTGAGTTTAGGCTTCAAGAGGGCCTTGAAGCTTCTATTCTTGTCTTCTTGGAACACTGACACTATTGTACAAAAAAGTCTCAGTCTGCTTGAGAATGAAAGATCACATGGAGACAGAGAGACCTAATCAAAGCCATCACTGACCACCAGATTTCTCAATTAAAAATAGTTTGGACCATGCATACTTAATGGCCTTCAGACGATAATTTCTACAAGTGACCATCAGCAAAATGAATGAGATTAGCAGAGGAACCACCCTGCTCAAATTTCTGACCCATAGAATTATAAGCAAATTGAAATGATTATCATTGTTTGTTATGCAGCAATAAAGCATTAAGAAACTAGCTAGATTCAGGCTTTGCTGCGAGAGCAGAGTGGAAAGATTAAGACCCTGAGCTCATCTCCTCTCGTGGGCACACCAAAATTACAACTATTTACAGAGCAACTTTGGATGAGAAAGACAGGGATCTACCAGAAAAGATCTTATGCAACTAAAATATAAAGAAGGAACCACAATGACATGGGTAGAAAGAGTAGAGTCACAGTATAGTTAAGATCTACACCCCCCCAGGTAGGCAGCTCACAAACGGGAGAATAATTACAATCACAGATGTTCTCCCAAAGAATAAGGCAGCTGAAGTTCACATCAGGTTCTCTAGCTCAGGTGTCCTGCATCAAGAAGATGGACCCCCAGAATATTTGACTTTGAAAGCCAGTGGGGCTTACTTTCAGAGAAGGCAATGGCAACCCACTCCAGTACTCTTGCCTAGAATATCCCATGGATGGAGAAGCCTGGTAGGCTTCAGTCCATGGGGTCGCGAAGAGTCAGACACGACTGAGCGACTTCACTTTCACTTTTCACCTTCATGCATTGGAGAAGGAAATGGCAACCCACTCCAGTGTTCTTGCCTGGAGAATCCCAGGGACGGAGGAGCCTGGTGGGCTGCCGTCTATGGGGTCACGCAGAGTCAGACATGACTGAAGTGACTTAGCAGCAGCAGCAGGCGCTTACTTTTAGGAGACCCAGAGGGCTGTGGGAAATACAGACTCCCCTCTTAAGGGTGCTCATAAACTCTCCAGAACCCAGAGTAGAGGCAGTAATTTGAAAGGAGCCTGGGTCATACCTACCTATTGAGAGTCTCCCAGAGAGGCAGAAGGAAACTGGATCTCACACTAGGGATGTAGACAATGGTGGCAGCCATTTTTGGAAGCTCATTCTACTGCATGGATTCTGGTGCTAGCAAGCACCATTTTGAATTCTCCCTGTAGCTTATTAGCTTTGGGACTTAACCCTGCCCCTGCCCACAAGCCTGTAGGTACCAGTACTAGGATACTTCAGGTTAAGCAACTAGCCAGGTGGTTACAGAGTTCTCACCACAAGAAGGCAGGTTGCCTTAAGACCCCCCCTGAGCCCACAGCCACTCCTGGACATGGCCCTGCCCAACAGCAGATGGATATCAGCTATAGGACAACCATAGCCCCATAGCCTGCCATGGCAGGACCCAACCCAAGCACTAGCAGGCCAGCACCAGCCCTGGGACATGCTGGGCCCCAACCCCAGCCAAAACAATCTCAAGAGTGAAGTACAGAGTTGGAGGTGTCATGCTCCCTGACTGAAGATTATACTACAAAGCTACAGTCATCGAAACAGTATGGTACTGGTACAAAAACAGATGCATAGGTCTGTGAACAGAATAGAGATCCCAGAAATAAACCCATGTACTTATGGTCAATTAATCTATGTCAAAGGAAGCAATAATATTAAATGGGGGAAAGGCATCCTCTTCAATAGATGATTCTGAGAAATGTAAAAGCTACATGTAAAATAATGAAATAATGAAATTCTGTAACACCATATACAAAAATAAACTCAAAATGAATTGAAGACCTAAATGTAAGACTGGAAACCATAAAACTCCTACAGGAAAAAAGGCAGAACACTCTTTGACATAAATCAAAGCAGTTTTTTTTTTTGAATCTGTCTCCTAAAGCAAAGGAAATAAAAGCAAAAATAAACAAATAGGACCTAATTAAACAGAAAAGCTTTTTCACAGTGAACTATTGACAAAATGAATGGGAGAAAATATTTGCAAATGATATGACCAATAAAGGGCTAATATCTCAAACATAAAAACAGCTCATACAACTCAATATCAAGAAAACAAACAACCTGATTTGAAAATGGACAGAAGACTTGCATAGATACTTTTTAAAAAAGAACACATGTACACCCACGGCTGATTCATGTCAATGTATGGCAAAAACCACTACAATATCATAAAGTAATTAGCCTCCAATTAAAATAAATAAATTAGTTTTAAAAAAAGAACATGAAAAAAAGAAGATATGAAGATAGCCAACAGACATATGAAAAGATGCTCGACACCACTAATCATCAGAGAAATTCAAATTAAAACCACAATAAGATATCACCTCACACCTGTCAGAATGGTTATTATTAAAAAGACAAAAAATAACAAGTGTTAGTGAGGATGTGGCAAAAAACCTTCATGCGCTGTTGGTGGGGATGCAAATTGGTGCAGCCACTATGAAGAGCAGTATGGAGAGTCCTCAAAAAACTAAAAATAGAACTACCATATGATCCAGCAGTTCTACTCCTGGGAATATATCTGAAAAACAAAATTAAAACATTAATTTCAGTAGATATATGTACCCCCATGTTTATAGCAGCATTACTTGCAATAGCCAAGATAAGGAAGCAACCAAAGTGTCCATCAAGAGATGAGTAAATAAAGAAGAAGTGATATATTCATATTGTTGTTGTTATTGTTGTTTAGTTGCTAAGTCGTGTCTGACTCTTTTGCAACCCCATGGGCTGTAGCCTGCCAGGCTCCTCTGTTCATGGGATTTCCCAGGCAAGACTCCTGGAGTGGATTGCCATTTCCTACTCCAGGGATCTTCCCAATCCAGGGATATAACCCATGTCTCCTGCACTGGCAGGTGGCTTCTTTACCACTGATCCAACAGAAGAAAAGCTATGACAAACCTAGACAGCATATTAAAAAGCAGAGACAATCACTTTGCCAACAAAGGTCTGTATGGACAAAGCTATACAGTTTTTCCAGTAGTCACATACAGATGTGAGTTCAGTTCAGTTCAGTCGCTCAGTCGTGTCCAACTCTTTGAGACCCCATGAGTTGCAGCACACCAGGCCTCCCTGTCCATCACCAACTCCCAGAGTTCACTCAAACTCACATCCATAGAGTCAGTGATGCCATCCAGCCATCTCATCCTCTGTCGTCCCCTTCTCTTCCTGACCCCAATCCCTCCCAGCATCTGAGTCTTTTCCAATGAGTCAACTCTTCGCATGAGGTGGCCAAAGTACTGGAGTTTCAGCCTCAGCATCAGTCCTTCCAAAGAACACCCAGGACCAATCTCCTTCAGAATGGACTGGTTGGATCTCCTTGCAGTCCAAGGGACTCAAGAGTCTTCTCCAACACCGCAGTTCAAAAGCATCAATTCTTTGGCACTCAGCTTTCTTCACAGTCCAACTCTCACATCCATACATGACCACTGAAAAAACCATAGCCTTGACTAGATGGACCTTTCTTGGCAAAGTAATGTCTCTGCTTTTGAATATGCTGTCTAGGTTGGTCATAACTTTCCTTCCAAGGAGTAAGCGTCTTTTAATTTCATGGCTGCACTCACCATCTGCAGTGATTTTGGAGCCCAGATGTGAGAGTTGGACCATAAAGAAAGCTGAGCACTAAAGAATTGATGATTTCAGATTGTGGTGTTGGAAAAGACTCTTAAAAGTCCCTTGCACTGCAAGAAGATCAAACCAGTCAATCCTAAAGGAAGCCAACCATGAATATTCATTGGAAGGACTGTTGCTGAAGTTCCAATACTTTGGCCACCTGATGTGAAGAGCCAACTCATTGGAAAAGACCCTGATGCTGGGAAAAATTGAAGGCAGGAGGAGAAGGGGACAACAGAGCTGGATAGCTCAACGGGTAAAGAATATGACTGCAATGCAGGAGACCCCAGTTCAATTCCTGGGTTGGGAATTTCCCCTGGAGATGGGATAGGCTACCTACTTCAGTATTCTTGGGCTTCCCTGGTAGCTCAGTCAGTAAAGAATCTGCCTACAACGCGGGAGGCCTGGGTTCAATCCCTGGGTTGGGAAAATCCCCTGGAGGAGGGCATGGCAACCCACTTCAGTATTCTTGCCTGGGGAATCCCTATGGACAGAGGAGCCTGGCGGGCTATAGTTCATGGGGTTGCAAAGAGTTAGACATGACTGAACAACTAAGCGCTGCACAGCAGCATATATATGTATATGCATGTATGTATATGCACACACACACATACATACACACACAGCAATGGAATACTATTAAGCAATGAAAAGGATGAAAATTTTGCAATTTGCAACAACATGTATGGACCTAGAAGGTTTTATACTTAGTGAAATTAGTCAGACAGAGAAAGACAAATACTGTATATTATCATCTATATATGGAATCTAAAAAGTAAACAAATGAATATAACGAAATAGAAACAGACACACACATATGTGTATCTAGTGGTTACCTGTGGGAGAGAGAAGGGGCGAGGAGCACAACATGCAATTAAGAGATTCAACCTACTATGCATAAAATAAGTAAACTTATAAGGATGTACTGTACTATGCAGGAAACACAGCCAATATTTTATAATAACTTTAAATGGAGCATAATCTATAAAGATTTTGAATCACTATGCTGTATACCTGAAACTTGTATAATATTGTACATCAGCTATGCTTCAATTGAAAAAAAATTACCCTTAGGTTTTATAGGTCTAGTTTACAGATGAGCCTTGTAGGTGTGGGTCTTTGCTACTGAGAATAAATCACCAAGATTCTGTATCCCATCCGCATTTTGGAAGATGAAAAGCAGTGAATTATTAGTCTTGAGAATTCGCCTTTATTCACTTCCCACCTTTGGTTTCTCATTGGAAACGAGAAAATGTGGATTTCTTTACATATGTTGGGGCCCTTCCTTAATGAGGAGGTAACTAGGAAAAAAGCTAAAATTGGGCCAAAGGGGAGGAGAAAAAACCCCACCTAGTTAGACTCCAGGTTTATATCATCTTGTTTTGACCTTGAAGTAGCTGACTGAAAGCTTCTTAAAGAGGTCTCTTGAAAGGTACCAGAATGTTAAGCTTTCTCTATTTTTCAAGTCACCTCATTTATAAGTATATAGCAGCAGATTTGAAAGATTATGTTTACTTTCAGTTAGAGCAAGGGTTCTTTGCTTATTATTCTGAACATATGACAGACATAGGACACTCCTAAACCTGAACAGATGGATTGAGTCCCTTTCTCACTGTTCCAAGCTTCTGCTTTCTTTTAGCACATGCTCTAAATTCCTAGTTTAAGAACATGTTATATATCACGCTACTCACCAAGAATAAGTGTCAAGTGTCGTAAGCACTAGATCTTGACTACTGTTGACTTTTTGATTCCAGGTGTTTCAAGCTCCTACCATTAGTGATCAAAAGGGCAATTTTGATTTGGGGTGCTATAAAGATACAACTGAGAATAATGGAGCCCATATTAATAAAGGAACATATGTGTTTCTAGTGTAACATGTAGCTTTGGCCTTAATTACTGCTTCATCCCCACTAAGATGGGGACGAAGATTGGTTACCATGTCTTTATGGTTTTTCCCTTGTTCTGGCTGTGTTTATTCTATTTGCTGCTGAACAGATCCAGGCTGAATAGTTCTTTAATCATAATAGGATGCCTGCTACAGCTTCAACTAACTTCTATTTATTTATTTATTCTATTATGGTAGTTTTTAAGGATCCATGGTGTTTGATGAATAGTCAGGTTCTGACATGAGTGTTTGCTAAAAACTCTTCCTGTTACTTATAATCCCACTACTTTATGGTTATTTTGTGTATAATTTAATCAATACCTCTTTTCTATTTTTCCATTAGCATGAGCTGTGGTGAAAGCTATCCATTTATTGACCACTGGGGTTTATGTGGTTTATCTATGCAGTGGCACTTACATGTAGATTGTACTTGTCTCTCAAATGACTTTCTCTATTGCCTGTGAAATACCTTGACCAGTTTCATTTTTAACTCTTAACTTTTCTTCATGGTGTCATATTCCTCTTAGTCCATGCTTTTTCTGTTTCCAGGTTTACGTTCCCTTCCTACTTCCTGTTGGAAGAATAGTTTTCCATTTACAGTAGAAATAAATGGGATTTCCTGAGCTCAATCAGTTATTGGGACTACACTCCTATCAGTTCCTGGATTAAGTATCCAGCTCTTCACACTGCACACGCCCATGTTCTTTCCGGAGTTTAACACATGTTTTTAAGAGATAATGTTTCTAAATGTCCTTTAGTTATAGCATTATAGTGCTTAAGACTTCAAACACTCTAAGATGAGAGACAGATAAATTCCATTAATGCTCTTTTTTTTTGAGGGAATAGCAGGTTTATAAATTGCAGCTTTTTGTAGACTTATAGATCAACAAAATTCCACATCAGGAATCTTTTCCTATGATTCTACTTTATCAGTTTCTAAATCTGAAAGGCCAAGAGCAGAATGAGGTTGTACAGGAGACAGGGATCAAGACCATCCCCATGGAAAAGAAATGCAAAAAAGTAAAATGGCTGTCTGGGGAGGCCTTACAAATAGCTGTGAAAAGAAGAGAAGCGAAAAGCAAAGGAGAAAAGGAAAGATATAAGCATCTGAATGGAGAGTTCCAAAGAATAGCAAGAAGAGATAAGAAAGCCTTCCTCAGCGATCAATGCAAAGAAATAGAGGAAAACAACAGAATGGGAAAGACTAGAGATCTCTTCAAGAAAATTAGAGATACCAAGGGAACATTTCATGCAAAGATGGGCTCAATAATGGACAGAAATGGTATGGACCTAAGAGAAGCAGAAGATATTAAGAAGAGGTGGCAAGAATACACAGAAGAACTGTACAAAAAAGATCTTCATGACCCAGAAAATCACGATGGTGTGATCACTGACCTAGAGCCAGACATCCTGGTATGTGAAGTCAAGTGGGCCTTAGAAAGCATCACTACGAACAAAGTTAGTGGAGGTGATGAAATTCCAGTTGAGCTCTTTCAAATCCTGAAAGATGATGCTGTGAAAGTGCTGCACTCAATATGTCAGCAAATTTGGAAAACTCAGCAGTGGCCACAGGACTGGAAAAGGTCAGTTTTCATTCCAATCCCAAAGAAAGGCAATGCCAAAGAATTTTCAAACTACCGTACAATTGTACTCATCTCACATGCTAGTAAAGTAATGCTCAAAATTCTCCAAGCCAGGCTTCAGCAATACATGAACTGTGAACTTCTTGATATTGAAGATGGTTTTAGAAAAGGCAGAGGAACCAGAGATCAAATTGCCAACATCTGCTGGATCATGGAAAAAGCAAGAGAGTTCCAGAAAAACATCTATTTCTGCTTTATTGACTATGCCAAAGCCTTTGACTGTGTGGATGACAACAAACGGTGGAAAATTCTGAAAGAGATGGGAATACCAGACCACCTGACCTGCCTCTTGAGAAATCTGTATGCAGGTCAGGAAGCAACAGTTAGAAGTGGACATGGAACAACAGACTGGTTCCAAATTGGGAAAGGAGTACGTCAAGGCTGTATATTGTCACCCTGCTTATTTAACTTCTGTGCAGAGTACATCATGAGAAACGCTGGACTGGAAGAAGCACAAGCTGGAATCAAGATTGCCGGGAGAAATATCAATAACCTCCGATATGCAGATGACACCACCCTTATGGCAGAAAGTGAAGAGGAACTAAAAAGCCTCTTGATGAAGGTGAAAGAGGAGAGTGAAAAAGTTGGCTTAAAGCTCAACATTCAGAAAACGAAGATCATGGCATCCTGTCCCATCACTTCATGGGAAATAGATGGGGAAACAGTGTCAGACTTTATTTTTTTGGGCTCCAAAATCACTGCAGATGGTGATTGCAGCCATGAAATTAAAAGATGCTTACTCCTTGGAAGGAAAGTTATGACCGACCTAGATAGCACATTCAAAAGCAGATATATTACTTTGCCAACAAAGGTCTGTCTAGTCAAGGCTATGGTTTTTCCTGTGGTCATGTATGGATGTGAGAGTTGGACTGTGAAGAAGGCTGAGTGCCAAAGAATTGATGCTTTTGAACTGCGGTTTTGGAGAAGACTCTTGAGAGTGCCTTGGACTGCAAGGAGATCCAACCAGTCCATTCTGAAGGAGATCAGCCCTGGGATTTCTTTGGCAGGAATGATGCTAAAGCTGAAACTCCAGTACTTTGGCCACCTCATGCGAAGAGTTGACTTATTGGAAAAGACTCTGATGCTGGGAGGGATTGGGGGCAGGAGGAGAAGGGGACGACAGAGGATGAGATGGCTGGATGGCATCACTGACTTGATGTACGTGAGTCTGAGTGAATTCCGGGAGTTGGTGATGGACAGGGAGGCCTGGTGTGCTGCAACTCATGGGGTCACAAAGAGTCGGACACAACTGAGCAACTGAACTGAACTGAACTGAAGAGCAGAATGAGTTAGAAATATTTGTTGAACTCTGGATCTAAGCTTTGAGAGATTTAAAACAGTATGAAGCATGAAGTATTTATTAAATACAAGGTTCTTTTAGAGAAAGCTTTTCAGGTGGCTTAGTGGTAAAGAACCCACCTGGTGACGTAGGAGACGTGGGTTTGATCCCAGGGTTGGGAAGATCCCCTGGAGAAGGAAATGGCAACCCACTCCAGTATTCTTTCCTGGGAAATCCCATGGACAGATGAGCCTGGTGGGTTCCATTCCATGGGGTTGCAAAGGGTTGAATACGATTGAGTGACTGAGCATGCATTCACACACTCTTATAAAAACAAAACCTAAAATCCTAAAACAATATTTCAGATTCACAGGTGTCATTTGGTCAGGGTGAAATTTTTAAATTATATTTTTTAATATAATTAAAAGTCCTACATGAAAATATCATTATTATGAAAAATTAATATGATACAGAATTTATGGAATAAAAACAGAAGTATCTCTTATCTTAGTTTGATGTTCCAAAAGCAGGTTCTGAGAAAATGACTTGAGTATAGGTACATCAAGGCTGCATATTATCACCCTGCTTATTTAACTTATATGCAGAGTACATCCTGTGAAATGCCAGGCTGGATGAAGCACAAGCTGGACTCAAGATTGCCAGGAGAAATATCAATAACTCAGATATGCAGATGACACCACCCTTATGGCAGAAAGTGAAGAAGAACTAAACAGCCTCTTGAAAGTGAAAGAGGAGAGTGAAAAAGATGGCTTAAAACTCAACATTCAGAAAACTAAGATCATGGCATCTGGTCCCATCACTTCATGGGAAATAGATGGGGAAACAACGGAAACACTGAGAGACTTTATATTTTGGGCTCCAAAATCACTGCAGATGGTGACTGCAGCCATGAAGTTAAAAGGCACTTGCTCCTTGGAAGACAAGCTACGACCAAACTAGACAGCATATTAAAAAGCAGTCATTATTTTTCCAACAAAGGTCCATCTAAGTCAAAGCTATGGGTTTTCCAGTAGTCTTGTATGGATATGAGAGTTGAACTATAAAGAAAGCTGAACACCAAAGAATTGATGCTTTTGAACTGTGGTGTTGGAGAAGACTCTTGAGAGTCCCTTGGACTGCAAGGAGATCCAAGCAGTCCATCCTAAAGGAAATCAGTCCTGAATATTCATTGTAAGGACTGGTGTTGAAGCTGAAACGCCAATCCTTTGGCCATCTGATGCAAAGAACGGACTCATTGGAAAAGATCCTGATGCTGGGCAAGATTGAAGGTGGGAGGAGAAGGGGATGACAGAGGATGAGATGTTTGGATGGCATCACCAACTCAATGGGCATGAGTTTGAGTAAGCTCCGGGAGTTGGTGACAGATAGGGAAGCCTGGCATGCTGCAGTCTACAGGGTTGCAAAGAGTCAGACAGGACTGAGAGACTGAACTGAACTGATAGGTACTATGGGAAGCTCCTTGTTTTCGTCTGCTTCACCACTCATTGAATACTTCTGTACTCCAATGTGTGTGGGTTTTCCCGACTAAGCAATTCTCCAATTCTCTGCAGATACCTGATGTTTTACAATTCAACACAATCCTGATATTATCTGCCTGGAGGTAAGTAGCATCAAATCCCACAAATTAAGGACTCAATCTCACAAGACTGCTATCCCACTGCACATGCCAGTTGCCAAGTCCAGGTTGCTACCTGGGCTTCTGACTGGCTGTAAAGCAGAGGTTCCCACAACCCACTCCTCAGGTTTGATAATTTGCTAGAATGGCTCACAGAACTCAGGACAAAAAGGAGTTTATGTACTAGATTACTAGTTATTACAAAGGATACAATTCATGAAGAGCCTGATGGAAGAGAAGCATAGGGTAAGATATGCAGGAAGGAGTGTGGAGCTTTCAGGCCTGCTTTCAAGGCATGCCACTCTCTCAGCACCTCCGTGTGTTCAACAACACAGAAGCTCTCTGCATCCTGTCCTTTTGAGTTTTCAACTTCTGCCCCTCTACCTTCCCCAGGTTATTCCTGCTTTCTTTAATGGTTGAGTAGTTCATTACTCAATCATTATATATATCATATATAGGTGTGTAAATATATATAATGATTGAGTAATGAACTACTCAACCATTAAATACACACACACACACACACACACACACACACACCACATCTTTATCCATCTATCAGTGGACATTTAGGTTGCTTCCATATCTTGGCTCTGTTGGGGTGCATGTTTCATTTTGAATTATAGACTTCTCTGAATATATGTCCAGGAGTGAAATTGCTGGACAATATGGTAACTCTATTTTTAGTTTCTTAAGGAACCTCCATACTGTTCTCCATAGTGGTTGTACTAGTTTACATTTCCACCAACAGTGTAGGAAGGATCCATTTCCCCACACCCGCTCCAACATTTATTTATAGACTTTCTGATGATGGCCATTCTGACTGGTATTAGGTAATTGTAGCTCTGATTTATATTTCTCTAATAATTAGTGATGTTGAGCATTTTTTTTTTCAAGTGCCTATTGGCCACCTATATGTCTTCTTTGGAGAAATGTCTACTTAGATCTTCTGGCCGGTTTGTTTTGATTGTGGTTTTCATTTTGTATATTGAGCTGTATGACCTGTTTCTGTATTTTGGAAATCAGTCCCTTGTTGGTTGCATCCTTTGCAAATTTTTTCTCCCATTCAGTAGGTTGTCTTTTCACTTTGTTTATGGTTTCCTTTGCTGTATAAAAGCACTATTGTAATTCTTTTTGAAGGCTAATAATGCTTACAAATTTTTTTTCTTCTATGTAATTTTTAGAATAAGCTAATCACAGTCCACTTTTAAAAGAATCCTGAGGGGATTTGGACCATAATTACTTTGCTTTCGAATATTGAGTCTTCCTATTCAGGAACATGGTGTGTCTCCATTTAACTGGTTGTTTTGTATGTTTGTAAAGTTTCATTTTTTTACATAGATTTTGTGCATTTCTTATTTCATTTATTCCTCAAAACTTTATAGTTCTTGTTGCTGCTGTGAATGGAATCCTCAAAAACATGTTATCGGCAGAGTGTAAGAAAGATACCCATGTTTGCAGGTTGATATGTATATAGCCATTTTTCTGGTTATTGACAGTCTTGTGCTTACAAAGTTTTTTGTTAGCAATTGGAGACAGAAGTTGGCTGCTCTTTCCCTCATCTCTTATTCCTGGAGATTAAAGGCAAGACTTTATTTTTATGTTTTAACTAGATTTTACTTCTTTGGGGATTGTGATTGTTGTTGTTCAGTCACTGGGTAATGTTCGACTCCTTGCAATCCCACAGATTACAGCATGCCAGGCTCCTCTATCCTTCACTATTCCTCAGAGGTTGCTCAAATTCATGTCCTTTGAGTTGATAATACAGCTAATAAGGCAATCCTCTGCTTCCCTCTTTTCCTTTTGCCTTCAATCTTTCCCAACATCAGGGTCTCTTCCAATGAGTTGACTTTCTGTATCAGGTGGCCAAAGTATTGGAGATTCAGCATCAGTTCAGTTGCTCAGTCCTGTCTGACTCTTTGCAACTCCATGCACTGCAGCATGCCAGGCCTCCCTGTCCATCACCAATGACCAGAGTTTACTCAAACTCATGTCCATTGAGTTGGTGATGCCATCCAACTGTCTCATCCTCTGTCATCTACTGTCCTCCCACCTTCAATCTTTCCCAGCATCGGGGTCTTTTCAAATAAGTCAGTTCTCCCATCAGGTGGCCAAAGTATTGGAGTTTCAGCTTCAACATCAGTCCTTCCAATGAATACTGAGGACTGATTTCTTTTAGGATGGACTGGTTGGATCTCCTTGCAGTCCAAGGGCTCTCAGTCTTCTCCAACACCATAATCTGAAAGCATCAATTCTTTGGTGCTCAGCTTTCTTTATTGTCCAACTCTTACATCTGTATGTGACTACTGGAAAAACCATAGCTTTGACTATATGGATCTTTGTTGGCAAAATGATGTCTCTCCTTTTTAATGTGCTGTCTAGGTTGGCCATAGCTTTTCTTCCGAGGAGCAAGCGCCTTTTAATTTTATGGCTGCAGTCACCATATGCAGTGATTTTGGAGCCCAAGAAAATAAAATCTGTAATTGTTTCCACTTTTTCCCTTCTATTTGACATGAAGTGATGGGACTAGATGCCAAGATCTTGGTTTTCTGAATGGTGAGTTTCAAGCCAGCTTTTCACTCTCCTCTTCCACACTCATCAAGAAGCTCTTTAGTTCCTCTTTACTTCCTGCCATTAAAGGGGTATTATCTGCAGATCTGAGGTTGTTGATATTTCTCCTGGCAATCTTGATTCCAGCTTGTGATTCATCCAGCCTCATATTTCATATGATATATTCTGCACATTTTAAATAAGCAGGGTGACAATATACAGCCCTTTTGTACTTCTCTCCCAATTTTGGCCCAGTCAGTTGTTCCATGTCTGATTCTAACTGTTGTTTCTTGACCTACATACAGGTTTCTCAGGAGACAGATAAGGTGGTCTGGTATATCCATCTCCTTGAGAATTTTCCACAGTTTGTTGTCATCCACACAGTCAAAGGCTTTAGTGTAGTCACTGAAGCAGAAGTAGATGTTTTTCTGAAATTGCCTTGCTTTCTCTATGATCCAACGAATGTTGGCAATTTAATCTCTGGTTCCCCCCTTTTCTAAATCTAGCTTGTACCTAAGTCCACAAGCAACCTTAGGTTTAACCCAGGTTAAATCCATATATGGATGCCTGAAATGTTTATCACTGTAGTTACTTTAATATGATATATAAGAGAGATGGAAGCTTAGTAAGAACTGAGACAGGCTTTATGCTGGCTAAGATAGCTTTATTTCTTATTCTTTGATTTTATCTCTGTTTTTTTTTTTAATGTTACAACATTAAAATAGCAGTTTGATAGTAGTGAATACTATAATTTTGGGGATCTTATAATTTTCCAATGGGAACACTAAGTACAGCATTAACGTGATTTTCAGTAATGTGCCTCAATCTGGCTCAGTTCAGTTAGTTCAGTTGCTCAGCCATGTCCAAGACTTTGTGACCCCCATGGACTGCAGCATACCAGGCTTCCCTGTCCATCACCAACTCCCTGAGCTTGCTCAAACTCATGCTCATCGAGTCAGTGATGACATCCAACCATCTCATCCTCTGTCATCCCCTTTTCCTCCTGCTTTCAATCTTTCCCAGCATCAGGGTCTTTTCCAATGAGTCAGTTCTTCATATCAGGTGGCCAAAGGATTGGAATTTCAGCTTCAACATCAGTCCTTCAAATGAATATTCAGGACTGATTATTATTGATCACTACATTATTTTCTGTCTACTATTGTACATAATCAAGAAAATGAAGTTATATAAGCTTGAGTACCACAATTGCCCATATGCCTTGACTATATTAGTGGAATGTGAGCAGAAGCTTGCCTATGTATTCATTCTAGATATTTTATAACTTATTGCAAACCATGTAGTTAGATTGACTATGTAACCACTCACTCCAATATGTTATACAATAATTATTTTGTATATTTGGATTTAATCTATATGGGAAAAATGTCACCAAGATAAAGCTTTGTCTAAAATATGATTTTATAGTTGATTGATTTAACTATCACTTCTCACTTTTATCCTTGTTTCACCATCACTTGAGCTGTAAGTTGAAGTGCTCAGAATTACCACTGAATTCATACCACATGACTCCAGCGGCATCTGAGAATGGATACTACCCTATACTACTCTATAGAAGTAGTAAATGTGGTTTTTAAGGGTTTCATGTAAAGATTTTAAATCCAAAGTTTCCATTGCTTCCATTAACAGATGTGTCCACAGTTGGACAAATATGTTGGCCTCAAGGAATAATAAAATCACTTTTAGGAAAACAGTAAATCCTTTAAAGTAACCATTTTAAAGGAAAATGTCATTGTGAACATATCCCTGAGAAAATAAAATAAATTTTCCACACTATCATTAGAGAATTACTTTGCAGACAGAAATTTTCAAAGCTTTCCCATAAACATCTAAAACTTTATAGTATGATATCTTTGTATTAACTTACAGCTTCCTCTCCACTAGTCTCCCCCATGAAATCTCTGCTCAAGCATTATGTTTTTATTCCCATTTTCTGAAGATACCGTGAGCTTCTTGCCTCAGACCTTTGCCTTCAAACTTTCCTCCCTCTATGCTTAGCAAGCTTCCATTGACTCTTCCTCTCCCCTATCTCTGCTCTTACTACTGTTAGTTTGTATTCAGTCTGATTCCACAGGGCATTCTGACATACAAATTATACCATGGAATAAATTCTTCCATTGAGCTGAGCAGACTGGTTCTGACACCTATATATCAAGCAGTCATTACCTGTGGGAAACCCTGGAAGGGATGGTGGAAGGCAGTTTGTGAGGGGTGTGGAGCAAATCCTTGCAGGCCGGGCAGTTTCTGCCGGCTTAGGACAATTCTCTGGAGAATAGGACAGCTGTGTTGGCACCTTATTAGGTGGATCTGGTTGAGGCACCAACTGTATCCACTATAAAAGTGATTGCTAAAGTATGTTCTGTCTAACAGGATCAGCAAAACAATAACATGGTAGCAAAACAACAACATAACTTCTACAGTAGCATCATGAGTTACTGGATTTATTCATTTCTGTGTATCAGAAGCTGAACTGAATTAACAAACTGATTAAAGAAACCTGTAGATTAGGAATTACTATAAAGGCTTAATAATCTGTGAAATAATGAACTAATTTTAGCACCCAACAACTTCCATTCAGCCAGTATTTATTGAAATCTTACTCTGTGTCAGTTCCCACACTCGGCACTGGTGATATAAGATTGAATCAAACAACTGTGCCACCCTCCTTCCAACAAGAAACATAAAATATAGTGAGCTGATAAAATGTTGCACATCTAAAACACACAGATCTTGCATGATAGTTGGATATTTTGTCAGATTAAATAGACTCCCTTGCTATATGCTTGCAGTATTCTATGATAAGAAAATTCTCTTCCAATTTTCAGCTCCTGCACTGAAGTTTCTTTGTGTGTTTTGGTATAATGGATGACATGATGGAAAAAACGCACATGTTGTGATTAAACAGATATGTATTTAAATTCCAGAGCAGGACTTTAAACTTTTAAAGGACTTTTAATTTAAACTTTTGCAAGTTACAAAATAACTTTGAATTTTTGTCTCTTTCTCTCTCAAGAAAATGGCAATAAAATACTCATTGTGCAGGGTTAATGTGTGGTCTTTAAACAGTGTCAGTTCTTTTCTCCTTCCAGAAACTGTATGTTGAATATAAATTTCAAAATAGAAGAAAATGAAATAGACAGACTGCTCCCAATTACTATAGGATTACCTAACAATGGAAAACTCTGAATCTGTACAGTTTCTGTCCTGAATCTTTTGGCATGTGCAAAAGTTTTGGAAAACAAGCCTTATTTTTGGTAAATTGAAAAATATCAGTCAACTTTTACTTTTCCTATTCAAGAGCTATCTGAAGGAAAAGGGCTTCCTAGGTGGCTCAGTGGTAAAGAATCCACCTGCCAAGCCAGAGACACAGGTTCAATTCCTGGGTCAGGAAGATCCCCTAGAGGAGGGAATTGCAATCCACTCCAGTATTCTTGCTTGGGAAATCCCATGGACGGAGAACCCTGGTGAGCTACAGTCCATGGGGTCACAAAGAGTCAGACACAACTGAGCAACTGAGCACATCTGAGGGAAAAGAAAGTCACTGATACAGATTTTCTTTTTCTGTAACTTTTTATGATCTTTCTGTAATCATCATAAAGAGAGAAAAATGAGCTCACCTAAGGGCCCTGTAGAAAAGAACTAATCTTCAACTGCTTAGTAAATTCTTACAAATTAGAAGATTTAGGTGAAAGGCAATAGGACAAAAATGAAAAGTTTTATAAGCCCTATAGTTGGGTCAAGACTAGACAAAAATATGAAGAGGACAGAGTTTGTCTTTGGTGTTCCTGATCTCTTTTCACTCCTCCATCTTGAGTACACAGGGCTCTCCAGTGCTTTCCCCTTTCTCCTTTTATTGAAAGTTCTGTTGAATTAACTCTAATTTGTAAATGTATTACCTCCCTCAGGGGTATTTTCCAGTCAACAAGGAGGTAAGACAAAGTCGGAGGAATAAAGAGAAATATATGAATCTGTAAGCAGTATAAGGAATATCTTTAATGAACTCAAGGATTTCTACACCTAAATGAGACAGTTGGATGTGGTAAAATGAGCACTGGACAAGCATACTAGGCATAGCAGGTTTTTTTCCATCCATTCTCCCTTTTTGGGCAATAGCATAAAAGTATTACGATTTCCTTTTGTGGAATTACCTCTCCCCTATTAAATAAAACCTTCTTGATACCATAAATCAAGGTGCATGTCTCACTGACTGAGAAATGGATAGGTGATCCAAGAGCCAATCTGACTTTTTCTTACTAGTCCTTGGGCTCATTAATGGATTGATCCAGAATAAGGACAACTTATTGGTTCCTCATGTTCTATGATTTAGTTTAGTTCAGTTCAGTTCAGTCACTCAGTCATGTCTGACTCTTTACAACCTCATGAATCACAGCACTCCAGGCCTCCCTGTCCATCGCCAACTCCTAGAGTCTACTCAGACTCACATCCATTGAGTCAGTGATGCCATCCAGCCATCTCATCCTCTGTTGTCCCCTTTTCCTCCTGCTCTCAATCCCTCCCAGCATCAGAGTCCTTTCCAATGAGTCAACTCTTCGCATGAGGTGGCCAAAGTATTGGAGTTTCAGCTTCAGCGTCAGCCCTTCCAATGAACACCCAGGGCTGATCTCCTTTAGGATGGACTGGTTGGATCTCCTTGCAGTCCAAGGGACTCTCAAGAGTCTTCTCCAACACCACAGTTCAAAAGCATCAATTGTTCAGTGCTCAGCTTTCTTCACAGTCCAACTCTCACATCCATACACGACCACTGGATTGCTCTCTGTCAAAACATTGAATACTTTCTGTATTTCAAGCTACCACTGTAGCTACCTGGTTTTGTACTTTCTGATCTTGGCACTTGAGACTTTGCCTTATCTGTGAGATCTCCACTATCTCCCGCTAGTCCTTCATTCTTAGGATAGCCAGGGAGGCTTCTGTTTCTTACAACCAAAGGCTGACATCCAACTTAAGGTATTAAGAGACATGATGGCTCTGTGTAAAATACTAAGCATTTCTGGCTTTATTTTTCTCCTGTGTGAAAAGGAAGTGGTTGAACTACATGATTTCTAATTTCTTCTCTAACTCTGAAAAGAAATAAATATATAAGGCCAGCCCTCCTTAGAAGTCTTTAATAATTCTGAGCATATGCCTATTCCTAGATGAATAGATTAAGGGATAATGCACTTTCCCATTAACTGTGACTTCTCATTTGGTCTCTTAGCATGCCTTCAGCCTCTAGGCCCTGGAGTCCATTTAAGGTCATTTAAGCAGAGGCCACATCTGTGGTATCTGAATTATCTGGCTAAGCATCCTGAACTTGTTGGATATTTGCCAACCATATGCTAGATCAGGGCCTGTCAGAATGGCCTCATTTTGAAGGGCTATTTAAATGGCAAGAGAAATTACATCTGAGAGAAAGAAAAACATGGGTAAAGAGTACAAGGAATTGGCACAGCTGGGTATCATTAGCAATAATCAAACCTTATCCAAGATAAAAGGCAACAGGAAGTAAGATGGGGACAAAGTGCATATGTATGTGTATGAATATTTATGTATGTATTTATGTATATGTTTGTATATATGTATGGCTGCGTAAGAAAGTAAATGTGTAAACATTTTTTAAAAATTTTATTTCTTCTGCCTGCTTTGCCCCCTCATTCCTGACTTGACTTTTCTTTCTACTGTGTTCCTTTGAGAGTGTTTGATGTATGAAATCATCTCAGAATTTCACAGTCTTTGAGGCAGTGACTTTGATGCTACAGACTCAGAGGAAGATTAAATAATTATGTCATTAACAAGAAAAAAATTGCAAATATTAAACAGCTTCAGGAGAATTGAAGCAATGTGAAAAACATATCCATGAAAGATCCATATCCTTTTTCCTCCAATTATTGCATGCATTATAGTGATTAATTTTCTGATTGTGAAATAAAACCTTTATTATAGAACACAATAACTTGAAAAATAAATGAAGTATATATAAAGGAGCAAACAAATATTACCTATACTTCACATCCAGATATATCCACTAATAATATAGTGGTGTATTTCCTTTCATTTGCAGAAAATGTTTTTTAATGAAATAATCCAAATTTCAGCCTTACTGAGTCTATAATTCTGAACTTTCATTTAGTTAGCAGTTTGCTAAATAGAGACAAGAGTTCCCTTAGCAGCTCTAAATTTAGCTTTAAAAATTTCTTTAAAAATGATTGTTCTGCAGATTTTATTTTGAAGCTTAAATTTGACATTTTACATTTGCCCCTCCCCCAATCCCACTCCCTTTCAGTCTGTTGTACTAATCCTTGCTCACCTTCAAGTGTAAGCCAAAACCCCTGCCTCACATTCACACAAATCCATAGGACATGTCAAAATGGAAAGAGAGAGTCAACAAAAATCATTGAACACATGGCAGGTGCCTTAGCAATGACTTTTTGTGGGTCATCTCATTTAATCCTCACAAGGCCTTATGACAAAGATAGTATTAATATGCTTATTTTATTGATGAGGAAACTAAATCTCAGGGAAATTAAATGACTTGCTCAAGATGATCATAAACTAGTTAGTGGCAAAGCTAACATTTCTGTTCAGGTCAACCTGATCTCAAAGCCGTTATGCTACTAAAGCATGTAAGGGCAAAGTAAACGCACACCTAGACAAAACTGTGAAGACAGAAGTCTGTGATTAGTGCCCTTAATTCCCATCCAGTAGGAGCCCTTTTAAAAAAGTAGTCTTTGATGGGAAGATGGGTATTCATTAAGGGTTTTCTGTATTAAGGCAGATGAGATACTTTGAACATTATGATGTTCACAGGGAACACTGACCTCTAGACTATTAGAGCTGGCATCTAGAGCTCTACTAAGTATATCTAGCTATACTAAGTATGTGTGCACGCATGCTAAGTTGCTTCAGTGTCCAACTCTTCATGACCCCATGGATTGTAGCCCACCAGACTCCTCTGTCCATGGGATTCTCCAGGCAAGAATAGGAATGGGTTGCCATGTTTTTCTCCACGGGATCTTCCCAACCCAGGGATCGAGCCCACGCCTCTTCCATCTCCTGCACTGCCAGGTGGGTTCTTTACCACTAGTGTCACCTGGGAAGCCCATAAATTAATTTATTCCTTCAATTTACAGATAAAAAACAGAGGTCTGGGGAGGTGGGACTATAATTTCTTGGAAATAATAGGGTATGGCTTAGAATCCATGTCTCAGTTCTCTCAATCTAAAGCTTTCTGGTCACACCAAGGCTTCTTTCTTTCACAATGTAGATGAATCTGATGAAACAAAATGATTTTGAATGGACTTTGAAGAGTATTGTTTTTCCACCTGCTAGATGATTTTCTCTAGGTTCACATTTCTAAGGCCAAGGCCACATAGTGGCTAATATTTACTTTCAAGACTCTGTGTCTTTCTGACTTTATCAACAGAATCACATGAGATTCAACCATATTCCTAAGTTTTAAAACGCCCATGTGAAACTTTTTCTGTACCATCTGTCCAATGTATTGTTTTAATTTATATGGAACCACATAAGGCAGTAGTTACGTCTGAAATGGTTTCATGTCGCAATGTGTGTTCTTTTTCTCTTTTGGGCTCTTTGTTGTAATTTTTTAAATGGAAAAACATGTCAAACACAAAAAGTAACCAAATGAAACAAAAGTATCAAACACAGTTCCTTCAGTAGTTTAATAAAAATAGTTTAGAAAATAAAAGGATAAAGTAATGCACATAGAATCATTTCTATTTGAATTCTTATGATTGGTCTCAAGTCTACTAGCCTTGGAAGAGTCCATTCTGAATTTTTGCATCATGAAATTCAGTGCTTCTCTTCAATCCAGAACTCAAGGCCATTATTGAAGCCCCTTTACTTTCAGTTTGGAAGACAGTTTCTTTCCCATTGGTTTTGAACTTAAGCTTGGTCTTGAGCCTCTGAGTTGGACTATTTAAAATAATTAGATTGCAGAAATAACAAGAATATTTCTTATTAGATAGAAATGATGAAAATAGAAGGTCTACTTAGTTTTATTCTGATAAAGCCTGAGCTGAAATTCCAAGAAGCCTGAATAAGAGTAAATGGTGAGGGCAGATGTTTAGATTTGTAGACTTATGAAGCAATTCTGTGAAATGTCATTTGAATAAGTAAATGTTTTTCAAAACTAAGCTCCATCAGCACCACACCCAGGGTGTTTACTACAGTATGTGTTTCAAATAAGCACATATGGATTTTCTATACTGATGCTTTTTCTTTGTTTGCTAAAGGCTTGAGTTATGTCAAATGAAACAGAGAAGCAGAGGAGGATATCTAAATGCTGGGTGACAAGTGGGGGTGATGGATGCCTATAATTTATACATCTAGAAATCTAATCTATCATTACTTTGGGAAGAAAAACATTTTATATGGTTAAGGATTGGCTACCTTTACAAATCTCTTTCATTTCAGAATTCCCATAAGTTAAAGTTCCATTTATATTTAGATAGGTAATACAAAATGAATATTTGTACATTTTTAAGTAGAAAAATATTTGGCATATCACATTGTGTAAATTTAAAGGATACAACATGTTAATCTTAATACATTTATATATTGTAGTGTGATTGTTATTTTTTCGATAATTAGCACCTCTATCACTCTATCATTTCTTATGGATGGCTAGACAAATTAAATTCTAGTCGTTTAGCAAGTTTGATGATTATAATATAATATTGTTGTCTATATTCACCATAATGAGCATTAGTAGATCTCTAAACTACTCACTGCAAGTTTGTACCTTTAAAAAAAAAATGTCTGATTCCATTCCTTCCCTCACATCCCTGCTAACCACCATTTTACTCTGTTTCTACGAGTTTGGGTTTTTAGATTCTACATAATGAGTGAATCATATAGTACTTATCTTTCTGTCTGATTTACCTCACTTAGATAATGTCCTCGAGGTTCACTCAGGTTTTCACAAATGACAGCATATCCTTCTTTGTCATGACGGGACAATATTTGATCATGTATATACACCACAACTTCTTAATCATTCATCTGTTGGTGGGCACTTAGGTTGTTTCCATATCCTGGCTATTGCGATTAATGCTGCAATAAACATGGGAATGCATATATCGCTTCAATATCCTGTTTTCATTTCCTTTAGATATATACCCAGAAGTAGCATTGATGGGTCAAATGGTAGATCTGTTTTTAATGTTTAAAGGAATTTCCATATTGTTTTCCATAGTGACTGGACCAATTTACATTTCCACTAACAGTGTATATGCTTTTCCTTGTCTCCATATCCTTGCTGGCAGTTGTTATCAACTGTCTTCTTGACGATAACTATTTAATATGTATAAGGTGGTATCTCATTGTGGTTTTTCTAATTTTAATTTTTTGACTGTTACAGCTTTTTGTTTATTTTTAGATCTCATTAAAACATCAAACACCTATACTTTCACTGTGGTTTAATTTGCATTTCCCTGGTGATTACTGATATTGAGCATCTTTTCATGTACCTGTTGGTCAGTTGGATGTCTTTCGGAAAATGTCTATTTATTTCTTCTACTTATTTTTAATTGATTTATTTGTTTTTGTTGTTGTTGTTATATGAATCTGTACCTTTTAATGTTCACAATTATGCAGTATTTTAAAATATCCCATATCTTTATACAGAGAAGGCAATGGCAACCCACTCCAGTATTCTTGCCTGGAGAATCCCATAGACAGAGGAGCCTGGTGGGCTACAGTCCATGGGGTCGTGGAGAGTTGGACACGACTGAGCGACTTCACTTTCACTTTTCACTTTCATGCCCTGGAGAAGGAAATGGCAACCCACTCCAGTGTTCTTGCCTGGAGAATCCCAGGGATGGAGGAGCCTGGTCTGACTCTTTGCTGCTGTCTATGGGGTCGCACAGAGTCGGACATGACTGACATGACTTAGCAGCAGCAGCAGCAGCATATCCTTATATACTGTACCTTTGGCACACGACTAAAAGAAAATTTATGCATCCAAAAATCATTGGATTCTGGATGAAATCTCAATTCCTTTGACAGTGGCAAAGACTGAAGGAAAAATACAGATTTCCACATTTTTTATGAAAAGCCCAATGTTGGGTAATGCTGCCCTAAATGGGGCTTAGATTAATACCGCTATTTTCTAAATGTCTACTCTATGCAGGCACTGAGCTACATTCTGGATACATAGTGGTGAATGAGATACACATTACCCCTGCTTCCTGAAACTTTCAGGAATAAATAACTTTCAAATAAATAACTACAAACTGTAAAAAGACTATAAAAGAAACAAACAAGGAACTCTGTGAAGAGATGACCTTTAAATAGAATGCATGGTGAAGTGGGGTAGCGGTGAGGTGTTCTTTCCATCGCTACCACTTTTTTGAGCTACAAAAGCTCAAAATTTTTGTGAATTTGTAAATTTTGTAAATTTTTGTAAATCTGAGCTAATTTTAAAAATGTATTATCTCTCAACTCTATAATATGATGCCCACATTAAAGATGAGCAAACTTAGACCTTAGTTACTAAGGTCACAAAGCCAGTAGTAAGTGGAAAGGTCAGTCAGTTCAGTAGCTCAGTCATGTCTGACTCTTTGTGACCCCATGGACTGCAGCATGCCAGGCCTCCCTGTCCATCACCAACTCCCAGGGTTTACTCAAACTCATGTCCATTGAGTCGGTGATGCCATCCAGCCATCTCATCCTCTGTCATCCCCTTGTCCTCCTGCCTTCAATCTTTCCCAGCATCAGGGTCTTTTCCAATGAGTCAGTTCTTCACATCAGGTGGCCAAAGGATTGGAGTTTCGGCTTCAGTATTAGTCCTTCCAATGAATATTCAGGACTGATTTCCTTTAGGATAAACTGGTTGGATCTCCTTGCAATCCAAGTGACTCCCAGAGTCTTCTCCAACATCACAGTTCAAAAGCATCAATTCTTCGGCGCTCAGCTTTCTTTATGTGAGTCAACTCTTAAATCCATACATGACTACTGGAAAAACCATAGCCTTGACTAGATGGACCTTTGTTGGCAAAATAATGTCTCTGCTTTTGAATATGCTGTCTAGGTTGGTCATAACTTTCCTTCCAAGGAGTAAGCATCTTTTAATTTCATGGCTGCTGTCACCATCTGCAGTGATTTTGGAACCCCCCAAAATAAAGTCTGTCACTGTTTTTGCTGTTTCCCCATCTATTTGCCATGAAGTGATGGGACCAGATGCCATGATTTTCTAAATGTTGAGTTTTAATCCAACTTTTTCACTCTCCTCTTTCCCTTTCATCAAGAGACTCTTTAGTTCTTCTTTGCTTTCTGCAATAAGGGTGGTGTCATCTGCATATCTAAGGTTATTGATATTTTTCCTGGTAATCTTGATTCCAGATTGTGTTTAATCCAGCCCAGCATTTGTCATGATGTACTCTGCATATAAGTTAATAAGCAGGGTGACAACATACAGCCTTGACATAGCCCTTTCCCTACTTGGAACAAGTCTCTTGTTCCTTGTACAATTCTGACTGTTGCTTCCTGACCTGCACTGACTAAACGAGGTCCTCTGGAGAAGGGAATGGCAAACCACTTCAGTACTCTTGCCTTGAGAACCCCATGAACAGTATGAAAAGGCAAAAATATAGGACACTGAAAGATGAACTCCCCAGGTCAGTAGGTGCCCAATATGCTACTGGAGATCAGTGGAGAAATAACTCCAGAAAGAATGAAGAGATGGGGCCAAAGCAAAAACAATACTGGAGTAACAGTCATGGATGCAACTGTTGATGGAAGTAAAGCCCGATGCTGTAAAGAACAATATTACATAGGAACCTGGAATGTTAATTCCATGAATCAAGGCAAATTGGAAGTAGTCAAACAGGAGATGGCAAAAGTGAACATAAAAATTTTAGTAATCAGCGAACTAAAATGGACTGGAATGGGTGAATTTAATTCAGATGATGATTATATCTACTACTGTGGGCAAGAATCCCTTAGAAGAAATGGAGTAACCACCATAGTCAACAGAAGGTCTGAAATGTAGTACTTGGATGCAATCTCAAAAATGACAGAATGATCTCTGTTCATTTCCAAGGCAAACCATTCATTATCACAGTAATCCAAGTCTATGCCCTGACCAGTAATGCTGAAGAAGCTGAAGTTGAATGGTTCTAGGAAGACCTACAAGACCTTCTAGAACTAACACCCAAAAAAGATGTCTTTTTCAGTATAGGGGACTGGAATGCAAAAGTAGGAAGTCAAGAAACACCTGGAGTAACAGGTAAATTGGCCTTGCAGTACAGAATGAAGCAGTGCAAAGGCCGATAAAGTTTTGCCAAGAGAATGCACTGGTCATAGCAAACAGCCTCTTCCAACAACGCAAGAGAAGACTCTACACATGGACATCACCAGATGGTCAATACTGAAATCATGTTGATTATATTCTCTGCAGTCAAAGATGGAGAAGTTCTATACAGTCAGCAAAAACAAGACTGGGAGCTGACTGTGGCATAGACCATGAACTCCTTATTGTCCAATTCAGACTTAAATTGAAGAAAGTAGGGAAAACCACTAGACCAGTCAGGTATGACCTAAATCAAATCCCTTACGATTATACAGTGGAAGTGACAAATAGATTCAAGGGATTAGATCTGATAGACAGATTGCCTGAAGAACTATGGTCGGAGGTTTGTGACATTGTACAGGAGTCAGTGATCAAGACCATCCCTAAGAAAAAGAAATGCAAAAAGGCAAGAGGGTTGCCTGAGGAGGCCTTACAAATAGCTGAGAAAAGAAGAGACGTGAAAAGCGAAGGAGAAAAGCAAACATATACCCATTCGAATGCAGAGTTCCAAAGAAGAGCAAGGAGAGATAAGAAAGCCTTCCTCAGCTATCAATGCAAAAAAATAGAGGAAAACAATAGAATGGGAAAGTCTAGAAATCTTGTCAAGAAAATTAGAGGTACCAAGGGAACATTTCATACAAAAATGGGCACAATAAAGGACAGAAATGTTATGGAGCTAACAGAAGCAGAAGATATTAAGAAAGACAGCAAGAATACACAGAACTATACAAAAAAGATCTTCACGACCCAGATAATCATGATGGTGTGATCACCAACCTAGAACCAGGCATCCTGGAATGCGAAGTCAAGTGGGCCTTAGGAAGCATCTCTATGGACAAAGCTAGTGGAGGTGATGGAATTCCAGTTGAGCTATTTCAAATCCTGAAAGATGATGCTGTGAAAGTGCTGCACTCAATATGCCAGCAAATTTGGAAAATTCAGCAGTGTCCACAGGACTGGAAAAGGTCAGTTTTCATTCCAATCCCAAAGAAAAGCAATGTTAAAGAATGTTCAAACTACCACACAATTGCACTCATCTCACATGCTAGTAAAGTAATGCTCAAAATTCTCCAAGCCAGGCTTCAACAGTACATGAACTGTGAACTTCCAGATGTTCAAGCTGGATTTAGAAAAAGCAGAGGAACCAGAGATCAAATTGCCAACATCCGCTGGATCATCCAAAAGCAAGAGAGTTCCAGAAAAATATCTACTTCTGCTTTATTGTCTATGCCAAAGCCTTTTACTGTGTGGACCACAACAAACTCTGGAGAAAAAGTGGAAGGGTAGAGGGAACAAAATCCTAGGTCTGACTCCAGAGTTCGTAATCTTTGAAACTCTGATTCCATCTCCAGAAAAAGTATGACAAAGGAATAACCAGAGATTCAAATACAAATTTATGGAAAAGCATGATTCTCTCAACTCATTGTTTTTCAAATTCCCACTAGTCTTTGATTTGGAGGATGAAAAGGGATTTCAGATGAAGTTATAATATCATTTAATCACACTCTTTATCTTCATTTTTAAATGATTTATATATTATAGGCTATCAAACAGGTAACCATCAAAATTCTAGAAAAGTGGTCAGATGTTATCAGGTTGTACTTGGAAAAAGGCAAAGAAATAGAGAGGGAAGGGCAAATATAAAGTGAAAAGGCAAGGAATAACCACAAGAGGAGTTGGGTTTACAGTAAATCTTTGGTTTAGAGGTTAGCTCGAAAGACACTGTTTTTGCCCCACTATCTGAAGCTAATGAGAGCTCTAAGATTACCCTAAATATAATTATAGAAGTCACTCTCAGACACTTTTCAGGAAGTTTTAACAGAGAATATTCACATATAACCCATGCACATCTCCATTACTCCCTTAATTCCATAGATTTGTACAAAATTAAATAGAAAACCTAAGGCAGTAGAAAATATATTTATGGAATTTATATAGTTGGGTTTGAAAGTTATTGCACTTTTGATGACTGAGTACTAAATAAAGCAAACATAGAGCAAGAATCAAAACTCTCTTGGTCAATTAGAATTGTCATCCTGATCCATGAACTGGTTTGGACTTACCTAGATTATGGTTCTATAGAAGTAAGTAATAACATGACATGCCAGAAAATTTACCCAAAACTTGGAAATAAGGCCAGGGGAAAAAAAAAAAAGTGGACACTCTTCCACCTTTTATAAAGCAGGAGTCAAGGCCACCCAAGGATTGTGTCGGGAAGGTACTCAGTTCATAACAATACTTAGTACTGATTAAAGGCCCAGACTTTAGTGACATGGCTCACTAACTCAGAGACTTTGTCAAGTGGAGATAGTGATGGAGTCTGCTAGAAAATATAACCCCAGAGATTTATGGCCTATTGGTCATTACCAGTTTACATCTTAACCCAGGAATTGCATTCTAATATTTCTTTGTTAAATTTCCCATAAATACCTCAGCTTCTTAAATTCTTTTTGAACTTATCTTACTGGCTTTCTTGTTAGTTAAAGAGTTAAAGAAAATCTTTTACATGTGTTAATTTTATATTTGCTTGAGAGTCATGATTTTACTTCTTGAAAATTATACTTTAACATGAAGGGTAAAGAATCTTTCTTTATAACTTGGTTTTATTGTGTTTTATTGATGCTTGTGAAATGGGGTTATTTTTAATTTGCTATGAATATTTATTCCTATTACTTGATTTATAATTCACTGGGCTTCCCTGGTGGCTCAGATGGTAAAGAATCTGCCTGCACTGTGGGAGACCCAGGTTTGATCCCTGGGTCAGGAAAATCCCCTGGAGAAGGAATGGTAACCCATTCCAGTATTCTCGCCTGCAGAATTCCATGGACAGAAACTATAATCCGTGGGGTTGCAAAGATTTGGACACGATTGAGCGACTGAATGTTCGTGTGTGTATTTATGCCTGAAACCTCCATAGAGGAGATTTTATTCTTTTAAATTAGTGCTTTTGCAAGCAACTCCTCAAAAATTTTCAATCAAATGAAATTTCTAAACTTAGTGGACCCAGTTAACATTTGCAGTAGGAGCCTAATGCCCACAATAGATGAAGTAAGCTGAGGCCAGTCTGATGCTACAGCTAAAATAGAGATGAGATCATCATAGATCCTTCTGTACCTGATTTCCTCCTTTGCCTCCTTTTCCAGTAATCCTCTTGTACACACTTTGCAGGATATGTTGAGACAGGTATTTTAAAGAGCGATTAAGTGGGCCAGTATTTCATATCTGTTTGCCTGCCTTTGTTATTTGCCATTCAGTAAGGTGAATGGACGGAGAAGGAAATGGCAACCCACTCCAGTATTCTTGCCTAGAGAATTCCGTGGACAGAGGAGCCTGGTGGGCTGCTGTCCATGGGGTCGCACAGAGTCAGACATGACTGAAGCGACTTAGCATGCATGCATGCATTGGAGAAGGAAATAGCAACCCACTCCAGTATTCTTGCCTGGAGAAGCCCAGGGACGGAGGAGCCTGGTGGGCTGCCGTCTATGGGGTCGCACAGAGTCAGACACGACTGAAGCGACTTAGCAGCAGCAGCAACAGCAAGGTGAATGGATACCCAGTTGCTAAGAGCATTGTTTATGCTTGGGTTCTATGCTTACAGTGTTCCACCAATTTAAAAGAATATAGATTCCAATTTGACAAGCAGTGCTCATTAATGGATTTCTCCATTTCTTTCACTGGAAGTTACTGACAGACAGTTGAGATTGCTTTGAATTAGGAGGAAGCTCTCTGATATGAATAAAATAGACTGATAACGAAGCACTCACTTTACTGACCACATCTCATTTGTCTGAATTCCATTAATCCTATATAACTCCATGCTCATTGACTTAAGGTGTTTTGTTTCTGTTATGCTGATATGCTGTGGAAATAACACCTTTTAAAATTTCCAGATCAAAGCATCCTACATAACAGTTGAATGTGGTAACTTGAGCTTTGAGGGAGAGGGATGCCGTATCACATCACCGGTACTTTTCAGTTTTGTAGAAAACAACGACGACAAAGTAGTTGAAATGTAAATGATCCAGCTCTGCCTGATTATTATGTCAGGTGATTTCCATTACTGATAACTGTTATATATAAACCAATTAGTCATCTCTGCACAGTTGTAGACCAGGGAATTGCCACATTATTGGAAAAGAAACTAGAGGCTTCCTTTGTGTTTTATGTTCACTTGCTGTAGACAAGTTAAACTGTTGTTAGGTCCTGGATGTTAAAGTTCCAAATAAGTCTCATCGTGTCCTGCAACTTTAAACTTTTCTAAAACAATCATCTTGCTTTGACACTAAGTGGTGAAGTGATGCTTAGCACGGCAGTTAACCTCTCTCTTCTAGGTTTCCCTTTCATGAAAAGGTGGTTATTGAAGCAAGTGACTGGAAAGATTTCTTTTCTAAGCGTTTTTGAGACTTTAATGTGGGCCTTAATTTAATGAAACTCAGGCATTTATAGGCTATTACTAATTGGTGAATTTTCTTTAAAATGACACCCTACATTAGTGTTTACAGTTTACATATGACTCCCAGAAACAGGTTTGTCCCCTCAAAACTAACAGCTTGTTGTGAGTAGTAAGTGCTTAGTAAATATATTTTTTGTGAATTAATACATTCTACTACAAATGTTTAAACCTTCCTAGTGAAAGTTTGTGGTTTCTTTTTTTTTCAAGTATTACAATAATAATAGGGCTTCCCTAGTGGATCACACAGTAAAGAATCTGCTTGCAATGCAGAAGACCTGGGTTCAATCCTTGGGTTGGGAAGATCAGCTGGTGAAGGAAATGACAGTGCACACCAGTATTCTTGCCTGGGAAATCTCATGGACAGAGAAGCCTGGCGGACTACAGTCCCCTGGAGTAGGAGATGGCAACCCACACCAATATTCTTGCCTAGAAAATTCCATGGAGAGAGAAGCCTGGCAGGCTCCAGTCCATGGAGTCACAGAGTCAGATATGATTGAGTGACTGAACTGACTGATTATAATAGGAGGTAAATATTTTCTTAAGTGATTTGCAATAGTCAAAATGTAGAAAGAGCACTGGATTTGTAGACAGAAGAACTTGTTTCTAGTCTGGTTCTGCAACTCAGTTGGACGATTCATATCTCTTACCTGTAAAGTGGGAATAATATCTCACAGTGTTGAGATATATAGTACTTCATCTGTGAAGTGCTTTGCAAATCTGAGATAGACTCATTTTTGGATTAGCTTGTAAGAAATAGAGGAATACAACAGAATGGGAAAGACTAGAGATCTCTTCAAGATAATTAGAGATACCAAGGAAACATTTCATGCAAAGATGGGCTCAATAAAGGACAGAAATGGTATGGACCTAACAGAAGCAGAAGATATTAAGAAGAGGTGGCAAGAATACACAGAAGAACTGTACAAAAAAGATCTTCACAACCCAGATAATCACGATGGTGTAATCACTCATCTAGAGCCAGACATCCTGGAATGTGAAGTCAAATGGGCCTTAGAAAGCATCACTATGAACAAAGCTGGTGGAGGTGATGGAATTCCAGTTAAGCTATTCCAAATCCTGAAAGATGATGCTGTGAAAGTGCTGCACTCAGTATGCCAGCACATTTGGAAAACTCAGCAGTGGCCACAGGACTGGAAAAGGTCAGTTTTCATTCCAATCCCAAAGAAAGGCAATGCCAAAGAATGCTCAAACTACTGCACAATTACATTCCTCTCACATGCTAGTAAAGTAATGCTCAAAATTCTCCAAGCCAGGCTTCAGCAATATGTGAACCACGAAACTGCAGATGTTCAAGCTGGTTTTAGAAAAGGCAGAGGAACCAGAGATCAAATTGCCAACATCCGCTGGATCATGGAAAAAGCAAGAGAGTTCCAGAAAAACATCTATTTCTGCTTTATTGACTATGCCAAAGCCTTTGACTGTGTGGATCACAAGAAACGGTGGAAAATTCTTCAAGAGATGGGAATACCAGACCACCTGACCTGCCTCTTGATAAACCTGTATGCAGGTCAGGAAGCAACAGTTAGAAGTGGACATGGAACAACAGACTGGTTCCAAATTGGGAAAGGAGTACGTCAAGGCTGTACATTGTCACCCTGCTTGTTTAACTTATATGCAGAGTACATCATGAGAAACGCTGGACTGGAAGAAGCACAAGCTGGAATCAAGATTGCTGGGAGAAATATCAATAACCTCAGATAAGCAGATGACACCACCCTTATGGCAGAAAGTGAGGAGGAACTCAAAAGCCTCTTGATGAAAGTGAAAGAGGAGAGTGACAAAGTTGGCTTAAAGCTCAACATTCAGAAAGCAAAGATCATGACATCTGGTCCCATCACTTCATGGGAAATAGATGGCGAAACAGTGGAAACAGTGTCAGACTTTATTTTTTGGGGCTCCAAAATCACTGCAGATGGTGACCGCAGCCATGAAATTAAAAGACACTTACTCCTTGGAAGGAAAGTTATGACCAACCTAGATAGCATATTCAAAAGCAGAGACATTACTTTGCCAACAAAGGTCCGTCTAGTCAAGGCTATGGTTTTTCCTGTGGTCATGTATGGATGTGAGAGTTGGACTGTGAAGAAGGCTGAGCACCGAAAAATTGATGCTTTTGAACTGTGGTGTTGGAGAAGACTCTTGAGAGTCGCTTGGACTGCAAGGAGATCCAACCAGTCCATTCTAAAGGAGATCAGTCCTGGGTGTTCATTGGAAGGAATGATGCTAAAGCTGAAACTCCAGTACTTTGGCCACCTCATGTGAAGAGTTGACTCATTGGAAAAGACTCTGATGCTGGGAGGGATTGGGGGCAAGAGGAGAAAGGGACGACAGAGGATGAGATGGCTGGATGGCATCACTGACTCGATGGACGTGAGTCTGAGTGAACTCCGGGAGTTGGTGATGGACAGGGAGGCCTGGCGTGCTGCGATTCATGGGGTCGCAAAGAGTCGGACACGACTGAGCGACTGAACCGAACTGAACTGATACAACTCTACATAGTAGATTGCGTGTGTGCGTATTTGCTCAGTTCTGTCTGACTCTTTGAGACTCCATGGACTGTAGCCTGCCAGGCTTCTCTGTCCATGGAGTTTTCCAGGCAAGAATATCAGAGTGGGTTGCCATTTCCTACTCCAGGGGATCTTTCCCACTTAGAGATCAACCCTGTGTCTCTTGAATCTCCTGCATTTGCAGGTGGATTCTTTACCACTCCATCTGGGAAGCTCCATATACTAGATTAAGACCTCTTGATTTTTTTCCCCCAGGATTGAAATGGAAAACTGGAAAGGTTGATGAATTTATGCTCAGAAAACCAAGTTGAAAAGCCAGGGCAGCTATGACAAGTTTGAAGTTTATCCATCAGAAGTGAATGAAACAGAAGGAAAAGCTTCCTAATCATTTGATCACCAGGATAATGATGACTGACCAATTAAATTAGTCATTATATTCAGCATAAAAATGGCCATAACGGATGTGATCATCCATACTGTAATTTAATGGAAAACAACCATCATTAATAACATAAGACTGGAGGTAAGGAAACCTGGATTTAGACTCCCACCAATAATAAAGAATATGATCTAAAGTTAATCACTCAACCTTTCTGAGCCCTAGTTTCCACTTCTGTGATACTGTGCTTGGCAGTAAATGACTCATGTTTCCTATTTGACATCATTGCAGATTCCTGTTCCAGCCATGCCTTCCAGTGATAGAGTTGAGGTAGGTATTTTCTTTTTGCTACATTTCTATATCTTCTCAAATTTATCTGGAATGGCATGTTAAACTATTCTTTATTTTGTGCCTACTGATCATTGCACTTAGATTAGTCAAAACATCTGTCTTGGCTTTTACGATTTGAAGTTTGGAAAGGATATTTCCAAAGGAAATTTAAAGAGGCTGATAATTAAATTTATCTGTTCACAATTCAGAGAATAAATTAGGCTGGCTCTTTTAATACCAAAAATCATTTTCTCAACACAGTCCAAATTAATAAAATAATTGCAGTCTAAGATTATGTATACCTAAATCATAAAATAGAGCTTCTGATTTTTTAAAAATCAGATCAAATAAGATTTTTCTTCAATAGCACATTATCACTCAAGCTTAAAAATATTTTGAAGGTAAGTAAAGCAATATTCTAAGCTCATATTTACAAAGAGAAATTTTTCTCAAGAGAACTAAACAAGTACATTGCATCATGACATTGAGACTGATAAGGCTGGTAATCAGTCAATCCTAAAGGAAAATCAACCCTGAATATTCATTGGAAGGACTGCTGCTGAAGCTGATGCTCCAGTACTTTAACCATCTGATGGGAAAAGCCGACTCAGTAGAAAAGACCCTGGGAGAGATCTGCTGGGAAAGATTGAGGGCAGCAAAAGGAAAAGAGGGCGACAGAGGATGAGATGGTTGGATGGCATCACTGACTCAGTGGACATGAACTTGGGCAAACTCCAGAAGATAGTAAGGGACAGGGAGGCCTGGTGTGCTGCAGTCCATGCTGTGCTGCAGACAGAGAATTGTACATGACTTAGCAACTGAACAACAAAGGCTGGTAACCTGTTTTCCACAGAAACTAGAGAAAGCAGTCTCCCTCGAGACATGTAAATGTGAATCAACCTGGTGAGGCAATTCATGAATCAACTTAAATCACTAAATGAAACAAAGTCTCTTTATGATACCATATACCTTGTCAACATTTGTTCATTTGCCTGTCAACCTTATTTGGCTGTTATAAAGGCCGATTAAGTAGGAAGTGAAAACTCAGAGAAATGACTGAGGACTGTAAGATTTTCTTGAGGTAGGATCAAGCAGGATGGGGTCTAAGCCCTGGGTCTCTGTAGCTGGCAAGTCTTTACCTCTTTGTTAGGGCCTACTACTTTGGGGACATTGTTGCTGTTACAAAATCAGGGTTTTGTGCATGAAGGGGAGGAAACAGCTGTCTTCCATGCATATTGTCCAGTATACTAATATCTGATTGACTTCCTCTAAATGAGTACCTATTCAATCAGGATTTCCAACTTTCACTCCCTTTCTTCTAAGCTATGGAGCTTCTAGAAAAGAAAAAAAAAGAAATCCAAGCAAAATAGAAAAACAAAACTAATGACTTTTTCTGCATAAGCATTGCTGAGGTAACTGCCATGGAACCACAGAACTCTGAAGGACAGTTTGTAAACCACTGTATGAGTTTGTCAATTTTTTAAAAGTTGTGGCATCCAAAAATGAAGACATAATTCAGGGCATGCACAAAGTTTGGCTTGCATGAAATTGATCTGTCAACTCACTTGCTTGTATCTGGTAGATGTTTTTTTAACCCATTTTCTGTTTACCTACATGTCAGATTAACCTAATATTTCTGTTCTGTCAGTAAAACTCACCCACTGAAGCCTATGTGCTGAAGACTCAAGGCTGGGAAGCTATTCTCTAATATACTATATGTGTCCTCTCTCCCAGTTGAGTGGTACACTTACCAAGACTCAGTTGAGCTTTTCTAAGTTGTTCATACAGTTGTACTTGTTACTGCAATAATGTAATTTGAATATTATATAACCAAAGAAATATGAATGCAAAAATAAAAGTGCTATCTTCTGTTTACAGTAGCCAAGACATGGAAGCAACCTAAATGTCCATCAACAGAAGAATGGATAAAGAAGATGCAGTAGATATATACAATGGAATATTATTCAGCCACAAAAAAGAACAAAATAATGCCATTTGCAGCAATATGGGTGGGCCTAGAGATTGTCATACTGAGTGACTTAAGTCAGACAGAAAAGAAGAAATATCATATGACATTTACATGTGGGATCTAAAAAGAAATGATACAAATGGACTTACAAAACAGAAAGAGATTCATAGATTTAGAGAAAAAAGCCTATGGTTGCCAGAGGGAAGGATACAGGGAAGGGATAGTTAGGGAGTTTGGGACCGGCATGTACACACTGCTATATTTAAAACAGATGACCAACAAGGACCTACTGTATCGCACATGGAACTCTTCTCAATGCTTTGCGGCAGTCTGGATGGGAGGGGAGTTGGGGGAGAATGGATACATGTGTATGTATGGCTGAGTCCTTTTGCTGTTCACCTGAAACTATCACAACATTGTTTATTAATCTGCTATACCTCAATACAAAATAAAATAAAAGTGCTACCTTGTGAGAACTAGATTGACAAAAATTAAGTCAAAGAAGAAAATGTAGAAGACAATCTCTGAAACCTTGGCTAAAGCCAAGCCAAAATTTCTTAGATGGAACACAAAAAACACAGACTGTGAAAGAAAAAAAAATCAATAAATCAGACTTCATTGAAATGAAAACATTTTGATCTTTGAAAGAAAATGAGAAGAAAAGCTTGAACTGGGAGAAGACATTTGCAACACATATACTTGATAAAAGACATATTCACAATAATAAGGGATAAGTAAAGAACTCTGGCGTGCTGTGATTCATGGGGTCACAGAGTCGGACACGACTGAGTGACTGAACTGAACTGAAAGAACTCTTACAATTCAATTAGATTACACACACACATATGTGTGTGTGTGTGTGTGTGTGTGTGCATATATATATATATATATAAAACCCAATTTAAAAAATGATCCAAAGAGTTGAACACATAAGTAATGGGTGGTGGATGAGAAGAGCCAGGTTTCTCCCTGTTGGAGAGGGAATGAACCCTGTGATACTGGATTAGAGCCTGAGACATCTTTTGAATTCACTAAGTAATCTTCCCAGGTGGCTCAGTGGTAAAAAATCCACCTGCCAAGCAGGAAACGTGGGTTTGATCCCTGGGTCGGGAAGATCCCTGGAGGAGGATGTGGTACCCACTCCAGTATTCTTGCCTGGGAAATCCCATGGACAGAGGAACCTGGCGGGCTACAGTCTTTGGGTCACAAGGAGTTGAACACGGCTCAGCAACTAAACAACAACAATGTAGCTGGTACATGCAAGAACCTAATTCTATCTAAGAGGGCATAGGGATTTCAAGTATAGCTGGGCCTTATGAGAACAGGAAAGAGGTCTCCATAATGCAGCCTCCCAAGGGCTCGTCAGTCAGCTTCTCTCTCTGATGCTCTCTCTGGTCACAAGGTGTCTTGGTTATCTCACCTAAAGCTTCTACACTCTCCATTTCTTCTTATAACTGGCCTTTTCCTCCTATGAAACTCCATGCACATGGTTGCAACTTGCCACCAGCTTAAAGTCTACATTAACTAAGCTCAGTGCTTAGCACCATTGAACTAAGTTAATCTCTGTCTCTTAGATTTAGTTCTTCAGAGAGGATATCATTGGGCCAGCTTGGGTCACCTGTGTCTGGGGAGCAGGGTTACTTGTGTAAACATGGCTGCTGGGCAAGAAACTTCATTGGTGTGCAACCTGTGCGATCACATGGGGTCCTGGGCTCCGAAGGACTCTCCAACCTCACTTTAAGGTTCCACTGTCACTATGGTAAAATTCTTTATATATACATATATATATATAATTTTATTTATTTATGACTGTGCTGTATCTTCATTGCGCTTGAGCTTTTCTCTAGCTGCAGTACACAGGCTTTTCATTACAGTGGCTTCTCTTGTTGTGGGGCATGGCCTGGAAGGTGCATGGGCTTTAGTAGGTGCAGCACATGGGCTTAGTAGCTGTGGTTCCCAGGCTCCAGAGCACAGGCTCAGCAGTTGTGGTGCATGGGCTTAATTGCTCCCAGGCATGTGGGATCTTCCTGGACCAGGGATCGAATCCATGTCTCCTGCTTAGGCAGGCAGATTCTTAACCACTAAGCCGCCAGGGAAGCCCTATCATGAAATTCTTTATTTTCAAATGAGGGCACCGTAAATGATTTTGCCATTTCTGTTGCTGGACTCAGCTGTGGGACAAGATTTGGTGGTGTGGATAGATTCTCTTATAAGCAGATACTGGCAGATAGGAAATATTTGGTGTATTTAGAGTCTTGATTTTCAAAACGAGGCTTCTTCCTTCTTTGTAGTCACATCCCTGCTTAGTGTCTCATTCATCTCATCAGAAAATTGTTGTTGTGTCCTTAAGTCATATCTGACGTTTTTGCAATCCCATGGGCTGTCCATGGGATTTTTTTCCAGGCAAGAATACTGGACTGGGTTGCCATTTCCTTCTCCATGGAATCTTTTTGACCCAGGAATTGAACCCATGGCTCCTGCCACATCTCCTGCATTGTACTGGGTTCTTTATCACTGAGCCACTGGGGCAGCCCATATATATTGGCTCCTAATGTACTATTCTGTGCTACGTACTGAAAACACTCAGTGAACAAGATAGATTTAGTTCTTTGTCATGGAACTTAGTGTCAAGCCAAGTTGACCCCAGTCCTAGAGTTATAGCCTTGTTCAGTTCTTTCTCAAGGAACTGGGAGTGGTAAGTAACCTCTGAACTTTGCATCCTGAAGCTTCCTGTCTGCTCTTGTCATAACTCGGACAAGTATAATTGAAAGGTATGTAGGGACCTTAGTGGCAGAGCCTGGTAGGGAAAAGAAGCCAGTAGTAAGATTTGTAGATTTGCCAGACTGAAGTTTCCTTTATTGCCCCACTTCACGCACACTGAGTCCCAAGAGACTGATGGTCAGCAGCCTAATATGGCAAGTCCAAAGGGCGTACTAAGTTTGCCCCCAGCTGCCATTAATATAAAGGTTCGTCTTATCTGATAGGAAATGGGAGTGCAAGGCATCAGGGAGTTGTAAAACTCAGATGGGTAGCAACATTGTGGTTTTAAGTCCTGGATTTATTTTATAGCAAGATAGTTAGCTAGCAGCTGGAACATAAGGAAACACAGCCTTTCTAGTGGAAAGTGCTGGAAGAAATAGGGAGGAGGTACAGCATGTCAAATATATAGATGCTCGGATATTAATAAAAATCAACTAAGGAAGCCAATGCAGAATACACCATAGAAAGTCTTAAGAGGAGGCTGAGATCCCTGGACTCCTCGCAAATCCTGGTCAACACACCAGCACAACCATTTTCAGATCAACCAACTGCTGACTTTTCCTTGTACTGTGGAGAAGTGACTCAGGATCCAAGTGTGGCTGACTCTGTGGGTTGAAGATATCCGGATCTACAACTGATCAGATTTGCTTAAATGCATAAATTTGTGAATATTGTTAACTCTGCAATTATTCTATGCTGAAGATAGCTCAGAGGTAAAGAATCCACCTGCCAGTGCAGGAGACGTGGGTTGGATCCCAGGTTGAAAGGATCCCCTGGAGAGGAAAATGGCAACCCACTCCAGTATTCTTGCTGGGATAATCCCATGGACAGCTGCCATAATCCCATGGCAGGCTGCAGTCCTTGGGGTCGCAAACAGTCAGACATGACTGGGTGACTGAGCACACGAAAGTAAACCACATTTTGAGGTATTCATCTACTTTGCAGTATACTTCTCTTATTCTGACAACTTCACTAGAGCGTGCTTTATGATGTGTCCTGTAATAAAGCCACTTTGCTGTGGCAAAAATTGCTAACCCTTCTTCCTGTTAGTAAGAGAACACCTGACTTTGGCTGATCACATGACTGTACAACTTTATTTTTCAGCACCCTAGGAGCAAGATGTGGCTAATAGAAGACTAAGCTTTGCCTAGGTGGTATGACTGGAGATGATGAGTGCAACTTCAGCATCATTTCCTTAAGAATAAAACTGCTCACTTGGAACTACTACTTTCCCTTTTTCTGCTGGCTGGATTTCCAGGCTACAACTGCAGCAGCGTCCTTGACCTGAAGTGCGGCAGAAAGAGTAATCTGGGCCCCAGGATGACTCCACCAAATTAAGCACCCCCACCAAGTTGGGACTGTTAAGTGATAGAAAAACAACTTTTTAACCCACTGTTTTGGGAGTCTCTGTACTGCAGTTATTGTAGCCTATACTCTAATTTGGGCTTCCCCATGGCTCAGCAGTAAAGAATCTGCCTTTGATGCAAGAGCTGCAGGGGACTTGGGTTTGATCCCTGGGCCAGGAAGATCCCCTGGAGAAGGGTGTGGCAACCCACTCCAGTATTCTTGCCTGGAGAATCCCATGGACAGAGGAGCCTGGCAGGGTGAGGTCCATGGGGTCGCAAGAGTCTGACACAACTGCAGTGACTTAGCACATACTCTAAGTCACCCATTTACTAAGGGCTCCTTTGTGCCAGACACTGTGCTCTAAGCATTTGTATGTATTATCTCATTCAGTTCTCCCAATCATGCTGTCAAGACAGTAGTAATATCCGTATTTTATAGGTTGCTAAATTGAGGTTCAGAGGAGTTAAGCTACTTACTCAACATTTCTTAGCTACTAAATGGCATAGGATTCAAATTCAGGGCTGTTTGACTACATAGTCCTTGTTGTATCTCCCATGTATCTCCCATGATGCTACTGAGCCTTCTGGGAATTTTGTTTCCTCTTCTAATGTGACATTGTAGAAAAGTTGCTGCAGATAGTAAAACATTCTCCTCTCTATATTCCACTTCATCCACACAAAAACGCAGAGAGTTTAATACACATTATTATTAAAGGTAATAAAAACAAGTGGGATGGGCCATTTCCAGTTATCTTGTTTACCCCTTTGATTCTATCTTTATTTTCTTCTTGTAACATTATTAATGAGGTTATGACTCTATGTACCCCAGGAGTCATTTTCTGTAATAAGTTTCCTTTCCTGATATATAATTGAAGAGAAGCTCTGAGACTATTAGAAGAATTAACCTTTAAACTATATAAGAGTCTTACTGCTTGTGTATATTTTTTAACTATAGGAAAATGTCATCAGTAGATAAAATATAGTCTCTATCTCCATGTGCAACATAGTGGTGGGTATATTGCTTTTTTAAAATTTAATCTGGGGGAGCCTCAGTTTCAGGAAGGGTATGAGTTAGGTCGACCTGAACCCTAGCCACGTTTTACTTTAGGATTTTAAACCAGGAAATGCTGAGATTAAAAGCACACTGATATCTTCAGGAAACAGTTGTGAGTGTGTGGCATGGGAGAAAGGATGCGGTCTAAGTCATATAAATAACAAATATTTGAGTTCACTAATTGTCAGGCACTGCAGGCATACCTCATTTGATTGCACTTCACTTTATTTTGCTCCACAGATACTGTGTTTTTTTACAAGTCAAAGATTTGTGGAAACCCTGTGTCAAGCAAACCTATCGGTGCCATTTTTTCCAACAGCATTTGCTCACTTTGTGTCCCTGTGTCCCATTTTGGTAATTCTTACACCATTCCAGACTTCTTCGTCACTATTGTATGTGTTATGGTGATCTATGATCAGTGATCTTTGATGTTACTATTGTAATTGGGGGCACTATGAACCATGCCCATGTAAGACAGTGAACTTAATCCATAAATATATGTGTTCTGACTGCTCCATTGACTGACTGTTCCCTCAAGCTTCACTATGTCACTATCTTTCACACACTTCACTGTGTGTGTGTGTGTGTGTGTGTGTGTCTGTTTATCTCTCTCCTTGGGCCTCTCTATTCCCTGAGACACATCAGTATTGAAATTAAGCCAACTAATGATCCTATAATATCCTGTAAGTGTTCAAATGAAAGGAAGTGTTGTATGTCTCTCACTTTAAATCAAAAGCTAGGAATGATTAAGCTTAATGAGGAAGACATGTTGAAAGCTGAGACGGTCCAAAAGCTTAGTCTCTTGGGTCAAACAGTTAGCCAAGATGCAAATGCAAACGCTCATTGACAGTACACCTGGTCAGCCAAGAGCTTTGATGGAGATGCGCATTGAGATTCATGTTGTTTTCATGCCTGCTAACATAACATCCATCCAGCCACCCATGGATCAAGGAGTCATTCTGACTTTCAAGTCTTATGATTTAAGAAATACATTTTGTAAGGTCATAGCTGCCTCAGATGGTGATTCCTCTGATGGATCCAGGCAAAGTAACCTGAAAACCTCTGCAAAGCATTCATCATTTTAGATACAATTAAGAATATTCGTAATTCACAGGAAGAGGTCAAGATATCAGCATGAACAGGGGTTTGGGAGAAGTTGATTTTAGCCCTCACGGATGGCTCTGAAGGCTTCAAGACTTTGGGGAAGAAATAGCTCTGGATGTGGTAGACATAGAAAGTGAACTGGAAGTGGAGAAGTGTCACTGAAGATGTGACGCAATTGCTGCGCTCTCATTCTAAAACTTGAACACGTGAGGATTCGCTTCTTATGGATGAGCAAAGAAAGTGATTTCCTGAGATGGAATCTAATCCTGGTGAAGATGCTGTGAAGACTGTTGAAGTGATCATAAAGGATTTAGAATGTTTCATCAATTTAGTTGATAAAGCAGCAGCAGGATTTGAGAAGACTGACTTCAGCTTTGAAAGAAGTTGTATTGTGGGTAAAATGTTATCAAACAGCATTGCATGCTACAGACACAGAAAGGAAGAATCAACCAACACAGCAGATGTCATTGTTTAAGAAATTGCCACAACCTCCCCAGTCTTCAGCAACCACCACCTTGATCCACCAGCAGCCATCAACATTGAGGAAAGACCCTCCACCAGCAAAAAGATTAAGACTTGCTGAAGCCTTCAATGATGGTTAGCATTTTTTGACAATAAAGTATTTTTATATGTGTCCATTTTTTTAGACATAGTGCTATTATGGGCTCAATAGATTACAGTTTAGTGTAAGCATAACTTTTATATGTACCGGAAAACTAAAAAATTAGTCTTTCTTTATTGCAATATTCACTTTGTTGAGGTGGTCTGGAACCAAACCTACAGTATTCCTGAACTATGCCTATATACTTTGCAATGGGGATACAAAGATAAATAAGATATGGGTTTCATGTACATGGGATATTGCTTTTGCTTTTTAATTCATTCGAGTTATTATAAGTTTATTCCTTGGGTTTTCTGTATTGTACTCTATAGAAAATAAAATTTGCTTTTAAAAGACAGGATTTCAAGATATAATGAGGTTCTGACCTAGAACCAGTTCATCCCTCATTAATATCACTATTCAAAACTACAATTTCTGCATGGATGATTCAGAAGACACAATAAAAAGAGTCATAGGACCAGGAGAAAGGGACAAATGGACCTCAAAGTGTTTGGGGGGAGGATACAGGGTTTTGCTTCACAACCTAGAATGAAATAGAATCTGAAACAGATTTCCTGAGTCAGAAAATTTGGGTTAGAACCTTGCCCTTGCTCCAAAACTTCAGGCAAATTACTTCAATATTCAACACTTATTTCTTGGAAACTTGTTGTTGAATCACTAAGTCATGTTCAACACTTTTGCGACCCCATAGACTATAGCCCACCAGTCTCCTCTGTCCATGGGATTTCCCAGGCAAATATACTGGAGTGGGTTGCCACTTCCTTCTCCATATTGAAAGCTGACTATGGGTCAAACACTGAACTAGGTGTATATTGTAGTGAACATTAGACAAAGTTCCTGTGTTTGTGTCAGTTTAGTGGTATGTATTTGACAAAATAGGACTTCCCTGCAGCTCAAATGATAAAGAATCTGCCTGTAAGGCAGGAGATCAGGGTTTGATCCCTGGGTTGGGAAGTTCCTCTGGAGAAGGGAATGGCCATCCACTCCAGTATTCTTGCCTGGAGAATTCCATGGACAGAGAAGCCTGGTGGGCTACAGTCCATGGGGTCACAGAGTCGGACATGACTGAGCGACTAACACACACATTTGACAAAATAAAGCCCATAAAGGAATAAAGTACTGTTTTAGAAAGGGTGATCAGCAAAGACCTCTCTAAGAGGGTGTCACTTGACGTGAGGCTTAAATGAAGCAAATATATTATCTCCTCTGAGCTTTGGCTTTCTCATCTATAAAATGAAAAATAATAAAGATCTACCTTATGGGGCTGTTAAAAATAGACTGAGACAGTATATGGGGTTAATAAACTATAATCACTAATCCAAAGTGAGGTATTCTTACTTTTACTGTTACTGTTGTGTTTCTCATTGAAAATAATGTTCTAGGCATTTACAGATGTTGAGAGGAGAAAGGAACAGATTATAGAAAATATGAAAGAGCATAAAAAGAAGTTTAAGGATTTTCTTGGTGATATGGTGGATAAGAATCCACCTGCCTATGCAGGGGAAGTGAGTTTAATCCCTGGTCCAGGAAGATTCCACGTGCCACAGGGCAACTAAGCCCATGAGACACAGCTACTGAAGCCTGCATACCTAGAGCCCATGCTCTGCAACTAAGAGTAGCCCCCACTTGCCGTAACTAGAGAAAGCCCATGCACAGCAGTGAAGTCCCAGTGTAACCAAAAAATAAATAAAGAAGTTTAACCTATTTAATAATTTAGTATAGAGTATCTGTGGTACTTGTTCATCCTTTTTTATAATCCAGTCTTTAAAATCACAATTCTGTAAACAATTTATTTTTTGAAAGTAACATTTTTTTCCCCAAATTTAAAAATAACCTTTCTTGAAATATACTTTGCATATAATAAAATGCACTTTTTGCATACATAAGGCTTCCCTGGTAGCTCAACTGGTAAAGAATCCAACTGCAATGCAGGAGATCCTGGTTTGATTCCTGGGTCGGGAAGCTCTGCTGGAGAAGGGATAGGTTACCCACTCCAGTATTCTTGGGCTTCCCTGGTGGCTCAGCTGGTTGGGAAGATCCCCAGGAGAAGGGAACTGCTACCCACTTCAGCATTATGGGCTTCCCTGGTGGCTCAGATGGTAAAGAGCCTGCCTACAACACAGAAGACCCAGGTTCAATCCCTGAGTTGGGAAGTTCCCCTGGAGAACAGAATGGCAACCCACTCCAGTATTCTTGCCAGGAGAATTCCACTGACTGGTGGAATTACAGAGGAGCCTGGTGGGTTACAGTCCATGGAATTGCAAAGAGTCAGACACGACTCACACTTTTTCCCTATATTGTATACTTACAGTTCAATGCATTTTGAGAAATGAATGCAATTATGTAACCAGTACCACAAACAAGATTTAGAGCATTTGTATCACTCTTTGTGTCCTTTTCAGTTTCATCAGCTCCATCCTTGATCCCAGGAAACTATTGATCTGCTTTCTGTCACTATTGATTAATTTGCCTGTTCTAAATTTTATGCAAATTAAAGCATGCAGTATGAAATCTTGTGAGTCTTTGTTGTTTTTATTAAACATGTTTTCAAGACTTGCATGTATTGTTGCATGCCTCTGAATTTTTTTTTTGTTTTATTGCTGAGTAGTATTCCTTGCCATGGATTTAGAGCAATTTGTTTATCTAGTCACCTGTTGATGGACATTTAGGATGCTTCTAGTTGTGGGTTTTTATTAATAAAGCTGGTATAAATACTCCTGTACAGACTTTGTGTGGGCGTGTTTTCATTTCTCTTGAGTAAGTATCTAAAAGTAGGATTACTAGGCTGAATGTATTTAACTTTATAGGAAACTGCCAAATTGTTTTCCAAAGTAGTTGTGCTATTTAAAATTTCCACAGGTAATATATGAGTGCTCCAGTTGCTCTGTATTTTCACTAACACTTTGTATTATCAGTCTTTCTAATTTTAGCCATTCTGGTAGGTTTGAAGTGGCATCTCACTGTGGTTCTGTTTTATTGTATATACGTACGATGACTAATGATGTTGAACTTTTTCATATACCTACTGGATATTAATACATTTTATTTTGTGAGTTACTTATAATACTAATATTTAAATCTTTTGCCCATTAAACCTTTTCTTCTTATTTTTTGCTGTAAAAGTGCTTTGTATATTTTGGATACAAGTCTTTTGTCTGATGTATGTATAGTGAATATTTTTTACCCCATATTTGGCCTGCTTGTTTTATTTTTTAATTTTTTTGCTTTTTTGATTTTTTTAAAGAATCTTTTTGAAGAGTAAGATTTTAATATTTATTAAGTCCAATTTATCCATTTTTTCTTTGATGATTAGTTTTATTTTTTTCTACTTTCATGAAACATTTATATAACCCAAGTCCATAAATACTTTCTTCTGTTTTCTTCTAGAAATATTTGTATATAATTAGAATTTTAGGAATTGGTGAACTCAAATGGACTGGAATGGGTGAATTTAATTCAGATGACCCTTATATCTACTACTGTGGACAAGAATCCCTTAGAAGAAATGAAATAGCCATCATAGTCAGCAAAAGAGTCTGAAATGCAGTACTTGGGTACAATCTCAAAAACAGAATGATCTCTGTTCATTTTCAAGGCAAACCATTGAATATCACAGTAATCCAAGTCTAGGCCCTAATCACTAACGTTGAAGAAGCTGAAGTTGAATGGTTCTATGAAGACCTACAAGACCTTCTAGTACTAACACCCAAAAAAGATGTCCTTTTCATCATAGGGAACTGGAATACAAAAGTAGGAAGTCAAGAAATACCTGGAATAACAGGCAAGTTTGGCCTTGGAGTACAAAATGAAGCAGGGCAAAGGCTAACAGAGTTTTGCCAAGAGAATGCACTGGTCATAGCAAACAGCCTCTTCCAACAACACCAGAGACAACTACACATGGACATCATCAGGTGGTCAATACCAAAATCATATTGATTAAATTCTATGCAACCAATGATGGAGAAGTTCTAAACAGTCAGCAAAAGCAAGATCAGGAGCTGACGGTGGCTCGACATGAACTCCTTAATGCAAAATTCAGACTCAAATTGAAGAAAGTAGGGAAAACCACTAGACCATTCAAGTATGACCCAAATCATATCCCTTATGTTTATACAGTGGAAGTGACAAATAGATTCAAGGAATTAGACCTGATAGAGTGCCTGAAGAACTATGGACGGAGGTTCGTGACATTGTACAGGAGGCAGTGATCAAGATCAACCCCAAGAACAAGAAATGCAAAAAGGCAAGAGGTTGTCTGAGGAGGCCTTACAAATAGCTGTGAAAAGAAGAGAAGCGAAAAGCAAAGAAGAAAAGGAAAGATATACCCATTTGAATGCAGAATTCCAAAGAATAGCAAGGAGAGATAAGAAAGCCTTCCTCAGCGATCAATGTAAAGAAATAGAGGAAAACAACAGAATAGGAAAGACTAGAGATCTCGTCAAGAAAATTAGAGATACCAAGGAAACATTTCATGCAAAGATGGGCACAATAAAGGACAGAAATGGTATGGACCTAACAAAGCAGAAGATATTAAGAAGAGGTGGCAAGAATACACAGAGGAACTATACAAAAAAGATCCTAATGACCCAGATAACCGTGATAATGTGATCACTCACCTAAAGACAGACATCCTGGAATGTGAAGTCACTGCAAACAAAGCTAATGGAAGTTATGGAATTCCAGTTGAGCTATTTCACATCCTAAATGATGATGCTGTGAAAGTGCTATACTCAATATGCCAGCAAATTTGGAAAATTCAGCAGTGGCCACAGCATGGAAAAGGTCAGTTTTCATTCCAATCCCAAAGAAAGGCAATGCCAAAGAATGTTCAAACTACCACACAATTGCACTCATCTCACATGCTAGCAAAGCAATGCTCAAAATTCTCCAAGCCAGGCTTCAAAAGTATGTGAACTGCAAACTTCCAGATGTTCAAGCTGATTTTAGAAAAGGCAGAGGAACCAGAGATCAAATTGCCAACATCCATTGGATCATTGAAAAAGCAATAGAGCTCCAGAAAGGTATCTACTTTTGCCTTATTGACTATGCTAAAGACTTTGATTGTGTGGATCACAACAAACTGTGGAAAATTCTTAAGGCAATGAGAATACCAGACCACCTTACCTGCCTCCAGAGAAATCTGTGTGCAAGTCAAGAAGCAACAGTTAGAAGTGGACATGAAACAATAGACTGGTTCCAAATAGGGAAAGGAGTATGTCAAGGCTGTATATTGTCACGCTGCATCTTTAACTTATATGCAGAGTACATCATCTGAAATGCCAGGCTGGAAGAAGCACAAGCTGGAATCAAGATTGCCAGGAGAAATATCAATAACCTCAGATGTGTAGATGATACCACCCTTAGGGCAGAAAGCGAAGAAGTGACGATTTCATCATCACTTTGATGAAAGTGAAAGAGGAGAGTGAAAAAGTTGGCTTAAAACTCTACATTCAAAAAACTAAGATCACTGCATCTGATCCCATCACTTCATTGCAAATAAATGAGGAAACAATGGAAACAATGACAGACTTTCTTTTCTTGAGCTTCAAAATCACTGTGGATGGTGACCACAGCCATGAAATTAAAAGATGCTTGCTCCTTAGAAGAAAAGCTATGACCAACCTAGACAGCATATTAAAAAGCCGAGACATTACTTTGCTGACAAGGTCCGTCTAGTCAAATCTATGGTTTTTCCAGTAGTCATGTATGGATGTGAGAGTTGGACCGTAAAGAAGGCTGAATACCAAAGAATTGATGCTTTTGAACTGTGGTGTTGGAGAAGACTCTTGAGAGTCCCTTGGACTGCAAGGAGATCCAACCAGTCTATCTTAAAGAAAATCAGTCCTGAATATTCATTAGAAGGACTGATGCTGAAGCTGAAACTCCAATACTATGGCCACCTGATGTGAAGAACTGACTCCTTGGGAAAGACCCTGATGCTGGGAAAGATTGAAGGCAGGAGGAGAAGGGGATGACAGAGGATGAGATGGTCAGATGATGTCACTGACTCGATGGACATGAATTTGAGTAAGCTCCAACAGTTGCAATGGACAGGGAGGCCTGGCGTACTGCAATCCACAGGGTCTCATAGAGTTGAACATGACTGAGCAATTGAACTGAATCAAACTGATTTTTTTTTATATTTATTTAGTATTCTGTGGCCTTGGTAGACTCACATTTATTTTAATAGATTTTTGGAGATTAGTTTGGATTTTCTGTGTTAGCAGCCATATTAATGAGGGGAAAAAGAGTTTTATATTTCCAGTCTGTATGCTGTTTATTTCTTTTTCTTGACTTATTTTGCACTGGCTATATTGAATATAGGTTGTGTGAATGAACATCCTTCCTTGTTCTCAATTGCAAAGGGAAATGTTCAATCTTTCACCATTAAGTATGATGTTATCTTTAGGTTGTCCATATCTATCATGGATGATATTTTTTTTTCATGACAGATCTTGAATTTTGTTAACAGCTTATTTAGCATCTATTATAATGGTTATGTGCTTTCCTACTTTAGTTTGGTGAACTACATTGATTCATTTTTGAATATTAAACCATCTTTGCATTTGTAGAACAAATCTCATTGTCAATATTTATTAAATTTTTTATATGTTGCTAGATGTGAGTTCATAGTATTTTATTTAAAAATTTTAACTTTTGTCTTCCTGTATTACCTAGCTGATTTTGGTGTCAGAATAGTGTGGCCTCATAAAAAGATTTGCAAAGTGTTCTGTTTTTTATTTCCTGTATTGTGTGGGATTACCTCCTTTCCTTTCTTAAATGCATATTATTCATCATAAGATTCTCTCCTCTGATCTCACCTTTTGTATTATTGTCACAGTTACACTTCTAACTTGAATTATTTTGAGTGTTAACTACTTAACCAAAGAGTGCTGATAAACAGATGCTGCCTGGGATGAATAAGTTAAAAGCTAGTTATAACTAGATTAGAAAAATGAGAATTTAGCTCACATTATTCCTGTCTTTTTTCTTCTCCTCCGTATGTTTGATATTTGTATTATTTTTAGTTCTTCTACTGTACATCTTTATAGCTCTAATGTATATTCAGAACCCTCTATTTCTTGTTCCATAAAGTTTCAACAATCTAACTCCTATTTCTTTTAAGTTTATAGCATGAATGCATCTATTTTATTTTTTACTTTTCTTCCTGTTTCCATATCCTACCTCCTGTCAACCAAGCTTTAAATTTTTGCTGTCAGGGACCTTGAGATTTGCATTTGGTCTTAGAAACACAACTAGGTCATCTATATTTTGCCATAAGTTAACTCTTAAAGTTAAAAAACAGTAGATGGTCTTTATTATCATGGTAAAATTTATTCAATGTCAGTTCAATTTACTGTGCCAAGACTGTATTTCTTTCTTTATAGATTCAAAGTAAAACTGGCCTTTTTGAAGAGAAATATTGCTTGTTCTTTTAACTTAATTATTTACTTATGTCTACACTGGACCTTCATTGCTGTGCCTGGGCTTTGCTATAGTCACTGTGAGCAGGGGATACCCTGTAGTTGCAGTGTGCAGGCTTCTCACTGAGGAGGCCTCTCTTGTCACAGAGCTTGGGCTCTAGGCACGTGGGCTCAGTAGTTGTGGCACACCAGCTCAGTTGCTCCAAAGCATGTGGGATCGTCCCAGACCAGGGATCAAACCCATGTGCCCTGCATTGGCAGGCAGATTCTTAACTACTGGACCACCAGGGAAGTCCCCAAATATTACATTTTAAAATTGAGGGTATACTCTTTGTTAAGCTTTTATTAACCAGTAGCTTCATTTTAATTTTTTTCTTAGTTAGACCATGTGTTCCATGTGTTTTATTTTGTTTTTTCCTGGGTTTCTGTTCTTTTTCTGCTTGCATTATCATGTATTGGTTTTCTACGGCTGCTATACCACATTACCATAAACTTGGTGCCCTATAATAATACACATTTATTATCTTACAGTTCACTAGGTAAGAAGTTTAAAATGGACTAGTAGGGCTGCATTTCTTCTGGGTGTTCTAGGAGAGAATTTGTCTGCTTGCCTTTTCCAGTTTCTAGACACTACACCCGTGTTCCTATCCCCCTGACCCTGCACTACTCCAGCTTCTCTTTCTATTGTAACACCCCCTTCTCTCACTCTGATTCCCCTGTCTCCCTCTTCTAAGAACTTTTGTAATTACAATGGATCTACCTGGTTAATCCAGTATAATATTTTCATTTCAAGATCCTTAATTTAATCACATTTGCAGAGCCTCTATTGCCAAGTAAAATAACACATTCACAGGTTCTAGGGACTAAGATGTGGCTGTCCTTGGGGAGCCATATTCATATATATAGTATTTTACAACTTATCAATCATATTTTACTCTAGCAAAAAATAAACATGTAAGAGTACCCTGGGAATCAAGTTTTCTCCAGAATTAATTTCCAGTTAGTTCTTTCCTCCATGCTTTTCCTGGCACTAACCTTGTATAGAGTAGGAATTTGTATTTTTCAATCAGATTACTAGGCTGTCATCCATCTTGGTTATTAGACAGAAAAAAACTTTTGAACGAAGATGTATGTACTTCTTTCTCCATTTCTAATTTAACTGAAAGTTGTCCCCTTTTTGGAGAAAACTGCCTGAGGCCTCAAAGAAAAGTCAACACATTATAACATCCAGGTTTGTCCTTCCAAGGCTCTGAATGTTGCATTTTTATTAAGCACACTGTCTGCATCACAAGACTCAACAGACAATTAACTAGCTGTGTGCTACAACATAATAAAGTAACACTTGAGTTTTTAGTTACAAGCAAAAGCCACTCAGTGTATATCACACCTAGTCACTGTGCTAATTCTGCTGATGGATGTAATGATGAATGTCATGGTTCCATGATGGTTTAATGAAACTCAATCTTGGGGTTTTATATGGACAACTGAAAATAGAATTGTTTTTTTAAGGTTTTTGTACTGGTAGAGCTGTCCTTTGGAGCTCCTGGTAGCCTCTTGGTATCATAAAGGGAGAGTCTATGTGAAAGAAAAACCAACAAAAAGAATAAGTAGAGCTGTGAATTGGGAAGACAGATAGATGGTGAGTACCAGTGACAGTTGCTAAGCCCTTTGATCTAGTTACAGCTAAATCCAACTGTACATTTCCATTGTCTGAGATAATGAATTCTCTTATTTTAAGCTAATAGGTCTTAGTTTTTTATATTCTTTTTTAAAAATTGAAATACAGTTAACGTAAAATATTATGTTAGTTTCAGGTGTACTACATAGTGATTTGACATGTGTGTACATTATAAAATGATAACCATGAAAAGTCTTCTAACCATATGTCCCCATATAAGTTATTACAATGTTATTGACCATATTTTTATGCTGTATATTACATCCGCATAGCTTATTTATTTTATAACTGGAGGTTTGTAACTCTCAATCCCCTCCTTGTATTGTGCCCCCCAGGTTCCTCCCTTCTGGCAACCACCTGTTTACTCTCTATGTCTATGAACCTATTTTAATTTTGCTTTTTGTCGATTCATTTTGTTTTTCACACTTGTGAGATTCTGTGAGTGTCCTTTAGGAGCAGAGTTGCTGTTTCCTGTAGCTCTCCACCTCTCTGCCTCTCCTGAACCTAAGCCCTGCTGGTTTTTAAAGCCAGATGTTCTGGGGATTTACCTTCCATGTTAGGACCTCTGGTTGAGAAGCCCAATGTGGGTTTCAGACACCTCACTCTCTGAGGAGGACCTCTACAGTTGTGATATTCTGCTCATCTGTGGGTCACTAACCCAGGGATGTGGATCCTGACTGCACTGCTTCTCTAACCTTCCTGTCAATTATTTGTGATTCCTTCTTTATGTCTTTAGTTGTGGGAAATCTTTTCTACTAGTCTTCAGGTCATTCTCACAGATAATTGCCCTGTAAGTAGTTAGAATTTTCATCTGTGGAAGGAGGTGAGTTCAGAGTGTTTCTATTAATACTCCTCCATCTTGGCCCTTTCTAATAGTCTTCATTTTCTTCACAACTTAAAAATAGCTATTTAGGTAAGAAATTTGTGAGGACAGAAATATGGATCAATAATTTACTCATTTGAAAATTTCCCTGAGACGATGTGAAACTCTGATCTAAAGCAGTCTATAGTCTCTTTTCTCAAAAGGAGCAGTAGAAAACACAGAATATTGTTCCATAATGGTAATTTCTGTTACATGTTTATTTACTCACTTCTCAGAATAAAACTTTGTAGATGGAGGAGCCTGGAAGGCTGCAGTCCATGGGGTCGCTGAGGGTCGGGCACGACTGAGCGACTTCACTTTCACTTTTCACTTTCATGCATTGGAGAAGGAAATGGCAACCCACTCCAGTGTTCTTGCTTGGAGAATCCCAAAGACGGGGGAGCCTGGTGGGCTGCCGTCTATGGGGTCGTACAGAGTCACACACGACTGAAGCGACTTAGCAGCAGCAGCAGCAGCAGTGGGAACTGAGTGGCTATGACTTTCTAATAGTGGAAAACAGAGTCATTTAAACTCTCTGAAATTCCCAATTACTGGGCTTCCCCAGTGGCTCAGTGGTAAAGAATCTACCTGCAATGCAGGAGCCCCAGGAGATGGGGTTTTGATCCCTGGGGCAGGAAGATCCCCTGGAGCAGGGCTAGGCAACCCACTCCAGTATTCTTGCCTGGATAATTCCACAGACACAGGAGCCTGGAGGGCTACAGTCCATAGGTTTGCAAAGAGTTGGATGCAACTTAGCATGCACGTTAGCTTTTGGGCTTCCCAGGCGGTGCTAGTTGTAAAGAACCCGCCTGTCAAGGCAGGAGACCTAAGAGATCCCTGGGTTGGGAAGACCAATGGAGGAGGCCAGGGCACCCCACTCCAGTATTCTTGCCTGAAGAATCCCATGGACAGAGGATTCTGGTGGATTACAGTCCATAGCGTCACAAAGAGTTGGACACAACTGAAGCGACTTAGCATGTACACTCACGTTACTTTTTATCTCTTGCACATATAGACAGACAGACAGACAGATAAACACATACACACACCCCAGAAAGAAACTAAAATACTCCACAGAATGTTTTAATAGTAAGGTTAAATCTATGTCCTTTTACTGACCAATCCTCTTTCATGTACATAATTACTTACAAGGACAAAAAATATTTCATCCCAAACATCTGTATATTTAACACATAATCCCTCTGCTGGATTTACTTTGGATTTGGTTCTCAAAGATAGACTCTAATGTCTTTAACTGAAGCTTTAAAAAATAAATTTTATGTACCCAGGCTCTAATCTGAATTCTAGGGAGAAGCCTCCTCAGTGCATATCAGATTTTAACAAGAACCATCTCATCTTCCAATATCCACTTTAAAAAATATTTTCCATGCTCTTTCTGTTATCTGCTTACAAAATATTGGACTGGTTTGTCTAATGTTATTTGCAAAGGAGTGACTTTTGTGTTGCCCTCCCCCAAATCCCAGGATAATCCTCTCTGAAGGTCTGATAGACTTTATAGAATTAATATGACATTCAGAGTGCTCTCAAGGCTCTGAGCCACACAAAGTATTTTTCCAATATTTTAATTTATCTGTGATCTTTTTACTGCTGTGTCCTCTAAAATACTCAGGAAGACAAAGTCAATGTGGCTTATTCTCTACTACTTTTCGTTTTGTTATAGGAAGACAATTTTTAAATGTGAGAGGTAGATAATGGTACATTCATAGTTTCCTCTTTGGAAGTGAAAAGTATCATTGATTTTTCACCAGTGGGTTTAATGGCTTTGGATACACATAGCTTAGCTGGATCCTTTGTCACTCTCACAGTAACATGTACCCATTTCCCAGTACCCATTTCCCAGGGAGGATATGTGGGGTATCCAGGTGTATAAGCAAAATAACCTTCACACTAGGTTTGATAAAGGATTCTTAGCTCTGAGTTTTGTTCTGAAATTGCTTCATAACCCTGCAGTGTCTCAGGTTCCTGAATTGTCTACTTCTCAGGAGAGATGGGGGTGTGTGTGTCGGCCCATAGAGTCATACCTAATCATTAGCTCTTTGGTGGGGAATTGCTGTATTCCTGAGCTATCATCTCAGAGCTCAGCACTGGAGAAATAGGATTCTGATGTGTGGGAGGTAAGAAGTATCATTTTGAAGCCCTGATCATTGCCCAAGTCTACATAGAGAACTATGAAGGGCAGTGCTAGATGCTGTGGAAATCTGAGTTACAAGGGATCAGGAGAGAGGAGAAAGGCTCAGAATTCAGATAAGTTTTGTCTGTCTCAGTTTTGCCAAATGGTGGCTCTGTTTCAGAGCTCAACTCCAAGGGTTGGGGGGAACAAAAACTTTGAGTTTATTCTCCTCCCCACTTTGATGCTTGTTTTAAATTTTTTTCCTTTGTGGTCACATCTGAGTTTTCCTGACTTCTACACTCACATGAAACAATTTCATGCTGAGAATTGTGACAAAGCAGATCAGTGAATAAAAAATAAGCCAAACATTCCCATCTAAGGTCAAAACATTTATACTGCTCTGATAAAGACACCCAGTAATTTTCTCATTATTTAAATGGAATTTATGTCTATAAGACATTCCAAGAAACAATCTTCCGTGTAGCTACAGATAAAGGATTTTTTTGACCACTAGCTCTCTACAAAACCTCTATTAACAGAGCACAAAGTAATTATATTGTCTGGTTGTTTGGTAATATTTGGAAAAAGTAATTGTTTAAAAAAGGAGAATATGCAGACAGACTGATTTAATAATTTACATATCAATTTTGCCCTTTGGGTGGTTCTTATTAACATATAAATTAACTTATAAAGCATATTCTGAACAGTGCATAAATTCTGGAACAATTAGATAAAATAAAACCAGGCTCATAAAGTTTCCCTCTACACTCTAGAATTTCTCATAGTTCACAATGGAAAAATAACTCAAAATTCTGAAAACATGTGAGACCGCCTCACTGCTGTAGAATTTTGAATTGCTTCCAACAAAAGGCTTTCTTTAATATTTGGGCATAGATCTCTTGCCAAACAGGGCAGCAAAAGGTAGAAAATGCAAGCATTGGAAGCTCTTCCTATATGCCCCATTCAGTTATTGAATATTCATACCCAACTTGTGTGTTCAAAACAGGTACGAGGGTTCAGGGTGCAGATTCTGCCAAAAGTCCACTTGTGAATAGACATTTTTTTTTAATTAATTAATTTTTTTGAAAGATAATTGCTTTACATAATTTTGTTGTTTTCTGTCAAATCTCAGCATGAATCAGCCATAACCATACATATATCGCCTCCCTTTTGAAATTCCCTCCCATCTCCCTCCACATCCTACCCCTCTAGGTTGATACAGAGCCCCAGATAGATTTTTAAAATCTATTCTAGTAAAGCCCAGAAATCATTGCAACAGTTTATTCCATCTAGTCTTAAATACTTTTGAAGCCCAGGAAGTGGGTCATGCCTAAAAGGCCCAAGATAGGGTATTTAAGGATATTGTAGTATTTCTAAAAATATTATAAGTGGCCATGTGCACTAGATGGTAATTGATTCAGTAATCATTGAAGATATCTTTATAATTATTGTCCCCTAAGATCCTTCTTTCTGATCAATGAGATCCCATTCTGAATACATTTACATTTGGGAGGAAATCTCAACATATAGAAAATGGAATGAACATCTTTTTGCCTTTTCATACTGTTCATGGGATTCTCAACAAAAGATCTTCATGACCCAGATAACCACGATGGTGTGATCACCCACCTAGAGCCAGACATCCTGGAATGTGAAGTCAAGTGGGCCTTAGGAAGCATCACTACAAACAAAGTGAGTAGAGGTGATGGACCTAGTTGACCTATTTCAAATCCTAAAAGATGATGCTGTGAAAGTGCTGCACTCAATATGCCAGCAAATTTGGAAAACTCAGCAGTGGCCACAGGACTGGAAAAGGTCAGTTTTCATTCCAATCCCAAAGAAAGGCAATGCCAAAGAATGCTCAAACTACCACACAATCGCACTCATCTCACAGGCTAGCAAAGTAATGCTCAAAATTCTCCAAGCCAGGCTTCAATAGTATGTGAACCACGAACTTCCAGGTGTTCAAGCTGGTTTTAGAAAAGGCAGAGGAATCAGAGATCAAATTGCCAACATCCACTGGATCATTGATAAAGCAATAGAGCTCCAGAAAGGCATCTGTTTCTGCTTTATTGACTATGCCAAAGCCTTTGACTGTGTGGATCACAATCAACTGTGGAAAATTCTTCAAGAGATGGGAATACCAGACCACTTTATCTGCCATGGGGCTTCTCTTTCTGGAAAAAAAGCAAGGTAGAGGGACAATGAGAAAGAAGAAAGAGAAAAGGAAGTTCTAGTTATTGGGAACTAGCGAAACAAAGTACTCCAAGTGCCTTCATTTCATAAATAACAAGTTAGAAGTAGCACTGTTTAGAGGTATAAAATAGCATTGATAAGGATTCTGTAATTAAAGTTTGAATTCTGAGTAATTACATTAACATAAGTAATACTGTATAAACCATTCTCCAGTAGAGAATGGGAAGCTTCAAAGAGGGCCACCAAGCAAAGAAGAATAAAATAAATAAAGAAGAACATCTAGACAGGAGAGGTCAAGGACTCCCACTGTGATCCTGTCATTCGGGATTTACTGGGGTAACAGGCAAATTTGGCCTTGGAATACGGAATGAAGCAGGGCAAAGGCTAATAGTTTTGCCAGGAGAATGCACTGGTCATAGCAAACACCCTCTTCCAACAACACAAGAGAAGACTCTACAGAGGGACAACACCAGATGGTCAACACCAAAATCAGACTGATTATATTCTTTGCAGCCAAAGATGGAGAAGCTCTATACAGTCAGCAAAAAGAAGACCGGGAGCTGACTGTGGCTCAGATCATGAAATCCTTATTGCCAAATCAGACTTAAATTGAAGAAAGTGGGGAAAACCACTAGACCATTCAGGTATGACCTAAATCAAATTCCTTATGATTATACAGTGGAAATGAGAAATAGATTTAAGGGACTAGATCTGATAGATAGAGTGCCTGCTGAACTATGGATGGAGGTTCGTGACATTGTACAGGAGACAGGGATCAAGACCATCCCCATGGAAAAGAAATGCAAAAAAGCAAAATGGCTGTCTGGGAAGGCCTTACAAATAGCTATGAAAAGAAGAGAAGCAAAAAGCAAAGGAGAAAAGAAAAGATAAAAGCATCTGAATGCAGTGTTCCATCAAAGAATAGCAAGGAGAGATAAGTATGCCTTCCTCATTGATCAATGCAAAGAAATAGAGGAAAACAACAGAATGGGAAAGAGTAGAGATCTCTTCAAGAAAATTAGAGATACCAAGGGAACATTTCATGCAAAGATGGGCTTGATAAAGGACAGAAATGGTATGGACCTAACAGAAGCAGAAGATATTAAGAAGAGGTGGCAAGAATACACAGAAGAACTGTACAAAAAAGATCTTCATGACCCAGATAATCACGATGGTGAAATCACTGACCTAGAGCCAGACATCCTGGAATGTGAAGTCAAGTGGGCCTTAGAAAGCATCACTATGAACAAAGCTAGTGGAGGTGATGGAATTCCAGTTGAGCTATTTCAAATCCTGGAAGATGATGCTGTGAAAGTGCTGCACTCAATATGCCAGCAAATTTGGAAAACTCAGCAGTGGCCACAGGACTGGAAAAGGTCAGTTTTCATTCCAATCCCAAAGAAAGGTAATGCCAAAGAATGCTCAAACTACCGCACAATTGCACTCATCTCACATGCTAGTAAAGTAATGCTCAAAATTCTCCACGCCAGGCTTCAGCAATATATGAACCGTGAACTTCCATATGTTCAAGTTGGTTTTAGAAAAGGCAGAAGAACCAGAGAACAAATTGCCAACATCTGCTGGATCATGGAAAAAGCAAGAGAGTTCCAGAAAAACATCTATTTCTGCTTTATTGACTATGCCAAAGCCTTTGACTCTGTGGATCACAATAAACTGTGGAAAATTCTGAAAGAGATGGGAATACCGGACCACCTGATCTGCCTCTTGAGAAATTTGCATGCAGGTCAGGAAGCAACAGTTAGAACTGGACATGGAAGAACAGACTGGTTCCAAATAGGAAAAGGAGTACGATAAGGCTGTATATTGTTACCCTGCTTGTTTAACTTATATGCAGAATACATCATGAGAAACGGTGGGCTGGAAGAAGCACAAGCTGGAATCAAGATTGCCGGGAGAAATATCAATAACCTCAGATATGCAGATGACGCCACGCTTATGACCGAAAGTGAAGAGGAACAAAAAAGCCTCTTGATGAAAATGAGAGAGGAGAGTGAAAAAGTTGGCTTAAAGCTCAACATTCAGAAAACTAAGATCATGGCATCTGGTCTCATCACTTCATGGGAAATAGATGGGGAAACAGTGGAAACAGTGTCAGACTTTACTTTTCTGGGCTCCAAAATCACTGCAGATGGTGACCACAGCCATGAAATTAAAAGACACTTACTCCTTGGAAGGAAAGTTATGACCAACCTAGACAGCATATTCAAAAGCAGAGACATTACTTTGCCAACAAAGGTCTGTCTAGTCAAGGCTATGGTTTTTCCAGTGGTCATGTATGGATGTGAGAGTTTGACTGTGAAGAAAGCTGAGCACCAAAGAATTGATGCTTTTGAAGTGTGGTGTTGGAGAAGACTCTTGAGAATCCCTTGGACTGCAAGGAGATCCAACCAGTCCATTCTAAAGGAGATCAGTCCTCGGTGTTCATTGGAGGGACTGATGCTAAAGCTGAAACTCCAGTACTTTGGCCACCTCATGCAAAGAGTTGACTCGTTGGAAAAGACTCTGATGCTGGGAGGGATTGGGGGCAGGAGGAGAAGGGGATGACAGAGGATGAGATGGCAGGATAGCTTCACTGACTCAATGGACATGAGTTTGAGTGAACTCCGGGAGTTGGTGATGGACAGGGAGGCCTGGCGTGGTGCAGTTCATGGGGTCTCAAAGAGTCAGACATGTTGAGTGACTGAACTGAACTGAACTTATTTTTATTTTTTTTTAACTTTTATTTTGTATTGGAGTATAGCTGAATAACAAACAATGTTGTGATAGTTTCAGATGAACAGCAAGGGACCCAGCCATACATACACATATATCCATTCTCCCTCAAACTCCCCTCCCATCCAGGCTGCCACGCAACATCCAGCAGAGTTCCATGGGCTACAGTATTACCTATCCCTTTACAAGAAAGGATTAGAGCAAATACCAGAAGCATCCTCTATGTTATTTGTAATCTGTGGTGCTATGAATGATTGCTTAGATTGAAGTGGAGTAGCAATATACAAACATCAACATAAAGTCCTGAATAAAATACCTCCATCTTAGACATTGTTTATGGAACTATGGAGAATTCAGCTGATAATAGCGGTGTAGGCTTGTTACCCATGCAATTTTCTCAGGGGAGAAAGGAAAAAACAGAGAAAAACAGAGTGAGAAAAAGAGAGAGAGATGAGAAATTAGACCTAATGCCCTAAGACATCCATTGTATGTAATGAGTAACTTCCTTTACATCTAGAATGTTACCAGTTATTCTATGCCACCATCCTTGGAAGAAATGAGAATATAATATTCAAATCACTTTTTGATAGAGTCTAATTTTCTTGTGGAAGCTGCATTGAAAGAGGCTGCTAGAAAATGTTTTCAGTGGAGGCGTTGGCCCATGTGGATGTGTCAGAGGTTTCACTGATGTGTTGAGAGATGTTGAACTATTATTTCTTGTTACTGACACTTCACCCAATGGGACTAAAATAGCCTTTAAGTACTGACCTTAGAGTCTAGCAGGCATGGATTCAAATTCTAGGTCTTGCATCTCTAGGCTGTCTGATTTCAGGAAATTTATTTATCTACACCTGTGACATGTATCGGAGAAGGCAATGGCACCCCACTCCAGTACTCTTGCCTGGAAAACGCCATGGATGGAGGAGCCTGGTGGGCTGCAGTCCATAGGTTCGCTAAGAGTCGGACACGACTGAGCGACTTCACTTTCACTTTTCACTTTCATGCATTGGAGAAGGAAATGGCCCACTGTTCTTGTCTGGAGAATCCCAGGGACAGGGGAGCCTGGTGGGCTGCCGTCTATGGAGTCGTACAGAGTCAGACACGACTGAAGCGACTTAGCAGCAGCAGCAGTACATGTATGATATGTAACATAACAATAGTGTCTACCTTACAGGTTGTTGTGATTTCAGAAGACATTGCACGTAAAACAGGCTTCAGCACACTGAACACTCACCAGTGCTATTGTTAATCACTGGTTGTGACAATCCTGAGTACCCCCCACTGCAGAGCTCTCCTCTGGGGGTGACAGAGAACCATAGAACCATTAGACCTGACTCCTACTGAGCCATCTGGCATCGATTTTTCAGCAGCATATCCTGGGGACAAGCTGCATCTCACTAGGGCCATAAAATAAAGGAAGCAATAATTTTCCTCTGACCACTCAACTGCTAAAATGAAGGGACCTGGAATTTTACACCCTCTAGTTTAACACAGAGAAAGCCTTGTAATAGGTTACCCTGTTGCTGGTTTCAAGAATGTTAGCTAAGGGGGAAGGGATATTTTGTATGCTAGAAGGCTTTCCATTATCCATTAGCATTGTGGTCTCTTTGAGTTCTTGTCATAACCTGCAGAGGTATTTTATGCAAGAATTAACCTCAAGTATCTTTGGAACCAATAAAATTATATTCTGTAGAAGGCTTATTCACCTTCTGTCTGTATTTTCTGCTATGTAAAACATAGGGAGTGAGAAAATGGCAGAGAAAATGCATGGGGAGAGGCAAAGAGATGAGCAAAGAGAAAAGGAAGAAGTATGTATTGATCCTATTCTTTTTCACTTTGACTAAATATGTATTTTCTTTTTTAAATTGGAGTACAGTTGCTTTACACTGCTATATCAGTTTCTGCCGTACAGCAAAGTGAATCAGCCATACATATACATATATTTCCTCCTTTTTTTTTTTTGGATTTCTTTCCCATTTGGATCACCACAGAACTCCAAGTAGAGTTCCCGGTGCTATACAGTAAGTTCTCATTATTTATCTATTTTATACATAGAAGTGTATATATGTCAATATATATATATATGTATATGTGTCAGACAAGGGGTTAATCTCCAAAATATACAAACAGCTCATGCAACTCAATGTCAAAAAAACACAAACAGCCTAATCAGAAAATGGGCAGAAGACCTAAATAGATATTTCCCCAAAGAAGACAAACACATGAAAAGATGCTAATAAAAACATCACTAATTATCAGGGAAATGCAAATCAGAACTACAATGGGGTATCACTTCACACTGGTCAGAATGGCCATCAGAAAAATCTACAAACAATAAATGCTGGAGAGGGTGTGAAGAAAAGGGAACCCTCTTATACTGTTGGCTTCCCTAGTAGCTCAGCGGTGAAGAATCCCCTGCAATGTAGGAAACTTGTAGATGTGGGTTCTATCCCTGGGTCGAGAAGATTCCATGGAATAGGAAGTGGCAATCCACTCCAGTATTTTTGCCTAGGAAATCCCTTGGACAGAGGAGCCTGGTGGGCTACAGCCCATGGGGTCTCAAAAGAGTCGGACACTATGGAATGACTAAACAACAGCAATAAAAGCTTACACTGTTGGTGGGAATGTAATTAAATATATATTTTCTAAGTCTCTTTTTCAGACTACAAAGTGAAAAGCAGAGCCAAGTTTTATTTTTTTTTAAATTAAAAACCGTGTTCTGCTTTTCTTCCTGGTTATAAATATTCACTGGGCTTCCCAGGTAGTTCTAGTAGTAAAGAACCCGCCTGCCAATGCAGGAGACATGAGATCCCTGGGTCAGGAAGATCGTCTGGAGAAGGGAATGGCAACCCACTCCAGCATTCTTGCCTGGAGAATCCCATGGAGAGAGGAGACTGGCAGGCTACAGTCCATAGGGTCACAAGGAGTCAAACAGGACTGAAGAGACTTAGCACACATGCATAAATATTCATTATCAGTCAATAGAAAATATAAAAAGGATATTGAAAATAACACTTTAAATTTCCCATAATGCTATTAACCAGATGTAAACATTTATTACATTTTGGTGTATTTCCTTTCTAGTATATTTTCTATGTATATTTGTGAGGGTCATATTAAACATATAATTTTTATCTTCCCTTTTTTATCCTAAAAGAAGTCAATCCTGAATATTCATTGGAACGACTGATGCTGAAGCTGAAGCTCCAATTCTTTGGCCACCTGATGAGAAGAGCTGACTCACTGGAAAAGACCCTGATGCTGGGAAACATGGAAAGCAAAAGAAGAGGGCAGCAGAAGAAGAGATAGAAAGCATCACTGACTCAATGGACGTGAATTTGAGCAAGCTCCGGGAAACAGTGACAGACAGGGAAGTCTGGTGTGTTGCAGTCCATGGAGTCACAGAGAGTCAGACACGACTCTTTGTAACTGAACAACAGTAACAAATAGATTCCTAGAAGCTGAATTACTGAGATAACACATGCAGCACTTTTAGAACACTTTTAGTGTGGGATAACACTTTGAAAACATTTGATGACATATATTGTCAAAAAGCTTTGGGTAAGCTTCTATACATTTATTCAGTTGTTCACTTATTTCACCTATGTTTTCATACCAATTTACAGTATTTTGCATGCTGACATCCCTCCTCAACACTGAAAATAAACTTTTTTAATATTTCTATATGTATAGGAATTTTATTACATTTTTGTTACTATATGCATTGTATTAGAAAAAAATTTTCATATGCTTTCTGGCCATTTATTTGTTCTTCTAAGAACTTTCTATATTTTCTGCTTATTTTTAAGGATGTTGTGGGTTATTAATTGATAAGCATAATTTCTTTATACAGAAGATAACACTTGGCTGCATTTATTGCAAAGGAGGATGAATGGCTTAGCTGCTTGACTTTTAACTACACAGCCCTGGCCCTAATGTGCAGAGGAAGGCTTAGCAGGATACACTGAAGGTGCTACTAAGCTGCAAAAGTCCTGGTAAGTGGGGCTAGCTGAGTGAAGAATTAGATTATAGAGGGAAAAAAAAGAACATTTAAACAAGCATGAGGATAGGGAAAACCTTCCCAGGGAGCCATAGTTCACAGACCTAGTTAACTTCATGGCAAGAGGCAGTGGGAACAGCCCCTGGCATACTGGGCTGAAAGCACTCCCTCCCAAAGGACAGTGCAAGGGCTGTCTAGGTGGGACCTACTCTCCTTGTGGTATCTGGGTACCAGATGTGTGAGCATTGAGAGGCTTTGTATAGGGAAAATGGCAAATTTTATCAGTTATGAAGGTAAGAACACAGAATTATCTCAAATGCCATTCTCTGAGACAGGAGACAGTTTGCATAGGTAAATTTCACCATTCACCTCCATCTCTAATTCCAGCAGATGTGCTATTTATTTGCACAGGTAATAGATAACCAAATCTGACTGGCATTCTGGTGAGACTGAGATCAAGTTTTCTTCTAAGGCTTATTCCATCTTAGACGATATTGCTGCAAGTCTGCTATGATCTTTGTCAATGCCAAATTTTGAGATCTTGGGATTTTTCTTTTTTCTGGAATAATGACTTTGTGTACTAGGTGATTACTTTTTTATTTCTTCAGTGGGGGTTTGGGGAGATTCTGTGTCAATCTAGTATATTCTGTTAACTCTTCAGGAGGCTCATGATAAAGTGGGTCCCACAAGAGGCTTCTTTAGCTTCTGGGCCCTGAAAGAAACATTCCCATCCCAGGAAAGACAGCCGAGGCTGCAGCAAACCAGTGAACATCGATTCTTTCTTGGCATTGCAAATGGTAGACTGAGCAGAATACAAAATTAGAGCATAATTTAATTTTTTTTGAACTTTAACTCATAAGAACAAGAGAATCTGATTTCAGACTTAAAAGTCCTTTAGATATTTATATCTTTGGATTCTAATATGCAAAGAATTTTAACCTTTAGACTTAAATTTCTTCCCAGGAATTTGCAATGGAATGTTAGTTTATATAGCAATGTTGGGCGTCTTTATACTGGTTTTTTATTCTTAGAGTACTTCAGTTGGCTAATCTCATTGCAAAGCCTCTGCTGGGATGTGATGAGCAATGTAGCTGGATATAATTTGGAATAGAAAGTAGAATGAGAATTTTCTTCTTCTATGAGGTTCATGAAAAATAACAATGCCCAGAATGACTGTTACAGGGCTCCTCCTGTCTCTTCCTTTACCTGCACCACAATCTAGGCTAGGTTATACTGCAGTAAAGATCAGCCATAAAACCTCAGTGGTTTAATAACAGAAAGCTTTTTTCCCCTAACTCATCCTTTACATCTAGTGCAGGTCAGTGAGCACTGCTTATCATAAAACTTACTCAGGAACCCAAGCTGATGAGTGCTCCTTCTTGACCTGAGCTTCTTTCAGCATCATGGCAGAGGGAGGAGAACATGGTGAACCATAAACAGGCTTTTTAGCTCCTGCCCAAAGTAATACACATCACGCCAGCTTACACCTCATCAACCAAGAAAGCTGCACTCCAAAGAGGGTGAGATAATGCGATCCTACTATGTGCCTAAGAGAAGAGAACTAAAATAGTTGTCAACAGCTCTTCCACAAACACTTTATAAAAATCCCACCTCCAAGTGTGTATTAATACACCACTATTGATTCCTCTCCGGAGAAGGCAATGGCACCCCACTCCAGTAGGCTTGCCTGGAAAATCCCATGGACAGAGGAGCCTGGAAGGCTGCAGTCCATGGGGTCGCTGAGGGTCGGACATGACTGAGTGACTTCACTTTCCCTTTTCATTTTCATGCACTGGAGAAGGAAATGGCAACCCACTCCAGTGTTCTTGCCTGGAGAATCCCAGGGATGGGGGAGCCTGGTGGGCTGCCACCTATGGGGTCGCACAGAGTCGGACATGACTGAAGCAACTTAGTAACAGCAGCAGCAGCATTGATTCCTCTCACTTAATACATTCAAGAAATTGAGTTTCTAAATGAATGTGGAAAATTAGACAACAGTTTGCATGAGTGAATGGTGCATAATGATCTGGATGTGTTAAAAGCCATAGCCTGTGGCCATACATTTTACTTATGGGTAAAGACCCTGAGGAGAATAGCCCAGAGACAGTCATGGGCGGGGGTTGGGAGGGGGAAATGAAGTGTCTTCTCACTTCTGTTCAGGCCAACAGTTTCCTCTGTGTCAGAAAGGAATGTATTTATAGACCATTGAAAATAGATTCTCAGTCTAGTTCCATCAACTTGTGGTTTGTGTCTATACTTGATTTTGGCAAACATTGACTGTCAGTCTTAGATTTTAGTATTATTGTTATTGTCATATTTTTTTCTGTATTGCTTCTAATTGTTTTAATGGGGAATTGGTAAAAGTTGCATTGGAAGCCATATAAAAATGTTAACTATTGAATTTTTATAGTATTGTTCTATGAAGTCTCATAAAGGATTTATTTTCATTTATATTGTTGATTTTAAGTAATGTCTATGGATAAGCTGTTGATTTCCCTTGATTTTGATTGAAGAATTTAATTTTTAAATAAGTGAAAGTTTAATAAGTATAAAATCTAAAGCCTCCAAGCTGGAAGACTTAGAGAATGAATACAGTTGCTGGGGTAGGGGGAAGAATGGGGGGAAGGGATAGTTAGGAAGTTTGAAATGGACATGTACACACTAATACATTTAAAATGGATAACCAATAAGGTCCTACTGTATAGCATAGGGAATTCTCCTTAATGTTATGTGGCAGCCTGGATAGGAGGGGAGTTTGGGGGAGAATGGATACAAGTATATGTATAGCTGAGCTCCTTTGCTGTTCACTTGTAACTATTACAACAGTGCTAATTGGCTATACCTCAATACAAATTAAAAAGTTAATAAATAAGTAAAACAAATCTCCCAACTAAACGTTTCAGAGAAAGCTTTAGTCCTCATTCTTTTCTATATTAGTTTGCTGGGATTACAGTATCAAAATGCCAGAAAACTAGATGGTTTAAAGAACAGAAACTTACGTCTCATAGTCCTGGAAGCTAGAAATCCCAAATCAAGGTGTTAGTAGGGTTGGTTCTTTCTGGGGGCTGTTAGAGAGTATATGTTCTAAGCCTCTGCCTAGCCTCTGGTGGTTTGCTGGCAATCTTTGGCATTCCTTGGTTTGTAGAAGCATCACTCCAATCTCTGGATTAATTTTCACATGGTTTTCTCCCTGTGAGCATGTCTGTGTCCAGATTTTTCCTTTTTATAAGGACACCTGTCATACTGGATTAGAGGCCCACGCCACCCCTGTATGGAGAAGGCAATGGCACCCCACCCCAGCACTCTTGCCTGGAAAATCCCATGGACGGAGAAGCCTGGTGGGCTGCAGTCCATGGGGTCGCGAAGAGTTGGACACGACTGAGCGACTTCCCTTTCACTTTTCACTTTCCTGCATTGGAGAAGGAAATGGCAACCCACTCCAGTGTTCTTGCCTGGAGAATCTCAGGGACGGTGGAGCCTGGCGGGCTGCCATCTATGGGGTCGCACAGAGTCAGACATGACTGAAGCAACTTAGCAGCAGTAGCAGCCACCCCAGTATGAATTTTATTAACTACAATAGTGTACCCTTATCTAATTGGGAGATGCAATCCAAGACTGCCAGTGAATGCCTGAAAATGCATAGAGCACTGAACGCTATATATACCATGTTTTTTCTTATGCATACATACCTAACATAAAGTTTACAAATTAGGCACAGTAAAAGATGAACAACAATTGCAAATAATAGACTCAATTATAACAATATACTGTAATAGAAGTTATGTGAATGTGCTCTGGCTCTTGCTACCTTCCTTGTTCTCTCTCTCAAAATATCTTACACAGATTTAGTGTCTTTTCCATTTTAACTAATCACTTATGGCACGATGGCCATAACTTTTGCAATCTGAGGGATGACAACAAAACTGTATGATTTTCTTTTTCCTTCTTCATGATTTGTTCTTACAATAGACCTTAGCAACCTCAACATATGAAATTTTTCTTATAAAGTCAAGAACTTTCTCCTTTTACTTAAAGGAAGCACTTTATGGCTTATCTTTGGCATATCCAAATTGTCAGTAGCACTTCACCTGTGCTTTGGGGCCAGCATTAAGTAAAATAAGGGCTGGACACAAGCACCGCGGTACCATGACAGTCAGTCTTGTAAGCCAGACAGCTGCTAAGTGACTACTGGGCAGGATGTGGTGGACAAAGGGTGATTTATGTCCAGGGCAGGACTGAGTAAGATGGTGTGTGAGTTCATCATTCTATTCAGAACAATATGCAGTTTGAAACTTGTGAATTATTTGTGAAATTTTCTATTTCATAATTTTGGACCATGGTTTACCATGGAAAACTGAAACTGTGCCAAGTGAAACTATGGATAATGGGGGAGGGGGACTGTTGTAAGTACATTTGCAATAATTCTTTCCAAATAGGTTCACATTCTGAGGGGCTTCCCGCATAGCTCAGTTGATAAAGCATCCGCCTACAACGTGGGAGACCTGGGTTTAGTTCCTAGTTCGGGAAGTTCCCCTGGAGAAGGAAATGGCAAACCACTCTAGTATTCTTGCCTAGAGAATCATATGGACAGAGGAGCCTGGCAGGCTACACTTCACGGGATCACAAGAGTTGGACACAACTTGGCACTATCTTTTTTTTCACATTCTGAGGTATGGAACATCAACATAGAAATTTGGTTAACTCATAATATATAGGAATATTAAAACATAATTTAACCCATAACATTTACTATATAATAAAGATCTACAAAAATAAAAATGTCTCCCAAAAATTCATTTGGCCACCTTCATAAAGACAACATAATTGTAAGGGACAAATAAAAAGCAGGGGTAAGAAAGTGAAATAGCTTTCCCTGAACTCTTATAGTGTGTCAGTAAATATTTAGGCATTTGAAGCATATATCATTTAAACTGATATAAGTTGTATTAGGGAGATAAGTATAAATGACAAAAACCAAGTTTCAGTAATTAAATTACTTTCCTAGGATAAATTAGAAACTGGATTCACACTAGGATATGTCTGTCTGCAAAGCCCAGGCCTCTACCTTTTCCTTGGCTCTCTGCAAAACCAAACTATCAATAATAATGATATAGTCATAATAATAACAACCTCAACACATGGGAAAGCTTCACTAAAGCAATCATTTCTAAAATTAAAATGATTAAAACAATCAGTGTTACATCTGACAGGGTGATCAGCACTCAAAGCTTCAACTCTCCCTAAACATTCACAGCAGAATTTTCCTTCCTACAGCTGATTTATAGAAGCTAATTTCTAAGATTAAAGAGGGAAAAACAACAACAGAACACAATTGAAATATTTATGAATGCCAGAAATTAAAAACACCTTTTTCACATCTGATTTTTAAATCTTCAGGCTAATCATAAAGCCAATATTATCCTGAGAATTTCACAATGCAATAGCTGCTGCTGCTGCTAAGTCGCTTCAGTCGTGTCCGACTCTGTGCAACCCCATAGATGGCAGCCCACCAGGCTTCCCCGTCCCTGGGATTCTCCAGGCAAGAACAGTGGAGTGGGTTGCCATTTCCTTCTCCAATGCATGAAAGTGAAAAGTGAAAGTGAAGTCACTAGCAGTTATTAACGTTTCCTTGGGGTCGCGAAGAGTCAGACACGACTGAGCGACTTCACTTTCACTTTTCACTTTCCTGCATTGGAGAAGGAAATGGCAACCCACTCCACTGTTCTTGCCTGGAGAATCCCAGGGACGGGGAAGCCTGGTGGGCTGCCATCTATGGGGTCGCACAGAGTCGGACACGACTGAAGCGACTTAGCAGCAGCAGCAGCAGGTGCCAAGTACGTTTGCTTGTCACGTATTAACTCATTTAAACCTCACAACGATCTTGTGAATTAGGGATAAGATCATCTCCATTTTACAGATGATGGAACAGAGGAATGCAGCCCAAATCAAAGCCTGGTTCTCAAACACTATGCCCAGCTCTTTCTCACTATAGAAATGTTAAACCCTAAATGAGAGCTCTGTGTGATCAAAATTCTGCTTTGTAGCCAGATCTTTCCTAATGGAGAATTTACAGTGGTTAGAGCAAGAGGTTTGGAATCAGTCAGACCTGAATTCGAATTCTGGTTCACCTTTTATTAGGTACCTGACTTTAGGCAAGTAGCTTAGCCCTCCAGGGCCTCATTTATCATTTTCAAAATTAGGATAATAACACTTTTGTCACAGGTTATTATAAAAATTAAATGAGGCAATGTATGCAGAGCACAATCACTGGATCTTAGGTAATAACTATCAAATTTATTATTATTATACATACGCTTTTGAATTATATTTAGATACATTTTCATGTCTTATAAATCTTGTCAACTGGCAACTTATCACCGTTTAAAAAAGGGAGTTCAAGTGCTTCAGGAGAAAGATGGATATCTGTTAAATCAAAGAGATTATGGCTAATATATTTGCTTGAGATCAAAGCAAAGCAATAGTTTTAAAAGTCTTATTTTGCCAAGGAAGAAATGATTTAAAATTTTCTTTTACCTTTATTAGCATACCGAAAATTGAGCCTGAATTTCTAAAATGTAAATGTATTTCCTTGATTAGGGCAAAGACTTCTGAAGTCTCTCTTGGCTGGCTTTCTGTCTAGACTGTAATGAGAACAGAGCATAGAGGAAGTAGAAATTACAGTCAGAGCATTGTACAAATAGATTAAGAAAGTCAACTGGCAGAGTACTCTAGTAGCCCTTTCTGCTTAGGACTGGGAGCACCAGAAGGCACCTCAAGAAAGTTAGTAGAAGGAAGCATTTTCAGAAACACCCAGAGAATTTAGGAAGCATCCAGAAACATCAAGGTTTATGGCCAGCTTTTCTGGTCTGGGTATAATGTGGGAAGGCTGCAGGCATCTGGGAGAAGCCTAGCTTAGGACTAAGTGTTACATCCACATGGTGTGGGAGCAAGATCGTGGAGGTGGTGGTAAGAGAACACCAGGTCAATGGGGCTTAGCTGCACTCCTGGTTCCCTGGAGCTCACAGGTGGCAAATGCGTGCAGGAAAGTAAGCGGGAGCACTAAAGAGGCCACAGATCAGCAGAAGCTTAGGTTAGAGTGAAGAGCAGTAAGTCCCCTTCTAGGAACTGGTAACAGAAAATACAGATTCCAGTAATGGGTGCTAGTATGTACATGCGTACTTAGTCGCTTTAGTCATGTCCCACTCTTTGAAACCCCATGGACTGTAGCCCTCCAGACTCCTCTGTCCATTGCATTCTCCAGACAAGAATACTAGAGTGGGTAGCCAATTCTCTTCTCCAGCCAATTCTCATCTTCCTAACCCAGGAATTGAACGTGTGTCTCCTGCATTGGCAGGCAGATTGTTTACCACTGAGCACCTGGGTGGGTGCTGCTATGCCTTCTTACAAACTGTGACAATTCGAGCTACACCTCAGTGACCACCAGGCCAAGGAGCAATCTGAATCAGAAACTGCACAGCAGCGACTGGCCAAGGCTTTCCAACTATCTTTCCTCATAGCTAGATGTTAGCCTGTAGACCCTTTTCTCTTAGTACCAGCTTGGAAAGAGCAGAATAAAAAAGCAAAACTCTGAATGACTGGAAAATTTCCTGAGGCATCCAAGCAGAGATTATAGAAATTAAACCATAGGTCACACAGATATCACTGGATTGTTTTAAAATGTAGTATATTTTCTTCTGCTGCCTGGTGGGTTGGATCTCCTGGGTTAGAACGGATAAGGCATAGGAGACAGGAAGTCCAGTTCCTTTGCACATCTTGCCTCATGTAAGAGCCTGTGAGGATACTTAAAAATCAGTGTATAGCTTTTTTCACACCAAGAATGAATTATAACCCCTACTAAAATTAGAATGCTATGGTTTTTCCTGTAGTCATGTACAGATCCAAGAGTTAGACCATAAAGAAGATTGAGTGCCCAAGAACTGATGCACAACTGATGCATTGTGATGCTGGAGAAGACTCTTGAGAGTCCCTTGGATTGCAAGGAGGTCAAATTCGTCAATCCTAAAGGAAATCAACCCTGAATATTTATTGGAGGTACTGATGCTCAAGATGAAGCTTCAATACTTCAGACACCTGATGCAAAGAGCAAACTCATTGGAAAAGACCCTAATGCTGGGAAAGATAGCTGAGGGCAGGAGAACAAGGGGGCGACAGATGATGAGATGCTTGGATGGCATCATCAACTCAATGGACATGAGTCTGAGCAAACTCCAGGAGATGGTGAAGGACAGGGAAGCCTGGAGTACTGCAGTCCATGGGGTCACAAAGAGTCAGACACAACTTAGTAACTGAACAACAAGATTAGAATGAAAAGTTTTCTTAAGGACCAGGCCATGAACCTATGAGAAAAATACGGGAGGAATTCAGACTGTCATATAGATATGCAGAGAGAAAGAAGGACCTAGTATATAGTTCTGGTGTTCAAAATAGGCTTTTTGGATATGTCCCATGATACTGAATTTGAAAGTCAGTCTTTTAAAGAAAGCCTTTGGAAACAGCTTACACAAGCTAGTTTCTATGTTGGAAAAAATGGCATCGAAGGTAGTGACAGATGACAAATGAAAGGATGCGTGTTTTCTGGAAATAAATGCTGAGACAGAGTTTGGGGGACAAGATGTTTTTAGGGATCAATACTTGTGAGAAAGGGGGAAGCAGTATTGGACAGAAAAAGAAATTGATGAGGTTGTGATGAGACTCAACAAAGCCTCAGCTAACCCAAAGGGAAACGCTAGAGTGAGAATTGCCCCCTTAGCATTGTTTTGCAATCTGCTGAATTGGTCAGGTCTTTACACCCCACCTCATGTAGGGTTGCCCTGGGAAGGGCATGACCTTGGCTGAGATGCCTTTTTATGACTGAAAGAGATCCTGAAGAAGTTGTAAGCCCAGATGCTATCTGCTGACCACTCTCTCAGCTGCCAAGGCAGCAGATCTTTTCTTGAAGGGGGATCTGAGCAGTAAGCCTTAGGTCTACCATCTGGGGTTGGAGACAGAGTTCCCAATATCCCTTTCCTGAAGGACTCTAAAGTATCTGTTAGTCCCAAAGGGGCACGCTCTGAGTACTGGCAGAGGGGACAAGCCAATAAAGTCCTGAGGTTATGATGGAGAGGCTGCTGGGAAGACTTGCAGAAAAATAAGGCCAGCGGCCCCTTGAGGAATGCTACATGAAGGGGCATCCCTTTCCAGTTCCTGTACATCTAACACCAGGAGGATTCTGAGACCACGGTAGAGCTGAGGACCCCCATCTTACCGGCTGAACTACACCTATATTATTCTGTACAGGCAGACACCACCTTGGAGTGGAACAAAAGGAGCAACAAAGCATTTAATATTTACTAGGGTTAACTGACCAGAAATCGAATTCCCTAAAGAGATTTCAAATGAGTGGACCAGACCAAGGTTCCATATTTAGACCAAAATTTGGTTTTTAATTTTCCATTATCTACAAGGCTGAGAGATCATCAGAGAGAGAACATCAGTTAAGAAGTGCTCAGGGCTTCCCTGGTGGCTCAGTGGTAAAGAATCTGCCTGCAATGCAGGAGATGCGGGTTCAATCCCTGGGTCAGGAAGACCCCCTGGAATAGGAAATGGCAACCCACTCCGCTATTCTTGCCTGGAAAACCCCATGGATGGTGGAGCCTGGTGGGCTACAGTCCGTTGAGTTGCAAGGAGTCGGACACAATAGTGACTAAGCATGCTCGCACACAAGGAAACCACATCTGCTCTGCACATTTGGGTGTAGCGTGAAGGACACTTTATATTTGCTGTTTTACCAAAGGAAAGTAGAGTAGAGTTGCTCAGTCGTGTCCAACTCTTTGCAACCCCATGGACTGTAGCCTACAACGCTCCTCCGTCCATGGGATTTTCCAGGCAAGAGTCCTGGAGTGGGTTGCCATTTCCTTCTCCAGGAGATCTTCCCAACCCAGGGATTGAACCTGGGTCTCCTGCATTGTAGGCAGATGCTTTACCATCTGAACCACCAGGGAAAACAAGCACCAAAAGTTCATTTCAGACTTGGAGGGCAAAAATGACACTGGAAGAGGGGTCAGGATTACGTTTTCTGAGAAAGTACATTATACAATTGCTAGGTTTGGTGGGTGGAAGTGTAATCTTTCATTCTGGCTTACTTCCTATATGAAGTTCTGAAATATTAGGACCTTACTCATTCTCACTGGCCATAAAAGTTATATGTTAAACAAAGCCCAAGATTTAGTAACCTACAAATCACTTCTGACTTCCCGCTACTGTGGAAATCTACACCCAGCCAAAAAAAAAAAAAAAAAAGGTTGTCATTGATCTAGTTGCCTATGAACATTATAAACACCAAAGTCAGCAGCCAGAGACTAAAGAAAATTAAATTCACACAAATCTCTTCATCAGCAAGTAAAACCCCAAAACAACACAGCTAGAACTCTGGAATCAAAGGATTGCAAGATGTGAGAAGCAAGCGGTATACTATCAGAAACCCAAGGCACAGCACAAAATTAATGAAGAGAGCTTCAGATGAGAGAAGCCTGGCCATTCCTTGGCTGTGCCAGCCCCAGAAGCCATAGATGAAAATGTCAAACAAAGCCTGGAACAACTGGGGTCTTAATTCAGTCTAAATTTACTAATCCCTTGAAAATGCTCAAAATGACCACTTTTATTATGGCCACAAAAGTCTAACCCTGGAAGAAGTTTTAGCCTCATTTCTAAACCATTTTTTTTTTTTTTTTTGGACAATGGACTAGAACCTTGAGGCTTTATTGAGTAATATCATTATCTGTACTCAGAGTTATGCTAACATATCTTTCCAACCTTGCTAAAAGATCTGTAAATGAACCTCTTTTTCTTTTTCCATCTCCCCTAGAGCTCCATCATGTTGCAAATAGGACTGATTTTTTTTTTAATTTATTTATTATTTTTTTTACTTTACAATATTGTATTGGTTTTGCCATACATCAACAAGCATCCGCCACGGGTGTACACATATTTCCATCTTGAACCCCCCTCCCACCTGCCTCCCCATACCATCCCTCTGGGTCATCCCAATGCACCAGCCGCAAGCCTCCTGTATCCTGCATCGAACCTGGACTGGCGATTCATTTTTTGTATGATATTATACATGTTTTAATGCCATTCTCCCAGATTTTTATAACAATAACAACAACTGACATTTATTGAGCATTCACAGTCCAGGCACTGTACTCAGTGATACATTTAAAATTTTTAATTCCTCTGACTCTTCACGAGATAACCATTATTATTATCTCCATATTACCTTGAAGAATAAGAGGCTTCAGAGAAATTAAGTAATTTTTTCAAAGTTTCACATTTAGGATACAACTGAGTGAAAAGCCAGAAAAGTGTCCCTAGGTGAGAAAAACCAAAATTGGTGGTGAAATCGGCATAGTTTTGTCCATGGATCCTGTGGTGTTGTCTCAGCCTGTGTTACCCAGACAGCAGAGCTGGAGGCAAGGAGCTTAGAATACTTCTACTTGATTAGGGAGTGCATTTCCAGCTTGGGGGACAAGAGGCGTAAAGCAGAAAAGGAGGAGCCAATATAGGACCACATTACCAAACTGGCAGCTGTCAAGTGAGACTGACTGCTCAGAGCCACAAGATCATCCTTCAGGAAGGTGCATAAACAGCATCTCAAAAGGGACCATCCAGAGGGAGAAAGAGAGATGAGACTATTTATTAGCTGTCTCCTTCTGCAAAAGTTTGCCTCGTGGGGCACCCACTCCCTGCACTTCAGGGCTTTACAAGCAGAATCCTGTAGCGCTCTTAATCTTGGCATTAACACCTCCCTGGGGCTGGAGATGAGAGGCACATGGTGCAGCCCAGTGTGAGGCACTATCAGCAGGAGCCCATATAGAACTGCTGGTATTAAAACAAGAGACAGGTAAGTCTGAGAGGCTCTGGCACCTCTGGGGTGTCTGAGACATGTGTGTCCTTCTTTGCAGGATAGAACTCAGTTCTAGAATGTTACAAGTGGTTGGGATGCTTAATAATGACTGAAATATAGAAAGTTCGTTTGTAATCTCAGGTAGACACTGAAGCAAATTCTTATGCAGAGAATAAAAAAGCAGAGTCCAGAAAGCAGAGTCTCAAGGCATCTGGACAAACAGCAGTTATAAAGCACAAAAATGGTCAAGGGTAGAGAAGAGGAATATAAGAAAAGCCACCTAGTCATGAATTCTTCCCAGAAAACTAACCAGTGGGGTCTAAAAACATACATGGAGGATCTCAAGAAGTGCACCCTCTTTCCTGGAGGAAACAACCAACTGTGGTGTGATTCCATCTGGGCTGGACCATCTGGGTTGAGACCATTGGAGTGCTTAGAATACCATTGCACAGTTCCCTGACCTAGAATCTGATACAGCATTTTGTTCTGATGCAATGACTTCAGAAAACAAAATCCCCTTTGTTTTGGACTCAACAAGATAATAGCCATAAGCCCACCTGGAGTCTGTGATAGTTAAAATTTGTTTTAGTTAAAATTAAAATTTAGGTCTTTAGCTAAAATTAATGGTAAAAGCCCTTCGTGGATAACTCTATGTGCCAGAAGGGAATCCTCATAGTTCTAAGCAAAGTGGACCATGACGAGGAAGGTACTTCTGATTGCTGGAGCCTAGGCCACCTGACTGTACTCAGCTATAGGGATGACAGGGAAGGCATGTCATTTTCAACTAATATAGTGCGTGGCAAACTTTGCCTCACAAATTATAAAAATTACCCAAACATAGAAAGAGGTTCAGGGCTCCCCAGGTGGTGCTAGTGGTAAAGAACCTGCTTGCCAATGCAGGAGACACAAGAGACGTGCGTTCATCCCTGAGTCAGGAAGATCCCCTGGAGTAGGAAATGGCAACCCACTATAGTGTTCTTGCCTGGAAAATTCCATGGACAGAGGAGCCTGCCAGGCTACAGTCCAAGGGACTGCAAAGAGTCGGACACATCTGAGCAACTGAGCACACAGGAAGGCGATTCAGATTCTAGGTAACCAAAAAGAATGTCAGATGTCTGTTTTTGTCCCCATTCCCTTTTCTGTTAACTGATTCTTTGCCTGATATCAATGTTCTCCTTGTAGCTAGGTCCCTGATATTTTCTGCTAGACTTCCTTGACAGCTAGTAAAGTCAAAAGAACAAAATCATGCCAGACATAACTCCGCAGGTCTGCTCAACACTCCCTGACTGGCCTTCCTTGGTTTTCCTGGTCCAACAGCTGGCCAAGCCCAGAACATAATGCTCTCATTAAAAATCTATCAGAAAACCCTGCCACGTGGAATCTGAACATTGGAACCACTAGTGGAAACAGCCATGTTACACATGGAATCCAACTCCCCGGTAGAGTTAAGGCTGATATGTTGTGATATAAGAGACCTGGATGCAGCCCTTGCTGTCACGTTAACCAAATATGTGACCTTAAAGAAGTGACTCAAATACCTCGGTTTTGTAATCTGTTACAGCTTTTTTTTTGCTTTTGTTTGTTGTTCTGCTGCCTCACCACGTGGCCTGTGGGAATTTAGTTTCCCAACCAGGGATTGAACCTGGGGCCCAAGGCAATGAAAGCATTGAGTCCTAACCAGTGGACCACCAGGGGACTCCCCCTAATCTGTTTTTTTTGTTTGTTTGTTTTATTCAAAGGTTTTCAATTTTATTTTTTTTTTAACAAACATACATGGGATACAGTAAAGGTTACTAACTGAAGGAGATCTAACGCACAGATTCTCTGTGGCTTTGACACAACTTCTACATGATCAGCTATCTAGTTAGGACTGTACACTTGGTACTTTTTGCTGTTGTTCAGTCATTCAACCATGTCCAACTCTTTGCCACCCCATGGACTGTAGCCCACAAAGCTCCTCTGTCCATGGGATTTTCTAGGCAAGAATACTAGAGTGGGTTGCCACTTTCTTCTCCTACCCTAATCTGTTTTTTATAAAGTTTTTTTTAAAGAAAGACAGAAAAAGCCATTGGACTTGGGATAGGGAAAAGAAAACTAATAAATGGGAGTACTTATAATGTACAAGGAGTTTTATTTTCAGTCTTTACAGTAAGTTTCCTTGGACTAGCAGCCTTTTTCCCTGCTCATGTCATCATATATAACCACTCTTACCATTTCAGTCTACCTCCTGCCAGAGTTTTTCTATGCATTTAAACACTATGCATTAACCTTAGAAATCATATAATAGTGCTTATATATATATATTTTTTCATGTGTATACTTTTCTATAAAAAATGATGCCATCTTTGTGCAGCTTGTTTTTTCCTTTAACAATAGGTCTTGGAGAGCTTTGGTTTTCCCAATGGCTCAGCAGTAAAGAATCTGCATGCAATGCAGGAGATGCAGGTTGGATCCCTGGGTCAGGAAGATGACTTGGAGGAGGAAATGGCAACCTGCACCAGTATTCTTGCCTGGAAAATCCCATGGACAGGGAAGCCTGGTGGACCATAGTCCAAAGGGTCACAAAGAGTTAGACATGACTGAGACATACACACACTTGGAGACCTAGGTATATGAGTACCTAGAGAGCTATCTCATTCCTGTTCACTCCTGCATAGTATTTCATAGTATGGAGATAATTGGTTTATTTATCCATTTCCCTGCTGGTGGATATTTCGTTTGTTTGCTATTAGCCCATGTTTCTATTCCCATCTTCTATAGATGAGCTCCCTCGTGGCTCAAATGGTAAAGAATCTGCCTGCAATGCAGGAGACTAGGGTTTGATCACTGGGTCAGGATTCCTCTGGAGAAGGGAATGGCTACCCACTCCAGTAGTCTTGCCTGGAGAATCCTATGGACAGAGGATCGTGGTGGGCTACAGTCCATGGGGTCACAAGAAGTCAGACACAACTAAGCAATTCTTACTTTCACTCACAGACTCTTCTAACTCAAAAATTCTGTGCCGTGAAGGAAATGAAAATGTCTAAGGACATCATAATTTGCTTCCAAACACCTCATTTATTTAAGCAGTGCGTTAACACCAAATTGTGAGATATATGTTGCCATTAAAATAAAAGAGCTAAAGAGACCAAACAAAAGAATCTTAACAGGTCCAGGCAAGGATACTGTCTCTTTGGTAACTAGAGACAAACCAGAGTCTACTCTGTTCGTTTAACCTTGTGACTCAAGGCTTTGTATGGATAATCTTGATTATAGCAGTTTATTCCAAAATACTTGAGGCTTAACAAGATACCGTGCAATATACTGGATAGTACAGACATTATCTTTTTAAACCTTGATAATAATCCTTTAGAGAAGATATAATTGTCTTTGTTTTATTGATGAAACCCCTGAGGGGTTTAGAAAAGCTGAGTAATTTTGCCCGAAGTCACCAACAAGTGACAGGACAAAGTTGCCAACCTAAATTCCCTGACTCCAGAAGTCTGCTTCTTTCCACTGTCTATCATCAATTCCTTCTCTCTAGAGTCAGTTCGGAAAGACCTGCCCCTAAAGAATGGGTTCAAAAGAGGAAAAGAATATGCTCTCACCTGGTGTAACAGGTGTCAACACCCGGCCCTGTGCTTACCTTCTCAGCTCATCTCCCATCCCCTTCCCTGCCCTGGCCCTAAATTACTTAGCGTCTCCCTGAACACATTACGGTGAACTTTTACATATATTATTTTTCTTTTCCTGGAACACTTCTAATCTTTGTCCAGGCAACTCCTACTTATCTTTCAGCTCAAACATCACTTCCTCCAGGAAACTTTCCTTGCAGCATCCCCGAGATTAGGTTAGGACCTTTTCTTTAGGTTCCTAGGTTTCTAGGACCTGTGCTTTGTGTTTGCTTTTCATAGAGTATTTGACATAATTATAAATATTACAAGTTTATAAGTATTTATAAATATTCATAAATTATACATATTTGTTACCTGCCTGTCTCCCTATGCAGGTCAGAAAGCAACAGTTAAAACTGAACATGGAAGAACAGACTGGTTCCAAATCGGAAAAGGAGTACGTCAAGGCTGTATATTGTCACCCTGCTTATTTAACTTCTATGCAGAGTACATCATGAGAAATGCTGGGCTGGAAGAAGCATAGCTAGAATCAAGATTGCTGGGAGAAATATCAATAACCTCAGATATGCAGATGACACCACCCTTATGCCAGAAAGTGAAGAGGAACTAAAAAGCCTCTTGATGAAAGTAAAGTGGAGAGTGAAAATGTTGGCTTAAATCTCAACATTCAGAAAACGAAGATCATGGCATCTGGTCCCATCACTTCATGGCAAATAGATGGGGAAACAGTGGAAACAGTGTCAGACTTTATTTTGGGGGGCTCCAAAATCACTGCAGATGGTGATTGCAGCCATGAAATGAAAAGACACTTACTCCTTGGAAGGAAAGTTATGACCAACCTAGATAGCATATTCAAAAGCAGAGACATTACTTTGCCATCAAAGGTCCAGCTAGTCAAGGCTATGGTTTTTCCAGTGGTCATGTATGGATGTGAGAGTTGGACTGTGAAGAAAGCTGAGTGCCGAAGAATTGATGCTTTTGAACTGTGGTGTTGGAGAAGACTCTTGAGAGTCCCTTGGACTGCAAGGAGATCCAACCAGTCCGTTCTGAAGGAGATCAGCCCTGGGATTTCTTTGGAAGGAATGATGCTAAAGCTGAAACTCCAGTACTTTGGCCACCTCATGCGAAGAGTTGACTCATTGGAAAAGACTCTGATGCTGGGAGGGATTGGGGACAGGAGGAGAAGGGGATGACAGAGGATGAGATGGCTGGATGGCATTACTAACTCAATGGATGTGAGTCTGAGTGAACTCTGGGAGTTGGTGATGGACAGGGAGGCCTGGCGTGCTGCGATTCATGGGGTCGCAAAGAGTCGGACACGACTGAGTGACTGAACTGAACTGACTGAACTGAACTGTCTCCCTATATTACACAGTGAACTCCTGTGCATTGGCAGGCCGATTCTTTACCACTAGTGCTACCTGGGGAGCCTTGAGAACTGATACCACAGCTTATTCATAATTAAGTCTCTAACTCTAGCACAGTGCATATTACACAGTTGTTTAAGTCACTAAGTCGTGTCCAACTCCTGCCACCCCATGGATTGTAGCCTGCCAGGCTCCTATGTTCATGGGCTTTCCCAGGCAATAATATTGGAGGGCATTGCCATTTCCTTCTCCAGGGTATCTTCCCAGGGATCTAACCCACATCTCTTATGTCTCCTGCATTGGGAGGTAGGTTCTTTACCACTGAGTCACATAATACACGATAGGCATTCAATAAATGTTTGAAAATTAAATCTCATAGTGATGTCGAAAGTGAACCTGGAAGTGGAGTTTCCAAGAGACCAAGACAGTCACCTTAGTCTCCTCAGTGCCAGACTGTTGACCTTCCTGAACTTTCAGGATTTTTTTTTCGGCATATGATAACAAGGGAATATTTGGGGTCAGGAGGCCTGGGTTTAAGAAAGCTTGGGAATCTGAGAGATAAAGTCTGTAAAGACAAAGTAGCCCTTCCTTATGTGGAGTCCAGATTTATCTACAAAAGATGTTGCAGTCCTCTACATGAAGAAAGAAAAGAGAGCTAAATTCTACTGAAGAAAAAATAAATTGTAGAAGAAAAATAATGAAGATCCCCTGGGAAATGTCATGGAAACTATATCGTTCAATAGTTTAAAGAACAAGCATCAAAAAATCCAAACCAGAATATGTGAAACATAAACAGATTTTGCAGATGATAAATTGGTCTCTTGCGCACATTTTTCTCTTTTCAGTTACAGATCATTTGATGAAAAGAATTTGTTTAGTCCAAGTTTGCCGACAGAGTTTTTGTTTTGACAGTTCAAGGAATGTATCCACTTTCTCTAACTGCCTTTAAGCCCTGAAGATGTAGAAATGTTGTGTTCTCAGTTCAGTTCAGTTCAGTCGCTCAGTTGTATCTGACTCTTTGTGACTGAGCAACTGAACTGAACTGAACTGACTGAGAACACAAAATTTCTACATTTTTGTGTTCTAGACAATGTTTAAAAAGTATTCATGGAACTGGAACTTACAACTTGGGTTAACTAAATATTAGGAAGAAAAAATAGAATGTGGCACCAGAAAGAAACTGACCTACACTTCAGAAAGGGTTGACATCTTCGTTTGATTATTCAACTATCCTTAAAAGTAATAGGTAGTAAAAAAAACAAAGATCATGGCATCTTGTCCCATCACTTCATGGGAAATAGATGGGGAAACAGTGGAAACAGTGGCAGACTTTATTTTGGGGGGCTCCAAAATCACTGCAGATGGTGACTGCAGCCATGAAATTAAAAGACGCTTACTCCTTGGAAGAAAAGTTATGACCAACCTAGATAGCATATTAAAAAGCAGAGACATTACTTTGTCAACAAAGGTCTGTCTAGTCAAGGCTGTGGTTTTTCCAGTGGTCATGTATGGATGTGAGAGTTGGACTGTGAAGAAGGCTGAGCGCTGAAGAATTGATGCTTTTGAACTGTGGTGTTGGAGAAGACTCTTGAGAGTCCCTTGGACTGCAAGGAGATCCAACCAGTCCATTATGAAGGAGATCAGCCCTGGGATTTCTTTGGAAGGAACGATGCTAAAGCTGAAACTCCAGTACTTTGGCCACCTCATGCGAAGAGTTGACTCATTGGAAAAGACTCTGATGCTGGGAGGGATTGGCGGCAAGAGGAGAAGGGGACGACAGAGGATGAGATGGCTGGATGGCATCACTGACTCGATGGACGTGAGTCTGAGTGAACTGGGAGTTGGTGATGGACAGGGAGGCCTGGTGTGCTTCTATTCATGGGGTTGCAAAGAGTCGGACACGACTGAGCGACTGAATTAAACTGAACTGAACCGAATTATGACTACCTTATATTGAGTACTGACTATATGCCACTGTGTGTTCATGTGTGTGTGTAGCTTGTGTGCTCAGTTGCTTAGTGGTTCAGTCACTCAATCATGTCCAACTCTTTGCAACCCCATGGACTGTAGCCCATCAGGATCCTCTGTCCGTGGGATTTTCCAGGTAAGAATACTGAAGTGGATGCCATTTCCTCCTTCAGGGGGGCTCTTCCATAGCCAGGGATTGAACCTGCGGCTTCTGCATTGGCAGGCAGGTTCTTTACCACTAGTGCCAACCAAGAAGCCCCAGCTATATGCTAGGCACGGTGCCAAATTATGGCTATGCAGTAGGAAGCAAAACAGATATGTCTTGTCCCTGGATAAGGAGATAGTAAACAGATCATTACACATATACATATATAATTCTGAAGGTTTGTATAAAGAGATTTTTTAAAAAAAGAATAATAGAGGAAGACCTACTCTATATTGATAAATCAGGGGAGACCACTTCAAGGAGACAATGTTTAAGCTGAGACATGAAGAATCAGTCAGCCAGGTAGAATAGTGGGGAAGTAATTGTAGGCAGGCAGTCCATGGGGTTGCTAAGAGTTGGACACGACAGAGCACCTTCACTTTCACTTTTCACTCTCATGCATTGGAGAAGGAAATGGCACCCCTCTCCAGTGTTCTCGCCTGGAGAATCCCAGGGACGGCGGAGCCTGGTGGGCTGCCGTCTATGGGGTCGCACAGAGTCAGACGCGACTGAAGCGACTTAGCAGCAACAGCAGCAGCAATTGTAGGCAGAGGTCAAAGAATATGTAAATATCTTGACACTGGGAAGAGCTTGGCCTTTCCAAGGAACTGAAAGAAGGCTGTTGTTTTCCTGTTAGTGCCCAGATCAATTCCTTCCCCTGCCCCAGGAATGCTGGCATCACAAAGACCTGACTCTGCAAGTTGTTTAGGCTATCTTCCCAGATGACTCTGCTGAACAGAGCCGGCAGAAGGGGCTGGTAGGAGATTGAGGCGAGCAAAAGGGAGAAACCAGGATACTTCTCTCTTTTCCCTGTCTCAGGAAACCCTCTCCAGCAATGATGATACCTTCTCTGTGGCTGTAGAGGGTTTTGGCTTTGGGGAAAACATGATGATGAGCCCTTTCCTTTGTTTTAGGACTAGAATAGTTGGCTGGGGACACAGTTCTTATAGTTTAATGGTGCCTCCTTGTGCGCAAGCGTGCAGTTGTGGTTACAATCACCCAGTTGCTTCTGTTTAGAAGGTAACAAGTTTATAAGAAACGAAAAGGCTAAAACATTGCAGCACTCACACATTAAAACCCCATCTTTCTATTTTCCCACTAAAAGAGAGAAAAAAAATACTGTGACCCATTTCTGGAACATCTTGCAAAGTTATCAGAATTTTGGTCAGGGCAGCCAAGGTTTAGAACCGTGACTCACATGATCAGTAATCCACATGGAAGCAGCTGTCTGAATTTTTTTTTTTTTTCTTTTTTGGCTAACAGTAGTAAGTAGAAAAGTCTACCCTTGCACAGGAAAATTGCATGTGACCCGGAGTGAGTTGACTGTGTTACTTATACATTTATCGTAGTAGTTACGATAATTGGACGATATTTGTAGTTACGATAATTGTCCTGTAATTGGACATTAATTCTGCTCTGACATCTAGATTCTTTACATATAATGATACGTTTTCATGGTAGATCAAAATTACCCTTAAGATTGTTAGTATTATTAACTCCATTCTGTAGAAGAGAAACTGAATGTTGAGAATATTAGGAAATTTATTTAAGGTCAAAGAGATGGTAATCTGAACAAATTTGCATCTGTTTGACTTTAAAATCCACAATGCTGTACTACAATAGTATCTCCTTTTTTTCAGCATCTCACAATAGCTCAGTTTCATGGTAGAATTAAGTATTTTAAAAATGTGGCTTGAATTGTATTCAGCTTGAAATATCAAAAGTAACTGAGCCAGGACTGCAAATATGTAAATGGTGGCAATGAGGTAAAAGCAACAAGGCTGTTAGATCCTATTGGGCTATGCTTTTATTGAGGAAGTGAGTAGATCTTCAAAAACTGTTTTGCTGTAGCTGTTGTTTTAAATAAAAATTTGAGATGTGTGGCGTTGGCTCCCAGCCAGTCTTGGATGCCCAGGACTCCTCCCCTTTGAGTATGATGATCAATGCCTTCTTTATCACAGCAGGCATGTATGAGGATGTTTGGTGCTAACTCTAACTAACTGCAGGGGTTTTCTGGAGTGCTGTGCAAAAACCTCTAGGAGTGAATCAGCAGAAAAGAGGGCCTTGACACCTCTGGAGTACTCTGGGGTACGATGAATGCATAGGGAAATTTATACTTGCAATTTCTGCCTTAGCAACCTATTGCTGGTGTCGAAAAATGCCTAATGCTTTGGATTTCCTTCTACTACTGGACTTCCCAGGCCAGTTCCTCAAACCCTTTCAAAACAAGTCATTATAAGACGTGATACTGGATGTATGGTTAGGGGAAAAGGCATCTTCTTTTTTTTTTCCTTTTTGTTCTCAAAATATGAGGCGAAGAAGAAGAAAAGAGGGGAGTTTGGTAATGTTTGCTGATAGAGCACACATGGGTTGAATTACCTGATATCACACGCACTAGACCTGTGCCAGCATTTATTCAGAGAAATTAGCAGAACCAGGAAGCGAGCAGATGTACAGTTCCTCACTTGCCAGTTGTTCTCTGGGACAAAGTAAAGCCATCAACAGGACAGCCATCTACACTTTGGGCTAATAAGCTGCATAGTTAAGGAAGTGCCTGCATCAGCTTCGATATGATGAGGGCTTTAGATCCAAGCCTTGTGCTCTCTGGTCTCAGAATTTGTGGCTGGGGGCAGCCTTTGGCATGAACAGCAGCTCAGGTACAAGCCTTGCAGTTTCAGATATCTGTGTGTGGAACCTTGGCCTCCTGTCCTATTCCACCACCTCAGTATTCTCTCAGGATATTTGCCAAATGGTCCCGCCCTGCAGGAAGACAACTCTTGCTCTGGGAGGCCTGCCAGAGGGAGGCCAGATAAATTAACCCTTACTTCTCACTGAAGCATAAACCTGAAGCTCTCTGAGGACCAGGTAGACTTGAGACCATATTGTTAGCATGCTTTGTTGAGTCTTTACCAATGCATCAAGTGTCTCAGCCTGTAGTATTTCTATTATCATCCTAATTGATCAAAAGAAATCGATCAAACCAAAAGCCTTCATTTTATGGGTCAGAGTCATTCCCTCCAACACTTCTCCAGTCCAAATTCTTGGTCATTTCAAATATGAGTTTTCCAATAGCTTGATACATCTGTTTCTTTGAATTCTTATTCTCTGGTGATTTTTTTCCTCCATCCTACCTCCCACAGTCCTATTGTAAACCTTGTCATTACCAGCAACTGCCACTCCTTTGTTATCTCAGTTTCACATCCCCACCTTTTATCTTTCCAATTCCTGCCTTTTAAAGTTCAACTGTAACCATCTTTTGACCTGATCAGTGCTTCTGGTGCATTGATCCTGTGTCATTTTCCCTCACCCTTCTTTCACATCCTTCATTTCTATCTTAAAGTCTATGATGACCCCATCATCATTTCTGTGCATGTAGAGAAATGCCTGTCTCTCATATTAACTTGGAGAAACACAACCCTGACTAAATCTAACTCTCCGCCTACTCTCTATAATATGCAGTTGAAGGAAGCCATACTACCCTTTGATTAGCCCCATTTTAAATTCATAACTGCCAACATCAAATGGGTCTAATTCTGCCTGGCAATATCACTGTATTACCTGGTCCATTTACCATTCAACTTTCCCAAACATCTCTTTTCCACCTTCTCCTCAAACTCTTTTTTTCTTTTTTTTTAATGCGCGGCTTTCTGCTTCATTTCAGGTTTCTGCTCAAATGTCACCTCATCAGAGAAGCCTGCTGTCATAAACAGTAATTGCTTTCACTCTTTGTCTCTTTGCACTGCTGCCTGCTCCCCGAGCACTAAAAACCATATGAGAGACATTATTTAGTTTATGCGTTTGTTGTCTGTCCTCTGTCTTCAGGTAGATGGTGTGCTACTTGAGCACAAGGACATTGTCTTTGTTTAATATTTATCTATTTATTTGGCTGTGCTGGGTCATAGTTGTGGCACACGGGATCTTTGATCTTCATGTGGTATGCAGAATCTTAAGTTGCGGCATGCAGGATATAGTTACTTGACCAGGGGGTCGAAACTGGGCCCCCTGCATTTTGAGTGTGGAGCCTTAGCCACTGGACCGCCAGGGAAGTCCCTCTAAACTCATCGCAAACTCCCTCCTCCATCTTTGCCCTCAGATATAACCTTCCAGCCTACTGCCTTAAGAAAACTGAGGTACTCGGAAGAGTCTTTCTTTAGGCCTTTGCTACACTTCGCCCTGTAGTAGCATCTGTACCATGTACACTGCCTTTCTGCCTCTTCCCAGATATGAGCTATTCACGCACCTAGCTAAGGCCAGCACCTCCAATCCCTTTCATATGCATGCAAAGATTTTACTCTGATAAATTTTTTTCCAGTAAATTGCTTATCCTTCTGCAGCATTATATTTTTCTTCCTCTCAGGGTTATTGCCATAGCTGCTAAACATTATATTGTTTCTCTCATTGAAAACAAAAAGTCTCTTGATTCCAGTCCCTCCTACAGTTACTGTTCCATTTCTCCTTGTTACTTTTAACAGCAAAATTCTTCAGAAGAATTGTCTCTTCCTGCTCTCTCTAATTCTTCTCCTCACCTTCTGTCCTGAATAACCCACTGCACTCAGGCTTTTACCCCTGTGATTCCATTCTAACTGCTCTTATCAACTTCTCCAGTGACTTTTACTTGGTTAAATGCAGTGGTTGATCCCAGGAGCATTTGCCATCCTCTCATTTTTCTCCCTAACATACATTCTTCCCTTAAGCTCCAGGACACTACATACTCTTGCTTTCTTCACACCTCACTGGTGACTTCTTATTTCACCCACCCCGCCACCTCCCCTCCCCGATTCCATCTTTTTCTTCCCCCAGATTTTAAAAAAATATGTATTTACTTGCTTATTTGGCTGCATCAGGTCTTAGTTCTGGTATGTGGGAACTAGTTCCCTGACCAGTGATGGATCCCAGCTCTGTTGGACATTCTAGACTAACTCACCTATGGCTGAATACCACTAAGTGACAGTTACCACCATGTGGAGCAAAATAATCACCTAGCCAGATCCTACCCAAATTCCTGCCCCCCAAATCACAAGATATAATCAGTGGTCTTGTTTTAGCCATGAGTTTTAGGGTAATCCATTATGTAACAAATTTTTAGTTGTCCCAATAAGATTTTTGATTAATCTATTTTTTTTCTATTCGTGTGAATTGTCACCTTTATCGAACATTAAATATTCTTTTGTAGGTTTTTTCTCAACTTTTGATTATGCTTCAATGATCTTCTCTTTATTATTCCTTTACCAGTTCTGCAGTGGTTTACTATATAGCTTTATGATATATGTGCAATGTGGTAGAGCTAACACTCTCTCATCTCTCTTATTTTTCAGAATGCCTCTGCAATTTGTGCATTTTCAGGTGAGGTTTATATACTCTTGACATGTAACAAAAAGTTCACTATTAGTATTTTTATTGGTACTAAATTATGCTTCAATCTAAATTTAGAAAAAATTAACATGAAATTTAGAGAAAATTTTCATTTATTTACTTTCTTTTATGAACCTCATTAGTTTAAAGTTTTTTAAGTATGTAAGCCCTCTGCATCTTCTTGGAAATTTTTACATGAATATTGGATCATTTTTGCTATCCTAAATAAAAATAAGTATTCTATAATTTTCCAGTTTATTATTGCTTGAAGATAGAAAAAAATGATTTGTATATTAATTAGAAATTATTCAATGGCTGAGAGTTCTTATTTCTCACAATTTGCATTTGAAATTTGTGGTTTTCTATGTATACAGTTATTCACATCAAATCATAATTTTGCCTTTCCAAAATCAATCTTTACTGGTTTTATTTCTATATTGTAAGCTCCACAAGGGCAGGGGTTTTTGTCTTTTATGTGCTGCTATATCTCTAGTGCCCGTAAGTCTGATACATGGTAGACATCCAATACACATTTGTCAGTTAAAATTAAAAGTGCATAATTTCGAGCTGAAGTCAGAGTGCCTGGGTTTGAATCCCGGCTCTACTATTATTGGTGTTAATCGAAATTTCATAAAAGGAGACTTGATTAAAGTAGAAAAGTGTTTATTTAGGGTTTGTTAGGACTGCAGCTTGGGAGACACAGATTCAATGAGCACTTGAATTGTGTTCCGCCAGCCTCCATAATGGAGGAAACTTACAAAGGCAAAAAGCTGCAAGGCCAGTCAGTTACGTAAGTTGTTTGTCAAGAATTATAATTGGCGCTGGCAAGCAGTGACGGTGCCTGCTAAGCAAGGACTGGTTGGGGTTTGCAATGGTTGCATAGTTACAAGGGGAGACCTTGAGACCATAAAGTTGCAGCTGGCAGGTGTTGTTCTGAATATGCCTGGTGGTGTCCTTGGGTCTGGTACAGTTCAAAGAAAGTTCAAGTTCTCAGTGTGCAGGGACTCGCCTCAGACCAGATCCTCAGTAGCCACCCTACTCCATTTTTGTGTGCCTGAACTGTGATTACTCCATTATAATTTCAATTTGCCATTCTTGGATATGTTACTACATCTCTGAGTTAAATTTTCTTAGCCTCAGTTTCCTTTTTCAACAGCAATTTGGTGTTGCAATAGCACCTATCTTATAAAATTGTGAAGATTAAATGAATAATCATAAAAACATCTTAATGGAATACTTGAGACATAGTAGGTTCTTGATATATTTTTATCTTTCCCATTATTTCTCATGTCTAATTGTTCTTAGTTATAGAATACAATAAAGTAATAGTAATTATAGTAAATCACTTTTGCGCAATTAGGAACGCTTACAGAGTTTCACCATTAATCATAATGTCAGTTGTTGGTTTGACACAGAGATTTCTTAAATATGATAAGGAAGATTAGATATACAAAATCCTATTCTTAAGGTTTTGATTTAGAATATTTGTAAGATTTGGTTAAATTATTTATTGAAATAATCATGTTATTTCTTCTTTAACCATTTAATAGCATTTTAAAATTTTAATAGAGTTTATAGCACTATACTTTTTTCTATTGAAAAATTATGTTCTTTAGGCATTAGGAATCCAAATAGCGTTTCAGGACTAAGGTTTTAAAAAACTACACTTATCACAGAAACATGATTCTATGTACTTCCTTAAAAAGTAATAATCAATTCTCACAATAACAAGACCTTTAACTGGCCTAATTTGTGATGCTTCTTAAGATTTCAGGGTTCTGGTGCAGATTCACAGTTCATGTGAAGAATCTGAGGTTACCACAACATTTATCTCAAAGAGGAGATTTTTAGAAGCAAGAGCTTGGACTTTCTGCATTTCCACAACAGAACTGTGAAACAAAACAGAACTGTGCTTTGTTATTCTTTGTCCCAGATATTTCATATATCTTTCTCCCAATATTTTATTCTGAAAATAATTCAAACTAAAATAATTTTTGAAAATTCTGTCAAAAATTGTATAGCAGCAACATATATTTGATGAATGATGAGTATGTATTTTATCTTTTGAAAAAATTCAGTTCTACTGAGATATAATTGATGTATAACATCGTATGTTTCAAGTGTATAACATAATGATTTGATATTTATATTTTTTACAAAATGATTACCACAATGAGTTTGGTTAACATAATTCACCTCAGATAATAATAATGTTTTCTTGTGATGAGAACTTTTAAGATCTACTCTCTTTAGTTCAGTTCAGTTCAGTTCCAGCACTTGGTCGTGTCCAACTCTTTGCGACCCCATGAATCTCAGCACGTCAGGTCTCCCTGTCCATCACCAGCTCCCGGAGTTTACTTAAACTCATGTCCATTGAGTCGGTGATGCCATCCAGCCATCTCATCCTCTGTTGTCCCCATCTCCTCCTGCCCTCAATCCCTCCCAGCATCAGGGTCTTTAACAATGACTCGACTCTTCACATGAGGTGGCCAAAGTATTGGAGTTTCAGCTTTAGCATCAGTCCTTCCAATGAACACCCGGGACTGATCTCCTTTAGAATGGACTGGATGGACCTCCTTGCAATCCAAGGGACTCTCAAGAGTCTTCTCCAACACCACAATTCAAAAGCATCAATTCTTCAGCGCTCCGCTTTCTTCACAGTCCAACTCTCACGTCCATACATGACCACAGGAAAAACCATAGCCTTGACTAGACGGACCTTTGTTGGCAAAGTAATGTCTCTGCTTTTTAATATTCTATCTAGGTTGGTCATAACTTTCCTTCAAAGGAGTAAGCGTCTTTTAATTTCATGGGTCAGTCACCATCTGCGGTGATTTTGGAGCCCCAAAAACTAAAGTCTGACACTGTTTCCACTGTTTCGCATCTATTTCCCATGAAGTGGGACCGGATGCCATGATCTTAGTTTTCTGAATGTTGAGTTTTAGGCCAACTTTTTCACTCTCCTCTTTCACTTTCATCAAGAGGCTCTCTAGTTCCTCTACTCTCTTAGCAACTTTCAAATACACTACAGAGTGTTGTTAACTATAGTCACCATGCTGTATATTACACCCCCAGAACTTATATTATATATGTGCATATACATATGTATCTTATAAAACTGGAAGTTTGTACCTTTTGACCACCTTCACATAAACCCTTCTTTTGTATAGACCGTTCCTTCTTAGCAGTTTTCCTTGCTGTTTCACTTTATTTTCCAACTCAAACTGTTAGTGTCAGCCTACCCATCTCATTAGTAGTAAAAGGATCAACATTTATAACATACAGAGGCCATTAAAATGCCTTCCTGTTGATTTGGGTTCTGGCTACTATGGTCCTTAGAAGAAGCAAATCAAAGAACCACATTTTCCCTAAATCCCAAACCTTTAGCCTGATAAAAGTATTTTCCCCTGAGCTTGTGAGTTTATTTTATATTAAAAAGTTTCATAAAAATCAAATCATATTAAAAAAAGAGTAAACTACATGAAATTGGGACTATTTCAGGAAACTTCCAATCCCCTCACTAAAGTTTGAAATGTGCTCTTTCAATTCATTCCTGGTTTAATTTCCATGTATATATTGGCCTTTTATACTTTTGACTATATTAAAAAAATTTTAAACCTTGAATAGAAATATATCTCAGTGCCCTTGGATATGGAATTTCAAAGATCATCCTTTTCCCCCACAATTTCCCTTACGTTTATGAGTTTTTCTACCTGGATTCAGTGGATACTTGATCTTCTTTTGTGTATACGTCCTTCATTTTTCAAATGTTCATTCCAGGACCTGAGATGATTGTGCTCTTGTATTGCTGAAGCCGGAGTTCCAAACATGTTGGGTGATCATTCTGAGGGCCAGTATATTGTTTCACCAGAGCCCCACATTCTGTGACTATTACTGCCCATCTGCTGAAGCTGACGGTGTTTTCTCCTCACTGATATCCCCAGTCAACCTAAAGCTACCCTCCAGAAAGCAGCAATAAAAGCTGGGTGGTTTATGGGCTTGTATATTTGCTTTGCAAGTGTTCTCCAGTGCCACATTTCTGGGCTAGTAATTTTCAAACATTAATTTGTTATGATAATATAAGGCTCTTCAAATATCATCTTACATGGTAGTCCACAAGGTAAACTAGATGAAAAGGTTGTTGCTCTGGTTGATGAAGGGATAGGGCCTGGAGTCCTGTGAGCTCAGAGTTCCGCTTCTCCTGCTCGCTCATGTAGAACAGCACCTACAGGTCTCGGTAGAAGTCCTTGTGTGACGGTCTCAAGATGGCAAAGTCACAAATAACAGACCTTAAGAGAAATGCTTCTGTTAATGTGTTTTGTTTGACCTCTATAGTGTTCTTATTAACTGTATTTTTTTCCCAGCTGCTTTATTTTCAAAGAAATCACAATGAGCTCTTTCAGCTGCTTAACTTGATACTTTACCTCTACATTTCTAAATATTATGGGTTTACTGCCATTTTTTTCTTTACTTTTTACTTTTTTACTGGTTAGTATTTATAAACATACCAAGAAGTTTGGTATTTGGAGACACAAAATCCAGAAGCTGAACTACATAGCAACCAAAAGGTGGAAGGGTGTGTTTTACTGTAACTTACCATCAACCAATTTCTTTCCACCCCTTAACTGAGAGAACCAGGGATTTGAGAATGTCTTCTACAGCGCCCCTGTAGATTTTCTTTGACCGGAGGACCCTAAAATGATTTTAAAAAAGACAAATTGCTATATCTTCCTGAGCTTAGCAATTTCACAATTAAATTTTCATATCAATTAATTTTGACCAAAGGGCAACTATCCCCTTCTTGCTGCTGCTGCTGCTGCTGCGAAGTCACTTTAGTCGTGTCCAACTCTGTGCGACCTCATAGACGGCAGCCCACCAGGCTCCCCCGTCCCTGGGATTCTCCAGGCAAGAACACTGGAGTGGATTGCCATTTCCTTCTCCAATGCATTTATTACATTGTGCCTTGTGCTCAGTTGTGTCCGACTCTTTGAGACCCCATAGAATGTAGCCCACCAGCCTCCTCTGTCCCTGAAATTTTCCAGGCAAGGATACTGGAGTGGGTATTCATTTCCTCCTCCAGAGGATCTTCCCACCCCAGGGATCGAACCCATGTCTCTTGTGTCTCCTACATTGCAGGCAAATTCTTTACCGACTAAGCCATCAGGAAATCCCTTTTTAAGTATACTTTAGGTTTTTTCCTCAATATTTTCATTGTTACTGGCTGCAGTTTACTTTCTTTTAATATATATTCTATTATCACTTGTATATATTGAAAGTATAATAAATTTTTCTGTAATAATTTCAATTGAATGAATTTGGTTTTTTTGGCTATACAAGTAAATATTGTAAGTTTATTTGTATAAAATATGGACTATTTTGCCAATTTCCTTTTCTTCTTTTTCTGTATTTGTACTGGAAAATTTGTATCTCCCATTCTTTTTTTTTTCTTTTGGTCTTTATGCCTTGGCTGGGACTTTCAGAGCAATAATGATACATAAATTTGATTGTGGCCACCCTTTGGTTGCTCCAGCCTTAATAGGAATTCTTTAATAGCTTGGGCTTCCCTGGTAGTTCAGCTGGTAAAGAATCCACCTGCAATGCAGGAGACCCAGGTTCAATTCCTGGGTTGGGAATATCCACTGGAGAAGGGATAGTCTACCCACTCCAGTATTCTTGGGCTTCCCTGGTGGCTCAGCTGGTAAAGAATCTGCCTGAAATGCAGGAGACCTGGATTCAACCCGTGGGTTGGGAAGATCCCCTAGAGAAGGGAATGGCTACCCACTCCAGTATTCTGGTCTGGAGAATTCCATGGACTATATAGCCCATGGGGTTGCAAAGAGTTGGACATGACTGAGCAACTTTAATAATAGAGGCAGTGAGTTTTATTCCTGGTCTAGGATCTAAGACTGCCCACATACCATGTGGCGAGGCCAAAGGATTTTTTAAAAAATTGTTTCAGGTATATTCACAATTGCTTGTTAAAGTATTTTTGTGATGGCTGTTTACAAATCCTCTCAGGTAACTCCAAAGTCTGTGTCATCTCATTGCTGACATTTGTTGACTGCCTTTTCTAATTCAAGTTGAGATTCTCCTGGTTCTCTGTAAGATAAGTATTTCATTTGTATCCTGGAGATTACTCTGTTTCCTCTTCACCTTCTTTTGTGCAGGTATTCATGTAGGTTTGCATTTGTTAAATATGGACAATTACAATACACTGTTGCTGCTGCTGCTAAGTCGCTTCAGTTGTGTCCGACTCTCTGCGACCCCATAGACAGCAGCCCACCAGGCCCCGCTTTCCCCGGGATTCTCCAGGCAAGAACACTGGAGTGGGTTGCCATTTCCTTCTCCAATGCATGAAAGTGAAAAGCGAAAGTGAAGTTGCTCAGTCGTGTCCGACTCTTAGCGACCCCATGGACTGCAGCCTACCAGGCTCTTCCATCCATGGGATTTTCCAGGCAAGAGTACTGGAGTGGGGTGCCATCGCCTTCTCCCTACAATACACTACACTTGTTGAAATGCTGTCTTGGCACTTCACTTTTTCGTACAAAGAGCCTCTCTGAGAAACCCCACATACTTTGGCTAAATTCACTGTCCAATTTATACTTACAATTTTTTTCTTACTGCTGTCATTTGACTTTTAACATCTTTTACTTTTAAAGTCCATAAATATTTATTTTTAAAAAGAATATTTTATTATTTATCTTCTCCCACAGAGGGTTGCCCCAGGCCGTTTCCATCTGTCCCACCTTTTCCAGCCATGTTCTCAGCAGCTAATTAGAATACAGGTATTTAGCTTGCTGTTTTTGTTATTCAGTCATTAAGTTGTGTTTGACTCTCTGCGACCCCATGGACTGCAGCACACCAGGCGTCCCTGTGCTTTTTTATTTCCTGGAGTTTGCTCAAATTCATGACTATTGAGTTGATGATGCTATCTAACCACTTTGTCTTCTGCCGCCCCCTTTTCCTCTTGCCCTTAATCTTTCCTAGCATCAGGGTCTTTTCCAACGTCTCGGCACTTCGCATCAGGTGACCAAAGTATTGGAGCTTCAGTCTCAATCCTTCCAATGAATATTCAGGGTTGATTTCCTTTAGGATTGAGTTTGATCTCCTTGCTGTCCAAGGGACTCTCAAGAATCATCTCCAGCACCACGGTTCGAAAGGATCAATTCTTTGGTGCTGAGTATTTAATACTCCTCAGATCTTTCTGAGATATGAAATTTTGCAGGATCGTGAGGCTCTCTCACCTTCGACTCTCATAGAGAGCCTGGGATTCTGACTTCGTTTCCCAGTCATTTCTTTCCCATAGCCCCACCATCCTTCCTTCTCTAGGGCGCCTGAACTGCCTTCCAGAGAGCATATTTGTACCCACACTCAGTTTAGCAACAACTGTTGCTAATTAACTTATTCAGATTATTTCTTCTAGAAGAGTGATGTGAAAGTGAAAGTTGCTCAGTCTTGTCCGATTCTTTGCAACCCCATGGACTATACTGTCCATGGAATTCTCCAGGCCAGAATACTGGAGTGGATAGCAGTTCCCTTCTCCAGGGGATCTTCCCAACCCAGGGACTGAACCCAGGTCTCATGCATTGCAGGCGGATTCTTTACCAGCTGAGCCACAAGGGAAGCCCTAGAAGAGTGATGTAATGGCTTCTAAATATTGGACAGAACTGCTTTTGAGCACTGTGAAATTATTCAACTGGCAAAGTAAGCACTAAAATCAAAGTTAAATCACTTTCTCACCTACACTTAGGCTCTAGACTCTGGAGGAGGAAGGCCAGTAGGGCTACAGGAAGAGAGGGTGAGAAGAGAGACTCAGAGAGACTCCAGATTGTCCCTGGAGTGACAGCCCAAAGGCCCCTGGAAAGCTCCACATTTCAGAAAGATTCAGAGAGTACTAAAAAATTAGTAAAATATGTATATTCTCATCAACAATTGGACCTAGCTGGACCAGGTGGGATGTGAAAATGACCTGACAGCATAGGTAGGAAAACAAAAATAGTAAAACAATCGCAGAACTTGCAAAACAGAGAAGAGATGCTAAAAATTCAGTGATAGAAATAGTAAGCAGGTCTTCCCTGGTGGTCCAGTGCTTAAGAACCTGCCTGGCAATGCAGGGGACATGGGTTCGATACCCAGTCCGGGAAGATCCCACATGCTATAGAGCAACTAAGCCTGAGTGCCACTACTACTGAAGCCCGATCCTCTAGAGCCTGTGCTACACAACAAGAGAAGCCACCGCAATGAGAAACTCACACTACACAGGTCACCACGACTAGAGAAAGCCTGCGTGCAGCAATGAAGACCCGGCGCAGTCAAATAAAGAAAGAGCAAGCAAATGGACAATCTCCTTGCTTTCCTAATTTCAATTTTTCTTATTTTATTCATATCCAGGATGTAGTCTTCTCATTTTAAAGTATGTGGTAAATGTTCCCTTCTTACAGACCAGATAGTGGTGTCTTTGGATTTGAATGTGTAAACTTGATAGGAAATGGAGGCCTTTTCATGGGAACACTGTGCCAGAGAGGGCCTCCTCCTATCTAACTGGGCTGGTGAGTAATGTGTTGAGCAAGGTGAGCCTGCTTTCCACTGTTATTCATGCAGGAACTTGTTTTAACTGTGCTTCCCTCATTAGGCAGATCAGCGGCCTGTAGGTGGCTGAGTGCATGAATAAATAAAACTATAATAATATGGAGGACTTGGCCTACTACCTCAAAGCTATTTTCTGACTGATTACATGACCGGTGATAGAGGGGCAGTAGGAATGCGAGGAGAGGAAAGTACTTTGCCGGGAGGAGGAAAAAAGGGTATAGGTCCCGAACAAATGGAAAGAATGAGGCCCCTGGACCGTAGACTGATGGATGGGCTGCTCCTGGGCCTGTGCCTCCCAGACAGGTGTGCAGTTGTGTGCATGCGTTATGTTTATATCCTAGCGCTGCAGCTCTGTGTTTCTCTAGCCTCGTGCCTTCAGCTTCTTATCTGTGTTCCACATGGCATCTCAATGTCTGGCCTCTGCCCAGCTCAGTCTGTGGTTTTTTTTTTCTTTTTTTTTTTTTTCTTTTTTGAAAAAGAAGCCATTTGCAATTTTAAAAGATATTTTGATGTATTTATTTGGCTGCACTGGGTCTTAGTTACTACAGGTGGGATCTTTAGTCTTGGCATGTGAACTGTGTGTTGCTGCATGGTGATCCAATTCCCTCACCTGGGCTAGAACCCAGGTCCCTTCATTGAGAGCATGGAGTCTTACCCACTGGACCACCGGAAGTCCCTCAGTCTGCTTTCTAGCCATCTTACCACTCCCCCATCTTGTTTCTGTTAGTGGGCCTGGATATTTGATTAAGGGGTTCTGAGGACAATCCATTTCTTTACCTATCAACCCCCCACCAATTCCTCTCATTACCTCCATCCTGCTTATCAAACCTGGTCCCAGAAGACCTGAGAAGCTAACTCCCCTTGAGGAGGTGCAGTCCCAAAGTGTTTGCATTTTTAGAGGCAACCATGTGAGAGTGTTAGTTGCTCAGTCCTGTCAGACTCTTTGCGACGACCCCATGGACTGTGTCCCACCAGGGTCCTCTGTCCATGGGATTCTTCAGGCAAGAATACTGGAGTGGGTAGCCATTCCCTTTTCCAGGAAATTTTCCCAGCCTGAATATCGAACCAGGGTCTCCTGCATTACAGGCAGATTCTTTACCATCTGAGCCACCAGGGAAGCCCCTAAGAGGCAACAAACTTCATGTCAAACAAAGCAATCTCTAATTATATTGCTTTAGGCGTCAGTAGAAAGAAAAATGCTCTTTGGAGAAGATTGAAGGGAGAGATCCTATGGGTGTTTAGAATTTTGACTTAATAACTAAATCACCATTTTTCTGTCTATAAAATGCAGATTATAATAATATATAACAGAATTTTTGAGGTTTAAAGTGAGAGTGCCTATATCAACTTCCGTGTCACATACAAGAATAAGTGCCTGATAAATGACTGCTGCTGCTTCTGCGGCGGCAACTATTCAGCTATGTCTCTGTACCAGGCACAGAGCCAGGCAGTGGGGAGACCGCCAAATACAATAATAACAAGATCATTCTCCAGACCCCTAGGAGCTCAACCCAAGGAGAGATCATGAGCATTTTGACAGGCTAGTTAATTCTTCCCTAAAATGTTCTCATACATGTTACCTCACTCAACTCATTTTTTGCCAGGTATGTGTAATTTTCTTGGTTTCCAAGAGACTAGAAGATTCCAAATGACTTGCCCAAGTTCCACACCCAATGTGGAGCAGACTTTTTTTTTTTTAAGCGAACATGACTCAAAGCTATGTATATCACAGCAAAATACATTTATTACAAATAATCCTTACCACATTACTGAGCTCAGGACCATGGGAGGGGAGGACCCATGAAACCCAAGAGAAAATTCTGCAAATTTTTCTATTCAAAGCATGCATCTGAGTTATGGCTCAGAAAATATGACCAATGTAAATGTAACATTATGATAGGAAATCATCAAAAATGCTTCTTAAAACAGATTTTATTCATGCTGTCACACTGGATGACACTGGAAGAGCCACAGGCCAGTTCTCTCTCCTCCTTACCTTCTGTACGTATTTTTAAATGGGATAGAGGTTAGTGGAGGGTAGCTTAGCATGAGTAGACAGTCAAATAAGCCCCATGTTGCAGTATACCCTTCATAAAAGTGAGCACTTAATTCAGAAGCACACCTGTCACTTTAATTATGATTTTGTCAATAAATTTTAGTGCCTATGAGAGGTGCTAAAGTGAAATTACATTTCCTCTTTCCTGGCACAATAACGAAGGGGGACGAAATCTGCAGTCAATGACTCTATCCCCCCTGCCTCCATAGGGGACCTGGATACCAGAGCCAAGATCTAATTGAATCTCGTGGTTTGTTCCTATGAATTTCACAGCTTTGGTTGCTACTGTGAATGAGATGTATTTTTCTATTTAATGATGCATGTTAACATATACCATTACATTTTCATGGCTCATTTTGGCAACCCAAAATTTGATTGTCTCTTAAAGATCACTCTATTGCTCTGTCCCCTTGAAGATGGAAAGTTGACTGTGATGGTGATAGAGGAGGAGAACGTTGTGGGGAAGGCAATTTTGCATCAAGTGTGGGGTGGAGGTATCTGGGTCCTTCAGCACGGCATTGGAGGAGCTCTAAGTGTGCAGCCCTGAGCACCATTTGCCTGGGAAATGGTGGCAGTAGGGTCTCCACTGTAGGATCTCCCTCTCCGAAGTCTCACATATAGTGTGAGTGGGCATTCCTGGTTGCATGGCTTCAGGCTCCACCTTGCTGTCCTCCCACAAATTTTGTGAACTGGCCAATATCCTTTCACATGTTCCTTTCTTATTTAAGCCAAGCCTAGTCCCTTACCCACAATCTGTGGATTGCTTTGTAAAAAGCAATTTGATAGGTTATACACACTGAATGGCTTCCCAGGTGGTGTTAGTGGTAAAGAACTCGCCTACCCATGCAGGAGACATAAGAGACATGGGTTCGATCCCTGGATTGGGAAGATCTGCTAGAGGAGGAAATGGCAACCCACTCCAGAATCCTTGCTTGGAGAATCCCATGGACAGAGGAGCCTGGTGGGCTACAGTCCATGTTGTTGTTCAGTTGCTCAGTCATGCCCAACTCTTTGTGACCCCATGGACTGCAGCACACCAGGCTGTTCTGTCCTTCACCATCACCTGGAACTTGCTCAAACTCATGTCCATTGAGTCAGTGATGCCATCCAATCATCTCGTCCTCTGTCATCCCCTTCTTCTCTTTCCTTCAATCGTTCCCAGCATCAGGGTCTTTTCCAATGAGTCAGTTCTTTGCATCAGGTAGCCAAAGTACTGGAGCTTCAGTTTCAGCATCAGTCCTTCCAATGAATACTCAGGACTGATTTCCTTTACGATTGACTGGTTGGATCTCCTTTCAGTCCAAGGGAATCTCAAGAGTCTTCTCCAACACCACGGTTCAAATGCATCAATTCTTCAGTGCTCAGCCTTCTTTATGGTCAAACTCTCACATCCATACATGACCACTAGAAAACCCATAGGGTCGCAAAGAGTCAGACATGACTGAGTGACTAACACATTGACAAGGCATTCCCAAAACATTATTATGTGATAAAAGCAAAATGCAGTATCACCGAACAAGGTGACATATTTCTTCATGTATGTGCATATTTGTAACTGTGTAAAGAACTTCTGAGAGATAGCAAAAGCAAACGATAATAGTGGCCACCTCTGGGGAAGGCAGTGGGGGCAATAAGTGTAGACTTGTGTCTTTCACTCTGTATACTTTCTCTTGATTTTTTTACAGAAGGAGTGCTTTTAAGTATTGCTTATATATTCAACACAGCAAAGCAAAACAAACAGAAAAGATAAAATCAGTGGGCCTGAGGATAGCAAATAGAGAACAGGAGCCTCCAGCTCATTATCAGCTTGATGCCACTGAACAAATACTATGAGCACTGTGCCATGTACTGTTGCTGTTTAGTCTCTGAGTCGTGTCCGACTGTTTTGCCACACCATGGACTGTAGCCCGTCAGGCTTCTCTGTCCATGGAATTCTCCAGCAAGAATACTGATGTGTGTGTTTAGAATACTGAAATGGGTTGCCATTTCCTTCCCCAGGCTATCTTCCCGACCCAGTGACCGAACCCGCAGTTCCTGCATTGGCAAGCAGATTCTTTACCACCGAGCTACCAGGAAGACTGTCAGTGAACCAGACAAACAGATATATACTATACAGTGTTGTAAATGGGAAGATAACAATATGAAGAAGGTTTGTGGGGAGCCCCTGCTCACCCACCCCAGGAAGAACGAAAGAGGTAGGGCAAAAACTTCCTTGAGAAGGTGACACAAACTCTCCAAGTCTTGAAGAGCAAGAGAAAAGAAGAGAAGGAAGGGTTCAGAGTAGGTTTGACTTTCTATGAAGTACAAGCAGCATTATAATTCTCCTCTAGCTCATCCTCAGCAAAGCTGTTTTTCCCCACCACATGAACAAGACAGCCAAAGCAGACCACATCAGAGAGAACGGTTAACAAGTAGCAGCACATCAGAGCATTCTATCTGAGCCCAAATAGCCACAGGCAGCACAGGCAGGTTCCAAGGCCAACTTGCAGACAGCTGTCTCCATCACCAGGAGTAATGCAGAAACCAAGAGGCTCCCTTGGGGCAACGTTGTCATAACTATCACTGGCGTGTTTTCCAGGCAGTGTGGGGGCATTTACTGAGTGTTTACTGTGTTATAAACTATTGAGTCCTTTATACAAAGATCACAGAATCAGGTTGCATAAGCCCTGATGGATAAATAGCTAATGCTTATCTTCATCACCCTGCACCCTAAACCTGTGACCTTGTCCCACTTTCTTGTTATCTACCTCATTCCTCATTCCTTTCCCTCACGGTGCCTACTAGTGGCCACCCCCGTGCCTTTCAGTAGTCAGGACCTCCCAAACTCTTCTCAGTAACCCTACCTTTCAGCTTCTGTTTGAACATCCAGACTTTTCCTTTCTCAGCAGCCAATTTTTGACACTCCCAGTATGACTTGTCTTGGTCTAGCTGAGTCTTGGAGCAAGTCTGGTAAAGTCAGCTTTCCAGTGTGATGATGAAAGATGATGGCTTGATGAGTAACTCCTTCCAGGTAAGAGATGCATATTTTAATCAAGTCTCTAGGGCAAGAAATCTCTTAAGCCCAAAGAGGAAAACCAATACACGGGGAATTTAACCACGGTATCGCCCCACCCCACCACCCCACCATTCTGGTCAGAATTAATCACCTGGGCTGTGCACCTGCTGGTCTAGATCATCCTCTTGTCCAGCCCAGTTAGGTGCCTGTGACTATCCCCACTCTAGTCTGTGAGCTCCCTGAGGGCAGCCCTCAACATGAACCTCCTGTTGTAGAGCTCATGAAAGTCAGCTTGAGCTCACTCATCCAAAGAAGTTTTGAACTCCAACTGTGGGTAAGAAGCTGCTAGTTCTGGGGACAAAAAAAGAGAGAAATGCTCTGAAGGAGTCCACTGTATGTAGAACAGTTCTTCTTCCTGATTCATGAGGGTTTATATCCAATGGGAGAGAAGAGACAGTCCAGGCATAAATAAACCCACTGCAAAGTCAAACACATACAAGTAACAGTGTTTCTCACATCACAGCAGCAGTTAAGCTGAGTGAAATATATGGACAGGTCTCTGGTATTAGAAGAACAGTATTAACATTCCAATAGAGTGGTGGGTTTTTTCCCTTAGTTTTCTATTTTATTATGAAGCATTTTGAATAATAAAGATACTAATATAGAAAATATCTTTACAACTGAGCCACCTGGGAAGCCCAGGAGTTGTTTTAGGTTCTTTTAATTCATTAAATCTCTTAATCTTTACTACAGCCTTTCGAGAGACACAGTATTGAGTTGGCCAAAAGGTTGTTCTGGCTTTTCTGTACCATCTTACCCCAAGCAAACTATTTGGCCAACCCAACTTTTTGGCCAACTCAGGTTTGTATTTTGAGGCTATGGATTCTGGGATGAAGTAAGTATCCTAGCCAAGATGACAGAGCCAAGACATGGCAGAAGCAGGACTTCAGACCAAATCTCAGGGGCCTCCAGAGCCCACGGTGTTACACGAAGAGAGATGACACCCTCAAGAAAACATACAAAACTAATTTCTACCAAAAATTGTAACTTGAATCTCATCTAGAAAAAAACAAACCAAATTGAGGGACATCCTTCAAAACAATTGAAATACACTCTTCAAAAATATCGATGTCATGAAAGACAAAAACTAAGGAAACATTGCAGATGAAAGAACACTAAAGAGACATGACAGCTTAATGCAATGTGTTACACTAGCAGGGGAGAATGTTTTACAAAATATTGCTGGGGCTACTGGCAAAATTAAGCAGATTGCATTTTAGATGATAATATTGTTGTTGTTCAATCACTAAGTTGTGTCCAACTTTTTGCAACCCCATGAACTGTAGCACCCCAGGCTTCCCTTTCCTTCACAATCTCCTGGAGTTTGCTCAAACCCACGTCCACTGAGATGGTGATGGCATCGAACTATCTCATTTTCTGTCAACCCTTTTGCTTCCTGCCCTCAATCTTTCCCAATATCAGGGTCTTTTCCAGTGAGTTGGCTCTTCATGTCAGGTGGCCAAAGAATTGGAGCTTCAGCTTGAGCATCAGTCCTTACAGTGAATATTCAGGGCTGATTTACTCTAAGATTAATTGGTTTGATATCTTTGCTGTCCAAGCGACTCTCAAGAGTCTTCTCCATCACCACAATTTGAAAGTATCAATTCTTCAGTGCTAAGCCTTCTTTATGGTCCAGCTCCCACATCTGTACATGACTACTGGAAAAACCATAGCTTTGACTATTAAACAGATGGGGAAACAGTGGAAACAGTGGCTGACTTTATTTTTCTGGGCTCCAAAATCACTGCAGATGGTGATTGCAGCCATGAAATTAATAAAAGATTCTTGCTCCTTGGAAGGAAAGTTATGACCAACCTTGACAGCATATTAAAAAGCAGAGACATTACTTTGTCAACAAAGGTCTGTCTAGCCAAGGCTATGGTTTTTCCAGTGGTCATGTATGGATGTGAGAATTAGACTAAAAAGAAAGATGAGCGCAGAAGAATTGATGCTTTTGAACTGTGGTGTTGGAGAAGACTTTTGAGAGTCCCTTGGACTGCAAGGAGATCCAACCAGTCCATTCTAAAGGAGATCAGCCCTGGGTGTTCATTGGAAGGACTGATGTTGAAGCTAAAACTCCAGTACTTTGGCCACCTCATGAGAAGAGCTGATTCATTTGAAAAGACCCTGATGCTGGGAAAGATTGAGGGCAGGAGGAGAAGGGGACGACAGAGGATGAGATGGCTGGATGGCATCACTGACTCAATGGACATGACTTTGGATAGACTCTGGGAGTTGGTAATAGATAGGGAGGCCTGGCGTGCTGTGGTTCATGGGGTCGCAAACAGTCAGAAATGACTGAGCGACTGAACTGAACTGACTATTAAATGAACATTAAATTTTCTGAATTTGATCTTAGTCATGACGACTTTGAAGGAAAACATCTCCGTTCTTAGGAGAAACATTTCTTTCGTTATTCATAAGACTGATCACTTACTTCTAACATACCTATAGATTACTTGTAATTCTTTTATGAATATCCTATTGTTATCTTTGGGCAAATTAAAAATGAGGCTATGATATGACTAGATTAATTTCAGTTTTGTTTTTATCTAGTTTTTTAATGAAATTTACTGCCTGCATATTGAGTGGATCACAGAATCAAGGAATGAATTGGAACAACAAGGCTGGAGGAGAAAAGAACTAGCATTTGATAATGCCATTTTTAAGGAGTTGGTGGGTTTCTTTGGTATGAGGCCCCTGGCTCTTCAATCATGAACTGTTCTCTAGTGGGGCTGTGACTACATTCTACCTCATTAAGTGCCAATTACACTCTCAGACTTCAAACATGACACTTGCGCCTGAATTCAAACTGTCATTATACTAAAAATGCATTAGTATGCTTTTAATTTAAAACCTACAGCCTTCGACAAGTTTAGGGGTAAAAGAGAGAAAATTCCATTACAAAACTGCCAATTAAATGGCTGTGGTAAGGGAGAGAAGTTTCAGTCAGGTCCTATAAATATAATCTTTAGAGACTCACCCCGAGGAGGACTTCTCCAAGAGGTCAGACTGGGCTAAGGCTGCTTGTTGGTAGTCCAGCAACGTTTCTCTGGCACTTACTTAAAGCGTTTGATTATTGTCAGGGCCCGTCATGGGTGTCTGTCTCCCCTGTGAACTATGTGCGTCTCAAGGAAAGATAGGCTTATTTCCTTTGACCTCAGTTATCTAACCCAGTTCCTGGCATTCAGATGAAGGTCTGTAAAAAGTTAGTGAATTAATCTAAATTTCTGTTTTTTTTTTTTTTAAAGCATGTCCAAGTGCATTTATGTGTGTCTCTGCGTCTATATCTAAAAGTCAGGGTCTGATGACTCCAGTGGTCACCTTGCTCACCCTTTTGTTTATATAGAGTTCTAATAAGTGAATCTAGTTTCATGCCTGCAGTAAGAACCAAAAAATGGAACAGAAAAAAGAGGTTTTGTAGTCTGCTTCTAGAAGAGAATATTCATAGCAGCAACAAGTAATACCCCAACAGAGATGAGAAACAGAAAATTAGGGAAAGTATAAGTCTGGAGATATTTACTATAATTGATGTCTATAAAGACAATGCTGATTCACCAAATGATGATTAGATTGCACTACGTATACTCTGGTTCAGCAGACAACAAAATATATAATGTTTTTAAAAGTTAAAATAAAAATTTTACGAAATATTTAAAGTGTGGATTTTTTTTTGTTGGGGGGAACACGTTATTCATGTCCAGAGTTTAATAGATGGGGAACAGCTATACGTGCATCTTTAATTGTTGTTTTTACTGAATGTTCTCAGGGCTCCTGCTTTTAATTTTAAAGAAGATGAGTTAGAACATTTTGTATTTCTCCCTTCCAGAAAGACCCCACCAAAAATGAATTACTTTTGTGGCCCTTGACCAAATTTTGTCAGAAATGAAACATGACTTCCCTCAGGCACCTTTACAGCCTCCCGGAGGAGGGACAAGAGATGGGCCAGCCCCTTCCCTTCCTCCCACACACTTCCAGTCCTGTCAACACTGCAGCTGCCTGCGTGGCAGAGGCAGGTCAGAAAACAGGGCTTTCCCAGCCCTCGGTCCTCTTCCTCCACCAGGGTTCCCAGCCTCCCACCTTTCTGAAGGGTGACATTCTGAGTACAAGCAGCCTTTGTCAGTCTCCATCAGCACAGGGAGCAAACTCCTGGGAGCCGCTGGGGTGACAGACCCAGAAGCATCTACGCATGACCAGGGAGCGGTTCATCCAAACAGTTTCACGGGGGCTCCTCGGGAGCCCCTGCCTGCATTTCAGCGCTGCACACCGTGAGGTCCTTGTTTTCAGAGCTCAGAAACAGCTGTCCTGGCCTCCTAGTTCCTAATTCCTTTGGCCAGAGGCCTTATACAGAACTCGTTGCCTCTGGAGATCAAGCTTCCAGCTCTCAAGGACAGGACGGTGCTGCCTCCAGCCCAGCCCCTCTTGCTAGCTGGCTCACCGCCTCCCCCTCAGCTCTCAGAGCCCCACTGGGGAGGGGTAGCTGGGGGCTGACAAACTCTTTGGGTTCTGCCCAGTTTCTCAGTGCTTGGCCCGGCTCTAAGGAATCTGGCCTTATTCTTCTCAGCACACCCACCGTCCCTCTTTTGCCAGGGATCTGTGCTCTGCAGAGCACAGCAGACGCCTACTGAATTAGATTTATTTGTCTGTGTTTTCAGATAGAGAACCATAAACTGTTCCACTCATTCACTTAAAAAACTTTACAAACAAAGCTTGTGAGACTTGTGGAAAAAGAAAACAAAAACAGAACCTACCTTTGGGTCTACATTTTGGCCATTGATACGTAGGGAAATAGGAAGAAAAAAGAAGATAACAGAAGAAGAGAAAGGGGCCAGGACAGGTTAAAAAGATATAAAGAGATTTAGACAGCAAGGAAGAGAAGAGCAGACATTAACTCATTGAAAAAGAAAGGACTGTCCACCTGCAGACCAGACACGCCTGCAGAAAGAGAAAGTCAGAGGGAAAGAAAGCCACAGAAAACCAAAATACTATTCCCAGAAATAGAGCGGCTCCCTGAGGACAAGCACTGTGTCTCTCTCTGTTTCTATTTCCCCCAGAACCAAACAGTGCCTGACGTAGAGCAGGCACTCAAGAGATAGTTGTTGACTGTATAAACGGACAAATGAGACAAGCGCGTGGAAGGCAACAGATAGGGAAGAAGTCTGTGTAGTCACTAAGCACAGGTGGACGTAGGTTCTGATCTTGGCTTTGTATCTTCAGATTTGTGTAATTTGGGGTAATGCACTCATTACTTTTTAAATATTTCTTGTGTCTCAGTGTCTTAATATGTCAAACACAATTCTGTTCCAGGTATTTCACTATTTTTTTCCTATCCCCAGACTACCCTTCCATGTTCTGCTTTGTGTCTCTGGGGCTACAACGTTGCAGATCGCACCCTGGCTTTGCCAACTGGCTGAGAAGGAAAAAGAGATTTGCTTCTCCCGTCTGCTTCCTGTTCCTGAGCATAGCTTCCCCCAGAACTTCTTCATCACAGCAGTGGCAGTTCTTTCCTGTAGCAGCAACTAAACTCTCTTTGCCGCTTTCCTAACACCTGCAGAGTCAGCTTCCCGGGTGCCCCTCAGAGACCCCCAGCAGAGGCCTGAGGTTCATGTCTGAAGCTCTCTGCCTCTATATTTCTAAAGTTTAATAACTTCAGCCTTTTCTTGTGGTTCCCCCACCCCCAGGGTGGTAGTTGCTTCCTGCTGCCTCTTTAGTATTTAGAGTCCTCTTTCTGCCCTTTTAGTTGCTACCCTCTGCTTAGTCGCTCAGTTGTGTCTGACTCTTTTTGACCCCATGGACTATAGCCCACCAGGCTCCACTGTCCATGGGGATTCTCCAGGCAAGAGTACTGGAATGGGTTGCCATGCCCTCCCCCAGGGAATCTTCCCAACCCAGGGATCAAACTCAGGTCTCCTGCATCGTAGGTGGATTCTTTACTGTCTGAGCCACCAGGAAAACCCAAGAATACCAGAGTGGGTTGCCATTCCCTTTTCCAGGGGAACTTCCCGACCCAGGAATCAAACCAGGGTCTCCTGCATTGCAGGTGGATTCTTTACCAGCTGAGCTAACCCAGGAGTCCCCACCCTTTTAGGTACTAGTTATCAATTTTATACCTTGTTAGCAATTATTTCTAATCCATTTTTTCTGTTTAAATGACTGGTACTGTTTCTGCCTCCTGCCTGAATCCTGACTGAAACACAGTAACACTGACATCATTGAATTGTGAGGCTAGCTGTGTATAGTGCTTAGAATATGGCCTGGCTATAGTGAGAACCCAGTAACTATGAGCAGTGTAGTACATGGAGACACAGACAGCACATTTAGACCATAATACTGGAGGTGACACAGGTGGGTTTTCATGGAGCAAGACATCGACCTTATGACCTTTGGAGACATTGACAGGTGTGCTCTGCCCTTACACCTATGGCAGAGACAAAGTATCCAAGTCAAGTCATTGAATCTAACACACCACTGATTGGCAAGTGAAAAGTGAAAGTGTTAGTCGCTCATTTGTGTCTGAGTCAAACCCAGTCTCCTGCATTACAGGTAGATTCTTTATCATCTGAGCCACCAAGGAAGCCTGATTGTTAAATACACCATTCATTAATTATATGTATGACTAAGAAAATTTGAAAATCACTATCAATTAAACTAGGATTTTTCAGGTGAAGCCAGTGGTAAAGAATCAGCCTGCCAAGGTAGGACATGTAAGAGATGTGGATTCCATCCCTGGGTTGGGAGGATTCCCAGGAGAAGGGAATGGCACCCACTCCAGTATTCTTGCCAAGGAAATTTCATGGGCAGAGGAGTCTGGCAGGCTACAGTCTATGGGGCCGCAAAGAGTCGGAACACAACTGAGTGACTAAGTAGACAAAACCATTAAGCTGCGGTATATTATAGATTGTGAAGCTCATTCTGATATAGAAATATTAAAATGTGAAAAAAATGTGTGCCTTAGAATTGATGAAACAGTAGTCAGCCCTCTGTATCTGTGGGTACCACATCCATGGATTCAATCATCTGTGAATCAAAAAAATTTTTTTAATTTGAGAAAGATCCAAAAAGCAAAACCTTAATTTTCTGTGTGCAGGTAACTATTTACATAGCATTTACATTGTATTAAGTATTATAAGTAATTTAGAGATGATTTCCAGGATGTACATAGGTTATATGCAAATACTACACCATTGTATATAAAGGACTTGAGAATCCACGGATTCTGGTATCCATGGAGGGTCCCAGAACCAATCCTCTGTGGGTAACAAGGGACAACTGTATTTACATTAAACTCTGGTGAATTTTAGGTAACTGTTGAATAGATCTATAGTCATTCTTCAACCGTTAATCTATACCAACATTAACAACACATACCTGCACACACACAATTAGGAAAGGTGAAGAAGAAGAAAAGAATTTCCTGGCCTTTCATGAATCATTATTTGAGGGTCCCTGAGGATGCCAACAGTTGGTGATTGGTCCCAACAAACTAGATCTTTTGTTTGGTTTAGTCTGCCTATTCTAACTAAGGTCTTACCTCTCTCTCCCAACAAAGCCTTCCAGTTTTCTGAGCAAAATAACCTAGTACACAAACCACAGACTCATCAGAAGTTTGTTTTCCATTCAAACTGAGAAGGAATGAGAATCTAAAGTGGAAAATGTCCTTGCTTACTAGCATGACTAGTGGTACAAACTAAAATTATCCTGTGTTCAGATCATTCTGTGGGCTTTTATGCGTCATACTTAAGCTTCAGTCCAAGTATGTTTCTGGAGTATGGTTACAATCAGAAAAACAAGGAATGCGAAAATAGCACCTTATGAGTCAATGGATTTCCTGGCCCCAAAGAGTTGTTACTATAGCTGGCCTCCACAGCCCCGATCACACTGGGGAACAGCCTGGAACTGACTCCACATCAAGACCACCTATCACCATATAAAACCATGAACTATAGAAAAGTGCTGAACTGATGGAACTTAAGGAAGGAGAGAGGAAGTAAGAGAGATGGATGAGTGTGAAACTAATTGGCAGTTGATTTGAAGAAGGAAACAAACTAAACGCAAGGTCTTCAGACAGTGTCCATTGACGGAGGCTTATTTTCTTTAATTTTCACACACTCGTCAAACAGGGGGAACTGTAATCCATCTCTTTCACTGCCTTCATCCTCTGACTTGATATGATGGCAGAAAATCACAGTAGAGACTCAGCCTCTTCTAAAGCTCTGTCCACTCTGCTGGCACACTTGTTTAAAAATCCTTTCCATGCCTCTCTGTCTCAGCTTGCAATTTTTTTTCCTGGGATGTGTAAGGAAGAAAATTTAGCACCACCAGGTAATAATATTGGAAAGGAGGAAGTGTGGGCTGCAAAAGGGGGAGGAAATGAACCTACTGGGCTAGTGTTGTAAGATTCTCAGAAAGAGTAAACAAATTGCTGGAAGAACACCAAGAGAAGACGCGGAGAGGGAGGTAGATTAATCAGCTGATGTATGATGTGTGCTCTTTATTGGACACTTACTACATAACTAGCATTGTGCTGGGCCCCAGGGATGCAAAGACAAATAAGAGAATTCTAGCGCCTAGGAACTCACAGTGTAATCAATCAACCCAATACTTTCCAAAAGTTAAAAGCAGAGTTGATTCAGGGCCCACAAAAATGACAGAGGAGGAAGTGAATTAAGAGGCAATCACCCCCAGGACCTTTGTAGTTGCTATTCTTTCTGGCTGGAAGTTCTCTCCTGAGATACCTTTGTGGCTCACCCAGTCAGCCATGCTCAGAAAAGAGCTGGCATCAAGGAGACAAGGATACAATGGGTGAATCTGTAGGGTCTGTGACACCCCTGAGATCTTCCTATCAAAGATCAAATCTCTTTCCATATTATTCAACAACATTTTGCTCATAGCACTTTCTCTTCCCACATGTGTGTCAACTTTCCTCTGTGCTAAATTTCTCAGAGATAGTATTTCTGATAATATATTCTGGGATAAGTCCCTAACAGAAAGGTAAGTCGAGCCCTCTCCTGGGTGACTCAATAGCAGTCTTGGGCCCTGGAGCTCCAGGTTGCACAGCAGTAGTGAGACTCTAATTGGAAGTCAAAGGCATGCTGATGCTGGCTGGCATGGCTCACAAGAACAAAAGACTAGAGTCTTAAGAATTTTGCAAACTGGTTAATCACATGTTTATAGCTTGAAATCAGCCATATGTGAGTACTAAAACCATAGAGATTAGCCAGCAGTACACACCAGCCTTTTCCTTCTGTGAAGCTGGTTGTTATCTATTTACTAGCACACATTGCTAAGGATGATCCTTCTGGATTGCAGGGAACAGATTTGACCAAGTAGTTCCTTTAACAAAAACAAGACACAGCTTGTGAAAGGCAACAGAGAACAGTATCCTCCTTGATCCTGAGCAAGGATGAAAGTCCTCACAGGCTCCATGCTCAACAACTCCTTGAAGCAGGACTGGCAAACTTTGTAAAGAGCCATATAGTTAATATTTTCAGCTTTGCAGGCTATCCTGTCACTGTTGCTACTGTTCAATTCTGCCTTTGTAGCACAAAAACAACCAAGGACAGTACGTAAATGTTGGGGGTGGCAGTCTTCCAACAGAATTTTGTTTATGGGCACTGAAATTTGAATTTCATATCATTTTCATGTGTCTCAAAATATTCTTCTTTTGATCTCTTTTCAGTCACTTATAAGTGTAAAATCTACTCTCAGGTCACCATCTACCCAAAATCAGGCTGGATCTGGCCCGTGGGCTGTAGAGTGCCCAGTTATACAAAGTATAGCACCAGGGGCTATACTCTGCCTTGAAGTATCATCTTGTATGATATTGAATTGTACTGAAGAAGGAAAAGACATCAGCGTGTCTCAATGAATAGAAATAACAACTTTTAATTTTTTTTTTTTGGCTGTGCCAGGTCTTCATTGCAGCTCAGGGCTCTTCATTACTGCACACAGTCTTTCTCTAGTTCTCTTTCTCGAGCAGGGGCTACTCTCTAGTTGAGGTGTGTGGGTTTATTGTGGTGGCTTCTCTTGTTGCGGAGCCTGGGCTCTAGGTGTTTGGGCTTCAGTAGTTGTAGCTCATGGGGTCTGGAGTGTGGGCTGACTAATTGTGGTGCCCTGGCTTAGCTGCCCCTCGTCATGTGGGATCTAGTTGCCTGATTGTGGGTTGAACCCGTGTCCTCTGCACTGGCAGACAAATTCTTAACCACTGGAACACCAAGGAAGTCCCAACAACTCTCATTATTGACTAGTGTATGTACCAAGTGCTGTCCTAGGAAATCTATATACTTTCACTCACTTAATCCTTGATATGATCAAAAAATAAATACTATTATTGAGGCTCAGGGAAGAAAAATACCATGACCAAAGTCCCACAGTGGGAACATGGCAGAGCTGGCTGAGGTTTAGACTCAATTTTTTCCCTCATTTGAAACTTGTAATTTTACATATACCACCCCTGTTTGGAATCCGGGGTCTCACCACTAGCTCATAGATCTTCCCTCCTTCATCTGGTCATTTGCAGCTACTTCCACTTTCCTTCTTTGGTCTCCATTCACAGGACCTAGAAGCCATCTGGCAAACTTACTTCAGAAGAATAAGAAGATGGGAAAAATCACTTGCAAGTGACTTTTTTCAAGAACTACATAAGATACGAAAGTAGATTGAATAGCATTTGCAATGTGTTTCTAAAACATTAGGCTAAAAAGAGGCCTCTGGGTCATATGAGGATGAAGCAGAGTCACTGGCTGGACCTCATCCTTGACTGACGAAAGGACCAGCTCATGTCTCAGGGGCTGACAGGACAATGCTTCACACCATTTCAAAGAATAAGACAAAGAAAATGAATTCTTGAGAGGACAGTGATTCCTGGAGGGGAAAAAAAAATTATTTGGGAGCTGTATGTGTATTTGTGTGTGTGTATTTATGGAAATAATATTCACAAATAAGAAAAAAATGTAAATTACAAGGTTAAATTATTCCTAGGAGATTAAATATCATAATTTCTGTAATTATCTTACCACTACTTTAGTTAAAAAAAAATCGGATGAAGTTAATTTAAAATGTTAATATTTTTAGATCTAAATGAAATGTTTCACTATTAACACAATTTTTAAAATGCATAAAATGAATAGTATGAATGAATAAAAGATAGATTTTTATGTAGAACATAAACAACTGTTTAGCTGGAGTTCTAAGGTAAATCTAAGGGATGGTGACCTGAGTCCAATTGAGTGGTGTCCTGACAATGATTTTCCAGTTTAGGTCAGCTCTAACCACGTATGATCTTTCACTTGGACATTAATTTTACTCAGCTTTGAAATAAGCCCAATCTATCTTTGCCAATAAAACTCAGAAATCCAGGCACACAGTTAAAGCGAAACTTTGGTTCAACCCTGAAGACCAGGATAAACATTCACTGGTTTATGGAGAAAGTTGATTTGTCTCCTTAGGAAGCCAACTCTTTAGATAATAAAATGCCATGCCTGCTTAACCTTGAAAAAGGTCAAGCTACTGGTGATGAAATCCAGGCTTCAAAAAAAAGAACCAGATCTCAGAATGGAAATGATCAAGGTGACAGATGGTATCTAGTGCTGCTGAGGATTTGGGGAAACAGGCACAAGCATGTACTTTTGATGGCAGTGTAAACTGGTACAGCCTTCCTAGGCGAAAACTTGACAGCATGTAGAAGAGCCTTTTTTTCAAAAGTCTTTGACTTAGAAGTTCCACCCCTAGAAATTTACCCTAAGCCAATAGTTGAATAAATGTGTTAGGATGAACAAACAGGATTAATTTATATTTATGGTACTGATAAATTTGAAATGACCCAAATGTAATCAAAAGAAATTTAGTTAAATGAAAACCATGAAGCCATTAACTAGAATGATTTGGCTATGTTTATAGACATGAAAATATAGATGTTTATATATTGCTAAGTGGGAAAAAGTGTCCTCTGATTCTATTCACTTTGCTATACACCTAAGACTAACACAACACTGTAAATCAACTATACATCCATGAAAATTAAAGATAAAATAAAAGTTAATTCTGAGCCTGTGTTTTTCATGACATCTGCTAGTTGGTCCTCTAACACAGGCTTCTCAGAGGTTGAGATATTCAAGCAATTTCCATTTTTCTAGGGTCTTAGCATGAAGTGAATTGAAAGTTGCTCAGTCGTGTCTGACTCTTTGCAACCCCATGGTCCATGGAATTCTCCAGGACAGAATACTGGAGTGGGTAAGTTGTTCCCTTCTCCAGGGGCTCTTCCCAATCCAGGGACTGAACCTAGGTCTCCTGCATTGCAGGTGGATTCTTTACCAGCTGGGCCACAAGGGAAATCCAAGAACACTGGAGTGGGTAGCCTATCCCTTCTTCAGCAGATCTTCCTGACCCAGGAATTGAACTAGGGTCTCCTTCATAGCAGGCAGATTCTTTACCAAAGGAGCTATCAGGGAACCTCTTAGCATATGTGTGTATATATATTCACACAAATTTAATTTGTAGAGTACCACAGACTGTGTAGTCCTATAATAGGTCACAAGTTTAAAGTGGTATGATGAAGTTCTTTGTCCCAACCCTTTCAGGCTATCTCTAGGCCTGACTGTATGCTCCTTTGGAGATATCAGAAATCAAAATATCCAAAGTCAAAATCTGAGGCCTTTTGGCACATATGCCTTGAGTCATATGGGCCTCCTGACACTCTTATAAGAGGCTCTCCCTCTGTCCCAAGCTGGACTACTTCAGTACAACAGCATACTCCATTCTATCCAGCCCCTACTTTTTCCTCATTCTGGTTTTTCTAGGCTATAACCTGAATCTCTTAGCCTACAACTCTCAAAATATATTCTCCTCAGAGTACCTCAACCCAGTGGCTTTTACACTGGCGAATCTGGCCTCTTTCAACCCCCGTGTGAGAAGTGCGGCTGCGAGCAGCAGAATAGGAAGGGCCCAACACCACAGCATGGTTTCTCTGTTGCCTAAAGAACGCAAAGTTCTAGAAAGAGTGATTTGGGAGCTTGGCAAGACGACGAAGTCACTGATGGGGGAACCACAGTGCTAGGAGTAGACCAAGGAGCATTAGACACCTGCCTGTGTTCAGAGAGGGCAGCTGCGCAGCGCTGGAGCCCGTGATGGCTGCACAGTGCTGGAGCGGCCATGAGGAGATATCCCATGTCCAAGGTCAGAGGAACCCCAGTAAGACGGCAGGCACTGGAGCAGCTGTGAGGAGATACCCCATGTCCAAGGTCAGAGAAACCCCAGTAAGATGGTAGGCACTGGAGCAGCTGTGAGGAGATACCCCATGTCCAAGGTCAGAGAAACCCCAGTAAGATGGCAGGCACTGGAGCGGCCATGAGGAGATACCCCATGTCCAAGGTCAGAGGAACCCCAGTAAGACGGCAGGCACTGGAGCAGCTGTGAGGAGATACCCCATGCCCTGCCCAAAGGCAGAGGAGAAGCCCCAAACATGTAGAATCAAACCCCATTCCTGCCAGAGACACTCAGAGGGCTCAAACAAACCTTGTGTGCACCAGAACCCAGGGACACCACAGAGACTGAGACAGAGCTGTGTTTGAGCGTCTCCTGTGGAGGTACGGGTCAGCAGTGGACTGCCGCAGGGACAGGGGCTCTGGGTACAGCAGACTTGAGTATGGCATAAGCCCTCTTAGAGGAGGTCACCATTAACCCCACCATAGAGCTGCCAGAACTTACACAGGACTGGGAAATAGACTCTTGGACGGCACAAACAGAACTTTGTGTGCACCAGGACCCAGGAGAAAGGAGCAGTGGCCCCACAAGAGACTGACCCAGACTTTCCTGTGTGTGTCCAGGAGTCTCCAGTGGAGGTGTGGGTCGGTGGTGGCCTGCTGCAGGGTGAAGGGTACTGAGTGTAGCAGTACATGCATGGGACCTTTTGAAGGAGGTCGCCATTATCTTCATTACCTCCACCATAGTTTGGCCCCAAGTAAATAACAGGGAAGGAACACAGCTCCACCTATCAACAGAAATTTGGATTAAAGATTTACTGAGCATGGCCCCACCCATCAGAACAAGAATGGTTTCCCCTTCAGTCAGTCTCTCCCATCAGGAAGCTTCCATAAGCCTCTTATCCTTCTTCAGAGGGCAGACAGACTGAAAACCACAATCACAGAAAACTAACCAATCTAATCACGTGGACCACAGCTGTGTCTAACTCAATGTAACTATGAGCTGTGTAGGGCCACCCAAGATGGATGGGTCATGGTGGAGAATTCTGACAAAACTTCTGAACAGTATGAAAAGGCAAAAAGATAGGACACTGAAAGATGAACTCCCGAGGCTGGAAGGTATCCAATATGCTACTGGAGATCAGTGGAGAAATAACTCCAAAAAGAATGAAAAGACAGAGTCAAAGCAAAAACAACACCCAGCAGTGGATGTGACTGGTTATGGAAGCAAGGTCAGATGCTATAAAGAGCAATGTTGCATAGGAACCTGGAATGTTAGGTCCATTAATAAGGCAAATTGGAAGTGCTCAAACTTGGGAGATGGCAAGGCTGAACATCGACATTTTAGGAATCAGCGAACTAAAATGGACTGGAATGGGTGAATTTACCTCAGATGACCATTATATCTATTACTGTGGTCAAGAATCCCTTAAAAGAAATTGAGCAGCCATCATAGTCAACAAAAGAGTCCGAAATGCAATACTTGGATGCAATCTCAAAAATGACAGAATGATCTCTGTTTGTTTCCAAGGCAACCATTCAATAGCATGGTAATCCAAGTCTATGCCCTGACCAGTAATGCTGAAGAAGCTGAAGTTGAACAGATCTATGAAGACCTACAAGACCTTCTAGAACTAACATCCAAAAAAGATGTCCTTTTCATTATAAGGGACTGGAATGCAAAAGCAGGAAGTCAAGAAATACCTGGAGTAACAGCCAAATTTGGCCTTGGAGTACAGAATGAAGCAGGGCAAAGGCTAATAGAGTTTTGCCAAGAAAGCACCCTCTTCCAACAAGACATGGAAGAGAAGACTCTGCACATGGACATCACCAGATGGTCAACACTGAAATCAGATTGATTATATTCTTTGCAGCCAAAGATGGAGAAGCTCTATACAGTCAGCAAAAACAAGACCGGGAGCTGACTGTGGCTCAGATCATGAATTCCTTTTTGCCAAATTCAGACTTAAATTCAAGAAAGCAGGGAAAACCACTTGACCATTCAGGTATGACCTAAATCAAATCCCTTACAATTATATAGTAGAAGCGAGAAATAGATTCAAGGGATTAGATCTGATAGAGTGCCTGATGAGCTATGGATGGAGGTTCGTGACATTGTACAGGAGACAGGGAGCAAGACCATCTCCAAGAAAAAGAAATTCAAAAAAGAAAAATGACTGAGGAGACCTTACAAATAGCTGTGCAAAGAAGAGAAGCAAAAAGCAAAAGAGAAAAGGAAAGATATACCCATTTGAATGCAGATTTCCAAAGAAGAGCAAGGAGAGATAAGAAAGCCTTCCTCAGTAATCAATGTAAAGAAATAGAGGAAAACAATAGAATGGAAAAGACTAGAGATCTCTTCAAGAAAATTAGAGATACCAAGGGAACATTTCATGCAAAGATGGGCTCGATAAAGGACAGAAATGGTATGGACCTAACAAAGCAGAAGACATTAAGAAGAGGTGGCAGGAATACACAGAAGAACTATATAGAAAAGATCTTCATGACCCAGATAATCACGATGGTATGATCACTCACTTAGAGCCAGACATCCTGGAATGCGAAGTCAAGAGGGCCTTAGGAAGCATCACTACAAGCAAAGCTAGAGGAGGTGATGGAATTCTAGTTGACTTATTTCAAATCTTGAAAGATGATGCTGTGAAAGTGCTACACTCAATATGCCAGCAAATTTGGAAAACTCAGCAGTGGCCACAGGACTGGAAAAGGTCAGTTTTCATTCCAATCCCAAAAAAAGGCAATGCCAAAGAAGACTCAAACTACCGCACAATTGAACTCATCTCACATGCTAGTAAAGTAATGCTCAAAATTCTGCAAGCCAGGTTTCAAGAATACATGAACCATGAACTTGCAGATGTTCAAGCTAGTTTTAGAAAAGGTGGAGGAAGCAGAGACCAAACTGCCAACATCCGCTGGATCATCGAAAAAGCAAGAGAGTTCCAGAAAAACATCTATTTCTGCTTTATTGACTATGCCAAAGCCTTTGACTGTGTGGATCACAACAAACAGTGGAAAATTCTTCAAGAGATGAGAATACCAGACCATCTGACCTGCCTCTTGAGAAATCTGTATTCAGGTCAGGAAGCAACAGTTAGAACTGGACATGGAACCACAGACTGGTTTCAAATCAGGAAAGGAGTACGTCAAGGCTGTATATTGTCATCCTGCTTATTTAACTTATATGTAGAGTACATCATGAGAAACGTTGGGCTGGATGAGGCACAAGGAGGAATCAAGATTGCCAGGAGAAATATCAGTAACTTTAGATATGCAAATGACACCACCCTTATGGCAGAAAGTGAAGAAGAACTAAAGAGCCTCTTGATGAAAGTGAAAGAGGAGAGTGAAAAAGTTGGCTTAACGCTCAACATTCAGAAAACTCAGATCATGGCATCCGGTCCCATCACTTCATGGCAAATAGATGAGGAAATAATAGAAACAGTGAGAGACCATTTTGGGGGAGCTCCAAAATCACTGCAGATGGTGACTGCAGACAAGAAATTAAAAGGTGCTTGGTCCATGGAAGAAAAGTTATGACCAACCTAGACAGTATATTAAAAAGCAGAAACATTACTTTGCCAACAAAGGTTTGTCTAGTCAAGACTATGGTTTTTCCAGTAGCCATGTATGGGTGTGAAAGTTGGACTATAAAGAAAGCTGAGTGCCGAAGAATTGATGCTTTTGAACTGTGGTGTTGGAGAATACTCTTGAGAGTCCCATGGACTGCAAGGAGATCCAACCAGTCCATCCTAAAAGAAATCAGTCCTGAATATTCATTGGAAGGACTGATGTTGAAGCTGAAACTCTAATACTTTAGACACCTGATGCAAAGAACTGACTCATTTGAAGAGATCCTGATGCTGGGAAAGATTGAAGGAGGGTGGAGAAGGGGTCGACAGAGGATCACATGGTTGGATGGTATTACTGACTCAATGGACATGAGTTTGAGTAAGCTCCAAGAGTTGGTGATGGACAGGGAAGCCTGGTGTGCTGCAGTCCGTGGGTTCGCAAAGAGTCGGACATGACTGAGGGACTGAACTGAACTGAATTGAACTGTGTTCAGAGAAACATATAGATACAGATATAGACCAAGACCACAGCTGCCTTAACATTGCAGCAAGCTCCAAACTAAAAACAGGAGTTTTTTCAACTTTTCTGCATAACTAAGAGAGGAGGCCCTGCCCAGATGCCGCATTTGAATGATTGAATAGACAAGGCTTCCGCATTCTCAAGAAGCCAGAAATGGATCACTCACATTGATTTTCTGGAGAGGAAGCAACTGAGCCAACTGCGATGACATTCCCTGTTTTGCCACATCCCCTTGCGAGATGGAGAGGAGTAGACGGACACTGGGATCTCAGTGTATTCATGCAGTTACCATGGGCAGCTGAGAAAGGGTGACCATCTTGGAAGAAGAAACAAATGTAAGATACTCCAAAGCACTTCTGTAAGCTACGCGAACATCAGGAATGGACACAACAGACAGACAAGTCTGGCAAGTGGTGCCACAGACAGAACAAATGCTCTGGAAAACACTTTTTTTTGGTTGTTTACTTTTGAACATTCTGTTCAGTTATATCAAAAGCCCACACAAGGCCTCTCCCTTATTTTACTTACAAATTAATTTATATAATAGATTATATTATTAAATAATTATTACATAAACTAATTTCCATTTATTCCCACCACCACCATCATGCTTTCACCATTGGCAATCATTTTAAGGTGTTTAGTGTAGATGTTTTTATTTGTAGGTCTTTTTGCAAAACATAATGCTTTGTGTTCATGCATTTTTTTTTTTTTTTTTTGGCTGTGTATGTGGCTTTCTGATTTTAGTTCCCTGATCAGGTATCAAACCCATGCCCTCAGCAGTGAAAGTTGAGGGTCTTAACCACTGGACGACCAGAGAATCCCCCATCAATTTTTAAATTACAAAAGTGGTTATGTTAAACATCTCATTCTGTTTTCTACCTTGTCTGCTAAATCACTAAATATTAGCATGGCTATTTGTTGGTGTATTCCATATTGTTGTATGTATATCTATTGACGTGTACATACATCTAATCCATTTTTAACTTCTACCTCATGCCCAATCATGTACATTCACAGCATTTTACCCATCTGCTTTCCCAGTGATAGACAGACACTCACAAACTGTATTGCAATTAACACTATCGTATATGTTCTCTTGTGAACCTATGTGAGAATATCCCTGGCATATGTACCCAGGAGCTCTAGTGTTGGAACACTGGATGTGTGTATACTTAGTTTGATTTAAATTCTGTAAGACTGCTTACCAGAATGGCTGCACCAATCTCTACTTGCATTAACATTGTGTAAAAATTCCTCTCTCCACATCCCCAGGGCAGGAATCATTTACAAGAGGTAGGTCATGCTATGGAGCCTTTCCCTTTTAGATAATGGATCCTGTGTGTCTTGCTCCCAGACTAAAGGCCTGAGCACAGCACTTGAGGAACTCCTGGGAGTTGGTACTGAGAATACTCATTGCTCAGGCTCCCTGGATGAAACGTGTATTAATGAGCCTCACTGCTGTTCAGTCATTTTTTGAGTGCCTACTAAAAGCAAAGCTCCAAGATAATGTAGAAAATCTCATGGGGTCTGTGGCTTTTTCTGGATTGAGGAATTAGTGGGGAAGAATGACATTAATTCACATTCCTACAAGTAAATAACCACAAGCTTGCAGTGTTATGAATGAGAATGCCGTGGGGAAATTTACCTAAACAAGAGTGAAAGTACCACAATGGAGGGAGTTTTTAATACTGTATATTAGCTTCTAGAAGAGTGCCTGACTCTGGTTGCCCTCAATAAAAGACTAAAAGAATAGAAAGTCATGGTCGAGGTAAGACTTCCCCAAGAACGTGATGTTTGAACCAAGCCTTGGAAGGTGAGCATGGGTTAGAAAGGGCAAGACGGTGGTGCTTGTGGTGGTACCAGGAGTTCTCCCAGGTAGGAAGCTGGGGAGCAACTAAACCAGCCTGTGGAAATACCCTTACATGGGACCTCAGACAGTTGTGTTCTGGAATGCTGATCCCTCTTCTCAACGAAGCTGTTGGGACCAAGTTCAGACCTGTGAGCAGGGTCAAAGGCAATAAGAAACCCTGCAGCCATGGGGCAGCAGACACGTTTCCATAGCATGAATTCGCGATTTTTTTTGCAATGCAATGAGAAGAGAACAAATTTGGAATCAAGAAAAACCTGAATTTAAATTTTGCCACTCTATCTCTTAGCAGCTAAGCAAACATGTGCAAATTACCTAACTTCTTATAGTTTCCACATGAGTTAAAAATGAGATGATGGCAAAAACCTTACAGGGGCTTTGAGAAAATTAAATGAGATATGTTATATTTATAAGATATATAATAATAAGATGTATTCTTTTTTTTTAATTATATTTTATTTTTAAACTTTACAATATTGTATTGGTTTTGCCAAATATTGAAATGAATCCGCCACAGGTATACATGTGTTCCTCATCCTGAACCCTCCTCCCTCCTCCCTCCCCATACCATCCCTCTGGGTCGTCCCAGGGCTTATAATGATAACAGCTAACTACTGCTGAACATATTTGCAGAGCTCTTTACATAAATTCTTTTTTTTTATTTCATGTATTTCTGTCGTAGGATTTTGTGCACACAAAGGCACTTAGAACAGTGCTTGACACGAAAACACTCAAAAAATGTTAGATATTATCACACAAGTATCCTCACTTTATAGATGAGGAAACTGGCATTTGGAGGGGTTAAGTAACTTACCCAAATTCCCGTATCTAATAAGTGGCAGAACACACTAACAAGTAGATAGGATCAAACCTAATCTCAGTTTCATAATTTCACCAAGGGTGGTGCTGACACGCAATGGGTCTCAAAATACCTACCAGCCTCTCTCACCACCCACCTCCGCCATGGATCCTCCCACCTTCCTCCCACCCTCCCACTTTCCTCTCTTGAGTAGTAGTTAGCAATGAGGAGCTCCAGAACTGTCCTCAAGAGTGGACAGAACTATTGGTGATAGCATGAGGCATCTAAGCATTCCTCTGTATACACACACACACAAACACAGAACTTACAGATATTTCTGGCAGGTGGAAGACAGGCCATAAGTATTGTAAATGGTCCTAGACAGACACAATAAAATGTGTCCTACTTATTTGGCAGCAGTCTAAACCTATATGACAAACAGTGGTAGATTTCATAAACCTCGTTTAAAATTGGAGGTAACTTAAATTAGAAGGTATTAAGTCATTTCCTCACTTTTGCTTGAAGAAACAGGAAATTTTCACAATGGTGCCTGACGATTACTACCTATTTAATTTTTTCGGGAATCCACAATTGCGCTGAATCCTAAATTCAGAATCTAGATTGCTGAATTCCAGGTAGTCACTGGTATTTTGTTTTAAACAAAATAAACCCAAGGCATGAAGAAGTTCAGGTATTCTGGAGAGAGAATAAATGATTTGAAATAGACAAATGGAAGCCTGAAACATTCTTTATTCTTTCTCTTTGTGTATTTTATTTTCCAAGGAAGATTTCGCTCAGATGGAGTAATCTGTTTTCTGAGAAAGTCGAAGAATTCTCTTGGGATCTCTTGAGGATCTGGTAGAAGGTACAGTGATTAAGTAACTCAGTCCAGATGAAGAGCCAAAAGTTTTCTACCTACTTTTTCCAGGCTCCTTTCTCTTGCTCTCCCCTCCCACAATTCTTCACGTTTTTAACCCTACGATCTCTCCGAGCACATGGATTTTCAAGAAGCATGCTCACCAGAGACAAAAAGGATTTATTTTACAAGGTAATCTAAATATCTTGGGGTTTCCACCAGGCACAGAAATGATTTTTGGCAGTGTGGAAATGTGCAGACCCAGGGAAGGGGAAGAAATCCTCAGACCAATGAGGAGTGATTCCTGACAGATTTGTGGAGACCTCAACCATGTTCTCAGGAAAAGGGATACAACTGAGTCTCCAACAAAGATTCATAGCATAACCATGCTAAAGGAAAACTGCTGAAAACACACACACGCACACACACAAACAAAATGGGAGGAAAGGAAATGGAGAGAAAAATGTAGATGACTTAGACTAGATGTGTGCATGCCAAGTTGCCTTCAGACTCTGGGACTCTATGGACTATGGCCCACCAAGCCCCTCAGTCCATGGGATTCTCCAGGCAAGAATACTGGAGTGGGTTGCCATTGCCTTCTCCAGGGAATCTTCCTGACCAAACAATTGAACCCGCCTCTCTTCTGTCTCCTGCCTTGGCAAGCAAGTTCTTTACCACTAGTACCACCTGGGAAGCCCCAGACGACTTGGATTAGGTGCAGTTTATATTAATGACATGCTAGGCAGGACTTGAAGGAATTGTATGACAAGCTGCAAAAATAAAATCTAAAAATAAATCTGAAAGAAGATACAGAATGTATTTTTTCAGGGAAGGTTTACAAACTAAGGAGATTGTGTTTCCTCATGAATAGAGATGGATTTCCAGCTGGGAATGATTCTATAGAACAAATTATCAACAAATCCTTCTCTGATTAGGACACTCCCTTTTCTCCTGAACTGGAACACCACATACGGTGAAAGGTGTTTGTGAGTGTGTGTGTGTATGTGTGTGAACTGTTATTTAGATAAATGTGTACTATGTGTCATATTGATTTTCTGGTAGTTCCTGGCAAAGCATCCTGGAAAATTCCAGACTTATGCTTTTCTGGAAGGTCACAATCAAGTGTTTAGAAATCCAACTATATTTCAAACAATTCTTGGATTCTTTTTAAAATCAGGAAACAGCAACCCTGTATTACTTTTCTCCTCTTCTGGTAAGCACCATTCATTAAACTGCTAGTATTTTAAAAATTTGACCTAATCCTCAAAATTCCTCAGGAGGAAATGTGACAAGTGTTACCACTACAATTCTCCAGAGATTAAAGAGAATGCACTTACCAGGCCAGTGGTGGAAGTGAACATAAACACCGGATTTCGTTACTCACAGTTTAGTGAGAAACCCGTGACACAAGATCATTTTCTTGCCTCTAGAATTCAGATATAAACTGTGCTTCATTTAAACTTTAAAACTAAGTTTTCTTTAGCAAAAATAAAAAGAAACTATACTGTTAGAGGAATCAGAGATCAAATTGCCAACATCTGTTGGATCATAGAAAAAGCAAGAGAGTTCCAGAAAAACATCTACTTCTGCTTTATTGACTACGCCAAAGCCTTTGACAGTGTGGATCACAAAAAACTGTGGAAAATTCTGAAAGAGATGGGAATACCAGACCACCTTACCTGCCTCCTGAGAAAGATGTATGCAGGTCAAGAAGTAACAGTTAGAACTGGACATGGAACAACAGACTGCTTCCAAATCAGGACAGGAGTATGTCAAGGCTGTATATTGTCACCCTGCTTATTTAACATATATGCAAATTACATCATGAGAAATGCTGGGCTGGAGGAAGCACAAGCTGGAATCAAAATTGCCAGGAAAAATATCAATAACCTCAGATATGCAGATGATACCATCCTTATGGCAGAAAGTGATGAAGAACTAAAGAGCCTCTTGATGAAAGTGAAAGAAAAGAGTAAAAAAGTTGGCTTAAAGCTCAACATTCAGAAAACTAAGATCATGGCATCTGTTCCCATCACTTCATGGCAAATAATTGGGGAAACAATGGAAACAGTGAGAGGCTTTATTTTGGGGGGCTCCAAAATCACTATAGATGGTGACTGCAGCCAGGAAATTTTAAAAGACGCTTGGTCCTTGAAAGAAAAGTTATGACCAACCTAGACAGCATATTAAAAAGTAGAGACAAAGGTCTAGTCAAAGCTATGGTTTTTCCAGCAGTCTCATGTATGGATGTGAGAGTTAGACTATAAAGAAAGCTGAGCGCCAAAGAGTTGATGCTTTTGAACTGTGGTGTTGGAAAAGACTCTTGAAAGTCCCTTGGACTGCAAGGAGATCCAACCAGTCCATCCTAAAGGAAATCAGTCCTAAATAGTCATTGGAAGGACTGATGCTGAAGCTGAAACTCCAATACTTTTGCCACCTGATGCGAAGAACTGACTCATTGGTAAAGACCCTGATGCTGGGAAAGATTGAAGGCGGGAGGATAAGGGGATGATGGAGGATGAGACGGTTGGATGGCATCACAGACGCGATGGACATGAGTTTGAGCAAGCTCCAGGAGTTGGTGATGGACAGGGAAGCCTGGCGTGCTGCAGTCACAAAAAGTCGGACAGGGCTGAGTGACTAAACTGAACTGATACTGTTAGATTCCTTTTTGCACACAGCACCAAATTATTCACTCAATTCAATGAAGAAAAAAGACAAAATCTCATTCAGTTGGCATTAAATAAGTAAAAATAACCTAAATTTGGGTCAGTTATGAGATAAAAAGTGCTTCTTCCACCTGAATACTCTTCTTCTTTCCCTTCTTGCCCATCTAGGTTATTTGCTATAGAAATGGGTGTTACTACTATTCCCATTTTACAGATGAGGAAATTGCCTTCAGAGTGTTGAGTAAATTGTGCAATGTCACAGGCCAGTAAATATGGAAGAACAGTGTCCACACCCAAGGCTATGCAAAGTTCAGATCTCTTTCATAGGCTCACAAACTGACCATCTGCTACCTCTTTCTTATAATTAAACTGTTCATCAAAGTCTGACCCCTTCCAGGCTTATCTGTACTTCAGTAAGGACTTTTTTTAGAATGTACACTCCATCAGGGTAAGGACTTGGTTTATTTTGTTCATAACTACAGGTTAACAGTCGTAGATGCTCTGTAGTTAGTGAAACCCTCTCAGAAGAGCTCCACACTTGGGGTTAATGCTCTGTAGTCACCATCTTGAAATCCTTAATAATTTAAGCTTTGAAATTTTGTTTTATGGATGATGACGTCTAATGGGACAATGAAACTTGGGCAGGGCACTTGGAGTCTCAGCTCAGCTCATGTGGTGTGGCAGCCCTGAAAGACTGTGTGAAAAGTATTCAGAGGCCAGGCCAGAGAGGGCCAGGTTTCACATGCCTGAGTGTGAGTAGATATGTGAAAGCAGTCACATGTGAACCAGTGGGAATCACTGGTAACAGGTCAAAACTAGAAAATGGCATGTGGATTCCTAAAAGCAATCAAACTGACTCTTAAAAACTCTGTTGGCTAAATAATAACTATCTACTAGTAAACTTGTCCATTGAAGCAACAGTTCTCATGTGGGAGACATCACCTAGATGTCCCTAACGTGGCCTATTCTAGCTCTGATTGTCAAGAAATTCAGGGGTATAGAGTATTTTCTTAATTCTAACCACATTATACTGGTCTGGACTCAGTCACAATGTGCTACTTAACTGCAGAGGAATTTGGCAGCTCACATGAACTTTTCCTTCTAGCAAGATCCTTTCTGAAATTCAGATGGGCATGAGATTTAAATACAGGCAACAGTCAGTGAGTGGTCTGTTTTTGAGTCTATCGCCTATGTTTGAAATTTGTTCTACCCTAAGTTTAAATCCTGCAATGCAACTTTACGAGCTGTATAACTTTAGGCAACTTATTTAACCTTCCGTCAGCTCATTTCCATCTACCCATATGCCAAGGGAAAAAAAAAAAAAAGCGGGGGTCTTGCTGCTGCATTGGGATAGTCTTTGCTATTACAGTAAAGATTGTGTAACTTTTTCTTTGTATATATGATGACTGGCACCTAGGAAGTATTCTGTAAATATTTTCCAAATGAGGAAAATAAATGAAGTGGTGTTAATTACATTCCTGTAGCAAAACAAAAGTTCTGATCTAAATATATTTAAATTGAGAGGACATGCTAAAAATAAAATAAGCTACAAAGGTATATTGTACAAGTGGGGAACATAACTGATGTTTTATAACTATAAGCAGAGTATAACCTTTAAAAATTGTGAACCACTATATTGTACACTCATAACATATAATACTGTGCATAAACTATACTGCAATAAGAAAAAATAAAATGAGAGGTGGTGTTGTTTACAGAAAATGAGAATTCAGGGAGTTGACTGGAACTGTTGATTTGTGTTTGTTCTCTGACCCAGCGACTAAGTGGAAGATGTGTGTACAAAGTCAATCTTCTCTACCTCATTTACTTTTCCTCTTTTAGTGAATTGCTTTTCTCTGTATTAGATTCCTTTCTGTTTATGTTTGTCCATTCTCCAAAGAATATGCCAAAGGTTTTCCAAATTTTGATCCTGCCCTTTTTGTGGTGTCATCAGTTGTCTTAAAAACACTTCTACTCTGCAAGATATTAATGGCTCAGCAGAGCATAATAAACTTCAGCTTGGATTTAGGACAAAACAAATGTCAAACAGATATAAAATTCAGTGACACATCTTTCATAAAATAAGCAGTCCCCTAAACAGGAAGAATACAAATGCGGTGCCCTTTATCCTAGTGGCAGACATTTACCTTAATCTATATATACTTGAGTGTGCCAGAATTCTTCCCTTTGCATTTTCTCATTTCCTTTAAATCATTTTTACTTTTTTCTCTAAGTGTTCATTCTACTGCCTGGTGCGAAGTTTCATTTTAGACTTTACTGAAGCCTCAAACTGCTTCTGAGATAAAACCAGAAAGCAGGAGAATTCTTAGGACTCAGAACTGGGAGAGGGTCCTCTAATGTCTAGTTTATCCCAGTTTCCTCCTGAGTTCCTCATTGCTCAAACCAGAGTCCAGACGCTGTCAGCTTCGCTGTCATGCCTGTGCAGTAGATAGGGCATCTTTGCCTGTGCTCAATGCCTCAGTGGTCCAGCCTTCCAGAGATCCTGTGTGGTCAACCCATATGGAGCTTTGTCTATGTAGAGGTGTTCAGGGAGTTAAGGTTGGGAGTTGCTGGTGGTAAGGAGTACAATAAATGACTGTTAGTAAGGTTTGGTGTCACTGCCTTGATTAGTTCTAAGGTACCATCAGTTTTATCCAGATTGTTTTTGCAATCTCAACATAGTAACTGTACAGGCAGACATGAGCTAAATTAATCTTGCCAAGGAGTTCTTTAGACAAACTCTATAGCTCCTAAGAATCTAAGTTCACACTGTGGTGAGAAGAAGTCTCAGTATAAACTATATGATGTTAAAGCAGGGAAAACCAATGCCCGTTGGGATGGGGTAAGCACAAGCCCTGCATGAGCAAGGAGCCTAAAGAACCTTTAACCTGGAACTTCCCTGATGCACCAGTAGTTAAGAATCCACGTGCAATGCAGGGGTCAGGTATTGCAACTAAGACTTGATGCAACCAAATGATTAAATAAATAAAAAAAGAACCTTTTACCCAACACCTAAACTTGGATTCCATGAGTTCAATACTCCCACTTGCTTTTCTGCTTCATTTCACTCATTTGTCACAAGAATTACAATTATCTAGTTATATGACGTTACTGTTACCTAATCTAATTATAGTTGTCAGCTCTAAACACAAAAGTAGTAGGAACAGACTTCAGAATCTCAGACATTACTTTCTTTACCCACAAAATAAATGTGGCCAATTCATAAAGAGTCAAAACTACTTTTCACAAGGATGTTGGATTCAACCATTACCAAATGTTGTTGTGTAAAAATCTCACTAAAATTGGATTTCACACCCTCGATCACTTAGTAGTAGCAATAAGAACAACAATACAATATATATAGCAAAGCAACTGTACACAAGCCAATGTGGTAATCATCCCAGCTCAGAGGAATAAGGATAAAATAGGGCTTCCCTGTGGCACAGTGGATGGGAATCTGCCTGCCAATGCAGGGGACATGGGTTTGATCCCTGGTCCAGGAAGATTCCACAAGCCACACAGCAACTAAGTTCATGGGCCACAACTACTGAGCCCGTGCTGTAGAGTCTACACCCTGCAGCTACTGGGCTCACGTGTTGAACAACTGAAGCCTGTGCGCCTGGAGCCTGTGCATTGCAGCGAAGAGTAGCTCCCACTTGCTGCAACTAGAGAAAGTCCGCACACAGCAACAAAAACCCAGCTCAACCAAAGTTATCAAAGGAAAAGATAAAATAGCTTATTATGAATACCATTTTGTCGGAGGGGACCCTGAGAAATCATGTAATTTGTCCAATGTCACATATTTATTGGGCTTCCCTGGTGGCTCAGATGGTAAAGAATCTGTCTCCCGTTTTGGGGCCCAAAACCCAGCTTTCAGTCCTTATTGTTCTCTGTTTATATGCATTTTGAATGTACTAAATTATATTGTTTTTATTTTCCCATTAGCTCAAGGACAACATCTTAGTAGAACATCTGCATTTAATATTCTTTCCACAAACTCTTCAGAGTCTATTCATTAGAACACAGGTTTTTTTTTGTCAACAGTTAACCCTTTGGACTGCCTCTCAGGAAAGCAAAGGCAAGCCAGTGGAATTGCTCTCTCTGTGGGATTTCCCAGGCAAGACTACTGGAATGGGTTGCCATTTTCTTCTCCAGGGATCTTCCCAACCCAGGGATCGAACCTAGGTCTCCCACACTGCAAGCAGATTCTTTACCATCTGAGCCACCAGGGAAACCCCTTTCTTTTTTGGCTTTTTTCAGCCCTTTGGTCTGCCTCTCAGGAAAGCAAAAGCAAGTTGGTACAGATCTGGAACTGACATTTTTTAGTAGCTAGGGAACAGAAATTACTTTGTATTTCTGCAGAATGAATCAACTGCAGTCAAGATAGACCATTGGCGCAAACTTCATCTATCTTTAAGCACCAGCCATTTTCAGAAAACAGAAAGGAGAAGGAGTCAGTTACTAAGATGGTATGTTTATGCCATAATTTTGATCACATATAACAAGATAGACAAAGCTCAGGAAGTCCAGGATTCTAACCAATTTTTAGGGCCTAACAAAGACCTGGAGTCTGAGCATAGTGGGAAGACAAAGGGAATATGTCTTTTGATGGAGAAAGTGGGTGGAGGGCAATGCAAGGGTCATAGGTAAGTCTACAAACAGGCCCTGTTCAAGGAATAGGACAGCAAGATGGGGTGCATCATAAGAAAATGGCTTAAGCCAAGATCTCTGTCTTTAGCCCCTTACAGTCTACTAAGGAACATATGGCACAGGAAGCAGGTGTTACAGCCAGGACTGCAACATAAGCAATCTAGCTTCAGAGTTCCCTGGCACTTAATGGCCCATGGCATTATTGGCAAGGGCATTAAGAGAAGTGCCAATTGAGTACTACTCAGGAACAGAAAGAGGGAGAGAGGCAGGCTTAGGCCATTCTGCCTGGAAGGAATAAGGAAGGCTTCACAGAGAGTGAGATTGAACTGGGCTTGGATACTGAAGAAAATTTTGATCAATAGAGAATAGAATGTGAATAATGAAAACAGCCCACCTAAAATAGTTTAGGCAAAACAAAAATGTTTTGGCTTGCATGTCTGAAAAATCTAGAGATAGTTTTGGCTTTGAGCTTAGCTTGATCAAGCTTTCTAATAGTATTGTAGAGGAGGAAAAGAAAGCTTTTTCCTCTACTTCCTTAGGTTCTCCAGCTGGAGCCAATAAATTGGACTGAAGCACACACGTGCGTGCACACACACACACACACCCCAAGATTAACAAGAGAAAAACAGAGTTTATTAATACGTGCAGTGTGCTTACAGTTGGTAAAACTCAGTGACGGGTAACTCAAAGGGGTGATTAGAACTTGAGGCTTATAGAGCATCTTAACAAAGAACAATGCATCTGTAGAGATGTGACAAGAAAATGGAAAAGGTTTTAGACTTCCAAGGGCAGCAAACACTTGGAAGGTAAATATAGGGAAACTAATGGAGGAAGGTTTGTTTGTGCATGTCCATCTCGATGCCAAGTTTCCATCTTCTTCATGGCCATAAAACTTCCCCCAAAGAGATTTATGGCAGCTTTGTTTCTTAGCAGTTTCTGCCTTTAGTCAGAGAAGGTTTCTTTCAGCATGTGTTGACTCTCATTTTCCTCCAACTCAAAATAACCCTGATGCCAAAATGGCATATCTGAAGATGGCATATTTTGATACCCCACTGCATCTTCGGGACCTGGTTTCTCACTCTGTCTTAACTTTGCTTTGGCCATCTTGACCCCACCCTCAGGGAACCCTCTTCTCCTAGTAGTAAGATGGCTGCTGCAGACCAATGGCTGGGCAGACTGTCTCCAGGACTGCATTCTTAATCACTGCACCAGACTTCCTCTTATGTAAAGGAGCCTAAACTATCCTGAGAAGAGAAGGTTTGGTGTGGAAATAATAAATCAATTGCCTATATGTTTCTGTACCCCAATATTCAGTTCAGTTCACTTGCTCAGTTGTGTCTGACTCTGCCACCCCATGGACTGCAGCATGCCAGGTTTCACTATCCATCACCAATGCTTGAAGTTTGCTCAAACTTAAGTCCATTGAGTCAGTGATGCGATCCAACCGTCTAATCCTCTGTTGTCCCCTTCTCCTCCTGCCTTCAATCTTTCCCAGCATCAGGGTCTTTTCTAGTGAGTCAGTTCTTCACATTAGGTGGCCAAAGTATTGGAACTTCAGCTTCAGCATCAGTCCTTCCAGTGAATATTTAGGACCAATTTCCTTTAGGGTGGACTGGTTGGATATCCTTGCAGTCCAACAGACTCTCAAGAATCTTCTCCAACACCTCAGTTCAAAAACATCAATTCTTCAGCACTCAGCTTTCTTTATAGTCCAACTCTCACATCCATACATGACTACTGGAATAACCATAGCTTTCACTAGACAGGCTGTCTAGGTTGGTCATAGCTTTTCTTCCAAGGAGCAAGTGTATTTTAATTTCATGGCTGCAGTCACCATATGCGGTGATTTTGGAGCCCAAGAAAATACAGTTTGTCACTGCTTCCATTGTTTCCCCATCTATTTGCCTAGAAGTGATGGGACCAGATGCCATGATCTTAGTTTTTTGAATGTTGAGTTTTTAAGTCAGCTTTTTCACTCTCCTCTTTCACTTTTATCAAGAGGCTCTTTAGTTCCTCTTTCACTTTCTGCATAAGGGTGGTGTCATCTGCATATCTGAGGTTATTGATATTTCTCCCAGCAATCTTGATTTCTAGCTTGTGCTTCATCCAGCATGACATTTTGCATGATGTACTCTGCATAGAAGTTAAATAAGCAGGGTGACAATATACAGCCTTGATGTACTCCTTTTCCTATTAGGAACCAGTCTGTTGTTCCGTGTACAGTTCTAACTGTTGCTTCCTGACCTGCATACAGATTTCTCAAGAGGCAGGTCAGGTGGTCTGGTATTCCCATCTCTTTCAGAATTTTCCACAGTTTATTGTGATCCACACAGCCAAAGGCTTTGGCATAGTCAATAAAGCAGAAATAGATGTTCTTCTGGAACTCTCTTGCTTTTTCCATGATCCAGCAGATGTTGGCAATTTGATCACTGATTTCTCTGCCTTTTCTAAAACCAGCTTGAACATCTGCAAGTTCGCGGTTCATGTATTGCTGAAGCCTGGCTTGGAGAATTTTGAGCATTACTTTACTAGCGTGTGAGATGAGTGCAATTGTGTGGTAGTTTGACCATTCTTTGGCATTGCCTTTCTTTGGGATTGGAATGAAAACTGATCTTTTCCAGTCCTGTGGCCACTGCTGAGTTTTCCAAATTTGCTGGCATATTGAGTGCAGCACTTTCACAGCATCATCTTTCAGGATTTGAAATAGCTCAACTGGAATTCCATCACCTCCACTAGCTTTGTTCGTAGTGATGCTTTCTAAGGCCCACTTGACTTCACATTCCAGGATGTCTGGCTCTAGATGAGTGATTACACCATCGTGATTATCTGGGTCGTGAAGATCTTTTTTGTACAGTTCTTCTGTGTATTCTTGCCATCTCTTCTTAATATCTTCTGCCTCTGTTAGGTCCATACCATTTCTGTCCTTTATGGAGCCCATCTTTGTGTGAAATGTTCCCTTGGTATCTCTAATTTTCTTGAAGAGATCTCTAGGCTTTCCCATTCTGTTGTTTTCCTCTATTTCTTTGCATTGATTGCTGAGGAAGGCTTTCTTATCTCTCCTTGCTCTTTTTTGGAACTCTGCATTCAGATGCTCTTATCTTTCCTTTTATCCTTTGCTTTTCACTTCTCTACTTTTCACAGCTGTTTGTAAGGCCTCCTCAGACAGCCATTTTGCTTTTTTGCATTTCTTTTCCATGGGGATGGTCTTGATCCCTGTCTCCTGTACAGTGTCATGAACCTCTATCCACATCTTAAAGACTTTTTAATGGGCCTAATCATTTTTTACCCCATTTTGTAGTAGTTTTGTTTCCTCTACAAAGAAGAGCACCTGCCAACATTTTCTCACAAAAAAAAAAAAAAGAAAATTTTTTTGTGTTTCCACAAACAGGGAACCAGTTATGCCAAGTGTTAATGACACAGTTTCTGATCTCCAGTGGGCAAACCAAAGAGACAGGAATGACTGGTCACTATGGAATCACAGTTGAGAGTAAGTTCAAAGGCTTACTTCGGAATTTTAGAACATGCTTCCCCTCTTACTGTACTGAAAATCTGTCATCTGGCACTACGTGGTGAATTCCTTTAAACAATGATGAGTTTCTCTCTCACCTAATACTTAGAACTGGAATTTGCTTATAATCCCGGCTGTGTCCACAGAGAACTTCAGGGAGGGCGAAACCTGCTTCTAGACTTGCAGGAACAAGGTTTGATCCCGACTTCCACCACTTACCAGCTGTATAAACATGGCAAGTATCCCACCTCTTTAAATCTCGGATTACTGGAATATAAAATGGAGACTGAAGTGGCACCAGATGTAGCGGTCATTGAAAAATAATAAGGTGATAAGACCATGCCACCCCAAATATGCCACTTTGACATAAGGATTTTTTTTTTTTGCATGTATCTTTTTTTTAATTTTATTTTTAAACTTTATATAATTGTATTAGTTTTCCCAAATATCAAAATGAATCCGCCACAGGTATACATGTGTTCCCCATCCTGAACCCTCCTCCCTCCTCCCTCCCCATTCCATCCCTCTGGGTTGTCCCAGTGCACCAGCCCCAAGCATCCAGTATCATGCATCGAACCTGGACTGGCAACTCGTTTCATACATGATGTTTTACATGTTTCAATGCCATTCTCCCAAATCTTCCCACCCTCTTCCTCTCCCACAGAGTCCATAAGACTGTTCTATACATCAGTGTCTCTTTTGCTGTCTCATACATAGGGTTATTGTTACCATCTTTCTAAATTCCATATATATGTGTTAGTATACTGTATTGGTGTTTTTCTTTCTGGCTTACTTCACTCTGTATAATAGGCTCCAGTTTCATCCACCTCATTAGAACTGATTCAAATGTATTCTTTTTAATAGCTGAGTAATACTCCATTGTGTATATGTACCACAGCTTTCTTATCTATTCATCTGCTGATGGACATCTAGGTTGCTTCCATGTCCTGGCTATTATAAACAGTGCTGCGATGAACATTGGGGTACACGTGTCTCTTTCCCTTCTGGTTTCCTCAGTGTGTATGCCCAGCAGTGGGATTGCTGGATCATAAGGCAGGTCTATTTCCAGTTTTTTAAGGAATCTCCACACTGTTCTCCATAGTGGCTGTACTAGTTTGCATTCCCACCAACAGTGTAAGAGGGTTCCCTTTTCTCCACACCCTCTCCAGCATTTATTACTTGTAGACTTTTGGATCGCAGCCATTCTGACTAGTGTGAAATGGTACCTCATAGTGGTTTTGATTTGCATTTCTCTGATAATGAGTGATGTTGAGCATCTTTTCATGTGTTTGTGAGCCATCTGTATGTCTTCTTTGGAGAAATGTCTATTTAGTTCTTTGGCCCATTTTTTGATTGGGTCATTTATTTTTCTGGAGTTGAGCTGTAGGAGTTGCTTGTATATTCTCGAGATTAGTTGTTTGTCAGTTGCTTCATTTGCTATTATCTTCTCCCATTCTGAAGGCTGTCTTTTCACCTTGCTAATAGTTTCCTTTGATGTGCAGAAGCTTTTAAGGTTAATTAGGTCCCATTTGTTTATTTTTGCATTTCCAATATTCTGGGAGGTGGGTCATAGAGGATCCTGCTGTGATGTATGTCAGAGAGTGTTTTGCCTATGTTCTCCTCTAGGAGTTTTATAGTTTCTGGTCTTACGTTTAGATCTTTAATCCATTTTGAGTTTATTTTTGTGTATGGTGTTAGAAAGTGTTCTAGTTTCATTCTTTTACAAGTGGTTGACCAGAGTTCCCAGCACCACTTGTTAAAGAGATTGTCTTTAATCCATTGTATATTCTTGCCTCCTTTGTCAAAGATAAGGTGTCCATATGTGCGTGGATTTATCTCTGGGCTTTCTATTTTGTTCCATTGATCTATATTTCTGTCTTTATGCCAGTACCATACTGTCTTGATAACTGTGGCTTTGTAGTAGAGCCTGAAGTCAGGTAGGTTGATTCCTCCAGTTCCATTCTTCTTTCTCAAGATCGCTTTGGCTATTCGAGGTTTTTTGTATTTCCATACAAATTGTGAAATTATTTGTTCTAGCTCTGTGAAGAATGCTGTTGGTAGCTTGATAGGGATTGCATTGAATCTATAGATTGCTTTGGGTAGTATACTCATTTTCACTATATTGATTCTTCCAATCCATGAACATGGTATATTTCTCCATCTGTTAGTGTCCTCTTTGATTTCTTTCACCAGTGTTTTATAGTTTTCTATATATAGGTCTTTAGTTTCTTTAGGTAGATATATTCCTAAGTATTTTATTCTTTTCGTTGCAATGGTGAATGGAATTGTTTCCTTAATTTCTCTTTCTGTTTTCTCATTATTAGTGTATAGGAATGCAAGGGATTTCTGTGTGTTGATTTTATATCCTGCAACTTTACTATAGTCATTGATTAGTTCTAGTAATTTTCTGGTGGAGTCTTTAGGGTTTTCTATGTAGAGGATCATGTCATCTGCAAACAGTGAGAGATTTACTTCTTCTTTTCCAATTTGGATTCCTTTTATTTCTTTTTCTGTTCTGATTGCTGTGGCCAAAACTTCCAAAACTATGCTGAATAGTAATGGTGAAAGTGGGCACCCTTGTTTTGTTCCTGACTTTAGAGGAAATGCTTTCAATTTTTCACCATTGAGGATAATGTTTGCTGTGGGTTTGTCATATATAGCTTTTATTATGTTGAGGTATGTTCCTTCTATTCCTGCTTTCTGGAGAGTTTTGATCATAAATGGATGTTGAATTTTGTCAAAGGCTTTCTCTGCATCTATTGAGATAATCATATGGTTTTTATTTTTCAATTTGTTAATGTGGTGTATTACATTGATTGATTTGCGGATATTGAAGAATCCTTGCATCCCTGGGATAAAGCCCACTTGGTCATGGTGTATGATCTTTTTAATGTGTTGTTGGATTCTGATTGCTAGAATTTTGTTAAGGATTTTTGCATCTATGTTCATCAGTGATATTGGCCTGTAGTTTTCTTTTTTTGTGGGATCTTTGTCAGGTTTTGGTATTAGGGTGATGGTGGCCTCATAGAATGAGTTTGGAAGTTTACCATCCTCTGCAATTTTCTGGAAGAGTTTGAGCAGGATAGGTGTTAGCTCTTCTCTAAATTTTTGGTAGAATTCAGCTGTGAAGCCGTCTGGACCTGGGCTTTTGTTTGCTGGAAGATTTTTGATTACAGTTTCAATTTCCGTGCTTGTGATGGGTCTGTTAAGATTTTCTATTTCTTCCTGATCGAGTTTTGGAAAGTTGTACTTTTCTAAGAATTTGTCCATTTCTTCCACGTTGTCCATTTTATTGGCATATAATTGTTGATAGTAGTCTCTTATGATTCTTTGTATTTCTGTGTTGTCTGTTGTGATCTCTCCATTTTCATTTCTAATTTTATTGATTTGAGTTTTATCCCTTTGTTTCTTGATGAGTCTGGCTAATGGCTTGTCAATTTTATTTATCCTTTCAAAAAACCAGCTTTTGGTTTTGTTGATTTTTGCTATGATCTCTTTTGTTTCTTTTGCATTTATTTCTGCTCTAAGTTTTAAGATTTCTTTCCTTCTACTAACCCTGGGGTTCTTCATTTCTTCCTTTTCTAGTGGCTTTAGGTGTAGAGTTAGGTTATTTATTTGACTTTTTTCTTGTTTCTTGAGGTGTGCCTGTATTGCTATGAACTTTCCCCTTAGGACTGCTTTTACCGTGTCCCACAGGTTTTGGGTTGTTGTGTTTTCCTTTTCATTCGTTTCTATGCAAATTTTGATTTCTTCTGTGATTTGTTGGTTATTCAGCAGCGTGTTGTTCAGCCTCCATATGTTGGAATTTTTAATAGTTTTTCTCCTGTAATTGAGATCTAATCTTACTGCATTGTGGTCAGAAAAGATGCTTGGAATGATTTCTATTTTTTTGAATTTACCAAGGCTAGCTTTATGGCCCAGGATGTGATCTATCCTGGAGAAGGTTCCATGTGCGCTTGAGAAGAAGGTGAAATTCATTGTTTTGGGATGAAATGTCCTATAGATATCAATTAGGTCTAACTGGTCTATTGTATCATTTAAAGTTTGTGTTTCCTTGTTAATTTTCTGTTTAGTTGATCTATCCATAGGTGTGAGTGGGGTATTAAAGTCTCCCACTATTATTGTGTTATTGTTAATTTCTCCTTTCATACTTGTTAGCATTTGTCTTACATACTGCGGTGCTCCCGTGTTGGGTGCATATATATTTATAATTGTTATATCTTCTTCTTGGATTGATCCTTTGATCATTATGTAGTGACCTTCTTTGTCTGTTTTCACAGCCTTTGTTTTAAAGTCTATTTTATCTGATATGAGTATTGCTACTCCTGCTTTCTTTTGGTCCCTATTTGCATGGCAAATCTTTTTCCAGCCCTTCACTTTCAGTCTGTATGTGTCCCCTGTTTTGAGGTGGGTCTCTTGTAGACAACATATGTAGGGGTCTTGTTTTTGTATCCATTCAGCCAGTCTTTGTCTTTTGGTTGGGGCATTCAACCCATTTACGTTTAAGGTAATTACTGATAAGTATGATCCCATTGCCATTTACTTTATTGTTTTGGGTTCGAATTTATACACCCTTTTTTGTGTTTCCTGTCTAGAGAATATCCTTTAGTATTTGTTGGAGAGCTGGTTTGGTGGTGCAGAATTCTCTCAGCTTTTGCTTGTCTGAAAAGTTTTTGATTTCTCCTTCATACTTGAATGAGATCCTTGCTGGGTACAATAATCTGGGCTGTAGGTTATTTTCTTTCATCATTTTAAGTATGTCTTGCCATTCCCTCCTGGCTTGAAGAGTTTCTATTGAAAGATCAGCTGTTATTCTTATGGGTATTCCCTTGTGTGTTATTTGTTGTTTTTCCCTTGCTGCTTTTAATATTTGTTCTTTGTGTTTGATCTTTGTTAATTTGATTAATATGCGTCTTAGGGTGTTTCGCCTTGGGTTTATCCTGTTTGGGACTCTCTGGGTTTCTTGGACTTGGGTGATTATTTCCTTCCCCATTTTAGGGAAGTTTTCAACTATTATCTCCTCAAGTATTTTCTCATGGTCTTTCTTTTTGTCTTCTTCTTCTGGGACCCCTATGATTCGAATGTTGTAGCATTTAATATTGTCCTGGAGGTCTCTGAGATTGTCCTCATTTCTTTTAATTCGTTTTTCTTTTATCCTCTCTGATTCATTTATTTCTACCATTCTATCTTCTAATTCACTAATCCTATCTTCTGCCTCTGTTATTCTACTATTTGTTGCCTCCAGAGTGTTTTTAATTTCACTTATTGCATTATTCATTATATATTGACTCTTTTTTATTTCTTCTAAGTCCTTGTTAAACCTTTCTTGCATCTTCTCAATCCTTGCCTCCAGGCTATTTATCTGTGATTCCATTTTAATTTCAAGATTTTGGATCAATTTCACTATCATTATTCAGAATTCTTTATCAGGTAGATTCCCTATCTCTTCCTCTTTGGTTTGGTGGGCATTTATCCTGTTCCTTTATCTGCTGGGTATTCCTCTGTCTCTTCATCTTGTTTAAATTGTTGAGTTTGGGGTGTCCTTTCTGTATTCTGGCAGTTTGTGGAGTTCTCTTTATTGTGGCGTTTCCTCACTGTGTGTGGGTTTGTACAGGTGGCTTGTCACGGTTTCCTGGTTAGGGAAGCTTGTGTCGATGTTCTGGTGTGTGGAGCTGTATTTCTTCTCTCTGGAGTGTAATGCAATGTCCAGTAATGAGTTATGAGATGTCTAAGGTTTTGGGGTGACTTTGGGCAGCCTGTATCTTGAAGCTCAGGGCTGTGTTCCTATGTTGCTGGAGAATTTGCTTGTTATGTCTTTCCCTGGAACTTGTTGGCCCTTGTGTGGTGCTTGGTTTCAGTGTCGGTATGGAGGCATTTGATGAGCTCCTGTCAATTAATGTTCCTTGGAGTCAGGAGTTCCCTGGAGTCAGGGTTTGGACTTAAGCCTCCTACTTCCAGTTATTGGTCTTATTTTTACAGTAGTTTCAAAACTTCTCCTTCTATACAGCACCATTGATAAAACATCTACGTTAAAGATGAAAAGTTTCTCTACTGTGAGGGTCACTCAGAGAGGTTCACAGCGTTACATGGAGAAGAGAAGAGGGAGGAGGGAGTTAGAGGTGACCCAAATGAGATGAGGTGGAATCAATAGTGGAGAGAGTGGGCTAGCCAGTAGTCACTTCCTTATGTGCACTCCACAACTGGACCGCTCAGAGATGTTCACGGAGTTATACAGAGAAGAGAAGAAGGAGGCAGGAGACAGAGGTGGCCAGAAGGATAAAAGGGGGAAATGAAAAGGAGGGAGACAGATCCAGCCAGTAATCAGTTCCCTAAGTGTTCTCCACCGTCTGGAACACACAGAAATTCACAGAGTTGGGTAGAGTAGAGAGGGGTTAGGGAGGAGATACAGGCGACCTGGTGGAGAAAACGGAGAGTCCAAAGGGAGAGACAGCAGTCAAGCCAGTAATCTCGTTCCCTAGTGAAAAATGGGTCCTGAAGATTGGGTTCTTAAAGGTACAAAATTGGTAACAAATACATAAAAGCAAGAATTAAAAATCTAGAGTAGAGTTTGGAATGTCAAAAATGCGATGTTAATGAAAAGGAGAAGGAAAAGAAAGAGAGAAAAAATGAACAAAGAAAAACAAACAAGGTCGCAAAAATTATAAAGAAACTACAGGTACAAAATTGATAACTAATACCAAAAAGCAAAAATTAAAAATCTAGAGTAGAGTTTGGAATTTCAAAAATACAGTGTTAAAAAAAAAAAAAGAAGAAGAAAAATAAAGAGAGAAAACAAACAAACCAACAAAAACAATGTCACAAAAATTGTAAAGAAAATACAGGTACAAAATTGATATCAAATACCAAAAAGCATAAATTAAAAATCTTGAGTAGAGTTTGGAATTGCAGATATATGATGTTATATAAAAGAAGAAGAGAAAGAAACAGAGGGGAAAAAAAGAAAAAAAAAGTCACAGAAATTATAAAAAAAAACTATAGGTACAAAATTGATAACATATACCAAAAGGCTAAAATTAAAAATCTAGAGTAGAGTTTGGAATTTCAAAAATACGATGTTAAAGAAAAGAAGAAGGAAAAGAAAGAGAGAAAAAACGAACAAAGAAAAACAAACAAGGTCGTGAAAATTATAAAGAAACTACAGGTACAAAATTGATAACTAAAACCAAAAAGCAAAAGTTAAAAATCTAGAGTGGAGTTTGGAATTTCAAAAATACAATGTTAAAAAAAAGAAGAAGAAAAATAAAGAGAGAAAACAAACAAACCAACAAAAACAATGACATAAGGATTATTTTGAGCTGAAGTCAGTTGAGGAAACTGACACAGAACGAAGAAAGCAATCTAGCTTTGTTTAATTTGCATGAAAGCAGGACATAAATTTCCCTCATGACGGTGTCCTTCCTGCCTAACACTCTCATACCAGGAGGGGCAGAGTGGTTCCTAATCACTAGAGACAACTCTGGACTCTTAGCTCACAGATAGCACTGAGAAGAATCTCTGCCTTACAAACCTTCCTAAGATGAGCAACCCTTATCTTCTATTAGCTTTCTCAACTATTTACATCCCCACAACTCACTACACCTGGAAGCTCAAATCCTTTTTTGGTCATGTCTCCACATTTATCACTCTATGTTAAGATGGTACATAAGCCCCCAGGTGTATGTGCCTCTTTGGACCTTTCACTTCGTTTCTGTGAAAAGTGAAAGTGTTGGTCACTCAGTCATGTCTGACTCTTTGCAACCCCAAGGAACGTAGCCCACCAGGCTCCTCTGTCCGCGGAATCCTCTAGGCAAGAATACTGGAGTGGATTGCCATTCCCTTCTCCAGGGTATCTTCCAGACCCAGGGATCGAACCCAGGTCCCCTGCACAGCAGGCAGATTCTTTACTATCTGAGTTGTGAGACCTCCCCTACTCATTTCAAAGGTTCATAAAACATTTTCTCCTGCTAATCTGTCTTTTATCAGTTTCTTTTTCAGGATCTCAGTCACCAAACCTAACAGGCTAGAGGAAAGTGTTTTTTTCTCCCCAACCAATATCTAATATTCAAAAAGTTTTGTTTTTATCCTGTAAAGGTATATGCTCAAATTTGCTGGTTTCTTCATGCTCAAGAAACACAAAGCATTGGAAATTTTAAAAATTGTCCTTGATTCACTTCTGGCTAATGCTACTGTTTCCTAAAGTTGCCTCTAAATTGGCTTCAGCAGGCCTATGAAGCAAATTATCATTATCTCTTTTATAACCTTTTTTTATATTTAACATTTATTAGTAGCTTGCTATCTGCTGAGCCATCGGTGTAAGTGAAGCACTTCCACTATCCTTATCTTACAGATGAGGAAACCAAGACTCAGAGATGTGAAGTAACTTCCTCTAGATTGCATAGCCTGCAAAGCAGGCTAATTATTCTGACAAAACATGGTCCACTAGAGAACGGAATGGCAAACCACTTCAGTATTCTTGCCTTGAGAACCCCATGAACAGTATGAAAAGGCAAAAAGATAGGACACTGAAAGATGAAATCCCCAAATCAGTTGGTGCCCAATATACTACTGGAAAAGAGTGGAGAAATAGCTCCAGAAAGAATGAAGAGACAGAGCCAAAACAAAAATAAAGCCCAGTTGTGTCTCTGACTGGTGATGGAAGTAAAGTCTGATGCTGTAAAGAACAATATTGCGTAGGAACCTGGAATGTTAGGTCCATCAATCAAGGTAAATTGGAAGTGGTCAAACATAAGATGGCAAGAGTGAACATCGACATTTTAGGAATCAGTGAACTAAAATGGACTGAAATGGGTGAATTTAATTCAGATGACCATTCAACCTACTACCGTGGGCAAGAATCCCTTCAAAGAAATGGAGTAGCCCTTATAGTCAACAAGAAAGTCCAAAATGCAGTACTTGGGTGCAATCAAAAACAACAAAGTGATCTCTGTTTGTTTCCAAGGCAAATCATTCATATCACAGTAATCCAAGTTTATGCCCCAACCACTAATGCCAAAGAAGCTGAAGTTGAATGGTTCTATGATAAGCTACAAGATCTTCTAGAACCAACACCAGAAAAAGATGTCCTTTTCATCACAGGGGACTGGAATGCAAAAGTAGGAAGTCAAGAGATACCTGGAGTAACAGGCAAGTTTGGCCTTGGAGTACAAAATGAAGCAGGGCAAATCTAACGGAGTTTTGCCAAGAGAACACACTGGGCATAGCAAACACCCTCTTCCAAAAACACATGGAAGAGAAGACTCTGCACATGGACATCACCAGATGGTCAACACTGAAATCAGATTGATTATATTCTTTGCAGCCAAAGATGGAGAAGCTCTATACAGTCAGCAAAAACAAGACTGGGAGCTGACTATGGCTCAGATCATGAACTCCTTATTGCAAAATTCAGATAAAATTGAAGAAAGTAGGGAAGACCACTAGACCATTCAGGTATGACCTAAATCAAATCCCTTACAATTATTCAGTGGAAGTGACAAATAGATTCAAGGGATTAGACCTGATAGACAGAGTACCTGAAAAACTATAAACAGAGGTTCATGACATTGTACAGGAAGCAGTGATCAAGACCATCCCCAAGAAAAAGATATGCAAAAAGGCAAAATGGTTGTCTGAGGAGGCCTTACAAATAGCTAAGAAAAGAAGAGAAGATAAAGGCGAAGGAGAAAAGAAAAGATATACCCATCTGAATGCAGAATTCCAAAGAACAGCAAGGAGACATAAGAAAGCCTTCCTCATTGATCAGTGCAATGAAATAGAGGAAAACAATAGAAAGGGAAAGACTAGAGATCTCTCCAAGAAAATTAGAGATACCAAGGGAACTTTTCATGCAAAGATGGGCACAATAAAGGACAGAAATGGTATGGACCTAACAAAGCAGAAGATATTAAGAAGAGATGGCAAGAATACACAGAACTATGCAAAAAAGATCTTAATGACCCAGATAACCATGATGGTGTTATCACTCACCTTGAGCCAGACATCCTGGAATGTGAAGTCAAGTGGGCCTTAGGAAGCATCACTGCAAACAAAGCTACGGGAGGTGATGGAATTCAGTTGAGCTATTTCAAATCCTGAAAGATGATGCTATGAAAGTGCTGCACTCAGTATACCAGCAAATTTGGAAAACTCAGCAGTGGCCACAGGACTGGAAAAGGTCAGTATTCAATCCAATCTCAAAGAAAGGCAATGTCAAAGAATGTTCAAATTACTGCACAATCGCACTCTTCTCACACACCAGCAAAGTAATGCTCAAAATTCTCCAAGCCAGGCTTCAATGCTACATGAACTGTGAACTTCCAGATGTTCAAGCTGGTTTTAGAAAAAGTGGAGGAAGCAGAGATTAAATTGCCATCATCCACTGGATAATAGAAAAGGCAAGAGAGTTCCAGAAAAACATTTACTTCCGCTTTATTGTCTATGCCAAAGCCTTTGACTGTGTGGATCACAACAAACTATAGAAAACTCTTAAATACAAGACCACCTTACCTGCCTCCTGAGAAATCTGTATGCAGGTCAAGAAGCAACAGTTAGAACTGGACATGGAACAACGGACTAGTTTCAAATTGAGAAAGGAATACATCAAGGCTGTATATTGTCACCCTGCTTATTTAACTTCTATGCAGAGTACATCATGCAAAATCCACACTGGATGAAGCACAACCTGGAATCAAGATTGCTGGGAGAAATAACCTCAGATATGCTGATGACACTACCTTTATGGCAGAAAGTGAAGAAGAACTAAAGAGCCTCTTGATGAAAGTGAAAGAGGAGAGTGAAAAAGTTGGCTTAAAACTCAACATTCAAAAAACGAAGATCATGGCATCTGGTTCCATTGCTTTATGACAAATAGATGGGGAAACAATGGAAACAATGACAGACTTTATTTTCTTGGGCTACAAAATCATTGCAGATGGTGCCTGCAGCCATGAAATTAAAAGACACTTGCTCCTTGGAAGAAAAGCTATGACCAACTTAGACAGCATATTAAAAAGCAGAGATATTACTTTGCCAACAAAAGTCTGTCTAGTTAAAGTTATGGTTTTTCCAGTAGGAATATATGGATGTGAGAGTAGGACCATAAAGAAAGCTGAGTGCCAAAGAATTGATGCTTTTGAACTGAGGTGCTGGAGAAGACTCTTGAGAGTCCCTTGGACTGCAAGGAGATCCAACCAGTCTATCCTAAAGGGAAATCAGTCCTAAATATTCATTGGAAGGACTGATGTTGAAGCTGAATCTCCAATACTTTGGCCACCTGATGTGAAGAACTGACTCATTAGAAGACCCTGATGCTGGCCAAGATTGAAGGCAGGAGGAGAAGGGGACGACAGAGGACAAGATGGCTGGATGGTGTCACCAACTCAATGGACATGAGTTTGAGCAGGCTCCAGGAGTTGGTGATGGACAGGGAAGCCTGGCGTGCTGCAATCCGTGGGATCACAAAGAGTCGGACACAACTGAGCAACTCAACTGAACTGTCATCCCTGGTGATGAAGTAAAGATGGAAAGTAGAAGAAAAGATAAGAAAGGAAGCAAAGGAAAAGGGTCTATAGAAATGTTCTCTTGATGAACAACGCCTTGCATGGGGCCAGTACTTAAATATTTGCTGGGCTTCCCAGATGGTGCAGTGGTAAAGAATCTGCCTGCCACTGCCAGAGATGCAAGAGATGCAGGTTTGTTCCCTGGTTGGGAAGATCCCCTGCAGTAGGAAATGGCAACATGCTCCAGTATTCTTGCCTGGAAAATTCCATGGACAGAGGAGTCAGTTGGGCTAGAGTCTACAGTGTCACAACGAGTTGGACACTGTAGCACACACACACCTCCTAAATATTTGCTAGATTAATGACATACAGGAAATAAAACATTAAAATTATATGAACAGCCAATGAGGTCAGTCCTTCTCCTGGCCACAGCTCTTTAGCTATATGAATATTATGAGAAAGGTCAGCTGTTCATTCCACCCTGAACTCTGTAAATATTGATTTCCCATCCATTTACCTTTAAAACATCTTCTATGAGGTAATCACATGAAATTTCCCTGTGTGTCATATTATGTTTACAGCTTTCTCTTTCTCCTCACCACTATAATCTACATGATAGACCAGTTGGGTGAGTAGATTAAAATCCTTTTCAGATCCACTCTTAATGCAGCTCTATGGTTCTGTCCTATAAGCCAGATAGGATGGAGTGTTTGTGAAAAAGCAGTGAAATCTCTTGGAACAAAATGTGATCATTTTTGCAATCATTCTGCCCCAAAGTACATTTATAAGCCAGTAAGTTCCCTGTTGTTCATTTCAAATTCTCATTTCAATCAGCCAAGCACAGAGCTCTGGAAGATTAGATTATTTTAAAACTATTTGAATGTCATTTGCTGATGCTATGTGCTAATTTCCCTAGGCCAAGTGTTTCGAGTTCATTCAGATTAAGGATTTCCATTAGTAGGTAAGCCAAGTCTCCTGTCCTTGACCCTGTAATTGAGAGTGATGAGGCTATGACCATGACCTCCATTTCATCCTAGGTCAGAATTCAGTCTGATGAACCTCTATAAATGTTAATAGAGAACCCCAAAGTTACTTCCAGTTCTCTGAAGAGCAATTTCCAACAGCATATGTCTTTGCTTATCATCCTCAGGCTTGAGTCAGATCCCCTTTGGATCACCATTTGGCAAGTTACATTCTATTCAGAAGTCTTGCAGTTTTAGAGAGCTGAAACAGAGTGGTCATTCCAAGAAGTAATGTGGTCACTCCTGAATGTCCTACAAGTGGGGAAATGTTGGTCACGTGGGCAGTGTCATCCTTAGAGCTAGCCAAGTATATCCCCTGGCCTGCTCCCCACCCTGGTGTTCCTCTGGGCAAACTCCCCTTCAAGTAATGAGGAGCCATGAAGCCAAGGAGATGTGTCCGCCCTGAAGCCAACCTCCAGCCCCAGATCACCCTTGCCAAACGGCCTGTAGCAACACCAACCTCTTCCTTGAGTCCATCTCCCAAAGATAGCCATTGGCAAGTGCACACTCCTGAGCCTGAGATAAGGCCAAGGTGTGACTGTTGGGTAGCCAGGGGCTGGGCAGATTTTAACTTGATAACTAGGGTGTTCTTACAGTTGCTCACATAAACCACTTTGCCCCACCACCTCCCATTGTGATGGCCAGAGCCACCGGTGAGAAGAAAGGGGGCTTGAGTCCTCTGTTTGTACTTTTGCCCTGGGCTCTGCAAATGGCAGGAAAAGGACCATAAGAGGAGAGGGGAGTGAATTAATTGAATCACCTCAAATTTGCAGGTTAATGAATCTGGTTAGTATACTATAATATGCTAGCTCTCCAGCAAACACACCTCTCAAGAAGGTGGTACACAAATCGGTGGCCAGTTTTTCTGCAATGAGAACCAAAGATGCCAGGCCAACTGGGATGTTCATGCCAGTTGATCAAATATTTGTTCTCTAGAGGAAACTCTGCATGGAAAACCAGATTATAATCACATGTGTTCTTATCAAATGTGGAGTCAGAGGAATGGGAGTCAAGAGCAAGGCCCGTGCTTCAGGTTGATGTCTTTTGAGATCCATCTCCAGGTTTGGGGCTACACTTCCTACGTGGCCCCAGTGTTTACAATGCCAGCTGCTTAATCAAACATTTCTTTTCCTTTTAGACAAGCTCTGAATGTACTTCTCCTGGAGGAGGACATGACAGTCCACTTCAGCTTCCTTGCCTGGAGAATCCCCATGGACAGAGGAGCCTGGTGGGCTACAGTCCATGGGGTCACAGAGTCAGATATGACCGAAGCGACTTAGCACGAAGTACACATGAATGCACTTCGGGGTTTGCTTTCCCTGCTTGGAATTTATACCTCTTATGTATTTACTGTAATTTTTGGTTGCACTGGGTCTTTGTTGCTTCGCACAGGATTTCTCTAGTTGCAGCAAGAAAGGGCTCTTCTTCATTGAGGGGCTTGGGCTTCTCTTTGTGGTGGCTTCTCTCTTTGTGGAGCACAGGCTTCAGGCACATGGGTTTCAGTAGTTGTAGCACACAGGCTTAGCTGCTCCCTAGCATGTGGAGTCTTCCCAAACCAGGGATCAAACCTGTGTTCCCTGCATTGGCAGACAGATATTCTCATCCACTATACCACTAGGGAAGTCCAGAATTTATACCTCTTAAAGTGAAATTTTCAGAAAGAAAATCTCGGTTGATGCTTATTGGACTAAATACCAGTGATAAACTTGAAAGAAAGTGTAGGAATCTTCATCGGTCATGAGAAGACTGACAACTATATACATCATTTAGTTATTCCCATCCTGAGTAAGGACATGGAAAATTCTCAGTTTTTATTAGAATTGCTTACCACAATTTTACTTTTCATGTCCTTTGCTCATAATCTGGAGTAGCTTGCATTGGTTATTCTAAACGATGTTTTCCTATATCCTGGATTTGAAAGCAAAAACAGCAGGGATGGTCTTCAAGCTTTTCATCAGCCCTTCCCTGCCAATTCCTCCATCCATTATTACCTTTTCTATTTCGCTAGTCACCAAGAAACAGAATAGACATTACAGAGAGAGTCCCCGGTGGCTCAGAGGTTAAAGCGTCTGCCTGAAATGCGGGAGAGCTGGGTTTGATCCCTGGGTCAGGAAGATCCCCTGGAGAAGGAAAATGGCAACCCACTCCAGGACTCTTGCCTGGAGAATCCCATGGAGGGAAGAGCCTGGTAGGCTACAGTCCATGGGGTCACAAAGAGTCTGACACGACTGAACGACTTCACTTTCACTTTCTTTCACTTTCTCATCCTCATAGACAGGAATAAACATGAAGTCTGGCAAGTATGTCATGTGATACCTCCATCTCAAAGTTTAAAAGGTGTTTGGATGTCTGTACTCAGGTCTTATAAGAATCACAGAGGATTAAAATTCCAGAGCAGAGCACATCAAAAATGTGCATGTGTGTATATATGTGTGTTTTGTTGTTTAATCTCTAAGTCATGTCTGACTCTTTTGTAACCTCATGGACTGTGGCCAAACCAGGCTCCTCTGTCCATGAGATTTCCCAGGCAAGGATACTGGAGTGGGTTGCCATTACCTTCTCCAGGGTATCTTCCCGACCCAGGAATCAAACCATGTCGCCTGCATTGACAGGTGGGTTCTTGCACTACTGAGCCACTAGGGAAGCCTGTATATGTATGTGCATGTGTGTATATATGTGTGTGCATGGGCATTGATTCCCTTTGTGCTTGGTACTTCTAGGGATCTGTGATAGAAGCTGGAGTGCCAGCAGATGCTTGGCTTTCCTCAACTAGTGATGAGAAAAGGAGGAGTAGGAAAACATTGTCAAAAGAACCTGCTGGTTAAACATGGGATGAGTGATTCCAAGTTTTGACAGGCAAAGAATGTGTTTCTGAATGGAATCAGTTTTCAGGCTGTCCAAATGTACACAGCATATTTATGAAGAGAATAGATAACCAGCCCACTTGATTCTAAAGCTATCCCCTGATTCAGTGTCCACATTTACACCCTGGTAAGATTTTTGGCCACCTGATGTGAAGAACTGACTCATTGGAAAAGACCCTGATGCTAGGCAAGATTGAAGGTAGGAGGAGAAGGGGACGACAGAGGATGAGATGGTTGGATGGCATCACTGATTCAATGGACATGAGTTTGAGCAAGCTCTGGGAGATGGTGGTAAGGACAGGGAAGTCTGGAGTGCTGCAGTCCTTGGGGTCACAAAGAGTTGGAAATGACTGAGCAACTGAACAACAGCAAAAAAGATTTTACAGCACACAGCATCTAAAGATCTCAGAAAACCCTTTCTAGACAATTGTGTGCTCAAGAATGCCTCTTGCCTTTATTTACATTCTTCTCTCTTCTTGCCTCCTTATGAATCTTAGGCCATTGTGGGACCTCGTATTTTGCTGCTCAATGAGGAAGCCAGAAGGAATCAGTCTAGATGAATGTGCTGTCAAAAAGGGTGCTGGTCCTGGAGAGGTCTGTCGACCACAAAACCCAGCAAACTCTTATCATCAACCTCACGAAGTAAGGGGACAGTCTGTTTGATGAAAAATACCCCAACAGCTACAGAAAACTGGACTCGGAAAACAGTAGTAACAGCAACAATATTTACAGAAAATATAATCATACTTGAAGGCTTAGCAATGAATGATATTTCCACTCAGAATAATGAAAACGCACTTCTGAATTGTTATAAAACTTTGATGTAAATATATTGCAGGATGGTGTTGAGGGTAGGGGAGCTAGATCCTCACACACTTTAATGTCTATATGGATGAACGATAGTAGCATGTGTGTATTATTTAGAAAAATGAGCCCCATCCAAGAATCAAGAGCTTAAATAACAGAAAATGGTTGCCTCTAGAGAGTGACATGGGTATGCGTGAGAGAAATGTAGCTTCAGCAATAAGTTTACTGGTCCCATTCAACTTCTGAAATCACATTCATGTATCACTGTGATAAAACAACATTTTCAAAAATTGAACTTTGTCTAACTCCATATATCACTGCACAGGGAAGTGAGCATTACTAACTTCTCATTGCCCGTGTAAGTGGGCCACAGTTGGCACACTCCTCATTTGGAGCCCGCTCTGCCTTGCAGTCCAAAAACACTGGAACTGGGACAGTGAATTTCCCTGGGCTAGAGTGACTCCAAAGGTCTGTTTTCAACATTTCTGGTTTTCTGCACACACAGGCTTCCTATCAAGCCATATTATCGATAGTTTAGTTGAAGGAGGGCTTGTTAGATAACATAGAAATAATTTGCAAAAAGAGACAAATACTGGCAGTTACAGGCTGCTTTTAAGGGAATGCACCCTTCCCACTGCCACTGGTGACCGTACGTTTACATTCTAAATGAAGGGGAAAACAAAGTAGTGAAATGTTTAAGCAACTCTTGGTTTGAAGGGACAGTTAATAGTCCCTTGGGAGTTTACACCATTCCTCTCTAGAATTCACTTGCGCTTTTTCAGTGTTTATTTGCACATACCTAGTTTCACAGAAGTCATAAAAGATATTTATTTCTCTCTGTGCTTATCTTTTAGTTACACACCAGAGGCCTTACCTGAAACTTGAACACTGGGGAGAGGCTGTTCCAAACAAAACTACCAGAGCTCAGAGCCAGAGTCAGACAAAGGCTTTTAAATCCAAGAGAAATGGAGAACTGCATAAAGCAGCAGATGGTCAGCTGTGAGCAGTGCCCTGCCACCCAACTCAGGGTAACCAGACTCCCTACTGTCCTTGGGGAGACAGCACCACCTTCGGCCAGGTAAACGATGCCAATTTGATTCTAAACCCAACCATCTCTGGGTGGGGGTGAAAGTTCTTCCTGGAGTGAACAATACCAAACAGTGACCTGCAGCAGCATTCCTGACGTGATGCCAGGCACCACAATAGCCAGCGCTGCAGTGCCCGCCCCTTATTTCCAGGGCTCCTGCCTTCCAGTCCATGCGCCCAGTCTCAGCTCCTTTGTGTCAAGAAGACAAACGGGGACAGAGAGACAGTTTGGTGACCACTGCAGTCACTGCTGCTGGTGGAGCTGTTTGAAACTGATATCGAGGAATCATGACAGACCCCGAGTGTCAATGAGTGTGGTGAGCACACACTCAAGCATCATAATGGACTAGAAATCAGAGGATCTGTGTCCAGTTATCAGCTCCACTAATTCCTATCTTACAACATTAGTCTAAGTTACCAACTAGTACATGTCTGCTACCAAGCAAAAACTCCTTAATTTTTTGTTAATAAATGTTGAAGTCACTTGAACTTCTTGGGCCTCTGTTGCTCTATATTAAAAAATAAGAAGGTTTCTATGTTGGTAATAATGATACCTGTTATTTATTGATCAATTACTATGTGTTGGGCACTGTTGTGAATTAATTAAATCCAACTAATTAATCTAAGTAATTAATCCAATAAGCTAAGTTAATTAAAAGACAAAGTTAAAAACCTTTTAACATACAAGGAAATAAAAATACAGATAGGTTAAGTAACTGGCCCCAAATTATTCATTTGGTGAGAGACACAATCAACATTCAAAACTTCAAAGCCCATATGTTTACGCCCTTTGCTTTTGTCAACTTCTAGCTGTATTATCATTAATATTATTCTCATTTTTGTCAATTGTTATCATCAATGGGAAAATGTTTAATCTCTTCTTCCAATTCTATGTATATTTCTCATATTACTTCTCATAGATTGATCCTCTATGTATTCATCAACACTTGAGCCTCCAAATGTCACTGAAAAGTGTGTATTTATAATCCAAATATGAGAAATCAGGAATTTTGTACCCACCTGTGGATATGGTGTAAAGTGGAGAGGGACAGCAAGTGTTTAGACAGAATCTCCAACCAAAACATGCTAACAGACAATATAAAGGAGCAGATATAACAGGATACGTGGACTGGGATTATACCCAGCTGTGTACTTTCTGAAGTGGAAAGTCTTGGTATGTAATTTCCCTAGCCAATGTTATGGGCCAAGAGCTGCAGTATGCAGAGGAACCCTAGTCGTGGGGGAAGAAAAGCACAGGGCTTGGATTTTGATAACTAAATGGCCACACAACCCTGGGCAAGTCTGTTTGCTTCATTGAACCTGCTCCACTTCTGTAAACTGGGGTTGTGTCAGGTACCTCACAGGCTTCTTGTAAGGACTGAATGTGGTTTCAAGGAAAATACTTCGCAAACTCTTAAGACTGGCTGTACAGTGTGGTGCCCACCACAGAGCAGTGGCTTCAGCGCCACTTAGGAGTTTGGTCGAAAGGCAAATCTCAGGCCGCATCCCAGACCTACTGAGTCAGAACCTGCATTTCGAAAGGATGCCCAGGTTAGTCATAAGCACATTAGATTTGAGAAGTTCTACTGTAAGACACCAAATAAATGCAGCCTGTTGTAATTTGGGGCTCTGTTTTCCTTGCATATACTGCCAATGAAATATAACACAGCCACATTTCAAGGACTGGGCCTTCTCAAAGGCTTCTGCATCCTCCCTGCCTGGGTCCTGATGAGTGGGCCTAGTATGCACGTGACCAAGCAGGTTATTCTTAGAGAGCAGTTCCATTTGTTCAGGAAAGGACCACCCAAGAGAGGCATTGCCTTGTAAAACCCTTGGTCATTTTTGAGTTAGGAGAACCAATAAAATGCATACCCACATGTTCAAAACTGTCTCAGCCCTGGAAAAGGTTGTTAAACATGAGATTGAAGGGGCGTGTGTGCTCAGTTACGTCCGATTCTTTGTGACCCCATAGCCTACCGGGCTCCTCTGTCCATGGGATTTCCCAGGCAAGAATACTGGAGTGGGTTGCCAAGATCCTCTTCCACGGGATCTTCCTGACCCAGGGACTGAATCCACACCTCCTGCATTGGCAGGCAGATTCTTTACCATTAAGTCACCTGGGAAGCCCATGGTTGAAGGGGAGTAGCAGCCAAAGTGAAGATGATGTAAATTTTAATCTTTCTTGTTCAGAGTCCCTGAGACCAGCAGCTAAAGGAAGCCACTCAGAGTGGGAGGGCTTCTTGTCATAAATGTGTCTTTTATTAGATCCCTGTTGTGTATGGGAGACACGGAACAGGTGCTTCACAATGCCTGTTAACATGGGTGGAGTACAGTATCTATCAGCGTCTTACCTGTTAATACAATTGTGAACACATGCTGTCCTAAAACATGGATATTGAATATTTTAAACTGAAGGAGTTTGAGAAAACAGCCGAACAGGATCTCTCCCCACTGCCCCACACTGTCCTTCTCCTCTTAAACATGGCACAAGAACCCCATGTGAGACACAACCTCTCTAAACGCTAGGGAAAGGAGCGTCCTTGTCTCAAAAACAAGGGACACTGCCAGGAGAATTCAAACAGGTCTCACTAAGTTTTCCCCAGTTTACTACATTCCCCTCATATTTTTGACCTAAAATATTTCTACATGACCACCTGCTCTTCATCAAACCCAGCATAAAGATAGTCAGGTTTAACCATTTCTTCAGGTCTTCATTTTATTAAGACACCCATATCACACAAAATGTATAGACTTGTATGCTTGTCTTCTCTTATTTGTCTTTGTTGGTTGAATTTTCAGACCCAGCCAGGGACCCTAAAAGGAAAATGATTTTTCCTCCCTTTTACTAGATTAACTCCATTTTATGTGTATGGATGCACGCTTACATCATCATTACTCCTTTTCACCACTGTGATCTTCTTCACCTTCCATTCTCCTGGTCAAAGATTAACCAAGTGGATACACAAATTTTAATAACCTATCAAAATGTCATAATAGAAGTGGAATGATTCCCTTTGTAAATCACTATTGACAAAAAATATTTCTGCATTTCAATAGATACCCTAAATTTGGTTTAAGAAACAGTCTGTTCCAGAAAGACTATGACTAAGATATGAATGATGAACTAAAGTGAATTAATGAAGTATTACTGCTCAGACAAATCATTGTTCATTGTTCTAAAATGTCAAAGGTCGGAGTCCTTTGCTGTGTAGAGTGGGTCAGGGGAGGGAAAAACCTCCCAGGTGGAGAAAGTCTCAACTGGAGAATGTCCCCGTTGAGCTTATGTGCTCCTCAGGACTAATGCAATTCCAAATAGCTTCTTTTAGCTCCCATAAAAGAGCATGGAAGCAAGCACATTGGCACCCTCTCCTTGGGCAGTGATTGGTGTGAGGCATGGAAGTTGCCTGGGAGGACTTGACCATTAAGATCCTCCCAGGCCCTTAACATAAGAAAGCTGTGTGTGTCCTGGGACACATTTGCGTTCCCCAATGTTTCAGCATGAGTTGACTTTATCACAGTGGTAGGATTATATAAAGCACTATTCAGTAACAATGGAAAGTCTGTCAGAAGGTGCCTATACATACGCAAGTATTCATTTACATTTTGTTCTAAAAGCTCCATTCACTTAAGATTCAAGCATCTCTATAATCAGATGGGGTGGGTCCTCAAGGTCTTTTAAAAGAGAGACAAAGGGGCTCATCCCAGGGGAAGCAAGTTGAGCCTCACAAGCTTGTTCTAGGACAAAAGCAGCCTCCTAAGAAGTATTTTTAATAAAATCCAACTTTCAGATCATCCCCTGATCTATCTTCAAATCATGTCTGACTTCTCAGAAGAGGAGGCTGCCAAAAAAAAAAAAAAAAAAACCTGCCTCAGCACAGCTTCCATGGAAGACAAGTCCCTTGGTGGCAGTGGTGACAGACAGAGCTCTCCACACGGGCTTGGAGGCTGTGAAGGCACAGACTCCGATGGCCAGAATCAGCAGAACCTTCAGCGGCTATCTGGGGCATCAGTGGGTGAGCCACTAAATTTGGCGGTGCTGATGACCATGATAACAAACCAAGCAGCCACAAAAGAGAAAAGAAGAATGGCAGCTGTCACATCACAACCAAGGATGATGCTGTGCACAGTGTTGAACTCTCAGGGGCTCTGAGAAATATTTAAGGTGGAGTTTAAGTTGGGAGTGGAGGGCTTCCCTAATAGCTCAATTGATAAAGAATCTGCCTGCAATGCAGGAGATCCCAGTTTGATTCCTGGATTGGGAAGATCCTCTGGAGAAGGGATAGGCTACCCACTCCAGTATTCTTGGGCTTCCCTTGTGGCTCAGCTAGTAAAGAATCCTCCTGCAGTGCAGGAGACCTTGGTTCGATCCCTGGGTTGGGAAGATCCCCTGGAGAAGGGAATGGCTACCCACTCCAGTATTCTGGCCTGGAGAATTTGGAGGCGAGGGCTAAGTCCTGCACAGCAGGTCACATCAGAGACAAAGAAATACAACGAACTTTTGCTTCCCTTTCCCCAGTTCAAGAGTGGTGGGATATGGGAAACAAAGGACAGAATAGAAAAGTCCAAGTTTGTGGAAGTGCGAGCTATAAATCTGAGATTCAGTCATCCGTGCTTACAGAAAGCCCAAATGGGGAAATTTTTAACAACATGCCACTATACAGCTGGCAACATTCTCTACTCAAGCTTATAAATTATAAATTTTTTTGTTGGACTCAATTTTATTCTTAATTCTTTCTTCTCCCCTAGAATGGCACTGCTTATCTCCATAAATATTATATGCTAATTTTGTGCAACTAAAAATGATAAAATAATAAATCAGATAAAGTGGGTAGTACAAAAAATAGTAGTACTATAGTATTATCATTTGAAGGAAAAAATCTGGATTTTCCACCACCTCGGCTACTGCCAAAATCTCTGCAGCGGCTGATAAGCCCCACAGATGCCAAGAGCACAGCATCCACTAATTTCCAACTGTGTTTCCTGTTGAACTTTTTCTGATACAATTCTCACTTCTGCTCACTTCTTCATTGACGGGTAGCAGTGCATTCTTCAGGACCCATAGTTAGGTTAAATGGGGATAAGAATCAGTTCTAGCTCTCAGAAATACAGGCATCAAATGAGACCAAGAGACTATACTGATGATATATGTAAGTTCCTTCCCTCGCACATTTCCTGCTTTTAAAAATATGATTTTATTTATTTATTTTGGCTCAGCTGGGTCTTTGTTGCCGTGCGGGCTTTCTCCAGCTGCTGCGATGGAGGCTACTCTGTAGTTGTGGTGCATGGGCTTCTCACTGCAGTGGCTTCCTCAGTGTGTCGCATGGGCTCGTGGGCTCGTGGGCTTCAGTAGTTGGGGTGCGTGGGCTCATCAGTTGCAGTTCCCAGGCTCTAGAGCACAGGCTAGGTAGTTGTGGCTCACAGGTTTAGTTGTTCAATGGCATGTGGGATCTTCCTGGACTAGGGATTGAACCCGTGTCTCCTGCATTAGCAGGCAGATTCTTTACCACTGAGCCACTAGCGAAGCCCACATTCCCTGCTTTAGAGTATCTATTCACCACTACCCCCAGCCTGAAAGTAGTAGCCCTATAGGCCACATGACCCTCTTCCCTGGCCTTAGCTGATGAAATGCCAGATGGACAGCCAAGCCAGGCTGGACCAGCCAGATTCTCTTTCACAGGAATTTGAGAGACTGAGTCACGTAGCCCTGGGGAACCAAGCTGGAAGATGATGGAGACTTAGGGTCCAAGATTATACTCAGGAGTAGCCCTGATGGGTGTAAGCAAGTGAGTGGATGGAGAATGAAGTGGCCTTTCAGATAGAAACAGGCAAGAATCTGCATTCCCCCGAAGAGGAGAGAGAGTGGGAGAAACTTCTAGTAACTGTCTAGTTCCCATACATCTCAGCTCAAAGGTACTTCCTGTATTTGGTGTATAATTCTTCAATGAGTGAGTGAAAGTCTCTTTGTGACCCCATGGACTGAGGCTGCCAGGCGCTTCAGTCCATGAAATTCTCCAGGCAGGAATACTGGGTTGAGTAGCCATTCCATTCTCCAGGGGATCTTCCTGCCCAGGGATCAAACCCAGGTCTCCCGCATTACAGGCAGATTCTTTACCATCTGAGCTACCAGGGAAGCCCAAGAAAACTGATGCGTAGCCTATCCCTTCTCCAGAGGATCTCCCTGAATATTCTAATATAATAAACCTACTGTTCTTGTTTCAGTTTAGTTACTTTAAGTAAGTTTTTGTTGCCTCCATATATATATATATGGAGAGATAATTGTAAGATCATAACATGGAAAGCACCATGTAAGATTAATTTTGTCTCTGAGTGTCACCTAGGACATAGCAGCCATTAGGGAAAGGCAAGAGCAGTCCAAGACACCTTCCAGACCCCGAAAGTGACTGATACCCTCATAAATAAGGTATCAGGATCTGGAGACAGCCAGAGGAACACCCTGTGTGGAAAAATGTTCAGATTCTTGATAAGGGCTGGTATTCACCACAATTCTTGTTGGCTATGTGGCAGAATCCAAATGTAATCTACTAAAGCAAAGGGAACTGTATTAGACCCCCAAATGCTAAGTCCATGGGAGAAGGCAAAGGGAAAGGGAGCCAATATCAGGCTTGGAAATCTGTCCTATCTCAGCCCCACTTTCCTTTGTATTAGCTTCATTCTCCGGCAAGCAACCTACCATGACGATAAGACAGCCAGCTCCCGGCAGCTCCGGGTTTAGTCCTGCCAGCTTAGTAACTCCCACCAAGAATACCTCGTAGCTTATGGTTCCAGGCAGACTCCCAGGGATGGTTCTGATGGGCTTGATTTGGGTCATATGCTTACCCTGTGTCAATCGCAGTTGCTGAGGGAATGCAGTATTTTTTTTCGTTGGGCCCAGGGTGAGGGAGTGGTGCCAACCTCATCTGATTCACACGGACTGAGAGCTGGGTCAGGTAGTTGCCAAAAGAAAATCAGTGGGTGGTGTACCCAAAAATAAAGAGGAAGTCATCCCAGGAGATACCCTGAGCTTGAGCTTCAGAGACTTAAAAATGAGAAGGGAGCTTCCTTTAGAAAGGAAAACCTCTTTATTTTAAAATGGGCAGAGGGACCAAAAGACTGGTGGGCATTGGTTACATACAGCTGGCCCTTACCCACTGCACAAACATTTATGAAACCCCTACTACAGACAGAGAGAAAGAGGTACCTGTGGATGAGTCAGTCATTGTCCTGAGGCTCAGCCTCCCCACCCAGTCTCATCACCAGCTCCCTGAGTCATCCCATGCCTCGCCTGGTGAGTTTTGCTTTTCCCACAGTTTTCCTGAACCTCCTGGGACAGATGGCCAGCTCTTGGAGCTGAAAAGGAAAAGGGGAGTCTTTCAGAAAGAGGAGTGCCTCTCCCATAAGCAAAGCTAGCAGAAGAGCTGGCTCAGATGGGCGGGGGTGGTAATTATTAACTTAGCAATTTCTGATGTATTTAAAATCAAATTTTCTCTCTTAGACTGATTCATAGGTAACTTCTGCCTTTTTCCATTTCTGTTTAAAAGCACACACAGAGAACACTTATCATCCTTTTAGATCCATACAGCTCAGATATCTCTCCCTGCTTGAAGCCTCTCCTTTTCCTCCCTCCAGTCCTCTTTCTCGTTTACCTGAGAGGCAGAATGCATCGCCTCATCCCTGTACTCGTATAGCACGCTGTCAATGTCACCGTTACAGCACTTTTCATACTGTGTGATGGCTAGTCCACCAGACGGTGGATGCCTCAGAAGTGTCAGGAAGGATGCCGGGCTTTTGTTGGGCCCCAGCACTGTACTCAGAGTCTGGTACATAGATAGTCCTCCACAGATGCAGCGAGTGAAAATGAACAAACTTACAGAGCTCGGAGGTTGAATAGGTGGAACAGCCTCTATATCAGAGTGTTTTCTTAGAGGTAAATGGACCTCTGCGAAGTAACTAAGAAACTTTTTCTTCTTAACATAATCTTGAGTAGCTCTCTGTGGTAGATAATTTAGGGCCAAGAATATACACACTAAAAGGTAATGTTTTTCAGTAGTTGTATAGGATGTGAAGCCTGAGATCTTACAACTCACTTTAGGGGAAAACTACAGCAGCTTAATTACTGTCGTAATGCATTCAATGTTTGGATACAATATGAAACCCTTATTATATGCTTTACAATTAATTTGCAATTAATTTAGATATGCAGTTGTGCTGTACAGAATAAAATGCACAAGTATAAATATAAATGATGAATAATAAGCCATAATGGACTATCAGGATCTGGAATCCTCTAAAGGACAACAGGCCATTTGACTTTCTAGTTTCTACTGGAAGTCATTTGGGGGTGTTTTAGATGTGTTTGGAGAATTAAAAACACTCTATTATTCCAAAAAATAGCAAAAAATCACAGTTAAAAAGGGAGAGGAATTCCAACCTCTTTCAGTATGTCATCTTGCCATTCTCCTTGGTGAATGAGAGGCAAAGTTCCCATTTACTCACTTTCCATTTAACAAGTGTTGATTGGGCATCTATTGTGTGCTACATGTTTTCCAGGTGAATAAGATGGTGGATGGAAATATAAGTAACTTGCTGTAAGCATAATGGACTGAAGCTCATTAAAGAAAGTGAGAAGGACTTCCCTGGTTGTCTAAGGGCTAAGACTCCACATTCCCAATGCTGGGGGCCCAGGTTCCATCCCTGGTCAGGGAACTAGATCCCACATGCTGCAATTCACATGCTGTAACTAAAGATCCTGCTTGCTGCAACTAAGACCCAGTGCAACCAAATAAACATATATTTTTTAAATGAGAATTTCTAACTTCTTACTTACTCATTCAAAATAACATCTTCCCAGGGACCATTGTTAAAGACTCTTGTCTTTGTACACTTTCCACTTTGCAACGAGGTTTTCCATAAATATCTCATGTAGTGTCCACAGTAACCCCTAGTGTAGATAGGACTATTATAGATTCAGTGTTGCAACTGGGGAAGTGAAATAAACTATCCAAGATGACACCACTGGTCAGTTATTGAGCCAGGACCAAGACCAAGGTTCCTGAGTCTAGCCCTTTTCCCAGTTATTCTGCGTTTAAACAGGAGGTCAGACTAGTGTAGCTAAAAATGGTTTTAGAATTCAACTCTGGCAAAGACATGCCATCAAGAGTCTTTCTCAAATGTGATCTCATCTGTATTTGTATGGGGCCATGCAATGGCACCCCACTCCAGTACTCTTGCCTGGAAAATCCCATGGGCAGAGGTGCCTGGTAGGCTACAGTCCATGGGGTCACGAAGAGTCGGACACGACTGAGTGACTTCACTTTCACTTTTCACTTTCATGCATTGGAGAAGGAAATGGTAACCCACTCCAGTGTTCTTGCCTGGAGAATCCCAGGGACAGGGGGAGCCTGGTGGGCTGCCGTCTATGGGGTCGCACAGAGTCGGACACAACTGAAGTGACTTAGCAGTATGAAAAAATACCTGCCACCCACTATCTATTTTCTGGGCCTTCTCTGGTAACTCAGCTGGTAAAGAGTCTACCTGCAATGCAGGAGACCCCAGTTCGATTCCTGGAAGATCCCCTGGAGAAGGGATAGGCTACCCACTCCAATATTCTTGGGCTTCCCTGGTGGCTCAGACAGTAAAGAATTTGCCTGCAATGCGGGAGACCTGGGTTCGATCCCTTGGTTGGGAAGATCCCCTGGAGGAGGGTATGGCAACCCACTCCAGTATTCTTGCCTGGAGAATCCCCATGGACAGAGGAACCTGGACGGCTACAGTCCATGGGGTTGCAAAGTATCAGACATGACTGAGTGACTAAGCACAGCACACGTGAAAAAATGGAAGGAGAGATTGTGGTCATTGGCATCTATCCCTTCCTCCAATAATACCTCTTAATAATTGTCAAAGACAATTCTTTCTCCATTCACAGAATCCAGCCATGAAAAGATGAAACCGTATGTGGAACACTGTTGATAAACTGGAGGCCCCTGAAGTTGTGCTTCTGCAAGCTTTAAACAACCACATCAAAAATGCACTAGAGTTTAAATCCTTGGATGCTTCTTAAGAGCTCAACCGGCTGCTTAGAATCAGACACAAAAATCAATGACATATGTCTTTGAAGAAATGAAAACCAAAACACTTTTAGCTTTGCCAAGTGAAGTTTTTCCTGAAGTGTTCCTTGGAGTGAGGTTGATATTTAGCATTCTCAAGTGAGCTGTTAAGTCCTGATGCAATATAAATAGATAGAAGTTAGTGGCTGGTGACAGGGGATTTTACTCACGTCTGTCCCTCTGCCCTCTGTCTAGTCTGTATTATGGCCAAACGGCCTGTAATAAATCCTATCCGCTCACAGGGCCTGGTGAGTGTAAGTATCTTTTACCAGAGCCATTAATGTGTTAGTACCTTTGAGGTAGGTCATTATCTGTGTTGGTGGTCTTTTGCAAACTTTGAAGAGTTGTGAGGAAAGGAAAAAATCTCCGAAGAGTAAGTGATGCAATTTTCTGAACTGAATTGTCTCACTGTTTAATTCATATTACTGAACCGAACGGGGGTCCATCCATTCACCTGACATAAGCAAAGCCAACCTGACACCAGTTGTGGTGAAAGAAAGTACAGTGTTTATTGCAAAGCCAAGCAAGGAGAATGGATGGTTCATGCTCATAGATCTAAACTCCCCAGTGGCTTTTAGGGAAGTGTTTTAAAGACAGTGTGAGGGGTAGGGTTGCAGGTGCCTGATCAGCTTGTGCACAATTCTCTGGTTGGTTGATGATGAGGTAACAGAGTGATGTTTCAGGAATCTCATGATTGATGATGAGGTAATAAGGTGATGTTTCAATAATCTCAACCATCAAGCTTCTGGTTCCAACCAGTTTGGGGTCTACATGCTGATGGTCAACATGTCGTTAACTTCTTCACATGATAGGGATTTTATTATCTGCAAAACAGCTCAAGAATATGACTCAGGATATTATCAATAGCCCTTGAGGAGAAACTGAAGATCCTTGACTTGTTTTATGGCAAACTATTATTTTTCTCTTGATTGACAGTTTTCCTTTGTTTCTGCATTTTCTCAGTTCTCTAAATTTGCTTTTTGGAACTCCAAGAAGGTCTGCTGCTGCTGTTGCTAAGTCGCTTCAGTCGTGTCCGACTCTGTGTGACCCCATAGAAGGCAGCCCACCAGGCTCCCCCGTCCCTGGGATTCTCTAGGCAAGAACACTGGAGTGGGTTGCCATTTCCTTCTCCAATGCATAAAAGAGAAAAGTCAAAGTGAAGTTGCTCAGTCGTGTCCGACTCTCAACGACCCCATGGACTGCAGCCTACCGGGGTCCTCCGCCCGTGGGATTTTCCAGGCAAGAGTATTGGAGTGGGGTGCCATTGCCTTCTCCACCAAGAAGGCCTAGGAGACTAAAACTCTTCTACAAACAAGAGGGACATGGGGAGTGGCCCTTCCCTTGAAAGTTTCCCTCAGGGTCCTGTCAGTTTTATGCTGAAGTCTAGTCCCTAATATGATGATGTTTGGAGATCTGATTTGGGGTGGTAGTTAGGTATAGACAAGGTCATGAAGATACGGCCCTCATGATGGGATTAGCGCCCTTATTTAAAAAAAGACACCAAAGAACTTGATTTCTCTCTCTCTCCCTCCCTCCATGTTCATGTACTAAGGAAAGATCATGTGAGGACAGAGCAAGAAGGAGGCTGTCTCAGCTGAAGGATACAGCTCTGACCAGACACTGAGCCTGCTAATCTTAGACTATCTAGCCTCCAGCACTGAGAAATAAATTCCTGTTGTTTAAGCCACTCAGTTTTAAATTTTGTATGATAGCCCACGCTGAATAAGATATGTGTATAGTGGAAGTGGATTAAATTTAACACCAGAAAACCTGGCTCATCTCTTATCCTCACTTAACCTCTTTGTGCCTTGGTCTCCTTATCTGTAGAATGGGGAACTACAAATAACTCTCACTCCCTGCATCACAAGCTTCTTTTAAAAAATCTTTTAATTTTGTATTGGAGTTTAGCTGATTAACAATGCTGTGATAGTTTCAGGTGGACAGCAAAGGGACTCAGCCATACATATACATGTATCCGTTCTCCCCACCTCCTTGGGCTTCCCTGGTGGCTCAGTTGGTAAAGAATCTGCCTGCAATGCAGGAGACCCGGGTTTGATCCCTGGGTCGGGAAGATTCCCTGGGGAAGGAAATGGCAACTCACTCCAGTACTCTTGCCTGGAAAATCCCATGGACAGAGGAGCCTGGTAGGCTATAGTCCATGGGGTCATAAGAGTAGGACATGACTTAGGAACTAAACCACCAAATACCCCTCCCATCCAGGCTGCTACATAACAATGAGCAGCTTTCCCTGTGCTATACAGTAGCACCTTGTTGGTTATCTATTTTAAATATAGCAGTATGCACATGTCCATCCCAAACTCCCTAACTATCCCTTCCCCTCATCCTTCTCCCCTGGCAACTATAAGTTTGTTCTCTAAGTCTGCCAACATCAGAAGGTTCTTGTGAGAATCCAGTGAGGGAAGATTTGTAAACTGCCAACAAAATTGCCTTTTTGATCTTCTCTTGAGGATCTTTAGTTTCATGACTCAAATAATGTGTTGTTGAGAATCTGCCATTAAAGTCGAAATGGCAAAATTGTGTAGGAAAAATAAAAAAGGAAAAAAGAGATTAAGAGCTCTACAAAATATTTTTATTTTTAAAATGCTGGAGGTCTGAACCCATGCATGCTAATTGTTTTAAGTGAATGAATTTTTATGGTTTAGTTGTTTAAAAAAGATCTGAGCTAGTTTGAATTCCTGTATTAGAACTCAAGAAAAATCATTGTAATTCTATTTGCTATGTTATGTGTTATTTTACATTTTATAATATTTATATTTTATAGTATTCTTTAAGGTATTTGAAAGCTGACCCACCAAGCTCTTCTGTCCATGGAATTCTCCAGGCAAGAACACTGGAGTGGGTAGCCATTCCTTTCTCCAGTGGATTTTCCCGACCCAGGGATCAAACCCAGGTCTCCCTCATTGCAAGCAGATTCTTTACCATCTGAGCCACCAGGGAAGCCCTCTGAACTGAACTCATGTGATCACAAATGGCACCTTATGGTATAGGCGATATTTTAGCCTAGCTATTATGGACCGCATTTCTTACTTTTTTAAAGTATTTTTTATAATTTTAGAACAAATTTAGATTTATTAAAAAATAAGGAAGCTAGTACACAGAGTTCCAATAAACCCCACACCTAGTTTCCCCTGTTATCAATATCTTCACATTAGTATGATATATCTGTCACAGAAAACGGACCAGTGTTGACACATTATTAATAACTAAGGCTATACTTTATTCAAATTTCCTTAGTTTGTATGTAATCTCCTTTTCCGGTTCCAGGGGCCCCTGTAGAATATCCCATTACATTTAGTTATACCTTTCTTTATGTCTTGAGAATTCCGGGCAGTGGTTAGTACTTGGCACTTTCACTACTGTGGGCTCAGGTTCAATCTCTGGTTGGGGAACGAAGATCTTGTGGCACAAAGTTAAAAAAGAATCGTACTGGGTCAGGTATTTTGTAGAATGTCCCTCAGATGGGGTTTGTCTGATGTTCTGCTCATGAGTGGGGCTTCCAAGGTGGTACTAGTGGTAAAGAACCCACCTGCCAATGCAGGAGATATGCGAGGCACGAGTTCGATCCCTGGGTAGGAACGATCCCCTGGAGGACGACATGACAACCCGCTCCAATATTCTTGTCTGGAGAATCCCTGTCCACAGAGGAGCTGGCAGTTTACAGGGTCATAAAGAGTTGGACATGATTGGAGCAACTTAGCATGCACACACACACTGCTCATGATTAGACTGCTGTTATGGGCTTTTGAGAGGAATACTGTTATAGACATTCTAATCACATGAATTTGGGAATACTCTAGTAGAGAGTCAGATGATTCTCTGGCGTAAGGAAAAATCTTTGTCCTGAAGCACCATGGTCCGCAATGGACATCTAACACCTAGAGAAGTAAGAAGTGTTATCCATACAAAAAGAAACCTACAGCAAGATCTATTCTAGACCTAACTAATCCCAAGAAGCCATAGATTGCCACAGGTCTGTTCACGATCTTAAATCCTCTTGTTCTGAAGTCTTTCAACACATCTCCCGTAGTAAGTTTTCTGTGGGAAAAAGATTTTCAGTTTATTATGGAATTTAATGGGAAAGAAATATTCATTCATTTTCTAAGAATCATTACTCAACTAGATATCTGAAACCTCTATAGTATCCTGAACACAAATGAGTGAAGAAGAATATTAGAATTATGTACTGAGAAGAACTCATAAGTTTGCTGCTGACAAGTATGTGCCTGTGTGTGCTAAGTCACTTCAGTTGTGTCTGACTCTCTGCGACCCCATGAACTGTAACTGGCCAGGCTCCTCTGTCTATGGGATTCTCCAGGCAAGAATACTGGAGTGGGCTGTCATGCCCTCCTCCAGGGGATCTTCCTGACCCAGGGATCGAACCTGTGCCTCCTGAGGCTCCAGGATTGTAGGCGGATTTTTAACCAGTGAGCCATGGGGGAAGCCTCAGGTACCAGCAGAAGAGTCAAATTAATGGTGTCTCTACCACACCAAGCACCTGGGACATTTTAAAAATGGAGTGGCAACTCCAGTATCCAGACCAACGTCATGCTGTGACAGGCTGATACTACCATTCAGAGAAGCAAGCCTGAATTTGAATCTAAGAAAATGTAGAAATCCTGAACTCCCAAGACTTAGCTACCTTACTTAATTTCCTACAAAGGATGTGCTGTTAGTAAAGGGAAAACAATTTTGCAAATATAGAAAAAAATATAAATGTTATATAGTACACATGCTTATGTTCTATCTGTAGTTTGATTTTTGCAGTTGACAGAATGTCTCCGTGTATGTAAGTGTTCAGTTACTCAGTCTCTTTATAATCCCACTGTAATCTTTATTCAGTTCTGTATAACAAAGCAGATTTATTTATTTATTTAGATTCTATCCGTGCATTATTTTATCTCATTTAATCCTATCTGTTGCAGATACTCACTGTCATCTTCTATAAAATGAGGAAATTGAGGCTTAGAGAAGTTAAGTAACTTGCTCAAGATACATAAATAAAGTCAGGATTCAGGACCAAGGCAAGGACTATTTGACTTCAAAATCTCAGCTCCTACTCGGTTAAACTACGTTTGTGTCCATAAGTTATTTCAAAATGCCTTCTGTGTAAGTAAGCCACATGTCTTTTCTTAGAAGCTCTTGAATTTCCATCCACATGGCATGTGCTTAATCATACTTGAAAATAAGGAAAGAGGGATTTATTATTCCTACTAATTACCACTGTCAAGGTAATAAAAAAATATCCAATTGTCTCATTATAATTGACTCGTAGGCTAAAAAGGATTCTGGGACCCAAGTCCACTCTATGGAGGAGTCTTACCCCTACATAATCAAACAGTTCTCAGACACCAGCTAGGTGCCCAACAATTCAACCCAATTCTGGTACCATCTGTCAGGAGACAGCTTCAGATTCCACAGGTTGAGGGCTGGGTCCTATAGGACTCCCCACAACCCCCAACTTCAGATGCCAGATGCAAACCCAGATTATCATGTGTGCTTCTGACCTACCAGCCGTAGATTAGTATTTTCCCTGTACCCCCTCTTTGGGTTTGATTAATTTGCTAGGGTGGCTCACAGAACTCAGAGAAACATTTTACTTGCTAGATTATGTGTTTATTATAAAAGAATGTAACTCAGGAACAGCCAGATGGAAGAGATATCCAGGGTAAGGTGCAGGGAAAGGGTGCCTTCTTCCCAAATCCCCCTGTGTTCACTGACCGATAAGCTCTCTGAACTCCATACTTTTGTATTTTTATGGAGGATTCATTCCATAGGCATGATTAATTTAATTATGCCACTCGTGACTGAAATCAACCTCCAGGCCCTCATTCCTCCCCAGAGATCATGGGTGAGACTGGAAGTTCAAATCCTCTAATCACGTGATTGGTTGTCCTGGTAACCAGCCTTCATCCTTTGGTGCCATGTAAATGTCACCCCATTGACAAAACCAAAGACATTTTTATCTCTCTCAGCACTTAGGGAACTCCAAAGGTTTTAGGAGCTCTGTGCCAGGTACAAGAGATAAAAATCAAATATACATTTCTTATTATAAATTACAGTATCACAGATGCCAACAGTAAGATAAGGGAAAGCCAGTCATTCAACACCCTGTTACCTGAAGGTAGAGTGACTTGAACCTCCATATCCTAAAATATAGCGTATTAATGAAAACTCTGAGGTATATGGAGGTCAACAGACCAGAAGATGATCCCCATTGAAAGATAGTTTGTTACAATTGCCAAGGGGAAGGGATATGACATTAGGAAGCACCAGGGTCAGTCAGAAAGAGGAAGGAGAGGGAGGAACTGTGGGCAAAAGACTTTGTGGTCATTTCCATGGAAGGAACAGGTGAGGCAGGGGAGACAGGCTTAGAACCTGCTAGTGTGAGTACTTTCAGCAGGCTCTGGGCAAAAGAGGCTGTCCCTAGTTGTACATGGCCCTGGAGCAATCAGGGCAGGGGGACAGTAGTCCCAAATATGAGAACTTGATAAAGTAGGCGGTTGGCGGTGGGGGCTCTGGGTTGGCTGGTTGGTATTTGAAAATCATTGGTGGGCAAGTTTACTATCTCTAGGAATAGCCTAAACCCAGGAGCTAGAATCCCATGATGGTCAGCAAGACCCTAAGATATCAAAACATCAGAAAACAGAAAATAAAAGATAGAATTAGTACACTCTAGCTAGAGGATTTCCAGCTCTTCTAAGTTGGGAAGGGCATTCAAATCTACCCATAAGCTAAGTAGAAATATCCAAAGCTAATTCAGCTGTAAACAATGGAGGTGGGTCTTAATGCCCTACAAGAGAACCTCTTGCATGTAGAGGAAGAACAACAAAAACAAGGCAATGTGTCTCTCTTCCTGCCCTGCATATAGGTTCATCTGTACCATTTCTCTAGATTCCATATATATGTGGCGATATACAATATTTGTTTTTCTCTGTCTGACTAACTTCACTCTGTATAACAGATTTTAGTCCATCCTCATCCCTACAAATGACCCAATTTTGTGCCTTTTTATGGCTGAGTTATATTCCATTGTATATATGTACCACATCTTCTTTATCCATTCATCTGTGATGACCTAGAGGGGTGGGATGGGAGGGTTTCGGGGGGGGAGCTCAAGAGGAAGGAAATTTATGTATATATATATAGCTGATTCACATTGCTGTACAGCAGAAACTAAAACAACATTGTGAAGAAATTATACTCCAAAAAATAAAAATAAAAGAATTTTTAAAATAACAAAAACCTAAGATACTGGTAATGACAACTGAAAGATCAAATGCAACTATCTGAGCCTAGACTGTCTGGGTTAATTTAAAGGACTTGTCACAAGCCAGTGCTTCCCAAGAGGACATAAAAGTTTCAGTTCAGTTCAGTTCAGTCGCTCAGTCGTGTCCAACTCTTTGTGACCCCATGAATCACAGCACACCAGACCTCCTTGTCCATCACCAACTCCCGGAGTTCACTGAGACTCACGTCCATCGAGTCAGTGATGCCATCCAGCCATCTCAGCCTCTGTCGTCCCCTTCTCCTCCAGCTCCTAATCCCTCCCAGCATCAGAGTCTTTTCCAGTGAGTCAACTCTTCGCATGAGGTGGCCAAAGTACTGGAGTTTCAGCTTTAGCATCATTCCTTCCAAAGAAATCCCAGGGATGATCTCCTTCAGAATGGACTGGTTGGATCTCCTTGCAGTCCAAGGGACTCCCAAGAGTCTTCTCCAACACCACAGTTCAAAAGCATCAATTCTTCGGTGCTCAGCCTTCTTCACAGTCCAACTCTCACATCCATACATGACCACAGGAAAAACCATAGCCTTGACTAGACGGACCTTCGTTGGCAAAGTAATGTCTCTGCTTTTGAATATGCTATCTAGGTTGGTCATAACTTTCCTTCCAAGGAGTAAGCATAAAAGTTTAGCACCCATCAAACATTACAAAGTAACATTACAAAGATATTATTTTTTTAAAATCCAGTTTATTAGCAAGTTATAGTGTACGTAGTTCAAGCGCACGCACACACATATACACATAGTAATAGCTTGCCTAAATGTGAGCTCAGCATCAGATACCACCCACCCCTCCCCCAACACACACCAAATCACAAATTCTCAAGAGTCTGTGTTTAGTGGGTCCAAGTTGACATGGCTGAAATGGGTCTTTTGTTTTCCTCAAAAGCACTGAGATATATGAAGACAAAGTAAAGTCAAACCTGCCCATTTTGACCTCACAGCTTCCTTAGGAACAGAAACAGTATTTTCAAATCCAACAGTGCTGTTTACTCCAGGAAATGTTTTCCTCATAGTCACGGCAAAATCAAACACCACAGTATCTCAAATTCCAGCAAACACTTTATTCTCCTCACTAATGTCTCAAAACCTTTGGTAGCCAAAGCCTGGAAAAAGCCCTTTGGCAATAAACGTGAATGTTTTACAAAGGGTAGAGAGAAGTTGCAAGAGGATAAAAGTTTCTGTTAACTATATTGGAGTATTTTTCTTGGGCAGAGTCCCCAAACAAACTTGAATAAATTACACACAATGTCGATAGAAGTAAAAGAAGTAGTCTGTAAAGAATTTCCCAGCAAAATAAGGGTCCGTTGAACAGTCAGCTAAATCCTGTCAGAAGGGGAGTTGGGGGAAAGAATGATTAATGTACAAATTAGTTGTAATTAAAATTATCTACTTATCTGTTTGGAAAAGGAAATGGCAACCCACTCCACTATTCTTGTCTGGGAAATCCCATGGACAGAGGAGCCAGGTGGGCTACAGTCCATGGGGTCTCAAGAGTCAAACACAACTTAGTGGTTAAACCACCACCACCACCATTTATCTCTCTATTTATCTAATGGTCCGTTTCTTTCTCACTGAAAAGAAAAAAAAAAGAGAGCTTACCGGTGCAGCTACCCGGAAATGGTACCCACTGTCGAAGAGTGGCGCTACAGGGAGGCTCCAAATGTGCTGATATCCCTAAATAATGAATGAAAGAGACAGCCATCACATAACTACATTTTACTCTTCCTTGGAAAAAGCCCAGGCTGAAAAGCATTCCCTTGACTGCAGTAGGAGAGGTGTTTGTGGCAACAGTTTTTGATGGTGTTGCTGGAGAAGTCTGCAGCTTCCAAAGGATGCACAGAAGATGCCGAGCCAACTCCTGTGACCAGGGTCAGCAAAGGGAAGCACTGACATGTGACCCGCGGCATCTGTGTCTTTGTGAGGATCAGAGGCTGTGCCAACACTAGAGATGCACTTCTGGAATGCAGAATGCCGAGGAGCTGGAAATTGTTACCTGTGTCATCTCCTGGGAGACTTCCTGTTGACTTTCCATCCCTTTGGCCTCGATTTTACTACGGAAACACAAATTTCCAAGGGTGAACTTGCACTGGAAGACTATCAGTGGCTCTGTTGTGCTTCAAGAGACAAACGAAAGAAACGGCAAGTGGAAAAGCAGTTATCAGCTCCCATAGGCTACACCTTGAGAAGAAGAGGGCTTATGGGAACATAACTTTGAAATCCATTCAAAGTTCCAAATAGGCCTGTTATTACACAAAATTCACGAATGCCAATATACTAGTTCACATCTCATTATAAAAGAAAGAAACTCAATCTCAGATGACTACTATTGTCAACTAAATGCTTGTGCCCCCCATCCCCCAAATTCGTATGTCTAAATCCTAACCTCCAATATGATGGTGTTAGGAGGTAGAGCCTTAAGGAAGTGACAGATCCTGATGGTGGAACCCTGATGAGTAGGGTTAGTGCCCTCATGAAAAGGACCCCAGAGAGCCCTCTCACCCCTTCTGCCATGTGAGGACATAGAGAGAAGACGGCTACTTATCAACCAGGAAGTGGGCTCTCATTCTACATCAAATCTGCCAGTGCCTTGATCTTGGACTTCCCAGGCTCCAGAACTGTGAGAAATGAATGTCCGTGGTTTAAGCCACCCAGTATTATATAGTAGACTGGAACTGACTAAAACTAAAACTGAGGCAACATACAACAGTCTTGAAAATCTAGTCTCATGACTTAAGTCATTTCAATATTAGAACTTCTTATCTCCATAGATTTAAAAAATAATTTTGGGGTATATCCCTTCTCTTTTCACTGCCAGCTGAATTTGCTTTCATCTGACATTTCCAGGATTTGAAATTCTGCAAACTTCTGGTCCGGATAGGTCTCATTTGAATCAGAGAAGAAGACAACACAAGTATGGGTGTGGGGTGAGCCCCATTAGGAATTATCAGTCCTTATCCCTGGTGCCTCAGAGGTTAAAGTGTCTGCCTGCAATGTGGGAGACCTGGGTTTGATCCCTGGGTTGGGAAGATTCCCCTAGAGAAGGAAATGGCAACCCACTCCAGTATTTTGCCTGGAGAATCCCATGGACAGAGGAGCCTGGTGGGCTACAGTCCAAGGGGTCGCAAAAAGTCAGACATGACTGAGCGACTTCACTTTCACTTCACTTTCAAAGCTATCAGAGTGGAAGACATGTCAGAAAGAATGGTTCTTCTCTAAAGGTTGGCCCGGGAATCATCATCAGGAGGATGAGGTCGACCTATTTCTGGAACAACTACAATCTTGGTTGAGTATATGTGTTACTTTAAGATCACCACTGTTAGAAAGAAAATGATTCCTAAAGCCTGATTTATCATGGGAGACCCAGTTTCAAACCCTGGGTTGAGAAGATCCCCTGGAGAAGGGAATGGCTACCCACTCCAGTATTCTTTCCTGGAGAATTCCATGGACAGAAGTTACAGTCCATAAGGTTTCAAAGAGTTGATCACGACTGAGTGACTAACACCCACTTTTCAGTGACTCAAGACAAGCTTCTGCCACTTCAAGGGATATACGACTTCAGCTTCCTTCCTTCCATCGAAGCTAGGGACAAATGAGGAAACGCTGTCCCAGGCAGCTCAGAGAGTGCTAGAGAGTAGTACACTTAGCTTTTGCTCTGCCTTGTAATATGGTGGATTCTGAGTCATGAAATTTTAGCTGCTTGAAAAAGACCATTTCAAGGCAAGCAGTTGGCTTGTGTTATTAGCTGCCATCTATGGGGTCGCACAGAGTTGGACACGACTGAAGCGACTTAGCAGCAGCAGCAGCAGAAGCAAAGTTGATGAAAGGAGTATGAAGTCTGAGTGAAACAGAGGAAGACACCACAGTGGAGTGGGAGGAAATGATGGAGGAAGAATAACAGAGCTGGGGAAGCAGAGGGAGAGAGGGGAGGGCAGAGGAAAGCGAAAGAAAGGGAGAAAGGAAAGAGAGAGAGGAAATGTAGAAGGGACAAAGGAGAAACTAACATCAAGAGACACAAACACCATCTTCATGGTGAGTACCTCACTTCATAATTTCTGTGAAAGTCTTCTAAAGTACCATGATTATTCAAAATAGCTGATAAAATAGATTAGAGTTTTGTGATTTTGGAGGAAAGGTAGTCATAATGTGAAGTGCCTGCTGTGTGCCAGGACGGGGCGATGTTCTTATGGGTCTCAACTCACTGGGGAGGCAAGAAAGTGATGGTCGAATGGAAGGGCTGATTGGAAGCCCATCTCCACCACTTATTTGCTCTGACTTTCAGGACAAGCTTTTTGACCTCTCTAAACTAAGTGCTCCCATCTGAAAAGTATGCTGCTAAGTTACTTCAGTCGTGTCCGACTCTGTGCAACCCCATGGACAGCAGCCCACCAGGCTCCTCCGTCCCTGGGATTCTCCAGGCAAGAACACTGGAGTGGGTTGCCATTTCCTTCTCCAATGCATGCAAGTGAAAAGTGAAAGTGAAGTCACTCAGTTGTGTCCGACTCTTAGCGACCCCATGGACTGCAGCCTACCAGGCTCCTCTGTCCATGGGATTTTCCAGGCAAGAGTACTGGAGTCGGGTGCCATTGCCTTCTCCATCTGAAAAGTATAAACTAGAAAAAAACACCAACCTCAGAGGGTTGTTGTGAGGACTATATGACCCAGTAGTAAAGTGTAGAGTGTCTGGCATATAGTCTGTGCTCAGCAAATGGTAGTAATTAATTTTGCTATTATTATCACTGATTCTCACAGAGGCTCTCCATGTTATGATATAATGTCAAATTCATCTTATAGATGAATAAACAGTAGTCAGTGAGGATAAGTGGTTTTTCCAAGATTATAGAATTAATAAGTGATGGAGACAAAATCTGAGCCCCGGTCTGCCCAGCTCCAAACTCTGACTCCATTTTTTAACTCCCCTGTGGGGAAGTAGATGGTGTCTGCATTTGCACTGTTCCAAGGAGCTCAGAGAAATGTGCAGCCCCCCATCCAGGGAACATGCTATTACTCTAGCTCCCACCGCAATTCAAAGGGACACAGCCAAGGGCAGTCGGCAGCCTGAGAACATCAAATCCAAGGTCAGGCTCACTTTGCAGGTGTGAGCATACAGCCCACAGCCTTTCTATCCCTTGGAAGAAGCTTGGAAGGTCCCAGGCTTCATTTTGAAAATCCCTCCCTCAAACTGGCCCACCCCTCAACCCAATCGTCATTCTTTAACTGAAAACATTCTACCTCCTAAATTATTAATCAAATTGTGAGGGAAACTCAGGCTTGGTATTCAGATAATAAAAACAGAATTATAATATAAGAAAACCAGATTTATCTTTTACAGCTATGAACTTACTTGATTTCCAGAGAGAATTTGACATTGGTGGGTGTGTACTTATTAACAGGAATATGGTAATAGTAATTTCCAGACCTAATTAAGGGAAAAAATAAAATCACAAATCAAAATATGCAGGGAAGGATTCAGTCTTTTTTCTATTTTTGAATACTACATAAACTGTGAAATATTCTATTATATGTGATAGATATAGAAAATCAAGTTTAACATGGCACAGTTTCATGTTTTTCAGAGATATACCTGTCAAATTTCAAAGTGATCTCTTTCAGATCAAACTCTATCAAATATACCACAAACAGATTCATAGTTTCTTAGAATACACAGAAGAAATGATGGAAAGTCAAATCCTCCACCAAATGTACAAAACTAAACCAATAGGAAATGACTTCAACTTCCCTTAAGGAGACAGAGATTTCAGAAAACAAATGAGGCAAAGGCCTCAAACTAAACAGTCCCTCTGGAAAGAACTGGAAATAATAACTACCTGCTTTGATACAGTAAATCACTCCCTTTTAGACAACATCAGCAGGAAATACCACGTACTTTCAAAAATGGAATCAAGGAAAATTATTACAGTCCTAATTATCATTGAGTAATGGAGAAAACCTCAGGATAGAAATGCTTATACAGGGATTCCTCCCACCCTTGGGGAGGGATGGTTGGGAAAAGGGGGGGAGTTCCTTTGATTCATATTGTAATGAAAACTCAAGCAAAAAGGTACATTGTATCTAATACAAGTTCTTATGACCTTCCTATCCCTTGAATTATATACAGAAATAAAACCAGATAAATGGGGGAAAGGGCCAGTCATTTTAAATTCTCTTTAATGAATACTAAACTGAGTTGTTAAAAATGAGAAAGCAAAAATAAAAGCAATAGATGTGAATTGGGATCAGGAGGACTTTGTCCTACCACAGTAAGCTTAGATAAATAGAAGTCGTTTCCTGCTGTGTGCCTCCCAGTATCTGCGTGGTTCCCTGAAACCCAACTACTTAGGTAGTAAATATCCTGATCTTACAGACGGGAAGCCGGTACGCAAGGAGAATGAACTTCTTGTCAACTGGAATTTGAACCCAAATCATCTTACTATTCATCATCACATCATTCTACCAAACCAATTAATGTCTGTCTCTGACTTTTTCAGGCTCACTGAGCCTCAAGTTCTTTAACTTCAAAATGGGGATAAATAATACCAACCTTGTGTGATTTTGTGAGAATTCAATGAGATAATGAATGTAAAGGTCATAAACAAATAATAAAGTGTCATATAGGTTATTTTCAAAAATCAGGTCCAGGAAATTCCCCAGTGGTCCAGTGGTTAGGACGCCCGAACTCTCACTACATGGGTTCAATCCCTGGTCGGGGAGCTAAGATCCTACAAGCTGTGTGGCAAGGCCAAAAATGAAAAAAATATATATATATATAAATTCTTTTTATAAAAGTCAGGACCATCAGCCTGAAGCCTAAGCTATATCAAGCTTAAAAAGAAATAAGGCTGAGAGGACTTCCCTGGTGATCCAGTGGATAAGATCTACCTGCCAATGCAGGGCACATGCGTTCAACTCCTGGTCTGTGAAAATTCCATATGTGACAGAGCAACTGAGCCTGTGTGCCACAACTACTGAGCCAACATGCTGTAACCACTGAAGACTGAGCACCTAGAGCCTGTGGTCTGCAAAATGTGCAGCCTTGCCTTTAATCTAGCAGGCTGAAATATGAGCAGGCTTAACTAAACCAGTAAATACCTATCAAATAAAGCCTCTCCATTCTTAATACCTTCAACCTGCATAGTGTGTTTACTGAAGCTTCTGTGCTTGCCCTCTATGCTTCTAGATTCGTCATTACCTCGATGCATGTGATTCACAAGAGATGAACGTTGCCGTAAACTTCTGCAATGCCTAGATTTTTTTCCTCTTAACTGAAAAGGTTAGGATACGCTCTATTTTTTCAGCAATTAAAATAATGATATCCCTTGTTATTAAAATATATAAATGTCAGCTCACTCGTAACTCAGAGCCATCAGTGATAATGTCTTCCTTTTCTATAAAATTAACTAACAGCTCTGTGCCTATGGTATGTGGCCTCCGAGAGCTGCCCCTTAAGCTTTTTGCTCTGGACTTACCCATTAAACCAGGAGACTGTAATCTTTGGAGCCATGGCTTATTGACATTTGCTAATACCAACCATTTTACGATTCCCTCGTCCACCATGTAACAAATGTGTTTTCCACTTGAGGAGCCATGTAAGCACACATCGATTTTGTCATGTAACATCAGCTTTCATTCCAATCTCCAAAGCCCTGAGCCCTGAGTAAATTCCAGAAACAATGGGAGATAGTGGGGGGCTTACACACCCACACTGGAGGCTTCTACTGCAATACCGCCGATCTATTATTTGCTGGATTTCCATAATCTGAATAGAACTGATGGTTGTATCAATCCCTGAATTGAGAAGAAATAAAGAAAGTAAACTCTTCTGCAGAGGAAAAGAGCATTGTGCTCCAGTGCAGGCTCCAAATTACAGAATATGAAATAAGAGTTTTCTAGATAAATGGATTCCATTTGCATTCAAATGAGATAAAGAGAGAAGGGGAGAAGGCTTTTGTTGCTATTACGGTATATTTTAAGAAAACTAAAAAAATAAAACAAAACCCAAGCTCCAGTAGATAGCCCCATAAGTCCAAAAGAAAACCTGAATCACTGAAGTCCTACTAAGTTGAAATTTATTGAAAATGGACAGTGTAATGGGACATGCGATCTGGCCAATAAAGAAAGATATATATATACATATTTTTTTTTTAGGAAACAGAAAACCAACTAAAAACAGCAGAAAAATAGAAGAAGAGAGCAGGAAATTCAAATAAATTATTAGAATCCATGAAGATTAACCACAAATCCCTAGCAGTATGCAACCATTTCCAATGCTTCCTTAATAGTTAGGTTGGCATTGGTTACAAAAAACTGTAATCCCCACAGGGGTTTGGGGCAGAGTGCAGCCTCTGTCCCTGTACCTCTCTCCAGTATCGCGTTCATAGCTTGTTGTTACTCTGCCTCACTCCACAAAGCCAAAGAAGAGAGTCACTTCAATGTAAACTTACAATCACTCCTCCAGTCAACGTTGGTTTGTGCCTCTGCTGCCAAGAATGATGTGCTTCTGCCTGTTGAAGAGGAAACCGGCTGTCAGTCTTAAAGCTTGCTCAGGATGAGAAGAAACCCAGTGTGTGGCCTAGCTTGTCAGTCAGCAGAATGTTTCCCCGCCCTTTCTCTCTCTCACTTTTCAGCCCATCACATCCCTATGCCACTATTTGTTTGTTTGTTTGTTTTAATTGATTTGACTGTGCCAAGTCTTAGTTGTAGCATGTGGGATCTAGTTCCCTGACCAGGGATCAAACCTGGGCCCCGTACATTGGGAGCATGGAATCTTAACCACTGGACAACCAGGGAAGTCCTCCCTATGCCATTTCTTACAGGTCTAGTTTGTTGTCTCCCTTCTCCAAAAAGCCACCTGTTTTGGAATGAATTAAAGCTCTCCAAATTTTCACACATGTAGCCCTAACCCCTGGTACCTCAGAACGTGACTGTGTTTGGAGATGGGCCTTTAAAGTAATAATTACATTAAAGTGAAGCTGTTAGGATGGACTTCATTCAATGTGTGTGGCATTCGTATAACAAGAGGAGATTAGGACATGAAAAGCCTTGTGTGTATGGAGGAGAGAATTTGCAAGGAGGCAGAGAGAAGGCATCTCTCTACACCCAACTGTGAGCTTCTGGAACACTGACTCTTGTTCACTGTTATATTCCCACATTCGACAAGGCCACACTCAGCTGTGATGCTCAATACATATTTGTGGAAGGATAGAAGGGGGGACGTCAAGAAAGAGGGAGGAAGAGAGAAGAGAAAGCCAACTGTGTATCTTCTTTGAGCCTAGGAGTGGGACTTCAAGGAATCAGACCTCGTAAACCCTGAATCTTGGACTTCTAGACTCCAGAACTGTGAGAAAATAAATTTCTGTGGTTTAAGCCACCTAGTCTATGGCATTTTATTTTGGCAGCTCCAGCCGACTAAGACACCATCCCAAATTAGATCACTGTAGCTCAGAGCTCCAGCCTTTCCAGTGGAGGGTGTATTATTATTATGCTGTAGTGTATATTATTACTGAATCCTCAGAGTGGTGACCAGTTAGTGATATCTTCTCGATCACTGTACCAATGGGCTATTATCTCTGTTTTGTTACTTAACTTTCATGTATTTTTGCCCTTTCTCAACACCTCCAGGGCTTCCCTGGCAGTCCAGCAGTTAAGACTCTCGCTTCCAACTGCAGTGAGCATGGGTTTGATCCCTGGTCAGGGGAAACTAAGATCCCATGTACTGAGTGGGGCAGTCAAAAGAAAAGAAAAAAAAAAAACAAAAAACTCCAGAATAGGGAACCTCTGTTAGCATTCTTTGAATTGTCAGTAACTCCAAGCATAATGTGATCCATACAGAAAAAAAAGCGAGCTTAAGCTTCCCAGGTGGTGCTAATAGTCAAGAACCTGCCTGTCAATGCAGGAGACATAAGAGACCCGGGTTTGATCCCTGGTTGGGAAGATCCCCTGAAGGAGGGCATGGCAACTCACTCCAGTATCCTTGCCTGGAGAATCCCACAGACGGAGGAGCCTGTTGGGCTGCATTCCATAGGGTCTCACAGAGTCAGACATGATTGAATGGACTCAGCACACATGCAAAGTAAAAACTGAGCTGAAGTCATCTGAGAAGAAGAATCATATCACTGGTGTGGGGTCAGAGTTTACTGATGGGGAAGGAAGCCAGGGGAGTGGTTATGATCTGTCAGAGCCAAAAAGGCATTTTAAAAGCAATTTTGAAAAGGTAACCATTCAGATAATAGTTGTTAAGGCTGTGGAAAAAAAAAAAGTGTATCTTTTTAAAGTGGATAGTGAAAGCCATCATTTAGTGAGTTGCTAAGCTAACCTCACAAAAGAATTTTAAAGTGTTTTCAATAATTTCTTTAAATTTGCAGATTTTTTTCAAGTAAATGTCCTCTTTATTGCAGTCCTTCATTTTCATTAAATAATATCTATGTTTTTCAGTATAATTTTGGGCAAAACACAAAGACATTAACCTTATTTAACAAGAGATATAAGTTAACACAATATGTTCTGCTTTCATGGCAATGAAAAAGAAACAAGATGTGAAACTAATTTCTGTGTGGAATTTCAGGCGAGAAAGCAAAGCTAGCGTGTATTCCTGAGTGTCTGTCTGTCCTGGTTAGTACTTCTTACATGAAGTGGAAGGGCTGGTTTACTTATCCAGTCACCCAACTGTGAGCTTTTGGAACACTGCCTCTCATTCACTATTGTATTCCCACATTTGACAATGCCAGTCTCATCTGTGGTGCTCAGTACATATTTGTGGAAGGATAGGAGGGATGTCAAGAAAGAGGGAGGAAGAGAGAAGAGAAAGCCAACCATGTGTCTTCTGGAGAAATGTTTTCTCTTCCACACTCAAAGGAGGAACCCCTAGGGGCTGGGTGCAGAGGGATGCTGGGGGTAGATGAGGAAGCTGGACTTTTTCATCTCATTAGCAAGTGGGAGTGAGACAACTGGAAGGCAAGGCCAGTTTGCTGAGACTCTTCCCCAGTGTGATACTTCACTTTAAGAAGAAATGGACCTTAATATATACTGATTTTCTAGAAAATTGAATATTTATTTCCCTTTACATATAAATATATGTGCTGTCTAAAAAGCCTCAAGATTACCTTGAGGTAATCTTGAAGAGCTATTACCAGCTCTTCAACTAATAATTTTCAAACATGTCTCCTGCTATGAGTTTTGTTTATGATTTACTTCCATAGAAGGCTAATTTACAAGGCAAATGAGGCATAAAGAGAAGGGGAAACCAGACTTATCTATCCTGTTTTTTTCCCCTTACCTTTTGTTCTATTTTCCTGCTGAATTTGCAGGAAAACAGCTCATTTATAAAGTCTGGTAGCCGAACTACAGAGTTGCCTTATTTTCACAGAAGCGTGTTTCCACATTCCTGGAGACATAGAACCCTAGGATAGGATTTAGCTTCTGACGGGATAAGGTATTTTTTAACGATAATAAAAAGGTGAAGTTGAGCTTGCAGCTTAGAATTATGAAAATGGCTTTTCAAAAGCAGGATTGGAAATAAGAAGTTTTAAGTCTCCTATAAAACACCTCTACTTTGTCACTTTTCTGAGGCAAGACTGTTCAATTCTGAAGGGCTGGCTATTGGAAAACCATAAATTCTCCTGTAGTCATACAGGAGTAGCTCTCATTTTATAAGAGCCTTCTAGCAACATTCCCTACAAACTTAACATACATTCCCAATGGTTTTCATTGTACAGTTGGAGATATATTTCACAATCAGCAGATGAGATCTCCCCATAAGCTAAATTAGAAACTTCTGGAGAAGAGAGATTTAAGCTCGTGTCCAACCAAAGCATACCCTGTCGTGGTAGAATGTGTATACTGCATTACTTGTAAAACTGTACTGATGGCTGAGTCCCAGTACAGCATCTTGGATGCCTTTCTCTTCCCTGACTGAAATAGACTCAGGCCAAGAAAAAGTCAATAAGCCCAACCAATCCATGACTGAGTCCTTTAACGCAGGGAAACATTTTCTTTCAACCACTGGCTCTTCTCAGATCTGGTCTCCAAATCAAAGTAAGCATGACTTACAGATGTTTCTTGCTGTGTGAGATTTTAAAAAACTTTACCAAATCTCCTAAAACCTACATAATTCTGTTGGTGCATTTTCCCATAGGTGTTTAACTTTTCAATATCTAATTCTGTTGCCTATTTAAATCTTTATTCGTTCCATAGATTAAAATCTACTCCATCATACTCAGTTCCTCAGAATATAAGTTGAATATTTTGAAGTACCTGCTTTCCACTTGTTAGTTTTACTCAAACCTTTTATTAGGTATGGGAAGAGGGGATATAACCTTTCTGAAAGACACTTTAAGCAATCAACTCAGGCCCAAAGGAAGAATAATGGCTTGAGCTCAACATATCATAAAAATGTCAATTTCCCTTTGTTTATTTTACTAGTATTCTTACTCTTCAGAAAGGAGGCTCATAAGTGTGTTATGAGGCTTGGTAAACTATGAGATATTACTCCACATCCTACTGAGGGTTATTCTACATTTTTTTAATTGAAAAATGTATTTGTAAATTTGTACTTGGTCTAAATGCCCCAGAAACACCTGTTGAAACAAATATTTGCCTAACTTTCTCCTCTGTTGGATTTAGAAACTCTGGTGTTACATGGTGCTCTGGACAGAGTGGGGAGATGGAACATCAGCAGGGGGGAAAATGCCTTTCTTCAGACCCCCAGAAATATCCTGAAGTGGGAACGACATCTCAGTGGCTATAGGCACACAATGGGATACTACTCAGCCATAATAAGAATAAAATAATGCCATTTGCAGCAACATGGATGGACCTAGAGAGGATCATACTAAGTGAAGTAAGCCAGAAAGAGAAAGACAAATACCGTATGACACCACTTAAACGTGGAATCTAAAAAGATGACACAAATGAACTTACTCATGAAAGAGACTCACAGACATAGAAAGCAAACTTATGGTTACCAAAGGGGAAAAAGCAGGAAAGGGGAGAAGAGACAAATTAGGAGATTGGGATTAAAATACACACATTACTATATATAAAACAGATAACCAACAAGGACCTACTATATAGCGCAGAAAGCTATACTCAATATCTTATAACAACATATAATGGAAAAGAATCTGGAAATTATATATATATATAAATATATATATATATATAACTAAATCATTTTGCTGTACACCTGAAACTAACACAATCTTGTAAATAACTGCAGTAGTAGTAGTGTTAGTCGCTTAGTCGTGTCCAACTCTTTGCGACCCCATGGACTGTAGCCCACCAGATTTCTCTGTCCAAGGGATTCTCCAGGCAAGAATACTGGAGTGGGTGGCCATTCCCTTCTCCAGGGGATATTCCCGACCCAGGGATCAAACCCTCTGGCATTGCAGGTAGATTCTTTACCATCTGAGCCACTAGGGAAGACCTAATTAGCTGTATTTCCCTAATTTTTTTTAAAAAATGGCTATAGGCAAAGGGGAGGAGACATAGGGTGCTGACTGCTTTCTAGAACCACAGAATAGACACTTTCTGCATCTTCTAGAGTTGATCTCAGGTAGATGCACACACAAGCTCAAATAAATAAAGGTTGAATGGTGGGGATGGGCACCTAGATTTCAATTTCAACTTTACTTGTGATTCACTGCAGAATCTTAACCAAAATGCTAAGCTTCTGTTCCATCAGCAGTAAAATGGATAAGCTGGTACAAATCAGAGATCCTCCTGACCTGGGGACTTTGGAACCCCAGATGACTGCATAAAGGGGTCTGTGGTGTTGGTTGTAAACTTAAAAAGTAACATCTCTCCCATAGATATATACCATTTTTCAAATGTTGTTAGATTAACAAAAACAATTCATTTGAAAGCTTAACTAAACTTATAGTTACATTCTCCCTCTATGTATTAATACTTTTTCAGTCAAATAATTGTAAAAGCATAATGGATTCATAATCTCAGGGTCAAAAAATCAGGGCAACACTGGAGTAGCTGCTCTATGACCTTCTGTAACTCTAAACCCCCCAGACTTTTCAAGTTTCCTGAAGGTGATAGTAAACAGAACATTTCAATCCTTTTCATTTTTTTCAAGTGGAAAGAGAGAAGAGGAAACAATTGCCCCATGTGTCAGAGAGCCTGATAAAGCAGAATTTCAACTCCATTCTTAGCCAGAGAAGTTGACTGCTGTGTCTAGGAGGACACAGCCAGACGCTTGGGGCAGATCTTCTCTCTCTAGGAGTCTCTCCAGTGTTTCAGTTCATTATGGAAACACAAGAACATTCATTGTCCCAGACCAGAGAGCAGCAAATCTTCATTTGGTTTGATAAGGTCTGCTCTTCCCAATCTCCCCTTGATGGAAAGAGATGGTGGCTATAGGAGTGAATTTGCACAAAAGTCAAAAAACTTTTTGGAAGTGAAGATCGGGCCAGTGTCCAACCTCTTCCTGTTCAGGATCCATGATTATCCACCTCACATGAGTGAGATGGTCTCATCTGAGCACTGCTCTCAGAAAAGGACACCAAGTGTCCCCAGGGTAGACGCCCATGGTAAGGGAAAATTGACCAGCCACAAGCTTCCACGTGCTCTAAACAAGAGATGAAGGTTCTGGGGGATTTTTATGACAGTAATGGATTTTTCCATATTTAAGCCATTGAGGATGTGATGACTGAAATTAATTTCTTTCTTTAAAATGAACTTCTATCTTCATTCTATAGTGATGCATCTGTTTCCAAGTTCAATCAAAAATTGCTTTCATGAGAGAAACAGTGTAAACATTGCTTCCTGTAGCTTTGGGGAAAACTCTGTGTCTTAGCTTCCTCACTGGGGAAAAAAAGATCATAAATGGAGCCGATTATACAGACTGAAGTAAGCCAGAAAGAAAAACACCAATACAGTATACTAACACATATATATGGAATTTAGAAAGATGGTAACGATAACCCTGTATGTGAGACAGCAAAAGAGACACAGATGTGTAGAACAGTCTTTTGGACTCTGTGGGAGAGGGCGAGGGTGGGATGATTTGGGAGAATGGCATTGAAACATGTATAATATCATATATGAAATGAATCGCCAGTCCAGGTTCAATGCAGGATACAGGAAGCTTGGGGCTGGTGCACTGGGATGACCCAGAGGGATGGAATGGGGAGTGATGTGGGAGGGGGGTTCAGGATTGGGAACACGTGTACACCCGTGGCGGATTCATGTTGATGTATGGCAAAACCAATACAATATTGTAAAGTAAAAAAAAAAAATTAATTAATTAAAATAAATTAAAAAAAAGTTTAAAAAAGGAAAAACAATATAAATAAATAAATAAATAAAAAGCAGAGACATTACTTTGCCAACAAAGAAAAGAAAAAAAGATCATAAAGCTGCCTGTCTTTCCAGCTTTCAAGAACTAAACAACTTAGTCATGTGGACTACTTATGACGATGCCTGGCCTATAGTAGTAATACCTCATAACATGGTGTTACTGATGATGGTGATAACAATGGTTTGTAGAAGCTATTTATTCAAGCTTCAAATATAAAATAATAGAGTTTGCCCCCGAACTTCAACCATTGACCATAATAACGTCATTCATAATTTGGGCTATTCAAAAATATTCTGGTTCATCTTCTTCCAGGTATGTGTAGGTCTGCACTTCACCAGCTGTTTTTAAATTAGACATAACCAATGTCACTTGCTTTGGCAAATAACATGTGAGCAGAAGTGACGTAGTGGAAGCCCTAACAGCCAATGCACAATTTGCCCTGTTCTTTTACCACCTCTGTAGAGATTCTGGAAATATGTACTGAGAAGGAGCTTCATCAGCTGAGTCCTGAACAGCATGATGTACATGATCCTTCTTTTGATCCACATTTGATATATAGAGTCAAATAAATTGTTGTCACATTAAGCATTGTGATTTGGGAGTTGTTACCATGCATTCTAATTGATGTCACACTGATATGTATGTATTGTTATTATTAGCATAATCATCATTATTATATCGGGCTTCCCTGGTGGTCCAGTGAGTAAAGAATCCCCACAATGCAGGAGACTTGGGTCAATCCCTGGGTCAGGAAGATCCCCTGGAGGAGGGAATGGCCACCCACTCTGGTATTCTAGCCTGGAGAATCCCATGGACAGAGGAGTCTGGTGGGCTATAGTCCATGGGGTTGCAAAAGGTCAGACATGACTGAACAATGCACACATTATTATTTTAGACACTTGCTAATATGTGTGTATATAGAAGGAAATTTCTGAAAAAAAAAAAAACTTAGTATACATTTAGATGTGCAGTATTTGATCTTTCAGAGATAATTTTGTCCTTAATCAAGTTTCTATATTTTTTTTTGCTCTTGTGGCATGTGGAATCTTAGTTTCCAGATCAGGGACTGAACCTGTGCCCCCTGCAGTGGAAGCGTGGAGTCATAACTCCTGGACCACCAGGGAATTCTCAGCTTTTTTAACATGAACATTCTGATACTAAAAGAGCACCAGTATGTATGGATGTGTGTGTGTGTGTGCGCGCATGCATGCGTGCATGTGTGTGTGTGTGTGTGTTTGTCTATGTCCCAAGAAGATAATCTGAAAGTGAAAGCTTTTTTTCATGGACTTAAAGCTTACCCTGAACTCATTAGAATCTTCAAAGCCATTTACATCCTGTCACACTTGGTCTGGATAGACAGCCCAGATGCTATATCATTTCTTAAGTTCTAAGTGGGCCAAAAAGTCTACCCACCTGCGCACGATGATCCACTTGTGCTACTGTTACTATCTTGTTTGGCAAAGAACAAATGAGACCCTTTCACGTGAATCCACCAACAATTCAATATTTTGGGAATTCAATATTGTAAATGTAATCATTTGACGTGAAAGAAAGCTGAGTGCTGAAGAATTGATGCTTCTGAACTGTGGTGTTGGAGAAGACTCTTGAGAGTCCCTTGGACTGCAAGGAGATCCAACCAGTCCATCCTAAAGGAAATCAGTCCTGAATATTCATTGGAAGGACTGATGCTGAAGCTGAAACTCCAATACTTTAGCCACCTGATTCAAAGAACTGACTCCTTGGAAAAGACCCTGATTCTGGGAAAGATTTAAGGCAGGAGGAGAAGGGGAAGACAGAGGGTGAGATGGTTGGATGACATCACGGACTCAATGGACATGAGTCTGAATGAACTCCAGGAGTTGGTGATGGACAGGGAGGCCTGACGTGCTGCAGTCAATGGGGTCACAAAGAGTCAGACACAACTGAGCAACTGAACTGAACTAAACTGAAATGATTGCAGGTTTGTGCATTTGTGTTTTTAAAGATCTTGCCACCCCTAACAGAGAAGTGGAACCATTATCTAGACTCATTAACAGACTAACCAAGTAAACATTGGGAAGGGGAACAAACCCCTCAGGTTCAAAGCACTAGTTGTTACCCGTTGATTGTTCTTTACCTGCCCATGGCCCCCGATGCAGCTCCTGCTCCTCCGACTGTCTTTGCATGGGGCTTGAGAGGCCTCTTCTTGTTCCCCAGATGGGGCAGCAATAAGTCTGCTGACATGGCAGGATCTCACAGAAAGTGATCTCAGGTACTTGGAAGGAGGGCAGTGTGGTTGCCAGGGTTGTATTAGGTGCTGCAAAGCATCAGGCAGAGGGGAGGGAAGTGACAAGGTTAACCTGAAAGGCTGGTTCTTCTGTTGACAATTGACATGAAACCCAGGCTGGGTTTGAAGGTGACCGATGGGGAGATCTTACCTGAGGGGGAAACTGTGGAGGGCAGAGCTGGCTCCTGAGAGCTTGTGAGGTTGCTGGAGGAAGAGAACAAAATAATTAACAAAAGAGGCCTTCAAGAGTCCTCCCCAAAAGAAAACAAGATGGGAACTCTTACCTGGAAGGGGCACTTGGGGTGCATCGGTCTTGATCTTTTAAGCTAAGTATGTAAAGGGAGACTATCGTCAAGCCACTGTTTAAAAAAATAACAAAAGAAAGAGTTATGTGGCTGATTTGATTCCAGATAAATCTCACGTAACCAGCTGCCAGAGATGTCCCCTCCCAGACCACGCAGAGGAGCGAGCAGGGGGTGGGCGGCCATGGAAACCAGCACAGTTCTGCTTCTTTGTCCTGGTGAGAACAATCTCCCAGTCTTCCTGGAGCTCAGAGGCTCCTGGGGTAGGTGGAGCTGACGCATTTTTCCACAAGCCGCCCCCTGACCCTGGCAAGCTGTCTCAGAAGTGTCTGTCACTAGCGGAAGATTACAAGAGGAAGTGTGTAAAGCACTGGAGGAAGCCCTCTGCTCCTTGCAGGAAAAAGTCAGAGTAAAGTTCACATCCCCCAGTGGAGGCGGCCGCGTGGTGGTGCAGGGAGATGAAGGGCCACACAGATTTAGTCAGCGGTAGGTATCAATCCTTTTGGCCGCTCCTGACATCTTCCTGCAGCCTGTCTTTTGAGAGCTCAGTGCATCAAATTGGACAGAGGAAGGAAAAGCAGTGCCATAAAGTATCCATTTCCACTTTACGTGACTTCAAAATAATGAATGTATCGCTCCCCACAATGATCGGAACTTATACATCCAAGTGGAGGCTTTCCTCAAAGGTCCTGAGCTTTGGGAAGCTATTCCTAATACCACTCACACATCCCAACACTTAGCATCCTCCTCTCGGGGGGGGGGGGGGGGTTTCTGTAGAACTCTACCATCCCACTGTGTGTGGGCCTGACACAGGGGGACCTCACTTGACCTCCTGCCGGCTCGATGTCACATCTGGTTCCTTAGACTCAACTCCTCATTATTTTGTTCCCCATCAAAGGTAGTTGGTTTACCATCATTAAATACCTACAAAGAAATGTACCCCTCATTTGAATTCAGCTCATAAAGAAAGAATTCCCAGAGTTTTCTCAGAAGCAGCTGGTTACTACCCAGCGGGCACAGGGCTGCTTGGTAAAAGCCATGCTGAGCCCCAAAGATGCCGTCAGACAGAATCTGTTGTGTTGCCGTGGCAACTATTTGCTGTGGTCCAGTCTCCCTGACTTTGTTCTCCCACATTCCCCATTCTCTATCTCCCTACTATTAATCCTTAAATATGTTTTCTGATCCATCTGCTATCTGCGTCAATGCATGGCCTGGGCAGCTTCTAGGATCATACACCAAAAATAGACATCTGCTTCTTTCTTTACGGTTTTGACCCCTCTCAGGTACACCACAGGCTGGAAACAAGACAATAAGCCTAATACCACCTATTTCTGGTCTTGGAGGTCAACAACACTGGAATTCATAAGATCTGATGAGCACATTTAAAAAGCAGTCTCTTCATGTCAAAATTAGACTTCCTATAAGCTTTGCATTTGGCTTTCATGGGAACCTGTGTCTTTAGAGAATGTTAAGCATGTCTGTGAAAGGTCAAAGTGCTCACTCTCTCCTGAACTGAGAATCCTAGCAGAAGACAAGTTCATTTAGGAGAGAGAAAAAGTATACCAGCTTCTATGAAAATTCTATGTAGTGGTGTCAAATACTTGGGGATGCTTCCCACAGTGGGCAGTAGCAGGGGAAAAATTAAAATGCTGAGGGGAGAGAAGGGTACAGAGAGACCAACAATGTCTCCTATAACTAAGAAGTTGCCTTACTTCAAGGAACCGGAAGCATCTTTGGGCCCATCGCTTACTTAGCCTCTGAGAATAATTGTCTCATCTGGTATATGGCCCAGAAGCTAGTCCTTTCTCACACTAACACAGCATTTTGGAGGGATAGATAAATACCCATTTTACTCTGTGAATAGTCATACAGCGAACCAGAAGGCAGGGAAGATACAGGCAAGATGACCAGGGCTCAAAGGTGAGAAGCCATCATTGCGGCAGCACAGGTCTGAAGACCAAAGGCCTGAGAAAAACCTCTCATCCCACAAAAGCATGACTCTTCCTCCTGTGGAGGAGGGATAGCAGACCAAGGGTATCCAGTACTTGCCTAGCAACCATCGTGTCCTTTCTGTATTTGTTTGCTTTAACTGCTTAGCACATTTGGCTAGAATTTCATCATATTGCATATCTTGGGATAATCTCATGGTCTCTTTTGGCATAAAATCCAGAAGAATCCTAATAAATGTAAGTATCCAAGGGAGAGTGGATTGTACCTGATTGTTTACTCACTCTTTTCCTCCAAGTAGATGGGAAAGGAGAGCAAAGAGGTTGCAACAGTTATTTGCAGGGCAGGACTAAACAATATACACACACTTATGCACACACATACCTGCATACACACAAACATGAAAGCCACAGTGAGCTAGTAAAAAATAATCAGTTGATTATAAGAAAAGATCATTTCATATTTAAGAGCAGAAAACCTGTGCTTTTTTTTTCCTTCAAAGAATGAGTTACAAAGGGCTCCCTCATCTCTAAGCGAAATCAAAGACCAACACCTGGTTTAAAGGGCTTCTCAGTCTTCAAAGTAAACAGAAAGTCAGTCCCCAGTTCATGTGTGAAAAAGGAAGATGGAAAGAGAAAAAGAGCTTGACGTAGAATAACACTGATGTTTTTCTTACCAAAATGCCATCACAGCAATGAGGGTTATAACCAAGCTCTGGAAAACCCAGTTAGGACATGACTGTTTTTTTCCTGAAAAAGAAACCTATAAAAAATTCAGCAATGAGAAATGACAAATCAGTGACACCAACTTTGAGAAGGATGTCTGAAGACTCACTCCCCAGGGGATCTTTGCTGCTGCCTTCAGCCTATCTCGCCCTCCTCCTCTCTGAAAACGAAATTCTTTCAAAGCAAGTCTCTCCCTTTCCTTGGCACTCCAGGCCATGCTCTCTTTTCCCTGCAGGACAATTGTCTGTGCCATTCATTTAGCGCTTATTCTTGAAGTTCTATGAGAAAAGAGGACCTGCCAGACAAGATATTGTCAGAAGACAGAGGTCCATTTCTTTTAATAAGATACTTTCGAAAAACAAAATGCCTTCAAGACATGATAGAATAAATCCCAATGGAAGAATTTCAGGCAGCATGACAAATTGCAGGAAAGGTTTTTGTGGCATGAAATACTATTAATTACTCCTTAAATCATATATATTAGTATCCGATTCTGCCACCTATTTTTGAGAACAGTTCTAGGCCTATGTCTTATTTATTCTTATCCCTTCAGCAAATATACATTAAGTACTATGATGAGTAACACTATAGGGGGAAATGAAAATAAGTAAATTACACTCCCTAGGAAGTGAATGAGATAAACCTTTAGGACGCGTACATATTGGCATTAAAAACTTGCACATGAGGAATGAGCCAGAACTAGGATAGACAGCTGTGCAGTTGGGGAGGAATCTGACTAGAGATAGGAGAGGTTTTCTGCCCAGTTAAATATAAGCTCTTTAAATATGAGTTTTCCTGCTAATGCAATAGAAAGTGTTATGTTTGCTTCCTCCTGGGGGTCCAGGGTAAGAAGGGAATTGAAGGATGGCAGTAGACAAGAAAAAGCTTAAATTGGTCTTTGAATTTCTTGGGCAGATTACCTGCATAGAGAAAATGTTCTTCAGTGTAATATTGTGGGTGGGATTAACTGCACCCTTTTTAACAATTACCCAAATCTTTAGGGCTATTATATATATATCTTTATAACTGACTCGTCCATAGGTGCGATAAGAAGCTGCTTTGAATATCAATAGGCTTCCCTTGTGGCTCAGCTGGTAAAGAATCCACCTACAATGTGGGAGACCTGGCTTCAATTCCTGGGTTGGGAAGATCCTCTGGAGAAGGGAAAGGCTATCCACTTCAGTAGTCTGGCCTGGAAAATTCCAAGGACTGTATAGTCCATGGGTCACAAAGAGTCTGACAAGACTAAGTGACTTTCACTTTCACTGAATACCAATAGCTCAGTTACTAAAGAATCCACTTGCAATGCAGGAGACCCAGGTTCAATCCCTGGGTGGGGAAGATTCCCCTGGAGAAGGAAATGGCAACCCACTCCAGTATTCTTGCCTGAAAAATCCCATGCGCAGATTAGCCTGTTGGGCTACAGTCCATGGGGTCACAAAGAGTCAGACACAACTTAGCGACTAAGCCACCAGCACTGAATACCAAGAAGTAGATGGTTTATACCATTCCCACACCTCACTGGAATAGTTCTGAGGATGCTCTGCTAGTGCTCTGTGCACAGAAGGAACTCAATGGAATTTACTGAATTGATTAGAATTAAATAGTATTAATTTCAGGATAGCAGCTTCCCTCCCAACCTACTCCCTAAAGGTGCCAGATTGTTTTAAATCTGTATGGTTTTGTTCCAAATCCTTTGACCTAATATAGGAAAATTACCCAAGACCTGGAGTCAGACTTGGAGTCAAGCCCTGAACAAGTCATGGAAATGTCATTGATCCTCATTTCTTCATCAATAAAATAGGAAGGATGAAATCATACCTGCCTACTTTACAGAGTTATTGGGTAGATCTAATTAACAGTCTAATGGTTCTCAAATTCAGGTTTGCATGAAGATTACTATGGAGCTTGTTAAAAATCTAAATGCCCTGAAACATTCTGATTCAATAGGTTTCCATTCAGACTGAGGTGGGGGCTGGGGATCTATAAGAAGCAGGACAATGAAAAGTGTCTGCATCAGTTCCTTTCCTTTCGCCCTTCTTCTCCATGTCCTCAGTGGATTTTTACTTAAACTCTGAGGTTTTTCCAACTTCACCCACAGCAACAGCACACATTGGTATTTTACCAAGCTCCCTGGAAGACTCTGATATATGCCAAAGTATGAGAACCACTGAAAGAGTGGGTTTGAAAATACTAATGGTGAACACTTTTATGGCACTTACGTGTCACACCCTCTTCTGAGTGCTTTATGTATACTAATTTATTGAACCTCACAATAATTCTCAACGTCCCTATAAGGTAAGTACTGTTCTCATCCCTATTTTAGAGATGGGGAAAAATGAGGCTCAGGGAGCTAAGTTCTCACTCAAGATCACACAGCTAATAAGTTACAGAGCCAGGCTTTGACCCAAAAAACACTTGGGTTCAGAATCTGTGGGGCTTCCCTGGTGGCTCAGACAGAAAGAATGTTTCTGCAATGCAGGAGACCCGGGTTCGATCTCTGGGTTGAGAAGATCCTCTGGAGGAGGGAATGACAACTCACTCCAGTTTTCTGGCCTGGAAATTCCATAGACTGAGGATCCTGATAGGCTATAGTCGATGGGGTCTCAGAGAGTCAGACACAACTGAGCAAGTAACACTTTCAGAATATGTGCTGTATTCTCAATGCCATGCTGCCTCCCTTTTTCTGTCTGTAAAGAAAGGAGACACTGTACAACTTATTGTTATTATTCACAAGGTCTTCATGGCTACCAAATGAACTCCTTAACTAGTGATCCAGAAACTGAGACTAACTTATTTTCAGCCTTAACTTCTCTCCCCCCTAACAAACTCCCACCTAGTCAATGAAGCCAGCACCAGCTCCCAGACCTTGGCTTTTGTCATTCTATCCAGAACTGCTCCGGCAGCTCCTGTCACTTTCCAGCCAAACCTTTGCCCCCTTGAAGGCCCAGTTCCCATGCTACTCCCACAGTGCTCTGAGCGTCTACATTATTTATCACTTCCAGGTACAGCTGGTCTTTTTATTCTCTTCTGATTTTCCCTGGTTACTTTAAACTTCTTTTTTCTTTTAAGATTTTTTTTAATATAGACCCTTTTAAAATCTTCATTGAATTTGTTACAATATTGCTTCTGTTTTCTGTTTTGGGTTTTTGGGCCCCAAGACATGTGGGATCTTACCTCCCCAACTCCCTGGGTAGGGGGGACCTGCACTCCCTGCAATGGAAGGCAAAGTCTTAACCACTGGACTACCTAGGAAGTCCCTAGCTTAAAATTCCTTAGAAGAGGTCACATCTTATTCACCTTTGCCTCCACAGGCATAAGACAGTGACTATAAGAGGTCTTTGAATTGAGTGGATGCTCTTCAATGTCTATACAAGTCCTGGACTCTGTGTTCACACCCCAACACCCCCGCCACCCATGCACCCAAGACATTAAATCTCTTAATGTTTTAAATTTAGATTGTTAGCCTACAGGGAATATTTTCAGACGGGGTCTCCATTCATGCACTGATTTAACGAATAGTTCTTGAGTACACACTGTGTGCCAGTCCCTGGGGACAGAGAGTGAGGAAGGCAGACACAGAGTCTGTTCTCATGGACCATGTATTGTAATTAATATCCTGAGAAAACTGTGGAAGAAAGAGATCCCTTAGGTGCAAGATGGTTGCCACAAAGGTTACACAGGAACCAAATGCATGTGTGCTTGCCAAGTTGCCTCAGTTGTGTCTAACACTTCTGCGACCCCACGGACTGTAGCCCACCAGGCTCCTCTGTCCATGGGATTGTCCAGGCAAGAATACTGCAGTGGGTTGCCATACCCTCCTCCAGGGGATCTTCCTGACCCAGGGATCGAACCTGAGACTCCTGAAGCTCCTGCATTACAGGTGGATTCTTTACTGTTGAGCCACCAGGGAAGCCCACAGGAACCAAATAGTACCTTCCAATCAGGGCCTCCACTGATGTAGATACAGTTCCTTCTATTCCCTTGCAAACTGGTTAGTACAAAGAGCACCTTCCCTACACAATATTGTTAGTATTTTGTGTTTATTGAGCAACCTGCTATGTGCTGGGCATTGTGCTGAGGACTTTAGATCATTTAATCCTATCAATTATTTTTGTAAGGTAGACACTATTATTATCTGTTCAGTTCAGTTCAGCTCAGTTCAGTTGCTCAGTCGTGTCCGACTCTTTGCAACCCCACGGACTGCAGCACGTCAGGCTTCCCTGTCCATCACCAACTCCCAGAGTTTACTCATACTCATGTCCACTGAGTCGGTGATGCCATCCAACCATCTCATCCTCTGTTGTCCCCTTCTCCTCTTTCCTTCAATCTTTCCCAAGATCAGGGTCTTTTCAGATGAGTCAGTTCTTCACATCAGGTGGCCAAAGTACTGGAGTTTCAGCTCCAGCATCAGTCCTGCCAATGAATATTCAGGACTGATTTCCTTTAGGATGGACTGGTTGGATCTCCTTGCAGTCCAAGGGACTCTCAAGAGTCTTCTCCAACACCACAGTTCAAAAGCATCAATTCTTCGGTGCTCAGCTTTCTTCACAGTCCAACTCTCACATCCATACATGGCTACTGGAAAAACCATAGCTTTGACTAGACAGACCTTTGTTGGCAAAGTAATGTCTCTGCTTTTTAATGTGCTGTCTAGGTTGGTCATAACTTTTCTTCCAAGGAGCAAGCGTCTTTTAATTTCATGGCTGCAGTCACCATCTGCAGTGATTTTGGAGCCCCCCAAAATAAAGTATCTCACTGTTTCCATTATTTCCCCATCTATTTGCCATGAAGTAATGGGACTGGATGCCATGATCTTAGTTTTCTGAATGTTGAGTTTTAAGCCAACTTTTTCACTCTCCTCTTTCACTTTCATCAAGAGGCTCTTTAGTTCTTCACTTTCTGCCAAAAGGGTGGTGTCATCTGCATATATGCGGTTATTGATATTTCTCCCAGCAATCTTGATTCCAGCTTTTGATTCATCCAGCTTGACATTTTGCATGATGTACTCTGCATAGAAGTTAAATAAGCAGGATGACAATATATAGCCTTGATGTAATCCTTTCCCGATTTGGAACCAGTCTGTTGTTCCATGTCCAGTTCTAACTGTTGCTTCTTGACCTGCATACAGATTTCTCAGGAGGCAGGTCAGGTGGTCTAGTATTCCCATCTCTTTCAGAATTTTCCAATGTTTGTTGTGATCCACACAGTCAAAGGCTTTGGCATAGTCAATAAGGCAGAAGTAGATACTTTTCTGGAAGTCTCGTGCTTTTTCGATAACACAAGGGATGTTAGCAATTTGATCTCTGGGTCCTCTGCCTTTTCTAAATCCAGCTTGAACATCTTGAAGTTCATGGTATTATCTGTTTCCCAATGCAATTAAGTAAACTTTCCCAAGAACACTTCTACATGTTTATTTATCCATGTATTTATATCTGTTGGCATATATCAAGAAACTTGTCTGCACCATAGCATTTTAGTACTTTTTAGTAGAATACTGAACTCTTCTTAAATCCTCTTAGAATAGTTCAGCAATGTATAGAAGAAGTAGAGAGTAAACCAGGACAATGGCCCAAATATCAGGTCAGCCCTTAACAAGATATAGATGAAGGTCATAAGTATCTTCCTCTGGGAATATCAGTGGATCTGAGGCATAAGCTGAGGTTCACAGCTTTCTATGAATGCACCTAGGAAGAGAGGACTGAAGCTTCCCCCTCACTGACACTTCTCTGCCATGGAGAGGCTGTCCTTTAAGCTAATAAATGATTAACCTTCACTTTTTACTGTAAATGTTATCCTATTTGATGAAATGCTCCATTCATTAATAAAGTTGCCACATTTTAAGCTTTGCAAGCAAATGAATACCTAGTCTCTGTTTGCATATAGAGTACCAAATGTCAAAGGGAAAAGAGAGATTTAGAGATTAACTGACATCCCTTTGGGATCTTTTGGAACCAAAGATAAGGGACTAAATCAAGTCAAGGAATACACACAGGTCTTATAACCCAGGGTCATCTGCTGATGAATTTCTCTTGTTGGGGAATATACACACAAAAACTGGCAGAGTAATATTTCTGAAATGAATGCCCCTAATCTCCTCTTTGAAAAACCAATTAATATCTATTAAAGGAATAATATTTAAATGGCTTTGCGCATAAGGATACATACTAGAGAACCCATCAACAAATAAATGATGAAAAAAATTCTTGATTAATTTTCATAAACTCCATTTTAATAGAAAATATCATCTCTGTTCATTTTAAATTTAAGTCTATTTACCTTGCTGTTTTTTTTGGAAATGGTCCTTTTTGGAGAAGATGCACTAAGAGCTCTGCTAAATTTGCTTTAAAAAGAGAAAGAGAAAATTAATTACAAATCAAATGCCTCCCTGGGAGTTATATGACAAAGGCCCAGGCTGTCACTAACACAGCAGTATGGCTCTTTTTTTGTAATACAGTGGTAATTTTAAAAAGGAAAGTCAAGGCAACTGAGAGTTCTTTTTGTGTAAAAGAACTTTAGTAAATATAAATAAATGCATTAAAATTTACATTTCCCTTTTTCTCAAAACTATAGCCGAGAAAATATGCACTTACATCCTTAAGTAATAAAAAATAGAATAATTTTTGTCCCTGAGGATCAAACATGGTTTTCTAAATTTAGAAATGGTCCCCTTTCCTTGTTAAAAAGAGAGATGGTCTGTTTGTTAAAATGTAGCGCATCCTATAATCACCACTCTTAAACAGATCCATTATATTTTGTTTCATCTTAAAAGCAGCAACAGAAAAAATAAGAAAATTATCACATAAAATAATTGTGTTTCAAAACATTCATTCTAAAAGATGAATAGAGACTTAATTAAAACAAAGTAATGGTTGCTGCTTGGTAGACAAACCATTCAGATTGTTACAGAAAGGTCTTTCTAGTTACAGAAAGACCCTCACTCTCCCTTTCTCCAAATTTCTATGGCAGTTGTGGAGGTACCTGATTGAGCTCGCCTCACTGGCAGAGGACTTCGAACTACTGAGCCGCTTTAGCCTGGCCAGCTTTCTGTTCCATATTTCTAACTCTTCTATTCTTTCTTCAAGGTTGTTGGTTAATTTGCAAAGCTGCTTCACTGCACCCACATTTTCCATGAAGATCTGGTCCTAAAAATGAAAATAATTCAGAGCACATAAGTTTACAGTTTGCGACCACTAGATAAGTGTCCGCAGCCAATCTAAAAACAGTTCAACCCTCCATTGAAAATGGTTATATACACACACACACACACACACCATGACACACACACAACCTCAAGTTCATTCAAGACAAATCTGGAGGCTAGAAACTTAAAATGATCTTGCTAAACTTCTGGTTGTGCAGTAAAACTGCTTATGTTCAATTTGCAATAAAATGGAAATATGTCCTTGTAATCTAAGAGAGAGAACAGAGCTGAAGGACATTGTCAAGTTTTGAATCCAAAGATTTATTTTCAATGGCCATTATGCTCTATTTAAAACTCATAAAAAGAAAGTCAGAACAGGCTTCTGAATGTTGATTTGTGTGTGCATCACTAAATCATCATAAGGAATGACTCCAATTTTCCCTGGTAAAATGTACATCAAATTGCTCAGGTGAAGGAAGGAAGAATGAAGATCTGGGCTTTTCTCTGAGCTCTGCCACCTGCTAGATGTGAGGCCCCAATTAAATAGAACAACTGCTCTGAGCTTCAGTTTCTTCATTTATAAATGAGAGAACAATTCTTGAGGTGTTAATTCTGTCTTGCTATTACATGCAATTTATATTTTAGCTTAAACAAAATTTAAAAAATAACACTTAATTCTTCCTATTCAGAGAAAATTATCGACATGTCAGAAAGAGCAAGAAAGGAGAGACCAACCAAAACCATAGGGTGCCAGACATCCCTTCCCCTACCCACACACTTCAGCCATCACAGGAACACGTGTGTCTATCTTGTGTGTGCATGCTCAGTGACTAAGTCGTGTTTGACTCTTTGTGACCCCATGGACTATAAGCCCGCCAGGCTCCTCTGTCCATGGGATATCCCAGGAAAGAATACTGGGGTGAGGTGCCATTTCCTTCCCCCAGGGATCTTCCCAACCCAGAGATTGAACCCATATCTCTTGTATCTCTTGTATTGGCAGGCAGATTCTTTACCACTGAGACACCTGGGAAGTCCCATAATTAACAATGCTGCTGCTGCTGCTAAGTCACTTCAGTCGTGTCTGACTCTGTGCAACCCCATAGACAGCAGCCCAGGAGGCTCCCTCGTCCCTGGGATTCTCCAGGCAAGAACACTAGAGTGGGTTGCCATTTCCATCTCCAATGCATGAAAGGGAAAAGGGAAAGTCAAGTCGCTCAGTCATGTCCAACTCTTCGCGACCCCATGGACTGCAGCCCACCAGGCTCCTCCGTCCATGGGATTTTCCAGGCAGGAGTACTGGAGTGGGTGGCCAGTGCCTTCTCCATAATGAACAATACTATATTATATACTTGAAAGTTGATAAGAGAGTAAATCTTAAATGTTCTCACCATACACACACACAAAATGTAATTATATGAGGTGATGGGTTTGTTGATAAACCTTATTATGGCAATTATTTTGCAATATAAGTTTATACCAAATCATCATATTGTACACCTTAAACTGACATAGTGCTATGTGTCAATTATATCTCAACAAAGCTACAAAAATTCAGCTGTGAGGGAGGATAGTTTATTTAACTAAAACAAGATCAGAGATGAATTGATAACTGTGGAATCTGAGTGAAGTATATAAATTTTATTACTGTATATAAAGTATATAAATTTTATTACTCTTCTCTCTCATTTTGTATGTTTGAAATTTTTCACTAAAAAATGTTTAAAAATAAATAAATCACAAAATAAAAACAAAGCAAAAAAAAAAAAAAAGTCTCCTGACAAAGGCTCTTCTAAATTTTCTAATTCTGGTACAGATTTTCCATTACTTCTAAATTTGTTTTATAAAAACAAGTCAGAAATCACGAAGATAGGAATGACATTCTATGGTTCTAAACCATAATAAATGTCATATTACAATTTACTGTAATGAGTAGAAAGTCTTAGAGTAGACTTATAACTGTATTATTTAGAGAGGGTCACAAGGTCATATGATGTCCACTTAGCAGTCCAACACAGGTTCCCAAGCATCATCTCTGACTCCCTCTTCCTGCAGGAAATCCATCACACAGTTCATCATCCAAAATCTCCTGAATCTACCTACTTCTCTCCATCCTCACTGGAATTACTATTTCTCAGAATATTTAAAAAAAATTTTCTTGGCAACTGGCTTCATTTTTTTCTCCTTTAAAAAAAAAGTTTGCTTGATATATTAATTTGTGATTTAGTTTACACTAAAACAGACTGCGGAAAATGATACTGATGTCCTCTCTAAACCACAGTCAGTTTTTTCTGCCATGTGTCTCCACAGGACTTTTCATGCTGCCTCATGACACATGAGCAATGGCTGCATTGGTTTGGTTACATGTCAATAATGACGAAAAGCCAGCTCTGATTTTTCCAACTCAAATTTGCCAGCACCATGCATCTTCCATGTAGATCCAATGGGCAAGAAAATAATTCATGTGTTTTCCTATTTAAGAGGAAATAGAGCCGGAGAGGGGATTTACTCCTACCTTTCAATAGTAATGATGGCTTTGACTTTATGGATCCAAAGGAAGATTACCAAAAAAAAAAAAAAATTTCTAGAACATGTCATGGGGATTGACTCTTATTTGAAGACTTCTGACTTATCCTCTATCATCATAGTGAAGTCAGCACAAATATATTATTCAAAAACATTACTACATTTTTAATCAAAAACATAACCTAGAATTTTCTGAAAATGACCTTTTCTATGCAAGTGGTAAGGTCTCCATGAGTTCATTTTAACTATGAATGTGCATCTAGATGGCTGAGGAACTTTTTCTAAGTATCCAACTTGGATGTAGAGGTTCATATTCATTAGCACTGAGAAGTGCATAGGGTTGGGGAGTTTTGAAAAGCTTCCCCATCTGATGCCCACTGTTGGTTAAGAACTATTTTGTAACTGAATCTAATTTAATTACTCAACTCTGTCCAGTTATTATTGACCATTTCAAATGAAACCCACTACCTCAGCTGAAATGTAGCTTTACAATCGTGACGTAAAAATGATGAAAATTAATACGTACACTATTACGTATGAGGTTATTGGTTGGTGAGAACCTACTGAATAGCGTGCGTGAGTGCTTAGTCGCTCAGTCATGTCTGACTCTTTGTGACCCGATGGACTGTAGCCCGCCAGGCTCCCCTGTCCATGGGATTCTCCAGGCAAGAATACTGGGGTGGGTTGCCATGCCCTCCTCCAGGGGATCTTCCTGACCCAGGGATCAAACCCATGTCTCTTATGTCTCCTGCCTTGGCAGGTGAGTTCTTTACCACTAGCACCACCTGGGAAGCCCATTGTATAGTACAGGAGAAAGAAAGAAGAAGGTACAATGTGTTTATAGGACATTTATTAAGTCAATCTTTAAAATGCATACCAATATACATTAGGTGCAGAAAAATACTGTTGATCCCACTTATAGGAGACACCTAGAGTAGTCAAATTCATAGGATCAGAAAGTACACTGTTAGATGCCAGGGGCTGGGTTGCATGGGGGAGGGAGGATGGGGAATTAGTGTTTAATGGGGATAGTTTCAAATGAGGACAGTGAAAGATTCAGGAGATGGATAATGGTGAGAGGTGAATATACTTCGTGTCATTGAACTGTGCAATTGTGAAGTTGTTCAGTCATGTCCTACTCTTTGCAACCCCGTGGACTGTAGCCTATCAGGCTCCTCTGTCCGTGAGATTTTCTGGGCAAGAGTACTGGAGTGGGTTGCCATTTCCTTCTCCAGGGGATCTTCCCGACCCAGGAATTCAACCCCATTGCAGGCAGATGCTTTATCATCTGAACCACCAGGAAGGTTAAATATGGTTAAAATAGATGTTTTATGTTATGTGACTTTTACCATAATTAAAAAAAAAAATTTTTTAATGATTAAACCAGCTTGCCACCAAAAATTGCTCATAAGTCTGGGGGTAGGGGTAGTCTTCACCCAGCATTTAAAAGACTTGCTTTGGGGTAGGGGTACACGTGGACAGCGTGAGCATATTTTTTGGAAGGACACGTAGGGCAGTTTGGCAAGTGTGTGTGCACAGAAAAACAACAGGAAGAGTTTGTGAAACCAGAGACCTTGTTTAGCTTAGACGTGCCTCTGTCTCAGCCTCGCCTTTCACACAGTCCCCTTCACAGGCTGCGCTCTAATCATACCTAACTTTGTGCCCCTCATGGAACATATATCAGGTATCTGGCCTCTGACTGCTCCCTCTGCCTAGACCAGCTGTCATCCCTCTTCACCCACCTGCCTTTTGCTTGGTGTCATGCTGACCAGTAGTATAAACCCCTGGAGACAGGGCCTGCCTCTCGTCCACCGCAGATTCTTCCTCACCGGGCATAAATGAATGAACGTTTTTACAGCCGTGAGTCAAGAAGCCCTGAAGCACTGAGACAACATAGCCTTGCTCTCTGGTGAAACTGAAGGGAGTGGCCAGACTTCCAGTCTGTTTCTTTACCCGAGGTTTCTCTCAGACAAACGCAGTCTATGTTCTAAATTCTCTTTCCATGTTAGGAAATTCGAGTGACCTCAGCAAACCAACGCTAGTGTCTGATGCCCTCGGTGTGATGGGCTAGTGACTTGCTGGTCACCTGCCATGTGACTTCCACTCTGGCAGTACACACCCTCTCACCACCTCCTCACCCGCTAGGAGACAGACCGCAGAATGCTCCCGCGTCCCTTGCAGGACGGGCAGTAAATGAGCCCCCACATGGGGGAGCAGCCAGGCAGTGGACTTGATTTCTCCTCTCTTTGGGAATCCCAGCTTGTCCCCTGCCTAAAAACACTACGGAAGGATAACTAAGCCTGATAGCCGAGAATGCTTTGAGAAGTTGAAACAGACTCTTATTGCTTTCCAGGGAGAGTCACAGACTTGAAAAATCTCTCCTTGTGGCATCTGATGTTGCATAGACTGATGTTTTTGTAATAAAATCATGGGAATAAAGCTGCCTATAATTGATTATTATGAAAATGATTGTCCAAGGGAGAAGAACTGTCTTCTAGCCAATGGGTGTGCCTGGCAATTGTTTAGGCTTTGGATAAACTCAGCTTTAGATCTTTGTCCAAGAGTTTATTTGTGGACAGCTCACCAAGCCTTGATGTGGATTAAAAAAAAAAAACAAAAAACACTAGAATCCCCAAACCAGAAAAGCAGGCTCTGAGATGATGTGGGAGCTCGGACTTCAGCTCAGTTTCTAGCAGGTCCCTGGAGGCGAGGTTTCCCTCTTCTGGGCAGTTTTCTTTTGCAAACAGGGCAACTCTTGGGCTCACTCCTCTGGAGGTTGTTTTCACCTCTGCTTTATGTGGGAGGAGCACAAGTTCACAAAACTGTTTACAATTATGTGTTTTATTGTTGCCCTTTGTTTGTTTGCTTTAGAACTCTTGCTTAATTTACATTATCTCTGTTTCAATGTAATTTTCTATGGAAGGGCTTGAGTCCTTTGTCTGAGATAAGTTTCCAGTTGAACAATCACATGGCACAGTTTGTTGCAATTCTTTGATTTCTTGTCTTCCCTGGGTGGCCAAGGAGCTCTCTTTGTGGGCAGTGTCTTATGACTCCTCAGGGCCAATATAGTTCAATATTCAATTAATGACAGAATCAATAGTTCTTTTTCAAGGACCTGGGATGTGCTAACCATTGTCTTAAGTGTGTGTGCTCACTCAGTCGTGTCTCATTCTTTGTGACCCCCAAGGACTGTAACCTGCCAGGCTCCTTTGTCCATGGACTTTTTCAGGCAAGAATACTGGAGTGGGTTGCCATTTCCTTCTCCAAGGGATCTTCCTGATCCAGAGATCGAACCTGTGTGTCTCTTGAGTCTCCTGCACTGGCAGGTGGATTCTTTATCACTGTGCCACCTGGGAAGACTGTCTTAAGTACAGGGAGAAAACAATTAGATAAGGTAGATAGGATCTGTCTTCATAGACCATGTTTTCTAGTGGGGAGATTAGCCAAGAACAAGCAAACCAGAAGTAAATAATGCAGTTTTAAGTTGTAATTAGCACTAGGAAGGAAGCCATTGAAACAAAAAATAATTGTTCCTCTTTTAAGCCATTGGTATACATTTGGTCTGTTTTATTTAAGATAGCAACGATGGAAAAAAAACTTAAATAACAGAATCAAGTGGAAAAGTATATTCTTGTCCTGCAAAAGAAAGGTAATCCAATGGAAAACTAGGCCAAGCAATTCACATAAGGAGAAATCTAAATAGCTAATATAAGAAAGAGATGTACAACTTTATCACTCATCAGAAAAACATAAATTAAAACAGTAAGAAACCACTTTACCCATATTAGAAGTGAAAAAAAATAGAAAGTCTGAAAATGTCAAGTATTGATGAGGACACAGAGAAGCAGTCAGCCCCATGTACTGCTGTTATGAGTTGGAGCTGACTAACATTCTGGCAGCATTTTGTAGAATTAAGGCTGGGTATATCCTATACCACTTCCGGAATGCGTGCCAGAGAAAACCGCCCACATATTCACAAGGAGGCTTGTGTGAGAACATTCATCGCTGCATAGTTGTGGTCAACAGAGTTGGAAGAGTCCATCACTGGAAGAGAACGTAAGGACACATGCCAAGGAATTTCACGCATCAGAGTAGGAGCAGATGTATATAATTCAAAGAAATGTAAAACACATTCATGAAACACTAATAATATTCCAGACAGCCTGACTATCCAAGGATATATATGAAAGACATTAGCATGGCTGCCATTGTTGTGGGGGGTGCATGGAAGAGGAGGATGCAGAGAAGAAACAATGTAAGAAAGAAAAAGAGCAGCACAGGGAGGAAGGTAGTACCTCCACTCTAAAGTTCCAGAGGTAAAGACAAAGAGGAAAATCTACTAGAGAAAAAAAAAGAAAGAAAGAAACAGATTTTATGTCTTGAGAGATACCACTCCAAGTCCAAAGTGTCTTTACCTACTCTCCACTGCTCTTACTCAGTTTGTTGTTCAAAGGCAGAGTGATGGACTCTACGTGGTTGAGACTGAGCTCAGCAATCTAAGAGCTTCATGGAAGAAGGCTAAGCAAACTGAACTATACCTACAGGGAAGAAGCTGTTCTGACTTAGTGGCCAGACTTTACAGGTAAAGAAAAGTCAGTACTCATCAGAAAAGGACTGGAGTATCCTTAAAGACTTTATTTTTTAAGAAACTATTCAAAAATATTCTCTTTGAAACTTTTGGCAAAGGTCCGTGTAGTCAAAGCCATGGTTTTTCCAGAAGTCATGTAGGGATGTGAAAGCTGGACAATAAAAAAGGCTGAGCATCAAAGACTTGATGTCTTCAAACTGTGGGGCTGGAAAACACTCTTGAGAGTCTCTTGGACAGCAAGGAGATCAAACCAGTAGATCCTAAGGGAAATCAACCCCAAATATTCACTGGAAGGACTGATGCTGAAGCTGAAGCTCCAATACTTTGGCCACCTGATGCCACTGGAAAAGACCCGGATACTGGGAAAGACTGAAAGCCAGAGGAGAAGGGGAAGACAAAGGACGAGATGGCTGGATGGCATCACCAATTCAATGGACAAGAGTTTGAGCAAACTCCGGGAGATAGTGAAGGACAGGGAAGCCTGATGTGCTGCAGTCCATGGGGTTGCAAAGAGTCAGACACAACTGAGTGATTGAACAACAACCACCACTTTGGTAAATGAAATGTGAAATTCCAGGTATTGAATTAGTAAAGGCATGAATAAATGGGCTACCTGATCTTCAAAGCTTTGCCACCTCCTGCTGACACAATATTTAAATTGCAGTTTTAGGTGTCTGGAACAGTGCTTCTTTTCCCAACATTTTATTACAAAAGTTTTCAAGCATACAGAAAAAAATTCAAGCATGCATTAAACAAATTTTAATTGCAGAGTAAATGCCCACATACCGACTCCCTCTTTAATTTCACAATTAGCATATTGCTCTAATTCCTTTATCACACATCTGTCCATCCATCCATCCAGCAACCCATCTTGTTGAAATGCATGGAAAAAAATAAATGAGCAATTACTTTTTAAAGATATAGCTACAAAAAGAACCTTCCAAAAAAAACAATAAATGTCTTGTGTGTATGTGTCTGTGTGTGTTAGTTGCTCAGTTATGCCCGACTCTTTGCAACTCCATAGACTATAGCCCACCAGGCTCCTCTGTCTATGGAATTCTCCAGGCAAGAATACTTGAATGGGTAGCCATTCCATTATCCAGGGGATCTTCCCAACCCAGGGGTTGAACCTGAGTCTCCCGCATTACAGGCAGATTCTTTACTTTCTGAGCATCAGGGAAGCGTAGTACATGGCTCTAAAATTAAGAAACAAGAGAATTTTCTCCCTGCTCCCAGTGTAAAGAGCTCCTGGGAAAGAAGATGATCTACATGGATTTCCCTAGTGGTTCAGTGGCTAAGACTCCATGCTGCCAATGCAGGGGGCCTGGGTTCAATCCCTGGTCAGGGAACTAGATCCCACATGCTGCAACTAAGAGTTCACATGCCACAACTAAAGATCCCACACACCACAACCAAGACCTGGCATAGCCAAATAAGTAACTTTTTTAAAAAAGATAATCAACAGACGAGTGGTCAGTTGTTAATATATCCAGAGTTGGTTGCAAAAGCATATAAGCTTTAATCATTTGGCTTGGGGTCAAGTCACTCAGTGAGTGCAACAGGGTGTACTAACTCCTATGGGAAATATCACTGCAAATAAGGAATGAATTCTATTCCTCTCTTGATGAGAAAAGAAGGGACTTCTAAACTAACTACTAGGACAGGGCAGGGTGGAGGGTGGCACTCCTTAGTACCACATTCCCAGATCTGATATCAAGGGAACCAGAAATCTGAAATGTGTGTGAAGATCTCCTAATTTTATTTGTTTGTTTGTATTTTTTGGCATGCAGGATCTTAGTTCCCTGACCAGGTATTGAACCCATGTCCCCTGAAGTGGGAGTTCTGAGTCCTAACCACTGGACCACCAGGGAATTTCCATCCTAATTTTTAAAAGCAGGCAATGAATTTGAAAATTTCTTAAACATCGTGAGGTAAAAAAGTATCTGCAGGCCAGACTTCACCACAGCCTTCCCATCTATGACCTGCGACCATAACCTTTTCCTTATGAATTAATACCTTCACCCGTCTGCAGCTCCCCCTCAATCCCCTAATTGTTCACTCACATTCTATACTTCCAGTCACCTCCATATATCTTCATCTGAAAGTTCAGCTGGCATTCCAAACTCGAAATTGAACTCATCTTTTCCCCCGGAAAAACACCTCTCCTTCTGACTTCCTTATGTGAAGAGAACCATGTCTCTTCTATTCACTGCGATTCAAAAACTCATGCATGCTTGGGGCTAGTGCACTGGGACGACCCAGAGGGATGGTATGGGGAGAGAGGAGGGAGGAGGGTTCAGGATGGGGAACACATGTATACCTGTGGCGGATTCATTTTGATATTTGGCAAAACTAATACAATTTTGTAAAGTTTAAAAATAAAATAAAATTAAAAAAAAAAACACACAAAAACTCATGCATTAATATAAGCAAAGTCTTACTGAGAACCCACAAGGTATCACATACTGTTTTAAATAACACAGGATGGGGACTTCCCTTGCAGTCCAATGGCTAAGGATCCACCTTCCAATGCAGGGGATGCAGGTTCGATGACTGGTGGGGATACCAAGATCCCACATACCATGGGGCAACTAAGCCTATGCATCACAACTACTGATCTCACAACTACTGAGCTGGGGCCCTCTAGAACCTGTGCTCCACAGCAAGAGACGCTCACACAGCACGATGAAGACCTAGCACAGCCAAAAATAAAGAAACAAACTGAACATACACACATACACAAACACACACGCGAGATCGATGAGGCACATTCCTAACCTTGAGAAACTCTTAGTCCAGTGGAGGAGACACTGAATAGAAAAAGAAGGATAACACAATGAGACAGACACTCTAGAAGATGTCTATCCAAAGGCCTAAGGCAGTGTGTAGACAGGAGCAATCCAGGCATCATGGAATTCATTAACTCAATCACCCAAGATCTCTCAAAATCCTACAGTCCCCTAAACCCTGGGGTTAACGCCACATAGAAAGTACTGGAGATAGAGTTTGGAAAAATATAGAAAGATTTGCTCTCACACAAAGCTCACCCAGGGAGCTTGGCAAAGAACAAGTAGGCAAATAAAGGAGCTCATGTCAGATAGGGACAGAAGTCTCCAGAATGCTGGGAGCAAGTTTGCCGTGTATCCCGTGTTAGAGGCCCCGCTGAGGGGGAACATGAGGCCTGTGCCAGCTGGAGGGAGCGCCCTTTTCAAATCATTGCCAAGGCGCTCTGCACCCTCACAGTGGCCCTGGATCTTAGAAACAAAGTGAAGTCAAGCACCGCAGAGACTCTTTTAGCCAAGGTGGTCAGGGAAGGTCTTGCTTTGTGATCCAAATGACGAGATCATCTGAAGGGAGGGTCTTTAGGGCAGAGAACAGTCCACAGAACACCTCCGAGGCAGAAACAAAACTTGGAGTGTGGGGAACAGAAAAAAGGCTGGTAGGGAGGAGCTGGGAACAAGTCATGCGTGTGTGTGCAGATACATCAGATTCTGAAGGTCTCAGCTCATTCAGATGGTGTTTGGTGGCTGAGGGGTGTGAGTGTTAGGAAATGAGTTAGAAAGGGAAGATTCCATCCAGATTGTGGAGGGTTGTAATCATAAACCAGTGAAGATTCAACAATGGGAAAGGGGGATTATAGGATGAGATATTTGTTTTGTTTTATTTTTAAGGAAAATGATTCTCTTGGCATCTAGTAGGTCAGTTACAGGGTTGCTATGATAGCCAAGGAGAAAAATGGAGAGAATAAAGAAGGGAGCTGACATACAAGAGACAAAGTAAGAACAGCAGGACTGGGTGTCACATGGATACTATGGATGAGAAAAAGGAAGGTTTGGGGGCCTTTATGATCCCCTTCCCCCCTTGGCCACACTCAGTCCCCACAACCCACCAATGCCTCCCTTCCTTTGTCTCTCAGTCTCGTCACTTCCCTTCCATCTGAGAACCCCTGCCTAGTCTCCAGGGAGCCCCTCTCCTTCCTATGAACTAGGTAACACTTCATCTATGCATTCCACAGATTCATTACATCTCATGTCTTAACTTAGAGCTTTATTTCTTGGGTACCTGTCACATCACCCTGCTTAGACTGACAGCTACTTGAAGACAGGAACCAAGTGTTGTTTATCTTTGTATGACTCAAATAGACAATTCTTGCCACATTACAGCTGCAGGAAAAATAGAATCAAAGAGAAAAAGTGGCCACAAACTAAGTTATGGCAGGGTGGCTTCTAACATGCAGTCTTAAAAACACACACAAACAGATTATTCAAGAATGGTGCTCATAAGATGAACCTCATCTTTATACAGGCTCCGTTGTGAATTCCTTTAAGGTGGTTGTTACGTTTATTGTGGACATTTTTATTATACCACGTATACCTAATAATAATGCTCAAGAAATGCAACCAGTTGTTCCCAAATAATCACAGAAACAAATTTTAAAAGTTGACAAGTAAAGAGACAGATGAACAAGCCAAAAGGCAGAGCCCCAGTAGTCTAGCTCAGGAGACTATGGTGTCCACGCTAAGGCTCCCTTGCTCTCAGTATGAACCCCTAGTCCTCTCACCCCATCTCCCATGGCTGAGCTTTCATTGAGCCACCCAAAACATGAGAAATTTAGAGAAGCAGCACATCACCCCAGGAGAGGTTTATCTCACAAGGTCATCTCTCCTGTTAAGGAGAGAAAAGGCCATCTAGTGGTTAAGATTCACCTTCCAATGCAAGGGATTTGAGTTCAATCCCTGTTTGGGAAGTTAACATCTCACATGGCCAAAAAACCAAAACATAAATAAAACAAAATCAATGTGGCAACAAATTCAATAAAGACTTTAAAAAATGGTCTACATTAAAAAAAATGTTAAACTCATATGTAAAACAACAACAAAAAAAAAAAAAGAAAGGAAGGAAGAAGAAAAAGAAGAGTGGCTTACATCAACTTTGGCTGACACCCCTAATCTCCAACTTTGGTTGGTTGTATGGACAATCTGTAAAGATTCAGAATTCTCTTTCCTATTTCAGCTTCAAGTCCAGGTGAAAATGATATAGCAACCATGGAGCACAACATTTCAGCATTTCCAAGTTCTAGTTTGCATTTTAGCTACAGTGAGACTTTCTTTATAAAAGAGAAGAGAAATGGAGTGCAGAGGGAGAGACTTGTATCTTAATTGGATCTCCACCTATTATTATAACACACAAAGCCCAGGAAGTGCTAGAGAAGGTCTTGAAAACAAACAGGTCTGGACAAAGCAAGATAGATTGCCATGGTGCAACATGAATAGGGAGGAGCCCAGGAAAGCAAGAGTCTGTCTGTACATCTTTCTCCTTGCACAGTTAAGAAAGAGCCTGGAGGTACTTCCCTGGCAGTCTAGTGATTAAGCCTTTGCCTTTCAGGGCAGGGGGTGTGCGTTCGATCGCTGGTCAGGGAACTAAGATCCCACATGCCTTGCAGCCAAAGAGCCAAAACATAAAACAGAAGAAATATTGTAACAAATTCAATAAAGACTTTGAAAATAGTCCACATAAAAAAAAAGAAAAAACTTTAGAAAAAAAGAAAAAGAGTGTGGACAATAGGAATCACATGCCCTATGACTTTTTTTTTAACATGCATGCACATTTTATTTAACGTGATCTCATGGACTGAGTTTTTTTGCTGTCTTGTTAGTTGTATTTGAAGTAGAGTATTGGAGAAGGAAATGGCAACCCTGTCCAGTGCTCTTGCCTGGAGAATCTCAGGGATGGGGGAGCCTGGTGGGCTGCCGTCTATGGGGTCGCACAGAGTCGGACACGACTGAAGCAACTTAGCAGCAGCAGCAGCAGCAGCATGGACTGTAGCCCGCCAGGCTCTTCTGTCTGTGGGATTCTCCAGGCAAGAATACTGGAGTAGGTTGCCATTTCCTTCTCCAGGAATTTTTCCATATGCATGGACAATTTCACAAGAGAATGAAGACCTGAAAACATGACCAGAGCAGCAAACTTCTAAACTTGTTAGACAAAGAAACAATAAATTTGTGAAGAAGCGACAAGACAGAGAGATTTGGGTTAGGGATAGAAAAAAGTGAAGAAGTAACTAGTTAAGGTTTAGTTAAACAAGGTTTATTTATGCAAAATTCTTTGCCCCCAATTCCAAAGGGCTTCCTTCCTCCTGGTACAGGGAGGGGACCTCTCATATCAGCCTGTGCTACTTCACTATAAAGGATATTCTGGGATGAACTTATAATGTAGAAGAGGGATATTCCAGAGTGTGGAGGTTTAAACCAGCAATTCAAGTCTGTCCTCAGAAGTGAGTCAAAGAAGAAAGCCGGGCTTTAGAGTGTGGGGATATTCATCTGCTCCTGGTGTCACAGATGCTGTAAATGACTGTGGCCTTGGTGACGTTGCCATAGACCATATCACTACACGGTCCTCTTCCTAAGAGAATCGTCCCTTCTCCTTTCTGGATTCTTGTCAGTTCTAGTTATTTATAAACTCAGTGTCCCCTTGGCATGGATGGCTTTTCAGGTGATAAGTGAACCTGGCTGCTTGGAATGGGAATGCCAACCCCCAGCTTCCTAGGATTCTGGGCTTGTTTCCTAGCAATGAACTTGGGGTATAGCTTCCCCACGGGAAGTGGGGCATTGGCCCTCAGAACTGCTAATCTTCTTGACTGTCTCCATTCAACTCATCTGGGAATGGGAAAATACTAGGCCAGAGGGAGAACTATTAGGTTGGCCAAAACGTTCGTTCGGGTTTTTCCATACCATCTTACGAGAAAAACCCGAAGAACTTTTTGCTGAACAGTGACAGTCCTAAGGTCCTCAGCAGGTGCTACCCACACAGGTAACATAGAAATCTCTTTCCTGAATGTTCCGGGAATTGACTGGAGACAGAAGTAAGACAGCTGCTACCAGACGAGACCCCAAGAGCCCCCACCTTGGCAGCCTGGTGACGTACTCCAGGACCCTGAGGCTGACAGCTGGGCTTCTGCTCTTTCTCTCACCCCAGGAAGCTTGAAAATGCAAGAGTGTGAGGGTGACTTTACTTTACATATACCTCTAAATATATTTTATATTTTAATATATGTTTAATGGCTTCCCAAGTGGCAGAGCGGTAAAGAAACTGCCTGCCAGTGCAGGAGATGCGAGAGGCGTGGGTTGGATCCCTGGGTCAGGAAGACCACCTGGAGGAAGAAAGGGCACTCTGCTCCAGCATTCTTGCCTGGAAAATTCCATATGACACCTCTGAATATATTTTATATTTTATTATATTTTAAAATATATTTTATAACATTTTATTTTATATATAAAATAGTTTGTATTTTAAGTGAATTATATACAAACTTTGGTGTTGTTTTTATTATTAAAAATACATTTCTAGGTAACTCCCTGCTGGTCCAGTGGTTAGGATTCGGTGCTTTCAGGGGCCCCAGGTTCGATCCCAGGTCAGGGAACTAAGAAGCCACAAGCCATGTGGTATGGCCAAAAAAATTTTTGTTATTTCTTCAAATACATTTCTGATGATAACACCTCTCAAGTGAACGTAGCCTAGGTCTGAGAGACTGAAGAATTTCTCCTATGGAGGATGTGGTCCTAGGAGGCAGGAAAGTGAAATTGAAGTTGCTTAGTCATGTCCAACTCTTTACCACCCCATGGACTCTAGCCCACCAGGCTCCTCTGTCCATGGGATCCTCCAGGCAAGAATACTGGAGTGGGTTGCCATTCCCTTCTCCAGGGAATCAGAGGCAGGAAGAAGTATTAATAACTCAACTTCTACTACTCGGCCCTTGCAGCCCAGTGAACAGGCCATCTGATGCTGTTATCTAAGTGATTGTTGTCTAAGAGCTTGTAGGTAGAAGACTGAAAGGGCCTACCTGGCTACTCAAAGTGTGTCTTGCTGACCGGCAGGACTGGCAAAATAGGTTTTACCTGGAGGCTGGTTAGAAATGCAGGATCTTGGGTCTCACCCTGTTCTGGCTGAACCAAAACCTGCATTTTAATAACACCCCCACTGATTCATGTTCACTTTGAAGTTTTTGAAGGACTGCCCTGATGAACTGACAAATTACAAATTACTCTTCACTCAAACATCTCTTCAAACTACCATGAAATCCCCATGTCAATCAGCCTTCCCTCCAGCATCAAATATTATAATGCGATGGAAAGCAAATCAGCCACAGAGTGAAACTGCAACCCTTGTGAAAGATGCAGGATTTCACGGAATTAACAGATGTGATCTGGGAGAGCCCCTCAAATCATAACCGAAGCATCAGCTAGTAAGGAAATGGCAGACTGCTTAACAAGCGAAGAGGAACTAATCTACAAGGGTGGTGACATTCCTTCACAAGAGAATGATTTGAAAAAAAGAGAGAGAGAATGATTTAAATATCAAAGAATTTCAACAGGCCCTTGGGAAAAAAAGATGAAGCTCATGAATATCTTTGTAAAAATGACCCACTTTATGATTGTGCTGTGAAAGTCAAACATACAGTTTTGCTGAAAACCTATGCTCAAAAAAAAAAAAATTCAACACTTCATTCAGTCTTCAATCATTCTGAGGAGCACATTGTGTTAATTATAACTTAAAGGATATCATGTGAGAGAAATGACACATTTGCAAGGTTTAGGCTCATTTTTCAAGACAAAGTCTAATCAAAACTGGCTGCCACTATTTCTCATGATGTTTGGTCCTTGTTTGCAGGGCAATCTGGGTAAGTGGACTTTCCCAGGGCCACTGCTCCTCGGACAAGATCCACGGTTTCTGGTGTTTGTTTGTGGTCTTTCCCCTTTTTCCCTAACGTGACTTCTTTTTGGTCCCTACGACCAGTGTGGGACAATTAATACCTGCTTACTCTACAGCTCAGTGAAGAATTCTTTTTACTGTCCCATTTCCTGGTTGGATATTCAGGGCACAGTGAATATCCAACATGGGATAATCTGGCCACAGAATGGGGTTCACCTGTGGGGTTAGAGCCCTAGGGGAGCTATCTGTTCAGGGGTTACCTTATCCACCATGAGGAAGTTCTCCAACGTCTCTCCGTTTTCACAGGTGACATCACCGACCTCCCTCACAGCTCTGGGCAGGATCTCTTGCACCTCTTGGGCAATCATTCCTAGACACAAACACTCCATCAGGTTTCGTCAGGAAAAGACCTTTCCCAGGATGGGAATGGCGAACAGGATGTCTTTGCAAATAGATATTTATCCCTCCTCAGTGTTGGCTTTGATCTACAAGGCATTTGAAGCAAAGGAGGAATTTGGATCCCAGAACCACTCTAAGATTAAAATATGTATACCTATGACTGATTCATGTTGATGTTTGGCAGAAACCAACGCAATTTTGTAAAGCATTTCTCCTTCAATTAAAAAATAAATTAATTTTTTAAAAAGTGGGAGTGTTGTTTTCTCCACTCTTTCTTGAGACTCTGAGCCAAAAGTTGGAAAGGGTAAGTGCCTTAAAATCCCTGTACATAGACGTAAGGCTGGAGCTTGATTTTCTCTCTTTTCTTGCAGGCGGACTCTGATCCCTAAATGGTTCTTTTTTCTTTAGAATTCCTGGTCTGGAGTATAGACACCACTCTGCCTTTCCTCTGACTGGACCCACCTGCCCGACCACCTTTCCTCTCTACCAGGAGGCTGTCCAGGGCTGCTTATAGTTTGCTCTGCCATCTGCCCCTTAGCCCTCATCCCATGAGCAAGAGGACTCTGGGGAAACAGCACATTCAGAATCGTCCACCAGTACCTTGGGGTGCAGGAGCTGGGGTGGAGGTGTTGTTGAGTAAAGATGACACAGCAATTTCTTTAACCTTCCCTGTTCTGGTGATGATAGCTCTCACAGGGGACATGTTAGAACGACAGGGTGCTGTCAAGAGCTATGGGCATACAGCCTCCAGATGAAGTGGGAATTAAAACATGAATAGTCGACCACATAAAATCAAGAAGGGAGTGTGTACCTGTCTGATGGGCAGTGTTTATTCCCATTGCAGATGCAAATTCAGGCTTGTAGTCATATTCAACAATCCTCATTTGGGCTATTCTTCTCAGCTGTTCGTTTGTGTCAACCTAATGGAATTAAAGAGCAGACTTCATGCACATAGATGTTTGTTCAAAGTAACACTCTGAGTGACCCAGAGAGACAAAGAATGTTGGCACTGGGACTGTCCTTTCCTTTTGCCCAAACTATTTTAAGAGAAATTTATGTTTTTCTCCTCCAAGAAGCAAAAATTTCAAAATTCATATCAGTGACTTCCATCCACTAGTTTATAAAATGAGCCAGAATTACATGACTAAATTATAGGGAAAAACATTTTTTAAAAAATAAAGGACTTGCCTGGTGGCTCATTGGTAAAGATTCCACCTGCCAATGCAGGAGACACGGGTTTGATTCCTCATAGGGGAGGATCCCACATGCTATGGAGCAACTGAGCTCCTGCACTACAACTACTGAGCCCGTGCTCTAGATCCTGGGACCGCAACCACGAGCCCACGTGCTGCGGCTACTGAAACCCAAGGGCCCTAGAGTCTGTGCTTCCACAACAAGAGAAGCCACCACAATAAGAAGTCAACACACTGCAACTAGAGAGTAGCCCCCGCTTGCCGAAACTAGAGGAAAATCCCATGCAGCAATGAAGACCCAGCAAAGCCAAAAATAAATGAAATTTAAGTAAATCACAGGGCAAAAGCTCCCTCATTCACTACTCTGTCCTCACTTCTCTCTGCTAAGAGTTAAACCATCTTTTTGAGAATGGAGCTGGCTGACCTTGGAGAGAAACAAGTGCTGTTCAAGACAGCAAGATATCATTTCCAAAGGAGCACGCAGTATAAGCACCCAACAAATACAGCCAACCTTGTATTTATAAATTAAAAGGGCAGGGCTTAGCTCAAGTAACAACATTTGAAGAACGGGTATATAATACATCATTGAATTGCTGGTGGACATCCTGCTAGAGAAAATTTCTTCAAGGAGCAGTTTGCAAGCCCATATGATCCACCAGCAGGTCCCTCAAAATTCAGGGTTCCTTCCTACAGATGACTTCTCCCCTAGACCACCCTAACCAGGGGTCCTCCTCTGAGCCGACCACTCTTACAGAAGTAGTTCAAACACTCCCAACTGTCACTGCAAATTGCTCAAAATAAATTTCATGGGTGCCAGCAAAATGATAACAATAAAGACAATATAGTGGAATTTTCCTAGGGCTAAATGTGCTGATTCAAAGGCTTCTTTTTCAATTAGAGTTTTTAAAAAATGAATTCATAGTAATAGCATGATCAATTTTTTTAATGACCTAATTTGACAAGTTAAAAAGTTGGCAGTACTATGTGGGTCCCTAAATTTTCTTTTAGGGAACATAACTGGATTACGACACCAGCATCTCTTGGCAATTAAAAATATACCACCTGGACATCATCTATATGTTGAAACAACTAGAAATGCTTTTCTGTTATTTTAAGAAATCCCTGCTTTGCCCCTTAACTCCTCCCTGCACTCACTCTGTCGAGTGAGTAGGAAAATTCTTCCAATATCAGAAAGTCTCTCTCTTCATCCATTTGGTATCAGAAGTTGTGACTTGGTGCTTAACTGCATAAATGGACTAACTTCATTTCAGGTACTTGTCAGGGAACTCACAGCTGTTTTGATCATTGCTGTCATCAAAAGCTTAGTTCAATTCATTCATTCGCTGCTTCATTTGACTAATATTCACCAATCACCTTTGATATAGCAGGTACTACACTAAGTGTTGAAACTTCAAAATGATTGCTCTTTTAAAGTTCATGGTCTAGACAGACTCATCCCATAAGATTATATTACAATGTGAAAAATGCAGGTGAGGATGGAATTATGAAAAGAGAATCCCATCAACTCCAAGGAGGTACCTAAAGTATTCTCAGGGGACTGTGGGAAAGGGCTTACCAGAGATGGTGAAGCCCAACAGAGATCTTGGCTTATTTCAGTTCTCAAACACACTCTGCCCCTCCACAAGGTCAAGACCTTTGCTCAGGGCATTTCCTGCCTCAGAAGCTCTTCCTTCCTTTTCCTCTACCTCCATGTCCCCAATTTAAAACACCCCTTCACCAGAGAAGCATTGCTTGACCTCCAAGACTAGGAAGGCTCCCTCTGCCTTACATGCAGGCATTAATCAATTCATCACCAAACAACTAGTGAGTCACCTTGATGTTCTTATTCTATTGAATAGATATCCTTGTGAGGGTGAGGATGTATTTGAGCCCATGGTATTCTGTTTGTCACCCTATCACCAGTTTCTAGAACAATTCCTCACGTGTAGTAGGTGCTTAACTAATATTTATTAAATAAATTAATAACTTTAAGATAGGAGTGGGACTTCACTGGTGGTCCAGGGCCTGGGACTCTACACTCCCAATGTAGGGAGCCCAGGTTTGATACCTGGTCAGGGAATTGGATCCTGCATGCTGAAACTAAGATTTCTCATGCCACAGCTAAGACCCGGTGCAGCCAAATAAGTAAATAAATAAAAGACAGAAATTAGTCAAAGACAGATGTCAGCTAGGGAAGGGAGTGGAAAGGGTAAGAATAAGACAGGAATGCTGGGCAGAAAGAACACCATAAGCCAAGTCCTGAGGCAGCAAATCCCCTGAATTATGTCTGCACGACCGAATGCAGAGTTCGGTGTGTCTAGACTGTAAAGCTGAAGGCCAGAGCAAGGAGAGCCCTGCCAGCCATACCCAGATGGAGCAGTCAGAGTCTCATATTGCCCTGTGTGTACATGTCACTGTGAGCCACTTCATTCATTCAACAATATAAAATGAGTAGCTACTATGTGCCAGATACTACACCAAGCCCTGGAGATTCAAGGAGTAGTTCTTATTTGGAGCTTAAACTTTCATGAAAGTTCCTTCCCTGAGGCTGAGACCCATATCTTGACCATCTAAGAACGAGCAGAGCACCTGGCACAGTGTCTGATAGGTAACAGGCACCCAGACTTTGAGGGAAGGAATGAAAGAATGGAGGTAGTGAAATGGCAGAACCATCACTGACGCTAACAGAATTGAAGGCAGGGTCAATCAGGAGCCAGTTAGCCGGGCCCTGCCCTGGCCCCCACTCCCTACACTCTTGGGAGACCTGTGCCCAGTTTTCCTACTTCTCATTATCCCCTTGCTTCCTGCATGATGGCCCATCAGAGAGCAAAGCGGAGGCAGTGCCAGTTTCTTTGTTGCAGAGGGAAACCAGAGGAGAATGTGCCCTCATGCCAACAGTCCAGGCTACACAGAGGGAAAATAACTCCTGCTGTCTAAGTGGGATTCTTGACTTCGTTTTCCCTTAAGACATATTCCCAGACATAGCAATTAGATTCACTAGGACTACTACCATTGTATTTCAGACAAATTTTTGGCCAAAGAAAATTTTAAGGATTGACTTGGGGAGCTAAACACCTTCTAGAACAATCTTTATCTAAGAAAATGCTCTCGTGACTTCTAATGCTGGATTGTAGACTTTCCAAAGCTAAATATAAACATCTTGAGTTGCATGTTCCCTGTGGTATGTACAGTTGGCCCAGGGAAACCCCTAGAGACAAGGGCTTGTGCCTCTTTGGAATCCTCTGCTAGAAACTGTACCAAGGCCACCATTCAACCCCATGCCTTGCTCACCGGTGTGTGTTGAGTGAGAGCCTAGTGAGTGAATCTGGGCATCTGATCTTGCCCACAGTAGTTTTGGAAAGTTTTGACTGTGAATGCAAATGGTTGTCTCTGTCATGCTATCTCACAGTCAAGGTTTCCATACCACTAACTCAAGCATTGTACTGCAGAGAAGACATCGCAGACCGTGGACTCCAGTCTGTTTAGGGAGGGGGATCTCATTACACATGGCCCACAGCCCAGACTATCAGTCTCCCATCAGGAGCAGCTTGAATGGCACGAGCTCACCCTGAACTTCTGATTTGGCTCATGGCCCTAAAGGGAGACTTCACATGTTTGGCTTTCTTAAACTCATCACACTTTTGTCTTTAACTAGCACACTGCTGGTACAATTGGGAGAAATGGTCTAGACCATTGTTCTAGACCAACTGAAATGGTCTAGACCATTTCACCTTAACTGATTTTTTTTTCCCTGGCTTTTCTTGTTTAGTCCTTTGCTGCCTTATTTTCAGCCTTTACCACAGAATTTGACTGATGCGTTCAACATTCAACTTTTCTTTCTTTATTTATTTTTGCATTGACATTACTGTTCTTCATGCCCCTTTGGTTCTCATCATACCCTTTCCACCCTAATTTTGCTCAGTTTCCATTGTAAAAGCTGCGTTTCTTCTCCAGGTTACTATCGCCTCAGTAAATACCATGCCTAGGTAAGTGAAACTGCTCTTCACAGAGGCCAATCTCATTTTCCAGAGCTTCTGTTTTGCAGGTTTTAGTCACATCTGCTTTATCATCTCTGTGTCTTGGACGTGAATCCACCTGAGTCCAAGAAATCTCCTCCAGGCCTCTCCACACAGGGTGCTTGTGTGCTTATTATCTGCAAAGCCCCCTCCCCGCTGCCTGGAGCGAGGAGACACAGCCAGGCACTCGGCAGCTGACGTTTGTCCTCCCATCACAGTGCCAGGCACAGGTGTAGCCGCAGCAGTTGTTCCACAGCAGTTAATCCAGAAGCCAGCTCTGGTTATCATGCCTCCTTAAAGAATGGGAAAAAGCCTGCTGTCCTATGCTTGCAATCAGATCAACCAAGCTTCACTTCCTGGCATGTTTGGAAGAATGGCCTTCTTTTTAAAAGTTGGGAAAATTGAGTCAGGGAGAGGTGAAGATGAAGTTCACGTATCTGTCAGCACCATCATCAACATTACCATCATCTCTCTTGTCTGTAATAAATGGCGAATGAGATAAACAAGATTTCTAGAGACATGCATTTTATAAGTGTGGATAGACTTACGAAAGACAAAAATATTAATGTGAAATAATGGATGAATTATGTATATAACTTGCTTTTTTACATCAATAATAGTAATATCCATTTATATCTGCTTAGCTGTATACATCTAAAAAATGTTTCCCATATATGAGCTTAGAAAAAAATCCTTTAATGTGAGTGAAATGAATATAGGTATTCCCCACTCACAGAATAATAAACAGAGGCATAGAGCATGTCTGGGCCAAAGTTCCTGAGCAAGTAGGTACCAGAATCAGAACTCAAACTAGCCTTCTAACCAGGGACTTGCTTTTCTTTCTTCCCTCCTACTGCTCTGGGCAGGAAGGGGACACAGGAACTTCTCATCTAGAGCCTTGATTGGATGACACTGCACTGTATGGAGAAGCTTCCTAGACGGATTTGAGAAGTTCCAGGGAACCTTGTTATTTTAAGACAATACATTTTCTTCAAACCAAGGAACATCATTCGATGAAGACATTTGGTAAATGGTAGCAGGAGGGATTATGGAGGACTCTCCCCACTTGTCATCTTCTGCTTACATTTAGATAAGACCTGGTGGGGGATTGTAGAGCCAGTTGCAAGGATGAGTTTGAGTTGGTGTGATCTGAAGCACAGACAGTTCATCTCTTTTTAAAAGGCAGAAGCATGGTATCTAAGGCTGGTATCTGGAAATGTATATGAGAACCTCCCAACCCGGAGAGTTCCCATCTGGCTAGTAGGTCACAGCTCTTCTAACATGAACCGCAACTTTGCAATCAGTATAAAAGTCTACAATTACAGCCTTTCTCTGGGATTCTCTCAGCCAACAAGGACATTCCTTGGCTAGTTTAGAAAAACCAGTGCAGATCTGCACTGGGAAAGGAATGCAGTCTGGTAGCATGGCCAGTGATTTTCAAATTAAGTCTCCTATTAACTGAGAAAGAATACAGAAAGGAGATTTAAAAACACCATTCTGCCACTGCCTCAAAAATGTTTACAGGAGACGCAGTATGTGTGAGAAGGTGGGGAGGGGGCAGAAGCAGTGAATGGGCAGCAGAATTAAGGTTGGAATGACCTGGCATTTTCATCCTGACCCCTTAGGTCTTCATAGCATTTGAGACTTTCCAAGATGATTCAGTACTTATTTTCTCCATGGGTTAAAAATTATAAAAGACTCAGTGGGGTTAGGCAGAGAAGCATCATCTCTACCTTATGGATAAAGACACTGGCATTTCAGTGAGGTTAGGCATTTTTATCCAGGCAAGCCCAAAGTGAACAAGTAGTCTCCCACTTTCAAGGCCTGATTTCTGATTTTTATAAGGCATGCATGCCTCATTACAGAGGGAAAACGTCTTGACCTGGAAACTGGGGATGATGGGGTTGCCTGAGTGAGGAGGTGAAGTTTCTCTAAGTGTTCTCAGAAGGATGCTGAGCAGGGAAGACAGTGGCTGGCAGGCCTGGTACGAGGGACTCCCGGAGGAAGAAGGTGGAGAGGCCCAGGAGAAATATGAGCAAGAACGGACCTAAGACAGTGCTCCAAAGACGAACAGGGAGATGGAAGTGTGGAGATGGAAAGGAAAGGCAAGCTCCAGTGGTTGACAACAGAAAAGCAGCAGCCTGTGGAAAATAACTCAGAGACTTCTTGCTTGTGAAGCCAGTGTCACGCTGTCATGGCCCACTACTCCTGGGAGGTAAATGCATTCTCTCGGGTAGGAACTGCATTATAGTTTCAGCAGAGACACCTAACGACTCTAACGCTTATAATTGTTAAGCGTCATGTTTATCTCATGCCAGCAGGTGATGTGGAGAGATGCCCCGTGTCCAGCGTGTCAGAGGCCAGGAGGGCCCAGAACTCCTGACTCGGGTGTCAGAGGAGGTGTCCAAGGCCTGCCCCCTGCTCACCTCCTGGACATTCTGCTTTGCCCGGCTGTCAGAGGGATGCATAATCGTCCCCATCACTTTCATGTTGCCACAGACAACCAGGGCTTCGTCCGGTGCATCTGTGTTTATGCCCACTCGACCATGACAAACGACAGACTCTGGAACTTGTCCTCGCTGCCATAATGCATCAATGTCATTTTCAAATTGCCCAGGGTTGGAGGCCTAGAAAAAAATACATAAATACATTACAATTAAAGTTATGGACATAGGAACAAATGATTGCTTTATTCCTCAAAGGAAAGCGGAATGTTAGCTAAGTCTTCCACTTGAGAATCATTTGTCAGATGGGACATTCTGACATATTCTAATAATTGCGGCCCAGGAGAACAAGGAAGTCTCCTTTAAATGCTCTGTATCCTCCACAGACCCCGGTCCTGCCTCTACCAGCAGGAGCTCAGCATGTCATGGTTTGCAACATCCGGTCTCTATATGGAACTAAAAATGTGTCAGTTATAGTAGGTGGATGATAAAGAAGAAGGAAAAAACCTCAAAATGAGTATCTTTTTAGGGAGAATAATAATAATGATTTAAAGCCAGAATATTATGTCAGAAAATATTACAAGTTTATTAAAGCTCAGATAATTTTTTAAAGCCCTTGCAGTTAGTTAGCCCTTTTATAGTTCCAAATCACCTTCATGTTTATGATTTCACATACAGTTGACAAGCAAATGACAATACAAGCATAATTAATACACCTCTGCTGCTGCTGCTGCTAATTTGCTTCAGTCGTGTCCAACTCTGTGCAACCCCATAGACAGCAGCCCACCAGGCTCCCCCGTTCCTGGCATCCTCCAGGTAAGAATACTGGAGTGGGTTGCCATTTCCTTCTCCTCAGCTATTCCCTAAGCACAGATGATACTGAAGGAAGCATTGTAACAGCTACTTTTGCTGAGTGCTAATCCACACCCCAATTCCATGAGATAAGACCATTATCTTCCTTTTACTATATTGAGATTCTAAAAGAATAAGCCTATTTCCCAAGGTCACAAATCTAGTAAGTTCTAGAGTTGTAATTATACTTCCTTTGATTATTAAATAATGATTCTAACTTTGACTTTTGTGTGGTATTGCACAGAAGCAGCCCTGGCTGAATGCAGTCTTCCAGGAAAAACCAAGTGGATCTATCAGACTAGAGAAAGTTTTGGCAGTTTTATTGTTATATAAAAATTTTTTGCCAAATAACTTTCTATTGTACTGCTTTCCCTCTGCCCCATTTCCCTGTAGCCAGTGAACATATTTCCACATATCTTTTCAAAACCTATTTATTTATATATTTGGCTGCACTGGGTCTTAGTTGTGGCTTTCAGGATCTTCTGTTGTGGCATGTGGACTCTAGTTCTCTGACTGGGGATTGAATCCTGGGCCCCCTGCAGTGGGAGCGTGGAGTCTTAGCCACTGGACCACAAGGAAAGTCCCATATTTCCACATATCTTTGAGTAGGGAATCAATGAATCCATAAAAATCCTCCCAACAAAATTAATGTTTTTAAAATTATGACCTATCCTTCTCTACCTACTCTCTTGGTGTTATTTGAATGTTTTTACCATAGTCGTGTGTTACTAATTTACAAATAATAATGAAAAGAAATCTCAAAGTTTATTGCTAAATTTGGGTTCAGTTAGGAAATTTAGGTGTCTTCTACTTCCAGTTTCATTCCCACCTGTCTGAACCCTGATCTGCTTGGAAGACTCAACCATTGACACCACATAGACAAAAGCAGGGAAAGAATATACAGCAACTTTGAACAGTATTTTGTGTGAATTCACTTGAACAAAGAGCTTTTCTGTAAGGTCCCCAGAGCCTCCTTGGTTGTGAATGGCAATTTGGCTTTGACTCAAATCCTTTTATAGTGAGCAGTCAACTAAATCCAAAGGTATGCCATACAAAATGCTGATGTATTTTCCTCTGCTATGAACATAATGAGCCACTTCAAGGAAACAAAACAGGACAGTGATGGATTTTCTTTTCCTTAATGAGCTCTGGGATAATTATGATCCTGTTGGTAACTTGATAGTACTGGAACAGCAGATATAAGTAGGTTCAATTTTGGGGGAACAATTACAAGAATCTCACTTGGCTTTCATCAAATGAAAACTCAAATTCCTAAAACATATTCAAATCATTTTGGATGGTCCAGAGATCCACAAGCTTTAAAATACAGAGCCTTGAAGAGGATTCCTCCTCAGTAATGTGTGTGTGTTCAGTTGTGTCCGACTCTTGGCGACCCCATGGACTGTAGCCTGCCAGGCTCCTCTGTCCATGGAATTCTCCAGGTACGAATACTGGAGTGGGTAGCCATTTCCTTCCCTGGGGATTCTTCCTGACCCAGGGATCAAACCTGGGTCTTCTGCATTGCAGGCAGACTCTTTACTAGTGGAAAATGTTATTATAAAATCTGTGAACTTATTTCCCTTCTCTAGTAACAGGAGTGTTAATGTATCAAAGCAAACTGAAATGGAACCACAGAAAAACATTCTGGGATCACGAATTTGTGCTCAGATGTGGCCCAATAGTGGTTGATTGCTCTCAAATGCCAAAATAAAGTTTATAGAATACTTTTATTTGCCACAGCCTTACATATTTAGGGATGACCTGAACATTTTAGTCTATATTGTGACACAAACTGGCTGTGTGACTTTGGGAGACTTACTTAACCTTTCTCTACTAGTTTTCTCCTCTGACAAATACAGATAATAATGTCTTTACCTATCTTATGGGGTTGCAGAAGTTAATTGAAATCATGTATGCATGAACACTTTGTAAAAATGAGGATGAATGGTCCCAAATTCATGCTAATACAATTTACTGTGCATAGTAAGCACCATTTAACCTGTAATCAATCAATCTGTCCCCTCAGTAGCATCTGCAGAGCTACACAATTCCGAGGGAGCTCCGTTCACAGAGAATACAGTGGAAATGGCGCCCCCTGCAGATGCTTGGAACAGGAACCATCACTAGAAGCAAAGTTTGGAAAGGAAAGCTGGATTTCTTTGCTTTATCAGTTGGGCTTCTAAAGAGCAGCCAAAGAGCATAATAGGAAAGCTTGAGCTGAGGAAGGCAAGAAACTCGTTCTTGTACCTTTTGAAAGGACTATTGAAAATGGGCCTAGAGATGCGATCTACCAGGGCTACTCAATGTGTGGTCCTCAGGCCAGCAGTATCAGCATCTCCTGGAAGCTTGTTAGAAATGCATAATCTTGAGAGAGTAGCACTGAAACATATACATTACCGTATGTAAAATAGATTGCTAGTGGGAAGCTAGTGAGTGTCCCTTGGACAGCAAGGAGACCTAACCAGTCAATCCTAAAGGAAATCAGTCCTGAATATTCATTGGAAGGACTGATGCTGAAGCTGAAACTCCAATACTTTGGCCACCTGATGCAAAGAACTGACTCTTTAGAAAAGACCCTGATGCTGGGAAAGATGGAAGGCAGGAGGAGAAGGGGATGACAGAGGATGAGATGGTTGGATGGCATCACCAACTCAATGGACATGAGTTTGAGTAAATTCCAGGAGTTGGTGATGGACAGGGAGGCCTGGCGTGCTGCAGTCCATGGGCTCACAAAGAGTCAGACATGACTGAGTGACTGAACTGAACTGAAGTGAGCAGGAAGTTGCTTTACAACACAGGGAGCTCAACCCGGTGCTCTGTGAAAACCTACAAGGGTGGGATGGGGTGGGGGGCGAGAGGGAGGCTGAAGAGGGGGCACATACATAAGTATACATATGTATACTTATGGCTGATTCACATACCTGTCCAGCAGAAACCAACACAACATTGTAAAGCAATTGTAAAATTAAAAATAAATTTTAAAAGATAAATTAGAAAAAAAGAAGCGCATATTCTCAGACATCTCCAACCTACTGAACCAAGAATTGTGGAGGTGGAACCCAGGCATCCGTGTTTCCACCAGCTCTCCAGGGGATTCTTATTCTTAACATAGTTTAAGAATAACTTCTTTATGTCATACACTAGTTCCATACCACTATGAAAGGGCTCATGAGTTACCCCTTCTATAGTTATAGGCTGTTCTGTTGAACTCCAACTGCACAGTGAGACAGACATTGCTCTACCCACTGATTCCTTTGGGTAAATAAAAATTCAGCTGAACTTCAGAAGAGGTGTGTGTGTGTGTGTGTGTGTGTGTGTGTGTGTTTGTGTGTGCAGCTTGAGTGTGTAGGGGAAGGGAAGGGAGGTTTGTGATCAGAAATGGGCAAGGGTCAGGGAAAACAGAGATGGCACTCGGAGTGGCTCTGCTCTCCCCTCATCCCTCCCCATCCTTGCATCTGCATTCTTTCCCTTATCTTTCCCCATCCCAGTTGTGGGTTTCCCACCCCGTGGCACTTTGGTTGCAGAGCAATAAAAGAGAATTTGGGGGGACCTGCCCATTTCTATTCTTCTGGAAAAATAAGCTGGAATAAATTAATGGTTTTCAAAACTAGGAAACCCTGGCATGTCTTTGAAAGGCGGACAAAACTGATCATCCCTCCTGCTCGCAACATAGCCCTACCAACCAGGTTTAATTATGTGTTTTAGGAGAAGAATGGAGCTGAAGGAAAGTCTAGCCATTAACAAGGAGAATCCGAAGGAGCTCTGCTGGGGAATGCTCCCCAAAACAAAGAGCTGGGAAACAAATCTGTTCTTTGGAGTGAGCTTTAATTTCCATTAAATTGGTCAATTTACAGTATGGGACCAAAATATCTTTCCAAAGCTGTTTTGATTGACAATCTGGATGAACAATTGCTGGATCCTGCCCCTGTTTCTCTCTCCTCGGAGAATTCTGACAAGCTTGGTCTCCTGAACTCCCCCTTGAGGCCTGAAATTCATCTACTGCAGTCTTCAAGCTGTGTGTGCTGTGCTTAGTCACTCAGGCGTGTCCAGCTCTGTGACACCAGGGACTGTAGCCCACCAGCCTCCTCTGTCCATGGGGTTCAGCAGGCAAGAGTACTGGAGTGGGTTGCCATGCCCTCCTCCAGAGCATCTTCCCAACCCAGGAGCAAACTCAGGTCTCCTGCATTGCGGGTGGATTCTTTACCATCTGAGCCACCTGGGAAGCCCAACCTTCCTCCATACATTCACCCTTATGTTAATTTCTGCTTTGGGGAAAAATGACTCAGTTCTCAAAATGAATCTGGATTTGCTAAGTGCAATTTGCAGGTCTCCATATAATGTGGTCAGGTCTTATCTTTGTCACATTTCTCTTCCTTCATCCTAAAACTCGAACTAACAGACCCAGGCTTTGGCCCAAGAAGGCATATCTGGCTTTTTTGTAAAATGTAGGCTGGTCTGCCCTCTGCTCAACCCATGGTACATATACCTGTTTAGTACCCTCTAGAATCTCAGGGGCAGGAAACGTGCTCTCTAAAACTCACTGATTCAAACAATAATGCCATTTCTTAAATTCAGTTTTTCTCCTAGTTGGTTTAAACATTATATGCTTAAATAAATGCAAAAGTCTGCATTCATTTTCACTCTACATTTGGGGTTAGAACAAAATAATCTCAGTAAGATATTTCCAGTGTGAGGGAAAGATATTATTGCTATTGTTTTTTTTCTCATTGTTGTTAGGGTAACCCTTGTGTTACCCAGCATACATATAGAAGAGGGTATTCTCTTTAACCAAAAATTATGGCTAGAAGAAAGCCATTGAACGTGGAACACATCCATTTTTAAAAAATAAAAACTTAATGAATAATATGACATCCAATCTATACTAAGCATAATTTTTTCAATAGACACACTTAACATGAATTGCAGAAACTTTGGACTTCTCAGGGTCATCATTACGAGTTAAATTCTCATTGAACTTTGGGTACGAGAAAGAGCCCATTAACAGAGAGTTCTGGGAACAGCATGTCCGGCCGTGTTCCCCTCTCACGTTGCTGCTGTGGAGGCTGGCACGGCAGCCTAAGCAGAGCTTTGCAGGGGCTCTCAGCAGGAAATGGAGAAATCTCAACACCAGGTAAATTATTTAAAGTATGCAGGTGACTAGCAGACTGCCTGACTTAAGCATGAATTTCACCACTCAAAGCAGCAGTTTCATGGTATCCGATCTACCCTAATGTTAAAAAGAAAGGCATTGCCTGTATTTGTTCCTTCCTGTGAGGAATCAGAAAAAATAAGCAACCTAGGTTTCCAGACTTGATTTTAAATCACATTTATTAGCACACCGAAGCAATCCCAGATGACAGCAGGTGAGGTGTCAAAGGCCACCCCGACCCTGGCTGAGGTATGGGCCGGAACCTCTGCCCTTGGCTCATGACCTAAGGAGGGGCCCCACCTTCCTTTGCCCCAGAGGAGGCTGTTTTGCCGAAGCTTAGATCAGGCCCCACAGAAACACAGTCTGGGTATGTGTGCTGGCGGGCACACAGCCGGCTTCACCCAGGGACATCTGGACACACCAGTGTTTTACTTCATTTCCATCATTACTTTGCTTCCAATAAAACTCTGAGATGTAGTTTCAAGAGTTCCACTAATAGATGGCTTGTTATTTTTTATTGACTAAAAGAATTACACAGAGGGCCCTTTGTTTGAGAACAGCTCAAGGCAAGCTGTGGAAGACTCCCTTCCCCAAATGGGCAGCTCTTGTCCCCAGGCCTAAGTTTAACAGCCGGGTCAGTGGGCGTGCCCCAGCGTAAACTAGTTTCCCTACTGGAGTGTGCACGTCTCTCTGTGCCACTTCAAAGACCCATCACCAAACAGCCCCTCCCAGGGCTGCCAGGCCTGTGGTTACCTGTTCCCTCATGGCCCTGGCATTCTCTGTGCCGGCCAGCCTGGCCTCACACAGCTGCAGCTGCAGCTGCCAATAGCTTCATGTTTTGGTGGCTGCCAAGACTCCCGTCCAGAGCTGTGACCAATCATTCATTCAGCAAAACGTGCTGAGCCATTACTCTGCTCTGGGCAGCAGCCTAGAGGTCCTGGGGTCACCGATCAGTCTGGGGCATGGGATGCCTTCCTGCCTATTCCCCCACCCTGTGGGCTTTGGGGTCAGAGGGAACTGGGTTGTAACCCAGGCTCCTTCATTTACTTACTAGCTTTGTGCTCATGGATGACTTTCTCTCGCTCTTAAGCCCTCTTAAGAACTCTTAAGTTCCTCTGGGTGTAAAGAATGTAATGTAAACGTGAAACAACGTAGAATGATGTCACAAAGAAATTATGTAGCCCAGTGCCTACAACACACAGTAGAAACCAGGGCTTCTCAACTACCGGCACTACTGACATTTGAGGAGGAGTAACTCTGTTGTGGGGGCTGTTCTGGGCATCGTGTTGAGCAGCATCCCTGGCCTTAACCCACTAAATGCCAGTAGCACCCCCAGTTGCAACCAAAAATGTTTGCAGACATTGCCAAATGACCCATGGGAAACAAACGTTCTGGTTGAGAACCACATGTAAAAACTAAAATCACAGTATCTGCTGTTACTATCATTATCTTTGTCATCACTGGCCATTGAGAAACTGCACACTTCATGCGTTCCACTGAATATGTAAAGTCTACTTACAGGGAAAAAAAAAAAACCATGGGATCCTGAAAAGTCAAAGAACCGCACTTACCCTTACAATGATCCGTTCAGAGATGTGGGCAGACAACAGGTAGAACTGGTCTTGGTTAGCAGCATACAGTCCAACCACCAACATGAAGTATCTAGTTCAGAAACAGCAGACCAATGCCAACACATCAGGAAACAAGAGACATAGTTTGTGCCATCAAATGGATTAATTAACAGAGAATTTACCGGGTTTACATATTCAAAGTTTTTCTCTTCCACTCTAAGTTGCCCCTCTTGTGAAACCACAGAGGAGTTGGTTCACTCACTGCTGTTCTGGGTCTGCCTTTCACTCAGCTTGAGGGATGAGTGTGCTGTTTTGCACACCCACAACAGCCATCACTGGACAGACTGGGCTTGGCCCATCAGTGCTGGCCTAGTGCAGGCCTTACCTGCTGCATCCCGGGGCCCTCAGCACAGCACTGCTCACACACTGCTAAGTGCTAAGTTGCTTCAGTCGTGTCTGACTCTGTGCGACCCCAGAGACAGCAGCCCACCAGGCTCCCCCGTCCCTGGGATTCTCCAGGCAAGAACACTGGAGTGAGTTGCCATTTCCTTGCACATGCACAACAGAAAGTCACCTTAGAGGTGCCTTTGTCCAGAGCCATCCAAGCCACACATCCTAGGCCATAAGGCGGGGGGGTGGGGGGTGACCCCGCAGGGCTCGCCCAGCCGCACATGTTCCTTCCCATCCTGATCTGCTCTTGGTCATGTAACCTGCACCTTTCATAGCCTCCAGTCATGACTTCAGTCAAGCAGATACTGTTATTTTAGTTTTTACATTGTGGTTCTCAACCAGAACTTTTGTTTCCCATGAGTCATTTGGCAATGTCTGCAATTGTTATCAAGGCGATCTTCCTCACTATTTTAACTGCTTCTTCATGTGTACCACTGATGAGACATTTTTAAGATTAGACCATTCCTTCTTTTTTATAAAGAAGCATGATGTGTTTTTAAAACTTTTTATTGAAGTTAGTTTCTGCTATACAGGAAAGTGAATCTCTTATATATACGTCCACTCTTTTTTAGATTCTTTTCTCACATAGATCATTACAGAGTATTGAATAGAGTCCCCTGTGCTATACAGTAGGTCCTTATTAGACCATTTCTTGAAAGTCAACGTATCCCATGAAAGTCACACTATCCCTACAAGAAAAGCATTTACTTTAAGAATTGCATTTAAAAAAAAAAACAACTTTGCCAACTTCTTCTGTAGCACTCTGAACAGTCTCCAATCCTTAGGGAGTACAACTTTTCCCCTGTAACTAAAGTATGTCAATAATAGTAATAACTGTTACAATGATGATAATAATTAGCTGTCATCCACTGAGTGCTCAAAAGGTGCCATGTGCTGGCTAAGCAGTTTATCTACATTATTTCATTTAGAACCCCAAAACAACCTTATTGGAGAAGGATATGGGTATTGAACCATTTTTACAGAATAGGAAAATGAATCTCAGGGAGGTTAAGTACCATGCTCAAGGTCACCCAGCTAGTAAATGGCAGTATCAAATAGTCAAACTCAATTCCCTCCAACTCCAAAACCTCTGTTCTAAAATCAGTGGTTCCTAAACTTGAGCATGCATCAAATCACTTGGAGGGGGACTTGTTAAAATATAGACTGTTGGACCTTATCCCAAGTTTTTGATCAGGTAGGTTTTTAGTGAGTCCCAACAACTTGCATCTCTAATAAGTGTCCAGGTGATACCATCTCTGCCGGTCCTGGGAGCACATTCTGAGAATCACAGGTATAAATCATTAATGCAAATGTATTTTCAATCAAAAAAGGCTACAGCAGAGCTTCGGAGCTCAGGGCATTAAAGTAGTGACCAGCACACAGAATTCGAGAAATGCCATCAATCCTCAGCCCTCAGCCCGTCACAAGACATGAACACATGGTCCCTCTAAATGCAGCTGTCTCCAACCTTCTTGGCACAAAGGGCCAGTTTCATGGAAGACAATTTTTCCACGGACTGGGGTGGAAGGGGCATGGTTTCAGGAAGATTCAAGTGCATTACATTTATCGTGCACTTTATTTCTATTATTGTTACATCAGCTCCACCCCAAATCATCAGGCGTTAGATCCGGGTGGTTGGGGACCCCTGCAGAAGGATCACAGGGAGAATGAAAACAAGCCACCCGGAGACTGGGCAGGAGAGGAGGCATCGCAGGGTGTGGGGATGGAAGAAGGACGACGTCTAAGGGTAAATGAAATGCGGCAACAGCAGAGTCAGAGAAGGGAGGAGAGCAGCTGAGGGAGGCCAAGGGGATCAGAGGGGCCTCTGGGGGCCCTGGGCTGTCAGGTAGCATAACCAGCTACCCGCCCCCACCGCCCCCCCCCCCCCCCCCGCAAAGGCATACACACCACGCCAGTACCTTTGGTCAGGGTTTGGCTTCCCCTTCTTTCTCATGTTATTTGCTGTGGTTTCGCTGAAGTGTAACCGGCCCAGAGTTACTTTGGTGACCTGGTCGGCCAGCAGGTTAATTCTAAAGCAAACAGCAAAAATACAAAGAGACTGTAAGAGAACATAGTTCTTGATCATATCTGATTCATTCTTAGATTCTGAGGTATGTTTAGTCCCCCATTCTTATCACACTGTGGAGGACACTGATTTTTAAGATAGTACCCACAGCCTGGTCAGGAATGGCTGCCAGGGAGGTACTCTTTGTTTAGTCACTAAGTCATGTCCAAGTCTTTGAAACCCCATGGATTGCAGCACACCAGGCTTCTCTGTCCTTCACAGTCTCCTGAAGTTTGCTCAGATTCACATCCGTTGAGTCAGAGATGCCCTCCAACCATCTCATCCTCTGTTATCCCCTTCTCCTCCTGCCCTCAATCTTTCCCAGCATCAGCATCTTTTCCAGTGAGTCGGCTCTTCGCATCATGTGGCCAAAGTATTGGAGTTTCAGCTTCAGCATCAGTCCTTCCAATGAATATTCAGAGTTGATTTCCTTTAGGATTGACTGGTTTGATTTCCTTGCAGTTCAAGGGATTCTCAAGAGTCTTCTCCAGCACCACAGTTTGAAAGCACTATTTCCTCGGTGTTCAGCCTTCTTTATGGTCCAGCTCTCACATCCAGACATAGCTACTGGAAAAACCATAGCTTTAACTACATGGACGTTGGTCAGCAAAGTGATGTCTCTGCTTTTTAATAAACTGTCTAGGTTTGTCATAGCTTTTCCTCCAAGGAGAAAGTGTCTTTTAATTTCATTGAAAGTTAGAAATGCTCATTCAGCAGCAGTTCAAGTCCAGAGTACCTGACTCTGAAGGGCTTATGCTCCTACCCTGGGGCTCTTTGATCTCAACAACAGGAGAGAAGCCCCCTCACCTGCGTCACTGTTGCTACAGTGCTCTCCTCCTGACAGAAGCAGTTCCTCTAGGTTCCTGGTGAACTCCTTTGCATCTCCTTCACGTTTTTGCCCTCTCCTGACCTGGCTGTGGGAAGCTGCCTGCTTCTAAGGTAGACCACACACAGCCTCCCAGCAAGGAAAAACCAGAGGTACCAGGCAAGTTCAGAGCTGTCTGTACACGCTTGAGCTTCAGGCTGAGCTCACACCTGGTCTCTCCCAGGCTCTAGCACCATCTTCTTCCCCAAATAGGACTGCTGCTGCTGCTGCTGCTGCTAAGTCGCTTCAGTTGTGTCTGACTCTGTGCGACCCCATGGACTGCAGCCTACCAGGCTCCTGCGTGCATGGGATTTTCCAGGCAAGAGTACTGGAGTGGGTTGCCATTTCCTTCGCCAGTGCATGAAAGTGAAAAGTGAAAGTGAAGTCACTCAGTTGTGTCCGACTCCATGCGACCCCATGGACTGTAGCCCAGCAGGCTCCTCCATCCATGGGATTTTTCCAGCCGAGAGTACTGGAGTGGGGTGCCATTGCCTTCTCCCTCAGGCTCAAATCATCCCCAACCAGTCAAAAAGGAAGTCTCTTTCATTTTATATGGCATCCATTGTTTTGGATGATCCCAGTCCTGTGGCTTTCTTTTTTTGAAATATTATTTTCATTTATTTCTTGGGCTGCACAGGATCTTAGTAGTGACATGTGGACCTAGTTTCCTGACCAGAAATTGAACCCAGGCCCCCTGCATTGGGAGCACAGGGTCTTAGCCACTGGATCACTGGGGAAGTTCCCCGCATTCTTTCTATTTTAGGGCTCATTAAGCAATCTAACAGCAGTGCTTTAAGAAACAAGATAAATGAATTATAAGCACAGCATGGATCCAGAACCTTAAAATCAATTCCATCAGTAGCATGTTGATTTAAATGAAAAATTAAAAGAAAGATCTAATTATAATCTGTCTCAGGAAACCAAGGTTGTTAGCAAGGTTGTCAGTAATAAATATTCTGTAAATAATGATGACCTAAAAGATGGGGCTTTTTATAGATTTTTTGCAATTATTTCAATATATCTTAACCTACTTTTGTTGATAAGCATGTGTTCATAATACTAACACATTATTACTAATTTAGTTTGTATCATGGAATTCTTTTAAAATAAAATAAATTTGGCAATAGATTTTCTTCCCAAAATATGTTCACAAGAGAATTCAGAAAAGAAGTTCTTACTTAATAGGATTGAAAATCTTTTTGCTTCTGTCTGCTTGGGACTGTTCAATAGCAATTATTTGATTGGTGGCTTCTACCTATGTAGAATAACAAAAAGTAATTACTTCATAATTAATTTCTTTATTAATTAAAACATTCATTAGTAAATAATTTTCAATTACTTAAAAAGTTTCCCAAGGCATTATGTTAAGCACTTGGCAAGAGGCACCAGTCACTGAAAGAAGGTATAAGACAAGGACCCTGGCCTTAAAGCAGTGTGCTATTGGAGAGCAGAGAAACAAATACCTGAAGAGCTAAACTAAGAAAACACAAGACAAGAGAGAACTTCAGGTAAACAGGGAGTATAGAGCGGACTATAGATCTTCCCGACCCAGGCATTGAACCAGGGTCTCCTGCATTGCAGGTGGATTCTTTACCCACTGAGCTATCAGGAAATCCCCAAAACACAAGAGCAAGGCAGCTCAACAGATCCATGCACTCACTCGTTCATTCATTCTTTTATTCATTCATTTCATACATACTTGTTGAGCACCTGCTTTGAATCAGGCATTGCATTAGGCAATAAAGGTGAGAAGACAAAACAGAAGTCTCAGCCCTTTCAGAGCTTATTAATAAGAAATAACAATAAACAGTAAAAATAAATAAAACATAGGAAATGACATTTATTCAATAGTTGCTACAAAGTCTTCTTGTTATTAGTGAAGAGTAGCAAGTGTCTGCTGGTATCTGCTCTATGACTGTAGGTATTTGCATAGTCACTATCTTTCCAGAAAGCAATTAGGCAACCAACATCAAGAGTTTTAATACTGATTATATGTTCAATGTGCAATGTCTATTCTGGAATTTATTCTCATACAAAAATGAATATGCCTGGACGTTCACTGCAAAAAAAATTTACAATAAATTTGTAAATAAAAATTGACAAAAAATTTACAATAATACAGGAATTAATATGGTATCTTGATATAATGGAAAACCATATCATCTTTATAAATAATATTTTATAGTCTTTAATGATATTATATAATGCTATTTCCACAACATAATATTATCTATATGAAATTAATTTTAATAACAGAAAAAATAAGGAAAAATTAAGTTATTAAATTGTGGATCCCAAGTATGAATGAATTTTATCTCTTCTTTCATACTTTTCTATTATATTCCATAATGTCCACAATGGACTCATATAACTTCCATAATCAAAATATATGTTTTATTATTGTGTGCTTGCTGTTTATTTTGTTTTGGTTTGGTTTGCATTGGTTTTATTTAAGAGCTTGGTTTGAAGCAAGAGAAGCTGATGTGTTTAGCTGTGAAGCGCCACTTTGGGAGACTTGGTGCCTGAGCCCAGGTTGGTGATCAGATAAAAATATATGCAGATAATGGATATTCCTCACCCTAAGGAGCTGGATCTGAGGTAATAATGCAATAAATACTTGTTGACCACTCAGAAGTCATCCTACCAGCATTCTAATCCCAGCTGTATAGTATTGACTATTTCGGATGAATGGTGTGACTTTCCTGGGCCTCAGTTTCCCCTCTGCTAACTGGGAAAGAGGGAGCATTGACTAGATTAGTGGTTCCTTGGCTTTTTTAAGTTACAGACTTCTTTGAGAATTTGGTGAAAACTATGAACCAACTGCATATGGGAACACACCAGCCTCAAAAAAGAATAAACTAATTACACTTAGCAATTGAAGTCCAAGATTTAGACACTAAAAACGTTAAAGCTGTAGTTTGAAGTGATGTTCTGCCAGATTCTGAATTGGCAGCTTCTATTTCCTATGTCTTGAAGTATTTATTCTTAGACCCCATCCACCATGCTCTGAGGAAGCACAAGCTGTCCCACAGAGAGGTCTACGTGGAGGAGAGCCCAAGGCCTCCCAGCTACAGCCCTCTTTGAGCTCCTGGCTGATGGACAGTACAGATTTCACAGACACTCAAGTGAGCCATCTTGGAAACTGGATCCAGCTAATGACTCCTGAGTAGAGCCAAGCCCTGACCAAGTGGCAGACTTTTGATCCAAACCAATGAGTGTTATTATTTTCAGTTGCTAAGTTTCGGGATAGATGGTTATGTAGCAACAGACAACAGGAACGCTTACTATATGTTGACTGAATGAGATGAAACTAAATAAAAGACTTACCTTAACCCCAAAAGGTTTCAAGTAAAACATTTCTATTGGCTTTAGACCCATTTGAGTTTTGACAAATTTTGGACTTCCCCAAACTTGAATATGGATGGTGATCTGAAAATGGTTCTTCTTTTGGCAAACAAAAGCTTCATCTGCTGGCGAAAAATTAAATCCTTTGTCTGTGACGACTCGATAGCCTACATCAGGTCTATGAAAAGTGGAAGCAAGAAACCAGTCTTACAAATATTTTCTACACATTTTCTTTCATGAACAATATTAATTATATAAACATTTTGGGAAAATACATTTTGGAAAGTATCTTTTGCTATATCTGAAAAATGTGAAAGTGTTAGTCACTCAGTTGTGTCCGACTGTTTGCAATCCCATGGACTGTAGCCCGCCAGGCTCTTCTGTCCATGGAATTCTCCAGGGAAGAATACTAGAGTGGGTTGCCACTCCCTTCTCCAGGGGATCAAACTCGGGTCTCCTGCATTGCAGGCAGACTCTTTACCAACTGAGCCATCAGGGAAGCCCTCTTGCTATATTTAATCAATTTTGTTAATTTTCACCAAGGAAATGAAAATGGTATTTCAGAACACAGCTGGCTATCTAACAGTTTTTTCCTTCATGAGAAAGAAGTACAATTCTTGCCAAATGGAATCATTGTCTCCTCAGCCTGCCTTTTCGCTTTGTGTTTCCTAGATTTCTAACTTGACTCCGCTATACAATAGAAAGACGTTGGTTAGAAGTTGAGAAGTTACTATATTACTCAGACATAACAAATATCTGGGATAGATTTCCTTTTTTTCCTTCTTAAGAAAAATCTCTCATTTCATCAGCATCACCACACTCAAATAGTCCCTCAGATGAATGACTACTCAGCTTCCTGGTAGTCAGATGAAAAAAAAAGCAGACTGGTCAGAACTACCAGGAATAGCTTTCAACCAGATTAACCAGAGCCAAACTACTGATTGAAAACATGTTTTTACTAAAGTATGGCCATTTCCTTTTTATCCTTTTGATCTGATCATAGCACTGAATACCTACTATGTTGTTTACTTCTGCAGAAAAAAAATAATAGGTTGACGGTGGGTTAGCTAATCAGACTCTTGCTTTATTTGTTTTATCAAACCATGTTCAAGAGCTATACTTTACATATACGTACATGCTAACTTGCTGCAGTAGCGTCCGACTCTCTGCAGCTCTACGGACTGTAGCTCGCCAGGCTCCTCTGTCCGTGGAATTCCCCAGGCAAGATTACTGGAGTGGGTTGCCATGCCCTCCACCAGGGGATCTTCCCAACCCAGGGATCAAATCCACATCTCTTAGGTCCCGCAGGTGGGTTCTTTACCACTAGCACTACCTAGGAAGTCCTTGTGTATTATATGCTTGATTAAATACTTTTTAATGTTAATAAAAATAAAACCTATTAAACATGCAACATTATCAAGTAGAAAAGAGACATAAAAGTTGAAAATTTTGGTAATTTTTTCTGTGTGTTGTAGATATGAAACATAATTTTTAATGCATCAGGTTTCCTAAATGTTCCTCAGGAAAAGAGCTCCTTCCTAGAACAACACACAGAGATGGCAGTACTTCCTGCTTTGCTAGCTCTCTGCTACTATGTGGATCTTTGCTTCCTGGGATCTCAGTTTGGATGGCTGCCATTTAATGAACAATGCAGACTTTCTAAATTTTTTTCTAATTTCAGTGACAGAAATATGAATGGGTCTCTTGGGAAAACAGTATTCATGTTCTTGGCAAGCTAAGCACCTCACCGAATGGATCAAGTAACTAGGTCACTGATTACACTCAAAGTCTTCTCAGGTGGCACAGTGGTAAAGAATCTGCCTGCCAATGCAAGAGATGCAGGAGACATGTGTTCTATCCCTGGGTTGGGAAGATCTCCTGGAGGAGGAGGTGGCAACTCACTCCAGTATTCTTGCCCAGAAAACTCCATGGAAAGAGGAGCCTGGGGGGCTCATGGCATCGTGAAGAGTCAGACAGGACTGAGTGACTGAACAGGAGCACGAACTGATGAAAGGCCCCACAGTCACAGCACCCTCTAGCAGCAATGGGAAAATCCACTGAATGAAGGGTGCGATAAAAAGCAGGTATTTTAAGACATCTGGAACTTATACTGACTCATTTCAGTATAAACTTTATACTGACTCAGCAAATTACTCAGGTAATTTGCTTGTCAAAAGGCTAGATGGAGTGAATTGTATAGATTTGACTACAGAGGGTAGTAAGAACAGTTTTGATTAAGGAAAAAAAACAAAGGAAACATTTTTGTGTGTGATCTTCTATGTTTCACTGTCAAAAACTCTGAAGAAAAAAGGTAAGATTTGCAGCTCAGATATGAGCATTAGCCTGAAATTTAAAGACAGCTGTAAGCAGACACTATATCAACCCATAAAAATTATACAGTTGAAGAGTATTCTGAATCTTAAAAAAAGTCTGATTATAAAAATTATTCTATTTACCTAAGAGTAGCGATTCTGCTTTTGATATCAAAAGTTAATTATAAAATCAACTAAACTGGCCTTTTTAAAGGTCTTTAACACAAGCTGTAAATATCATTCAAAAAATGTAATAAAATTTTAATCCCCTAACTTTATAACTTTCAGGTTATTTAGAAAAATTATGCTTTTGTAACGAGTTAGATCTACTAATCTAAGCAGAGGCAAGTGATTTTCCATCTCAGCAATGTGAGTAGTGAATTTAAGACTTCCTGAGTTGTAATCCAGATGAATATTGCCTATCTTTTTTGCTTAAGAAAAGTGAATTATGGCTGCTTCTGCTGCTGCTAAGTCACTTCAGTCGTGTCCGACTCTGTGCGACCCCATAGACGGCAGCCCACCAGGCTCCCCCGTCCCTGGGATTCTCCAGGCAAGAACACTGGAGTGGGTTGTCATTGCCTTCTCCAATGCATCGAAGTGAAAAGTGAAAGTGAAGTTGCTCACGTGTCCGACTCTTAGAGACCCCATGGACTGCAGCCCACCTAAGCATTCAAAATAAATCTGCTTCTACATCTTTGAGTTGATACTATGCATGTATCTTTTTGTTCTTTTCCCCAGATCAGTGAAGCATAGATTGACTGCTCAGATAAACTTAAAAAAACCTACTCAAGTAAGAAAAGAGATAACAGTTACCTTGAAAACTTGATCAACTCAGATCCATTACAGACTAGGAAGCATTACAGGTTTTGATTAAAATACTCTGCTTATGTGTGACAGTTTCATACCTGGGTATTCATACGTAAGACACTATATGGAACAACCCCCCCAAAACCATTAAATGAAGTCTGACTCAAAACCGGGACCTTTGGATCCTTCTTTTCTTTTTCTGTTGCACACAGCAGCAAAGATACAAGTTGCGACATTTCAGTGATACAACTAGCAACTTGCTTCTTCTTGTCTCCTGTTAAACACATTGAGTCCCAAAGTCTAACTTCTCAGATTTTAAGGAACAGATTTCTTCCTTCTAGTTCATCCAACATAAAATTCCAAGTGATAAGTTTTGCTCTTAAAAAACTGTTGGGATTAACATATATACATTACTGACACTACGTATAAGATAGAAAACTAATGAGAAGGTCCTGTATAGCACAGGGAACTCCAGTCAATGCCATGTGGTGACCTAAATGGGAAGGAAACCCAAAGAAGAGGGATATATGGATAAGAAGAGCGGATTTACTTTGCTGTACAATTGCAACTATAAGCAACTGTACTCCAATAAAAATATAGAAAATAAAAAATTATTTGGAGTTTGAAAAATACCTTGAAGACCCTCAAGTTTGTAGCCCAGCATTTCTCATTTCATATTATATTTATTAATTGAAAATCATATTCTTTACCCATTAACACACTTTAGTGTTTCAAGAAGGCATTTACAATCAGTGAAAATTCTAGAAGAGCTGGGTAAGTAAATTATATCCTAAGGAATAAAGAGAAGGCTTAAAAGATCTTTAAGAGCAATAGTGCATAAGTCTACATTTGTTTCTTGAAACTATAATGTTATAAGAATAGGATGAAAATTTTCTAGTTTAAGAATGTTTTGTATGGTTTGATTTCAGTCTCTTAATATAAAGCCACCCTCAACTATGATCACTACAGGCTATATTGGCAATAAACTGACAGTACTGAATTGCAACATTGATGCTGGGGGAGCTAACAATTTAATATGCCCCCCAAAATAATTCTATGACATTTTTAATTGCAGGATTAAATATTAGTGATTTGGGAAATCTCCATTTTCCAGCTTTTAGTTTAAACTGGGCATTTGATCTTAAAAAGATTCTCTCTCCCTCCATCATTTAGTGGGTAAATTATGAGTTAGAATTACAAATCTGGATTCTTGAAGACCAAAACTGTTTATTGTTAAAATGCAAAATATAAGGAGTAAGACACACTTTCTCACTGACAAATTCCATTTGATCAGAGGTAGCATCAAAGCCCAAATACTTGGATTTAGTCTTGAGAGTTAGCCCTGGCTTGCTCTCCAGTCAACCATAGGGGTTCCTAAGGCCACTTACAGTTTTTCATATTGACTGTTTAATAAGCTGTGCCAAGGAACACTTCGGTATGGCTGCCACTTCAAAGCAGGAGAGGGCTGGTCCGCAAGCATCATGTTCTGTCTCTCACTGTCAAGGTCTTGCACTTCGATGCTGTGACTCCTACCTGTCACTGCAAAGAAATTGGTATGTTAGATCTTCCCTCGGAGGCTGTTTTTCTTAGACAGCTGCATGGAGCGAATGCATAGTCCATGTATGAGGCAGAGTGACCCTGTGGGGAATGACAAGTGTTGGGAAGCAGGGGGCATGTGGCTAGGTTTCTTTCCTCATCTGTAAACTGAGCAGCTTGGGTCAGTGATTCTAAGGTGCCAAGGTGAGCACTTGTTGGAATCATTGCCCTCAGTGTCTATCTACTCTACTTCTGATATGGCATCTCTTCATTCCCAGTCTGTCTGGTTCTAGTGAATCCCATTTCCAGTCCGAAGAGGTGGAGTTTGGTGAAGTCCATTCCCAGCCTGAAGAGGGTAGGGAACCCAGGCTTAATCAATAGAACTACAGCATTCACTATTTGCATCAGTAATTGTACATACATGGCCTAATTCAATCCAAGAAACGTGGGTCTCTGTGCTTTAGGGGAGATGGGTTCAAAGATGCTGACTCTTTTCCATGAGGTATGAATCTAAGACACATCCCCCAAAACTGCTGGCACCATTTTGGGACAAGAGAGAAAAGCCTGTCTGGAAATGAACCAGCACAGCAGAAGGTAGAGTTGAGAATGAACACACCCAGTCCCAATGGCATAGTTTGAGTTCTGGCATCCAGTACTAGATCTTGGGTTACAGGAGCCAATAAAGCCCCTCATTTTGATTTTTTGTTTGGTTGCTGCATCAGGTAGTTTAAGGGTTTGTTTTTAAATTGGTTTTGTCCTTTGCTTCTTTCTTTTTGCTCTTTACAACGAATACATTCTAATTTGTTACAGGTCCCTTGTGACACCAAGATTCTGTGGTCTAGCTTTTTTAAGTTATTTATTTGCTTAGTGTCTTACTTCCTTCAACTGCAAAACAGAAATTAAAACAGGTGTCCTGCCCATCTTACAGCAACACACAAGCAGAATATCATAACACAAGTGAAAGCACTTTTAGAAGCTAATATTAAAACCAAGATAAATTAGCAGAGAATACTTTGTTAGAAGTTAGTATTAACTATATGAAACTGCTTCTTCTGTATATAAAAAATGGTCCAATGACAGCAATATCGCATGTATAAGCTTCTAGTTTTGCATAATCCTTGCAAGTTGTTTGTCTAATTTGAATATGCCTCCAAAACTTCTGATTCAACCACAGAAAAATTTTATGTAAATCCTATTAAGATGCTTGCTGTTTCCCTTTTCTGTGAGCTCCCTACCATCACTCATGCCTCATACCAGGAGTGAAAGGGAAATAGTGTGTGTACATAAAAACTGGTGATGGCTATAAGCAACAAGTCAAGATATAACACCACCTTCTATACAACGTGCACTTAGCCCACTCACTGTTCCGTCTTTCTTTATACTTTTCATTGATGACTTCTTAAATAACTAGCAGAGCTACTTCAGTTTGCTTTGTATCCCAAATGTCCCAGAAACTGTGTTTTTCATGAGATATCACTATTATATGTCACCTAAGCAGAACATCTATTTTTTGAGTTTTGTATACAACCATTTCAGAAAAAGATTTTCTCAAAATCCTGAAAAACTTTTTCCCAGCTAAGAAGACATAAGGTCAGCAGTCCTCGGAGTTCTTCATGTCCTCACTTCTCCAAGAGTTACCTGTCTTAAACTTTTCAAAACAAACAAAAAACCTTCCGTGGTTCTCCTGTTCATACCAAGTTCAAAGAAAGGGAGAAGCTAGTTCTTCCATCTTTCCTTTCTCCCTCCTGCAGTGGAGAGTGGATAAAGGAAGTTCAAGAGCTTGGAGTTTGGAACCATATGGAACTGGGTTTGAATCACAACTCTACATTCACTGGCCAATTAGGAAGTGGTCTAACATCTCTAGGCTTCAGTTGCTTCACCTGCAAAATGTAACAATATGATGCCTCTCAGAACTGCTGAAGGAATTCAGTGAGTCATATCTGTAAGCGTTGAGCACAGTGTCTGCCTCCAGAGACTTTAAACAATGGTGCCTTTGGTTAGTCTTGGCAGCACCGTCATTATCATATGTACTCGTTTTTCTCAGGTGACTCAGTTATTCCAAAGAAGCTTTAGCAAATACTTCTTTCTTGGCCTCCATGGTAACTCTGTCTGATGTGAAATCATGTGGTGGGCCTGAGTGCATACCTAACTCAGACCCTTCCCTACTCAAGTACGGCAGTAAGGTGACAGGGGAAGCAGTCAAAGGTCAGCTCTACCCCTCTAGGTGCTGACAGGGAGGGTGGGCAGGGGGCAGCGGGTTCTTTACTACTAGTGCCACCCAGGAAGCCCTTATTGAAGTATAATATTCGTGAAAAAGAGTGCACAGATCATTAGTACACACTTTGATACTTTTTAATAAAATGAGTTATACTGGGTAACTACCTCTAGATCAAGAAATAGGATACTTTCAGCACTCTAAAAGACACGTTCATGCTCTCTCCTGGTTACTACTTTCTCTTGCTCAAGAATAATCACTGTTCTGATCCAATGCCATAGAGAAGTTTATAGAAATTATGTAATATCATATGTACTCTTGGGTATTGGCTTCTTTTAACCAACAGTGCTTATGAGATCATTCATCATTGTTGCAAACGATAGTAGTTCATTCATTTTTCTTGCTGTATAGTGTTCCATTTGTGATTATTATAACTAAAGCTAGTATGAATGTCTGTGGGGACTGTCAGTGGGCATATGTATATACTTCTTTTCGGTGTATTCCTAGAAGGGGAATCACTGAACCATTGGATATGTTTCAGTAGATGTAGCCAAAGAGATTTATAAAGTGATTACAAGGTAAGGATTCTTAATCCCATTTAACGAATGTAGAAATTGGGGTTCAAAGACCTGAAACACTCATTCAATGTCACAACTGTTACCTGGAACAGATGGATTCAAAATTTCTCTTCATGCTGCCCTGAGGAACTCTTGAGAAATGTAACAGAAGAGAGAAGCAGAAGTGTGAAGGCAGCAAAGTCTCAACTTTTGGGAGAAAACTCACAGCTTGCATCTGAATGTCTTTCAAAATATTTTCTTTGACTTTTTTTTTTTTTTTTTTTTTTTTTTTTTTTGCTGTGCTGCATGTGGGATCTTAGTTTCCCAATCAAGCCTGAGCCCCCTGCAGCAGAAGTGCAGTCTCAACCACTGGGCCACCAGGGAAGTCCCTATGTTACTTTTTTTTTTTAAACTCTTGGTGAAATAGAAATTATGATTCTTATGTGATAATCAAGAAAGTCAGGCTTGAAAAGTCCATGATTCCTGGAGACATGAGACAGGTACTTTTCCTGATTCTACACTGGAAATTCTTTCTCTGTGGACTAATGACCATGACTCTGGGGTTAAAAAACACTCATGCATTTGAAGTTTAAGCCATATAGGGCCATGAGCTCTCTTGTATTTAGAATTTTCATCAGATAGGACCAGGAATCCTCTCATATTCGGGGTCCAGACCATGTGGGGCCAGGAACCAGCTGGCAGAAGCCTGCCCAACACCTACTCTCTCTCTAAGCAAGTTTTTACATCTGCCTCCAGCAACCCAGTAATTCTACATTGTGAACCCAATAAATGGGCATCTTGGAACCCTTGACCAACATGAACTTCTGAGAAGAAATTCAGCAGAAAAACCTTACTGATTGATTTAGGACATCTTCCCCCATCAAAAATCCTGCCTGTAAAACTAGCTCCTCCTTCCCTTCCCCATATGCCATTTCTCCAGGACCTTTGTAAAACTCTTGGTCTCTGCAACAACAAATATGAGTTCCCCAGTGGAAAACTTCTGCTGAAAGCATAGCATTTGAATTAAGTGTTTTTTTTTTTTCATTCCCCTGGGAACCTGCTCATTTTCATTCTGGAATTGCTATCTGGAGCTGATTATCTTTAGAAGGCTTTTCAGGGACCTTTGAATAGGATTTAAATAAGGAATGCAAGACTTCTGATGTGCTGGGACATTCCAGTTACTTCTCTATGACCATTCTCTAGAGAGAGTGACAGACACATCAATGCCCTCCCTAGGGACAGGCTGCAGACCATCATCACAGGATGGAGCTTACTTCTGAAATGGCCAGGAGAATTTGAGTAGCAATCTAGCTTATGAGAAAGCTCTTGGAAGGTTTGGGTGACTTACCCAAAGTACTCTCAGTGAGCTGGTGTATCTGTGGGAGAGTGAACAGATGGTCCTCTCATCTGGTTAGAAATTTACTCAGCTTTTGTGTTTAAGAAGCATAAATAAGCAGCAGGCAGTATGCAAGGATCCTTGAAGAAATTAGAGTAACCATGCATAGGAAGGTAGATGGAGAGCTCTATATTATTCAGAAACAGGCTTTAATTAGCATTCTGTGTTTCTAAGGTTGAATAGAAAAATCAAGGCAGCTGCAGGCCATGATGGGACCATGCAAAAGACAAGAAGGCAGTAGAGGTTTGCTTTATATGATGGCTGGATGCCCGGGGCAGTACTACCACAGCACGTCCAGGGAGTGCTGATGTGTGGGACTTGGCCAAGTAAAGTCATCATTCAGTGAAGGACTCCCACAGCCCATGATGGAGCTGAGGCCAGATGTCCCTGAACAAACCAGCAGGCTCCATGGGACTCAGAGGACCAATTCTCATCATGTGGCTGTGAAAGGCAAAGGCAGCAGTTTTCTCACCTGAGCAGGCGAGAAGGCCACGGGCACCTCCTGTCTGGGCAGCATAAACCTCTGGAGTGTGGAGACAATAGTTGCAGGGGAGCCTTAAGAGGAAAATCTTGGACTTCTGGCCAAACTGATGATTAGGACTAAAAGAGATGTGACTTGGTATCCTGAACTGGGGGCACTGTTCACACTGCCTACGTTAATTATTCACAGTGGGTGGTAAGATTGGCATGGAATAGTGTCCTTTCCCCTAATAAGTGTCATAGCACGTGCTCCAGAAATTCAGAAGTTCAAGGCTTCAGGCTCAAAAACTTCAGCTTGTTCTCAATTTGGTCAGGTCCCCAAGCTCAAAACATGATGTGGCATGTGATATATAAGACAAAGAATGAGGTGGGCTGACCACTTGGGCATCATATAACCTGGCTAAAAGACTTCTAAAATGGTTTTTGTTGTTTTAGTCGCTCAGTCATGTCCTACTCTTTTGCAACCCCCATGGACTGTAGCCCTCCAGGCTCCTCTGTCCATGGGATTTCCCAAGCAAGTGTACTGAGTGGGTTGCCATGCCCTTCTCCAGGGGATTTTACAAAATGTCAAAGATCTACTGGGAATCTGCTAATTGGAAGCAAGTGCTAAGGAAGCTCAACTCTCTCCCTTCTTGCTCCCCTGGAGAAATCCTCTCAAGTCCTGCTTCTCCCAGTAATTTCCTTTCCATGAGCCAGCAGCAGCATTGCCCAGGAGCTTGTTAGGAACGCAGAATTTCAGCCCACACCTCACACGCACTGAACCTGAGCATCTGCATATTACTAAGATCCCTGTGGTATGTGCGTGCACATCTGTGTTGAGAAGGATCCCACTGAACGAAGCGCTGAGCACACCAGCAGGCTCTTCAGGTGCAGCCAAACTGCACGGCCTCCCCAGGCCTAGAGCCCGGGTCCTCCAAGACACAACTGCCCCCAGAACTGAAAGGACCAGCATCTCATCTCTGCCAGAGAGAGACAGTGGCATCTTCTCCCAGGAGCACCTGTATGACCCCACCTAAGACTGCATGAAACATTACATCAAGAAGGAAAAAATAGGATTTCCCTGGTGGCTCAGTGTTGAAGAATCCGCCTGCCAATTCAGGAGACACAGGTTCCATCCCTGGTCCAGGAAGATCCCACATGCCGTGGAGCAATTAAGCCCATGTGCCACAAATACTAAACCCGTGCTCTAGAGCCCAGGAGCCACAACTACTGAAGCCCAAGCACTCTGGAGCCTGTGCTCTGTAACAGGGGAGGCCCCTGCTCACCACAGCTAGAGAAAAGCCCGCATAGCAACGAAGACCCAGCATAGTCAAAATATAAATAAATAAATAGAAGTATGAAAATGGAAGAAATAAACTCCCAGAGCATATCATCGCCCTTCTACGAGAGAGAAAATTATTTTTAGGGCTACTCCAAGGCTGGTAAAAATCCCTTATTTAATGGTAGCAAGGGGCCCTGGGTTGGCTCACTGGGTCTGGAGTGGTGGGTCCACACGTGACAGTCCCCGGAGTCCTCCAGCATTTGTGTGCACTTTCTCTTCTTGGTTGGTGGCAATGAGACTCTAGAATCAAGAACCCAAAATAAGGTTAGGATTTTTCTTTGCTCTCCATGTCACATTAAATCAGATTAAATTTCCCAGGACTGTGCTCTTGACCTTCTTAAGGCTAATTCTAGTTAAAGTTTCTTGTGTCCTACTAGTCTGTAATACCAGGTTGATACATGGAGTGGATGGAGCAAGCTCCTATTCCACGAGCTTTACTAGTCTGAACTTAGTTTTCCATTATCCAATGGATCTGGGATTCCTGTATTTGAAAAAATAAACAGACAACATTTCCAAAGGCAGAAACCAAGTCAGAAGACAGAAGATAACTTAAAATTTAAGTGTACATTTTACACCTGAAATTGTTTTTCATCTGAAAGTGTTTTTCACGTGGAATTTTGTCACAATATTTGATGGCCTTTACTCTTTTGATCATCCTCTAGATCCAGAGGAAGGAATGAAAGAGAGGGAAGGAGGAACAGAAGGGAACGAGGAAGAAAGAATATTGACTGATACGTGAATACTGATTGAAAGACAATTGACACGTGAGTTTCAGAGAGCTGTCACAAACTACTTGAGTGGTCTAGCTGAGGCTGCAAACGCAAAGAGTGCTTTCTCATTCACCCAGAATTATCCCTCTACATTTCTGACATTTTGACTTTCCATCACACTTGGGTTCGGTGGATTGTTATTTAAAAACTCTTCTAAAGCCAAGGGTACTGGGTATCTGATATGTGTCTCAACACTGCCATCTTCTGGAAAGGACTATACAGTTCATTCCACCAGCACTGGGGAGAGGGGCTGGCTGGACTTTGAAAACCAAGTATCTACAAACATCAGCATGAATCAGCCATAGGTATACATATGTCCCCTCCCTCTTGAACCTCCCTCTACCTTCCTCCCCATCCCACCCCTCTAGGTTGTTAAAGAGTCCCGGTTTGAGTTCCCTGAGTCCTACAGCAAATTCTATCTACTTTACATATGGTAATGTAAGAAATCAACACAATTCTGTAAAGCAATTATCCTTCAATTAAAAAATAAATTTTCAAAAATTAATTTAAAAATAATAAAAAAAGAAGACAAACAAGTAAACTAAGCCCTTTACCCAGGACTGTGGCACAGAGGCTGCTGATGGTAAGAACAACCAATTCCCCCAGACACAGACTGGTCCAGGGGGCTCATGAGGTGACTGGCGTCTGGGTAGCAGTTGTGAAAGGCTCTGTGGGGATGGCCAGAGTTGCTCATTTCAGACGAGCTGTGCGACTGGTGTGCAGGCAGAATCCCAGGTGCATTTGCCGAATGGAGGAGGGCAGCTGGTGTCCCCCGGGCTGTAGGTGTCAGAGTCGGACAGCATGCACCTGGGGGAACACGCAAGTGAGGGAGGCCTCTTTCTCACCACACAGGGCCCAAGAGAAGAGAAGTGCAAGGCATGTGAGAGGGAGGTGTGCCACACTCACCTTTGACCTGTGGAGGAGAGCAGGAATCTGATGCAGAATAGGGTGGGGTGTCTGGGAGCTGGCCTTGCCTGAGGATGAGAGACAGGTGTTGCTTTTTGGTTGTAACCTATTTCATCATTATATTTTTGTCACAAACTGGTAGTGTGTGCAGCAGCCCCCAGGGAGGGTTCTAGGTGCTCCTGGGGGCCAAAGCCCACCAGACCACGCCCAGCGTTGCGTTGACTGGGCTCCAAGTCGAGCAGACCTGGGTTTGAATCCCAGCTCTTCCACTGCGTACCTGTGTATCCATGAACAAGTACTTACACTCTCCAGGCCTCCATTTCCTCACCTACAAAGTGGGAATAATCATGATGCCTCTTCAGAGCATCATAGTGAAAATTAAATGAGATACTGTGTATAAAGCCCATAACATACACCCCAAACACAATGAGTACTCAATAAAGTTTAATTAACATTAGCGTTCCTTCTTGACATTCTCAAAGCACTTACACCAGAGAGATGGTTGGGCCAAAGCAGTATAAAATATCACTACTAAAGCCCTGGCTTTCCATCTGTGCTCTGGGGAATCCTAAAGGTCTTGGAAGGAGTTCAGGTGTTTTATAAAAGAAAAATTGTAAATACCTAGAGGGGAAAAAATTACAACTTTTTTCTGTTTTATATATTAAGGTGAAAGTAAAATTTTATTTTTTAAAAAAATGAGTACCACCACTAAAAAAAATGTGAAAATTTCTGTTAAAAAAAAACAACTCTACATATGTATACTTATGTATACACATTGTTGTGTGGCAGAAACCAACACAACATTGTAAAGCAATCATGCTCCAATTTTTTTAAAAAAGTTATTACAAGATAATGTCTATAAAAAAGTAAAAAACCACAAACCTATCTTTTATGTTCAAAAAGTTTCTTGCGGCTCTGATTCTAAGTGATGTATAAGCACCACCGTCTTCTACCTGAGTCCCCTGCTGGAAAGTAAACGATCCTGTTTTTCTTAGTTAAGATGTCAACCCCATGCAATAAAGAGAGAAGTAAAAGTTGCTCAGTCGTGTCCGACAATTTGCTACAGTCCATGGAATTCTCCAGGCCAGAATACTGGAGTGGGTAGCTGTTCCCTTCTCCAGGGGAATAAAGACAGAAGTCTGTCTTTATAAAGATAATATAGAAAAAATATAGAAAAGCTATATTTTCTCCTCAAGTCGGTGCTTTATAGTTTATTCATTTTTATTAATAAGGAAAGAGAGAACATACATTATCCTTCCTCCCAAAGCTCCACCCAAATGGAAGTAAAAAGGAATAAAGAAGCACGAACATGAAAGGACATAGCGTCCATGAGTAGCGACCACAACAGACCATATTTCAATAACAGTGAGGCAGACAGAAGTAGGTTAGATGGTAACTGAATTAGCAGAAGGGAAAGGCAAAAACAAGACTGCCTGGGGATGGCAGAGGGGATGTAGGAGCTAACAAGACTTTTTCCAAGTTGAATATAACTCCAGCAAAGCCCAAAACATTGATGTCACCAGCAGCCTCTGAATCCAGGGATAAGGTGGAGCTAAAAGTGAAAAAAGTGGGACTTCCCTGGTGGTCCAGTGGTTACAAATCTGAAGGTTCCCCACCCCTGGTCAGGGAGCTAAGATCCCACATGTCACAGGGCAACTAAGCCCACGTGCCACAATTCAAGAGCCCTCATGCCATACTGTGTGCCACAACCAAGACCCTATGCAGTCAAATAAGTATATAAAAATATGAAAAATAAAAGTGAAATAATTGATTGAAAGTTTAAATAAGGAATAGCTGGACCCTTAGATCAGTTTCCCCAACCTGTATAGTCTGGCAACTACCTCCATCTTCCCAACAGAAATTGGAAAGATTTTTATTCTCCAGAGAAGCAGATCCCAGGAAATTGTAGAGCTTTGGGACCAAAAATGGAAGGACTCATTAAAAGTCTAAATGCTGAAAGGTGAGACCCTTCTTCAACTTGGCTTTGCAAGCAACCAAGCTGATTTCCCACAGTAAGAAATTAGAAGATTGCTCCCTAAAAAATTCAATGTCTTCAGGACAGGAGAGGGGGGAATGAGATTTGGAATTGAAAAGAAATAAAGTGGCCAATCCTTGCCTGATCACCCTATAGTGAAACTCATTCTTTAAGAATAATGGTTTGCCAAATAACTTCTTAAACAGGAGAAAGCAATAAAAGACCAGACATTTTTCAGAGAGCCTTAACCATTAAAGACAGAACAGACAACTAAATTCAAAAGGAATGCAAAAGAATCACAAAGAGTTCTTCTACATCTGATAAGACTGGTAAGCTCCGACCAGACTTGACTCTCCCAAAGATAAAAATATCAACTCTGGAAAATTTTATATATATATAGTTGTTGTTTTTCAGTTGCTTAGTTGTGTCTGACTCTTTGTGACCCCGTGGACTGCAACACGCCAGGCTTTCCTGTTCTTCATCATCTCCTGGAGCTTGCTCAAACTCATGTCCATTGAGTAGATGATGCCATCCAACCATCTTATCCTCTGTTGTCCCCTTCTCCTCCTGCCCTTAATCTTTCCCAGCATCAGGGTCTTTTCCAAGGAGTCATCTCTTCGCATCAGGTGGCCAAAGTATTGGAGCTTCAGCTTCAGCATCACTCCTTCCCATGAGTATTCAGGGTTGATTTCCTTTAGGATTGACTGGTTTGATCTACTTGCAATCCAAAGGACTCTCAAGAGTCCTCTCCAGCATCACAATTTGAAAGCATCAATTATTCAGCACTCAGCCTTCTTTATCATCTTTTTTATGGTCCAACTCACACATCTGTACATGACTACTAGAAAAACCATAGCTTTGACTCTGGAGCCTGGTGGGCTACAGTCCAGAGGGTCACAAAGAGTCAGACACAACTGAGCAACTAAGCACACACTCATACATATACCTGAAAAATACTGAAAAGTAGACAAAGGGAAGAAGATTTTGGAGGAGTTCTGAAACTTAGAAGAAAGTAATGGCATAGGGTGAGCTGTCTATTTACAGCTTTTAGCCTTAGGGCCAGTTGAACAGCTAAAACTCCAGTGTGTGTTAGTCGCCAGGTTTCTCTGTCCATGGCATTTTCCTGGGAAGAATCCTGGAGTGGGTTGCCATTTCCTTCTCCAGGGGATCTACCTGACCCAGGGATCAAACCCTAGTCTGCCACAATGCAGGCAGATTCTTTACTGTCAGAGGCACCAAAACTCCAATAGAAACCCACAGTCTTTCAGGACTGAAGAATCAGAGAACAGAGTTGGGGGCAAACATAGCTGCTGAAAGTGAAAGGGAAATCTTGGGAAAGAGGGATACAGAGAGGGGAAACCCTAAATTCTTTGTAAAATCCCTGGCCAAATGTGTGGCTGAATCATGAGCCATCAATATGTCTTACAGAGAAATAAAAGTAGAAGAGATTTTTTAAAAGACAAATAATAAAGTGGCTCCCGTTCAATAACAAAGAATTAAATGCAATATCAATAATTGCATTAAAGGTTAATGGATTATATACTCCCATTAAAGGGAAGATATTGGAAGAATGGATTTTTAAAACGCAAGGCCCAACTATATGTTACCTGCAAGAAACACTTTAAAGACTCTGATAAGTTGAAAGTTAATGGAGAAAGAATATGTGTATGGGAAGGCAGAAGTGATTTCATGAATAACAGCTAAAATAGACCTAAAAAGTAAAGAGACTCATTCAATAATAATACGATAAATGGCAAAGTGTGGTCTCCTGAGGATTGAAAGCCATGCAAATTAAAAGGAGTGCAAAATAGATGTTCTCTTGAGCTGGTTGAAGTTAGCACATCCAGGATATCTGCATGCTGCCTCCAAAGCAGCCAGGATTCCTTTCAGGTTGCAGCCAGGCTGGATTAAGCATTTACTGAGTGCCTAGTATGTGCTCATGACTCTACTAGACACTAGGCAGGACTTACAGTACTAAGATGTGGGCTTCCTGGGACTTCCTGGCGGTCCAGTGGTTAAGACATGAGCTTCCACATCAGTGGGCATGGGTTTGATCCCTGGTGAGGGAAATAAGATTCCTCGTGCCCTGTGGTAAAGCCCAAAAAAGAAAAAACATGGGCTTCCCATGAACACCCAGCTGGGACTATTCACAATTCTACAATCCAGTCCTCAGTTTTCTCCAGTGACTCCGCCCAATACCTTCACATACCAATTGCACCTTCTCTAAAGCTCTATTGCACAGTGACATCACCTCAGCAGAGTGCCCTGTACAGAGTTATTGCTTAATAAATATGAATTACTGCTTTTTACCTGATATATGGTCATAAACATGTGTGTATATATAATTTCATATATCAAGAGAGTTTTCCTGACCACCAGTCTAACCTGGTAGTCTTCCCCCACCCCTTGCATTCCACTCTCCTACCCTACACTTCCTTTTCTTCATCTTACTGAATGACTTTATACAATACGTCACTGTCTTTCTCTTCCCACTGGAGTCCGTAATGACCTTGGAGCACTAAGAGTGAATGCTGAAGGCATAGGAAGAGCTCTCCCCAGGAGCAGGCAATAAGGAAATGCATTGTCTTCTGAGAATTTAAAAAAGCAATACTTAAACCCACAGAAAGTCAATCTGCTATTTGTCATTACAACCACACACCACTAAATCAAAGAGAAACGCCTGGGTGCCCTGCAGGGCAGACTGCTTTGCCACATTGCCCTCGGTAAACTGTCAGCAGGAACTTCATTGTTTTGTTTACTGTTGTACCCCATCATGGAATTACAAAGATTGCTGTTACTGAAAGTATTTTCTCCAGATTTTCACGTGTATGATTCATGTCCTCCCACACAGACATTCACTTACGAGCATGTCTTAACACTCTGTGTGTGTGTGTGTGTGTGTGTCTCCTGCATTGTGCCCACTGGCAAGCATGTAGAAGTGAAGTCACTCAGTCGTGTCCGACTCTGCAACCCCATGGACTGTAGCCTGCCAGGCTCCTCCATCCATTGGATTTTCCAGGCAAGAATACTGGAATGGGTTGCCATTTCCTTCTCCAGAGGATCTTTCTGACCCAGGGATTGAACCGGGGTCTCCCGTGTTGCAGGCAGACTCCTTAACATCCGAGCCACCAGGGAAGTCCATGTCTTAATACTGTGTGTGTGTGTGTGTGTGCATGTGTGTGTGCGTGCGTGTGTGTGTGTGTCTCCTGCATAGTGCCCACTGGTAAGCATGTAGTAGGCACTTAATAAATAAATATTTGATCAAGCTTGGTACCCACCACCTGGAAGCTGGGATGGGAAAGGGCCTTGGCAGAAATGTCATCACCAGATAAAGTTGCCCCCAAAAATCATTTTATGACAGGGCAGTGGAAGCAAGAAAAGCAAGGTGCAAAGCAACTATCCTACAATTAAAAAAAAAAAAAAAAAAGACAAGCAAGCTGCCACCCCTCTTCTTCAGCCCTATCTTGGCAAACTGCAAAGACCCTAACCCTCTCACCACTCTCCTGCTGCTTGAGAAATAGACAACCTTTAGAGAGGACCTACTCTGGTCCAGTCACTGAGCTAACCCTTTACAAGTGTTGCCCCATCTAATGTCTGCTATGACTATTTTTGCCCCTAACCCCCAGACAATGAAACTGAGACTTGATGAGGTTAAGTAATTTACCTGAGATTATTCATCTGGCAACCAGTCAAACTGGAGTCAAAAGATATAGCATCAGAGTTTATGCTCTAAGAGATCAAGGTGTTGGGCTTCTCTGGTGGCTCAGTGGTAAAGAATCTGCCTGCCAATGAAAGAGACGAGTTTGATCCCTAATCTGGGAACATCTCACATGATGCAAAGCAACTAAGTCCATGCACACAACCACTGATCCTGTGTTCTAGAGCCCTGGAGCTGCAACTGCTGAAGCCTATGTGCCTGGAGCCGGTGCTCTGCAACAAGAGAAGCCCATGCTCGCAACTAGAGCACAGCAACAAAGACCCAGCACAGCCAAAAATAAATACATAATTTTTTAAAAAAAGAATATGGTGTTTTTCGATACAGATATTTAAATATCTTAAACTCTTTACCGTAGGTTATTTCATTTTTTACCAATATCTTTAGAATTGATAAGTCACTGGTAATACTTTCGCTCAAGATTCTGTTTAGCTTTTCTCCTACTGCATCCGTTTGAACCCAGAAATCAAACTGGTCGATGAACCCAGCCTTTAAAACACTCATCTCACAGGATTACACAGACTATCTCACTCTCTTTCGCAACATCACAGTGAAGAGTTTATCAGCCCCACTATACCAGTGGCGGAACTAAAACATGCAGCTGGTCATTGACTCCTAACTTGCTTTGCCATCCAACTCCAATAAGCCAAGTCCAAAGTGAAACCTGGGCTTCCCTGGTGGCTCAGCAGTAAAGAATCTGCCTGCAATGCAGGAGACATGGGTTCAATCCCTGGGTTGGGAAGATCCCCTGGAGAAGGAAATGGCAAACCACTCCTGTATTCTTGCCTGGAGAATTCCATGAACAGAGGAGCCTGGTGGGCTATAGTCTATGGGATCGCAGAGTTGGACACAACTTAGTGGGTAAACAACAACAACAAAGCGAAACCCAGAATACCAGATGCTTAAACTCAACCATTAGAATGAAATGACATGAAACCAGGCATTGCTTCTTCGTGGGCCCAATATGTCTGTAAGTTCCTCTCCTATGGAGTCACCCGTGGAAATCTGTGATTGGGTGTCACCTCAGTGCCCCCATTTAGTTCCCTCTTACCCTTCAGCAGCATCTCGAGGCCAGCCTAAAGCTTGGTGTGCCATCTACCTCCTTGAACACATTCAAACCAGACTGTATTACTTGGTTTGGGTCTTGCGATGTGGTGGGGAAGGACATATATGCATGTGACCTTAAGTAGGGCCTCTCAAACTGTAATGTGTATGTGAATCCCACAGGGATCCTGGTAAAAAAGCAGATTTAGACTCAGCATTTGGGGTCAGGGCTTGAGGTATGACATTCTTAGCTCTCAGGCGATGCTGATGCTATGGCAACCTCACCCACACTTTGTGTAAAGGAAGGAAGCAGGTAAACCTCTGGGCATTTTTGAAGAAAACAAAGCCTGTCTTGAAGATCCACTGGTCACTTTTCCAGAGTCTTCCTTCCTCTACACACACACACACACTCACACACACACCACACACATACACACAAACACACACAAACACACTTCTTGTCCTAGTTCACTGTAACCTCCAGGAGTTTATGCTGCCCCCTGAGTCTCTAGCCTCCTGCTCTGTAAGCAGTACTCCATACCTGGACATTTCCCAGGGTGTTCAACCACCGCAGCTCACCTTTGTTTTTAGTGGGTAACTGGCAGGCTAACCTAGCAAATCAGAGGACTTCAGCCTGCTCCTGCTCCTCCTGAGCAGAGAGCTGCCCTGGATTCTCCACACAAGGAAACACAGGGGCGAGGGCAATTGTTAGACCGTCTCATCCTAACAATCCCCAGCTCAACATACCAATTAGAGTCACACAGAAAGATGAGATTGTCCTGAGCAGCACATCCCAATGCTTATACGTGGGCCCATGCCTCCCAAAAGGGACACCTGGCCATGTAAGTTTGAGAACACTGCATACCATTTCCCTTTTGCAGCTGCATATTAGCACAACAAAGGCTCTGAGAAGTCCTGCAGTAAAGAAATTTATCTAATTTTAAGTCCGTGAGTCACAAGCTTATTTATTATTGATCATGGAATTTTAATTTTTTCCCCACAGCATCTTATGGGACTACTTTTCCATAGAGCTTTTAGGGCTGTTTCACATAGCCAAAATTTCATTTTTTAATGTATTTGAGATTTGAAAATATACCTATGAGAGTCAAATTTGCTTTCAGAAATTGTGTAGCTTAATAGTCTCTTAAGTTGCTTAAAAGTTGTCATTGATAATTTTTAAAGTCACAATTCAAGGGCAATATGGTGGCTCAGACAATAAAGCATCTGCCTATAACGCAGGAGACCTGGGTTCGATTCTTGGGTAGGGAATATCCCCTGGAGAAGGGAATGGCTACCCACTCCAGTATTCTTGCTTGGAGAATTCCATGAACAGAGGACCCTGGCAGGCCTCAGTCCAGGGGGTTGCAAGAGTCAGACATGGCTGAGTAGCTAACACTTTCACATAGTAGAGGGGAAGTAACACAGTGTTTGTAGTAAATTCATGCTTGAATCCCAGCTCTGCTACTTATTAGCTGTGAACCCAGGAAAGAAAACCTACATCCCAGGGCTTCTGTAAGGAATATAACTAACCTGCAAAAAAGAGAGCCTGGAATTTAGAAACACTCAACACTTGAGGTATTTGAATATATTATGCAGATGTATAATGATCATTGGACCAGCTCAGCAACTCCATGAGTACAGACTGGGGCTGTTTCCACTTGTTCTGTCTTGGATTTTTATTGCAGCTCCACTTAACTGCATGTACCTGAGCAAAGGTAGGTTATCTGATCATAGGACTTCTCTTTAACGTGCAAGAGCTCTGACAACCTTTGCAAACAATGGTTCAGGATCCGAGTCACAGCTTTTAGCACACAATTTTAGACACACTTCATGTGTTTCCCTGAGAGTCATGGAGTCTAAAAACATCTCCAAAAATATCAATTAATCCAAAAGATACATGTAGAAGAAAAGGCAGGTATTCTAGAGCCAGGCACTTTTTAATTCCAGCTTTGTCTCTGATTAACTGATGAAGACTTACTTTGCACCTCTCAGCCTCTTCATGTGTAAAATATGGACAATACTGTGCCTATTTTGAAGAGTTAATATAAGAATGAAATGTGTAAAATCAAATATGTAATTAAATAAGTGAATAAATTACAAAGAATAACACCTAATAATTGGTGTATGTTCAACAATATTAACTCCCTCCTCTACTTCACTTACAAACTCTCAAAGGTAGAAAGTAAATCTGATTGAGCAAACTATGTCTGAATCTCAATAGCAATCATCCATAGCGAGATATCTGCTCTTGCTTGAAGGACCATTATTATCAGGGAGACTAAGATCAAATGACAGATTTCTGAACACCCAGGTAGAAAGACAGCTCTTTGAATAAGACTTAAGACTTGTTCACTTTTCCCCACAAACAGCTAAAGTTCTTTCTGCTAGTTATAAACGTGATCCAGATGATTAAACAGATTCTGATGGGATAAGCTTTACCTTATCTTAAGAAGAAATCACGTGGGGGTAAGAAACTAGATAACTTCTGACAGACTGTTTATAGGCAAAGGTGGTTAGGGTAAACCCTCTTGCCCATCCTTCTCACAGGAATAATGGCAGCCTCCTGGATGGACTGAGAGGAATATGAAAGCAGGCACAGGGGAATTCGTGTCTGGTGCCAGCCCATGCAGCCACCTGGAGCAAACAGCCAGCTCAGAGTGTGGGCTCAGATATGTGGCAGCCCATCAGTTGTGTGTGTGTGTGTGTGTGTGTGTGTGTGTGCTTAATTAGCCTGCAAAATGTTGAGCTTCCATTCTTCCCCACAGTCATGGATGTTTTTTGTTGGCAAAGAGCAACAAGAGCCAGGTACCAAAATACCTGCAAATAGCTTTCCCTGTTACTATTGAGATTCATGTCTTGTTTCACTCTCTGTCCTTCACAGGGGAGAGATGGAAGGGCATTTATAGGAATGTCGATGTGGGCTCAACAACAGGAAGGAATGACAGAGGAGGGTCAATGAACTTAAAGACAGATTAATAGAAATTATCCAATATAAACAACAGAGAGGAAAAAAATGAACTGAGCCTCAGGGACCTGTGTATAACATCAGAAGTCTAATATATGCATCATTGGAGTCCTAGACAGAGGAAAGAAAGACATTGATAAGGAAACATAAATGTGAAGAAATAATGACTAAAACCTTCCTAGATGTAGTGAAAAATAGAAATTTACAGTTTAAAAAGCAGAGCCAAACAGTGTAATCTCAAAGAAAACCTTCCCATATCCAGACACATTATAATAAAGTTGCTGAAAATGTTATCTTGCAGGTAGAGAAAAATGACATATATACAAAGGAAGCAATGATTCAAATAACTGCTTATTTCTCATCAGAAACCAGTGAGATCAGAAGACAGTACTGGGGAAAAAAGAACCGAGAACTCTAAATCCACAATCATTCTTGAGGACTTTGGCATTTCTCGTACAGTAATAGATAAAAGAAGTAGAGAAAAATCAGGAAGGCTATGGAAGACTTGAGCAACAATGTTAACCAGCTTGAATACTTGACCCAACAACAGTGAATGCACAAAGTGCACAGGGAACATTCACAAGATAGATCACGTCCTGGATCATAAAGTAAATCTTAACAAATTTAAAATAATTAGAATTATAGAGTGTGTTCTCTGTCCATAAGGGAATTAAATAATGAATCAGTGACAGGAAAATTCCAAAATATTTAGAAATTAAATAAACCAATTCCAGCAACCCATGAGGTAAAGAGGATGTCTCGAGAAAAAATAGGAAATATTTTGAGCTGAAAGAAAATCAAAGAATAGCATATCAAGAACTGAGGAAGGCAGCTAAAGCATTGAATGATTAAATTAGAAAACAAAGAATGGCCTCAAATCAAGAACTAAGCTTCCAACTTGAGAAACTAGACAACGAGGAGCAGACTAAGCCCAAAACAAGCAGAAGAAAATAATAAGGATAGAAATAAGTGAAATTGAAAACAAACACAATGGAGGAATTCTTAAACTAATTAATGGCTTCATTAAGATTGCAGGACCCAAGCCCACTCTATAAAAAACAAAAATAGTTCTATATGATGGCAATGAATAATTGGAACCTAAAATTTGAAAAAAAAATTTAGAACCATTATTATTTACAATAACTCAAAGAAAAAACATGAAACACTTGGGTGTAGATCTAAACAAAACATACAAGATTTGTATGCCAAAACTATAAACACTGATGAAAGAAAGCAACAAAAGCCTAAATAAATGGAGAGGTATAATATGTTCATAGGGCTTCCTTGGTGGCTCAGCAGTAAAGAATTTGCCTGCCAAGACAGGGGATGCAGGTTCAGTCCCTGGGTTGGGAAGATCCTTTGGAGAAGGAAATGGCAACCCACTCCAGTATTCTTGTCTGGCAAATTCCGTGGACAGAAGAACCCAGGTGGGCTACAATCCATGGGGTCTCAAAAGAGTCAGACTCGACTTAGTGACTAACCAACAATTATGTTCATGGCTTGGAAGACTCAATTTTCTTAAAATGTCATACATGCATGCTCAGTTGCTAAGTCATGTCTCTTTTGAGACCCCATGGACTGTAGCCCACCTGGGTTATTCTGTCCATGGGATTTGTCAGACAAGAATACTGGAGTATGTTGTCATTCCCCTCTCCAGGGGATATTTCTGACCCAGGGATCCAACTTGCCTCTCCTGCATTGGCAGGCAGGTTCTTTACCACTGTACCACCCGGGAAGCCGTTAAGATGTTGATTTTCCCTAGATGGATCTCTAGACTTAATACAATTCTAGTCTACATCTCAGAGAAGGCAATGGTACCCCACTCCAGTACTCTTGCCTAGAAAATCCCATGGATGGAGGAGCCTGGTAGGCTGCTGTCCATGAGGTCACTAAGAGTTGGACACGACTGAGCGACTTCACTTTCACTTTTCACTTTTATGCATTAGAGAAGGAAATGGCAACCCACTCCAGTGTTCTTGCCTGGAGAATCCCAGGGACAGGGGAGCCTGGTAGGAGGCTGTCTATAGGGTCGCACAGAGTAAGACACGACTGAAGCAACTTAGCAGCAGCAGCAGCAGTCTATATCTCAATAAGATTGTATAGATATAAACAAGCTGATTTTAATATTTATGTGAGCTCAAAGGAACTAGAATTATCAAAGCACTTTTGAAAAAGAAGACAAATTTGGAGAACTTGCACTATATGGTTTTAAGACTTATGATTACAGTAATCAAGATAATGTAGTACTTGCAAAATAATAGATACACGGATCAATGTCTCAGAATAAAGAGTCTAGATATAGATCCACACAAACATCCACACACAACTAATTTTTTTACAACAGCATAAAGACAATTCAATAGAGGAAAATTACCCAACAAGGAATTCATAAAACAACTGGACATCTATACACAAAGAAATTAATCTCAACTTGTATCTCAAAACTCATACGAAAATTAATTCAACATGGATCACAGACCTAAATATAAAACTAAAACTTTTAGAAAAAAACAGAAGAAAATCTTTGACAACTTGTTAGGCAATATCTATATTTCTTAGATACAAAACACAAAACACAAAAGAAAAATTTGGTCTATTGGACATCATCAAAATTTAAAACTTCTGCTCTGGGAAATTCATTCTGAAGAGGATGAAAACACAAGTTACAGGCATGGAGAAAGTATTCATAATCACATATCCAACACAGCTCTAATATCCAGAATATTTAAAGAATTCTCTAAACTCCAAAATAAGAAAAATTTAGTTTTTTAAATGGGCAAAATATTTGAACAAACACTTTAACAAAGAAAATATATGAAAGGTAAACCACCACATGAAATAAGGCTCAACATCAGTAGTTGATAGGAAAATGCCAATGAAAACAAACTGGGATACCATGAGAAACCTATTAGAATGGCTATAATAACATTTTTTAAAAACCAATAATTCCAAGAACTGGTGATGAAGAGAAGAATTTGGCTATCTCATATATTGCTAGTGGTAATGCAATTTTATAAAGTTAAGCTTGCACTTATAACATGGTCCAGCAGACTTTATCCAAAGTGTTACCCTAGAGAAATTAAAACTCTTGATCACACAAATACCTATGTATGAATATTTATAAGAGCTATTTATAACTGTCAAAACTGGAAATAATCAAAATATCCTTGAATGAGTAACTGGACAAACAAACTGTTACAACAGAGCTTATCTCAGCAATAAAAAAGAATGAACAACAACAGCAAAAAGAATGAAAAAAAAAGAAATTATGCTTAGTGAAAGAAGTCAGACTCATCGTATTATATACCATAGGGCCTCACTTATATGACATCCTGGAAAAAGCAAGACTACGGGGACAGAAAAAGAAAGATCAGTGGTCACCAGGGGTTAGGGGAGTATGATGGGTATGCGCAAAAAGTGGAAATGTAGGGGAAATGTATCGGGTGATAGAATGGTTGTGTGTGGTAACCATGGCAATAGTTACACAACTCTGTGAATTTCTCAAAACTCACAAAACCATACACAAGACAAAAATTGAATTTTATTGCTTATAAGTTGTTTTAAAAGAAAGTGGGTATGGCTATATACATATTAGAAAATAAGAGCAGAAATCAATGGCATAGAAAACAGAAAAACAATTAAGAATATAATTTTAACCAAAAGCTGGTTCTTTAAAAGCTTAAGAAAACTGATAAACCTCTTGATAAATTATCAAGAAAAAAAGACATGAATATCAATGACATGATATCAATGACAACACTTGTTGTTCACTATAGATTCTACAGACATTAAAAGTATAATAAGGAAATGTGATGAACAATTTTATGCCAGTAAATTCAATAGGTGATAAGTGAAATTTACAAAGCCATTGAAAGACATAAACTGCTTAAGCTGATAATTAATAATTGATAACTTGAATAGCCCCATGTATATTAAAGACACAGAATTGGAAGGGAGGACCTTCCTATTAAAAAAAAAAAAGGCAAAACAAACCAAAAACCTCCAGACTCAGTTAGCTTCACTGATGAAATTTGCAGAAGGTTTATATTAATAGAAGAAATAATACCAACTCTACTTAGTATCAAGCTCTTCTGGAAAACAGAAAAGGAAGAAGCACTTCCCAGTTCATTTAATTATTTCATAATTTTTTAAACACTAAATGGAGAGCAGTGCTCTTATTACTTACAAGGCTCCCAAATCGAAATCATTGCCCAGGAACTCCTCCAGTAGACTTGTATCCAGGGTGGGGTTCCCCAGAGTACCATTGGCACCTTGAGCTGCAAAGGCAAATTGAAAAATCTAGAGATTCATGAAGATTTCAGAATGGTTGATCACTAAAATTTCAAAGCAACTAAATGGCATAATGAATTTATTGAGAATGTAGTCTTCTTTCCATGCAAATATCTCCTTCAGAAATCTTTCTAGATGTTACCCTCTTCCAGTAGCCTTCCTTGACCACCCAAGGGTGGCTTAGGTGCCCGTTTCTATGTGCTTTCATTAACACCATGTATTTTGCCTTATGTACTATTTTAATTGCTTGCTTTTGTGTTTGTTTCTATATCTAAACTCTCTGACTTCAGGGACTGTGTTTTTCTTATTGTATCTACAAGTATCTATGGTATAAAAAAAAGAAAAGATTTATTGGCTGGCTGGCTAGCTGGATGGATGGATGGATGGATGGATGGATGGACTGATGATTGGTTTGTTGGCTGGACAGATTACTTCCAGTTAAGTCATCAAGAAGTTCAATATCTGGCCTCGTGTTTTTGTTAGACTTCCCAAATATAACACAACAGTCTTGTCCTTTTTCTGGATTTACAAAATGAAAATGAGCTGATTGATTTCCTTCTGATCATTATAAAGATACCAGAATATTTAAGAATATAAAATACATTATAAAGAAGACAACAATCTTTCTTTGCAGATAACATGACTATATACGTAGATAATTCAAGAGAAACAACTGATAACACAAGGAAATGATCAGAAAAGTCAATAAAGTAGACAGTTAAAAATTAACTACAAAGACTAATTACTTTTGTATATGCAAAAAATGATCAATCACTCAAATAAATATAATGGGGGGAAAAGAAGATCCCACTCAAAATAATGAAAAGCCTAAAATATCTAAACATATATTTGGGGACAATATATTTTTTTTAAAAAGCTAAGAAACTCTATGAAGTATCATAAAAAGAAATTTGATAAATGGAAAGGCCGTCATTATTCTTAGACTAAAATAATCATTATCAAAGAGCTTTTACTAGACATTATTTAGGATGTCTGCCAAACCCACAGTCATTTTCTAAGATATTTCCCCTTATTAAAAGTCTTGAGCTACCCTTACAAGTACCTGAATCAGAGAAAAAAAATCATTGGTTGGACAGTAACCAATTCAATTATTTCTCCTAAAATTTGAACTACTAAACTTTAAAGCTGGTGGGTAAGATTAAGTCACATAATAGCTCTGGCAGAGGACTAGAGTGATAGTCTCAATATTTCTGTCAGGTTCTTTACCAGATCCTTCACCCAGGTCCTTCGTGATTTGAGTGAGGCTGGTTGTTCCTCTTTTATTCTAATCACATTACAAAGTCTTATATGCATGCAGTAAACCCTTTTGAATTGATTTGTATGTTATCTGAAATCAAATAATCCCCAAGGAAATTGTTCTGAAAATCATCTGGAAAAGTAAATACATAAAACTGACCAGAAAAATTATGGAGGGGGTGGAAATAATTACTGAGAAATACACAGATGAACACATCAAAGGAACACACAAGAGTCCAGGATATATCAAGAAATATTACATATGTATGGACTAAATTTGATAGACAGAGTGCCTGATGAACTATGGATGGAGGTTCGTGACATTGTACAGGAGACAGGGATAAAGACCACTCAGGGAAAAAGACCATCCCCATGGAAAAGAAATGCAAAAAAGCAAAATGGCTGTCTGAGGAGGCCTTACAAATAGCTGTGAAAAGAAAAGAAGTGAAAAGCAAAGCAGAAAAGGAAAGATATTCCTATTTGAATGCAGAGTCCCAAAGAACAGCAAGGAGAGATAAGAAAGACTTCCTCAAAGATCAATGCAAAGAAATAGAGGAAAACAATAGAATGGGAAAGACTAGAGATCTCTTCAAGAAAATTAGAGATACTAAGGGAACATTTCATGCAAAGATGGGCTCGATAAAGGACAGAAATGGTATGGACCCAACAGAAGCAGAAGATATTAAGAAGAGGTGGCAAGAATACACAGAAGAACTGTACAAAAAAGATCTTCACAACCAAGATAATCACAATGGTGTGATCACTCACCTAGAGCCAGACATCCTGGAATGTGAAGTCAAGTGGGCCTTAGAAAGCATCACTACGAACAAAGATAGTGGAGGTGATGGAATTCCAGTTGAGCTATTTCAAATCCTGAAAGATGATGCTATGAAAGTGCTGCACTCAATATGCCAGCAACTTTGGAAAATTGAGCAGTGGCCACAGGACTGGAAAAGGTCAGTTTTCATTCCAATCCCAAAGAAAGTGAAAATGAAGCCGCTCAGTCATGTCCGACTCTTTGTGACCCCATGGACTGTAGCCCACCAGGCTCCTCAGTCCATGGAATTTTCCAGGCAAGAGTACCGGAGTGGGTTGCCATTTCCTTCTCCAGGGGATCTTCCCAACCCAGGGATTGAACCTGGGTCTCCTGCACTGCACCCAGATGCTTTACCGTCTGAGCCACCAGGGAAGCCCAATCCCAAAGAAAGGCAATGCCAACGAATGCTCAAACTACCGCACAATTGCACTCATCTCACACGCTAGTAAAGTAATGCTCAAAATTCTCCAAGCCAGGCTTCAGCAATACGTGAACTGTGAACTTCCAGATGTTCAAGCTGGTTTTAGAAAAGGCAGAGGAACCAGAGATCAAATCGCCAACATCATTAAAAAGCAAAAGAGTTCCAGAGAAACATCTATTTCTGCTTTATTGACTATGCCAAAGCCTTTGACTGTGGATCACAATCAACTGTAGAAAGTTCTGAAAGAGATGGGAATACCAGACCACCTGACCTGCCTCTTGAGAAACCTGTGTGCAGGTCAGGAAGCAACAGTTAGAACTGGACATGGAACAACAGACTAGTTCCAAATACCAACAGGAGTACGTCAAGGCTGTATATTGTCACCCTGCTTATTTAACTTATATGCAGAGTACATCATGAGAAACGCTGGGCTGGAAGAAGCACAGGCTGGAATCAAGATTGCCGGGAGAAATATCAATAACCTCAGATATGCAGATGACACCACCCTTATGGCAGAAAGTGAAGAGGAACTCAAAAGCCTCTTGATAAAGGTGAAAGAAGAGAGTGAAAAAGTTGGCTTAAAGCTCAACATTCAGAAAATGAAGATCATGGCATCTGGTCCCATCACTTCATGGGAAATAGATGGGGAAAAAGTGGAAACAGTGTCAGACTTTATTTTTCTGGGCTCCAAAATCACTGCAGATGGTGACTACAGCCATGAAATTAAAAGACGCTTACTCCTTGGAAGGAAAGTTATGACCAACCTAGACAGCATATTCAAAAGCAGAGACATTACTTTGCCAACAAAGGTCCATCTAGTCAAGGCTATGGTTTTTCCAGTGGTCATGTATGGATGTGAGAGTTGGACTGTGAAGAAGGCTGAGCGCCGAAGAATTGATGCTTTTGAACTGTGGTGTTGGAGAAGACTCTTGAGAGTCCCTTGGACTGCCAGGAGATCCAACCAGTCCATTCTGAAGGAGATCAGCCCTGGGATTTCTTTGGAAGGACTGATGCTGAAGCTGAAACTCTAACACTTTGGCCACCTCATGCAAAGAGTTGACTCACTGGAAAAGACTCTGATGTTGGGAGGGATTGGGGGCAGGAGGAGAAGGGGACGACAGAGGATTAGATGGCTGGATGGCATCACTGACTCCATGGACATGAGTCTGAGTGAACTCCGGGAGTTGGTGATGGACAGGGAGGCCTGGCATGCTGCGATTCATGGGGTCGCAAGAGTCGGACATGGCTGAGCGACTGATCTGATCTGAGATAGCACATTAAAAAGCAGAGACATTACTTTGCCAACAAAGGTCCGGCTAGTCAAGGCTATGGTTTTTCCAGTAGTCATGTATGGATGTGAGAGTTGGACTGTGAAGAAAGCTGAGTGCCGAAGACTTGATGCTTTTGAACTGTGGTGTTGGAGAAGACTCTTGAGAGTCCCTTGGACTGCAAGGAGATCCAACCAATCCATCCTAAAAGAGACCAGTCCTCGGTGTTCAGTGGAAGGACTGATGCTGAGGCTGAAACTCCAATGCTTTGGTCACCTCTGCAAAGAGTTGACTCATTGGAAAAGACCCTGATGCTGGGAGGGATTGGGGGCAGCAGGAGAAGGGGATGACAGAGGATGAGATGGCTGGATGGTATCACCAACTCGATGCACATGAATTTGAGTGAACTCCGGGAGTTGGTGATGGACAGGGAGGCCTGGAGTGCTGCGATTCATGGGGTTGCAAAGAGTCGGACATGAATGAGCGACTGAACTGGACTGATGGACTAAATATATATATTGTGTGTGTGCTAAGTTGCTTCAGTTATGTCTGACTCTTTGTGACCCTAGGGACTGTAGCCTGCTAGGTTTCTCTGTCCTTGGGATTCTTCAGGCAAAAATACTGGAGTGGGTTGTCATGCCCTCCTCCAGGGGATCTTCCTGACCCAGGGATCAAACCTGCGTCTCTTAAGTCTTCTGCATTGGCAGGAGGGTTCCTTACCACCGCACAACCTGGGAAGCCTCATAATATATATTTACATATATATATATACACACATATAGGTACATGATAAGCATATCTTTTGAGACCAGTGAGGAAAGATTAATTATTCAATATATGTTGTGGGGAAAATTGGTTATACATTTGGGAGGAAAAAACCTGGATTATTTTCTTGTTCCCACAACAAAATTACAGATAGATAAAAAATTTCAACATAAATAAATAAAACCATAGAAAGAAAACATCAGTGACTATGCTTACAATCTTGAGATAAAGAGGTTTTTTTTTCAAGCATGGCACAAAAGTAAAAAATTATTTTTTTAAAAAGCCTTGATAAAATTTCATTATATACATTTTTGTGCAGGGAAGAATTTTTAATGGTTTATTTTGAAATAATTTCTAACCTAAAGAGAAACTACAGAAATACAAAGAAAGTCACACATAACCTTCACTCACATTCATCAATTATTAACACTGTGCTGCATTTTCATTATTCTCTCTCTCTCACACACACACAGATATACACCCACCTATACATATCATTCTGAATCACTTGAGAACAGGTGCCTTCATCCCTGACTACTTCAGTGTATCTTCCTCAGTATAACCATTATCTTCACAACCACAACTCAATGATCAAAATCAGAAAACTTACTATTGATACCGTTTTATTATACAATCTACATTCCACATTCAAATTTTGCCAATTGTCTTAATAAATGTCATTAATAGCATTTTTTTCTGGTACATAATTAAATTCAGTGGAACACAATACATTTAGTTTCCATGCCTCTATAGATATTTTTGAAGGGTATAGGCTAATTATTTTATAGAACTGCTCCAATTTTAGTTTGCCTCATGTTTTCTCAAGGTTAAATTCAAATTTTGTGTGTTTGGCAAGAGTATTACATAAATGATATTATGTCTCTCTTAGTGCTTTATATTAGGAGGACCATAATATCTCATTATTATTGATACTAATTTTCACCCCTTGGTTAAGGTACTACCTGCCAACTTTCTCCACTGTAAATTTACTACTATTCTTTTTGTAATTTGTGGCAAAATACCTTGAAATTATGCAAATATTCTGTTCCACATTAAATTTTTATCTAATAGTTTTAGTATCCATTGAAATAATAAGCATTTTAATTCATGAAGAAAGTTAAAAACAAAGTGAAGGAATATTTTCAATATACATGAAAAAGTAATTATCCATAATACCCAAAACATTCTTTCAAATCAGTAAAGTAACAGCTATACTTCAATAGAAAATAGTAAAAGACTTAAAGAGGCAGTTCATAAAATGAAAACTCAAGTTGGTTTAATAACTGCACAAAATATAGTAAACTTTACTAAGAAACAATTTAAAATATAAGAAAAATTTTTTTCTTACAAAATTGGCATATATTCAAGGAATTAATAAAACCCACTGTTAATGATGACAGAAATAAGATGACTCTCTTATGCACTGCTGACAGGAATACATATTAAATAATCTATCTAAAAAGACCTAGCAGATGTTTCAGAAAAAACTGAATGTTCATATATACTCTGATCCCGAAATTTCACTTAATATACTTATGATAATATACTTGCTATAATAATAGAAAATTGAGAATAGGTGACCATTAATTGACATTCATTTAATGAAATACTATGCAGTCATTTAATAAATTCTATAACATTTCAAGAGAAAGTAGGTTGCAAAATCTTTACCTACCCAATTTGTTTTCAAATATAAATGCAATAGACAGACAATTCCAAAATTTAAAAGTTTAGAGTTTAAACTTCAAACTTTAAACTCCATAACTTCCTCTTGAAAATAACTCCTTGACAGTGAAATTCCACCAAGCAAAAATAATTCAGAAGAAAGAACTCAGAAATATAGAAATTGAAGGGGGAAAACAATGATGAACAGTGAATACAGGACTTAAACTGAATAGCTGAGGGAAATATGGTTACAGATCAAAATGTAAAGGTAATAAACCCTTAAAAAGGAAAAAATATCAGCAACAAAATTTACAAGATAGGGAGAGGGGAAATGGGAAGAGATGTGATATCAATCCCTCTATTATTCATATCTTAGAGTTCATCTTCATTACACTAAATCTCAACCACTGAGTAAAGAACTAACTGTTTCAGCTTTGTAGTGACTTTTAAATCCCCTTTCTTAATCTTGGAAGAATCATTTAGAACTATCTCTAATAGTAAAGAAACAATTATTTAAATTCTATAATCTTTCAGTTTCCCTTCAAGTTCTTTTTATCTTATTAAATTCAACTAAAATTAATATTTATATTATATTTAATATCAATATTTTATTTAAGTAGTACATGTGAGCTAAGGTCCATTTCTTACAAAATTATTTCTACCATCTATCTAGTTATCCGTCCATCTATAGATATTCATAGAGAAGATGAAATAATATTCTACCACCATTGACAGTAGGTAGATGGTAGGATTTAGAGTGATTTATCATTTTTTTTTAATTCCTATTACACACTTTGGAAAATTATTTTGCACTTTGCACAATTTTGAATAAAATGATTTTCTAAAACTAGTGAGAAATAAATTGCTAAAATAGATAAAAACATAAAACCTAAACTGACCAAAAGCCCTGGAGTAAATAGAGAAATTTTCCACTCATGACTATCACTCTATACTTGCATAAAAGATAAAAGTCCCAGTGGCATCATGAGTTATGTTCTAAAACATGGTCATTCCTCTGCCTGCCATTTTCACAATTCTGGAACATAAAGAAAGAAGTTCAGTTCAGTTCAGTCTCTCAGTCATGTCCGACTCTTTGCGAGCCCATGAACCGCAGCACTCCAGGCCTCCCTGTCCATCACCAACTCCCAGAGTTTACTCAAACTCATGTCCACTGAGTCGGTGATGCCATCCAACCATCTCATCCTCTGTCGTCCCCTTCTCCTCCTGCCCTCAATCTTTCCCAGCATCAGGGTCTTTTCCAATGAGTCAGCTCTTCACATCAAGTGGCCAAGGTACTGGAGTTTCAGCTTCAACATCAGTCCTTCCAATGAACACCCAGGACTGGTCTCCTTTAGGATGGACTGTTTGGATCTCCTTGCAGTCCAAGGGACTCTCAAGAGTCTTCTCCAACACCACAGTTCAAAAGCATCAATTCTTCGGCGCTCAGCCCTCTTCACAGTCCAACTCTCACATCCATACATGACCACCGGAAAAACCATAGCCTTGACTAGATGGACCTTTGTTGACAAAGTAATGTCTCTGCTTTTTAATATGCTGTCTAGGTTGGTCATAACCTAGGTTGCAGACATTTCCCAGGTATAATTTCAATATGCATTATTTCAGCTGTCTATCCCACACACCTGTACCCCTCATGTAGTCCAGTGCCTTGAATTCCTCCTAGGGGTAAGGTACCTCGGTACTAGATCACTGCACTGGTTATATGAGTTGTAGGAGGGCCATTTCATCTTCAGCTTTGAGCTTGCTAATTCACCCATGGCATTAAAACAAAATTTTAAAAGTCTTAAGCACCTCACAAATGGGAAAAATTGATGGGTGCTGAGACAGGCAAATGAGAGGCAGGCGGAAAGGGAAGAGACAAAAGAGATTACCAGCTCCATTCAGTGACATGAACTCAGGGAGATGGACGGAAGATACCCCTAAAGGTCAAGATGGTCAGAAATGACCTCGCAGTGGGGCTTTGTCTTGAGCTAGACTTGGAGAAAAGATAAGATGGCGATGAGAAGAGACTCATTCCTTCTCTCGTTGATTCAACCAGTACTTGATAAGCATCTACTATGCACCAAGCATTGTACAAGGTTCTGAGAACACAGCCTTGAGAAAAATTAACAAGATCCACGCAGGAGGCTTCAATTCGAATGGAGGGAAGAGAGCAACAGTGGGGGAGGAGGTACATGACATATAAGAAACAATAAATAAACAGGATCTTTTTGGATGGTGATGAAAATAAAATATAGTGGCATGATAAGTGGTTGGGGAAGGAACTCCATTCACCCTAGAGGCTTTTCTCAGGAAGGCGCCAGCCGTGCAGAGATTGAGGGCAGAGCATGCTAGGGAGAGGGAACAGCCCTGCAAGAGCCCAGGGGCTGGACTGAGATGGCTTGTCAGAGAAACAAACCATTCTAGTGTGGCCAGAGCACAGGAGCACAGGGGAGGAGGAAGGGAAGGTGCTCAAAGCAATGAGAAGCCTTTGGAAACTGAAATGATATGCTTTACATTTTTTTGTTTATTTATTTGTTTGGCTGCATTTGGTCTTAGTTGCAGCACACAAGATCTTCATTGTGTCATTGTGGGATCTTTCCTTGCAGCCCATGGACTCTCTAGTTGCCCCTCAAGGGCTCAGTAGTTGCCCCGTGGGCTTGGTTGCTCTGTGGCTTGTGGGATCTTCCCGGACCAGGGATCGAACCCGCATTCCCTGCATTGCACAGTAGAGTCTTAACCACTGGACCACCAGGGAAGTCTTGCTCTACATTTATAAAAGGTCACTATAGTTGCTTTGCAGGAAAGAACTATCCAGGACAAGAACAGAAGAAAGGAAATCAGCTTGAAGCCTGTCGCAGCTGTCTGGTGACTTTCAGAGGGACTTTGGAGTTCTTCCTCTGGAAAGGAGAAGCACTTTGCCCGACCTCACCAGTCCTCTTAACAGCCCTAGGGGGGTGGGCAATTAGCATTATTTCCAGTGTACAGAGAAGGCAATGTGATCACACAGGTTAACGAGCTTGCCCAGGGTCACACAGCTGTAAATGACCTGCAGGGAAGCCGACAGGCCTGCCCTGATTCCTGGAAGTGTTCTCACTCCCGCCCCCATCACTACCACCCCAGCTTGTGTTCCTGCTCCTCCCCAACAACGCCAGCCAACCGAGGGAAAGCAACTTGCTTTCAACTGGGCTTTGGTCAAGACAATTGCTAAGAGAAGCAGACGGAGGAAAAGATCTGTTTAGTTTCCCACTGAAGCCCCTGCTGGAGTCCCATCTGCTTTATACAGCACACCCCACACCCCTCAAACACATACACACAACTCCCCACGTAGAAGTAGGAGGTGGCCCATAGATTCTCAGACCTGACCTCTGTGCTGCTTGCATTACATCACCCACCGTCCCCAACCTCCATCCCCAGGTAGAACTAAGAGATGGTTCGCAGCATCTAGGACCTGCCTGTGTGACTTGTCCAAATTCCTTACTGAGCCAGGAGAGATGAACCCCAGGCTAGCTGGCTTTCTCTAGGACTCCAAAACCACAGCTGTGCTTTCCAGACCCAAAGGAAATTATTCCACAATATAAATCCATAGTGTCAGATAAAATTGTTTTCAGGAGGCTTTACACACACAGGGTGACACTCAAATGGCTCTTAAAAGAAATCACGTGCTTTTAAAAATAATCACTTTGCTCTAAATGTCTTCAAGGCTGGTCTATAACACCCAAACCTGCAAAGTGTGTGTTCTTGAGCATTCCACCCCCTGTCAGGAAGGCTCAGGTTCAAACCTTGATGCCACCCTTTTCTAGGTTTCTCCCTGTGGCCCGGAAAGGCTGTCACCATCCTGCTCACAAAAGCAGAAACTGCCCAGGCCTCCAGGAGTCCCAGAGACCCACTCCCTTCATTGCTCTAAGGAAGCAAGGTCCTTCTTCACCCTAGCTCTCTGCCCCACTTCCAGGCACAGTGACAGCTGCAGGAAGCTCACCTGTCCTGTTGCCCCTGGCCTTGGGCAGACAAGGAAAAAAACCTCAATACACCAGGGATACCACAGACAAATCTAAGTTGCATCCACAAGACTCACTCATAGGCATGCATGTGCCTTTGGGGACACAGGGCTTCCCTGAAGTTATGAACAGGGTGCATACAGCAAGGACCTCCCTTTCTGTTTCCCTGTGTAAGGGACCAGTCCTGTGTAAGGACCCTTCTTGTTTCTACCCAAATGACCCCCTTCCAATATAACTCCCTCAAACCCAGATGCCCCCTCTTCCTTTTTAACTACTCTTTCACTCTTTGTCCAAAAACAGTGCTGCCCAGACTACTCAGACAACAGGTAAGATGAAAAAATTTGTCTGTTAGGACAATTCTAGGATTTTGAAATTTTTTTATTTTGGGGGGCAGCCCCAGGTCTTAGTTTCATCATTTGTGATCCAGTTCCCTGACCAGGGATAGAACCAGGGATCAAACCTGGGCCCCCTGCACTGGGAGCACTTAACTTAAGACAGTCTTAACCACTGGACCACCAGGGAAGTCCCTTTAGGTTTTTTAAAGACTCTAAATAGCAACCAGTGTTCCCACCTCCCGCAACCCCCACGTTGACTGCCCTTTGAACTTAAGCATAGAGCTTCCCTCTGATGTACCAGTGCTCATGAGGAATCGTAGCATAAATGTTCGTGGATATGCCAAAGAAGGAGGAGGAGAGGAAAGGATGGAGGACAGGAAGAGAAACGAGACATTCATTTGCTTAAGGATGTGTGCTCAGTCGCTTGAGCTACCCCTTTTGCCTTCAGTCTTTCCAAACATCAGGGTCTTTACCAATGAGTTGGCTCTTGGCACCAGGTGGCCAAAGTATTAGAGCTTCAGCTCCAGCACTAGTCCTTCCAATGAATATTCAGGGTTGATTTCCTTTAGGATTGACTGGTTTGATCTCCTTGCAGTCCAAAGGACTCTCAACAATAATAATAATAGAATAAGGATAACAAGAGCATTTACCTCAGGGAATCTGAGAATTAAATGAGATAATACATATAAAGGTATGCAGCATAGTTCTCAGCTCAATAAATACTGTCCTTTGTCATAAGCATCCATTGCTGTGCTCAAGAAGTTCATAATTCAGTGAGAAAGACTGACATGAAACACACCATAGCAGCTTGATGCGACAGCTGAGTGTCCTAGGGCATTACAGGTCACCTAAATGACAACAGGAGCAAAAAGGTGCCAGGGAAATCTTCCAGGAATAGGGGTCCATGAAGCTGGAACTGTCAGCAGGGGCAAATCCTGGGGCTTTGAATGACATGAGATTCTTTCTTTAATGTTCCTTACTGAAATTATTTTTTAAATTAATTTTTATTGGCATATAGTTGCTTTACAATACTGTATTAGTTGCTGCAGTAGAGCAAAGTGAATCAGCTATGTGTATACATATATCCCCTCTTTTTTGGATTTCTTTCCCATTTAGGTCACCACAGAGCATTGAGCAGAGACACCTGTGCTATGTAACAGGTTCTCATTTGTTGTTGACATGTATATTGTTTAGTCACTAAGCTATATCTGACTCTTTGTGACCCCAAAGGCTGTAGCCCACCAGAATCCTCTGTCCATGGGATTCTCCAGGCAGGAATACTGGAGTGGGTTGTCACTCCCTTCTCCAGGGAATCTTCCCCACCCAGGGATTGAACCCAGGCGTCCTGAATTGCAGGCAGATTCTTTATCATCTGAGCCAGCTGGGAATGTCAATCCCAATCTCCCAGTTTATCTCACCCTCTATAACGCCCTTAGTATCCATAAGTTTGTTCTCCACATCTGTGGATGACATGGAATTCTGATCTGGTGCCATGGAGTTGGGGTTGGAAAAGTGGAGGAGTGTGCAGTGGTATGCTGGAGCCAGCTTGTACAAGCTTGGGCACATCTCTTCCCAACTCCATATTTATGGTCTAGTAACTTGAAATTGGCAATAGGGGAAGATTTACACCATGGAAATTGGCAAATATTACAACTTGAAGGATTTTCTCCAAAGGTTTGTTAAACATTTACCAGCACATCCTTGGATGTGAGTAGTATTTGGGAAAAGAATCCCACTGAATTTAGTTACTGATTGGATCCTCCCATCTCTGTTTTGTTGGCTGGTTGGGAGGTGGTGTTGGTGGGTGAGGAGCCTGGGAAGGAGCTGGAGGGGTTCATCCACTCCAAGCCATGTACTGTCAACCCCGAGAAGTGACCTGCAGGGCATGGCCCCAGGAAAACCTCCACCTAATGACCTAGAATCCTGGGAGTCTCCCCAGTATTCCTTGTACAAATAGTCCTGCATTGATCCAGGAAGAAAGAAGCTAATCAGTTCATTCAGGCGGAGGTAACATGGCCCAGTGTTGAAAGCAGCCACCCAGTTAAAAGACTGTCTCTGAACTTTACCATGATATGAATCACCTGAAATTTATGTGCCTGATAATGAAAGATAAAATGAAAACCTTTATTCAACTTGAGTAAATAAATGGATCAAGCACATTGTGTAACAGGATGGCAATACCCACATAGCTTTTCAGAAACTGTCATGGATGCAAAATTCTAGAAAGGATTGCTGAACACTTGGCTGTTGGCCTCTGAGAACAGCAGAAGATTATCCAGGAGCCTGCATGTGTCCAACAAGAACTGGTCCTGTGGATGGACTTCACCTGCTTTCCTGACTAGATTAGGAACTTGTGCATGGAAATCTATATCTTGATTTCAATTAGACACTTAACAAAATTGTTAATTCACTCATCCAATAATAAATATTTTAATGAAGTGTTTGTGCTAGGCAGTGGGATATAACCATGAGCAACACTCAATCTTACCCTCGAGCTGGGGAATGAGAACATAGACAGTAAAGAGGCAGGACTAAGGGTGATACATAAAGCCCAAGAGACATATAGGAATGCCTTTCCCATTCAGCTGGGGGAAGGGCAGTCAAGGACGGCTATACTTGTAGCTCAAACACAGAAAGATAGAGGAAATTACATTAGAATTGGGTGAATTTGTATCTGGGAGAACAACTGAACTCCAGCACACTAACCCAGAGAAAATCCTAAAACTTACTGTAAAAATGACTCTGCTCTTATCCTTCTCAATAAGGTTATTTGTAATTTGAACAAGTATAGAAAAGGCAAACCTGCCACATATACAGATGGCCCAAAGGAGAGGAACAAGGTGCAAATACAGTATAAAGGAGTCAGGTCACTAGAGATAGTCATACTGAGTGAGTTAAAGTCACTCAGTCATGTTTGACTCTCTGCAACCCCATGGACTATACAGTTCATGGAATTCTCCAGGCCAGAATAATGGAGTGGGTAGCCTTTCCCTTCTCCAAGGATCTTCCCAACCCAAGGATTGAACCCAGGTCTCCTGCATTACAGGCAGATTCTTTACCTGCTGAACCACAAGGGAAGTAAGACAGAAAAAGATAAATATTATATGATATTGATTATATGTGGAATTTTTTTTAATGGTACAAATGGTTCAGTTCAGTTCAATTGCTCAGTAGTCTCCAGCTCTTTGCGACCCCATGGACTGCAGCACACCAGGCTTCCCTGTCCATCACCAACTCCCAGAGCCTACTCAAACTCATGTCCATCACGTCAATGATGCCATCCAACCATCTCATCCTCTGTCTTTCCCTTCTCCTCCCGCCTTCAATCTTTCTCAGCATCAGGGTCTTTTCCAAAGAGTCGGTTCTTTGCATCAGATGGCCAAAGTACTGGAGTTTCAGCTTCAGCATCAGTCCTTCCAATGAATATTCAGGACTGATTTCCTTTAAGATTGACTGGTTGGATCTCCAAGGTACAAATGGACTTATTTACAAAACAGAAATAATAGAGTCACAGAAGTAGAAAATAAACTTAGGGGTACCAAGGGGGAAAGTGAGAGGATGGATAAATTGAGAGATTTATATACACAATTCTATTACTGTGGGCAGGAATCCCTCAGAAGAAATGGAGTAGCCATCATGGTCAACAAAAGAGTCTGAAATGCAGTACTTGGATGCAATCTCAAAAATGACAGAATGATCTCTGTTCGTTTCCAAGGCAAACCATTCAATATCACAGTAATCCAAGTCTATGCCCCAACCAGTAACGCTGAAGAAGCTGAAGTTGAACAGTTCTATGAAGACCTACAAGACCTTTTAGAACTAACACCCCAAAAAGATGTCCTTTTCATTATAGGGGTCTGGAATGCAAAAGTAGGAAGTCAAGAAACACCTGGAGTAACAGGCAAATTTGGCCTTGCAATACGGAATGAAGCAGGGCAAAGACTAAGAGAGTTCTGCCAAGAAAATGCACTGGTCATAACAAACACCCTCTTCCAACAACACAAGAGAAGACTCTATACATGGACATCACCAGATGGTCAACACCGAAATCAGATTGATTATATTCTTTGCAGCCAAAGATGGAGAAGCTCTATACAGTCAGCAAAAACAAGACCAGGAGCTGACTGTGGCTCAGACCATGAACTCCTTATTGCCAAATTCAGACCGAAATTGAAGAAAGTAGGGAAAACCACTAGACCATTCAGGTATGACCTAAATCAAATCCCTTATGATTATACAGTGGAAGTGAGACATAGATTTAAGGGACTAGATCTGATAGATAGAGTGCCTGATGAACTATGGAATGAGGTTCGTGACATTCTACAGGAGACAGAGATCAAGACCATTCCCATGGAAAAGAAATTCAAAAAAGCAAAATGGCTGTCTGGGGAGGCCTTACAAATAGCTGTGAAAAGAAGAGAAGCAAAAAGCAAAGGAGAAAAGGAAAGATATAAACATCTGAATGCAGAGTTCCAAAGAATAGCAAGAAGAGATAAGAAGGCCTTCTTCAGCGATCAATGCAAAGAAATAGAGGAAAACAACAGAAAGGGAAAGACTAGGGATCTCTTTAAGAAAATCAGAGATACCAAAGGAACATTTCATGCAAAGATGGGCTCAATAAAGGACAGAAATGGTATGGACCTAACAGAAGCAGAAGATATTAAGAAGAGGTGGCAAGAATACACAGAAGAACTGTACAAAAAACATCTTCACAACCCAGATAATCACGATGGTATGATCACTAACTTAGAGCCAGACATCCTGGAACATGAAGTCAAGTGGGCCTTAGAAAGCATCACTCCAAACAAAGCTAGTGGAGGTGATGGAATTCCAGTTGAGCTATTCCAAATCCTGAAAGATGATGCTGTGAAAGTGCTGCACTCAATACGCCAGCAACTTTGGAAAACTCAGCAGTGGCCACAGGACTGGAAAAGGTCAGTTTTCATTCCAATCCCAAAGAAAGGCAGTGCCAAAGAATGCTCAAACTGCTGCACAATGGCACTCATCTCACACGCTAGTAAAGTAATGCTCAAAATTCTCCAAGCCAGGCTTCAGCAATATGTGACCGTGAACTTCCTGATGTTCAAGCTGGTTTTAGAAAAGGCAGAGGAACCAGAGATCAAATTGCCAACATCCACTGGATCATGGAAAAAGCAAGAGAGTTCCAGAAAAACATCTATTTCTGCTTTATTGACTATGCCAAAGCCTTTGACTGTGTGGATCACAATAAACTGTGGAAAATTCTGAAAGAGATGGGAATACCAGACCACCTGATCTGCCTCTTGAGAAATCTGTATGCAGGTCAGGAAGCAACAGTTAGAACTGGACATGGAACAACAGAGTGGCTCCAAATAGGAAAAGGAGTTCGTCAAGGCTGTATATTGTCACCCTGTTTATTTAACTTATATGCAGAGTACATCATGAGAAACGCTGGACTGGAAGAAACACAAGCTGGATCAAGATTGCCGGGAGAAATATCAATAACCTCAGATATGCAGATGACACCACCCTTATGGCAGAAAGTGAAGAGGAACTAATAAGCCTCTTGATGAAAGTGAAAGTGGAGAGTGAAAAAGCTGGCTTAAATTTCAACATTCAGAAAACGAAGATCATGGCATCCAGTCCCATCACTTCATGGGAAATAGATGGGGAAACAGTGGAAACAGTGACAGACCTTATTTTTCTGGGCTCCAAAATCACTACAGATGGTGACTTCAGCCATGAAATTAAAGGATGCTTACTTCTCGGAAGGAAAGTTATGACCAACCTAGATAGCATATTCAAAAGCAGAGACATTACTTTGCCAACACAGGTTCGTCTAGTCAAGGCTATGGTTTTTCCAGTGGTCATGTATGGATGTGAGAGTTGGACTGTGAAGAAGGCTGAGCGCCGAAGAATTGATGCTTTTGAACTGTGGTGTTGGAGAAGACTCTTGAGAGTCCCTTGGACTGCAAGGAGATCCAAACAGTCCATTCTGAAGGAGATCAGCCCTGGGATTTCTTTGGAAGGAATGATGCTAAAGCTGAAGCTCCAATACTTTGGCCACCTCATGCGAAGAGTTGACTCATTGGAAAAGACTCTGATGCTGGGATGGATTGGGGGCAAGAGGAGAAGGGGACGACAGAGGATGAGATGCTGGATGGCATCACTGACTCAATGGACGTGAGTCTCAGTGAACTCTGGGAGTTGGTGATGGACACGGAGGCCTGGTGTGCTGCAATTCATGGGGTCGCAAAGAGTCGGACATGACTGAGAGACTGATCTGATCTGATATACACAATTCTATATATAAAATAGGTAACTAATAAGAATCTACTGTATATTACAGTGAACTCTCTTCAGTACTATAATGACCTATATGGAAATAGAATTTAAAAAGAGTGGATATATGTATATGTACAACTGATTCACTTTGTTGTACAGCAGAAACTAACACATTGTAAATCAACTATACTCCAATTTTTAAAAAGTCAGTCAGACTATACTACAAAGCTACAGTCATCAAGACAGTATGGTACTGGCACAAAGACAGAAATATAGATCAGTGGAACAAAACAGAAATCCCAGAGATGAATCCATGCACTTATGGACACCTTAGCTTTGACAAAGGAGGCAAAAATATACAATGGAGAAAAGACAATCTCTTTAACAAGTGGTTCTGGGAAAACTGGTCAACCACCTGTAAAAGAATGAAACTAGAACACTTCTAACACCATACACAAAAATAAACTCAAAATGGATTAAAGATCTAAATGTATGGCCAGAAACTATAAAACACCTAGAGGAAAACATAGGCAGAACTCTCTGACATAAATCACAGCAAGATCCTCTATGACCCACCTCCCAGAACAAAGGAAATAAAAGCAAAAATAAACAAATGGGATCTAATTAAACTTAAAAGCTTTTGCAAAACGAAGAAAACTATAAGCAAGGTGAGTGAAAAGACAGCCTTCAGAATGGGAGAAAATAATAGCAAATGAGGCAACTGACAAAAAATTAATCTCAAAAATATACAAGCAGCTCCTGCAGCTCAATACCAGAAAAATAAATGACCCAATCAAAAAATGGGCCAAAGCACTAAACAGACATTTCTCCAAAGAAGACATACAGGTGGCTAACAAACACATGAAAAGATGCTCAACATCACTCATTATCAGAGAAATACAAATCAAAACCACAATGAGGTACCATTTCACGCCAGTCAGAATGGCTACGATCCAAAAGTGTACAAGCAATAAATGCTGGAGAGGGTGTGGAGAAAAGGGAACCCTCTTACATTGTTGGTGGGAATGCAAACTAGTACAGACACTATAGAGAACAGTGTGGAGATTCCTTAAAAAACTGTAAACAGAGCTGCCATACAACCTAGCAATCCCACTGCTGGGCATACACACCAAGAAAACCAGAATTGAAAGAGACATGTGTACCCCAATATTCATCGCAGCACTGTTTACAATAGCCAGGATATGTAAGCAACCTAGATGTCCATTGGCAGACAAATGGATACGAAAGTTGTGTCACATATACACAATGGAATATTACGCAGCTATTAAAAAGAATGCATTTGAGTCAGTTCTAATGAGGTGGATGAAACTGGAGCCTGTTATACAGAGTGAAGTAAGCCAGAAAGAAAAACACCAATACGGTATACTAATGCATGTATATGGAATTTAGAAAGATGGTAATGATGACCCTATATACGAGACAGCAAAAGAGACACAGATATAAAGAACAGACTTTTGGACTCTGTGGGAGAAGGTGAGGGTGGAATGATTTGAGGGAATAACATTGAAACATGCATATTACCATAGGTGAAACAGATAGCCAGTCCAAGTTTGATGCCTGAAACAGCACTCAAAGCCGGTGCACTGGGACAACCCAGAGGGATGGGATGTGGAGGGAGGTGGAAGCGGGGATTTAGGACATGGGGGATACATGTACATCCATGGCTGATTCATGTCAATGTATGGCAAAACCCACCACAATATTGTAATTAGCCTCCAATTAAATTAATTAATTTAAATTTTAAAAAAATTCAGGTCAAATCTCAGCAAATGGACTGATGGCTGACTCTGACAAGATGAAATTTAGTAGCTTAAGCATTCAGCTTTCCATTGATTTTCTCCATTATGTAAATATGAGATGGGGAAACCTGAATTTTAAGTAAATGGATGATAGAGACATCAATTTAGTCTTGTCATCATGAAGAAGTATTGGGAAAACAAAGAAACAAATTTCCTCCTGAAATCATTGAGGACAGAACTGGGAGGGTAAGTCCCTGTTCCTGTAGGCACAGGTCCAGTATTAATGACCTGGGCCCCATACCTTAAGAGGAATGCCCACAAATTAGGATGTCTGAAGGAGAGCCAATAAAGTGAGAAAGAATCATAAGTCAAGCCACATACAAGATGCTCAATGGAGAAAAATATGAGTAATAACATATATAAGTAATAAAATAATAATAAACTTGGTAAATTTGCTGAGCACGTTTTATGTACCCATACCATGCAAAGAATTTTACATTTACTTTCTCACTCATTCCAAACAATAATTTTATTCTGCTAGATAGGTACAAGTATTATTCCTATTTTTCAGAAGAGCAAATAGTCTCAGGAAACTTAAGTAACTTGCTCAAGTAGCAATAACACAGTTGTCATTGCAGGGGTTCTTTTTTTTTATGGCAGGGGTTCTTATTGCAGTGTTTTCTACTATAACATAACATACATGTTCCTGAATAAACTTGGTTTCTGCAAAATCATGTGAAATAATGAATGAGTATGGGATAAACCACTCAAAAGCTAATAAAAACAAGAACATTCCTAGTAAAAATTTAAAGGACACATCAAGTTATAATTCATAGTTAAGTACTTCAGAAAACACAGGGATTCACCCTTTATAAAAAGGTTGTTAGAAGGAAGAGTTGTGGCCACCGAATGTTGAGGGAAGAGAAGAGGGAGGAGGCAAATGAAATTAGGATAACTGGTTTCCATCACCTGCATTAGTGCCTACCCTTCCTGTTCTCAAGGACTCTCCTTTGTCTGAACACATCAAGCTTCTGTTAGGAGGAAAAAAGGTAGAGTGTCTGCTGTTTACACCTTAGAAATATAGTTCTTTCAGCATTAACATTGTTACAATGCCATGTGACTGTGTCCTGAATTGCTTTTTTCACAAACTCAGTGTTGTTCAGTGTAAATAATAAATGATGGCTGATTGGCTCAGTACCTTTGGAGATCTGTCCTTGTGGCACAACTTCTGGTAGAATCATCTAACAATTCACGGGATTTAAGGTAGGAGAGGGAACTGGTCTGTTTACTCAGTTTTCATGACAGTATTTCAGTGTCTTCACTAACTGATCATCAAGCTCATACTTCTTCTCCTTTAAAATTAATTATTTGAAATATAAATTAAGCAAGATCCTCTGGCCTTTCTGGCAGCCTGGAGATCCGTTTTTCCAGATGCCTTCCAGCCATTCAGCATGAGTATTAAACTTTTATGCTGTGTCCATTTTCTCTTCAACAGCACATACTAATGTTAATACATACAGGAAAAATAAAACAAAAGAAGAGAAATAAAACACAATCAGCATGTTAACCATATTAATTTAACTGTGGAAGACAAATTTGGGAAACAGAAACCAATCACATTTCTTTTAAGTAGTATAGGAATACAACAAGGACTCTCTTTTATGTCCAAGATTTGAAGAATTATTGCTGTAGTTTATTCTATTTGTGCATGTGTTGGTCATGTCCAACTCTTTGCAACCCCGTGGCCTGTAGCCTGCCAGGCTCCTATGTCCATGGAATTCTCCAGGCAAGAGTACTGCAGTGGGTTGCCATTTCCTCCTCCAGGGGATCTTCCTGGCCCAGGGATAGAACTTGTGTCTCTTGCATCTCCTGAATTGGCAGGTGGATTCTTTACCAACCGTGCCACCTGGAATTCCTGGTTTTTTCTATTAGAAAGTCTAATTCTACTGAGGGTCAAAATAGAGGAGGAAGGGAAAGCAGAAGGAGGAAGAAGAAGGAGAAGGATGAGGAGGAAGACACCCCAAAGGAAGCAGAGCTAAAGTGGGGCTGCCCACCCACAGTCAACAGGAGAGTTGACTCATCTACAAATCAATGCCCCCTGGGCCTACACTGCACAGATTCAGGAAAATGTGACCAGGAAGCTGCTTGTCCTGTGGCTTTCAGTGTTCCTGCCTGTGTCAGCAAAGCCTTCCTTCCTGCCAACCCAGACAAAGGGGACAGACCAGCAGAGCACTGGCTGAGGGCCGAGTCTTTAGCCAGATGTAGGACAGACTCATGTCCTTTTCAATGCAAGAAATAAAAGAGATTTCTCCAGAAGACTTAGGATCTTGAAGAGAGATCAAGCTCAGATTTGTTTACTTGTTGATTTGGCAAATATGGTCAAATGCCCACTACTGTGCCAGTCCCCAGCTGCCGAGGCTATAGGAATGAATGAGACATAGTTCCTTACTACCAGGAGTCCACAGGAGATAGACACAGAAAAAGGTAATCCAGGCTTTGATGGGTGAAATGCAAAATGCCCTGGAATACACGGGAGCCCTGACAGGTGGATACTGAAGCAGGGACCCCGAGGGTGAACTAACTGCTGTTAGCCAGGTGAATGAAAAGGGGGAGGGTGTTCCAGAAGGAGGGAGCCCCATGTAACCTGGAGGTAAGAAAAGCAGGAGCTTTGGAAAATCACAAGCCAGTCAGACTTGGGTTTAACTCCAGTTCTTGAACCTCTTTGGGTCTGTTTCCTTATCTAAAAAAGAAGATAGGTTTTACCATCTTAGAGTGTCACTTGCAAACTAAAAGTGATAACATATATAATCCCACTACGAACAGACTGTACTCAGGCTCCCCTGAACTTTTTTCAGTGAGGTCTATTTCCATGTTTCTCTCTTCATTTTGCAGTTTTAGCAAGAATCCTGATAAATCAGTTTAACCAGAATTCCTTGTCCTTCAGATCTGATCACCCTTGATGTCAATCCAGCCCCTCATCCTCCCCCATCCCCTAGGTCACCATCTGACCGCCCAGCCTGCTTTCAGGAAGAATCTCCTTAGGTCAATTTATGAACAATCTCCCCCCTTACCCTGCTCCCTGACTATAAATTCCCACTTGCGGTATTGGGAGTTGAGCTCAGTCTCCTTCCCTCACTGCAAAATTCCACCCCAGTGGTTATTACTTGCTATAACAGCCCTTCTCTTGAATAAAGTCCTCCTTTATTATGCTTTGTGCTTCCCAGCTGGCTCACTGGTAAAGAATCTGTCTGCCAATGCAGGAGACAAGAGTTTGATCCCTGGTTTGGGAAAATCCCCTGGAGAAAGAAATAGCAACCCACTCCAGTATTCTTAACTGGGAAATCCATGGAGAGAGGAGCCCAGCAGTCTACAGTCTATGAGAGTGAGAAAGAGTCAGACATGACTTAGAGACTAAACAGCAACAAAACCATGCTTTAACAAGAGGCATTGAATTTTTTTTCTTTAATACTACTAGTGTTTGACACATAATGAATATTCTTTCCCTGCCTATCCCTTCTCTGTTCCTCATCCCCACCCCCAAACACAGGATTTTTGTAACTTGACAGATTTGTTTCAAAGCAAAAAGATTCTCTAATCCACCAGGGAAGGAAAAAGAGGATCTTTGTGTCCACATTTTGCCTCTATAGAGTCTCACACACAGAATGCATATGGAGCAAGAGGAGTAAAATTCTCAATAATGCTTTTTCACTATTTTAATATGCATAATGAGACAAATAACCATGCAGATTTAAAAAGCTATTCCCATACATGCTTTTATAAGCTTTTAAAAATATAAATTTTACTAGAGTATTTTACAGGATATTATATTTTTTTTATTCACTTTGGATTTCTAACCTTTACTTACTAATTCAGTTCAGTTCAGTCACTCAGTCATGTCCAGCTCTTTGCGACCCCATGAATCGCAGCACGCCAGGCCTCCCTGTCCATCACCAACTCCTGGAGTTCACTCAAACTCATGTCCATCTAGTTGGTGATGCCATCCAGCCATCTCATCCTCTGTCGTCCCCTTCTCCTCCTGCCCCCAATCCCTCCCAGCATCAGAGTCTTTTCCAGTGAGTCAACTCTTCGCATGAGGTGGCCAAAGTATTGGAGTTTCAGCTTCAGCATCAGTCCTTCCAAAGAACACCCAGGACTGGTCTCCTTTAGAATGGACTGTTTGGATCTCCTTGCAGTCCAAGTGACTCTCAAGAGTCTTCTCCAACACCACAGTTCAAAAGCATCAATTCTTCGGCGCTCAGCCTTCTTCACAGTCCAACTCTCACATCCATACATGACCACTGGAAAAACCATAGCCTTGACTAGATGGACCTTTGTTGGCAAAGTAATATCTCTGCTTTTGAATATGCTATCTAGGTTGGTCATAACTTTCCTTTCAAGGAGTAAGCATCTTTCAATTTCATGGCTGCAATCACCATCTACAGTGATTTTGGAGCCCAGAAAAATAAAGTCTGCCACTGTTTCCAGTTTCCCCATCTATTTCCCATAAAGTGATGGGACCAGATGCCATGATCTTAGTTTTCTGAATGTTGAGATTTAGCCCAACTTTTTCACTCTCCTCTTTGACTTTCATCAAGATTATCTACATTTAAAAACAATAGAAGTAACTAAAACTTTGAAACCTTTCAAAGAAGTAGAGAATACAATTTTGTTATGGGAAGCTCAAAGCCAGCTTCCCAAACCCTGCCAATCCATGGCTGAATAACCTGTTTGAGGTCAGTGGTTACCAAAGTCAGCAGAAAACATTTTATGTTTTTTTATTACATTTTATGTATTTTTATGTATTTTAAAGTGCCCCAGCCTTTTCCAAAAGACAACTGATAGATCAAAGAACCAGTTTTCTTACAGGGAGAACATCACAGAACAGAAGTAAAATGAAACAAGTTCTCTCCTTAAAGTGAATTTGCAGTGCCCCAACTTCAGAACTTCTTACAGATTTACTATGAAGTTAGCATAAATGCTTTAGTCCATTCAAGAACAGACAATAATAACAATTTATTCCTTTTAGCTTTGATTCTATCCCCAATCAAGGAAAGCCCACAAAACACAAATATTAAGTTTCATTATTCTGGTTTTTTTTTTTTTCTAAAAAATGTTGATTTCAAGATCAACATGGAAAAGCTGAACCTTTTGCAATAAAAGGAACTACTCAGTACTTTGTCCTTTGTTGCTTGGCAACTAAAGGCTATAAATGGATTTTATGATTATAAAGGCTCTAGAATTAATGTGAACATGTAAAAGTTGTAATAACTCCATGGGGACAGAAGTATTACTTTGAAAAAAAAATGTATGTAGCTTTTACTCGTTCTTGTTTCAAAATAAATAGAATAATTTTGTTCCTTCACACTTGTAAATGCTATAATTAAAAATCAATAACTATCATTTACCTCATCATTTCAATATTTTATCATTAATGCTCACAACCCCAAGAGGTAGGTGTTATTATCCCCATTTCACAGATGGAGAAAACTAAAACTTTAAAATGTTAACTTAGGGGACTTCCCTGCTGATCCAATGGCTAAGACTCTGAGTTCCCAAGGCAGGGGGCCTGGGTTCAATCCCTGGTCAGAAAACTAGATCCCGCATGCCACAACTAAGCGTTCACATACCACAGCTAAAGACCTCGCATGCCTCAATAAAGATTGAATGCCTCAGCTAAGAACTGACACAGCAAATTTTTTTTAAAGTTGAGATGACTTTAAAAAAATGAAAAATAAAGAGTATAAATAGTATGATCCTAATAAACACACCACAAGATCAACACCAAAATGTGAAGAGCTGTTATCACTAAATGGTGTGATTAACAGTGATAACTATTTCTTATTTTAGGTTATCTGTCTTTCCCACAACTGTCCATGTATTCAATGCTTAGCTCCCAAGAAATTGTGGAGTCTTCAGGAAGGTGACTTCTAACTCCCAAGTTGAGAAGTTTGACATCAATAACACCAAAGAAAGTGGTGGAGTCTCTGCTCAGAAGCATTTGTCTGAGTAATTTTGTTCCAGGATTCCCTAGAGTTGCTAATAACGCTGGCAGGTCTCAAATGTAGGATGTGTGCGGTGACAGAAGTTAGCTCTGACCTAGTTATAGCACATTTTAAATTCTAATAAAATCGCCTTCACCTTGGGGATCCCAGAATGAAAGAATAAAGGATTTTTTTTTCTTAATGGCAGCAAGCCCATACTTCTTTGTTCTGGATGCTTCATGATAAGGTAACATAGTTTCTAACCACTTTCCAGCATCAGATAGAAGTGTTCAGATAATTATAAGCTGCTTGAATTATCTGGGTGGTTCTTCTTGTCCTTGATGTGTTCTTGTTCCCAGTCTCCTGAAAAGTCTATACTGTTTCCGAACAGAAACAGAGGCGATCTCATCAATAAACAAGGAGCTCCTATCTCCGTGTGATAATTTCAGAAATACTAGGATGCAACATGATGTCTAAAATTCCACCATGAGAGATCAACCAAACCTACCCTTAGAGAAGGTAATCTTTTTGATTCATTTGATCAAAACAACTGTGTTCTATGAAAGTACATTGGAAACAAAATGCTTTAGAGATGTCAGGTGGCATCAGATCTTTCACCATTTGTACCTTCTGTGCAAACTCAGGTTTTATTGGGACAGAAGGAAGAGGGAATAAGGATGCTAGTTTGTGAGAGGTGAGAAAGTGGTGGTCCTAAAGTGAATGAAAGACAAAGATTGAGAGACTGGTCAAAGACACCCTTTACCCGCAAGACTCTTCGCCAGGGCCAGCCCTCTACACTGCATTCAGTTGCTCAGAGCTTCTGATTCCAACCACAGGAATTCAGAAACATCAACCAATCAGAGTTGGTTTCACTTTTGGAGAAGTAATATACAGGAATCACTTGAGACATTTATGACTTTACCTTTGGTAATAATGGAATCTGAGGCTTTCCACCAACCGGCAGCATTTTGTATAATCTGCCTCTGTTTTATTCACTGAACCTTTATGCTGTGTGTGTGTTAGTCACTCAGTTGGGCCTGACTCTTTGAGGCCCCATGGACAGTCGCCCACCAGGCTCCTTTGTCGATGGGATTTTCTAGGCAAGAATACTGCAGTGGGTTGCCATTCCCTTCTCCAGGGGATCTTCCCAATGCAGGGATCAAACCTGCATCTCCTGCATTGCAAGCAGATTCTTTATCATATGCTAGTTTTTCTTCTTCTCATATCTGAACTTACTAGATGTGCCTAACCTAGAGTTTAAACTACTGAGTAGAATAATCTTCATCCATTTATTCTATAAGTATTTCTGTCTACTGTATGCTGACACCATATAGGCACTTTTCCAAGCTACATTTCTCTTGTCTCAACAATTCTCCCAACGCCTTGGAGACTTGATGACTTTGACGCCTTTCTAGACGCCTTTCTAGATGTTCTATCTGGGGTCAGTCCCTTGAGTCACTGCTTTTCTGCTCCAGAGTTTTCAGCATTTTCTTCACTTCCAAGAAAACTTAGCACCTCCATAATAATCCTGTACAACTCACGTGTAGCAGATGTTTTTGCCTAAATCCCTACCACCCTACTTTAATAATAGGTAATTAGAAATTTAAATCTTAAGCAGAGAGAGGAGGGCAGGAAATATATTGACGCTTGTTTGACAGCAGCTTCCTGCAGGGCCTGTTCTTCCTCTTAGTTCTCAGGAGCTGTTCAGTGCTTCCCGCACATGCACAGCTTCTGCTTCTAGGAGATACCTTTCAACCCTCAAACTTCAATAGGTGAGTAGGAGTTTCTTCAGCTAGTTTCCATCTTCTGCTTTTCCATGTGATTCACTCTTAGGAGACTCGGCCCTCCATGTCTGCGAGTCACACATTTGCAGATTTCAACCAACCAAGGATGGAAAATATTTGGGAAAAAAGATCCCAGAAAGTTCCACAAAGCAAAACTTGATTTTGCCACATTCTAGCAACTACTCACATAGTATTTACCTTGTACTGGGTATTATAAATAATCTATAGATTATTTAAAGTATGATGTACATAAGTTAATATGCAAATACTATTGCCATTTTATATAAGAGACTTGAGCATTTGTGGATTTTGGTATCAGAGGGACTGGATACTGAAGGACAACTGTATGTAGTTTTTCCATTTCTGCTCAGTCAGGGCAGGAATCTCCTCTTTATTTCATGATAAGCCAACAAGCATTTGAGAACCTACTTCCAGACCCTGTGAAGAGGATGAGCTAAATAGCTTCTCACCAACTTAGAAAATTTCTTCTTAAAGATTAAATTAATGAACTATAAAATATTCTCAAATTAGCTTTTATAAACTAAAAGCTAGTTTAAAATGATTCCCACGGGAAATAAAAGATGAATCTTGATATCATAGTAGTCCAAAAGAAATACCCATAGGGAAACAAATTTAGAATGTAAGGTCACAGCTATCAAAATGAGTGAAATAAACTGAGGGATGGGATATAACATACTTTATGTCATATTCATTTTTTACCCAGGAAGTTGTAAGAATTAAATGAGATAATGGTGTAAAGTGAATGGAATAGTACTTCAGTTCAGTTCAGTCACTCAGTTTTGTCCGACTCTTTGTGACCCCATGAATCGCAGCACGCCAGGCCTCCCTGTCCATCACCAGCTCCCGGAGTTCACCCAAACTCATGTCCATCGAGTCGGTGATGCCATCCAGCCATCTCATCCTCTGTCGTCCCCTTCTCCTCCTGCCCCCAATCCCTCCCAGCATCAGAGTCTTTTCCAGTGAGTCAACTCTTCGCATGAGGTGGCCAAAATATTGGCATTTCGGTTTTAGCATCAGTCCTTCCAAAGAAATCTCAGGACTGATTTCCTTTAGGATGGACTGATTGGATTTCCTTGCAGTTCAAGGGACTCTCAAGAGTCTTCTCCAACACCACAGCTCAAAAGCAACAATTCTTAGGCGCTCAGCTTTCTTCACAGTCCAACTCTCACATCCATACATGACTACTAGAAAAACCATAGCCTTGACTAGATGGACCTTTGTTGGCAAAGTAATGTCTCTGCTTTTGAATATGCTGTCTAGGTTGGTCATAACTTTCCTTCCAAGGAGTAAGAGTTTTTTAATTTTATGGCTGCAATCACCATCTGCAGTGATTTTGGAGCCCAGAAAAATAAAGTCTGCCACTGTTTCCCCATCTATTTCCCGTGAAGTGATGGGACCAGATGCCATGATCTTAATTTTCTGAATGTTGAGCTTTAAGCCAACTTTTTCACTCTCCTCTTTCACTTTCATCAAGAGGCTTTTTAGTTCCTCTTCACTTTCTGCCATAAGGGTTAAGACGCCTAGTAAATGTTCAGTAAACATTATTAATCTGGTTTGAATTTAAGATAAAACAAAATCTAAGTTAACTAACTTAAAACTTGGCAAGTGTTAAAGGATATATATTTTTAAAGATAAAATCATGACTTAAACAAATAAAAGATGAACACATGTCAAAGATTTTTATTTACTTAATTAAGGAAATTAAGATGTTAGAACTGTTTCAAGGAATATTCAAACAGCCGATCTAGATCTAGGTATCTAGAAAGATGAACAAAGATAGATAGATGGATAGATAGATCTATATAGGTATATAGATAGATAAGCAGATAGATAATCTAAGTCTAGCTATGCTATGGAATGAATTTAATAATAATTGGAAACTTGGGTTTTACTGAAACTGTTGTTGTTTAGTTGCTCAGTCGTGTCTGACTACTTTTGCAACCCCGTGGACTGTAGCCCGCCAGGCTCCTCTATCCATGGGATTTCCCAGGCAAGAGTATTGGAGCAAGTTGCCATTTCCTACTCCGCTGAAACTCTACTGAAACTATTGATCCCCAAAAGGAGATAATTGATTTACATATCTATAGACAAAATTCATTGCATTGATATCAATCATCTACAATTTACAGAGTTTCAGAATAGCTCTAAAACAGTAAAAGGTGAAAATCCCATAGAATTTGATAGCCCAGAGGACATGATGCAGGCATAGTTTTCTTTTTTTTTTTTTTTTAATTTTATTTTATTTTTAAACTTTACATAACTGTATTAGTTTTGCCAAATATCAAAATGAATCCGCCACAGGTTTTCTGTGGAAGATACCCAGTAATCTTTTTTTCATCCATGTCAATGTCTTTTACAATTTTTCTTTATGCAAAAAAGAGACTCTAACAGAAGAGTTTTGCAGAATTAAATCCAATGCCCTTTATTTAAGATAACCTATGACATAGTACATTCCAAGTTTGAAGCACTGAGATAATAAAGAAGAAACTAAAAATCTCAATAGTCCTACTGCTAAGAGATAACTACTCTAATACTTGTAGTGTAATCATCCAGTTTTACCATGTATATGTGCATGTGTGTATATATAGTATATGTGCATGCATATGTGTATATATAGTAACTCTTTTCAGGTCAATTTAAATAAACTCTGTTCTAGAAATATATATATATATAATTATAATATACCAATTTTTAACCCATGTTTCTGCTTTACATCATTAATATTTTCCTTATCATCATCATTTTTACTAACTATAAAATATTCCATTATATAAAAGAACTATAATATTTTTAACTAATTCACCACTACTATAAGTTGTAATCAATTTTTGGTTGTTATACATAAAATAATGTGCCTCTCCTCTGACAACTTTTCTCTTGCAGTGATATCAGCTTTATTAAAAAAACAAATATTTCACATAATATCTGAGCTTCCAGTGGATGTTGGGATCCCTGGAGAATGTGATCCACCTCTTCTGCTTTAGTTGATGGGACTACTTATTGCATCATTGGCAGGCAATAAAATGAGGCTTGCCAGTTGCCTAGAACCACTCTTTGTTCTTGTCATTTTCCTGAGACACACAGTAAAGATTTAGCATAATCAGCATGAACTCTGACGTTCAAGGTCATTTAATTCACAATGATATTGGCAGTCCAGATACTTTTTAATACAAAAGTGTTCATAAGGAAAAATATATTATTTAGGATTCAGTTTATTAGAATGAAGAGTTTGAGGAAATGAAAAATTAGCTTTCAGGTGGGTAACAAATTAAGAAAACTTTTCTTGTTTTTCAGACCTTAGTTTTTTATATGAGACTGCACATGGACGGAGGAGCCTGGTGGGCTGCAGTCCATGGGGTCGCTAAGAGTCAAGACACGACTGAGCAACTTCACTTTCACTTTTCACTTTCATGCACTGGAGAAGGAAATGGCAACCCACTCCAGTGTTCTTGCCTGGAGAATCCCAAGGACAGGGGAACCTGGTGGGCTGCCGTCTCTGGGGTCGCACAGAGTCAGACACGACTGAAGTGACTTAGCAGCAGCAGCAGCAGCACTTAATTGGAAGGTGATATATAAACAGGAGAACAACATATAACTGGCCCTCCTCATGAGAATAGCATATCCAATTTTGCTGTCCTCATTCTAAGGAATATCTGAGAAAGGAAATCATAATCTAAGGGAAATTCTTCAAAGCTCTACAGGCTTCAAAGAGGTGATTGTTGGACTTGGCACACAGTCAGTGATAGATATTTGCTGAATAGGTAATAAAAAATTGACAACCAGCCCTGTGATTTTCAAGGGGAGGGGAATCACTTAAATAACTAGTACTATTTTTTTATTTCAAAATTCACCATCTTTTCAATCTATTCATTCAAAGATAATGTAAGAAAACACTGACCATTTTATTCTCTTTCCATGGAGAAATTATTCCTCCCCAGTTAAAAAGTCTCCAAAAGGAGCCCAAGTTTAGTTTGGGCTAAGAAAGATACAATAATAAGATTTTTGTAACCAGCTATAGAGAGGATTTGTGGAAACTATATCCCCAAAAACTTCAGAAAATAGCATGAACAAGGACAACGTAGTGACCCTATAGATATGATAGCACCACCAAAAAACAGGTAGACCAGATGAACTTTTCAGGTTTTCTCCAGCTCTGGAATAAAACTAGGTAGGTTTTGTGCTTTTAGAAAATGAATGGTTTCTCTAAAATAAAGCAGATATAACTGTAGCTCGGAGCTTTCTACTCTATTCAAATGAAAGTTGCATAGGATATAAAATCAGGCGACAACAATTGAGCCACATTATTGTACCTACTGTGTGACCCAAGTGGACATATTGACTTGGACACTGTCGGAGATAGAATATAACGAGATAGATTATAGATCTAGAGTAACACAATACTTCTCTAGGTCCTATATTTTTCTTGCCCCATCTGGCAAAATTCAAGCCATTGGACCTACTGAACTGTGCTAATGCCTTCTGACAGTGACCTAGAATCTCACTGTTTCTCTGGTAGAAACACTCTTTAGTGTTTGACACAATATGGTCATTCAACTTTTAAACGTCTATTATTTGTCAGGCACTTTACTAATCACAAGAAATGCCAAAAGCACTTTCTCAATATGCTGCTAACTGCCCTTGGGATTCTGTGAGTGAGCAGGTCTGCCCTCAATTATTCTCATACTCTCTCCTGGGAAATACCTGGAAATGTGCAAACGCTCTGGCCACATTTCCTGTTCCATGGAAGTCCGAGCATGGCTAACTGATAAGGAACTCTAGCTGCACTAGTGTGCAGCCTCCCAGTGGCTCCCTAAAAGATGGCACAAGAAGGCAAGGCCTTGCTGACATTTCCAGTGGCCCCATCATGAGAATATCAACCCAACTAAATATGAGAAGTGCTACCGCCATTTCAGGTTTTTAGAAAAAAGAAAATCTGTGAAACCATGTCATATAGTAAGCCTCCCCTTGGGGAGAAAGATACTTACCCTCAAAAACAAATCATCACTCAATAGTTACATATTTTTTAAGTGTTATGAAAAACACAGATGGGAATGGGGAAAGAGGTGCTTCTTTGCTGTTAGGCTGTTTTGTATTTAATTATACCAAGAGAAAAATTGTCTTAGTAAACTTTTACGTTTTTGTTGTGCTATATTCAATAATTTTAGAAGAAAAGTAGTATCTTATTTAGAAGTAAGTAGTAAGTATCTTTCTAGCTTTATGAAACATAGGGATTGGAAAAAAATCTAGCATAGGACAGAGACAAATTCTAGTACCATAGGAATGCTGACATCTTGATTCTTTTAATAACGAAGCTATAAGATGGAAATCCTGAATATTCAAAAATCACTATCTACACCACTGATTTTTTGCTACAAACACAACAAACAAACCTGAACTTCTGACTTTAGAACAGTTAGTACAATTACATTTCTTTGAAAGCCAAGATTAAGTGAATTCCAAAAAGGTGAAACAGTGATTGTAAGCAATGTCATCTCCCAGGTGTTGAAAACAGGTCTCTTACCTTCAAAGAACTGTTGGAGGGCCTCGTTTTCGCCTACCACATCCATGGTACTGTGGTCTCGGTTGTTACTTCCTCCTGGAACAACTACCAGATCTCAGGAATGAAGTTGCTCTCCTCTTGGCTCGAAGCCTATGAATGCTCTTGAAAATTTTTCATTTTCTTTTTATTGGAGTGAAGCATCTCTTCAGCCATTGAACTGTGCCCAAAAAGATGGTCAAGTTTTCAAATGTGATTATAAAGCCAGAAGGATCTGCAAGCACGCAGAAGGAAAATTCATGAAGAGGGAAGTGGTAGCAAGTCCATCTATCTTACTGTAGGGAACTGCTTCTACTCTGCCTTTTGTCTTTGTTTTAAAGACCTTTGTCCTCAGTGACACATGTAATTACATAAATGGGCAATAAATACATAGTCTTATCTCCTATGTGTCCTTTTACACCAATATATTTATATCTCTGCTTCTATCAACCAGAGCAATTTAGCTACAACTAAGCAAAGATACAGCTGATTTTTTCTTTTTACCTAGAGAAAGGGGGCAAATAATTATAATCACTTTCATAGACATGAAGACTTGTGAAAAAGAAAAGTTAGGGTTTGTTAAATATTTCCATATCTACCCATAGTGCAAACTTAAACTCCTTAATACACACCTAGTCCATTTCCTCCAGCGTATTTCCTTAGAAAGTATAAGCCATAAAATATGAGAAGTCCCTCTAATGAGCAATAGAACTTTATTTCTGATTTTGTAATTCTTACAACTAAGTACATGACTGACTGTTAGCTGGTTTTATTCCTAAATATAAAGTTATACCCAAATAACTGTTTTGTTTTCATTGCTTAGCTATTAACTTATTATTAGATAAAAAAGAATATAGTTAGGAAATTAAACCAGGTCTTTTGGCTTCTTCCTTTTTCCCTAAGTTTATTTTGAAAGTTTTTAACCTATAGAAAAACTGAAGGAATAGTACAATGAAGTACCCTATATTCTTCAGCTAGATTTAGTAATTACTAATATTTTCCCTTATTGTTCACTTAAGAAAGGCTTCTTAAGTGAACAATGCAAAGAAACAGAGGAAAACAATAGAATGGGAAAGACTAGAGATCGATTCAAGAAAATTAGAGATACCAAGGGAACATTTCACGCAAAGATGGGTAAAAGGACAGAAATAATACGTACCTAACAGAAGCAGAAGATATTAATAAGAAGTGAAAGAATACACAGAACTACAGAAAAAAAAACTCTTAATGACGTGGAAACCACAATGGTGTGATCACTCACCTAGAGCCAGACATTCTAGAGTGTGAAATCAAGTGAGCCTTAGGAAGCATTATTATGAACAAAGCTGGTGGAGGTGATGGAATTCCGGCTGAGCTATTTCAAATCTAAAAGATGATTCTGTTAAAGTGTTGTACTCAATATGCCAAAAAATTTGAAAAACACAATGGCCACAGGACTGGAAAAGGTCAGTTTTCATTCTAATCCCAAAGAAGGGCAATGGCAAAGAATGTTCAAACTACTGCACAATTTGCACTCATTTCACATACTAGCAAGATAATGCTCAAAATCCTTCAAGCAGACTTCAACAGTATGTGAACCAAGAATTTCCAGATATACAAGCTGGATTTAGAAAAGGCAGAGGAACCAGAGATCAAACTGCCAACATCTGTTGGATCATAGAAAAAAAATCAAGGGAATTCAGAAAAACAGCTATTTCTGCTTCATTAACTACACTAAAACCTTTCACTGTGTGGATCACAACAAACTGTGGAAAATTCTTAAAGAGATGGGAATACCAGAACACCTTACCTGCCTCCTGAGAAATCTGTATGCAGGTCAAGAAGCAACAGTTAGAACCAGACATTGAAAAACGGACTGGTTCCAAATTGGAAAAGGAGTACCTTAAGGCTGTATATAGAAAACTAACCAATCTGATCACATGGACCACAGCCTTGTCTAACTCAATGAAACTAAGAGCCATGCCATATAGGGCCACCCAAGATGAATGGGTCATGGTGAAGAGTTCTGACAAAATGTGGTCCACTGGAGAAGGGAAGGGCAAACCACTTCAGTATTCTTGCCTTAGAGAACCCCATGAACTGTATGAAAAGGCAAAATGATAGGATACTGAAAGAGAAACTCCCCAGGTCAGCAGGTGCCCAATATGCTACTGGAGATCAGTGGAGAAATAACTCCAGAAAGAACGAAGGGATGGAGCCAAAGCAAAAACAATACCCAGTTGTGGTTGTGACTGGTGATAGAAGCAAGGGCTGATGCTGTAAAGAGCAATATTGCATAGGAACCTGGAATGTCAGGTCCATGAATCAAGGCAAATTGGAAGTGGTCAAACAGGAGATGGCAAGAGTGAACATCAACATTCTATGAATCAGAAAACTAAAATGGACTGGAATGGGTGAAGTTAACTCAGATGACCATTATATCTACTATTGTGGGCAAGAATCCCTTAGAAGAAATGGAGTAGCCATCATAGTCAACAAAAGAGTCCGAAATGCAGTACTTGGATGCAATCTCAAAAACGACAGAATGATTTCTGTTCATTTCCAAGGCAAACCATTCTGTATCATGGTAATCCAAGTCTATGCCCTGACCAATAATGCTGAAGAAGCTGAAGCTGAACAGTTCTATGAAGACCTGCAAGACCTTCTAGAACTAACACCCCAAAAAGATGTCCTTTTCATTATAGGGGACTGTAATGCAAAAGTAAGAAGTCAAGAAACACCTGGAGTAACAGGCAAATTTGGCCTTGGAGTACAGAATGAAGCAGGGCAAAGGCTCATAGAGTTTTGCCAAGAGAACCCACTGGTCATAGCAAACACCCTCTTCCAGCAACACAAGAGAAGACTCTACACATGGACATCACCAGATGGTAAATAGCAAAATCAGATTGATTACATTCTTTGCAGCCAACGATGGAGAAGCTCTATACAGTCAGCAAAAATAACAATGTGAGCTGACTATGGCTTGGATCATGAACTCCTTATTGCCAAATTCAGACATAAACTGAAGTAGGGAAAACCACTAGACCATTCAGGTATGACCTAAATCAAATCCCTTATGATTATACAGTGGAAGTGAGAAATAGATTTAAGAGACTAGATCTGATAGACAGAGTGCCTGATTAACTATGGACAGAGGTTCATGACATTGTACAGGAGACAGGGATCAAGACCATCCCCCAGAAATGCAAAAAAGCAAAATGGCTGTCTGAGGAGGCCTTACAAATAGCTGTGAAAAGAAGAGAAGTGAAAACCAAAGGAGAAAAGGAAAGATATACCCATTTGAATGCAAAGTTCCAGAGAATAGCAAGGAGAAATAAGAAAGCCATCCTCAGTGATCAGTGCAAAGAAATAGAGGAAAACAATAGAATGGGAAAGACTAGAGATCTCTTCAAGAAAATTAGAGATACCAAGGGAACATTTCATGCAAAGATGGGCACAATAAAGGACATAAATAGTATGAATTTAACAGAAGCAGAAGATATTAAGAAGAGGTAGCAAGAATACACAGAAGAACTATACAAAAAAGATCTTCACAACCCAGATAATCACGATGGTATGATCACTAACTTAGAGCCAGACATCCTGGAATGCGAAGTCAAGCAGGCCTTTGGAAACATCACTACAAACAAAACTAGTGGAGGTGATGGAATTCCAGTTGAACTATTTCAAATCCTGAAAGATGATGTTGTGAAAGTGTTGCACTCAATATGCCTGCAAATTTGGAAGACTCAGCAGTGGCCACAGGACTGGAAAAGGTCAGTTTTCATTCCAATCCCAAAGAAAGGCAATGCCAAAGAATGCTCAAACTACCGCACAACTGCACTCTTCTCACACACTAGTAAAGTAATGCTCAAAATTCTTCAAGCCAGGCTTCAGCAACACATGAACCGTGAATTTCCAGATGTTCAAGCTGGTTTTAGAAAGGCAGAGGAACCAGAGATCAAATTGCCAATATCCACTGGATTATCAAAAAAGCAAGAGAGTTCCAGAAAACCATCTATTTCTGCTTTATTGACTATGCCAAAGCCTCTGACTGTGTGGATCACTACAAACCGTGGAAAATTCTGAAAGAGATAGGAAAACCAGACCACCTGACCTGCCTATTGAGAAATTTATTGCAGGTCAGGAAGCAACAGTTAGAACTGGACTTTGGACCATAGACTGCTTCCAAACAGGGAAAGGAGTACGTCAAGGCTGTATATTGTCACCCTGCTCATTTAATTTATATGCAGAGTACAGTATGCAAAATGCCAGGCTGGAGGAAGCACAAGCTGGAATCAAGATTGCCAGGAGAAATATCAATAACCACAGATATGCAGATGACATCACACTTATGGCAGAAAGCGAAGAACTAAAGAGCCTCTTGATAAAAGTGAAAGAAGAGAGTGAAAAAGTTGGCTTAAAGTTCAACATTCAGAAAACTAAGATCATGGCATCAGATCCCATAACTTCATGGCAAATAGACCGGGAAATAGCAGAAACAGTGACAAGACTGTATTTTGGGGGGCACCAAAATCACTGCAGATGGAGACTGCAGTTATGAAGTTAAAAGATGTTTACTCCTTGGAAGAAAAGTTATGACCAACCTAGACAGCAAAATAAAAGCACAGACATTACTTTGCCAACAAAGGTCTGTCCAGTCAAAGCTATGGTTTTTCTAGTAGTCATGTATGATGTGAGAGTTGGACTATAAAGAAAGCTGAGTGCCGAAGAATTGACACTCTTGAACTGTAGTGTTGGAGAAGACTCTTGAGAGTCCCTTGGCCTGCAAGGAGATGCAACCAGTCCATCCTAAAGGAAATCAATCCCGAATATTCACAGGAACGACTGATATTGAAGCTGAAACTCCAATATTTTGGCCACCTGATGCAAAGAACTGACTCATCAAAAAGACCCTGAAGTTGGGAAAGATTGAAGGCAGTAGGAGAAGGAGATGTCAGAGGATGAGATGGTTGGATGGCATCACCAACTCAATGGACATGCATTTGAGTAAACTCCAGGAGTTGATGATGGAGGGAGGCCTCACATGCTGCAATCCGTGGGGTCGCAAAGAATCAGACATGACTGAGCGACTGAACTGAACTGAACTGAAGGCTGTATATTGTCATCCTGGTTATTTAACTTATATGCAGGATACATCATGTGAAATGCCAGGATGGATGAAGCACAAGCTGGAATAAAGACTGCAGGGAGAAATATCAATAACCTCAGTTATGCAGATGACACCTCCCTTATGGCAAAAAGCAAAGAGGAACTAAAGAGCCTCTTGATGAAGGTGAAAGAGGAGACTGAAAAAGCTGGCTTAAAACTGAACATTCAAAAAACGAAGATCATGGCATCCAGTCCCATCACTTCATGGCAAATAGATGGGAAAACAATGGAAACAGTGACAGACTTTATTTTCTTGGGCTCCAAAATCACTGCAGATTGTGACTGCAGCCATGAAATTAAAAGATGTTTGCTCCTTGGAAGAAAAGCTATGACAAACTTAGACACATATTAACAAGTAGAAACATCACTTTGCCAACAAAGGTCCGTCTAGTGAAAGCTATGGTTTTGCCAGTAGTCATGTATCAATGTGAGAGTTGGACCATAAAGAAAGCTGAGTGCCAAAGAATTTATGCTTTTGAACTGTGGTGTTGGAGAAGACTCTTGAGAGTCCTTTGAACAGCATGGAGTTCAAACCAGTCAATCCGAAAGGAAATCTGTCCTGAAGACACATTGGAAGGAGTGATGCTAAAGCTGAAGCTCCAATACTTCGGCCACCTGATGCAAAGAGCCAACTCATTGGAAAAGACCCTGATGCTGAGCAAGATGGAAGGCAGGTGGAGAAGGGGATGACAGAGGATGAACTGATTGGATGGTATCACCATTTCAATGGACATGAGTTTGAGCAAACTCAAGGAAATAGTGAAGGACAGGGAAGCTGGCGTGCTGCAGTCCATGGGGTTGCAAAGAGTCAGACATGACTGAGTGGCCAAACAACAACAAAATTTTTCCCACTTTTGCTTTCTCTCTCTCTCTTGCTCTCTCTCTCTCTCTCTCTCTCTATATATATATATATATATACACATATATATATATCTTGCTATATATCTCTCTCTCTCTTGTGTATATATATACACACACACACACACACATATATATATACACGTATACTTTTTCTGGCTGAGCCATTTGAAAATAAGTTGCTGACATCGTTATTTCATTCAGAAATAACTCTGTATATGTCTCCTAACAAATAAGGATATTTTCCCACATAAATCATGATATTATTGTTACTATTATTATTGTACCCAAGAAATGTCATATCAATTTAATACTAATGTTTTGTATATAATTCCCATGATTGTGCCAAAACTATCTTTTATGATTTTTTGTCTTATCGAGGATCCAAGGAAGGTTATACATTACCTTTGGTTATGCGTTTCTTAAAATATAGAACACTCTCCTTGTCATTTTTATTGGTTGGTTTTTATAAGACTGACACTTGTTTAACAGTCCTGGTGTATTGTCGGATAGAATGTCCCACATTTTGAATTTGTCATATTATTTCATTTTTGTAAGAATTGGCAGGGGTGATGAGTATGATTCTTAATAAGTATTTTCAAACTTCACAAATATAAACTGTTAAAACAAAAGAATTAATTTTATCCTGGAGAAAGAAAGTGAGGCCTAGAATCTTGTATCTTTAAGGATATCTTAAGGACATATCTCTAAGGACAAGTCATCAAGTTCTTCAAGAAATAGATTTTCTATTTGAAACAAATAGAAAACTTGTGCTAAACTCTCTGTTAGGTGCAAAAAATAAAAAGATGTGTAAATTATGGTCCCTGCCTCCCTAGGCTTAAATGCAGGGCATGAGAAAAATACAAGGAACTGTAATTCAAGGCAGAGTCTGATAAGAGCAGGGGAAAACATCCCAAGAGAACAGAGGCAGGACAGATTAATTTCATCTGAAGGGACTTGTAAAAGTGTCATAAAGAGCTAGGATTTGAAGAGACTTAAACAATGGATATGTCTTTAAACACTTGAGCAGTGACTTGGAGGGGAGAAAGCCCATGAACTGAGGCTGGAGTCACAGTGGATGCGTGGTAGAGTGAGAAAAGAAAAAAAAAAAAAATGGAAAGTAGGCTGAAGAAGGGTTTGGGTAGATTTTGAATGTTTGGCTAAATCTGAATTTGATTCTATGCATATTCATTCTAAGTATATCTATTGATGTTTTATATTTGGATAGTGTGTGGTACATGATATAGTTAAATCTAATTTAGAAAGAAGCTGTGTTAGAGTGTGCTGATTGGGGCAGTTACTAAATTTATAGCAGCTGAGATGCTACTGCAGAATCCAGATAGGCAGTAACAAAGTCTCAAGATGCTAGAGAACCAAGAAGAGGTGGCTGTTGATTGGATGTGGGGAGTAAGGGAGAAATCAGACGTGACTTCTCAAAAGGATTTATTTACCTTTAGGTTCAGTAAGAATTAAAATGTCTAAAACGTGCACGTGCATGCTAAGTTGCTAATCCCATGGACTATAGCCTGCCAGGCTCCTCGGTCTGTGGAATTCTCCAGGCAAGAGTACTGGAGTGGGTTGCCATTCCCTTCTCCAGGGGATCTTCCCAACCCAGGGAACAAGCCCTTGTTTCTTATGTCTCCTGCATTGGCAGGAGGGTTCTTTACCACTGTGCTGTGTGCTGTAATTAGTTCACTGAGTCGTGTCTGACTCTTTGCAACTCCATGGACTGTAATAGGCCAGGCTCCTCTGTCCGTGGGGATTCTCCAGGCAAGTATACTGGAGGGGGTTGCATGCCCTCCTCCAGGGGATCTTTCCAACCCTGGGAATGAATCCAGGTCTCCCACATTGCAGGTGGATTCTTTACCATCTCAGCCACCAGGGAACCACCTAAAACATGTAGCCTATGGCTAAATCTAGACTCCAAAGCAAGCTCCCAGCCAGGTTTTCTGAACGCCACTGGAAATTAAGTCAGCACACTGCATCCTCTACCAAATGATGATTCAGGATTCTATACAACAGTTCACCCAGAGACTTGACATAGTCAGCAAAGAGTAATGAGTGATAGGAAACAAATCAGGTTTCATTTAACAAGCTGAGAGACAAAGGTTAGACTTGGAGTCCCAAGCTCAATTATAGGACCAGGCAGATAAGTGAGTAAAATGGGTCAAAATAAGCAAAAACCACCATGCAAGCATATTGATAACCGACAACTGACCCTTAGCCGTGGTGTCCAGAAGACAGTTATGGGTGGTGGGGCAGAGAGCAAACCAGAGAAGACACACCCTCAGGGTGGAGCTGCCAGAAGGTGGAGTCACTCAGCCTCCTTCATGTGCTGCCACTCAAGAATGTGCACTTAGGGTTCTTGAAACAGTCAACTTGAAAAGAGGAGCTGGAAACGCAGTTTTAAATCACATTTGTAAATGTTGCAAATAATCTGTTTAGAAACAAAACAATAAATCAAAACACTGTCAAAGACAAACAGCACATGTGTGAAAGCACAATGCAGCCTCAGGTGGCAATGTCTGGGTTGGAGGCTAAATCATAATCAACAGGGTTTGAGGAAAGCCTCAAAAGAATTAAGAAGAAAGATGCTGGAAGGGCTAGAAAATATATCTGTATTGATTAATGAGCAGACAGCTGACCACAATACAACTGGTGGCAACTGGAATTCAAGTGGAAGTTTCTCCCTCACAGTGAATAATAAATATTACCTATATTTTGCCTCAATTCTGAGCTTTACTTCTCCAATGGTCTAAGATTTTCCAGTTCTACTAGGCATCCCATCTTGCACACATTAGATGGAGATTCATTATCTCGAGTACCAATCTAACGGAGCCTGTCCCTTGGATTTGTTTGGTATTAACATTTCGTAAGAACACTAGTAGATAAATGATCAGAGCTGAGCTGCTGTGGTTAAATCTGGGCATGTAGTGATGGGAAACTGTCTCTCTTAAGACTGTCCTTGGTGGATGAACCCAGAGCCTGTTACACAGAGTGAAGTAAGTCAGAAAGAGAAAAACAAATACCGTATATTAACGTATACATGGAATCTAGAAAAATGGTACTGATGAACCTCTTTGCAGGGGCAGAAATAGAGACACAGACATAGAGAACAGACATGTACACAGCGGAGGTGGGACTAATTGAGAGAGAGTATTGAAATACATGCATTACCATATGTAAAATAGCTAGCTGGTGGGAAGGTGCTGTGTAACACAGGAAGCTCACCCTGGTGCTCTGTGACAACCTAGGGGGGTGAGATGGGGGAGGTGGGAGGGAGGCTCAAGAAGGAGGGAGCCTAAGGAGGGAACCCTAAGTCCACTTTCTTGAGTGGCAGCACGTGTTGTTGTGCTGTGCTCAGCTGACTCTTTGAGGCTTTATGGACTGAAGCCCATCAGGTTCCTCTGTCCATGGGATTTCCCAGGCAAGGATCTGGAATGGGTTGCCATTCCTTCTCCAGGGGATCTTCCTGACCTAGGGATCGAACCCTCGTCTCTCACATCTCCTGCATTGGCAGGTGGGTCCTTTACCACTGAGCCACCAGAGAAACCCCAAATAAGTATTTTTTAAAAGGCTGTCCCTGAGACCCATAGCTCCAGAGTTCTTGTATTCATACCAGTCCTTCTCTTGAAGTCAGAGTGTTCGTGGTCTTGTACTTCTGGGACCGATGCCTTTGGCAAGTGTTTCTATTCTTTGACAAGCTTGCTCCTCTTCTTTTTTTTTTTTTCATTTTAAAAAGATTCATGAATTGTTTTCCAATCTGATTTTTATTGTTTTTTCTCTGTTAACAATAACCACTGTGGAAACTTGATTTCCTATTGAGTTTGGATTTATTTTTCTAAGAAGCCATGAAAAGACATTTTGATTTTTGTTTTTAAAATGATCATGTCAGCTGCTGTCAGGAATTATAGAGGGCCAGGAGTGGAAGCCAGGATACCAAGAGATTATTGCAGAAATTCAGGTTAAAGATGATGGCTTGGACAGAGTGGAAAAGTGAACATTGAAGAGCGGATGGTGCCAGGATACGTTTCTGAGACTTGATGGGACTTGCTAATGGATTGGATTGAGGTAGTGGTGACAGAAAAGGAGAAATCAAGAAGACCTAGATTGTTGCTTAAGCAGCTGGGAGTGTTCAGCCATGTTAGGTTTGAGACGCCCATTTGAAATCCAAGTGGAGTGGCTGAGTAGGCAAATGGATACAAGGGTCTGGAGCAAGGAAAGGGATAACACCAGAGCTGGAGATGCAGTTATGAGCAATGGTTATATAAAGTTTTTAAAACCATGAGCCTAAATGAGATGATCTAAAGAACATTCAGATAAGGAGAAAGGGACCCAGCACAAAAATCTGAGGATTCCAGTATTTAAAAGCTGAGTTGAAAAGGGCCAGCTAGAGCCTGACCAGCTGTCACAGAATACTGACTTTTCAACCACGACTTACAAAGATCTGCATGGTCTGAGTGCCCACTTCTCCACTTTTCTCTTACACTAGCTCTCCTTGCCGTTTTTTCATTTCTTCCTCAGGGGTTAACACCAGCTTTAAAATACTCTCCCTATTCTCTTCCCATCTCAAGACTGGATCTCCTCAGAGCCCCGCCTAAAAATGCCAAGTCCTAAATGTGGCCTTTCCACACCACCCAATATGAAGTGGTCATCCATTCCCTCTAGCCATTACGCCATTTTAATTATAGAGGACGTGTCCAATCTTTGAACATTTGTCTTTTTGTCCATTACCCACTACTGAGAGCTCCATGAGAACTGCGACCTTGTCTGTCTTGCTCATTGCTGTACCTGCAACACCTACAGCAGCTTCTGATACATACAAGACTCTCAGAGATGTGTGAATGAATGAATCAACAAATGTGTGGAGGAATTCTCTTTATAGAAGTTCTACACACAATTATAGACACTACACTGGGTCTTTGTCCACACAACAAAGACAAGAAAATCAGCTATTAAGATGCATGGCATCCCATGAGGAAAATAAAAAATCATCTTCTAGTACAAACAAATTCATACTGCTTTGGACTCTGGTTTTTAATTTTTATTGGAGTATAGTTGCTTTACAATGTCATGTTAGTTTCTACTGTACAGAAAAATGAATCAGCTCTCTTTGTTTTAAACGTTGTATCATATGGGGGGGAAATCTATGTAGGGAAAAATCCAATGAAGAAAATCTTTGAAAATAAGAGCTGAACAAAATCAGACCCATTTTAGACTCTGGGTGCATGAAACAAAAACACACAGGAGTCACAAGGTGGTGTTGGTGGAAATGGGTAAGTAGGTGGTTGCAAGTTCCTTTCAGGACTGAACAAAATCTTTATTCTTTCAGTGTAGATGTTTAGTTAAAGTCTGTGGGCTGTTAGAGCTGGGAGAAACCATGGAGAACACCTGATCCAGCTTTACAGAGGAGGCCAGAGAGGAGTGGCCACCTGCCTAACTTTCCAGTTTTTGCGGACTCAAGCCTGGACCAGAATGTAGGTCTTCTGAGCAACTCCCAACCCAGAGTTGTCTTCACTGGGCTAAGCTCTCTCCCCAGCTCTGACCTTACTTATCAAAAAAATCTTTTTTCAGAATTGGTAATCAGGGCAATTAAATTTTGGGTAGAAATACTCTCATGAATGTAAGTCATTGATTAGCACCCTAATCTTCCCTCTCCTTTGCCTGTTATTCTAATTAGCTCCTCTGTAGTCAGTCTTCTTCCAGGCTTTTCCTCTACCTGTCATAGTAACTCAGGGCTCAGCGCCATATTTCTCTGACTCCCAAGTATCCCCAAAGCTCTCATGGCTAACTACACCCAAACTTATCTCCAGATCTGACCTTACCACTGAATTTAGACCTGTATATCCAGTATAGGCTTCCCCGGTGGCTCAGTAGTAAAGAACCTGTCTGCAACACAGGAGCAGAGAAGGCAATGGCACCCCACTCCAGTACTCTTGCCTGGAAAATACCATGGACGGAGGAGCCTGGTAGGCTGCAGTCCATGGGGTCACTAAGAGTCAGGCACGACTGAGTGACTTCACTTTCACCTTTCACTTTTATGTGTTGGAGAAGGAAATGGCAACCCACTCCAGTGTTCTTGCCTGGAGAATCCCAGGGACAGAGGAGCCTAGTGGGCTGCCATCTATGGGGTCGTGCAGAGTTGGACACAACTGAAGCAACTTAGCAGCAGCAGCAACACAGGAGACGTGGGTTTGATCCCTGGGTCAGAATATCTCCTGGAGAAGGAAATGGCAACCTACTCTGGTATTCCTACCTGGGAAATCCCATGGACAGAGGAGCCTGGTGAGCTACAGTTCTTAGGGTCGCAAAGAGTCAGACATGACTCAGCGACTAAAATAACAACAGCTTCCAATACCTACTTAACATTTCCACTTTTAATGTCTGTAGTGACATATACCTTTTCATTCCCAATATGGGTTATTTGACATTTTCTATTTTTTTTTCTTCAGTATAACTTGCTAGAAATTTGTGTTTTGTTCCTCCTTTCAAAGACTCAATGGCTTTGATGACCCTCTACTGCATTCTATTTCTGCTCTTCTCTCTTTTATCCTGTTCTTGTATAGTTTAACAGGACACCTAACTCATTATAAACTTTTCCTTGAAGCCTTTCTCTGCATCACTGTAGGTTCTGATATTATTAGTTAGCTCTTAGTATTTTTAAATTTCTATCATTTCTATTTTCTCATTAAGTCTTCTCAGTGCACTAAATTTTTAGCTTTATCTAGAACCTCTATTTATAATAATGCTTTTGTTTTAATGACATCTGTTTTGCTGTATAATCACACTAGCTTTCTTTTAGTATTTTCCTGATTATGTTTTCTCCTTCTTTTATTCTAACTTTTCCATGTCCTTGTTTTGTTTAGTATCATGTATTTTAAACCAATTTGATTATCTTTTCACTAGTGAGTTTATCTCATCTTACCTTTTATTTCCATATCATACTGTTTGGTTCTCTACTTGGTCTTTTTTTGGCCTTTCACTTTTAACTGATATCTCCATCTTTCATCTAACAAGATGAGAACTTTAATATATCCCCATATTCTCTAGTCTCCTCCCATTCCAACTGTGTTGATAAAGAATTTCAGTTCTAAATTGTTATGAATATACTTGAAATTTAATGTTTTTCTTTACCTTTGTTTTTTAATTCTTTTTAAGTTATCAGTAAGCTATCACGTTTCCTCTCAAATCTCAAGCATCTCCTGGATTTGTTTCTCTTTTTAGTATTTTCTTCAAAAGTGTTTTTAATTTGCATCTTTGGGTGGAAAAATCTTCTGAAGCTTTCAAAGTCTGAGAGCATGTTTATTATGTCCTCACATTAGAGTAACTATCAAGTTACTCTAGTTATAACTCAAGTTATCAAATTCTAGTTTCAAATTTCATTTTCAATTTCATATTCTTGAGCTGGGAACAGTAATCTCCAAACACAATTAATTAAACTATGCTAACTCCAGTACTTTGGCCACCTCATGAGAAGAGTTAACTCATTGGAAAAGACTCAGATGCTGGGAGGGATTGGGGGCAGGAGAAGAAGGGGACGACAGAGGATGAGATGGCTGGATGGCATCACTGACTTGATGGATGTGAGTTTGAGTGGACTCTGGGAGTTGGTGATGGACAGGGAGGCCTGGCATGCTGCGATTCATGGGGTTGCCAAGAGTCGGACACGACTGAGCGACTGAACTGAACTGAACATCCTAAAATAAAAACCTTACAGTGATTAAGCTTTGTAGAATATTTAAGTAAAAAAAAAGTCTACTTTTTGTTTCAGAAATGTATATATGTAGGTAGAAAATATCTGAAAACCTATTCTTCAAAAATATGGAGTGGCTTTCACTAGATGGAGACACTAAAGTAGTTTCTTGTTTCTTTTTGCTTTTCTGTACTTACTGTATGCAGGAGATGTAAGAGACGCATGTTTGATCCTTGGGTCAGGAGCACCCCCTGGAGGAGGGCAAGGAAACTCCAATATTCTTGCCTGGAGAACTCCATGGACAGAGGAGCCTGGTAGACTATGGTCCCTGGAGTCACAAGGAAGGAGTCGGACACGACTAACGTGACTTAGCATGCATGCATGCGTCATGAAACTATTTACTCTTAGTTTCTCCATACAATTTGTTTTATAATTTGAATTTATAAATCAAGAGGTTCAATGACCAGTCTATCCTTTGCAGGTATCACTCTTTCAATCCACATCCCTTACAACTCCCTGGAGGACACATCATATTATCTTTATGTCCTTTCAGTGATTACTCAGAGCTCAACAAATATAAAGTACAGATGCATCACATCAAGATGCCAAAAGAATGCATCTCTAGGATAAAATGTGACTGTCTTCTATCTGATATATTTAAATTAATCACCACAACAATGGGATTCTTTAAATTAGAACCGAATGATTAAAACAGATAACTTTCTTTTCAGAAGAAGTCTTTCTTTAAATAAAGTCTTTTCTTTTAATCCTAACATATAAAAACAGACAAAAATAGTCATTCTAGTGGGTGTGGGGGGAGGAAGGTGATCCTGTCCACTTAGCCTTCTTCCTTGTCCTTCATAGGCTGCTGCAGTTTGAAAATTAAAGTTCAAATTCAAATGACCCTACATACCATGTCAGAGCTAGAAGAGAAAGCAAAAACACACTCAATTTAATGTTTATTTATTTAGCTATTTTTTGCAACTATAAATTACAATCACTAGTACACCTGTAATTCTTTATAGTGTGTTCAACTAAAGAATAAGCAAACACAGCATAGGTCAGTTTAAAAAGAAATCACAGTACTTCTTAGTATAATCTGCAAAAGAGGGAAAAAGTCTTGGACCCGCTGCTTGGAAATAAATATCAAGTAACCGTAAAAATATTCAGCCATTTTCCAGGTCTTCAGGGAGGTTCATGGATGGTCCCAGGCAGAACATCAGAGTTCCTCTTTGAAATAGCCCAGCTTTGCCAATGACATCTCTTTTCTCAACTGCATAACTTCCCAAAACATTTGGTCAACTACACAAACAGAAAAGAGGGACACATAAATCATAAAATATCATCTTAATTATTTTTTGTTTCAATGAAAATTTAGGATTAGTTGAAATGCCAACTGGACACTTCTAATGATGTACCTAATGCTTAACATCCTATCACTGTTTCACACTAACTTTTCCATGTACTTCTGAGCATCCCAGTTTTATTAATGAATATATTTACTGCTTTTTCCATCACAATTTGTTAGATATTATCAATGACTACCATGGTAGACATTTCAGTGTTGTGAGTAACTGGCAATGTTGCTGCCTTCTTGAGTAACTATTCTCAATGCTTGATTGTGCAAGAGTTATCATCTCACTTATGGATCTTCTTGCTTAGTTTGCTATATCTTGGCCATTTTTCACTTTTCATTAAAACTAACAGAGTAAATAGGAAAAAAAGAAAACACGAGACAGTCCAGAGAACTTCAGTAACATTCTTTGTAATGACAAGGAAAGGTTCTGTGTATGGCTTACTTAGAAAAAAAAATAAATTCAGAGGATAAGCTGTAAATTTCTATTATCTCTGCTTCTGTAAGTCCACTCTATTAAGTGGGGGAAAGTTGGCTCTGTTTTAGATTATAAAAGGTCTCCCTCTGACATATCAGATTAGACTGATTTAGATCAGTGGTTCTTAACCAGGGAGATTCTGCCCCCCAGTGTGCATATGGCAACGTCTGGAAATGTTTTTCATTATTTGCATCTAGTGAGTAAAGCCCAGGGATGCTACTAAAACATCCTACAATGCACAGGACAGCCTCTCTCAATAAAGAATTATCCAGCTTAAAACAGTAATAGAACCAAGGCTGAGAAACCCTGCTTTACATTTAGCTGCCTTAAATCCTTTTCAGCACAAGGCACAGATAATAAGCAGAATGTAAAATCAATAATAATTTACTACAAACCCACTCAGTATATAATGTGTACCAAATACTGTGAAATGAAAGAGTAAGAGAAGCCAGAGAAGACGTCACTTTCATCACTGTCAATCCCTACCACTTATGACCCTTTCTTCCTATAAAGTAGAGTACTTTTCATTTGTCCCTACAAAAACTCTTTTTTAACAAGAGAAAAAATATGCTTGACAACTTGGCACAAATCATGTTCTTAAGCTTAAATAATATTACCTACCACCAGATATTAAAAAAGATTTCCATTTTATTAAAGTCAGAAAAAGTCAGTTCAGTCACTCAGTTGTGTCCAACTCTCTGCGACCCAATGGACTGGAGCACGCCAGGATTCCCTGTCCATCACCAACTCCCGGAGCTTGCTCAGACTCATGTCCATCGAATCAGTGATGCCATCCAACCAGCTCATCCTCTGTCGTCCCCTTCTCCTCCTGCCTTCAATCTTGCCCAGCATCAGAGTCTTCTAATGAGTCAGTTCTTCACATCAGGTGGCCAAAGTATTGGAGTTTCAGCTTCAACATCAGTCCTTCCAATGAATATTCAGGACTGATTTCCTTTAGGATTGACTGGTTGGATCTCCTTGCAGTCCAAGGGACTTTCGAGAGTCTTCTCCAACACCACAGTTTAAAAGCATCAATTCTTCAGCGCTCAGCTTTCTTTATACTCCAACCCTCACATCCATACATAACTACTGGAAAAACCATAGCTTTGACTAGATGGACCTTTGTCAGCAAAGTAATGTCTCTGCTTTTTAATATGCTGTCATAGCTTGGTCGGAGAAGGCAGCGGCACCCCACTCCAGTACTCTTGCCTGGAAAATCCCATGGACGGAGGAGCCTGGTAGGTTGCAGTTCATGGGGTCGCTAAGAGTCGGACACAACTGAGCGACTTCACTTCCACTTTTCACTTTCATGCATTGGAAAAGGAAATGGCAACCCACTCCAGTGTTCTTGCCTGGAGAATCCCAGGAACGGTGGAGCCTGGTGGGCTGCCATCTATGGGGTCGCACAGAGTTGGACACGACTGAAGCAACTTAGCAGCATAGCTTGGTCATAGCTTTTCTTCCGAGGAGCAAGCGCCTTTTAAATTCATGGCTGCAGTCACCATCCGGAGTGCTTTTGGAGCCCAAAAAAATAAAGTCTGTCACTGTTTCCATTGTTTCCCCATCTATATGCCATGAAGTGATGGGACTGGATGCCATGATTTTAGTTTTCTGAATGTTGAATTTTAAGCCAAATTTTTCACTCTCCTCTTTCACCTTCAACAAGAGGCTCTTGAGTTCTTCGCTTTCTGCCATAAGGGTGGTATCATCTGCGTGTCTGAGGTTTATTGATATTTCTCCCGGCAATCTTGACTCCAGCTTGTGCTTCTTCCAGCCCAGCATTTCTCATGATGTACTCTGCATATAAGTTAAATAAGCAGAGTGACCATACACAGCCTTGATGTATGCCTTTTCCAATTTGGAAGCAAGTCTGTTGTTCCGTGCCCAGTTCTAACTGTTGCTTCTTGACCTGCATACAGATTTCTCAGGAGGCAGGTAAGATGGTCTGGTACTCCCATCTCATGAAGAATTTTCCACAGTTTGTTGTGATTCACACAGTCAAAGATTTTGGCATAGTCAATAAAGCAGAAGTAGCTGTTTTTCTTGAACTCTCTTGCTTTCTCGATGATCCAGCGGATGTTGGCAATTTGATCTCTGGTTCCTCTGCCTTTTCTAAATACAGCTGGAACATCTGGAAGTTCATGGTTCATGTACTGTTGAAGCCTAGCTTGGAGAATTTTGCTAGCATGTGTGATGAGTGCAATTGTGTGGTAGTTTGAGCATTCTTTGGCATTGCCTTTCTTTGGGATTGGAATGAAGACTGACCTTTTCCAGTCCTGTGGCCAATGCTGAGTATTCCAAATTTGCTGGCATATTGAGTACAGCACTTTCACAGCATCATTTTTAAGGATTTGAAATAGTGCAACTAGAATTCCATCACTTCCACTAGCTTTGTTCATAGTGATGCTTCCCTAAGGCCCACTTGACTTCGCATTTTTATCAGTCATAAAAAGTACTGTACAGTTTAAAGACTGCTTGTATGCTCTGCAGCCTTTTTAAATTCAATATTGATTAGAGACAGGTTTCACCCCTATTCTTTTAGGCATTAAAACCTAATTACCAAAAAAAACCTCTAATTACATGGGATTATAAACAAATGACTGTTTTATATACCAGAGTTTGAAAATGCTAAATTTAAGTTTTTACCAACACAACTAATTCTTCCAAAGGGTTAACATTCACTGGTTTACATTACTAAAACACAGTAGGCTTTTACCAGTTTTTCAATATAAGAAAATTTTCAGGGTCTGGAAAAGATAAACAAGAAAATTCTCCACAACTTCAAATACAAAATTGGCACGGACTTGTCCCTAGCTCAGTATCTGCTATTTCTGTTTTAAAACAACCATATGTATTAAAAAATATATATTTTGGAGCTGTCAGGTCATGTTAGTTTCTATGGCTGGTTTTTAAGACATCAACTATAAAACCATAACTGATCATGAAAGACTACAATTAAAAATGCTGCCACCCTGGCACTAGGTTAGCTCTCTGGATATATCATCTACACATTTCTGTTGATTTAGAAGACAGTGATCTTTACTCCATTCGGAATTACCCTCACAACTACTTTATTAACTCACACGTGAAAGGAGAAAATACAGAAAAAGCTTAGTGCCTTGTGGGCTCCACTAATTAAAATAAGCCTGATCACATTTAGAGCTTGTTCAGTTTTATTTCTTAAGGAGTATATTCAACGGGCTTTATGCTCCTCTCACATTTACCATCTGGTTTATCATATATTCCTTAAACGTTAAAACTGATCCTGCTTCAAACTCAACATTAGAGTAAAATGTGGCAAATCTGAGGATTAAATACAACATGTTTTAAAAGATGCTTTTGTTCCCAAATTCTTCACACATTAGACCTATAAAAGAGATTCAATATAAATGTACCAATAATGTTTATTTGAGCATTACTATTATGTCCTATACTTTTTACTGAACTTTCATGCAAATATTTTATAATGAATTGACACTCACCATCTTGCTGTTTCACAAGTCCCTGCTGAATGTACCGAATGTATGTGAAAAAGTTACAGACAGAAGTGATCTGGGCCAAAAAGAAAAGAATGTTAAACAGTCAAATATTTCATGTCAAAGAGAACTTTATTAAAATTCACGGTTACATTACTTACCCTGTATCTGCAAAAAGGAGAAATGTAGTAGTAGTTGCTTGAGTCCCCTAGTTTAATTCTGTGTTTACAGGACTTGCTCTGACCTGTGAGAGCACATTTTCTGTAAAATAAGGATAAATTTTAGTTTTAAAAAATTAAAAGCATTTTGCCCCTACCTTCTGAACAAGTTGCACCCTCATTCAGACAACAAATATTTGACAACCTACCCTGTATCAGGCACTCTGTGAAGATGACAAAGACAAAAGCCCTACCCTCTAGGGCTTACATTCTAGTAGAAGTTTACAGGCATAGCATTCAGTATGGTTCTAGAAATAAAAGCTAGATGTTTTAATGTATGTCCTTGCTCAGTCACTTCAGTCGTGTCCAACTCTCTGCGACCCCATGGACCATGGCCCGCCAGGATCCCCTGTCCATGGGATTCTCCAGGCAAGAATACTGGAGTGGGTTGCCATTTCCTTCTTCAGTGATAAAGTATGAAGTAAGTGAAGTGAAGTCGCTCAGTCATATCCGACTCTTTGAGACCCCTTGGACTGTAGCCTACCAGCTCCTACGTCCATGGGATTTTCCAGGCAAGAGTACTGGAGTGGGTTGCCATTTCCTTCTCCAATATATGTCCTAACCAGGAACAAAGTTACAAATAAGTAACCAGCTACAGGGCAGGTCACAGCTTTCCACTGGGACTTCAACTTCTGTCTTAGTTGAAAAAAACTTAAAAGTAACTGTTCAAGTCTCAAAACATGCTACTACCCTGCAAGACAACAGTTTCCAGATGGGATACTTTTTGGTGTGTTGGGTTGGTGTATATGCATTTAACATGGCACCTAGGCCTAAGAAATACAAAGGAATAAGATACCTTACAAATACACTGCATCTTAACAATTACAATTACACAAAGAGTACATACTACATTTAGACATACAGACCTTCTTCTTTGCATACTACAACATGTATGAGGGTTTTCAGGCTACGATAGGGTGAAAGCCTCTTGAGAGCAGGGAATGTACTGTATTCATCTTTAAATGCCTGACAATAAGTATCCGCCTGGCAGAGAGCAGACATTCAGTAGTTGCTGGTTAAGTGAAGGCCACCTGTCACTCTACTTGCTCAACAAGATCAGGTTGGACTCAAAGAAGCCCAGCTGTCACCCTGCTAAATTAGAAGCTTGACTAAAGACAGCTACCACTTCTTGTCAATGCAAACTTAGTGTAGCTCTAAAGTAAAATAAAGTGGCCAACAGCATTTTATAGGACATTATAAGTCATAAAGAAAAATGTATTAACTAGATGTTGAATTTTCAGCTATACACGAGAAATATGAAATGAATGTGGCTCCATATTAAGCAAACACACAACAAATGATTACTTAAAAGAGAATAATTTTGGCCATTCAAATCACAGAAGAATTCTTACCTTTTCAAAGAGATTTCACCTCACTGTTCCTTTATTAGAAAATGCCTTTAATGATCTACAATAATATTTAAAAGCACTACTACTAGCTTGAGGATGGACGATCAAGAAATTTAAGGCACAAGTGTTAAAAGTCCTTAGAACTATACTATTTTAAGCATAATTTACACAAGAGAAAAAAGTAACCATCAAACTGATAAAAATCACCTTAACACTCTTCTGGAAGCAGACATATATCTGTCTACCATTTTTCTAACTTTCAAATGACTCAGGTAAAATGGTTTTAATATCAACTTTTAGAATAATAAAGTGTTTAAGTTATCTCATTTCTGAAGCTAATATATTTTTATTAGAGCTAGAATTCAACGCTAAGTCTTCTGACCTCTAATTCCGATTAAAAAAAAAAAACACCATATCTCAGTATCTCAATAGCTCTAGTCCCAAGATTTCAAATCCTTGCTTGCCATTTTCACTCAAGAATGTCAACGTGTCTAAGTCTGCATCTATCATCTTGTAAACCAGAGCCCTATTAACTTCCAAAAGTTCACATCACCCATCCAGTCACCTCTAACTCCTTTCTTTACACATCTTTCCTCCCCATACACTCATCATCCACTGAACGCAGTTACCTTGTTTCCTTCTTCAGTCTTTGTTATCCAAATTCCACCCACACTTCTAAAACTCAGATCAAACCAAAGCCCCTCTAATAATAGTTCTGATCACCACCAGTGGAATGACTTTGCCTTCCACAAAATTCCCAGAGCACTATGCCATTCACTTAGTGACTGTCTTGACAATCTTATCCACAAGAGCCTTAGCCGGGGCCATACTTCACGTTTCATTTAAAAAAAAAAAAGGACAACATTTTCCTTTGGTTTTCTCCACACAATATGCACTGCAAATATCTTGGCTTCTGGCCCCATTTCCACAAGCACAATACCCTTAATTGTTCCCTAAACAGCTCAGTTGGTAAAGAATCCACCTGCAATGCAGGAGACCCCCTTTGATTCCTGGGTTGGGAAGATCCGCGGGAGAAGGGACAGGCTACCCACTCCAGAATTCTTGGGCTTCCCTTGTGGCTCATCTGGTAAAGAATCCACCTGCAATGCAGACCTGGATTTGATCCCTGGGTTGGAAAGATCCCCTGGAGAAGGGAAAGGCTACCCACTAGAGTATCCTGGCCTGGAGAATTCCATGGACTGTATAGTCCATGGGGTCACAAACAGGTGGACATGATTGAGTGACTTTCACTTTCATTCAGTATAATTATTTTCCTAAAATATTGTAAAAATCTACTGTAATAGATTTCATTTGATGATACTGCACATTTAATATGTGGGATAGATACAATGCAATCATAAATTTAAAATCCTACAATAAAAACTGCTATTTGTAAAATAAGGTATAACACAGAACTTAGAACTACAAAAACTGCTATCGTTAACAATCAGGATAAAATTACCCAGGAGTTTGTTGATGAGTAGAATTTAGGAATGTAAATCTCTTCCCCAAAATTCAGACGCCACCATACTACAAGTGTGGCTGCTGCTGCTAAGTCGCTTCAGTCGTGTCCAACTCTTAGCGACCTCATGGACTGCAGCCCACCAGGCTCCTCCGTCCATGGGATTTTCCAGGCAAGAGTGGGTTGCATGGGAGTGTAAAACAGGACACAACTCTAGGTAGACAGACTTGCGGCTCACGAACAAACACAGGACTAAAAAAATAAGTTACCCAAATACCAGCACTGATTGATCCTGCTGAGAGTGCAATGTGCATAACAGGAAACAGGAAGAACAACACAACTCCCACAACTGGTTTTAACAGACCTAGCAGTTAATCTCAACCAGCTGTTTCCTCTTCTGCCTTCAAATAGCCTGCCTGACAGGATTCAATTGTTGCTAGCTAGGAGCTCTCTTGGGCCTCCCAGGTGATGCTACTGGTAAAGAACCTGAAGGAGACATAAGAGATGTGGGTTCGATCCCTGGGTGGGGAAGATCCCCTGGATGAGGGTATAACAACCCATTCCAGTCTTCTTGCCTGGAGAATCCCATGGACAGAGGAGCCTGGCAGGTTATGGTCCATGGGGTGGCAGAGACTGGGACACAACTGAGTGACTTAGCATGCACGCACATGAGCTTTCCTAGGCTCTTCAGTCCCCTTATACTGATCTAGTTTTTAACCAACTAAGCCGCTTCCCCTAAATCTTTCAAAGTCACCTTTTAAACAGCTGTCCCAAAGGTTTTAGGTACTGCTGGTTTCAATCTTTTCCTCCCAGAACTGGTTGGAAAAAGGCTTGTTCTGCTATGAAATGTAGAGTCACCCCTGAAGGTACACAACTGTCAAATATTTCTTACACATGAAGACAGAAATGTTTCTTTACCAAAGTGAGAAAGCTTTACGATGAGAGTACTGAAGAAAAGTACTAGCCAAGTCTTTTGGTACCCTGTTTTCATGCTTGGTAAGACCTGGTCTAATTCACTGTCTTTTCAAATTATTTTTGAAGCAAACTTCAAGAAGAAATATTTTATACAAAAGCCCAGAACATGAAAAGTACAACAACAACAAAAAATCTGCTTATGACCCATTAAAGAGATTTCATAATCAGGTAATGGATTACAATATGTGGTTTACAAAAAAAGTTTCTGACACCTGATCTACCTGGATCCCACGTACAGGTCTGTAATTAAAGAGCTCTCCACTGATGATACATCTGAAATCCCCACACTGCCTGCGGGTTGGTCTCTGGGCTGCACAGACTCTAAACAGAAAACTGACGACAGATTTAACCATATTTAAAACCAGAAAAAATTAGAGTAACTACAACACATAAAATTTTTAAAACTCAGTATTCTTCCACAAGACATGATTGTGAAAACATACTTTGGTCCTCCGCATTCAACTGCAGATGCTTTCACGAATCGAACAGGTTGTAATCCCACTGGTTCAATGCTTAAAGTGTTGTTCTCCACAGCCTCCAGAACAGCTGAAGCCAACTTCACAGAACACAGAAAAATATTAGATGCTGACAGGAAAATGTAAAAATTCTAGTTCACAGTAAACTAATGTTTAAAAATTATTTTTCCCCAAGTTCCCCTAGCTAATGAAAAAGAAAGAAACCACATAAGCTTGGTTTGAATTCTTTTATAACTCCAATATTGTTATGAAAAGTGATTCAGTTACAGCTAAATAACTTTTCTCATTTTCTGGAAGGAAATTAAAGACATTAATTCCAGATCACCCCTTATCCACAATTAACATCCACTACTAAAGTCACTTCAAAATGAATATCTTAATGCTTGATTTTACTAAATTTATGCATTATTTTTTAATACTGATCATCATAATAGAGCAATATATATTAAACAGAACTATATATTTAATGATCACATAAATACACCAACTGTATTTATGTGCACAAGAGTATACAAAAGAATTAAATGAATTATCAAATATTAAATGCCCAGATGGAGACAGTAATAACTGATAAACAATTGATGAAATGGGCAAACTACTTTATTCTGGCAAGATTACTTATACGTGGCAATCTACCTAAAATTAGGGCCAGAGCCATAATGACTAACAGCTATATATCAAAAGCATTTTATTCTTCCTCTTCTCCTTACAAGTAGTGTTGTAATTAAATTCTCTAAAGACTCTTAGGATTAACTTTCTTAAAACATTTATTGACTGGATATTTGTAGACAAACCTTCCACGTGTAAGAACAAATTAAAATTATGACCTTACATTTGCATAGTGTTTTAAGGTTTTCTGTCTACTTGAAAGTGTCCAAGTGTTAGTCACACAGTCATGTCCGACTCTTTGAAGCTCCATGGACTGTAGCCCACCAGGCTCCTCTGTCCATGGAGTTCTCCAGGCAAGAATACTGGAGTGCGTAGTCTTCCCTTTTCTAAGGGATCTTCCCAACCCAGGGATAGAACCTGGGTCTCCTGCATTGCAGGCAGATGCTTTACCGTCTGAGCCACCAGGGAAGTTTTTCTATCTACTTAACTGACTTCGTTTTGTCTTAACAACCCTGAGACACAGGCAAGGAAGGCATTTTTTCACCCGTTTTAACAATGAAGGAACTAAACAGGAGTTTTAAAATCACATATGGATAAACCAAACAAACAGCTTGAAGTATACAGAAATTCCTTTACACTGACTCTTGGACTAAAAGTTAAGAAATAAGCCCTACCCCCTTAACATACTTAATACTTCACTCCAGTGCAAAACACACTGCAGCTTGAGTGATCATCTGCTCAAATAAGGAAGAAGGCTCAGTAAGCGAATGCCAAGGAATTATTATGATCCTAATATGGAATGGAGAAAATGGTAAAACATGACATTTTATAAATTATCTGTGTAATAGATAGTAAAATATGTAACATGTCTAAGTAAAAGGTATAGGAACAACTCTAATGCATTTCTATTAAAGTTTTTTTAAAAATTACCTCACTTTTTGAGAAGGTTAAACAAGGAAAGATATCTTCCTGATAGATTTTGTCTAAGAAAGGACAGGTTCTGTCCATTGTGGGCTCATCCTTCCAAGATCTGAATTCATTATACAGGGATAAGTCAGCCTGACAAAAGAAAACATAAAATAACTTTTTAAAAAGTACAAACAAAAAATCACTTTATAAAACCAAAACCTAATTAATATATTACCAAAAAACAAATATTCTTTATTTAAAATAACAATTGAACCATTCTTGATTAGTTATAATACAGGATAGCAATTTTTTAATTGAAGTATAGCTGATTTACAATATTGTTTCAGGTATACAGCAAAGTGATTCAATTAAACATTTTTTTTCAAATTCTTTCCATTATAGATTATTATAAGGTATTGAATATAGTTCCCTGTTGTTGTTTTAGCTGCTAAGTCATGTCCAACTCTTTAGTAACCCCCTGGAGTGTAGCTTGCCAGGTTCCTCTGTCCATGAGATTTTCCCAGGCAAGAATACTGGAGTGGATTGCCATTTCCTTCTCCAGGCAATCTTCCCCACCCAGGGATTGAACCTGCCTCTCCTGCACTGGCAGGCAAGATCTTCCCCACTGAGCCACCAGAGAAGCCCACGGTTCCCTGTACTTTACAGTAAATTCTTGGCTTATTTTATATACAGTGGTGTATATCTGTTAATCTCATACTTCTAACTTATCCCTCTCTCAGCCTTTCCCTTTTGGCAACCATAAGATCCCTTCTATGTCTGTGAGTCTGTTTCTGTTTTGTAAATAAATTCATTTGTACCTTTTTTAGGATTTCACATGTAAGTGATCATATTTGTGTTTTTCTTTCTGACATCTTCAGTGAGTATGATACTCTCTAGGTCCATTTATGTTGCCACAAATGGCAATATTTCATTCTTTTTAAAAAACAATCCAAACTCCCAAATAACTAGGGGGTGCTTTTCAATGTAATCACTACAGTGTCAAAGATCACTACCATTACCTACCCACTACCCACCAAAAAGAGTGTAACACTAATATTGCAGTTCTTCTTAAGACACAGGTGCACACTGTTCTGAATACAAAAGTTTTCTGAAAACAAACAATTTGGAGCCAAGTTAATTAAAACAAGTGTTTAAACAAATAGAGGCTGACCAAATTGTGAAATCTATTTTGGGGTCAAAAGTGACACCACCTGTTCAGCTATTTTCAGAATTTTCAAAATTTTTACTCTATAAGCTGCAAAACTAAAAGCAGCACACACACACAGCCTCCTAAATTGACTATCTCAAATATACAACATTCATTTAGATTTTTTTGCCATTTCAACATCTAGTATCTCCCATCTGAATTACCAATAATCCAGTTGGCACCAGCCTTCCTATTCACTCTTCCAGTTGTCTCTTCTCTTTCCTTCCAATTTAATAATTTTTCCCAAGTATTCTTCTCTTTGGATTCCCCCAGCCCAGCTCAATACTGCCCATCAGCATATAAAGGTCCAGCCAGCCCCCAGCCACCCAAACACAGAGCAGTGTCCCTCAGCTGCCCGCAACTCTGAGCCGCTCCTGTCCAGAAGCACTAGACGCCCTGTGAATGAAACACTGACTGCACCTGCGGCCTCCAGCACAGCTCAGACGTGCGTGTGGTCTACGTGAGAGTAACCAAACCTGCGGCCTCCAGGACAGCTCAGATTGCTTGTAGTCTATGTGAGAGCAACCAAACCTGTGGCCTCCAGCACAGCTCAGACGTGCGTGTAGTCTATGTGAGAGTAACCAAACCTGTGGCCTCCAGCACAGCTCAGACTGCGTGCAGTCTATGTGAGAGTAACCAAACCTGTGGCCTCCAGCACAGCTCAGACGTGCGTGTAGTCTACGTGAGAGTAACCAAACCTGCGGCCTCCAGCACAGCTCAGATTGCGTGTATGTCTATGTGAAAGTAACCAAAGACTGGCTGTACCCCAGCTTTCCTAGAGACTTTCCTCTAAGGTGTATAATAGCAATCTCAATGTGAATTTTTTTCATCCCAATCCATAAATTCCTTGAATCAAAGCTAAAGGCAAAAGGATAAAATTATTAGCAGATAAGTAATACATTTTCAAATTAATTTTCTTTGTAAAGTCTACCCTTTGATGGATATAAAACCCAAAGTGGGTAAGTAGTGTTCTGAGAAAAGATTCTAATTGAAAGGCAATAATTTAAACTACTTATTAAGAGCTGACTCTGTCAGGAACTATAGTAATAAGCACTTCACAAACATTTAATCCTCAAAGCTGGGCAAGATAGATATTATAACCTCCATTTATAGATAAGAAAACTAGAGTTGAGAGAGATAAAATAACTCGACCAAGGTTACCAAGCAAGAAGCCAGTAAAAGTTCACATTTGAGTGACTTGATCTCAAAGCCTCGCCTAACTGTGTGCATGCATGGCACGTGTTCTCAGTGATTTCAGAAGAGACACTGTACAGTCATGACTGAATGCCCCATCACATTTTCTATAGAAACATGGACATATTCCATTTTCTGTCCAACTGTTATATCTAAGATTTACACAGGTCAAACTTATGTGTTTCCTTTGATAAAACATTTTGACAAGTTTTACACAAAATAGTACAATACAAGATATAGCCAGAAAGCAAAATGTTATATGCCACCTATATGCATATTTTAAGGAATTTCATAAATACAAAACTTTATAACATTCCACGAGAAACATCTAAATTTTCTTAGTGTAAAAAAACAGGGAGAAAAGGGTACATAATTACACACACTGAGAAACCACAGCAAAAATACAAGTTATACCAAGCAATTAAAAATGCTATCAATACTGAAAGAAATCAGAATTAAAGTTATGACTAAAAATGTTTAAATATTTAACAGAAACCAATGTGAATTTTAATTTCATCACATTCAGATTTAACCAAGTATTGAACTTCTCTCCCACCAGCATCTTTTTTTCTTATGAATAACTAAACAATATACAATTCAATTAAAATGAGCAACAACCCTGGTTATTCAATTCAATAAACTCCTGGCTTCTATGTAAAAATCTAAACAAGCACAGCTTCTTCAAGATTAATGAGAGACTTGAATTCGACAATGTAAAATACAACTTTCAAGAAAAAAAATGGGAGAAGGCTGCTTGTTAATTAGTGATCAATCCCTTTGGACATGCTTTCTTATCACATGTAAGTAAAAACTATTTTACAATTACACAATTTTTACTCAAAACAGCTCAAAATATTAGCACATTATCCCAGCTATCCTCATAACATACCTTATAAAATTATAAGCTTACCATCAGTTCTATTTTTTGTTGCTTAATTATCTGAATTAACTCCAGGACTACCTTACTGATATAAAATTGTTTCTCCCAGAATTTAAGTAAAAACAACGCACTGTTCTTCAAGAAAATCACCTAATATTTTCATATATTTCTTATGTTCATATTTTGCTGGAGCATGCAAGCAATAAATCTTGACTAGCCAGATCATTAAAGTCACCCACTCTCCTTTATACAACACATGACAGTTTGCTCCCTAAATGAAATATCGAGATTAAGAAACTTACCAAGTTTCCAGCAGATACTCCAAGGTCAGCCAGGTAGAGAAGGGAACTGAAGAATCCCTGAAAGCAGCCAGCTCTAGACAAAGCCTCCCCCATCTTAATACTGAATATTTTGTATTAAAAGTTTTGCTGGCAAAAATCATAACCAACACCTCAGTGATGAGAATTACTAAGTATCAACAGAGTCAGAGGGGACAGTCCTGGACGAGTTACCTCTTTGCAGTCTTTTACAATTGGCTGTATCACACTGAGGTCCTGGTGACTGCCACTCATAGCACTGCTTGTACTTTTATTTCTTGTATGCCCCTTTTTAAAATGTGCCTTTCCACCTGGCAGAGACTCTTGTGTAGGTGATGTTGGAGAACTGGACAATACAAGTGTCTTCAATGCAGCTACTTCAGCTTGGAGTACATCAATCTTGAAAAGAAATCAACACAGTCACATATACTGAATATGTTTTATGACAGATGCAGCTAAATGTTAACAATTTGGTAACTTTCAGAGATGAAACATAAGTTTAATGTGTATTTCCTGTGGAGTAATAAAAGGAAAGTAAACTAAATGGGTTTTTTGGGAGGGCTTTTTATTTTTAATCAGTTTTTTGATATTCCCATACAGTCTGGATTCAGCTGCTATTCACAATGTCAGATGAAAATTTTAAAATTATCAAAATGTTTAACATTTCACTATGTGGATTTTCAGATGAGATCAGGTGCATTCAGGGTGGTACGGCTGTAGACATCACCAACTCAATGGACATGAGTTTGAGCACGCTCCAGGAGTTGGTGATAGACAGGGAAGCCTGGCGTGCTGCCGTCCATGGGGTCACAAAGAGTCGGACACGACTGAGCGACTGAATGGATGCAAATTTTCAGAATCTTCATATTTAAAAATAGCTTATGATTAGGTGCAGTTCATTTCTAAAATAGTCAAATCTAGTAACATTTCAGTGGATTTTTTAGTGAATTAAAAAATAATTGACTTTAAAATGTAATTATATAATCCTTTTGACAATGTGTGTGATTCACAAAGCTTTAAATCATTTGCTTCTAATATAAATGTACACTAAATGTTCACTATTAATTATATCTATGTAGTAGCTATTTTCTTCTTTATTTTTTTTTCTTTTTTTTTCTTTTCTATCATGTAGAATTTTTATTTAAACAGGGAATGTCACATTTACTTCTTTATAGTGTCTTATAGTTTTAAAAAAATCTTCTAAAGTAAGCAGTACTTTTATAATCAGAACAAATCCAATAAATGTCAAGGTATTTTTCAAACTGTAATTACTAGTTTCTTTATCCTATTAAAAGCAGCAAAAACTTACTTTTCCTTGTGCTTCTTTTAGCTGTTTTTCTGCTGTTGCCTGCTTGACATTTGCTTCTCTCACCATCTTATGAGCTTCCTGAAAAAGTTAACATCTCATATTTTGGAAATAAAGTATTTAGCATTTGTTTTCAAAAATCCTTCAACAGGTGTCTATGATTGAAACAAAGATACACTAACAAAATTTTGCCTAAAATTAAGTATTCAATGTCAACAGCTGAAGCAGCGACTGTCATCAGGCAAATCAATTATTAGGAATAAAGAATAGGTACCTTCTTTTATTACCACAGAGGCAGGCAAGGTTAGTTTGATCATTTTAATTAATACTTGTGTAAAGACTGCAAATGTTAAAGAAGGAAAAGTCATGATCCATATGTCAAACCCAACTTCTTTGCAGTTAGGTTTTTATAATTTGTATTCATATTACTATGCACAGCAAAGACATACAGGAGAAACAAGCAAAAATATTAACACATCAGTAATGCTGTAGTTTATAGGAGTAACAGCTGAGAAGCCTTAGAGCTTCCAATAAAAATACTCACACATCGATATTAAATCTTGATTTTGTGCAGAGCAATCGAAAAAGATTGCGTTTATCCTTTCGTAAGATCTTAATTTTTTAGTACCAAATATATGAAACTCTCGGAGAAGGCAATGGCACCCGACTCCAGTACTCTTGCCTGGAAAATTCCATGGATGGAGGAGCCTGGTAGGCTGCAGTCCATGGGGTTGAGAAGAGTCGGACACGACTGAGCGACTTCACTTTCACTTTTCACTTTCATGCTTTGGAGGAGATGGCAACCCACTCCAGTGTTCTTGCCTGGAGAATCCCAGGGACGGGGGAACCTGGTGGGCTGCCATCCATGGGGTCGCACAGAGTCGGACACGACTAAAGCGATTTAGCAGCAGCAGCAGCATATGAAACTCTAGATATTTAATTCCCCTTTATTCATACAACATTTATTCATCAAACACTTATTCATAACATCTCTTCCTCAGCTACCGTTCCAGGTGCTGATAACTCTTAAGGAGCTTACACTCTGAAGACATTCTAATAATCAAATAAAATATGAGGACAAATTCTGGATTTTATTCTAAATCCATTATGAAGCCTTGTGGCCTTTTAAGAAAGAGAATGACATTATGTTATTTGTATTTTAAAAAGCTTACTCTGCTGTATGGAATAATCCCTATAAAATATAAGGGTGGACTGGGTGCTTGCAATACACCCAGGGTATTTGCAATACACAGGGTGCTTGCAATAATCGCCCAGGATGTAAGAGCATAGATCTTAGAACTTCAATTTACTGTTCACGAGGAAGAGAGCGATGGAAGGCAGAAGGAAAGAAATCAGCTTCAAAGCTGTTTAACAGTTTGACAAAAGAACCCTCACTAGGACTGCTCAGGGGAGAGTGGAAGTTCTCTACACCAGAGTTCCATGGTGGCACTCCCATTTGTTCACTTGCTTTTAGAGTATGTAATGACACTGCACCTTGTATGTGCCCTTGTATTATAATAAATGTACAGATATTGTTTTAAATAAGAAAAGCTTAACTATCAATGCTTATAATAAGATTAACTGTGAGAATATCCCATGCACCATTATGCTGGCTATCTTGCGTCCAAGCCTGTAGGAGCTATCAAATTTAATAATGAGACAAGCATTTTTCTTTTATTTTTATTTTTTATTTTATTTTATTTTTTTAATTTTATTTTTAAACTTTACATAATTGTATTAGTTTTGCCAAATAAAAAGAATACATTTGATTCAGTTCTAATGAGGTGGATGAAACTGGAGACTATTATACAGAGTGAAGTAAGCCAGAAAGAAAAACACCAATACAGTATACTAACGCATATATATGGAATTTAGAAAGATGGTAACAATAACCCTGTGTACGAGACAGCAAAAGAGACACTGATGTATAGAACAGTCTTATGGACTCTGTGGGAGAGGGAGAGGGTGGGAAGATTTGGGAGAATGGCATTGAAACATGTAAAATATCATGTATGAAACGAGATGCCAGTCCAGGTCGATGCACGATACTGGATGCTTGGGGCTGGTGCACTGGGATGACCCAGAGGGATGGAATGGGGAGGGAGGAGGGAGGAGGGTTCAGGATGGGGAACACGTGTATACCTGTGGCATTTTTCTTTTAAAAATAATATCTGAAGTATTTCAGATGTGCTGAATAAGTGTTGAATTTTAACAAGTGATTGTCATTAAAATACTACTTGACAGGTAGTTCTCAAATAATAAGTATATCTAATCTGATCCTTCAAGATAAGTGACATTTTAACTATGAATCCAGAAGTAACATGTGCTATGGAGAGAATATTTGTTTAATGTTTAGAATTGGATTCTGCTTTCATTAATGGCGGACCATGCAACTTCTTAGAACAAACTTCCTACAGAGAACAGTTTTTAAAAGCTGGACAAATTTTTTAAAAATGTTCTTGAAGGCATTAGAGTGCAACAAAATAGTGAAGAACCAGAGGACCAAGATCCAGAAGTAAACTGAGGAAAGTGAGCTGAAACTTGGGGTGATTTGTTCCCTTAGAGATATAAGGGATATACTGGAAAGGTATAAAATAAATGTTAACTGGAGTCTAAAAAGGAAAGAGAAAAGAGCTAGAATGAGGCAAGAGGAGTATCTAAAATGATAATTCATAGGATTTTAAAAATTGACAAAAGACATAAAAAGATATATGAGCTTGAAAACTTTTCTATCACTGTCATTCTGAAACTGAAAAATTATTTAAGTATCATCTACACAGGAAAGTCCGTAAACTTTCTAGAAAGGCCAGATAGTAAGTAGTTCAGGCTTCTAAGTCATATGGTCTGTGTTGTAACTACTCAACTCTGCTGCTATAGTGTGAAGGCAGCCACAGACAATAAAACAATCAATGAATATAGCCATTCCAATAAAAATTCATGGGCACTTAAATATGAGTTTCATAGAGTTTTCATATGTCACAATCTCTTTCGATTCTTTTTCCTCCTCTTACCATTTGAAAATGTAAAAACAACCTTGGCTCGTTAGGTTGCACAAAAGTAGATATAGGCCAGTTTTGGCCTGCAGGCTATAGTTTGCACACCTGTGATCTATACAAACATCATGTCCATATATTTACAAACACGGAAGACAGAATTTTTTTCCTCTCTGGTTAGCAGTGATTCAAATTAAGTTGATCTTTTTTTTTTTTTCTTTTTTAAAAATAATGTTTATTCACCATCTTCTGATTAGTTTTCAAAAACAATTTGTTGGCATTAAAGACAAAAACTCACTAGAGAATGTTACGGAAAAACTTTCACATAACTAGCAATGGGATTGAAAATTCATTATCATGACTTATTACAGGAAAAGATGTACTTGTTCCTTTCAGATGAGTATTATCTGTGAGTTATCAGTAACATTAAATCTAAATTTTAAAAATGGAATTTAGACCATATCATCATTGGAGAAGAAAATGGCAACCCACTCCAATACTCTTGCCTGGAAAATCCCATGGACAGAGGAGCCTGGCAGGCTACAGTCCAAAGGGTTGCAGAGAGTCAGACACGACTGAGCGACTTCACTATCACTATCATCTGGATCATAAATTTAAAACAGGTTTTCAAAAACAAGATAACAGAGTCAATCACAACGCTCTCACGAAATAAATATACACATATACAATGTGTTTTAATGAGAATACTTCTGTATTATAAAAAATTTAAGTATTTTTATTATTTCACTTTTTATAAACACTTTTGTGTTTTATATGTATGTAACATTATGATGTGTGTTAGTATATGTGCATAATTTAAGTACATATGTCTTAGAACAGTGCCTAGTGCATAGAGAATTCTTAATATCTTCATCGTAACAAAGGTTCATGCTCAAATTTGTCTTTGTGGCTTGAAAGAAAAGGAAGTGCCATTTATGACTTTCACCATACTTAAAAGCAAGATCAAGGTCATGAATTTGAGTCCCAGCATTCTTCTTAACTCTACTTATGATTTTCTTCACAGACAAAATAATTTGTACTATATGTGCTTACAGCATTGTTGAGAGAAACTAAGCATATCATAGACATTTACTAAAATTGGCTGAAAAAACATAAAACCACCTTAAGACTACATATCTTTTTTTTCCATGTTAAATGTAGACTACTTTGTAAAGCATTCTTTCAACTGATTTCACTTTATATTTTGCATTACCTGAAAATCCATAATACTATAAGAAAAAATATATTCACACATATATATACAACTTTATAATCTTGTATTTTTTGCTAAATACAAAAGTATAATTATATTCAAGATCATTCATCATATATAAATTCCTAATCTGAGTTTACAAGCTTACCAAAATTATATAAATTGAGTTTATTCAGAATAATCTTCAATTCTTAAAAAAAGAAAAAACTATTTACACATATACATAAAATGTAAGCAAAAACATTTTTTCATAAAACAATGGTAAACTGAGATCATGAAGGCAAAACTGAGACCACAGAAAAACTTACTCTACTTTTTTTCTAAACTCAGTAAGCAGTTGGTTTGAATACAATTTTCTTCATTACTGAAATCATCTTTAATCAGCGTAGTTTCTTTCCCAGAAAGTACACACAGTTAAGGTTATTAGTCACTGTTAGGTCAGAGATAAATTAGGGACCCCAAAATTATGCTTTTTAGATAACTTTTTCATTCATTGCACAAACTGCACTTCTGGTACTTCACATCCTGCTGGAGACAGGGAAAAGTTTCTGTTTGTTCTCCTACTTCATCTAACAAAATGACACGTACATGCAGCTGGGGGGAACTAAGTGGGGGCTAAAATTAAGGGCAAGCTGGTAGGAAACCAACATTAACATAAGCAGCATAATGTATTTGCTTTCTTATCTACTAACACTATACTATAAAATTTTCTTCTAACCGGACAGTACTGAAAGAAATGCCTTATGTTTCTGTACACTCCTTCTACATATAAAAATGTAACATTACATAACTCCTGTTCCAGATCTTTGTATGTTAGTAGCTCAGTCATGTCCGACTGAGACCCCATGGACTGTAGCCCACTAGGCTTCTCTGTCCACGGGATTTCCCAGGCAAGAATACTGGAGTGGGTTGCCATTCCCTTCTCCAGAGAATCTTTCTGACCAAGGGATCAAAGTCGGGTCTCTGAAAATGCAGGCGGATTCCTTGCCATCTAAGTCACCAAGGAAGCTCTCCAGATCTTTAATTTCCCACTATTTCTAAGCTTAAATTTATCTTCCTATTATCTCTGATAACTAGCTAACTAAACAAAAAAGTTTTTAAACATTCATCAAAGAAAGACAGGTGAGAGAGCAAAGGGGTGTGAGCAGAGGAGGACATGGAAAGCCCACACTTCTGAAAATATCCTCTGCAATATTACTTGTAACAATAAAAACTGTGGAATATACACTGGATAGATTATGATTTTCATTACACTGACTATGCAGTAACATGAAAAGATGTTATTTAAAGTACAAAATATATTAGGATTACAACTATGCAAGCAAATATGCATACCTAAAACTAAAGAAGATTCTGCATATACAAAAATAACAAGGGTGAAGAAACGTTTCCCCTAAAATCCATTTTTACACTAAAAATTTTAAGAACAAATTTTCAGGGAAAAAAGAAAATATTGGTAAAGTGATAATGACACTAGCCATTCTAGTAACACATCAATGTTTTTGATAAGGAGCCTCTGAAGGCTAAAGATCTTATAACCTAAAGGAAGTGCGCTAGGTAGTGGTTCTTAACCTAGAAAATAATATCCTCTCCCCACCCTCCACAAGGATACTTAAAAATTGTCAAAATGATGAGGGAGTATTACTAGAATACTGGGAACAACGTCAAGTGTTATAGTTAATTCTATGTGTCAATCTGACTGGGCCCCAGGTGCCAGGCATTTAAGGTAGATGTTCTGGATGTTTCTGTGAAGATGCTTCTGGATGAGCTAATATGTGAATTGGTAAAGTGAGTAAAGCAGATTGCCCTCCACAATGTGGGTGCTGCTCATCCAATCAGCTGAAGGCCTGTTAGAACAAAAAGGCTCATCCCCCAAAAGTAAGAGAGAATTCTTTCTGCTTTCAGACTCAAGTTGAAACACCAGCTCTTCCTGGGCCTCAAGCCTAACAGCCTTTGAACTAGAAACTAGAACTACATGATCAGCTCTCCTGGTTCTCTGGCCTCTGGACTGAGACTGGAACTACACCAGGGTCTCTAGTCTACCAACTCATCCTACAGGTTCTGGACTTGCCAACCTCCTTACATAAGCCTCTTTCTACACATATATAGACATATGTATGTATAGACATGCATCCTATTGGTTCTGTTTCCTGGAAAACCCTGATTAATACAGCAAGGATGCTAATGTCCTACAGTGTCAATGGCACCCCTACTGAGAAACACTGCTTGAATCAGGTAGACATTCTGATCCTGTGGCAGGCTGGAGATAATGTTCCTCAAATCATCCCCTTTCAGAAAACTACCTCAAAGGTTTTCCACCTGTGTTATGCAATCATATAAAGTTACTTGAAAGCAGCCCCTAAATAGTTGGTAAAATTAAAATTAAAATTTACCTCCTCTCTTTTCATTCACATTTTTAAACCACGCAATTCTAGTAGCCCATAGTTTTTTACATCATTTTAAGTTGTAGCCTCTACATTTCTTAAATATTTTTTAGAGGACTTACAAATATGCATGAAGCTAAGCATATCTTTTTCAAGATTCCCTCAAATAATAATTCTATCAATATATAAAAATTAAGACATTGCTCTTGACCAAGACATAAATAGACCAACCTCAAACAGACTAGCTGTGAGTTCCTCCAACTCCTGTCCAAGTTGATCTCGTACTTTAGAAAGCCTCTCACACTCTTCATCTTTTAACTTCAGTTCCTATGAGAAATTGATCATTTTATTTTTTTTTATTTCCAAAGTTTGATGTTAGACTCAGAAGACTATATAATCTTTACTAATAAAATTATAAAATATTAATACTGCCCCCTTCTACAACATTCACACTGGAAGTTTTTATTTAGCACTTGCTATGTGGAAACAACCAGGCAAATCTAAAATTACAAATAATTCTAACTCACATATTAAATTTTCATAAAATATCCAAAGATTAAGTATAATTATTCATTACCTGTGAAAATAAACAATTAAAGAACTTCATTTTTTTCCCTTAACTTTGTTCTGAACATACTTGTTTCCATCAAGCAAGGAATTTCTTCAATTAACTCAGGTTCATTTCAATTAATGTTTAGTGAAGTTGTTTCATGTTCACCTTAACAATTGTTTACCTATAGATAATTTCATGTACCATACTGCAATTAGTCTAAAATGTCCATTAGGAGACTATACCCATTTAACACTGCAACCAGAGGCAAGCAATATATATTACATTTAAAATCAAGAAGAATATTAATGACAAAAATCCTGTATTTATACATAACTCCTCAACAGGTAATAAATAGATGCTAAAAAATTCCTTTATTAAGATGTTAAAATATGCCATTTAAAAAAAATTTTACATGTAAATTTATCTTTCAAACTTAGAGATTAAAAAAAAATCCAAGCTCCCTATCTATTGGCTACAGATACACTAATAAAATAATGAGTTAGTTGTGCTGTAATTCTGGTGGCAGCATAGTTCCTAAATTCTCCAACAACTTCTAAAATCACTGCAGATGGTGACTGCAGTCATGAAATTAGAAGATGATTGCTTCTTGGCATGACAGCTATAACAAACCTACACAGTGTGTTAAAAAGCAAAGACATCACGTTGCCAACAAAGGTTCATAGAGTCAAGGCTATGGTCTTTCCAGTAGTCATGTACAGATGTGAGAGCTGGACCATAAAGAAGGCAGAGCACCAAAGAATGGATGCTTTCAAACTGTGGTGCTGGAGAAGACTCCTGAAAGTCCCTTGCACAACAAGGAGATCAAATCAGTTAATCTTAAGGGAAATAAACCCTGAATACTCTTTGGAAGGACTGGTGCTGAAGCTGGAATTCCAATACTTTGGCCACCTGATGCGAACAGCTGACTCACTGGCAAAGACCCTGATGCTGGGGAAGACTGAAGGCAGAAGAAGAGGGCAAGAGAGGATGAGATGGTGGGATGGCATCACCGATTCAATACACATGAACTTGGGCAAACTCCAAGAGATGGTGAGGGACAGGGAAGCCTGGTGTGCTGCAGTCCATGGGGTCACGAAGAGTTGGACATGACTTGGTAACTGAACAACAACTCCTAAAAACCAAATATACCAACTGGGATATCAGAAGAAACCAATGACTACGTCTTCAACAAAACTAAGTAAAAGTGAATCCTCACAAATCTTAGACCCTGAGAAAATGTGGTTACACTGCCCAGACCACAGAATCAGCAGTTATGTGGAAGGGAGCACCAGAAGTGCTTCCATTCCCACAGAGTCCCAATATCCCTCCACCCTTCTGGTGGAGGTTTTAAGATTACAAGTGAATCTCCCTCACTTATGCTCTAAGTAATTTTCAAACTGCTGCTTTTGTGCTGGGTCTTAGGGTGAGTCTGCATGTGAGTCTTTCAGATTGGAATCTCAGTTCCCTAGAGCTTTTGGGTCTCTTGGACATAAGCCTCATTAATTTTCAAAGCCAAATGTTTTGGGGCTTATCTGTCCACTGCAGATACCAGGGATTGAAGTACCTAATGTGGGGGCACAAACCCCTTGGGAAATCCAATTCATTTAAACATGAAAGACAAAAAAAAAAGATATGCGAAGTTACCATTATAAAAAAGTTAAACATAAAGCCAAGTCAGCTACAGGTAAAGAAAATCAGATAGGTATCACATTTCAACAGCATTTTATGCTAAAAACAATGGAATCAAATTTTTAAGATTCTCAAGGGAAAAAAAATGTGAGTTGAGAATTTTATATCCAGTCAAAGTATCCTTCAAATGTAAGACCAGAGACTAAAAGTTATAAACCTGTCACACTTTAGAAACTATATCTCCCATGAGCTTTCCAGAGTAATCAAGCAGTGAATGAGTTTCATATAATCAAGAAAAAAAAGGAGAAGCTTTAACATTAAGGACAGGGGATGAGAAACAAATGTATTTAACTGTAGAACTACAAATAAAAGATGAGGATACACAAAAATGAAAAGACAAGCCACAGACTGGGAGAAAATATTTGCAGAAGACATCTGATAAAGGACTGTTAACCAAAATATACAAAGAATTCTTAAAACTCAACAGTAAGAAAACAATTTGATTGAAAAGTGTGCAAAAGATCTGCAAAGACACCTTGCCAAAGTTATAGAGATGTCAAATGAACACAGGAAAAGATGTTCCATATTGTATGTCATCAGGGAAATGCAAACTACAGCAACAACATGATTCCACCATACACCTAGTAGAAGGACCAAAAAGCAGAACTACAACAATATATACTGACAAGGATGGGAGACAACAGGAATTCTCAGGCATTGCTTGTGGGAATACAAAATGGTACAGCCACTTTGGAACTTTCAGCAATTTTTTTGCAAAACCAAACATATTCTTACCACATGATCCAGTAATCACATTCCTTGGTATTTACCCAAAGGAACTGAAAACATAGCCACACAAAAGCCTGCACACAGATGTTTATACATTCATAACTGCCAAACTTGGAAGCAACCAAATATGCTTCAGTTAAGTGGATGAATAATTAAACTGTGGTATATCAATAACTTCAGATATGCAGATGACACCACCCTTATGGCAGAAAGTGAAGAGGAACTAAAGAGCCTCTTGATGAAAGTGAAAGTGGAGAGTGAAAAAGTTGACTTAAAGTTCAACATTCAGAAAACTAAGATCATGGCATCCAGTCCCATCACTTCATGGCAAATAGATGGGGAAACAGTGGCAGACTTTATTTTTTTGGGCTCCAAAATCATTGCAGATGGTGACAGCAGCCATGAAATTAAAGACGCTTACTCCTTGGAAAGAAAGTTATGACCAACCTAGATAGCATATTCAAAAGCAGAGACATTTCTTTGCCAACAAAGGTCCGTCTAGTCAAGGCTATGGTGTTTCCTGTGGTCATGTATGGATGTGAGAGTTGGACTGTGAAGAAGGCTGAGCGCCGAAGAATCGATGCTTTTGAACTGTGGTGTTGGAGAAGACTTTTGAGAGTCCCTTGCACTGCAAGGAGATCCAACCAGTCCATTCTGAAGGAGATCAGCCCTGAGATTTCTTGGGAAGGAATGATGCTAAAGCTGAAACTCCAGTACTTTGGCCACCTCATGTGAAGAGTTGACTCATTGGAAAAGACTCTGATGCTGGGAGGGATTGGGGGCAGGAGGAGAAGGGGACGACAGAGGATGAGATGGCTGGATGGCATCACTGACTCAATGGACGTGAGTCTGAGTGAACTCCGGGAGTTGGTGATGGACAGGGAGGCCTGGCGTGCTGCAATTCATGGGGTTGCAAAGAGTCGGACACGACTGAGTTACTGAACTGAACTGTACTGAACCGATATCTAAATAACAAACCATTACTCAGCATTAAATGGAAATGAGCTATCAAGCCATGAAAAGATATGGAGGAAAAGAAGTACATGACTAAATAAAATAATCTAATCTTAAAAGGCTGCATGCTGTATGATTCCAACTATATGACATTCTGAAAAGGGAAAACTGTGGAGACAGTAAAAAGATCAGTGGGCTGCCAAGGACTAAGAAGTAGGGAGGGATGAATAGGTAGAACCTAGAGGATTTTCAGAGAAGGCAAAGGCACCCCACTCCAGTACTCTTGCCTGGAAAATCCCATGGACGGAGGAGCCTGATGGGCTGCAGTCCATGGGGTGGCTACGAGTTGGACGCGACTGAACGGCTTCACTTTCACTTTTCACTTTACTGCATTGGAGAAGGAAATAGCAACCCACTCCAGTGTTCTTGCCTGGAAAATCCCAGGAATGGGGGAGCCTCGTGGGCTGCCGTCTATGGGGTCGCACAGAGTTGGACACGACTGAAGCAACTTAGCAGCAGCAGAGGATTTTTGCAATGCAGGAGACCCGGGTTTGATTCCTGCATTGGGAAGATTCCCTGGAGAAGGAAATGTCAACCCACTCCAGTATTCTACCCTGGAGAATCCCATAGACAGAGTAACCTGACAGGCTATAGTCCATGGGGTTGCAAGAGTCAGACATGACTTAGTGAATTTGATTTTTAGGACAGTGAAACTATTCATATACTATAATGACAGATATACATCATTATATTTTAGTCAAAACCTACAGAAAGTACACCAAAAGTGAATCCTAATGTAAACACTAATGTACATGGGGGATAATCACATGTCAATTTAGGTTCACCAATTTTAACGAATGTACCATTCTGGGGCAAGATGTTCATAATGGGAATGGCTATGCATATGTGAGGAAAGGGAACTTTCAGCAGCTCTGTACTTTCCTCTCAATTCTCCTATGAACCTAAAATTGATCTTTAAAAAGTCTGTTTTTTTTTAATGGGGATAAAGTTGAGAAAAGTTACATAAATGTTATAAGCCTTAGAAATGTAAAAAAACACACACCAAAAAACCCAGCAAAATAGGAGAAAGAAGAAATCAAATTCACTAACTTCTTAAATATTAACTGGGAATAAAGGGATACAACTTGAAGCTCATAAATCAATTAGTATAAAGCTGAACATATTTAACCCCATAGAAATTAAACTAGAATTAAATGATAGAGGCAAAGGAAAGAAACAGTTACTAGATAATTTTAGTGTTGCTTATAGTAGGGAATAAAGTCAGTATCTAAAGAAAGGCTAAGAGAAATTCTTTGATTAAAGATAACAACTAGAACAGAAATCAAACCTTCCAAAATACAAAAAAGGAAAAAATAAAAAAAGGAACAGAACACAAAGAAAACAGTACACATAGTGGAAAGATTTGTATACACACACAGTAGATGTTTGAAAGCTATGTGACAGAAACAAGCCTAAATACAGCATTCTTTTTCAATAAACATATATGTGTATAACTCACTTATTTAAAAAAAATGATTTTCAGACTGGCTACAAGAGAAAAATCCATCTCTAGTCTCTATACAAGAGATACACCTAAAATAAGTAATTCAGATTAAAAATAAAAGGCTGAGTAGAAGTGTACTAAAAAATATAATACAAATAAAAACAAAATAGAGACCTCAATACCGATATCAGACACAGGGCAGAAGTCATTAAAGAAGATAAAAGAAACTTCATAATGCTAAAGACTACAACACAAAATGAAAACTTTACAATACTCTCAAATACAAAATATAAAAGTAGATCTAAATAAATAGGAAGAAAGACATATTATGTTATTGAATAGAAAGCAGGAAGTCATCATAAAGATGCCAATTCTCCCTGAGTTTATAAATCTGTAAATGCATAAATTTAATACCAGGTCCTTCTGAACTCTAAAATTTCACAATTTTATAACTAAATGTGAAACTGAGTCAATCCATTCAACATTTCCTACTATATAGGTATTATGGTAACTCTTCAGGATACCAACACCAAGACAGACACTGTTCTTTGAGAAGTTTCCAATCCTTAGAGCAATACATATATCATTCACAAAGGCAAATTCTTGAATCGTTCCCTACCATCTACCACAGTAAACCTCGCCCTGATACTAAAGACTCTCTACAACATGTGCTCACTGTCCCTTCTCAGAGTTATTACCCTTGATCCACACTCTAAAACTAGAGTTAAACTGTTCTGATTTGTTCCTGTTTCATTTCCCTATTTGATCTCATCCACCTGGACTGCCATAAATGTTTGACTCTTTACGCTTCTAGATCCAACTCAATCTACCTGTATGAACTCGTTTGTATTTCATGTGAATACTTTTTAAAATGTCACTTGTACTTTTCATTATCAGTACCTTATACTGTAATACAGCTATATGAAATTAACTCCTTCAACAAACACTAATTTTGTGTTAACAATTCATTACGTATTCATCAAGGATCTGGAAAGAGAAAAGGAAGGAGGCCTGCTTCATGCTTTTCACAAAGCCATAGCCTACTAACAGTGGCAAATATTTAAATAGATTCACAAGGAAAAGGAAACAGGAAACAAATATTTAAACGGATTCACAAGGAACAGATTCACAAGGAAAAGTCCTGATAAGGACTATCATAGTGATATGCACATACTAGAAAAAGTAGGAGCTTGCCAAATGTAAAGACTAAAACAGCGTAAGCTATAGTAGCTAAAGACAGGGAAAGGTGGATGCCATAGTTAGATAATGTCAGAAAATTAGGTTTATGGTGAGTCCTGAAAAACCTTGGCTAAGAAAGTGGAACTTTAAAGAAAAGAGAATATCATCTCAAGGGCGATGGGAAGTCATTGAAGGATTTTAAACAGGAGAGTGACAGATTGCAATTCCAAACAGTAACTTGAACAGTGTGCTAGATTAAAAAAAAAAAAATTAAAACAGGGAAAACAGTTAATTACTGCAATATTTTAGGCAACAGACACAAACTTAGAGTAGCAGTATTAGAGAAAATAAACTTAAGAGACATTTAAAACAGAAAATCAGGACTCTGTAAGTATACGCCATCAAATTTAATGCTGTTCTTAAGATAAACATTTTATACATAGAGAGAGAAAAAATGCTGGCAATGAAACTATAATCTGATGAGGTTTTTTTTTTTTTTCATTTAGAATTTTCATTTTGTACTTTACAGGAAGAAGTCTTTTAAACTGATGGAGACACAAATTTTTATCATATGTCATTCTCTTTTGTACCTTTCTCTTTGTTTTGATGTCATATCATAGTGAGATCCTTTTAAGATTTTTAACCCAGTAATTCACAGTAACAAATACAGCCCTCAACTCGCATAAACTCCACTGATTTAATAACAACATGAACAGCTATAAGCAAGTTCACGCACAAGCAGACAATGACCATTGTCATGACTGTTGCCTAGCTGGGAGCAATTATAAAACTATATTGATTTCACAGATGTTAAAATGAAGGAAAACATACAATTCAGAATCAATGAAACATTACCACATATACATGTCTTTTTCCCCCAACTAGTAAACATCTTTACTAGTAAAGTCTAATTTATTTTTCCCTCTACAGGGCCTAATAAACTTTTAAGTACACTGGTTACTCAAGAAATGTTTGTTCATTAAAGAACACAGCAAATGCTTATAAACAACCCTGGTCACAGTTAGTAGGGCCGTGCCAAACATGGATTTGTAGAAGTATGTGTTTCGAATGACTTTCTCTGACTGCAAGCTATAATATTCCACTGGATTTTATTTTCTAAGTCATTTTCATTTTCTTTTAAGGAAGAATAATTAAAAGTTGAAAGTAACACCTTATACCAGTAGGCCTCACACCTTAGTGAATATAAGAATCAAAGAAAGACTATGTATACCAGAAACTAATACAACACTGTGAATCAACTATACTTCAACTGAAAAAGGAAAAAAAAAAAAAGAATCAATAGGATAGTTTATTGAACACGCATATCCTCCAGCCTCAATACAATAATTCTTTTTCAACAGAATCTGGGGTCCACTCCAGGAATCTAAGTTTTAAAAAACATGTACTAAAACCCAACTTCTGCCTCAGGATTCCACCAAGAGCTGTTCTTCAGCAATGATCTGTAGAAGGCCAGAAGACAAGACCGGCCTACATCACAAGAAGTGAAGGACTACATCACTATCTCAAGCGCATCTCTGCACTTGAAACTCAACCACCACACCTTTGGCCTCCCTGTGTACAGTACGGGTTTGTGCTGGTAAGCTGTTGCCCCACCAATGACTACATTTGCCAGTCCATCACACATTTAAGTGTCAGCATGAAACTGGCTCACACCAAAGAAATAAGAGTAAAAGTTACGCGTATCAATTCTAAGTTGAAGTTTTTTAGAAGCAGGTGTGCAACTTTTTTTTACCCTTCATCTCACTGGTTAGATACAGATAATAAAACCCTAAAAGATCACAAAGATCCAAGATAGAAGAAACACAGATTCCTGAATTATTTCACAAAGAACTGCCTATGAACTATGAACATCTGCTTAAAAGTGTTAAGTGAATAAAAATGAACTTCTACCATGTTAAGTCACTAAAATTTAGAGGTACCTCACAAGGAGCTGCTGCTGCTACTGCTAAGTCACTTTAGTTGTGTCCAACTCTGTGCAACCCCATAGACAGGAGCCCACCAGGCTCCCCCATCCCTGGGATTCTCCAGGCAAGAACACTGGAGTGGGTTGCCATTTCCTTCTGCATCCCTAACTAATATATTCTGTATGTGTCCACTTACACAACAGCGTAATGCATGCATATATTCATTTAATCAACAGAATGTGTTGAGAACCTTTTATGTGCTCAAGATATAAGCAAAAACACATGTAATTCCAATCCTTGTGAAGCTCAAAATTACTGAAGTGTAAGTGTAGACATCCACGTTGGGGTTAACTGGGATGGGGCAGAGCAATCAAGACAAACAAACAAACAAAACTTTCACTCTCAATCAAGATAGAATAACTGGGATCATATGAACCACCCTGAATGACACAACTAAAAAACTGGAAAAAACATATGAAATGATATTTAAGACACTGGATGCAGGCAAAAAAAAAGTGATCCTCCAGAAATGGGAAATAATAAAGCGAAGCCTATCAGTTGTTCCAGCTTATCACCTGAAGAGATAAAAGCATTAGTAGATATGGATTACATGTTATTAAACTATTTCATATGTTTAAGAAGCTAAGACAAAGCACATTAAGTAAAATACTTAAAAGACCCAATCAAACTTTCAGTGATGAAGACTATCACGTCTGTGATAAAAATAATAATAATAATAATATACTGTATAGAATTAACATATTAGATACTACAGGTGAGAAAAAAAATAGTGATACTGAAGACACAGCAATAGAAATCATCCACAATTATACAGAGAGAAAAAAAAAAAGATTAAAAAAATGAATGAATACAGCACCAGTGAGTTATGGGACAACTTTAAGCAGTCTAATGTGCATGTATGAAAGGCAAACTGATAGGATACTGAAAGAGGAACTCCCCAGGTCGGTAGCTGCCCAATATGCTACTGGAGATCAGTGGAGAAATAACTCCCAGAAAGAATGAAGGGATGGAGCCAAAGCAAAAACAATACCCAGCTGTGGATGTGACTGGTGATAGAAGCAAGATCCGATGCTATAAAGAGCAATATAGCATAGGAACCTGGAATGTTAGGTGCATAAATTAAGGCAAATTGGAAGTGGTCAAACAGGAGATGGCAAGAGTGAACGTCAACATTTTAGCAATCAGCGAACTAAAATGGACTGGATGGGTGAATTTAACTCAGATGACCATTATATCTACTACTGCGGGCAGGAATCCCTCAGAAGAAATGGAGGAGCCATCATGGTCAACAAAACAGTCCAAAATGCAGTACTTGGATGCAATCTCAAAAAAGGACAGAACGATTTCTGTTTGTTTCCAAGGCAAACTGTTCAATATCACAGAAATCCAAGTCTATGCCCCAACCAGTAACGCTGAAGAAGCTGAAGCTGAACGGTTCTATGAAGACCTACAAGACCTTTTAGAACTAACACCCCAAAAAGATGTCCTTTTCATCATAGGACACTGGAATGCAAAAGTAGGAAGTCAAGAAACACCTGGAGTAACAGGCAAATTTGGCCTCGGAATACGGAATGAAGCAGGGCAAAGGCTAATAGAGTTTTGCCAAGAGAACACACTGGTCATAGCAAACACCCTCTTCCAACAACACAAGAGAAGACTCTACACATGGACATCACCAGATGGTCAACACCAAAATCAGATTGATTATATTCTTTGCAGCCAAAGATGGAGAAGCTCTATACAGTCAGCAAAAACAAGAGCAGGAGCTGACTGTGGCTCAGATCATGAACTCATTATTGACAAATTCAGACTTAAATTGAAGAAAGTGGGGAAAACCACTAGACCATTCAGATATGACCTAAATCAAATCCCTTATGATTATACAGTGGAAGTGAGAAATAGATTTAAGGGCCTAGATCTGATAGACAGAGTGCCTGATGAACTATCGATGGAGATTCATGACATTGTACAGGAGACAGGGATCAAGACCATCCCCATGGAAAAGAAATGCAAAAAAGCAAAATGGCTGTCTGGGGAGGCCTTACAGATAGCTGTGAAAAGAAGAAAAATGAAAAGCAAAGGAGAAAAGGAAAAAATCTGAATGCAGAGTTCCAAAGAATAGCAAGAAGAGATAAGAAAGCCTTCTTCAGCGATCAATGCAAAGAAATAGAGGAAAACAACAGAATGGCAAAGACCAGAGATCTCTTCAAGAAAATGAGAGACACTGATGTATAGAACAGTCTTATGGACTCTGTTGGAGAGGGAGAGGGTGGGAAGATTTGGGAGAATGGCATTGAAACATGTGTAATATCATGTATGAAACGAGTTGCCAGTCCAGGTTCGATGCACGATACTGGATGCTTGGGGCTGGTGCACTGGGACGACCCAGAGGGATGGTGTGGGGAGGGAGGAGGGAGGAGGGTTCAGGATGGGGAGCACCTGTATACCTGTGGCGGATTCGTTTTGATGTTTGGCAAAACTAATACAGTGTTTCAGGTTTAAAAATAAAATAAAATTAAATTAAAATAAAAAAAAAAGAAAATGAGAGATACCAAAGGAACATTTCATGCAAAGATGGGCTTGATAAAGGACAGAAATGGTATGGACCTAACAGAGGCAGAAGATATTAAGAAGAGGTAGCAAGAATACACAGAAGAACTGTACAAAAAAGATCTTCACGACCAAGACAATCATGTTGGTGTCATCACTCACCTAGAGCCAGACATCCTGGAATGTGAAGTCAAGTGGGCCTTAGAAAGCATCACTACGAACAAAGCTAGTGGAGGAAATGGAATTCCAGTTGAGCTATTCCAAATCCTGAAAGATGATGCTGTGAAAGTGCTGCACTCAATATGCCAGCAAATTTGGAAAACTCAGCAGTGGCCACAGGACTGGAAAAGGTCAGTTTGCATTCCAATCCCAAAGAATGCTCAAACTACCGCACAATTGCATTAATCTCACATGCTAGTAAAGTAATGCTTATAATTCTCCAAGCCAGGCTTCAGTAATATGTGAACCGTGAACTTCCAGATGTTCAAGCTGGTTTTAGAAAAGGTAGAGGCACCAGAGATCAAATTGCCAACATCCGCTGGATCATAGAAAAACCAAGAGAGTTCCAGAAAAACATCTATGTCTGCTTTATTGACTATGCCAAAGCCTTTGACTGTGTGGATCACAATAAACTGTGGAAAATTCTGAAAGACATGAGAATACCAGACCACCTGACCTGCCTCTTGAGAAACCTATATGCAGGTCAGGAACCAATAGTTAAAACTGGACATGGAACAACAGACTAGTTCCAAATACCAACAGGAGTACGTCAAGGCTGTATATTGTCACCCTGCTTATTTAACTCATATGCAGAGTACATCATGAGAAACATTGGGCTGGAAGAAGCACAAGCTGGAATCAAGACTGCCAGGAGAAATATCAATAACCTCAGATATGCAGATGACACCACCCTTATGGCAGAAAGTGAAGAGGAACTAAAAAGCCTCTTGATGAAAGTGAAAGAGGAGAGTGAAAACGTTGGCTTAAAGCTCAATATTCAGAAAACGAAGATCATGGCATCCAGTCCCATCACTTCATGGGAAATAGACGGGGAAATAGTGGAAACAGTGGCAGACTTTATTTTTTGGGGCTCCAAAATCACTGCAGATGGTCACTGCAGCCGTGAAATTAAAAGATGCTTACTTCTTGGAAGGAAAGTTATGACCAACCTAGATAGCATATTGAAAAGCAGAGACATTACTTTGCCAACAAAGGTCCATCTAGTCAAGGCTATGGTTTTTCCAGTGGTCATGTATGGATGTGAGAGTTGGACTGTGAAGAAAGCTGAGTGCCGAAGAATTGATGCTTTTGAACTGTGGTGTTGGAGAAGACTCTTGAGGGTCCCTTGGACTGCAAGGAGATCCAACCAGTCCATCCTAAAGGAGACCAGTCCTGGGTGTTCTTTGGAAGGACTGATGCTGAAGCTAAACGCCAATACTTTGGCCACCTCATGCGAAGAGCTGACTCATTGGAAAAGACTCTGATGCTGGGAGGGACTGGGGGCAGGAGGAAAAGGGGACGACAGAGGATGAGATGGCTGGATGGCATCACCGACTTGACGGACATGAGTTTGGGTGAACTCCAGGAGTTGTTGATGGACAGGAAGGCCTGGCGTGCTGCGATTCATGGGGTCGCAAGAGTCAGACACGACTGAGCTACTGAACTGAACTTAATGTGCATATAACAGGAGACCCAAAGGAGAGGAGAGATAGAGGAGGTATGTAAATGCTTTTGAAGAAGTAATGGCCAAATTTCCCAATTTCTATGGAAAAAAAAAGCAACCTACGCACTTAAGAAGATCAACAAATTCCAAGCTCAAGAAACCTGAAGAGGACTACAACAGGGCACACCATAATCAAATCATTTGCAGGCAATGATTGAGAGAACTATCACATCACAGGGGAGAGAAACAAAAGTAAGGATAACAGTTGACTTTTCATGAGAAACAGTGCAAGCTAGACCAAAATGGAGCAACACCTTCAAAATAATGATACTGATAGAAAAAAATTATCAACCTGAAATGCTTTAGCTGGTGAAAATACATTCAAAAACAAAGATGAAAAAAGATCTTTCAAGATATACAATAGCTTAAAAAAAATTTATCAGCAGCATACAACAAAAAATCTTAAAGGATCCCCTTCAAGTAGAAGGAAAATGTTATGAGATGTAAATCTGGATCCACATAAAGGAATGAAAAGCACTAGAAATGGTAACTACATGGGTAAATATAAGGATTCTGACAATTGAAACGGACTTCCCAGGTGGCACTAGTCCACCTGCAAATGCAGGTAGACAAGAGAGACACAGGCTCGATCCCTGAGTTGGGAAGATGCCCTGGAGAAAGGCACGGCAACCCACTCCAGTATTCTTGCTTGGAGAATCTCATGGACAGACGAGCCTGGTGGGCTTCAGTTCATAGGGTCGCAGAGAGTCAGACAAAACTAAAGTGACTTAGCATGCATAGCATGCATATGGATTTTAAATCCCTTTAAAAATAACCAGTTGTTTAATGAAAAAATAAGCTAAATGTATCCTGAAATTTAAAATATATGAAGAAGTAAAATATATGGTAATCATAGCATAAAAACTGAAAGGGGGAAATACAAGTACACTTGACCTCTGAACATGGGTTTGAACTGCACATGTCCATTTATATGTGGATTTTTTTTTCAATAAATACATCCTACAGTACCACACAATCCATGACTGATTGACTCCAAGGGTGTGGAACTATATATACAAAGGGCTGACTGGAAATTCATATGCAGATTTTCAACCACAGGGGTCAGTGCCCCTAAGTCCACATTGTCCAAGGGTCAACTATATTTTTGTACGTTCTTATATATGAAGTAGTATAATATCACTAGAAAGTAGAGACTGATTAAAGATGCATATAATAAAGCCTAAAGCAATCATGAAATTAGCAGAAAGACGACATATAACTGATAAACCAACAGAGCAAAGATGAAATCACAAAAATATATAGAATTAATCCAAAAGGCATAAAAGAGAAAGGGGAGAAAGAAACATAAGAGACAAACAGAAAACAAACAGTAAGTTGGCAGATTTAAACCAAACTATATCACATTAAATGTAAATAGTCTAACATAAGCACACCAATTAAAAGGCAAGAGATTATTAGAACGGATTAAAAAAAGATCTAATGACGTGCTGCCTACAAGAAAACCCACTTTAAACAGGGAGACAAAAATTGGTTAAAAGTAAAAGGATGGAAAAATGGGAACTGTCTAGCCACTCTTAAAATAATCATCAAAATGAAAAGAATGACTACTGACATAATTTTGATTCACATGTTGCTATAATCCAGGAAATATTTTCATATTCAACAGTCCTTTACAAGTCTTAAGTTCTAAGTATCAATACTATCTTGTATTCTTCATAACAGAATTCACCATTTGCATGTGTTCACACATCATTATCATTTCAATTATGTCAACAGTACTTCTAAATACAACAAACTAAAAATTTCAAAACAAATTTTCAACCTGAGCTAAGAAATTAGCAATATATCCTGATGAATAAGTAACCACAATGTATTCTCAAACATGGATATGTATGTCCAATAGTTCACTTCTATATAAATTGTGACTTCACTTAATATTCTGTGCTAAGACAAAAGAGTCTGAGCCAGATGACATAGGCCAAATATAACTACATCTCACCACACCCCCTACCTTTGGGGAAAAGTTTAAAAGAATATTGATTTTTCTTTCTGATATATTCAACCAAAAATGTTTTAACATCTCTTTATGGCTGTTTAACCATCAGCCATCCATTGAAGCATTTATAGAAATATATACACACCAGGCATTGTACCTTATTATCTAGGCACCAGGGATACCAAATCAGTGTTATACTCCTGAGAAACAAGTCTGTTGGGGGAGAAAATGGGAATATATATTTGTAAAATGTCATAATATGTGGAAATTATGTTATAGAATGATTTCCCTATCTTCTCAACTTTCTGAATGTGAACTGGTCCATTTCACCTTAGTGTGAAATTTATATACATAGAGCTGTTTGTATTATTCTTTTACTATACTTTTAATGTCTGCAGGGTCTGTAGTGATATCCCCTATTTCATTCCTGCTATTGTGTCTTCTATTCTTGTTTTTTTCGGTCTTGTTAGAGGCTTGTCAACTTTACTGATCTTTTTAAAGAACCAGCACTTTGTTTTGTTCATTTTCTCTACTTTTTATGTTACCAATTTCATTGTTTCTGCTTTTTATTATTTTCTTCCTTCTGCCTGCTTCTGGTTTTATTTCGCTCATCTTTTTCTAGTTTTTTGAAGTGGGAGACTAGATTGTTGATTTGAAACTTTTCCTTTTCTCTAATGTATAAATACTTATGTCCCTTTAAAGTTTAATTACAGACTCAGAAAAAGAAAGAAATTTAGTCACAAATTTGGGAATATCAGAAATTTAAAAGATCAGCATGTGAGAAATAGAACAAATTATGAAAAAAGACAAATCTCCAAGTTAAGATACAGAAAACATTCAAATTCAGCTGAATAGCACAGCATTATTACTAAAACTATTCCTCAAAATATAATGATTTGGACCTAATGGCTTAAAGTAAATAATCACAAAATCAACCACGTGTAGAGAGGAAAAAAATCCACACACAGAACGTAACTCCCCAAATCTGCACTACAGAAAATGCAAGAGAAGGAAAGGGAAAAAAAAGAATTAGAGTCTCTTTTCTTCCGTTCGTATTCTTGGATGAGCTTCTTTACTATTGAGACCAATTCAAAGATTCCTAAATGCTGCCCAACAGCAACTGAGACTTCGCATATGCAAAATAAAAGTGTAGAACTATAATGATTTCACTTGAGTTGCCCCCATGGACAAATATTCATTTTGAATGTAACATACAGAAGAATAAAATATATTTTTGCTTACCCTCTGAGCTTTTGCAAGTTCTTCTTTTAATCTTTCATAGCCCTTTTCTCTAACTTCCAAAACAGATGGGCTTCGTAAGCGGGACAGACTATCAGTGCTCAACCCAAAAATATCATCACTGCCATCACAGGCTTCTGTTAGAGTAGCACCCTGTAAAAACTCCCTCTCTGCACTACAGTTGTTCTTTCTTGTAGTTAATTTAAGTAACCCAGCTGCGACTCCAGAGGTAGAACAAGGTGCTGGATCTGTACCACGGATGCTGTAAAGGAGAGTTCAAACAAACATCAGCATGTGCTCAAGTATTAACTGGCATAAACACACATGCCTATAACTGCATTATCCAATTTGTTCACCACCAGAACTAATTAATAGTATGTCCAGAGCCAAAGCAACAACATCTCAAATCCTTCATAGCCATATATGGCTAATGGCTATCATCTTAAATAGCACAGAGAATATTTTCATCATGCCAGAAAGTTCTATTGGATAGTGATACTCTAGAACAGGGGTCTGCAAACTAAATGTAGAATAAATCCAGCCTGCCACCTGTTCCCTGAAGGCCCACAAGCCAAAAATGATTTTTACATTTTCAAATGGTTGAAAATAATCAAAATAATAATATTTTGTGGCTCAAGAAAATTATATAAAATCCAAAATTCAAGGTTCATATACAAAGTTTTACTGGCGCTTATCCATTTACATACTGCTTATGACTATTTTTAGAGAAGGAAATGGCAACCCACTCCAGTATTCTTGCCTGGAGAATCCCATGGATGGAGAAGCCTGGCAGGCTATAGTCCACAGGGTTGCAAAGAGTCGGACACGACTGAGTGACTTCACTTTCATGACTACTTTCACACTTTAATAGTCACGTCCAGCAGTCCAAACAGAGACTGTGTAGCCCACAAAGCCCGAAATATTTGCTATTTGGCCCTTTACATAAAAAGTCTGCGACCTCTGCTCTTGATCATTAATATGTATTGCTCTTCATAAACAACCTTATATTATTCAAATTTTCTAAAATAATAAAACTTAAAATAAGTTAACCAAGCAAAATTCATTTGTTTAATACAATGCTCTAAAACAAGCATCTTGATTCTCTCCTACCTGCCACTGGATATTTCCGCACAATTTAAACGTCTGGGGGAGGAATACACAGGTTGTGTAGGAAGGTCAGAAACATCTAAGGCATTAGCCTGGATCGGGGTGGAGCACAAAGCTGAAGGATGTGGCCGATAGATGACACTAGGTGAGGTAGTCTGCTCTTGAGTTCCCGGTTCATACACAGCAAGAAGGTCTGGAGAAGTAGGTGAAGCGAGGTTCACTTCATGGAAGCCTTCCAAGGGGTCATTAGCCATAGCAAAAGCCTCATCATAGAACAACCTACATTTAAAAGCAGAAAATTATTTTGAGATAGTGACATTTAAAATTAAAGTAAGACGTACATTTATAGAATGTGTTTAACAGTCCATTATAAAATATAAACTTAAACAGAAAAAAACCAGTCATTTAAAATTTAATAAGTGACCTCAGAGGATAAATACTATACAAGGCAAAAGATCTGATTCAAAATAAACTTGAAAGTGATGGATAACACTGTTACAGTAAGTAATTAATAAGTAACAATGAGGAATGAATAAAAATTTGCTTGATATTAACTTTCCTATCATATGTGTCTTTGGTTAAAAAAAGAAGAGGCAGTAAAGACAGACAGATACACATACTCGGAATAAGAGAGACTAAGTTCAATGAACTATTCTGTTCTGCTTCAAAGAAAGTCACATGTGACTGGATGACTCAGTGTTTTCTCTTCTTTTATTTTGAAATAATTTCAGATTTACAAAAAGTTGCAGAGATATATATATATTTCACCCACATTATGAAACTGTTAACATTTTAGAACCATTTGAGAATAGATTTTACGCATGATACCCATTACTCCTTAACATCTCAGTGTATATATCCTAAGTAACACATCACCAAAATCAGGATGTTATTAACACTGATCACTACTACCATCTAAACAACAGGCCCCAATCAAAGTTCACTGATTATCCTAACAATGTTTTCAATTGGCCCAGGATCCAACCCAGGATAATGCATTACATTTCTCTAAGCCTTAAATTTTCCCTCTAACGGGATGAGAATGGGGATAATAATACTCCCTTCATCAGGTTGCAGTGAGGATTGAGGGAGAAAACCCACATAAAGTATTTAGTAATGTACTATGCATCTGGCACAGAGTACAACTCAATAAATATGTTATCAGTCAGCCATTAACAGTAATATGCATGCTTCAGTTTCTCCATAAGTAAAAAGTATTTCATAAACTACACAATTACAAAACAAAATTTATGTGAAAACTAAAAAGTATACCACTCAAGTTTTTCACTTAAAAAATATAAAGAAATCTTATAAACTGTTATTGATTTCCCACTGTCTAAAGAATAAACTCTGAACTTGTTATTCTGAAAATCAAGGTTTTCTATGTCAACTCAATCTCTCTTCTCAATTGTTTCTTTATTACAACAGTACTTTGATAATCATGACTAACACCTTCCCCAAACTTCGAAAAAAATCCCAAACACAGCACTATTACAGCACATAATTTCATTATAAAATTAAAAAAATATATATTAAACTGAAAAATTTTACTCTCTCATATTCTTAATTAAAAAGTGTTAAAAAAAACAAGACAAGTAGGGAGAAGGCAATGGCACCCCACTCCAGTACTCTTGCCTGGAAAATCCCACAGATGGAGGAGCCTGGTAGGCTGCAGTCTATGGGGTCGCTAAGAGTCCGACACGACTGAGTGACTTCACTTTCACTTTTCACTTTCCTGCACTGGAGAAGGAAATGGCAACCCACTCCAGTGTTCTTGCCTGGAGAATCCCAGGGACAGAGGAGCCTGGTGGGCTGCCGTCTATGGGGTCACACTGAGTCGGACACAACTGAAGCGACAGCAGCAGCAGCAGGGAACAACAAAGGCCACAGTAAAGTTGGGAAGGAAGGGAATTGACAAAATATTTATATACTCTCAAAATTACAGATTACTACATGTAATCTGTAATCAGGCCTTCAAAGACATACAGTCAGCCCTCCATATCCAGGGATTCCACACCCTCAGGTAGAAAAAATTCAGAATAAAAATTCCAGAAAGTTCCAAAAAATAAACTTGAATTTGCCACACTGGCAACTATTTACACAAAATTTACACTCTATTAGTTACTATTGGAGAAGGCAATGGCATCCAACTCCAGTACTCTTGCCTGGAAAATCCCATGGACGGAGGAGCCTGGTAGGCTGCAGTCCATGGGGTCGTGAAGAGTCGGACACGACTGAGCGACTTCACTTTGACTTTTCACTTTCATGCACTGGAGGAGGAAATGGCAACCCACTCCAGTGTTCTTGCCTGGAGAATCCCATGGACAGAGGAGCCTGGTGGGCTGCCATCTATGGGGTCGCACAGAGTTGGACACGACTGAAGCGACTTAGCAGCAGCAGCAGTAGTAGCAGCAGTTACTATAGGATTATAAACGATGATTTTAAGTATACGGGAGGATGTGCATAGGATACATGCTGATACTGTGTCATTTTATATAAGGGACTTGAGCATCCAGGAATTCTGATCTGGGGTGAGAGTGAGTCTTGAAACCAATGCCCTGTGGGCAGGTACTCAGGGACAACTGTATATGGACAATCAAAACCCTAACTATTAAATCTGCAAATACCAAATTTCAAATCCAATGAATGTTTTCTTTATTGTAGTAAACAGTAATTTCAGTCCTTAAAATGAAACTAAACTTTGCTTTTTTTACCCAAAATATTCACTATGCCAAAAGGAAGATCATATCAACAAGGAATTTAAAGTATTTAACGTTCAATTTTAATTTATTACCTTTCCCTAAAATAATATTTTTCATTTGTTGTTCATAATACACACACAAACACAAAAGCAAACATCTAAACCTGAATATTTCATATTCAAGAGAATATAGTTTATCAATCAATTCACTCAACACGAGAAATAAGGTTTTCATTAAACACTGACATTTTATCAGGAACCATGATACTTTTTCTTTGATCTCATATACTCCTAATTCACCTCTATATACCTGAGAGGTTCACTGAATCATCGTGGGAAAGTATTTGCATTTCTGGAAATGTAAAATGGCACAAACCCTATGGAGGAAAATTTGACAATATCCACAAAATGACAGTCATTGAATCTATGACCCAGCATGCCCACTTGACGGGGCTTTATCCCAAATATAAATGGGCAAAATAAAAAAGAAAAGATATATTCATAAGGCCAATGGCACTAGCAAAAGACTGACTGACTGAACCAACACAGGCACATTCTCATCAGGAAGCACTATATAGCTATAAAAATAAATGAGCAATACCTACATACTGCTATGAAGGAAACCTGAGAATACACTGACATTGATAAACAAACAGTATATAATAAGCTACCTTTTATATAAGAAAGGGGAATGTACAAATTTATATGTATATAATTATATATATTTCTATGTACTTATATTTTAGAAATAGAAGGATATACCAAAAATTAATTTTTAAAAAAGTTATCTTTAGGAAAAAGGCAAGAACAGGAAGAGGAGACAGGCGTAAAACCTACACTTTTCCAAATGTACCCTACTTTATAGATATGAATTTGAACATGGAACCACGTACATAAGGCAAAATTAGATTTTTTTTTAAATCTTTAAAAATAGAAGATGAATCTAGCTCCATTTGGTACTTTATAAGATTGAGAAGAACTATTTCAAATGACTTTTAAGATTGAGAAGAACTATTTCAAATGACTTTAAAGCACAGTAATAAAACTGTATATCCCCAGTGGCATATATTCTAAGAACAAAAGGAAATTTAAAAAACAATACACTATTTTCAGTAATTGTATTAGTAATGTTGATACTGCTATTCTGAAACTATTGTATAAGATTAAACAATATCATTCAGAACTAAAATTTTCAGCATATGAGAAAAGAGACACAAATACAAAATCAAGGAATTTAAAACTCTGAAGTCCTAAATTTGAATCAGAAATACCAGGAAAATCTCTTCTATTTATAAAAATGCCTATCTTTTTCCGCTGAAAAGGTATAAGAGCAATAACCAACTCAGGAGCAATGCACACCTCTTATGCCCAAAGCAGTATCATATCCTACCAAAAAAAAGAACAGTGGCAACTCTGAGGAATAGCTGATCCCAGGCCCGGGGCAGTAATATACAAAAGGATCTTGGAACATCTTGTTTTACCAGGAAGCAAAAAAGCTATCAAAGACTACTGGAGAGGTATCAAAAGGACTCCCACTAAACAGAGATGGGACAACCTGAACATCAAAAAGGACAATCTCTGTTAAGAACAAACAAACAAAAAAACCCAGTTTTAAGCTCAAGGTTTCATGATTATACTAAAAATAAAGCAAACAATAATAAATCTGACTCCTTTTGATCAGTACCATGTAACCAAAACACTATTTTGAAAACTGGTAAAATAAAGAATCCAGTATTTATCCTGACTTTCCGATATATCAGAGAACTAAGAGTTTATGAGGAAAAGTCCTTCTTTTCAAAGAGTCCCGCTTAATAACTTTGTATTCTTAATGAAACAATGAGTCTAGACAACAATTATCAATAACTATTAAAGCCCTAAGGCAAAATCTGGGGGACTTTATAATTAATGGATCAAAACGACAGTACTTGAACTCACTGATGACTTAATATCACGAAAAGGGAGAAAATCATAAGTTATGAGAATTATGTGGTAAAAAAGGGAAGAACACTACCACCATTCATGAAGTATTCTTGACCCCCTCCCCTAATAGAAAGAAAATGACCTCAATTCAATTAACTCTCTAGGTGATTATCAGTTTGTAGGAAATATAGAGCACAGTGTGTGCGGGCTCAGTCATGTCCGACTGTCTGCAACGCCAGGGACTGCAGTCCACCAGGCTCTTCTGTCCATAGAATTTTCCAGACAAGAGTACTGGAGTGGGCTGCCATTTCCTACGCCAGGGATCTTCCCAAGCCAGGGATCAAACCTGAGTCTCCTGTGTCTCCTGCATTGGCACACCTTTACCACTGCGCCACCTGGGAAGCCCAACAGAGGGTAAAAGAACATATTAAAAATAGCACCATATGTACAAAAACAGCAAAACCCAGACTTTGGGAAACTCTACTGGTTAAATCACCTGGTTTTTTTCAATAAATAAAAAGGCGGGGGGGGGGGGGGGTTTATAAAGAGACTTGAGACATAAAGAAATATAATGTGGGGACCTTTTTTGAATTGTCTGAATTAACCAACTATAAAAACATTATGAAAAAAAATCAATGGAACCTGAACACTGGATATTACTGATATTATTATGAATTATTGTCAGTTTTTAGAGATAATAATGGTATGATGGTTATGTGAAAAAAACTTATCCTTTAGGGATACTACAGAAAAACAGAAGAAATAAAATTCCTTAGATTTGCTTCAAAATAATCCAGGGGAGAAGGACGGTATGGGGAGCTAAGTCATCCAACTACCAGAACCAATCTCACAGGATTTCAGAGCTGTTTCTCCCCTCAGTTCAGTTCAGTCGCTCAGTCGTGTCCGACTTTTTGCGACCCCATGGGCTGCAGCACCCCAGGCTTCCCTATCCATCACCAACTCCCAGAGGGTGCTCAAACTCATGCTCATCAAGTCAGTGATGCCATCTATTTACTGAGCATTTACTAAATAGCAGGTATAGTGCCAGTACATGTATAGCTGAGGAAGCTGCAGCTTAGGGCAACCAGGATTAAAATCTCTGGCTTTTGGGACTTCACAGAGTCCTAGCTCTTAACCACACCACACTTATCACCACTAGAATTGCTTTCCCTTTCCACTGTTAGACGGTTCATGTAAAAATGTTTCTCCTTAAATTGAATTAAAATCCATTAGGTGACTCAGACGGTAAAGTGTCTGCCTGCAATGCCGGAGACCCGGGTTCAATCCCTGGGTTGGGACGATCCCCTGGAGAAGGAAATGCAGCCCACTCCAGTATTCTTGCCTGGAAAATTCCATGGACGGAGGAGCCTGGTAGGCTACAGTCCATGGGGTCGCAAAGAGTCATACACAACTGAGCCAGTTCACCTCACATCCCTGCAACACTCACTCTATTTTTCCTATAAACATTCAATTGTTCTTTCAATGAGTTTTCACAGAGAGTCTACTATGTGCCAGGCTCTGGGGAAAGAAGATGGTAAATCATCTCTGCTCCCAAATAGTATCAATATAGTAGGAGACAATGACAATTAGAGGCAATGACACAGTGTGATAAACGCCACAGAATAAGCAAAGGCTACTAAGAGACCACACAAGAAGGCCAAATAAATCAGAAGGAAAAGACTCCCAGAAAAAGTAAAGCCAAAGAAAAAACCCAAAGAAATAGGAAATAATGAGAAAGATAAAGCCCTTGGAAGGACTTTTCAGGCATGTCTAAGGTGTAAAAGTAAAGCATTTGTGGAAAATGTTCCATAAACTGGAGCACAGACTAGGAACATAAGATCCAAACCTCAAAGAGAGGCAGGTTTGAACCCTGGTAGTTCAGTCAGTAAAGAACCTGTCTGCTGTGCAGGAAACCCAGGTCCGATCCCTAGATCAGGAAGATCCCCTGGAGAAAGAAATGCCAAACCACTACAGTATCCTTGCCTATAAAATCCCTGGTGACAGAGGAGCCTGGTGGGCTACAGTTCATGGGTTCCCAAAGAGTCGGGCATGACTGAGCGACTAACACTTTCCCTTTTCTATCAAATTACTGGGCCAATGTGTGCCTATCTTCTCTCATCTGGAAACCTAGCTTGGTTTGCTTCCTCACAGGTTGAGAATTAAGAGAGAAATGCAAGTAGCATTTAGTAGAGTACCTCAGAGCACTGCCTTTATGTACAATGTTTTCATTCTGGGGGATACATTAAAACACTGTTTAAATTCCAGCCACTCCTGAAAAGGAAATTATTTGAAGATTAAATGTAGTCCCTTTTTCAAGCATGTGAAATTTCCATAAAATGTGTAACTTATCTGGTAATGAGCTGCCAATCACAATGATCTAAAAATCTTTTGCTCTTTCAAATGGAAGCATTAAGATTTGTTTTGCATTCAAAGTTCTCATACGAATAAAATAAACTGCTATTTTTAAGCAGTAGTACTCTCTGTATTGTGTGTGTGTGTTCAGTAGCTCAGTCGAGTCTGACTCTGCAACCCCGACTGACGGTAGCCCACCAGGTTCCATTTCTTTCTCCAGGGGATCTTCTCAACCCAGGGATCAAACCCATGACTCCCCACATTGGCAGGTGGATTCTTGACCACCAGCGCCACCTAGGAAGCCCTACTCTCAGCATTACTGCTAAGTCGCTTCAGTCATGTCCGACTCTTGTGTGACCCCATAGACAGCAGCCCACCAGGCTCCCCGATCCCTGGGATTCTCCAGGCAAGAACACTGGAGTGGGTTGCCATTTCCTTCTCCAATGCATGAAAGTGAGTAGTAAGTAACTCAATAACTCAATTTCAAGTGCAGTTATCCCAATTCATAAACTAAACTTGTCAGAGATCACTACAAATGAGTAAAAAGGATGATAGCATTCAATTTTTATGGGTGAATTACTAACAGCTTGAGTGGCCTTATTATCACTCAGTTTTAAGTAATAAAGCTGATCTCCAATTTAAAAAGTTGATCAAAACAATTTGCTTCTGATTCATAGTATTCATTATATCTTATTTCTTCTTTCCAGAAGTCAGCATTATCACAGCAAAAACAGCCGCCAATACTTACTGAAAGTTAACTATGTGTCAGTTAACTAAGAATTTCCCATGTATCAACTCAATGAATGCCTAGAAAAATCTTAATGGTTTATAGTTATTAAATGTATTTTATACCTATATTATTTTAGTATAAGTATAATTAATAATTTTATCAATTATTTTTATTCCAGTTGAATGGAAGGATGATTGTCAGCTTCAACTCCTCAGGGCAAATCCTGGTACTAAGTTCTAAGAATACAGATATGAAAATGGGCTAAAAAGAAGATGCATAGCCTATTATGGGCCACTAAATGATAATCCTAGAGAGGAGGAGGAAGACAATGTTTCAAGGAGAAGTAAAAATAAAAGTTAGATTTTTAAATGCTGAATAAGAGTCTGTAGATGAGCTAAGCAAGGAAATAATATAGCATAGTCAAGGAATTAGTTTGGCACTAATGAAACTAACAACAAAAAAAAAAAGAACAGAATATCAAGCTGGAGAAGCAGATATGAGACAGATAATTAAAAGCTTCAATTAACACAGAAAATGTTACTTGGAGTTTCATCCTGAAGAGGTGCTCAGATTTACATTTTAGAAAGTACAGATGAATTGTGATGTCATTAGAAAAATGACTCCCAAGGACTTTAACTAGAGACAAGAGACTAGAGGCAATTAGTTAAGAGGCTACTACAACAGACTAGGCAAGAGAGTATGAAGGTCACACATTGCAAATGAGGGGATGAAGGCATATATATTTAACATCTATATATGAAAACATTCAGAATAGCTTCAATTATATTTCTACGTATACACACACATGCATTACATTATTACATTGTTTATTGTGACATATACATATATACATTATATACATTATTCTAGTTATTGCTCTTGGCATCCCTTTGAAATGGTTCTTACCTCTATTTTATGGATTCAGAAACTGAGGATCAGAGAGGTTAATTAATTTTGTTAATGTGAAACAGTCAGTAACAGAGAGAGGATTCAAAGCCTGGTGTGTCTGACTTCAGCACCTGCGTCTGACTCCACTACATCTTAAAAGGTTAGGGTTAAGACTCAAGACAAAGGTTAGATGAAGACAGAGGATCTCTAAGGCAGTCTTACCCAGCCAATTTTAAGAAGAGAACAATGCAAACAGAAGAATCCTATTTAATCTATGAACGACTGTTTTACTTTCAGAAAGAAAAAACTAAAGTTTCTCTAATGCACTGCTATTGAAATGAGCGTTTGCTGTTACTTTGCCATCCTTTCTATTTTTCCCTACATTCTCTTTGCTCTCATCATTTCCTTATTTTGCTGCTATGCTTGGATTTAAAATAAGTACTTATTCAGCCCCTTATAGTTTGTTGTGGGAGGGTAGGGATAGCATATAAATAAAATCAACAGAAACCTGATTTTAATATAATGGCCTTATGACATAATCAAAAAGTGTGTATGTTTGTAATTAGTAATCCTTACCTAAAAAAAATTTTAATGTTAATTTTTTTAAGTGTGAAACAGTATTATAGCTAACTGCCTTTACCTTTTAAAAACTGTGTGGATCACAATAAACTGTGGAAAATTCTGAAAAGAGATGGGAATACCAGACCGCCTGATCTGCCTCTTGAGAAATTTGTATGCAGGTCAGGAAGCAACAGTTAGAACTGGACATGGAACAACAGACTGATTCCAAATAGGAAAAGGAGTACGTCAAGGCTGTATATTGTCACCCTGCTTGTTTAACTTATATGCAGAGTACATCATGAGAAATGCTGGGCTGGAAGAAGCACAAGCTGGAATCAAGACTGCCGGGAGAAATATCAATAACCTCAGATATGCAGATGACACCACCCTTATAGCAGAAAGTGAAGAGGAACTCAAAGCCTCTTGATGAAAGTGAAAGTGGAGAGTGAAAAAGTTGGCTTAAAGCTCAACATTCAGAAAACGAAGATCATGGCATCCAGTCCCACCACTTCATGGGAAATAGATGGGGAAACAGTGGAAACAGTGGCAGACTTTATTTTTCTGGGCTCCAAAACCACTGCAGATGGTGACTGCAGCCATGAAGTTAAAAGACGCTTACTTCTTGGAAGGAAAGTTATGACCAACCTAGATAGCATATTTAAAAGCAGAGATATTACTTTGCCAACAAAGGTCCATCCAGTCAAGGCTATGGTTTTTCCTGTGGTCATGTATGGATGTGAGAGTTGGACTGTGAAGAAGGCTGAGCGCCTAAGAATTGATGCTTTTGAACTGCAGTGTTGGAGAAGACTCTTGAGAGTCCCTTGGACTGCAAGGAGATCCAACCAGTCCATTCTAAAGGAGATCAGCCCTGGGATTTCTTTGGAAGGAATGATGCTGAAGCTGAAACTCTAGTACTTTGGCCACCTCATGCGAAGATTTGACTCATTGGAAAAGACTCTGATGCTGGGAGGGATTGGGGGCAAGAGGAGAAGGGGACGACAGAGGATGACATGGCTGGATGGCATCACTGACCCGATGGACATGAATCTGAGTGAACTCCGGGAGTTGGTGATGGACAGGGAGGCCTGGTGTGCTGCGATTCATGGGGTTGCAGAGTCGGACATGACTGAGCAACTGATGTGATCTGATCTGAATGATATATTTACAAATAAAATTATACAATGCCTGGAATTTGCTCAAAATAATATAGGAGAGGGACTAGTACAGGGAGTAGATGGGGCAGGATTGACAGTAGTTGATGGGCTAGATGATGGGAAATTTGAAGTTCGTCCTATATTTGCATCTATGTATTTTGTTTTAAATTCTCCATAATTAGAAAATTTTAAGATTTATTCAAATACTATATAAAGGAAGAAAAAACAAAAAGGTGTATAAAAAATAATTTTCTCATTAACTTTCCCTAAAATTATAAAGCTGGTTTTCCAAACTAATATTTGGTTGTAACAAAAAACAATTCACATTTACATTTTAGGAAGCAGTCTATGTTTATAAGTGTGAAATTAATTACTAACTCAAAGGAAAAATTAGTCAGATGGTCAGTCAAGCTACACAATCTTCCCACTCATTAAAGTAGACCACAAATTAATTTCCATTTACTAATAGCACAGGATTAAATGTACAATCTGACATATTGCAAAATGTTCATTACTGCAGATTCTTAAAGGTTTTCAGAAATTCTCAGAACTTGCTGCTGCTACTGCTAAGTTGCTTCAGTCGTGTCCAACTCTGTGCAACCCCATAGACGCAGCCCACCAGGTTCCACGATCCCTGGGATTCTCCAGGCAAGAATACTGGAGAGGGTTGCTATTTCCTTCTCCAATGCATGAAAGTGAAAAGGGAAAGTGAAGTCGCTCAGTCGTGTCCGACTCTTAGCGACCCCATGGACTGTAGCCTACCAGGCTCCTCCGTCCATGGAATTTTCCAGGCAAGAATACTAGAGTGGGTTGCCATTTCTTCTCCAGGGGATCTTCCTGAGCCAAGGATCAAACCCGTGTCTCCTGCATTGGCAGGCACTGTATTACAAATTCTTGGAACAAAAATATAAAAAAAACAATTGTTTTCCAAGTTTCCTTCTCTTAAAAGTGGAAGCCTCTTTATTTTATATATGTAAGAATACAGGTCAATTAAATATTCAATAGGCACTGAAGTATATGTTGATTGGATAAATAAGCAATAAGATTATTTAGGGAAGTAATAAATAGCAGAGCAGTGAAGAGCAGAGACAGTGATTCCAGGCCACCTTTAAAAATTGGAGATAAAACAATAAGTACCATAGCAAGATTGGAGAAACTGTTTTTAAAGTTTGGGGAAAACTGAGCATTTGATCAAACAAGCTTCAGAAAACATTTCTAATTCAGATTCTGTTATTAACTGGCTGTGTGAACTAGGGTATGTCACTTAATTTCTCTGAGCTTCAGTTTCAACATCTATAATGGTGGTGGTATTATCGCCCCTGCCTATATTTGAGAAAATCAAGGGGCTTATCTGTCAATGTAAAAATGTCCTGAAGACTGTAAAGCACAACACAGATGAATGATATCTATAAAGACTTAAAAAAGAATAAATGAGGGGGTAAATAATAAGAGCCTACAAAGGGTTTGCCTTACAAACCAGAAGGGAACCTTAGTTATCCTTGATAAAGACGAAGGAAGGGAAAAACAAGTCTTTCTGAGGTACAGAGTTCAAATTAACTCTCTTCCCAACAAGAAATTAATTAATCCACATTTACGTACTGTTCTTCAAATCTACTTTAGTTGTTCTTTTATACTTCATCTTGATCTGTCAATCAGATGCCCACAAACAAATACTCAAAACTATTATCTGGACACATCAAATGACAATTCACTTACTTAAATGGCTCTAAGGGGCTTCCCAGGTGGCTCAGTGGTAAAGAATCTGCCTGCCATTGCAGGAGACATGGGTTCAATCCCTGGGTTGGGAAGATCCCTTGGAGGAGGAAATGGCAATCCACTCCAGTACTCTTGCCTGGAAAATCCCACAGACAGAGGAGCCTGGAAGGCTACATTCCATGGGGTTGAAAGAGTTGGACACGACTGAGTGCACACACACGCAGGCTATCTTCAGTATGCTTCTGTATGCGTCAAAGCTACTCTCACATTTTTGTATGGAGTTTCCTTCCACTAGATTGTCAAGTTATAAACTTTATTATGTAGAGTTTACCCAAATTCCATTATGCTTATACTTACAACAGTTGTCAATTATAAGCAACAAACTTCTCACACTTGAACTATTTCAATAATTTCCATTCTTCTTCCTCTGATTTAAGTAATCTTCACTTATGGTTAAAGCTATTTAATTTTGTGTTGCTGATATCCTAAGATAAATCAAGATTACTTTTTCGCTTTTTTCTATTTACAACTGAAGCTTACGAAACTACCTTACTTAGCTCTAAGTTGAAAGGGAAAGCAGAAGGGAAACACAGAGATGGCAAATTAATGCTACCTCTTGTAAGTAACCTCTCCTTCCCTTAGGCCCTTCAATCCCTACTCTGAACACTCACTTCCATTTCTACTGCTAGACCAGTTTCAACTCACTTTAACATTCTTTTCGCTAACCATCCATCACCAAACAGCACAGTACCTACTAGGTTCCAGGCCCAATACTAAAGCTATATGTTGGGGTAAGATGCATTAAAGGCCTGCCCTCAAAGCATGTGTTCACTAGAAGAGAACTTACTGTCAACAAACATTTACAAATACGATGTAAATATTAAAATGATACCAAAATAGAGGCATGTGCTCTGTGCTCTGGAAATATTAAAAAAAAAAATACATAAGGACTATGTGGCAAAGGTAAGGACAGCAGGACAGAAAAAGAGTAACTATTAATAGCTAAGTGAAGTGAAAGCTAAGTGAAGGGATTCCCTGGTGGCTCAGAGGGTAAAGCATCTGCCTGCAATATGGGAGACCTGGGTTCAATCCTTGGGTCAGGAAGATCCCCTGGAGAAGGAACTGGCAACCCACTCCAGTATTCTTGCCTGGAGAATCCCATGGACAGTGCCAACCACGGGGTCACAAAGAGTCGGACACAACTGAGGGACTTCACTTTCATTTTCAAGTGAAGTGAAAGTCACTCAGTCATGTCCGATTCTTTGCGACCCCATGGACCATACAGTCCATGGAATTCTCCAGGCCAGAATCCTGGAATGGGTAGCCTTTCCCTTCGCCAGGGGATCTTCCCAACCCAGGGATCAAACCAGAGTCTGCTGCACTGCAGGCAGATTCTTTACCAACTGAGCTATCAGGGCGAGCTAGAAAGGAGTCTTTAAATTTCTTCAGACATTTTCTTTTTAGGATATCAGATGTATTTAAGTAATTTAGTAACCAATTTACCACCCTTCATTGAACTACATCTTGACTCTCACTGTACAGGGCAAAGGTTTGGTGTGAAAGGGTGTACTCCCTCAGATCACCCTCAAAGCTTTCCCTCAACACACAAATATCACTACCAACTCCTCCTCCTCCTTTCTTCCCTACTCTCCAACTACTTAAGCACTTTGTCTTACCTGACACTCATTAATATTACAACACCATATGTATGTGAAGGTACCTTCTAAATTTTGATAAACTTACAAAAAGATATGGCAATGATTACACGGTCTACCTTCCAGACTTCTTACAGTCTTTCCTTTAATCCCCACTGTGACTTGCAGAGTAGACACTCAATGAAATCTGATTTAAAAATCTCTGGTGATACACTAAGAATTACTTATTACACCAATATTAAGTATCTCATAAAAGCTGAATTAAAACCAATTCTTCAGCATTATAATCTATACAGGAAGAAGCGGAGTGGTTAAGAGCATGGACATCAAAGAAAAACTGCCCAACTCCTAATCTAGTCCCCTCATTAATTAGCTTTTGTGACCTTGAGCAAGCTCCATAACCTCTCAGTGCCTCAATCTTCTCAACTATTAAATGGATAAAGTATTACCTAACTCCTAGGTCAATGTGAGAGTAAATGAGCTGGCATAATGCTCAGACCAGAACCTGATACCCCCTAAGGGCTAGACTCTGTAGTAGCAGCAGCAGTGCTCGTATCACATCATCAGAAAACCTGTTTATTTTTTAACCAGTCTTCTTAGTCACAAAGCTCTTTTTACAGAAGGTGTAGTTCAGGAGTGGAAAGAGCAAGGCTGGTAGGATTTCCATTTGGGCAGTCACACTCAGTGTTTAATCCTGGCTCTGCCATTAGTCAGCTATAGGACTACCGACAACTAAGTAACTAGAGGCAAGTTATTCACCTCTCTGACCCTCGATTTCATGATCTGTAAAACGCAATACCACCACCTATATGCCAGGAATGTCCCAAGGACTAGAGAGTCAAGGTACTTGAAGTAACAAGCACAGTGCAGGGCACACTGTTGAGCTCTGTTCCCCTCCTCCACCCCCTACATGGAGCATCTCACCTAATTCTCATCCCACCATTATGAAGCTCATATTAGATTGAGCCATATTGAAAACAGCTGAATACTGGCAAACCCCAAACTGTTCAACCTAACACTACCCCCATTTACAAATGGAGAAAATAAGCTCAGAGGCTAAATGATTTACCCAAGGTCATACACACGATTTAACCAACGGAGCTAAAACTTAAAAAAGATAATTTTTTTAATTAAAATTGGTTCAATGAGTCCTGCTCAGAAAGGGAGGGGGGAGGGTATACTAATTACACTAATACATGTAAGACTACTGTAACCTGCACGTTCTTGTTTTGCCATATTAAAAACCAAGATGATGAGCAGATTTCTAAGAATCTTTCCATCTTAAAAACTATTTGCAGTGGACTTCTCTGTTGGTCCAGTGGTTACAATTCCACACTTCCACAGCAGGGGGCACGGGTTCATCCCAGGTCAGGGAAGTTCAACAGGCTGCACTGAAGACAGTCAACACACACACACACACACACACACACAAAGACACACACCCACACACAGTGTGTCCATGTGTGCTGTAGAAGTCGAGGGTTCAGTGAAAATTAGAGGAATATTTAAAAAAGCATTAACGACACCAATTCAAAACCTAATTAGAAACTCTAATCTAATTAGAAACTCCACTAATCAGAAAATTCACAAAGCAGCTGAACATCAAATATTCATCCTGGTGAAAAGTTAGCGGTATTCAATACCACCGATGAGTTCTTTGCCAAATATACCAGAAGAGTTGCAGTCTATATATGCCCTTTGGTTCTCGAAATAGTGGATACAGAAAAAAAAAAAAGAAAAGCTTTTTTTCCCCCCCCCAATAGTAAGAAATATACTATTGTAGTAACATTATATAACCGCTAAGTTTATTTCTACATATTCCACAAGGATAGGATTCTATCACACAAACCATACTTGGGGTACGTATCTGTCCAAACATGAAAAGTCCTATCAAAACACACCACACTAGTAAATAAAACAGCAAGCGTCAACACAAGGCCCCATCAAAGTGGTGAAATCTTTTAACAGTATCAAATATTTACTCTGACTGGTTACAAATCTATTCTTAATGTTTTCTCCACTCTGCCTCCTTTCTCCTTCATATGTCATTCACCATTTTTTCCCCTTAAAGTGGCATGAACAACAAAATAAGGATAATGAACAGAAACCGGGTCTTGCAACAGATTTACAATACAACAGTTTTGTTCTAATCCTCTTACTGGCCTCTGCTGCAATTATGTAATCATTTCACGGCAAAAGCTTACAAGGAAGTCTCTTTCCCGACCCTGAAATGAAGCTGGAGGGGTAAACAGAAGTGGGAAACAGGTAGCCTCGGAATTTGCTACATTTTCGCGAAACTAAACTGCATCTTCGGAATCATCATTACCTGAGCGCTCTTGATTTTCAAGACTTTACCCATTAGCCATTACAGACTTTTTTTTCTTTTTTAAATCCCATAACTGGCAACTCTTCACGTGCTGCAGATTCCATCTAACACCATCACTTCCCGAGTCCATTAAACTCTCTTTTCCCTGGGCGATCAGAACGAGCTATCCACGCTGGAAGGGTAGTGTAATTACAATTATGTCTGAACAGCTCGCCTCAACTCCCCGAAACAAAAGTCAGGCTGAACTGAGCAGTCTCCTAAGGCGCCGGTTCTTGCCCACCAGGTTTCGCCGAAACCTCCCAAGGGTGACCTCTACGCCTTGGCGCCATGCCCGGCTCGCCGTCTCCTAAGACCCTCGGTCCATGCCTACTGCCTCGCCGGGTCCAGCTCCCGCGCGGCGCCGGCCTCCACACTTGTTGGCGAAGTCTCTTTACAACCCGCTCCGCACGCCGGGCCCTCAGCTCCGGCCGCGCGCGCCCCGCCGACAGGTAACCTGGGTCTGGCTCCACGCCTCGGGCGCTCAGGACAGCGCAGTTAATGAGTAACGCGCCCGAGGGACGGGGGAGGAGCCGCCGCCGCCCGACGCCCACCAGCGGCCCCAAGGGGCGCCTACATGCCCCCAAGGCACCAAGCCTTCGCCACCGCCCGCGTCCGCGAGCCCAGAGGAGCGCGCTCGCCGGAGCCAGGACAGCCGGACCGGGTCCCCGCGCGCCGCGCCCTCACCTGCACCTGCCGCGGCCGCCCCTCCAGGCCAGCTCGCGGGAGGCGGGCGCGCGGGCACTGAGGGGGGCGGTGTTCCGCGTCCTGGGCCTCTCCCTCCCGTCGCCGCGCTCACCTGACTAACCTACCACCGCCGCGGCCCGAGCTCAGGGGCGCTCGCAGAGCCGCACACAGCGCACGCCGAAGCACTCTGAGGCGGAGGAGGACGGCTGGCCGACGCCGCTACACTCTAACGCGGCGAGTGCACTGCTGGAGGAGCCGCCGAGGGAGCGCGGGACTGCGCCTGCGCCGGGAGCCGGGCCCGGAGCCTGGAGCCGTACGGCCCCGCGGAGGGAAGGCGGGGTTAGGGGCTGGGAGGGGGCGGGGCGGGCGTGGGGCCGGAGGGGCCGACGCGCTCCCGCGCCCCCTGGCGCCAGGCGGGGCTTTCGCAAGTGTTGGGCGCGGGCCCCATGTGTCTTCGCGGGTGGTTTCCTTGGGAACCAGGGCGAACTGGCGCTGAGCCTTGTTGCCCTGGGCTTAACAGACGGTCTCCGGTTCACGTCGAATTTGTTGGGCTCTCCAGGAGTCGGAAGATGAACCTTCGATGTGAGTTGAGGACCACTGTATCCAACCTGAGACTCGGCACGCATATGTACCTTACAACGTGTGTCTCTGTGTTTGTGTGTGGGCGTGCGTGAGTCTCTGGGGGCATGGGTGGGAGGAAGGGGAGTCTGATAGAACCTAGATCCTAGCATTCCAGCAACTGTTAGAGCATTCGAGAATGTCGTGTCTGTACCTACCTTCTCTCATCCTTCGTGTCAACTTTTATCAAACTTCCACCCCACTGTAGGTCCTCCAGAGAGGAAACATGAAACTACAAACCATGTTTCCGAAAATCTGATCAAAAAGAGGCAGTCACATCAAATATGCGTCTCTATGTTTAGTCAAAGAGATACAGGCAATTTATGCAATATGTATATTGAGTAGGACCCCCATTCTGTGTATTGATTAGCGGCATAAAAGAAGAGTAGGTTATGGGTATGGCAATAGGAATCAGGACTGAGGAATCAGCTTTGAGGCTGGCACCTTTTAGCTGTTGTCAGTGACCTTGAGCTAACTGATCTCTAATAGCCCCAGTGAATGGGGATAATAAGACTACCCACATCAATAAGTCGTTAAGAAATTAAATGTCTTAATATATGTAAAATACTTAGTGTACTTCATGACACAGTGCCTAATATTGTGTATTTGTCTAAGTAGCTAAGTCGTGTCAGACTCTTGAGACGCCATGGAATGTAGCCTGCCAGGCTCCTCTGTCCGTGGGATTTTTCCAGGCAAGAATACTGGAGTGGGTTGCCATTTTCTTCTCCAGGGGATCTTCCTGACCCAGGGATTGAACCAGGGTCTCCTGCACTGCAGGCGGATTCTTTACCAACTTAGCTAGACGAGTGTGTAATGAATATTATCTATTAATAACATTATTACTGTTATCATCCACCTATAATAAAAACAAACCTCGAAAGTCATTATTTACTCTTTTGTACTCCATCTCCAATTTATCAAGTCTTACCTATTCTAATTCAGAAACAATTCTTAAATCCACCCCATCTCTTATTTACTGGGACTAGACATGATCTCCCTCATGAGGGAGGTCTGTTCTCCCTGACTCCACTGCTCTCCCTTACACCATGTAATTCATTTATCAAATGTCTATTGTGTTCAATCTGTGTACCTACTACTAGACTTGGGAAGAGAGAAACCATTACACACAATCTCCATCATCCAAGGACTCAAACATAGTGAAGAAAACAAATATGTCAATAATAACTAAGTGAAATAAATAACTGCAACAGAAAGTAGTCTTTCCATGAAAATGTGTTATTTAAGAAATTTTTCTGGTGGCCAGTAACATAAATCCATTCAAAGTATAAGCAGAATGGGAGGAATTACTTTAAGGATATAAAGATTGCTCTCTGAATCCATGGGTAGGGATGAAAGCAGGCTTGGGAATAGTCTGAAAACTGGGACTGAGATGTTGTGGAGAAGCTAGGAGGTCCCCTCATTGTGCCTCATCTCTCTTTCTCTTCCCTCTTACTGCAGATTATTTATGTACCTGGTATAGAGAAGCAATAAATAAATATTTGTTTAGTGGATGGCAATTTATGTAACTGAGAAGTAAACTGGACCCAAAGCCAATTCTCAAAACATTTCCTTATAAGTAGGTAACATGTTAAAATGACTCTTTTGTAGGGGATCATACAGTTTAGAGTCTAAGTCCTTTTAGACTTTTATCAGCCCTTTCTCTCAGCTCTCTGATTTTTTCAGTTGCCTATTCCAACATCAGAAAAAGGATGTGAAATACAGTTGTCCATAATTGACTGCATGAGAGATACATTTGAGACAACTGTTTTATACATGAGTTGTGAAAGCAAATTTTATGTGATACGAGTACTGGTCCACAAGTAAATATTTTGCTAGACAAGGAAATGATAGACTACTTTCTGTTGCAGTTAAAAACTAATAAATTGAAAAAAGAATAAATAAAGAGAAAAAATTCAAAATAACAAACTTAAAATGTATTCCTCTCATGTAGATTTACACAGTGCAGAGTTGATATGGTGGCTATCTGATCAACATGGACACAGGCTTCTTCTGTCACATGGCTTCACTATCCTGAAGCTTCAGCTTCTACCATCAAGTAGGCTGCTCAAGCTCCACCCATCACCTCCTTATTCCAAGCAGTGGAAAAGCAACAGAGGCTAAAAAGAACACCCCTCTACTTAAAAACACTTGCCGAAGTTGTCTACATCACTGTACTTACACCTTACTGGTCAGCACTCAACTATAAGTGATGTTGAAACATACAGTTTCTATTGAATGGGCATGTGCCCAGCTAGAAATCAGTGGTTCTAGTAATAAAAAAAAAAACAACAAACAAACAGGGAACAGATATTGGAGACAATTAGCAATATCTGGTTCATCATTCCGTATCAGACTTAGGATGAGAGAAATGGTGTTGAGGGAACATATAAATGGAGCAAAGGCATTGTAAGGGAACATGATGTGATGAACACTGTACCTGGGACAACTGCAGGTAGACAGACAAGCCTGGAAATATGCAGGATCTGGCTATGGAAGATCTTAAATGCCAGACTGAGGAATACAGAATTTGGTTCAGTAGTCAGAAAAGAATTTCTGAAAGATGTTGAGCTGGAGAGTGAAATGATCAAACCACTGCTTTAGGAAGAGTAATGTGGTGGCAATGCCTGGAATGTACTTGGTGGGGGTGGGGGAGGTGATGAGAGGCAAGGAAAATCGATAGAAACTATGGAGAAGGAAATGGCAACCCACTCCAGTGTTCTTGCCTGGAGAATCCCAGGGACGGGAGAGCCTGGTGGGCTGCTGTCTATGGGGTCACACAGAGTCGGGCACGACTGAAGTGACTTAGCAGCAGCATTATGAGATAGTTAGTGCCTATACTGCAGTAAAAAATGGGAAAGGATGAATTTCAAAGAATGAGTTTGTCAAATGCAACAATCAGGTAGATGTCCTCTCTCTCTCTCACCCTCTCTCTCTCCTCCTCCTTCTCTAAAGTTCAGAATCATTCTACCTATTTGAGATCAGCACAATGATTTTATTTGGGAAAGTACCCTTCCACCATGTTCAGTCCAAGTGACCCATGTAAAATTGAATTCCCCACCCCCACTTCCAGGGTGAGTATGTGACCCAGGCTTCACCGGTCAGAGAATCTTCCTGATCTCTGTGATTAGCTCATGATAAGCAAATGACTCAAGCAGGGCTAATAAAAAGTCAATTCTGAGAGTTTGGGGAAATTTTTGGGAAAAGGGAATCTCTCTATGAGAATTGCTGAGACCATTAAATGTAAGCCTGGGGCTACCAGCAGTGATCTTGCCACCCAATGGAGAACATGCTTGAGAATGGAACTAATGGGGAAAAGGCAGAACTGAGAGATGAGAAAAGCGAGAGTGGGTCCTGATGACATTATTTCACTTCCTAGGTCAAGCTGTGACTGAAGCTGGAGACCCTAAACTTTTCAGTCATATGAGCCAGTAATTTTCTCTTTGCTTAAGCCAACTTGTATTGTGTTTTCTGCCACTTGCAAATGAATATACAGAAATAAAGGCAAGCATAATAATTCCAAACCTTAAAAAGAGTACCACCTACCTTTGTCATACATAGTATTAGAAGACCTGGCTCTAATAAGTTTTACCTGTTCCAAAAAACCAAATCTACATTCAAAGAGAAGATGTGCTATATAGCTGGGAATGTTCACAATGCTATGAAAGCTCTGAAAGTAATTTGAGTCATAAAATATGGGAGCTGAAGGAGAATACTAATTCATCTCACCTCCTCACCTGTTTTCACAAACGAGGAAACTGAGACTTAGAAATATGAGATTTACGTAAAGTCACAGAGCTAATATATGCTGGTCTTCAACCCAGGTCTTTGGAATACTAGTTTATATATTTTTGGAATACTAGTCTACTACTCATTGTATCATTCTGACACTTCAAAACAGGACATCTAAAAAGCTTTCAAATACATTTGAAACACATGTATTACTAATGAAGTAATGTTCCCAGTTCCCATGAAGCAACAGTTTTGAAAGGATAATATTCAGTTTGAAAGCCTGGGGGTGCTGACAATATTCACCATATTCTTGTGAGGGTAGATAGTCTTTCTGCACAAGTTTGCTGTGACTCATGCCATTATACAAGTAAGAGAAACCAACCATGCTGTGTTGACCATTAATACTGGACCTGTGTAGTTGGCTGAGTCAAAATCAGCCCTGTGTGTTTTGATTGGATACTAGGAAGGTTGACCTTCAACAGTATTTTGTTAAGTGAAATAAACCCAGTCAATACCCTTCTCTTTGACAATATAAACTTAAAAATAAGTATACATAGGGAGAGTGATTATACAAGCTCAACTGGTACCCCAAGCAGAATAAACTATCCTTTATGAGGCCTATTCAGTTCACTCACTCAGTCATGTCCGACTCTGCAACCCAATGAACCGAAACACGCCAGGCCTCCCGGTCCATTACCAACTCCCGGAGTCGACCCAAACCCATGTCCATCGAATCGGTGAATCCATCCAACCATCTCATCCTCTGTTGTCCCCTTCTCCTCCTGCCCTCAATCTTTCCCAGCATCAGGGTCTTTTCAAATGAGTCAGCTCTTCACATCAGGTGCCCAAACTATTGGAGTTTCAGGTTCAACATCAGTCCTTCCAAAGAACACCCAGGACTGATCTCCTTTAGGATAGACTGATTGGATCTCCTTGCAGTCCAAGGGACTCTCAAGAGTCTTCTCCAACACCACAGTTCAAAAGCATCAATTCTTCGGTGCTCAGCTTTCTTTATAGTCTAACTCTCACATCCATACATGACCACTGGAAAAACCATAGCTTTAACTAGATGGACCTTTGTTGGCAAAGTAGTATCTCTGCTTTTTAATATGCTGTCTAGGTTGGTCATAACTTTCCTTCCAAGGAGTAAGCGTCTTAATTTCATGGCTGCAGTCACCATCTGCAGTGATTTTGGAGCCCAGAAAAATAAAGTCAGCCACTGTTTCCACTATTTCCCATGTATTTGCCATGAAGTAATGGGACCGGGTGCCACGATCTTCGTTTTCTGAATGTTGAGCTTTAGGCCAACTTTTTCACTCTCCTCTTTCACTTTCATCAAGAGGCTCTTTAGTTCCTCTTCACTTTCTGCCATAAGGGTGGTGTCATCTGCATATCTGAGGTTATTGATATTTCTCCCGGCAATCTTGATTCCACCTTGTGCTTCCTCCAGCCCAGCATTTCTCATGATGTACTCTGCATATAAGTTAAATAAGCAGGGTGACAATATTCAGCCTTGACGTACTCATTTTCCTATTTGGAACCAGTCTGTTGTTCCATGTCCAGTTCTAACTGTTGCTTCCTGACCTGCATACAGATTTCTCAGGAGGCAGGTCAGGTGGTCTGGTACTCCCATCTCTTAAAAAATTTTCCACAGTTTATTGTGATCCACACAGTCAAAGGCTTTGGCATAGTCGATAAAGCAGAAATAGATGTTTCTCTGGAACTCTCTTGCTTTTTCAGTGATCCAGTGGATGTTAGCAATTTGATCTCTGGTTCCTCTGCCTTTTCTAAAACCAGCTTGAACATCTGGAAGTTCACGGTTACATATTGCTGAAGTCTGGCTTGGAGAATTTTAAGCATGACTAGCGTGGGAGAAATCTCAATAACCTCAGATATGCAGATGACACCACCCTTATGGCAGAAAGTGAAGAGGAACTAAAAAGCCTCTTGATGAAAGTGAAAGAGGAGAGTGAAAAAGTTGGCTTAAAGCTCAACATTCAGAAAACTAAGATCATGGCATCTGGTCCCATCACTTCATGGCAAATAGATGGGGAAACAGTGGAAACAGCGTCAGGCTTTATTTTCTGGGGCTCCAAAATCAGTGCAGATGGTGATTGCAGCCATGAAATTAAAAGACGCTTACTCCTTGGAAGGAAAGTTATGACCAACCTAGATAGCATATTCAAAAGCAGAGATACTACTTTGCCAACAAAGGTCCATCTAGTCAAGGCTATGGTTTTTCCAGTAGTCATGTATGGATGTGAGACTTGGACTGTGAAGAAAGCTGAGCACCGAAGAATTGATGCTTTTGAACTGTGGTGCTGGAGAAGATTCTTGAGAGTCCCTTGGACTTCAAGGAGATACAACCAGTCCATCCTAAAGGAGACCAGTCCTGGGTGTTCATTGGAAGGACTAAAGCTGAAACTCCAGTACTTTGGCCACTTCATGCGAAGAGTTGACTCATTGGAAAAGACTGATGCTGGGAGGGATTGGGGGCAGGAGGAGAAGGGGACGACAGAGGATTAGATGGCTGGATGGCATCACTGACTCGATGGACATGAGTCTGAGTAAACTCCGGGAGTTGGTGATGGACAGGGAGGCCTGGCGTTCTGTGATTAATGGGGTGGCAAAGAGTCGGACACGACTGAGCGACTGAACTGAACTGAACTGAGAGTATGAGATGAGTGCAATTGTGTGGTAGTTTGAGCATTCTTTGGCATTGCCTTTGTTTGGGATTGGAATGAAAACTGACCTTTTCCAGTCCTATGGCCACTGCTGAGTTTTCCAAATTTGCTGGCATATTGAGTGCAGCATTTTCACAGCATCATATTTCAGGATTTGAAATAGCTCAACTGGAATTCCATTACCTCCACTAGCTTTGTTCATAGTGATGCTTCCTAAAACCCACTTGACTTCACATTCCGGGATGTCTGGTTCTAGGTGAGTGATCCCACCATCGTGATTATCTGGGTCGTGAAGATCTTTTTTGTACAGTTCTTCTGTTCTTGCCACCTCTTCTTAATATCTTCTCTTCCATTAGGTCCATACCATTTCTGTCCTTTATCGAGCCCATCTTTGCATGAAATGTTCCCTTGGTATCTCTAATTTTCTTGAAGAGATCTCTAGTCTTTCCCATTCTATTGTTTTCCTCTGTTTCTTTGCATTGATTGCTGAGGAAGGCTTTCTTCTCTCCTTGCTATTCTTTGGAACTCTGCATTCAAATGGGTATATCTTTCCTTTTCCGCTTTGCTTTTCGCCTCCCTTCTTTTCACAGCTATTTGTAAGGCCTCCCCAGACAGCCATTTTGCTTTTTTGCATTTCTTTTTCTTGGGGATGGTCTTGATTCCTGTCTCCTGTACAATGTCACGAACCTCTGTCCATAGTTCATCAGGCACTTTGTCTATCAGATCTAGTCCCTTAAATCTATCTCTCAATTCCACTGTGTAGTCATAAGGGATTTGATTTAGGTCATACCTGAATGGTCTAGTGGTTTTCTCCACTTTCTTCAATTTCAGTTTGAATTTGGCAATAAGGAGTTCATGATCTGAGCCACAGTCAGCTCCCAGTCTTGTTTTTGCTAACTGGATAGAGCTTCTCTATCTTTGGCTGCAAAGAATATAGTCAATCTGATTTCAGTGTCGACCATCTGGTGATGTCCATGTGTAGAGTCTTCTCTTGTGTTGTTGAAACAGGGTGTTTGCTATGACCAGTGCATTCTCTTGGCAGAACTCTATTAGCCTTTGCCCTGCTTCATTCTGTACTCCAAGGCCAAATTTGCCTGTTACTCCAGGTGTTTCTTGACTTCCTACTTTTGCACACCAGTCTCCTATAATGAAAAGGACAACTTTTGTGGGTGTTAGTTCTAGAAGCTCTTGCAGATCTTCATAGAACTGTTCAGCTTCAGCTTCTTCTGCATTATTGGTCAGGGCATAGACTTGGATTACCATGATATTGAATGGTTTGCCTTGGAAACGAACAGAGATCATTCTGTCGTTTTTGAGATTGCATCCAAGTACTGCATTTCAGACTCTTTTGTTGACCATGATGGCTACTCCATTTCTTCTAAGGGATTCCTGCCCGCAGTAGTAGATATAATGGTCATCTGAGTTAAATTTACCCATTCCAGTCCATCTTAGTTCACTGATTCCTAATGTCGATGTTCACCCTTGCCATCTCTTGTTTGACCAATTCCAATTTGCCTTGATAATGGACCTAACATTCCAGGTTCCTATGCAATATTGCTCTTTACAGCATCAGACCTTGCTTCTATCACCAGTCCCATCCACAGCTGGATATTGTTTTTGCTTTGGCTCCATCCCTTCATTCTTTCTGGAGTTATTTCTCACTAATCTCCAGTAGCATATTGGGCACCTACTGACTTGGGGAGTTCATCTTTCAGTGTCCTATCATTTTGCCTTTTCATACTGTTCATGGGGTTCTCAAGGCAAGAATTCTGAAATGGTTTGCCATTCCCTTCTGCAGTGGACCACATTCTGTCAGACCTCTCCACCATGACCCACCCATCTTGGGTGGCCCCACACAGCATGGCTTAGTTTCATTGAGTTAGACAAGGCTGTGGTCCGTGTGATCAGATTGGCTAGTTTACTGTGATTGTGGTTTCAGTCTGTCTGCCCTCCAATGCCCTCTCTAAGCACCTACCATCATACTTGGGTTTCTCTTACCTTGGACGTGGGGTAGCTCCTCCCATGAGGCCTGTTAGTCATCCTCATTATAGGAATTCTGGAAAGCCATATGTCCTATAATATCTAATAACCCCTGTGTCTTTGCAATAATTCTTTAAGCATTCATTTACTGAGTGTCCCTTACATGCCAAATTCTGATTTAGATGTTGGGAATATGACTAAGAATAAGACAGTGACCTGGCCTTTATTGCTTACATTCTAGTGGAGAAGACAGTCAGTACAGGAATAGATACATAACCACATGTTAAGTAATGAGGCACGCTATGAAGAAAAGAAAAGGACTCATTACTTCATGAGAACTTGGTCACATGGCCAAATATGGCTGTAAAGGAAGGATGGAAAGTATAGTCTTTACATTGAAAGTCATCTGCCCAGGAAAAATAGAGAACTAGCTGCTGCTGCTGCTGCTGCTGCTAAGTTGCTTCAGTCGTGTCTGACTCTGTGCGACCCCATAGACGGCATCCCACCAAGCTCCCCTGTCCCTGGGATTCTCCAGGCAAGAACACTGGAGTGGGTTGCCATTTCCTTCTCCAGAGAACTAGCAGTCTGCCACAAAGAATACTGGGAGGTGGTGGGGGTGGGGGGAGGAAGAGAAGTCCACTGTATCTAACACATCCACAAATTTACAAGTAATTTGCCATATGGTTAAGTTGACCCTAGTGGAGTTCTTGCATGGCTGGTCACATAAATTGTAGATAACTTGTATTCCTTGAGTCAGTTTTGGGGGGTCTGAAGGACTGATGTTAAAGCTGAAGCTCCAATACTTTGGCCACCTCATGCAAAGAGTTGACTCATTGGAAAAGACTCTGATGCTGGGAGGGATTGGGGGCAGGAGGAGAAGGGGATGACAGAGGATGAGATGGCTGGATGGCATCACCGACTCGATGGAGGTGAGTCTGAGTGAATTCCAGGAGTTAGTGATGGACAGGGAGGCCTGGTGTGCTGCAATTCATGGGGTTGCAAAGAGTCAGACACAACTGAGCGACTGAACTGAACTGAGGCTATCTATCTATTAAACTAGGCCCTATTTTGATGTTGCCATTCATCAATATTTACTGCATATTATTAGTGTGCTAAATACCACTCAATTGAATGGATCACAGAGTATTTTTGAGGTAGAAATAAAAATGTTTCTCCATTCTCCAAGGAAACTATTCCTCCTCAGTTCTTCTCTGTTGCTACATATGTTATCTCAGCCAGTCTTATTTATAAAAACAATATCTTTTCTATTACACATATCAAGAATTCTCATGTAAATGCCCATGCCTTTATCAACCAGTCAGCTAATAGTACTGAGCAGTCATCTACAAGGTGTGATTATTGAACCACCAACATCAGAATCACCTGAGGTGTTTGTTTAGTGCAGGCTTGATGACTTAGAATCTTTGAGGACTGAGACTAACTGCTAAAGTTTTTACAAACACTGAAAGCAATTCTTGCAATACTAAACTTTAAGAATCAACAGTGAAGGCTATGAGGAAAGTAAAAGGATACCAAAAGGGCCCTACAATCTAGTTGAGATAATATAATATGTACATAAAACAGTGACTTTTAAAACGTGCTATGGAGAAATTTCCAGAATTAAAATGGAAGAGTAAATATAGCATCTTCTACTATTTCTTCTACTCTAAGAAAGTATCCCATAGCAAAGATAATGACACACAAGAATGCAAAATCCATTTCCACTGAAAACAGGAGACGCCTGAAACCCTGAACTACAATATATGTGGAGGTTCAGTGAAGGGCAGGAAGACTGATTAAAAAAATGTCAGATGGCTACAGACCTCAGAAAACATCAACAAAATACACTTGGACTGTTAACTTAGGGGAAAAACCAAGATTCTTTCATTTGAAACAAGAGAATAAAAGATGTGTATTAGCAGCAATGTCTCCTCTCAGCCTGATTTATTGTGAAAGAGAAGTAGGTAAGGCACAGTTGGAAGAGGAATAATTCAGACATGCCATATATGCAGGAAGCACTCTGTTTCTGAGGCAAGATGGAATAAGATGGATTCTGAAATGTAAGCTGACCTGCAATCACCAGTTCCTCTTAGACGTAGAAGCTGAAGGAACCCATCCACATAACCTTTGTGTCATGAGAATTCCTGTTGGGCTGGAACATGATTGAGCGGGGCTGTCCTCAGCACAAACCTCTTGTAGGTTGCATGTGTTGGAAAATTTTTCTTTCAGAGATGAGTAGCCAATCAAAAAGGAACCAGCATGCAAAGATACTGTAAGAAAAAAAGAAAGAAATGAGACATAATGGCAAATTAAAATTCTCATTAAAAGAAATGTTGCCATTAATGGATGGACCTAGAGATTGTCATATTGAGTGAAATAAGTCAGACAGAGAAGGAGAAATATAGTATGACATCCCTTATATGTGGAATCTAAAAAGAAATGATACAAATGAATTTATTTACAAAACAAAAATAGGCTCACAGAGAATGAATTTATGGTTGCCAGCGGTGAAAAATGGGGGTAAGGGATATTTAGGGAGTTTGGGATGGACCTGTACACACTGCTGTATTTAAAATGGATAACCAACAAAGACACATGGAATTCAGCTCAATGTTATGTGGCATCCTGGATAGGAGGGGAGTTTGGCGGAGAATGGATACATATATATATTTCTCTGAGTCTGCTGTCCACCTGAAATTATCACATTGTTAATTGGCTATACTTCAATATAAAATAAAATTTTAAAAATTAAAAACATGTTGCCATAAGCAAAAGAAATTTTTAACCAAATGTATCAGTTCGGTTCAGTCACTCAGTTGTGTCTGACTCTTAGCGGCCCCATGGATTTCAACACACCAGTCTTCCCTATCCATCACCAACTCCCGGAACTTGCTCAAACTCATGTCTCCTGAATCGGTGATGCCATCCAACCATCTTATCCTCTGTTGTCCCCTTCTCCTCCTGTCTTCAGTCTTTCCCAGCATCAGGGTCTTTTCCAGTGAGTCAGTTCTTCACATCAGGTGGCCAAAGTATTGGAGTTTCAGCTTCAGCATCAGTCCTTCCAATGAATATTCAGGACTGATCTCCTTTAGGATTGACTGGTTTGATCTCCTTGCAGTCCAAGGGACTCCAGAGTTTTCTCCAACACCACAATTCAAAAACATCAATTCTTCAGTGTTCAGCCTTCTGCATGTCCAGCTCTCACATATGTACATAACTACTGGAACAACCATAGCTTTGACTAGACAGAAATGTATAGCTATATATTTAAAAAGCTAAGGGTGCAACTTGGAAGAGGATCTTTGAAAGGAATTTCTGTTGTTTGTAAGCTACCCAGTGTATGGAATTTTTTTATAGTGACCCGAATGGGTTAAGACAGCCAGGGTTATTTGTGGTGGTGGGGAGTTGGAAGCACTCTGGTAATGATCACCAGGAGAGTGAATAAGTAAAAACTACTAAATGCATAGCATGCAGATGTATGCCACATTGGAAGCAACTGGTTAGATCTAAGCAACAGATTAGATCTAACTGGTTAGAACAAAGCAACATGGATGGATCTTAAAAACGTGATGCTAAGTGAAAAAAAGAAAAATATATATGATCATTACCATATATGTTCATTAAAAAGTATATACATATAAACAATGCACATTTAACAAAAACACATTAAATGCTATGCATTTAACATAGGTTTGTGTGAATGATTGCCTACAGGGGATAGGAATATGAACAAAAAGGAAAAAATAAATAAGACTGGCCTTGTATGAGTCAACTATGTTAATGTGGCAAGCACTAACAAGTATGATTAACTCAACTTTCCTCTCTTCACTTGAGATTTTTTAAAATAAAGCAAAATCACAAAAAGAATTCAAATATTAATTGAAGGAAGTAGGAGGAAACAAAATTAAACTGTCTCAAAAATGAAGGCAAGCTTGGAAATAGCACAAAGGAGAATAAACTCTCATTAAGGAAAACAACAGAAATAAAATATTTTTTAAGTGTCATGGAATACCAGTTTGAGAAAAGCAGGTAAAATGAAATAGAAATAAATGAACTGTTTAAAAAGATTAGAGAGAAAATTATGTAGATGCCAGAGAGACCAAAGAAATTCAATATATGCATAAATAAGAAAAAAAGGGGGGAAATAATATAGATATTGAGACAGAAAAGAAAGCTTACATAAATATTTTGAAAGACTTTCCAGAAATATAAGAATACCTAAATCTGTAGATAGAAGGGTCATGCTGCTCCTGCTAAGTCGCTTCAGTCATGTCCGACTCTGCGTGACTCCATAGACGGCAGCCCACCAGGCTCCTCTGTCCCTGGGATTCTCCAGGCAAGAACACTGGAGTGGGTTGCCATTTCCTTCTCCAATTCATGAAAGTGAAAAGTGAAAGAAGTGGCTCAGTCGTGTCTGACTCTTAGCGACCCCATGGACTGCAGCCTACCAGGCTCCTCCGTCCATGGGATTTTCCAGGCAAGAGTACTGGAGTGGGGTGCCATTGCCTTCTCTGAGAAGGGTCATATAGTACCCCAAACAAACAAACAAAAAAATGACATAGAATAGTCTAAGACATAATCTAGTAAAGCTAATAGATTTCAAAGCTGATGAAAATCTTTTGGATAGAGAGATAAAAATGATCAAGATATCTATTGGGGGGAAAAATCAAAATCTAAATCAAAGGATTTTATATCCAAGAATTCAATACCAGAGAAATTTATTCAAGTACAAATGTAATAGACAAGATTTTTTAAAATGCAAGCAATATGGTTTTCATCGGCCCTTTTATAGGACATTAGTAGAGGATGAACTTTAGCCAACCATGAATTTAGAAAAGAATTTAAAAGCTGGCAGTGATCCTTGAATCCATTTATCTGTAGAATTAAGTCTAAAGCAAATTGTGAGAATTATGGTCATAGAAGAGAGTATATTTTTAAAATCCTGACAATACAGCAATAAAATAACCAGCAGATGATGAAAGAAAAAAGAAATAAGGTAAACATTACCAGATTCAAATTCATAAAGCAAGAACTACAGAAATTCAAGAAGAAATCGACAGAAACCATGACTAATCATGTCATAAAAAACAGCAAAATGAGTAAGGATAGAGAAGACCTAACTAACATATTTAATGAGATGGGTTATATGCATACATATACACATATGTATTTATATTTTTTATATAAAGGTATAAATATATGTTCACATATTGCTGAAGCCTGGATTGGTTTTGCTTGGTATTGCTGAAGCCTGCTTATTTAACTTATACGCAGAGTACATCATGAGAAACGCTGGGCTGGAAGAAGCACAAGCTGGAATGAAGATTGCCAGGAGAAATATCAATAACCTCAGATATGCAGATGACACCACCCTTATGGCAGAAAATGAAGAGGAACTAAAAAGCCTCTGATGAAAGTGAAAGAGGAGAGTGAAAAAGTTGGCTTAAAGCTCAACATTCAGAAAACGAAGATCATGGCATCTGGTCCCATCACTTCATGGCAAATAAATAGGGAAACAGTGGAAACAGTGGCTGACTTTATTTTTTTGGGCTCCAAAAGCACTGCAGATGGTGATTGCAGCCATGAAATTAAAAGACGCTTTCTCCTTGGAAGGAAAGTTATGACCAACCTAGATAGCATATTCAAAAGCAGAGACATTACTTTGCCAACAAAGGTCCATCTAGTCAAGGCTATGGTTTTTCCAGTGGTCATGTATGGATGTGAGTTGGACTGTGAAGAAAGCTGAGCACCGAAGAATTGATGTTTTTGAACTGTGGTGTTGGAGAAGACTCTTGAGAGTTCCTTGGACTGCAAGGAGTTCCAACCAGTCCATTCTGAAGGAGATCAGCCCTGGGATTTCTTTGGAAGGAATGATGCTAAAGCTGAAACTCCAGTACTTTGGCCACCTCATGAGAAGAGTTGACTCATTGGAAAAGACCCTGATGCTGGGAGGGATTGGGGGCAGGAGGAGAAGGGGATGACAGAGGATGAGATGGCTGGATGGCATCACTGACTTGATGGATGTGAGTCTGAGTGAACTCTGGGAGTTGGTGATGGACAGGGAGGCCTGGCCTGCTGCGATTCATGGGGTTGCAAAGAGTCGGACACAATTGAGCAACTGAACTGAACTGATAAATATATGTGAATAAGAATATATCTTCTCTTCATTTATCCATGGACTAGTCAGAAAAATTGGATATGCATCAAAATGGGCTTTCAACAGTCCTGAGAATTTTGTGTCTCAGCTCCCTTTTAGTACAGCTGGCTTCTCTTTTATTTCCTTTACATATTGAACTTTCAGATGTAATAAAAAAAAAGTTTGAAAACCACTGTGACACACGCACTTAAGAATGTAAAAATATTTATTTTATTTTAAATTTAGAATGTACAGTCCATGTACCCAATATATGGACTGGAATGCTCTAAAGTAAATGACCTAAGTGACCCTGATTACATTACATAGAGACACTTTCAAAGGCTATCTCTGCCAGTAAGGCATTTGAGAAGTTTGGTATAAATATGGATCTTTTTTATAGGTAGGGTACCTGTAGTGAAAGAGGGAGTAGGGATGCTCCAATTCTAACATGACAAAGGAGAAGTCTGATGCTCCTTGCATCATTCATCAGGCAAATTTGTGACTGGAGCTATATAAGAAAGATTCTTTTCCTGGTGTAAGAATGGAAGTTATCATGCTTGTCAACATTTTTTGTGCCTATGTTCTTAACCATCACCAGATTGGACAAAGACAAAGCAGTGTATGCAGTTTGGGTTTATTTTAATGAAGTCAGAAGGCTAGGTTATGGGAACCTGGTAAAGAGATGTTTTGAGGTCAAGGACTTTGGGGAATGAAAGGACTCTCAGAGGCCCAACTTGCTCAATATTCAGGGGCCCAAGAGATTGTGCTTTCTTGTTGGTCTGATGAAACATCTGAATATACTGAGCTTAAAACCACAAGGGAAAGGAAGGGCTTTTGTTTCAGGAAGTGAAGATCTCAGGCTCTAAGCAGCATGTAAATTGAGCTCATGGCAACTTCTCTGAGCTTAATGGAATTATAGATTTGAGGAGTTGCTGTAACTATTTTGGTAGAAATAAAGTCCAAATTGCAGAAGACACATATTTTAATGAATATGAACCATACTTTAACTTTCTCCCACTGCTTTTGGTGTGCAAACCTCAAGATGTGTTTGAATTACCAAGTATCTCTGCTATCTATGCAGCTTGGTTATAAAAGAGATTTAATTTCACAGACCCAAAAGGAAACTGTGCTATCAAAAAAGACACAATTATAATTTGAGAAGTGGCGTATGAGTCACAAAATTGTCCCAAATTTCTGTCCACCTGGCTCCTTTTAATGAAACTGCTGAAACCTAGGCTGATAACAACTATCAGTAACACAAATATGGAGTAGAAATTCAGGATACACTGATTAAATGCTGTCTGACATCTCAAGAATTGTTCAGTTGCATACATAATGACATTGTCACTGACATAATCAAAATTAATCAACGAGTTTTGCTTTAGGTAAATATTTTTCAGGACTGGAAATACTCTGACATCATTCCCATGTGAGATATATCTTGCCAGACAGGCAGACACTTTTGGCTGCAGGGAATGGGCATCTGTCACCAGCTGCTTCAGCCAGCAATGCTAGCTCAAGGCCCAGATGCTTCAGATGATTGTAGAATCCCACCTCGAGAAAGCAGTGTGGGAAGTATCTGAATACTGCTTAGCATGATATTTTATAAAGAGTAAACGAACAATACAAATGCTTAATTAGTCTATCTCTTGGGGTCTTGAAATTCCCAGCATATTATAATTATGTGGCTTTGAGTAAGCCTAGCCAAAAGTGAGTCATCCCTAGCTTTAATAGGCTATATGTGCATTTTTATTAATAGTTGACTAATTTTGAAAGATTCTTTTTATATTATCCTTAAAAATTGTTAATTTTGAATACCATCAGGAGAGAATTCAAGCCACACTCATATGAATTCCTCATTACCCATAAAATATGAACATCATTATTCTAAAGAATTATAGAAGACTTGTGGTGAGAACCTACAACAGATGTACAAAAACCAAAAAGAAAATTACTCAAGCATATTGCAAAAGAAAATCATCAATTCACAACAGAAAAAACAAAGAGAAGAAATAAACAGAGAAGAACTACAAAAGCAACTAGAAAACAAGTAATAAAGTGGCAAATAAGTACATCAGTTCAATTCAGTTCAGTTCAGTCGCTTAGTTGTGTCCAACTCTTTGCGACCCCATGAATTGCAGCACACCAGGCCTCCCTGTCCATCACCAATTCCCGGAGTTCACCCAAACTCATGTCCATCGAGTCAGTGATGCCATCCAGCCATCTCATCCTCTGTCGTCCCCTTCTCCTCCTGCCCCCAATCCCTCCCAGCATCAGAGTCTTTTCCAATGAGTCAACTCTTCACATGAGGTGGCCAAAGTATTGGAGTTTCAGCTTTAGCATCAGTCCTTCCAAAGAAGACCCAGGACTGATCTCCTTCAGAATGGACTGGTTGGATCTCCTTGCACTCCAAGGGACTCTCAAGAGTCTTCTCCAACACCACAGTTCAAAAGCATCAATTCTTCGGTGCTCAGCTTTCTTCACAGTCCAACTCTCACATCCTTACATGACTACTGGAAAAACCATAGTCTTGACTAGATGGACCTTTGTTGGCAAAGTAATGTCTCTGCTTTTGAATATGCTGTCTAGGTTGGTCATAACTTTCCTTCCAAAGAGTAAGAGTTTTCTAATTTTATGGCTGCACTCACCATCTGCAGTGATTTTGGAGCCCCCAAAAAATAAAGCCTGACACTGTTTCCACTGTTTCTCTATCTATTTCCCATGAAGTGATGGGACCAGATGCCATGATCTTAGTTTTCTGAATGTTGAGCTTTAAGCCAACTTTTTCACTCTCTTCTTTCACCTTCATCAAGAGGCTTTTTAGTTCCTCTTCACTTTCTGCCGTAAAGGCGGTATCACCTGCATATCTGAGGTTATTGATATTTCTCCTGGCAATCTTGCTTCCAGCTTGTGCTTCTTCCAGCCCAGCATTTCTCATGATGTACTCTGCATATAAGTTAAATAAGCAGGGTGACAATATACAGTCTTGACGTACTCCTTTTCCTATTTGGAACCAGTCTGTTGTTCCATGTCCAGTTCTAACTGTTGTTTCCTGACCTGCATATAGGTTTCTCAAGAGTACATCACTATCAATAATTATTTTAAATGTCAATGGACTAACTGGTCCCATCAAAAGACAGAATAGCTGACTGAATAAAAAAAAAACCCAGGACCCATCTATATGCTACCTACAGGATACTCCCTTCAGAGATAAAGACACTGACAGACTGAAAGTGAAAGGATGGGAAAAGAAAGCAGGGTAACAATACTCATATCACACAAAATAGACTTTAAAACAAAAACTATATCAAAAGACAAAGAAGGCCATTATATAATGATAAAGACATCCACACAAGAAGAGGATGTTACACTTATTAACACATGTGCACCAAATACAGGAGCTTCCCTGGTGGCTCAGCTGGTGAAGAATCTTCCTGCGATGTGACCTTGGTTCAATCCCTGGGTTGGGAAGATCCCCTGGAAAAGGGAATGGCTACCCATTCCAGTATTCTGGCCCGGAAAATTCCTTAAAATATATAAAGTAAATATTAATAGATATAAAGGGAGAAGGCACCCCACTCCAGTACTCTTGCCTGGAAAATCCCATGGACGGAGGAGCCTGGTAGGCTGCAGTCCATGGGTTCGCTAAGAGTCGGACACGACTGAGCGACTTCACTTTCATGCATTGGAGAAGGAAATGGCAACCCACTCCAGTGTTCTTGCCTGGAGAATCCCAGGGACGGGGCAGCCTAGCAGGCTGCTGCCGTCTATGGGGTCGCACAGAGTCGGACACGACTGAAGCAACTTAGCAGCAGCAGCAGCAGTAGGGGAATTTAACTCCCCACTTACAACAATGGAATAGATCATCCAGACAGAAAATCAGTAAGGCAACAGTGGTATTAAATGACACAATAGACCAGTTGAACTTAGTAGATATCTACAGGACATTACATCTAAAACAAGCAGAATACACATTTATTTAAGCAGTGCTCCTGGAATGTTCTCCAGGATACATCACATAGTAGGCCACAAAATAAGTCACAAGAAATTTAAAAAGATAGAAATTATATCAGGCATTTTTTTCATAATATAAAACTAAATCAACTGCAGAAAGAAAAATAAGGAAAGTACAAAGATATGGAAACCAAACAACATTCTACCAGTTGGTCGATGAAAGAAATCAAAGAGGAATAAAAAAACACCTTGCAATAAATGAAAATATACACAACTTTCCAAAGTCTGTGGAATGCAGTAAAAGCAGTTCTAAGAGGAAGATTTATAGCAATACACACCTTCCTCAAAAAATAAGAAAAACCTTAAATAAACAACTTAACCTACCACATGAAGGAATTAGAAAAAGAAGAATAAACAAATCCCAAAGCCTGAAGAAGGAAGGAAATCATAAACATCAGAGAAGAAACAAATGAAATAGAGACCTAAAAAACAATAGAAAAGACCCATGAAACTAAGAGCTGGTTTTTTTTTTTTCAAAGATAAACAAAATTGATAAACCTTTAGCCAGGAGAAGGAAATGGCAACCCACTCCAGTATTCTTGCCTGGAGAATCTCATGGACGGAGGAGCCTGGCGGGCTACAGTCCACGGGGTCGCAAAGCGTTGGACACAACTGAGCGACGTCACTTTCACTCTCACCAATAAACAGAATGAGAAATGAAACAGAAGTAGCAGCCAATACCACAGAGATACAAAAAAATCATGAGAGTAGAGGCACTGCTATGGCTTCCATTGGGGTCAGCGTGACCACTAGGGCTCAACAAATGAATCTCCTGGAATTCAGACAATGTGGGAGATTATCCTCGGGGCATCTCCTGCTTTGCCACCAATAGGAATGACTTCCAGAGGAACTTGATCCTCAATTTGGAACTCTTTGCTGCCAGAGTATGGCTGGCCAGGAATTTGAGAGACATTGACCTAATAACATGTCAGCCTGGGATATACCCATAAAGACACATGGAATCCCAGTGCTGTACTTGAACCTTCCAAAAACAGAGCCTCCAATCTGTGACCATCACAGGACTTGCTCTGATGGCAGTTGAAGTTTGATTCAAATGGACACCTTCCCTCCTCAGCCTGACTTTCTTTCCTTTGCTGAGTCGGCTCAGAACACCCTTCTCTGGTCAGCGGGCAGGTTTCAGCTAAAGTGTTGTCCTCTGTTCTGTGGAGTTTCATGGGGTGTGTCCTCAGTCATGTGCAACTCTTTGCAACCCTTTGGACTACAGCCTGCAAGGCTCCTCTGTTGAAGGGATTTTTTAGGCAAAAATACTGGAGAGAGTTGCCATTTCTCCCTCTAGGGGATCTTCCCGACCCAGGGTTCAAACCCATGTCTCCTGTGGCTCCTGCATTGCAAATGAATTCTTTACCTGCTGAGCCACTGGGGCCCTATAAAGGTCTGCACCTAGTTCTTAATTATCTGCAGGGGATGATCTTTGGTCTTGTCCTGAGGAATAATCTAGGGATATATTAACAAATTAAGTAAAACTGTCCCTGTATGCAGGTAACATAATACTACACATAGAAAATTCTAGTATCCACCAAATAACTATTCAGTTCAGTTTAGTTCAGTCGCTCAGTCGTGTCCGATTCTTTGCAACCCCATGAATCGCAGCACTCCAGGCCTCCCTGTTCATCACCATCTCCCGGAGTTCACTCAAACTCACGTTAGAACTAATAAATGAATTCATTAAAGTTGCAGGATACAATATTCGTATACAGAAATCTGTTGTTTTGTATACACTAAAAATGAACTATCAGAAAGAGAAAGCAAAAAAGAATCCATTTAAAATTACATTCAAAAGAATAAAATACTTAGGAATAAACTTAACCAAGGAGGTGTAAGAGCAATATCCTGAAAACTATAAAGCCTGATGAAGGAAACTGAAGAGGATACAAAGACGTGGAAAGCTATTCCATGCTCTTGGATTCAAAGAATTAATATCATTAAAATAGCCATACTACCCAAAGTAATTTATAGATTTAATGCAATCCCTATCAAAATACCCATGACTTTGGTCACAGAACTGGAACAAGTAATCGTAAAGTTTATATGGAACCACAAAAGACCGTGAATTGCCAAAGAAATCTTGAGAAAAAAGTGAACAAAGCTGAAAGTATCACCCTTCCTGACTTCAGACTATACTGCAAAGCCACAGTAATCCTAACAGAATGGTACTGGCACAAAAACAGACACATAGGTCAATGGCACAAAACAGAGCCCAGAAATAAATCCATTTGCTAAGTTGAATTAATGTATTAATAATAAAGAGAGCAAGAATATACACTGGAAAAAAAAAAAAGACAGTCTCTTCAATGAGTACTGCTGGGAAAACTGGACACCCACATGTAAAAGAATAAGATTAGAAGATTTGGGGACTTCCTTGGTAGTGCAGTTGATAAGAGTCTGCTTGCCGATGCAGGGGACGTGGGTTCGATCTCTGGTCCACGAAGATGCTGCAGAGCAACTAAGCCCATGCAGCACAACTACCGAGGCCACACTCGAGAGCTTGCGAGCCACCAGCCCCGCTGCAGCTACTGAAGCCTGTGAGCCTGGAGCCTGTGCTCCACAACAAGGGAGCCACCGCAGTGAGAAGCCCAGGCACCACAACAAAGAGCAGCTCCTCACCACAACTGGATTAAGCCCATGCAAAGCAGCGAAGACCCAGGACAGCTAGAAATAAATAAAAAATGTAAAAATAACATTTCCTCACACAGTATACAGAAATAAACTAAAACTGGATTAAAGACCTAAATGTGAGACCCAAAACCATAAAACTCCCAGAAGAAAACAGGCAGAACTCTCTTTGACATAAATGATAACAATATTCTTTTGGATCTGTCTCCTAAGACAAAAAAAAAAAAAAAAAAGCAAAAATAAACAAATGGGACCTAATTAAACTTAAAAGCTTTTGTGCATCAATGGAAACCATCAACAAAATGAAAAGACAACCTACTGAATGGGAGAAAATATTTGCAAATGATATGACCAACAAGGGGTTAATATCCAAAATATTAATATGTAAACAGTTCATACAACTGTTTATACAATTTAAAAAAAGCCCATCAAAAAATGGTCAAAATTTGAACAGACATAGTCCAAAGAAGACATATAGAGGCTAACAGACATGTGGAAAGATATTCAACATCACCAACTGTTGCTGCTGCTGCTGCTGCTAAGTCGCTTCAGTCGTGTCCGACTCTGTTCAACCCATAGACGGCAGCCCACCAGGCTTCCCGTCCCTGGGAGAAATACAAATTAAAACAACAATGAGACATTAGTTCACACCTGTAAGAATGGCTATCATCAAAAAGTTTACAAATAACAAATGTTAGCTAGGATGTGGAGAAAAGGGACCCCTTGTACACTGTTGGTAGGAATGTAAATTAGTGCAGCCACTATGGAAAATAGGATGGATGTTCCTCGAAAAACTAAAAGTAGGGACTTCTCTGGTGGCCCACCTTACAATACAGGGAAAGCAGGTTTGATCCCTGGGTGGGGGACTAAGATCCCACATGACACAGGGCAATTAAGCCCACGTATTACAACTACTGACTCTGCATACCACAGGTAGAGAGAAGCCCATGTGCCACAACCAAAGATCCTGCATGCCACCACTAACACTTGATGCAGCCAAATAAATAAATATTAAGAGAAAAAAAGACAAAACTAAAGTAGAACTACCATATGATCCAACAACTCCACTCCTGAGTGTATATCTGGAAAAAAAAAATGAAAACACTAATTTGAAAAGATGGAACACTTCAGTGTTCATTGCAGCAATAGCCAAGGTATGGAATCAACCCAAGTGTCCATCAGAATGGATAAAGAAGGTGTGTTACACATATATAATGGAGTAGTACTCAGCCATAAAAAAGAATGAAATTCTGCCATTTGTAGCAATGTGGATGAACCTACAGAACATTATGCTTAGTGAAATAAGTCAGACAGAGAAAGTGATATCACTTAACATGTAGAATCTAAAAAATAAAAATAATACAAACAAATGTATTTGACAAAACAGAAACAGGCTCACAGATATAGAAAACAAACTAGTGGTTACCAGTGGGGAGACGGAAGGGAGGAGAAGCACATTAGGGGTATGGGATTAAGAGAAACAAACTACTATGAATAAAATAGATAAACCACAAAGATATATTGTACAACACAAGGAATTATAGCCATTACTGTGTAATGACCTTTGATAGAATATAATCTATAAAAATACTGAATCATTATGCTGTATACCAGAAACTAATATCATATTGTAAATAACTATACATCAATAAAAAAGATAATAAATATTTTAAAATAATAATTTTGTCTTTCCTTTTGGTCTGATAAGTATTTTACATAGGTTCATGCATATTTTGATTTTTATTCTACAGCAGGTCTGTTATTAAGATTTTCTGAGAAAGAAATCCAAAGAGCTGAAAAAGGAAGAATATTTTGTATTCTATAATACAATAAATAGGCTTTAATGGGGTTAGTTGACTCTTAAAATGGATCTATTAAGTCAAGAAAATTGCAGATTTCAGAAATGCCATAGTTAACCATTTTAGGGAAAGTGGGGGAAGGGTACCAGAGTGATCAGAGGCTTTAGCAGTAGCTGGAAAGGGAGGGAGACAGGCTGCCCAAGAAAAGAGGAAAAGCAGATGGAGTCCCTGTTGCTTCCTATAGGGGTCATTACCTTCAAACCTGTCAAGATGTCAAAGCATCAACAAGATTAAGGGGGAAAAAACCAACCATAAGGTAAAAGAGTTTTCCTCTAAAACATAGAGGTAATTTTTGATGTAGGATATGTAAAATTTCCCATGAGGTGATGCTTTTCTTACTAATGAACACTTCAACCCCCCCACCTTCGTGCCCGACCAGTGTCAGGAAATGCACAGTATCCTGCTCAAGTTTGCACCCCTAGGCCACTGCCTGACTAGTTCTATGTGCCTAAATTACAGAGGTAGGGAAACCCAGGTTGGGCAAAGTCAGAATACATAGAATTTCATTTTTGTATTTATTCAAGACACTTATTCACTGACAAGGTAACTCAAATGGAAAGGCTTCGGGCATATGCAAAAATGGAAAGTGATCTCCGCTCAGGGCAAGGAGCCTCCTGGAGAGAATTGTGCCTTATCAGTGTTGCAGACCTCCATTTGAAAAGCCAGCAGATTTCAGTCAGGGACATAAGCCCAGGACAGCAAAGCCCTGTGCAAAATGCAATGGAACATAAGTAATGCAGCCACAAGGATCAGATCAGTAAAGCTCCAGACAAGTGTGGAGACTGATTTCAAATAAGATCTTTCTTTTCAAATTATTTTTAGCACTTTAGACTTGTCCTCCAGAAAGACTGTACATGTTCCTTAAGGGAAATTACTGTAATGTGGAAAACCGGGACAGCTTGAATGTCTGTCCAAAGGAAATAAGGAAATGGCAAAATCAATCTTGACATATCCACTCTCTGGAACTTAGGCATCTACTTAAAAGAATGCGTTTGATGTCAAAATCCTGAAAGGGAAAATGGCTATTTTTTTTTTAACAAAACAAGTATCAGAACAATGTGTATATGATTCTAATTTTGCAAATTTTTTGTTTTGGGAACATTTCCATTTTGTAAAGCAAGTGTATTAGATGCAATCTTTGTGCACCTTCTCAGATTTCCTTTACTGTCTCTTTTCTTTGAAGATAAACTCAACACCTCTATTGCACCTTGACCACGACCATTGCCTTCACTGAACTCCCTGAGATGGCTGGGGTTCAATGAAACCTTGGGTCTGCATAGCTCTTGCTTCCCAGAGACTGAATCCTATTGATATCAAGTCATCACTTGAAATGCCAGACTGTTACACAGAGGAATTTTCTTCTTGAGTGGTTGCCAAGGGCTGAAAATACGGAGAGTTACCCCTAGTATGGGGGCTTCCCAGGTGGCGCTAGTGGTAAAGAGCCTGCCTACCAATGCAGGAGAACACAAGAGACACGGGTTTGATTCCTGGGTCGGGAAGATCCCCCAGAGGAGGGCATGGCAACCCACTCCATTATTCTTGCCTGGAGAATCCCACGGACAGAGGAGCCTGGTGGGCCACAGTCCATAGGGTTGCACAGAGTCAGACACAACTAAAGAAGATTAGCATGCATACATGCACAGTCCCACTGTGAGGTGAAATTCGGCCAATGGAAAGTGAGAGCCAGGAGGCATGTGAACAGAACAATGCCCTCCCCTTGCTCCTTGTAGTGGACCACTCTGAAGTGTGATTGCTTCTTGCAGCCTTCCAGACATGTCTGCTGCTCACCTGCTGTGTCTCTGCCAGGCCTGTTGTGAAATGTGGCCAGAGCATGACACATCACATCACATTGCTTTGCATCTTTCTTACCCCACTTCCGTTGTTTCCTCACCTTCACCCACTTCAGTGTGCGTTTCCAAGTAAAGTGGACACAGGTTAACCCTTGCTTCTGCCTCTCCAGGCTAGAAGGCCCAGGCCAAAACCACAAGCAAACTAGATATTAAGGCTCTATGTAAATTTGTAGTGAAGGTATCAGACTTTTAGAGAAATAACGCTTTGCTTGTAAATTCATAAGACATGTGAGAAGGAGACACTTCAGATTAAGCAGTGGTTAGCTGTTGCTGCTTACATTTTTAACATGTATTACTTTTCTATATTTATCTAAACAATAAGTTAATACCATAAAGTCATGCCATGTTAACAAGCCTAGCACATGATTCCCCCCTTTACTCCTTTGCAGGCAATATATTATTGTATTTCTCAGGCAAAATCAGTTTACAATATTCTTAAATTTTTTAACTGTGTGACAGTTGTTCACTTGTCACCTTGGGAACACAAAAGACAAGCCAAAGAAGTCCAGAAAAGAGGACCAATGCTATGATATCATGAAGGCTGTGTATGAAGCAACACTGAAGACTCCTACCCCCAAAATTCTTGGTTTGTGAGATAATAAATGTGCTCACTGTTTAAGAAACTTTAAATTGGGTATTCTGTTGGTTGCCTTAAAACCATTCTGGGGGATTGTTTATGTATGTATGCATTTGTGTGTGTATCTGACTTTACACATATAATATATATATATTACCATGAAATACATGGTGTCATAAGAGTTAATATTTGTTTTATTTACCTTCATGTCCTCAGCTCTTAACATGGTACCTACACAGTGTAGGAGGTCAACAAACATTTCTTGAATTGAACTAACAAGTCCCATTCATCTTAATCTGTTATTTGCATTTTACACATCCAGTGGGAGGCTATAAAATAAAGGGAAGGTAAGGTGCACAAAATAAAATCTGAATCACTTCTCATCCAAAAAGCTTAAGCCTATCAGTAAAGTTAACAATAACAAAAACTGCATTATTTAAATCATATCATATAGCACTGTCTAAACGATAGCAGCAAAATTTAAAATGGGTAAACAAGAACTGCTGTATAGCACTCTGTTCAGTGGAACTCCGCTCAGTGTCATGCGGCAGCCTGGATGGGAAGGGAGCTTGGGGGAGAATGGATACATGTATAGGTATGGCTGAGTCCTTTTGCTGTCCACCAGAAACCATCTCAACATTGCTAATTGGTTACATTCCAATATAAGAAAAAAGTTTAAAAATAACAATAAAGGATAGCAGCAAACCTCAGTGAGAATTAAAAGATCACACTCCTGTTTCCATGTTATTTCTAGATATAACCAATTAAAAACAGCTCGTTAAAGAATTCTGTTTTGGGGTAGGATAATCATAGTATTTGAAGAGTACAAATAGGATAAGACAACAGAATGTAACCAGGCAGCAACAAAGAGTTAAGATGGGTGGTGGAAGCAGCTGTTACCCCAGTGAGAGCTATCATTTCAGGATCCAGATCAAGGCCCTCACCTAAACCCAGTCTGTCAACCCTTGCCTCTAGTAGCTTCCGAACTGCAATAACAAAACTTAGCCAACTTTAAATTACAGACATGGGTGGGAAAAACAGTTGACACAGACAAATGATATTCATTTATGCAATTTTTATTATCCTAGTACAATGTGCCAGGAAATGTTCTAAGTGCTTGAGATTCAGTAATGAGGCAAAGAGACAAAAATCCCCACCCACATGGAGTGTATGTTCTAGAATTGGAGGGGATGGGTTGGGAGGGACAGTAACCAAAAATTTCAGAAATTCATTTTAGTCCTTAATGTCCTAGCAAGGCTAGCTCTGAAAAAACTTGTCAAAGCAGCGAGGTTCTGTTGTTTTCTTCCCCACTGTCTGGCCTGTTTTGCACCATGCTTCGTGGCTTCCACACTGCAGCCTCCTTAACTACCTACTCAGGGTGATGAGTCTGGTCAACTGAATCTCAGGAGGTCTTGAGATAGAGCCTGCTAATCTATTGCTGTTTCATTTTGTTTCTAAAATACTCTCCAGATGGTTCCGATGATCAGCCAGCCTGCTTCAGTTCTCTCTCTCCTCCTTCTAACCACCCAGCAAAATTTACCAAATTGTGTCTTTTCCCACAAATATGCTCACTGCATTCCACAGCGGTGCTATTAGCTCAAACTCACGTGTTACCTTATTTTAATAACTTCATAATACTAAGGGTCTCTGATATTTGCAGAGTGCTTTTGTATTAACAGAGCATTTTCATGTATGGTCACCCTTTGGTTCACACTGTTACCCCCAGAGATAGGCAGGGCAGGTTTTATTTCCCCCTTCTACCCTGGAGAGACTCAGAATGACTGAATTGTTTGCCCAGGGACGTTCAGCTGGGAAGAGCAGAGTTGCTCGGGAATCTCCTACCCCTTACCCCTACTGCTTTCACAGTCCTCCGTGCTGTTCTCTCCAGATGAAAATTTGAATTATTTTGATAACATTTCATCACAGCTCTAATGGTGGAAATGCTAGGCACCAGTGTGAGGTGATGGGAAAAAATTCTAAGGCACATATCTTTGCTATCTTAAATCAACTAGACAGATTTTCTGTTCTGCCTTCAGGTAGAAGTAATGCTGTCAGAATCAGTATCAAGTAACAGATATATGACTAGTTAGACTAAGTAATACAGCCCGTGTTTATTGGCAACTGCGCTTCTTTCTGTCCTTTTGAGTACTGCTTCTGGCTCCAGGAACCATCTGCCCCTCCCCCCATACCCCTCCACTCCAAGCGTCAGCATCCAGACATTGCCCTTCTTCCCTACCTCCTCCCCACATCCAATATTGCTGGAGTGACCATATACCTTATTGTATGGACCAGAGCAATTTGGAGAGAAAAAAAGGACACAACAGATTAATAATTATGTCAGGACCACTTGTGTAAAACAGGACCCTACTCATCACCTCCCAATAAAAGGAGAAAACTTAAAAAAAAAAAAAAAAAAAGACTGAATTAAAGTTTGTTCTTCTTTCTTGGTCTGCTTCTGATAAAGGTACCAGTACCTACAAATGTATCTTATGTCACACAAAAAAGAAAATATTCCTGAGAAGTTGCATGTTGTATGATGCATAGGAAAGCTAGCAAGTTAAGTGTGTGAGCATGCTCAGTCGTGTCCGACTCTTTGCAACCCCATGGCTTATAGCTTCTCTGTCCATGGGATTTCCATGGTAAGGAAACTTGTGAATTCTTTGGCAATGTAAAAACACTCCTTTCACGATGCACCTTCTCATTTCTTACATAAGATTGTAAAATTTAAATTTTCTATAATAGCTTCCTGCTAGGTAGTAATCAGTACTGTCCAGTTCATTGTAGCAGAATATTTAAATCCCACACAGATGCTGTGGAGCAGCATCATATGGATCATATCTACCAGGAGTCTGCCTTGTCAAAGCCTAGTCCTGGATCAGATCCACCCTAGCAACAAAATCCTTACTCATACAGTGTTTGTTTTGTGTTTTAATATTGTAAAGTAACATACATTCATTGTGAAAAAATTGTAATATAGACAAGTTCAAAGCAGGAAAACAAATCACCTACAGTCACCACCTCTCAAGTAATTATTATTACATTCTGGAATATTTAATTCCAAATATTTATATCTATACAACTTTTTTACTTAGTTATAATCACAGTACATATAAAATGTACCCTGCCTTTCACTCATTATTCCTTGTATTTCTGATGTCATTATAAATTACTTATAAGCATGTGTGTGTGAGTCACTCAGTCATATCTGACTCTTTTCAACCCTGTGGACTGTAGCCCACCAGATTCCTCTGTCCATGGGATTCTCCAGGCAAGAATACTGGAGTGGGTAGCCATTCCCTTCTCCAGGAGATCTTCCCGACCAAGGGAACAAACCCAGGTCTCCTGCATTGCAGGCAGATTCCTTAAGTCTGAGCCACCAGAGAAGCCCATATAATCATAACTTTACGTAAGTAGTCTGTTATGTGGAGAACATCTTGTTTCTTCCTATTCCCAGATTGTCTGGCATTTAGGTTGTTTACAACTACTTCTTCTTTCAACTAGTTTTCAACTACTTCTCCATTCAGTAAACAAAGACCATGGCATCCGGTCCCATCACTTCATGGCAAGTAGATGGGGAAACAATGGAAACAGTGACTTTATTTTCTTGGGCTCCAAACTCACTGCAGATGGTGACTGCAGCCATGAAATTAAAAGACGCTTGCTTCTTGGAAGAAAAGCAATGACCAACCTCGACAGCATATTAAAAAGCAAAGACATTACTTTGCCAACAAAGGTCCATCTAGTCAAAGCTATGGTTTTTCCAGTAGTCATGTATGGATGTGAGAGTGGGACTATAAAGAAAGCTGAGCACCGAAGAATTGATGTTTTTGAACTGTTGTGTTGGAGAAGACTCTTGAGAGTCCCTTGGACTGCAAGGAAATCAAAACCAGTCAATCCTGAAGGAAATCAACCCTGACTATTCATCGGAAGAATAGATGATGAAGCTGAAGTGCCACCTGATGCAAAGAACTGACTCATTTGAAAAGACCCTGATGCTGGGAAAGATTGAAGCCAGGAGGAGAAGGGGAAGACAGATGATCAGATAGTTGGCATCACAGACTCAATGAACATGAGTTAGAGCAAGCTCCAGGAATTGGTGATGGACAGGGAAGCCTGGCGTGCTACAGTCCATGGGGTTACAAAGAGTTGGACATGACTGAGTGATTGAACTTCATCTTATAAATAATGCCATAATGAACACTTTATACTAAAAGTTTTCTCTGTACTTCATGTAATTTCTTGAAGCTAGATTCTAGAAACTGAAATTATCTTAAAACATATGAACATATTTAAGATTTTTGTTACATATTACAAAAGCTGTCCCACAGGCTTTTATCCAGTTTACAAATTTTTATCCATATTCAACAATGATTAGGACCTTTAGCAGCACAGAATAATTTTATATGTAAAACATGATCTGTTTTTTGTTTTGTATTTTTTTTTTAATTTCTAGAGAGGCTTAGCTCTCTCTCATATCCTGGCTAACTAACTGTATATTCTATCCTATGAATTGTTCAGTTGTGTCATTTGCTCACCAGAATTTTTACTAAAATCGCAAACTAGAAATATGTATAGCATACCTTAAAAAGTTCTTTATGTTCAGACAATAAAAGTAACAAAGATCCACTAAGAATTATTATATGTATAACTGATTCACTTTGCTATATCCCTGAAACTAACCTAACATTGTAACAAAAGTATACTTCAATAAAAATTTTTTTAAAAAAAGAATTGTTACATGGATTATGGAATGAGAATAATATACAATTTTCTACAGAGAAGAATTTAAACATAAGTATTTAAGCAACAAAATTGTGAAATTCAGTGAGATGTTGATATTAATTTCCATCCTCATCAAGAATTGACACATCTCTGAGCCAAGGAGGTGGTGAAGGCACTGTTCTTAACCCTGCTCAGTGTATTGTATTCTGTATTCATAGCCTTATTAGTTTCCTGACCTCCTCTGTGCTTGAATGTTTAATCCATTAGGTCTCCTGTAGTAGAAGCTGAAGCAGGTGTTATTGTCATCTTTACAGATATGAAAACAGGGGTTCAGACAAACATGTAACTAGCTCAAGATCACACAGCTGGTAAGGAGTCAAACCCTTTCTGATTCAAAAATCTCATGTTCTTTCCATTAAAGTGCCTTTAACCTAAAGTCAGATGTTTAAAAGCATTCAGGAGAATGAGGACGCAAAGGACCCGAAAATTTTACTACAATAGCAGTTATGATGTATTAGAGATTCCTTAGCCAGGCTACAGTGAGCATCAGTAACAAAAGTACTCATTTGCTCTACATCATGGTTTTCAATTTTTATAAAAATTCCTGCCTGCTTCAGCTTCATTCTCTTAGGCACTGTTTTACATGAAAAGTAGTACAGCGCAGTGAGTCAGAGTGCAGGCTAGGAAATCCACGTCTGTGTTTTAATCCCAGCTTTGCCACTTGCCACCTTGCAGCCTGGGAACATTACTCAGATGCTCAGTGCTCTCCATTTCCTCATATGTTGAAAAACAAAAATGAAAAATAGGGAGGTGATGATAACAGTAATTGCCACACAGAGTTTTGTATACAGCACTTTAAGTCCGCCTGGCACATGGCAAATATTTGCGTAATGATAGTTGTTGCTGTCGTTACATGTATTAACTCATTTAAACTCATTATAACCCCGTGACCCATGACAACTCTACTGTGATCCCCTTTTTACTGATAAGAAAACAGAGACTTTATACAAATTATGAAAGCAAAATGTAAGGCGCTATTCAAATCTTAAAAGGATCCCTGACTGTAGGGATGAACCAGATTTGGAAACAAACAACACAATGTGTTTCCACATCAGCAAAATACAAACAGTTAAGGGAAGTAAGTTATATTTTGCATCAGAAACAAAATTAAGTAACATTAGACACTAGCATATAAAGCTTTTTTTGTCAGAATTGAGTGGGCAAGGAATATTGTAGAGTTTTAAATAGTTCTCTTTTTACCCTGAAGTTGTGGAAGAAAAAGACCATCACTAACCTTAGAGGTGGAGAAGGCACCCCACTCCAGCACTTTTGCCTGGAAAATCCCATGGATGGAGGAGCCTGGTGGGCCGCAGTCCATCGGGTCACTAAGAGTTGGACATGACTGAGCAACTTCACTTTCACTTTTCACTTTCATGCATTGGAGAAGGAAATGGCAACCCACTCCAGTGTTCTTGCCTGGAGAATCCCAGGGACAGGGAAGCCTCGTGGGCTGCCGTCTATGGGGTTGCACAGAGTCGGACATGACTGAAGCAACTTAGCAGCAGCAGCAACCTTAGAGGACTGACAGGGATGTTGACAGATGCTGACAGTCTCCTCCTTTGTGCTGTTTAAATACCACTTATCTCTGTTCTCAATAGGCTTAAATGCTTCGTTTCTGATGCCTATGACTCATACTTGTAAATAATAAATGTATGAGACGCATATTTTGTGCATCATCATACACTTTCATTTTGAATTAAAACACTTTTTTTTTTTAACAAATCAATCTTTATCCTGAGAACAATCATACACCAAAACCCTAGGGAAAGTCAATATAACGTCAATATTTTTATGAGCACTGTCCTTAAGAAATACAACATTAAGGAAAACAGTTACTCTTATCTTCTTTCTCCTACTTCCCAAATGTAGGGGAAGACCTTACCAAGGGATGGTCTCCCATTGGGTCCTAGGAACTCCAGCCTGACTCAAAGGGACAAGTAGGCAGGGACTGGAGATGGCTGCAAATATGGAGACCCTGAAGGATTTGCCAGTGAGCGGCAATCCACGTGTGAGATGCCTAGAGAAAGAGGAAATGGTAGTCAACGAGGATAAAGGGAAAATACAGACATGGGGGAAAACAAGGGGAATGGACACAGATAGACGACTAAAATGGTATGAAAGCCAGCAGACAGGTAAACTTCACCTATCTCAAAAGAAAATCAGGCTGTTGAAGAGATCCCTGGGCTGTGGATAAGATAAACGAAATAGTTTATTTCTAAGAGTACTGAACTGTAAAGTCTGAGCTGAGAGGTATAATGTATGGAGAAAATTACAAAAATAAGCCTCTTAGGTAGCCTGTTGCTTTGTGTTTACAATGTACACACTCTACTGGACTGCAAGCAATTAACTTATCTATACGTATAAACTTGACCTGGGGTTTCTCCCACTTTTCATCTGTGGAGTGGTTTAATCATTAGGACATCTATGTTTGCAGATTTGGAGAAGTGGATGTTATCATCGAAGCCTGGATGTGACTGAGTATTTCTTGTATAGTTTAGCTTCCTAGCTTCATTTCAGCCATCCTGGAGCTCCCTGAGTTTCAGATTAGTATTGAGCCTCCCTGAAAAGGGAAATAAATATTGGGTAGAAAGAAGGGAAAAAGATTCAGAGGGGTGGGGATGGAGAATGGGCCATGGAAAGGGATCAGGTTTGCTAATACACCTCAGAAAGGATGAATCTTTTCTCTGACAAGACCCTCTGAACACTGACCCCCAAAATTCCCTGGGTCTGTGCTATCTCACATTTTTGTATATATAGAATGGGCCTTCCCCAGTGGCTCAGTGGTAAAGAATCTGCCTGCAATGCAGGAGATGCAGGTTTGATCCTTGGGTCAGGGAGATCCCCTGGAGAAGGAAATGGCTACCCACTCCAGTATTCTTGCCTGGGAAATCCCATGGACAGAGGAGCCTGGTGGGCTACAGTGATGGAGTTGCAAAGAGTATGACACGACTGAGCATGTACGTATATACAGAATGTAATCACTCCTTGCCTGACGATGGCTTGTCTATATGTCTGTCTCCCCATCTAGACAGTGCATTTCTTGAAGGCAGAGATGGAGTCTTTTTTTTTTTTTTTTTCCTTCAGGAGCATGTTTATTGTGTTTGAGATGATACATCAGGTGCTCTCTGAGCTACAAAGGGTAAAAGGAAATCCTCTCGTTACAAACTGACAAAGGTAAAAGGTAAAACATTTTTCACAACAGCATGAACCACATACTCAGAAATAGATCTGGGTTTAATACAAATGACATAATTCCTAATCATCTACGGCTACTTTTATAACTTCATACAGATAATGAATTAGGCTAAAATGCACTATAATATTTGGTAGACTTCAGGACCAGTATCCTTAGTACATCACAAAATACATTTTGATATCCCAAAGAAGCAAGACCTGCAAGTAGAGATGGAGTCTTATTCACGTTTGTACTCCTAGCTCCTAGCACCAGGCTTGATGCATGACTGCTACTCAATATCTATTTGTTAAATAAAGGAATCATTTTCCCCTTTGAAACATTATTATTTATGAAACTTTTTAAAGCCTACAAAATAAGGTGGAATGCATTGTTTTGTGCTCAAAATCCCTTCAGTCTATATGGAAGTCAATGGAAATTTATGTGATCTGATTATTTATAATATCACCAAACCTCCAGAATTGGACACAGACTGGAGAGTAAACCCAGTTAAAAGAGACAGAGGGACATACAAGTACTTTGCACAGTACTTTACACAATTGTGTATTTTTAATAGCTTTTAAATTTATTTATATTAATGTATCACACACTGCAAAGTGCTTGTATGTCCCTCTGTCTCTTTTAACTGGGTTTACTCTCCAGTCTGTGTCCAATTCTGGAGGTTTGGTGACATTATAAATAATCAGATCACATAAAATTAACCCTTAAGTAGATATTCTTAGGAGAAGGCAATGGCACCCCACTCCAGTACTCTTGCCTGGAAAATCCCATGGACGGAGGAGCCTGGTAGGCTGCAGTCCATGGGGTCGCTAAGAGTTGGACACGACTGAGCGATTTCACTTTCACTTTTCAGTTTTATGCATTGGAGAAGGAAATGGCAACTCACTCCAGTATTCTTGCCTGGAGAATCCCAGGGACAGGGGAGCCTGGTGGGCTGCCGTCTATGAGGTCGCACAGAGTTGGACACGACTGAAGCAACTTAGCAGCAACAGCAGCAGCAGCAGGTATTCTTAATTTGGGGTCCATGGAGCCTTTGCAAGGCCAGGCATGGACTTTAGAGGACATGTCTATGTACCACACACACAAAATCAAAGTCAAAATTAGGTATATGAATGTGCATTTTGCAAGGGAGATGATGCATAGCTCCATTCGATTCTCAAAGGGGTCTACAATCCAAAATACACAGACTATTAATGCAAAGAGCAACTTGTAGAAATATGAAAAGAAATATGCCTAAGGATGTTCATCACAGCATTGTTTGAAAGTGAAAACTGGAAGCTATATCTAAATAGACTTCAATAACGGGGGTCAAGCACCTACATAAAACATATGTGATATGCAGCATGTATGTTACAGCCCAGTGTTCAGTAAGAGAGTTGATTACCACACAGCACATATCATGTGGTCTTGCTTATGAAAAATAATACTCATGCGTGGGGAATTCCTTGGTGGTCCAGACTTTAGGACTTGGTGCTTTCATTAAACTAAGGAACTAAGATCTCACAAGCCAAAAGTGCAGCCAAAAAATAAAAAAATGCATGTGTATCGAGACATAGAATGATTCTGGAAAACCAAACGTTAATAGATATTGTTGATTAGTAGAACTTAGGATGTTCTTGTCCTTCCTTTTTATACACTCTGAATTATTTGAATTTTTATATTGAGCACATTATCAACTTAACAATAGTAGTGTTTTCTGGAATTGGAGGGTTTATTTAGAGAAATGTAAGAGAGACAGAATCACAATAAGCAACTAATAGAAAGTCGGAAATTGTTAACCTTAACAATGGCATCAAAAAGATCACTGATCCGTGCCAAGTAGACAGCAGAGTAAGATAAATTGTAAGGTTGACACTGCGTGGCAATTACTATGTCCAAGTTTGCATGCTCTACGTTTGCGTGCTCCAATTCTATGTGACCCCATGGACTGTAATCCACCAGGCGCCTCTGTCCATGGGATTCTCCAAGCAAGACTACTGGAGTGGATTGCCATGCCCTTCTCCAGGGAATCTGTCCAAATGTAGGCAGGGTTTAAAGGAAATGACATGGTCTTAGAGGATCCTATCTTCATCTAGCTCACCATGAACTCGTTTTTCTGTGAAGACACAAGAGCTCCGTACAGGAATAAGACGTGTGCAAGATGACGTGTGCAAGAGGCAGAGGTAATTGCATATTATTATGCAATTGCTATTATCACATGTGGCTGAGCCAGTCAGTCCAGTATGTGGCACAACCAGTTCCTGGAAGATCTCAAGTTTCTCATCATCTGAGTCAGACTAGAATCTTCTTTCCTCTTTAGTGGACAAAGATATACTTTCAGCCTTATGTTTCAAATGTGAAACATTCATTTACGAGATTCAAACCCTTCTTGGAAAGACCATGTGCAGTAAGGGCTTACATTTGCCAAAAGTGAGGGCTGCCCCTTCAGTGTGTCTTCATTGAAACTCTCTGGTTTGCTGTCATAGGAATCTGCCTCAAAAGCTATGTATTTTCAAAACTTTCCTACATTTGGTGACCCCAGATTTTCACATCCTGGAGTAATGCACCATAGTAATATTTGAGATGGGTGAGAAGACTTTTCTTCTGTCAAGTAAGAAGTTATGAAAGGGGAAGCAGATAATTTTAGGAGAGAATATACATCAGGAAACTGAGTCTGGAGAATGATTCACTTAAAACTATCCATGACCCTTTACCTCCTGGAAACTCTCATATGTGCTCAGGGGTATGTGTAGCCCAGCTTGAAGGCCATTGCTTTAGTCCACCTCATGTATTCATAGGTATGGAAACTGCAGTTCAGTGCAGTGGCCAAGTCAAAACTAGAACCTAGGTCTTCCAGAACGCTGACTAAAGGGATTTGGGCTCTATGACACTGCCTTTATTGTGACCTTGGATAAATCTTTTCCCTCATCGAGGCTTATTTTTCTCATCTCTAAAATGAGAGGGATAGACTAGCTGATCTTGAGTTAGATACTTTTCCTTTTTTCCTCCCATTCTCCAAACTTCTCCACTCTGCTCTTGGTCCCAGAGCTGGATATGTTCAAACCTCATCACTGGGCTCCCTTGACTTCTAGCTTCTGGGTTGGGTGCAGCCAATGGGAGGCCCTGGCATGAGCTTGGAAGGCAGAAAGGGAGTAAGAATGGACCATTTGTTCACCCGGATTTCCTGCTTGGATACCATGGGCTGTTCGTATCCTGCCCCTGAAGGCCATAATCTTATCAGGAGTTCCTTCAAACTGTTTCCTGTATCATATTTACATATCTAATAATTTTTTAGTACTTCCTGGCCTTTGGACACCATAAGATGCTCCAGGCTAAACTTATATTTTCCTTGGAATCAATCATTTCTGCAAGAAGCCCATTAATTATTTGTCCGGTCCTAGTATACACATAGCCTCAGAATTCCTGACCCATTGTATGTGTTAGTCGTTCAGTCCTGTCTGACTCTTTGTGACTCCATGGACTGTAGCCTGCCAGGCTCCTCTGTCCATAGAATTCTCCCGACAAGAATACTGGAGTGGGTTGCCATGCCCTCCTCCCAGGGATATTCCCAACCCACAGATTGAACCTGAGCCTCTTGCATTGCAGGCAGATTCTTTACAATCTGGGCTACCGGGGAAGCCCCCTGACCCATACCACTGAGGGAAAATTTTTTACTAATTAGAGTCTAATATTTGTGCACAGTTGTGTCTTTAATCTGACATCGTATGGTTCAAAATACTGTTTTTCAAATTTAGTTAATTTTTCCCCAACTTCTTTCATATGGTCATGATATTCATTCATAATACAGTTGCATCTATTTGTTACTCTTTGTATTCTAATTTGGGCTCCCCCCCACATTCTGGTTGATTTTAATTATTTATTTGGGGAGTATTTTGGTTCTAAGCGTGAGAGCCATTCATAAAAAGAATAGCAGGTAAATGTCCCTCCCCCACCCCTGTTATCCCAGTCCCACTTCCTCACTCTTTCCACTGCACTCCTATCTCATGCCTCAGTAACCAGTCTCATTAGGTTTAATTCTTCTTATGTTTCTTTTGCACAAATGAACAAATACATGTATATTTTGTTACCTCTTCTTGTGTTTTCCATGAAAGGAGGCACACTATAGCAAATCTTTTTTTGTTGTTGTTATTTAGGTACAATTCACATAATATGAAGGGCTTCCCTGGTGGCTCAGACGGTAAAGAGTCTGCCTACAGTGCTGTAGACCTGGGTTCGATCTCTGGGTCGGGAAGATCCTCTGGAGAAGGAAGTGGTGAAATAAATCATTTCAAAGTGTGAAATTCACTGGTGTTTAGTATATTCACATGTCATAAAACCACCATCTCTCTTTTATTCCACAACATTTCCACCACCCTGAAAGGAATCCCCATACCATTGAAAAGTTACTCCTCATTTTCCCCTCCCTCTAGCCCCTGCAATGACTAATCTGTTTTCCATCACTATGGATTTACCTATTCTGAATATTTACTATAAATGGAATCACAATATGTGTGAACTTTGGTATCTGGCTTCTTTCACACAGCATAACATTCTGATGCCTGTCCACATTGTAGCATATATCAGTATTTCATCTCTTTTTATGGCTGAATAATATTCCATTGTTTAGACAAACCACATTTTCTTTATCTGTCCATCAGTTGAGGACATTTGGGCTGTTATCATCTTTTGGTTATGGTGAATAGTGATGCTGTGAATATTTATGTACAAATATTTTAATATCTATTTACTATGTCAGAATATAGGTCTAGGAGTAGAATTTCTGGATCATATGGCATTTTTAACTTTTTGAGGAAATACTAAAATATTTTCCACAGTAGCTGCATCACTTTACCTCCCCCCAGCAGCATATGAGGGTTCTAAGTTCTCCACATGCTCACCAGCATTTGTTATTGTGTGTGTTTGTTTTTAAATTATACCCACCCTAGTGGGTATAATGTGGTATCTCACTGTGGCTTTGATTTGCATTTTCCTAATGACTAATGATGTTAAGCATCTTTTCAGGTGCTTAATTTGCTATAGATATGTTGTGTTTTTTTCACCCAGTACATGCTGGAAATCACTCCATATCAATTCACAAAGATTGTTCATATTCCTTTTGCACCTGCATAGTAGATGAATTTTGTGAATTACCATAGTTTATTCAACCAGTTGCCTAAACATGGGCATTTAGGTTTTTTCTAACATTTTTCATATAAAAATAATTCTGCATTGCATAACTTGGTACATACGTATTTTCATATTACTAGAGGCATTCTTTAGAGTAGATTCTTCATACTTCATGTGGAAATGGGATTGCTGGCTCAAAAGGTAAGTTTGAATGTATTTTTGTTAGACATGAATGAAGTTAGCAAGGAACAATACTGTGTCTCTTAAATAGTTTAATGATAAATACAAGGATTGAAGCTCAAGAGGAAGAAAAAACTCAGCTAGCTGTTTATCATGAGAGAAAGGAAACTTGTATAAAAGTTACTTTTTAAAGATAATCTTGTGTGCATGCTCATTTGCTCAGTCATGTCCAACTCTGCAACCCTATGGACTGCAGCCTGCCAGGCTCCTCTGTCCATGTGATTTTCCAGTCAATCTTATCTTATAATAAGATGATTCTATGTTAACGGAAAATAGTCTTTTTAGCACACAAACATACCTCATTTTCCTAAGGTTAGGATTTACATTTTTATAGAATTCCATGAGGTCTAGTAGAAGCTGAGTCCTGAGTATGCTTTTATGCAACTCATTTTTGTGTTTTTAATTTAATTTGATTTTCACTCTGTGTGAAAAACAGGATTAGAAGAATCATGAATCATTCCAAAATTATCAGGGTATGTGGGAGTGGTAAGGAGTTAAAAGAGAAGATACACTCAATTCTCAGTTTACTTCAATTTTCAAGTCACAGAAATATTGAAATATATCGGAATGAGTTCTGAGATACCACTTTAACAGTGGATCTGAATAGCCACATCTCTCATATACTATTACTCTGCCATTGGGATTTAGTCATTAAAATTCTACTGAGGGACTTCTACAGTTTAATCTTTACCAAGAATCATACCTCCCAGTCCAGAAAGGCCTTCAAGATCAAGAACCTCAAGAGCCACAAGAATGATATCACCACCACCTAGATTATCATCAGAGAACATTTACTGTAGTCATCCTTTCATTTTAGAGTTATTAGAAGGCAATGGCACCCCACTCCAGTACTCCTGCCTGGAAAATCCCAGGGACGGAGGAGCCTGGTGGGCTGCAGTCCATGGGGTCGCTAAGAGTCGGACACAACTGAGCGACTTCACTTTCACTTTTCAGTTTTATGCATCGGAGAAGGAAATGGCAACCCACTCCAGTGTTCTTGCCTGGAGAATCCCAGGGACGGGGGAGCTTGGTGGGCTGCTGTCTCTGGGGTCGCACAGAGTCAGACACGACTGAAGTGACTTAGCAGCAGCAGCAGCAGCAGCAAGGGGTGTTCAGTGTATTTGTCACTAGCCAAGTGAGCATTCAGTCCATGCCTGGACCAAATGATGCTATGAAGTAGTCAAAAGAAGTAAAGGAATCAATTTATTGCTACCTCTACCCTTATATCTCTTTAATGTGTAGTGGTATCTTCAACTGAATCTCCTTGAGATCAGTTTAAAACAAAGAAGCTGAGAGGCACTGTTACAGATGGGTTGCCTGGAAGACACCATTGACACCCCTATTCTGTGATTAGTTGGCTAAGGATACAGAAACTCAGGAGACAGGAATGCAGAGAGGTAGCATTCCACAGTACAGAGAGAATGCAAAGTCAGTTCTCAGGGGTCTTGAATGATACCTGACTTTAGCTTTCTGGAGTACTGTAAAACCTATACCTCTGCAGGAAAAACTGTCTTTTTAAAAAATTCTATAAAAACCATGTATACGAAAAATATGGTCTAAATATTTGAATAAAAAATATATGTTCACTTATTTACTCCACAAATATTTATTGAGTGCCTACTAGATGCCAGACACTTTTCTGGGTACTGGATCTAAAGCAGTTAACAAAGAATCATGGCAACCTATGGACTGGGAGAAAATATTTGTGAACAATGCAACCTACAAGGGCTTAATTTCCAAAATATACAAACAGCTAGAACAACTGAATAACAACAAGAAAAAAAATGGGCAGAAGAACTGAACAGATATTTCTACAAAGAAGACATACAGATGGCCAACAGGAAAATGAAAAGATGCTCAACATTGCTAATTATTAAAGAAATGGACATTGAACTACAATGAGGTATCACCTCAAACCAGGCAGAACATGCGTGTGTGCTTGGTCACTCAGTCGTGTCTGACTCTGTGACCCCGTGGACTGTAGCCCGCCAGGCTCCTCTGTTCATGGGATTATCCAGGTGAGAGTACTGGAGTGGGTTGCCATTTTCTCCTCCAAGGGATCTTCCCAATGCAGGGATTGAACCTGCGTCTCTTGTGGTTCCTGCATTGGCAGGCAGATTCTTTACCACTGAGCCATGAGGGAAGGCACACTGGGCAAAATGGTCATCATTTAAAAATCAACAAATAGTAAATGCTGGAGAGGGTGTGAACAAAAAGGAACCCTCTTACGCTTCTGTGGGAATGTAAATTGGCATAGCCACTAATGAAAAACAGCATGGAGTTTCTTTAAAAAACTAAAAAATACATGCGCCCCAATGTTCAAAGCAGTGTTATTTAGAGTAGGCAAGACATGGAAGCAACCTGAATGTCCATCGACAGATGGATGGATAAAGAAGATGTGGTGTATATATATATTCAATGGAATATTACTCATCCATTAAAAAGAATGAAATAATACCATTTGAAACAACATGGATGGACCTAGAGATTATCATATTAAGTGAAGTCAGTCAGAAATAATAGGACAAATACCACATGATATCACTTAGATATGGAGTCTTTAGTATGATACAAATGAACTTATTTACAAAACAGAAACAGGCTCATAGATATAGAAAACAAACTTATAGTTACCAAAAGGGAAAAGGAGTGGGAGAAGGATAAATTAGGAGCTTGGGATTAGCAGGTAAAAACAGGTTGTATATAAAATAGACAACCATACTGTATACCACAGGGAACTATATTCAATATCCTATAATAAAACATAGTGGGAAATAAAACTGAGCCACTTGATTATACATCAGAAACTAACACAACACTGTAAATTAATTATACTTCAATTAAAACATTTTAAAAAATAGTCATGGAAACTGATCTCATGATATTTACAATTGTGAGAAAAAGTGGAATCCTGTCTAGCCTCTTTTAAAATGTATTCATTCAAAAAATATTAAAAGAAATAAGACTACTGGTGGCACTTTGTCTTCTTCAGTAAACAAAACCGAGACATTTGTGCCCTCATGAAATCTCCAGTTTAGTAGGGGTAGATAAACAATAAACACAATAAATGTATGAATTATATGGTAGAGTCAAGGGAGATAAGTGGTGTGGATAAAAGGCAAAAATCGAGCAGGGTAAGAAGGGGGATCAGGTGTGCCAAGGGGAGGGAGGTGTGCAGAGTCAGCAGGCAACTTTAAGTAGGGCAGTCAGCTCACTGAGAAGATATTTGAGCAAAGACTTGAAAGATGAGGGTGACAGTCCCTCAGATACCTGGAGAAAGACGAGCCATCCCTAAGGCTTTAAGATGGGACCTGATGTGTCCAAGGAAGGAGAGGAGGCAAGTGTGGCTGGAGAGGGTCCACAGGAGAGGTGACAGTAAGAGGAAATGAGATCAGGAGAAATGGGAGCAAACTGTGACAGACCTAGGACTATTTAAGGACAGGGTTCAAGAGGATACATGCATTGCGATGTTCACTGAAACACTGTTTATAGTAGGCAAGACATGGAAGCAACCTAAGTGTTCATTACGGGACTTCCCTGGTGGTGCAAGGGCTAAGACTCAGTGCTCCCAATGCTGGGGGCTTGAGTTCGACCCCCTCGTCGGGGAACTAGATTCCACATGCCCCCACTAAGAATTCTCATGCCTCAACTAAAAATCTGACATGCTACAATGAAGATGGAAGATCCTGCGAGCTAAAACTACAAATAAACAAATAAATATAAATAAATAAACAAATGTCCACTGACAGATGAACGGATAAAGAAGATGAGGTACGTATATACAGTGGAATGTTGTTTGTTGTTGCTGTTTTGTTGCTGGCGTATCTGAAGGTGGAATATTACTCAGTCATTAAAAAGAATGAAATGCCATTTGCAACAACATGGGTGGACCTAGAGGTTATCATACTAAGTGAAGTAAGTCTGATGGAGAAAGACACATATCATATGATATGACTTATATGTGGGAATCTAATGATGCAAATGACCTCATTTACAAAGTAGAAATAGACTCACAGACTTAGAAAATGAACTTATGGTTATGGGGGGAAGTGTTGGGGGAACAGGATAGATTGGGCATTTGGGATTGACATGTATACACTGCTATATTTAAAACAGACAACCAACAAGGAACTACTGTATACAAATAAATAATAAATTAAAAATTAAAAAAAAAAAAAAGAACTTGGGCTTTAACTCTAAGAGATGAAAGAAGCCAGGGAGGGGTTTTAGCAGAATGGCATGAGACACCTGACTTGCCTTCCACACCACCTTCTTGTCAGAGGAGACTGGAGGGAGCAGTAGAGAAGCGGGGAGACCTCCTGTTAGAATAAGCTGGGAGAAAGATGAGGGGGCTCTGATGAGGTGGGAGGAGCTGAGACAGCGATGTGAGATGAGACAGTGAGGTGACAGATTCTGAGTAGATTTGAAGGTGGAGCCAACAGGATTTGCTCATAGATTGGACTGTGATATGAGAGAAAGAGAAGAGCTGAGAACAACTCTAAGTAAGGCTTTTGACCTTTTGGAAGAAAGGAATTTTCACCAACTGAGATGAAAGGTGGCAGGAGGAGCATGTTTTAGGGGAAAGACCAGGAGTTCAGTTTGGAGCATGTTGGGCTTAAGATATTTAGGAAATTATCAAGCCTAGCTCTGGAGTTGGGTGAAAATCTGGGCTGGAGGTATAAACTTGGAAGAAGCATCATGTAAGATGTTTACTGCATATGATTAAATATGAAAATATGAAAGTGGTTCTAAAAATACAAAATTTTATGAAGCAAAAATTTGAGTTTCTCCTTCACTGTATTACTCCAAACCCATGACCCTTTTCAGTAGTAACATTATCAGGGAGCTAGTATGTAAGTGTTAAGAAACTAAAAATGTCTTCAGAATATGCAATCTGCCATTTCAGAGACCCAGAAACAATCCTTGTTCTAGGATCTACGCGCAGATTTTTTTTTCCCATTTATCTGTATCTTCCCTTTGTGCGTATGTGCTCAGTCGCCTCTGACTCTTTGCAATCCCATGAACTACAGCCCGTCAGGCTCCTCTGTCCATGGGAATTTTCAGACAAGAATACTGGAGTTGCCATTGCCTACTCCAAGGGATCATCCCAACTCAGGGATCAAACTCGCACCTCTTGCTTTAAGAGAAGCATCATTGCCAAGCGGATTCTTTACCACTGCACCACCTAGGAAGCCCTATATCTTCCCCTTGTCTACACAGTAATATAATTTCCAGAATGGCCATCTTCCAGCATTAAGGTACTGAAGTAACAGAATTTCGCAGCTGTTTGGAATAAACATTATACTTGGCTTTGCATACCTTTTCTTATGAAATTAAACTGATTTTTAATTGGCCCTATGTTGCAATTTTTTCTTTAGCCATCTGGAATGTGCCTGAGCTAAGCAGTACCATTGATTTGAGAAATATCATTGATTATAGAGTACAGGATACACTTTAAGCACTATAGTAATAATTCTCTAGACTCTAGGCTTTCATCCCTAAAATAGAACAAAGTTTCCGTACCTTCCATTAGAAAAAGGTGACCTTCAGAATGTGAACTAATGCATTTCTGTTCTGTTGAGTTGGCAATTACTCGTGTAAGGAAAGTAATGATGACTCCTCAAATAGCCAGTCTTATGAGTTTAGACCTTCATCTATAATAAAACTCAATAGTCTTTCACTGTTTCTTCCCTGGAATAAAGAGAAAAAAAGTAATTGAAAAAGAAAAACAAATCAAATCCACTTTAGTTTGATTTTTGACAGAGTTCACTCCAAGACTGTGTATCAGAAACCTCTGTACATCTGGATTGACACACGGTTTATCCCAGTCAGCTATTGGTTACACAACTATTGCATCCATCATGGTAGTCAATGAATAGGGAGAAAAAAAAAAACAAGAAAGAGTAAGGCATAAGTTCTCAAGAAACTTACAGTTCCATTAAGCCAATAAAAATTTACCTTTAGGGAAAAAATATCACTGTGAATGATTCTCAGACCAACTGAACCAGGTATTCTGCTGACAAAAACAGTAATGTCTGACTGTTCTCAATTGAAAGTTTACTCTATGAATTTTTCTTGCAACTTTAGTGCTAACTGCTATCTTTTTCTAGGGAGATCCAGCACATAACAAAGTGAATAAGTGCCAGAAGCAGTAACAGAAACTGAAGCTCAGCCAATTATATTTAATTCAATAACTTGATTTTTACAAACACATTAATTCCTACTTGTGATTTTACTTTGCAACCATTTTTTTCTGATAAAATGTTTCTATTTGCAAGATCAAATAAAACATGTCAAAATTACATGGCACCCTGCAAAGAACTGTGTCACCTGAACAAATTTGTTCTTCTTGTGCTGCTGCTACTGCTAAGTCTCTTCAGTCGTGTCTGACTCTGCGTGACCCCATAGATGGCAGCCCACCAGGCTCCCCCGGCCCTGGGATTCTCCAGGCAAGAACACTGGAGTGGGTTGCCATTTCCTTCTCCAATGCATAAAAGTGAAAAGTGAAAGTGAAGTCGCTCAGTTGTGCCGACTCTTAGCGACCCCATGGACGGCAGCCTACCAGGCTCCTCCATCCGTGGGATTTTCCAGGCAAGAGTACTGGAGTGGGGTGCCATCGCCTTCTCTTCATGTGCAAACAGGCTCAAAGGATGAAGCAAGGGTTATATCAGACTTCTCCTTCCTCCTTCTCCTCTCCCTCCCCCGAGCTCCCTCCTTTCTTTCTCCTCCAGGGGCAGTTTGCTCTGGGCTCTCTCTCACCATCCTTCCTCTGCATTCCACTCACTCACCACCCCAGGTAATGCTAGAACAACCATAATAACTTTCAGACTGATTCCCTTCCTTAGTCCCTGCCCACTCAAATCCAGCACATTCTCATCTCATAGACTCATCTTTTTGCAACATAGATTTTTGTCAAGCTCTTTTCCTGTTCAGAAATGTTTACTAATTCCTTATTCCCCATTTAATAATGTTCAAAAATCTTAGAGTCAGAATAAAAAATTACAAAATACAACCATTTCTAGCCTTTGGTTGATATCTGAATGCAAAGTTTCACATACATAAGACTATGTTCAACCCAGTGCTCAAAAGAAATTTGATAGAAGATTTTTCACATCAGTGAAAATGAATAGCTGGTTCCCTTTTAGGAAGTGGCATGGTCTATCTAAACTTGCTGGGTTTTGTTCCCTTAAGGAATAAAGGATGATTTATCTTGACATCTATGGATGAATATCAGTATTTCCATCACTTAGAAATGATCAGTTATTCTTTTTTTATGAATTGTCCTGTCACTGGAGGTTTACTGGAATTAAAGACAAATGTATTTATCAGGACTGCTGAAAACCAGAGTGGTCAGGATGGCAAAACTTGATGCTTGCTGTCAATAGAAAATATGGCTGGTATGGTTATTTCATAGAGCCCTGACATCGCCTAAGTGTCTACCACATTGTTTGCTATTTATTAGAGAATTTAAAGTGTCTTCTGCAGAAGTCTAAAAAGATTAACTTTATAACTAAATGATTACCACCCCGCTAGGGAAGCATGATAGAGTACCACTCTATTCTTATATGTTGTTTTACATTTTATTTTTAATACACACGTTAACTTTAGAATCCAGAGGGAAAAAATAGTATGCCTGTTTAAACAAGAAACTTTAAAGTTTCTTGAAAAATTCATATAGGGATTTCCCTGGCAGTCCAGTAGCTAAGACTTCACCTTCCAATGCAGGGGGTGAGAGTTCAATTCCTTGCTAGGAAGCTAAGATCCCACATGCCTCATGGCCCAAAAACCAAAGCAATGTTGTAAAAAATTCAACAAAGACTTTAAAAATGGTCCACATCAAAAAAAATTTTTTTAAGTCATATGGATAAGTTAGCTTTGCAATTTGATGTTTGCCAGATGTTTGACATTTGCTGTAGGAGTTGGTCCCGTCTAATGAATTAATTTCTGAATGGCATCTCGGTACCTGTTAGAAACAGCCACCAGACTCAGAGCTCAACAATGGCAGTTTGTTCATTCAATCCAGTCATTACTGACTAATTTGCATTTAGAATGCAAACTCAACCATTACTTGGTCATTCCTGAAAACAGCCCGATTAGAAAGATAATTTCCCCTGCTTAAAAATGAGACCAGCCAACAGTGGTCCATAGAGGAGGCCAGTTCCCCTGTTATTCAGTCATGACTGCCGGGAATTAAGTCACATTTCAGGGCCACCACATATCCAGTAAGACACCCCAGAGGGTGATTCAAAAAAAAAAATAGCTCCAATGTTTCTATTTCATAAGCACTTGAATTTAGATTTGCTCAAATTCTACGATGATCAGCCTTGAAACAACATCGGGTCTATCCAACCACTTTTCACAGCAATCCAAATATAAAATATGCGGCAGTGTAGCTGTGCTTTTAAAATGTTCACAAACTCCCCCAAATGTACTAACAGTAGTATCAGAGTGACAAGGTGATAATCAGACGACAGATACATATTCAAAATCCAGTATGCACTGGACTCCATGCTGGAGCTATGTAAAGGGATGGGGGCAAGAAATCAGACATTCACAACTCTATTTTTGCTCTAAGATACTTATAGTTTGCTAAAGAAACCAGTCGAGTGCAAATGAAACTTTAGAACACTGTAGGAAATTTTTCAATTGTATTTACTTAAAATTTTAAAATAAGCATCTTTTTTTCTACATCTTTCTCCACAAAAACACATGTTTTGTTTTGGTTTTTTACAGTCATCTTATTTAAGCTTAAGGCACGGTGTTTAGTGCACATGTTACTTTAGAAGGTTGGAAAACTCCCAAGAATTGACCCTGAAATTATTTATTTCATGATTTAAAGAATGCTGATGAATACTCTCTTTTCAAAAGGGAAGCATAGAAGCATAATCAACCTGAGAGAAGGCATTTTGAATATTTAAAACATGTTTCTAGCGGACCACAGACAGATGAAGTGAAAGGAAGTGTCGGTCACTCAGTTGTGTCCGATTCTTTGCAACCCCATGGACTGTAGCCCTTCAGGCTCCTCTGTCCATGGGATTCTCCAGGCAAGAATACAGAGTGGATAGCCATTCCCTTATTCCAAGGGATCTTCCCGACCCAGGGATCGAGCCTGAGTCTTCCGCATTGCAGGCAGTCTTCACCGTCTGGGCTACCAGGGAAGCCCTCATGGAAGGATAACACATGTAGTGAATCAGTGTGTTATCAGTTTCCATTACTGAATGCCATCATGTGTAATAATTGTCTATGCTGTTCTAAAATATACAAACACATCACTCTCAAACATACATGTGTTTTGTTTTTAATAGAAGAGTGTCCTCAATATTCCTCAAATGAGTGAAAATCCTGTTTATGTTCTTGTCTGCCCCAGTTTATGGCTTCACGAGAATTTATTCTCCTTTTAAGCACACACAGACTGTACTAATTCCCGTTTTTGGTTGGTGGAGCCTCTTCAGAGCATGTTAGGGGCAAAGGACTTTCTTCCTTGATCCCAGGATAAGGTCAGAATGAAAATAACAGTCTTAAATGACCCCAGCTCCTTCACGCCACCTCCAACTCATTCAAAGGAGTGCTTTGGGTGGCAGGTGGAGTTATAATTAGAGATTAGAAAAAAAAAAAAAAGCCACATCAGCAGCTGTTGCTCCTGTTTGTTCCTGGCTATGGCTGTCACCAGTGGGCAAATTGGCATAAATAGGCCTTCGCAAGTGGAAAGTCATTTAACCCCTGTCCTTGTCACACTCCAAGTCCTCTCAGTGGCCAGAGAACAGAAAGAAAATCTGACTGTGCATGCGTGGAGGGTGAGCTGAGACTACAGCCCCAACCCGAAGGCACCTCTGCAGGGGGAGCCTGGAGACTGTCCTTCCTGTCGGAGACGCCGGACACTCCAACCCAAACAAATAGGTTAGTGCGCAGAGTAAACCTATGCATTTTAGCTCTGACCTCTTGTCGATGTGATCTGGGTTTTTCTGACAGAGCTGTAATGGAAGGGTGACTGTTAATTGAGAGTTATTTGAGGACTCATTTAAAACTCCGGTGCCCATGATAACAAATTATGAAATTGGGCTTAATTTATTATGTTCCTCTCCCAACTTTGCTGTACTCATATTAAACAAATAGAAGAGATGAAGAAGGAACAATGGAACTGCTTTTGTAACCTGAGTCCCACAAAAAAAGTAATGGCACTTAACTTTTGCCAAAAAGTCCTGTTTTCTTTGTTAAAAATCAGTCATGTTGAAGGCTTAGGTTGGTGATTACAAAAACTACAGCTTCAGAATATAGTTTCAAATTTTCAAGTTTTTTTTGTTTTTTTTTTTAGGGAAATTAGGTAAATGGGAATTAGATTGTTTCTTTACATCTGAATAAAGACAGAAGATGTCCTTGTTGATGGTAAAATGTGTGCCATAAGGTACTATGTATGTAAGAAATCTGCTATAGGATTTATCAGTTATGTCTAGTACAGTTCTACCTAAAAATTTCATAATTTCAGTCTAAATAGCTCTGTAGAATCCTCCACATAGATCCTTTCCAAAGCAAAAGGTTTCAAAGAAATTTCATTTTCTGTGTGCTACATGTCAGAAAGCTGTAGAGCAGGATTTCCAAATAAAGACCAGCTTCAGGGCATCTTCTCAAAGCCTGAATATTTAGTGTCTTGGTGAAAAGCAATGGAATTCCAGAGAACTCACTGAAAGCTAGGATTTGGGGCCCAGTTCTCATCCTACCTACATCCATGGAACAGATCCAGGTGGAAAGAGTCCTAAATAATGGCCTCATTTTTTTCAGTTCCAAAGAGAAAGTGACCTAAGCATTTTACATGAGACTTTTCCGTGGGAAAATGCACCTTTCTTAGAATCACTGGGGCCTGATGTTTTTTCTACCTTTTGAAGTACACAGAGTGCACTCGGAGCTCCACTAAAGAGACAAATTAAAACCACCAAAAGTAACCCATCAATTAAATTCCCAAAAGGGGCTTGCTTCTCCTGATTTCTAAGAGAGCCGTAACTTCCTTCAAGGAAATTTAAAGGCGAAATAAATGCCTATTTACATACTTTAGCAAATAAAGACCCAAACTGATTTGGGTTTGACTACTGATTTTGAAAATATCAATGACAAACTGAGAGAGTAGTTTCGAAACATATGCATTACCATATGTAGAATTGGATAGCCAGTGGCAATTTACTGTATGGTGCGGGGAGTGCTCAAGTCCAGTGCTTTGTGACAACCTAGAGGGGTGGGGTGGGGTGGAGATGGGAGGGAGGTTCAAGATGGAGGGGACATATGTATACCTGTGGCTGATTCATGCTGATACAACACAAATGTTGTAAAGCAATTATCCTCTAATTTAAAATAATTAAACTTTAAAAAACAGCAAAAAAAGAAAATATCAGTAAATGTAACAGATATCAATACCTTAAATCTTCCCATGGATGCAGAAAATATATGATAGATGATATTACAATGTATTTCATATATCTTATTTAGTCATTCAAATATTTATTGAGTGATAGTCATATAATCTCTAAATAGTATTTAGACATGAAGGCAACTTAAGATGTCTAATATTACTTTTTCCAGAACTACTCTCCTCCCCTTTTCTACTAAAAGATTTATCACTGAGGTCGTGGTTGTCTCCAAATTCCAAATTGTTCAAGCTAAGAAAGGCAAATTAGTAAAGAAGACTAACTCGTTGCTGACTAGGATTTCTTTGAGATATAGATTTATGCTCTGTCTTAAACATCGCTTTTTACTTGTGTTTTGTCTTCTTGCTCTTCTAGAAAAACAAACAAACAAACAAACTATCCAAGATGACTGTCACTTACTCCAGTAAAGTAGCAAATGCAACTTTTTTTGGATTTCATAGGTTACTCCTCAAGTGGAGAGGCAGCATCTACAAACTATTGTACAGGGAATTTATTGTTTTTGCTGTACTGTACACAGCAATAAGTTTGATGTACAGGTACTTTCCTTTGCATGTGTTCTTAAATGGCCATCAAATAGCATATATGAATACAGTCTCAAAAATCCAAGTCCTTTGGTTGCCTCTGACTTTTGCATTATGTAATCTCCTCCTTTGCATGATTCTCTGTTGCCCTCTTCTCCCTGGGACTGAGTATCTTAATCCACACCTAACCATTTTTGAGATGTTAAATGGACTCTAACCCATCATGTTTAGGTGGTTCCCATTCCAGCCCCACTTGAACTGGTCGTGATGAAGTATTATTTGTGCTTCAGGAATTTTGCTCCAGGCAAAAAATGAAAGATTTATACCTAGATCCTCACTAAGTGATGATTTTTACCATTCAAAATCATTATTTTTGCCTCTCTGAATGGTATCATTCATAGTTTGAGTTTATGATTTGACTGCTTGCAGCGACTACTTACATAATTAACACTTTCATAAATAGTGTATATCAGGCAACTTTCCTTCCTTTTTCCTGGAATGACAAAATCTTATCTAAGATGGTGCCCCCAAACTTACCAATATCTCAATTAAAGAAAAAGGCTAAAAACGAATTTATTTTTGTCATGTCTTCAAAGTTGAAGGCACGTTATATTCACAAAAGATATTTATTCTTTATAACATCACAAACTTTGCCTGTCAAGATTGACAGGTAATTTGAGCAACATTACTTCCATGGAATACATTTATGACTAACAATTATAGTCTTAATAAAATTTTAGCAGTATTATAAATGGGAAGCTCCATGAGTTCTTTTAATTAACATTGATTGCACAATTTCTTCTCAGGGAGAACTTAAAACTTAAAATAGAAAAGTTAAAGGTTTTTGAGGCTGTATTTCCGCCTTTTCTGTGCTCATCAGTTTGTTCTTTCCCTTCTGCATACCATGAACAAATTTGCATGTCATTGCTCCCACCTGTATTCCTCCTTGCAGTGACAGGACCCCATGTGAAGAAGAGGGAAGTTAATTTGACTGGTTGATAATGACCAAAAGTGAACAGTTATTTTGCTATATATCAAAACTACTGTTCCCCCAAAATGTATATATTGGTATACATTTTGGCAAAATATCTTTAAAAGGGAGGTTTTATTAAAAACCTCTAATGATTTTTTTTAATAAATCCTCTAAATACAGTATTATTTTTACAATTTATTTATATGTCATCCAATCCTTCACAATATCAAATGGTGGAAGACACATGACGTTTCAGGATAATTGTCTCATTTGTTTATTTTTACTAATGTGTATTTATTGCTGCTACTGCTGCTTAGAATAGAATAGCTCTTAGAGCAGTTGCAACGTAGCCAGAGATGCTCCACTGGGCCTTAATTTTGGCTCCAATGTCTTATTTATTTCCCACAAAACTGTATGCACATATTTTTTCTAAAGACCAAAAAGTGCTTGTGTTTTTAACGATCATCATTATTTCAAGCCATTTTTCATTCCTTAAATTTTGAACGTGAAATCTTATTAAAATAGATCCTTTTACCTTGATCAAAGCTCTACCAAGAACTACAGGCTGAATCTGTTGAGAAAGTCAGACATACCTCTAGACAAATATAGACAAATAAAAAAAATGAGTTTCATTCTCATATCCACTAACAATGCTAAAGTTTTTTAATCCCATTATAAGCAAATAGTTATGCTTGTCAAAAAATCATAAGATAGAACCCGAATTCACTAGTTTGATTATCTCTCTTTGTATTTTGGGATACATTTGACAAAATACTTGCTGTAGTACCTTCTAGCTAGTAAAATTTCTATGTGTCTATTAGCTTAGTATTTTTTCCTTTGGCCAATTATTAATAGTAACAACCACTTTATTATTGACTGACATTATATACTAAGTGGTTTTATATATCATGTATTCTTTAATCCTCCTAACATCCCTGATACACAGGTATTATTATTATTATCCTCATTTACAAATGAGAAAACTGAGACTCAGAGAGAGTTAAAAATATGCTCAAAATCCAAATCTGTGAGTGGCAGATCTGGGACTCAAACATGGCTCTGTAAGGCTCTATGGTCTGTGCTCTCCACATTTAATTCTCTCTGACCAATTCAATTTGAGTCCCAGAAACCAATCTGGCTGTAACTTGTCATCAGCCTCACCTTGAGAGGCCTGTCCACCAGGTGATGCCTTGCCTGTCATCTTTTCTTGACTGTAGAATTTCTGACACCCCCTCCAAAGCTAAGGCTGCATCCTCAGGTTTGGGCACTCCAAGCCCACCCTGAATCCCACGCACATTCTTAGCACCAGCTCCCAGGTCTTCACCAGCAGTCTGATTTTGGCTCACTGTCACCTCATTATCCCTTCGCTTCCTTCCTCAAAGCTCTACTGACCCAAATAGGCCTCTGACATATGCCATAGTGGGTGTCTCCAAGGGAGTCCTGATTCATTTGGAACAGTTGCATTCACTCATTTATTCAAATTCATCTGCCTTCTTTCCGGATTTCGATCATTATTATTAACCTGCCTTGAGATATCTCTTCTGATTCTGAATCTCCCCCTTGAAATATAAATATCAATAATAGCTCTATTAAATGGATTCATGTTTAACAATACCAGAAAGCGGGTTTCTGTCAGATCTATAATATAAATTTTTATATTTTTATACTATAGAAATAAAAGCTCACCACATATAATAATAGAAATTTCACTTCTAACTGTTGAATCTGTGTTGTTGTTTTATATTTTAAATAACTCTAGGCTTTAAAATAAACAGTTATAACATCCCTTGAGGTATAACACACATAACTAAGAATGTACTGAGTAGAATATTCATGAGAAAGTAAGATCAAGATGTCAAATCCAGGGTTATTATTCAATAATTACTTAATAAGCATATTCCAATAATAAACATAATTAAGACATTCTTTTTTAAGTACATATGTTTAATAATTGGATAATGTACTCCTTTATGAAGTATTTTGCTCCAAATCCCATGCATTAATCATATAAAAATTTAAAAATATAAAACATTCAAAATAAAATGGATTACTATGTCCTACTGTCTAATGACCAATAACATTTTTGTACTAAAAAAATTAGTACTTAAAATGTTCAGCAGTTAAAAAGCTTTTGAGATACATCAGCTTAGGTATAAAAGGAAAAGCTACTGCTCCTTTAAAAAAAACTGAGATTATTTTTGCTTAATTGTTTGCAGTGAATGTCACTTGCAAAGCAGGTGCAGAAGTATAATATCATAAAGGGCTGTGCATTTTATTTTTGCTCCAGATTGTTACTTACAGGAGCCCAAAAACGTTTCTTTGAAAAATTATCAATTTACTGTGACAGATATGCTGAACAAATTCCAGTAACCTTTGTGCTTGGTAAGTATAGGTCACACGCAGCATGCAGCCACACAGCTGTCTCCGCGATGGTGATACCAGTGACTCTGCATGGGAGTGTTTCCAAGCTGAGAGGCATGCCTGAAAAGCCACTGCTTGCAATAGAACCAGAATCATCCATAAGGTTTACCTTCAAGACTGCTTTTGCTAAATTAACACCCAACAAGTTTGAGGTAATGATCTGCTCTTGGACAATTAAGCTTTCTCTTCACTAACTCTCCATTTTTTGCCATCAATATGTGAGTTCTAATATCCACTTAGTGTTATGCCATTGCCAGGCACAAATTACTTTTTTTTTTCTGGAGGGAAAAATCATAAGATATGGATAACTAAATGTTTTTACACCCTGATCTCTAAAAAAGGCTAAAATTCTGCTAAAAGCATCAGTGTCAACAACATGTCTTCGGTAAGAAATTACTTTACAGTTTCCTGTTATTCTGCAGGCTTTTATGTTACTCTAGTAGTGAATCGATGGTGGAACCAGTTTGTGAATCTGCCCTGGCCAGACAGGCTGATGTTTCTCATCTCCAGCAGTGTTCATGGAAGTGACGAGCATGGGCGCCTGCTCAGGAGGACACTGATGCGCTATGTCAATCTCACCTCCCTGCTCATTTTCCGCTCAGTGAGCACAGCTGTGTACAAAAGGTTTCCGACGATGGACCACGTGGTTGAAGCAGGTATTGTGAATTACTCTTCCTTCCATGGGGCTCCTCTCAACCTTCAAATTTCCTCTGAAAATATCTTTTATTCATTCTTTCATTCATTCAAGAAACATTTACGAAATACCTATCCTGTGCCAGAAACAGTCCTAAGAGGCAAAAAATGAATAAGCCATCGTTCTTGCCCTCAAGAAGTTTACTTAGGGGGCAGAGCAAAGGAAACAGCAAACAGTCAACCTCATATTAAGTTGCCAACAGTCATAATATAGTAATATTATCTTACAATCTATAATATGATAATTATCCTATTACATTTTCATATTTCATCATATATCATTTTTAAAGAAATATAAACCATCGTAATATTATCTTACATTGTCTAGTACTCTACAGCTTATGCACTTTCACAAACATTGTTTCATTTGGACCTCAGTAAAACCATGAGAGGTTCAGAGAGGATATGACCTGCCCTGGACCACATTGCTCATTAATGGGAGAGTCAAATTTTCAATTAAGACTCAGAACTCCTAACTTAATACTTTTCCCCAAACATAGCAGACTCTGATAGGAAATAGCAATGTGGGTTTTCATCTACGCAGACTCTGATAAGTGGCAGTAAAAGGCTGCTTCAGTGGAGGTCTGTTGTCTCTTCTGTTCCTCAGAGCAGACATAGTTTTGCACCTGGGCTCCTGGACACAGGATGGTGAGAACAAATCATATTGAAGGATGGTTCTCTTTGCAGTTAATATTTAGCAAAAGTGAAAGTGATAAGCTGTTAAATCAGCCTTCAAGGGCATAAGGATTAAATGAGATCATTGTTGGCAAGTACAGAATAAAAATGGGTTGTTGTGCTGAGTTGTCTTTGATCGATCTGAGAGTATGTTGGAATGTATAAATGAATATATAGTAAACATAGGAACCATGAGATGATTTTGCCTTTATGTTGAGTACAGTCTCAAATTAGCTTTCATTATCCAGTCTCTTTTTCTGAAATGTCCTTGAAAATACATAGAGATATGTATATATATTTTAAGAGTAGCATTTTTGCTTGTTTTTGGAGGTTTGGGAAATTTTTGTTTGGTTTTGTCTTCTCAGATGACAATATAGATAGTGACCAAGAACACAGAGTAAGAGTTCAACTCCTCTACCCTTTACCAGCTTCGTGACCTTGTCTAAGTTACTTTACCTTTCTAATGCTTCAGTTTCCTCATCTATAAAATGAGGTTATAGTGATTTTGTAAAACCTTCTGATCTCATATACCTCCTAGCTTGTTGTGAGGATTAAATAAGATAATATTTGAAGTCTCTAGAAGCTTACTTGGCACATGGTATGACACGCATTCTTGCTTTTAATAATGAAATCATCTAGTGCAAAGGCATAACACAGGCCTTTGATCATTTTAGAAGGAAGAATCATTTAATGTGACATCCCAGGTCTTCCTTATCTATGACCAGGAGGCTGTGAAAGTCAAGATGGAAATAAGGAAGGAACGTAGAGGCTGTTGTGAGGGGTACAGAGCAAGTTGTGAGAAAGTAATGAGTCACAGGGAGAAGGCAATGGCACCCCACTCCAGTACTCTTGCCTGGAAAATCCCATGGATGGAGGAGCCTGGTGGGCTGCAGTCCATGGGGTCGCGAAGAGTCGGACATGACTGAACAACTTCACTTTCACTTTTCACTTTCATGCATTGGAGAAGGAAATGGCAACCCATTCCAGTGTTCTTGCCTGGAGAATCCCAGGGACAGGGGAGCCTGGTGGGCTGGCGTCTATGGGGTCACACAGAGTCGGACACGACTGAAGCAACTTAGCAGCAGCAGCAATGAGTCACAAGGAGTCAATTACAGAGTCAGATGAAGGGTATAAATGGCCTGGCAAACATACAGGTGTATTACGATGTAAAACCAGTCAGAATTCAAAGAAAAATTAACTGCCACCCGTCCTCCAAATTTAAAAGTGGAACACTGCTTCAGAATGACCAGGTTGAAAATGCCACTTGATAGGTTAATTTTCTTACTCTAATATCTAAAGGATAGAATGAGATAAGAATTTCAACCTCTGGAAAAAGTTCTAAAACAAATGAGAAAGATTTGGCTCATTCCAAAAGGACGAGTGAGAGCTAAAGTTTACTCGGATGGATAAAGGTGTCTCTAGTCCTGACGCATCCTTGGAAAGAAGAGGGCACATTCTGCCAGGAATCGGGACTCCAGGCCCAATTCTCAGAGCAGATCTCCTCCTCTCAATGTCACCTTCATATTAACAGCAAGTGAGGAGGTGGCAGGGCAGCTGGCAATGGAGCCCCTTTTGGGACCCCAAGTCAGACATGAGCTCAACAAGGCCTGAGTTGTTCTCAGGTCTAAGGGGCAAGTAGAAATTGTGAGATGAGTGGGAGAATGATGTTTAACGATGTGAATTCATTTCTTTTAGGTGCACTGTTCATAACACCAATGCTCTCTCATTATCAAACTTATACAAATGCCTGTTTTGAATACTTGCATCCACCCTCTTCCCCTTTCCAAGACATTCAGAATACTCCAATACTTCTTTCTCTCCAACCGCCAGGACCCCAACCATTCCAAGGACATATGAAATCATTTGCTCCTTGATGTGCATTTAAACAAGTATGTCTCAAGGTATGATCTGCAGACCCATGGGCCCTTTACACCTTGAATAACTTGAGTTGTTTATTTAAAACGCAAACTCCTGGCCCCTGCCTCAGACCTAGTGAATCAGAACCATGGAAGGCCTGGGAAATCTGCATTTAAACATGCTCTGGTGCTGCTTTGTTTATACACTGGAGTTTGAGAAGTTCTGAATCTTTTCTGAGATGCTTATGTTTTAATCCTTTTTCTCACCCCTGGGGTAAAAAGCTTTGGCATTCACCAACTAATTCATTACTCAAAACAAAGCTGTAACAGTTAATAAAAGGGTGAATTCAAGGTTTCGACCATGCTAGAGGCTCCAGGATTGTAGGGTGGCTTTGGGCAGCAGTTTGCTCAGAGGCCATCATCTAGGGCAGCAGTCCCCAACCTTTTTGGCACCAGGGACTGGTTTCATGGAAGACAATTTTTCCATGGACTGATGGGGTGGGGGGGTGCTTCGAGGTGATTCAAGCTCATTACGTTTATTGTTCACTTTATTTCTATGATTATTACATTGTGATATATAATGAAATAATTATACAGCTCACCATTTTGCAGAAACTGACAGGAGGCAGAGCTTAGGCAGTAACACGAGCGATGGGGGCGCTATACAGATGAAGCTTCACTCACTCCCTTGCCGCTCAGCTCCTGCTGTGCAGTCCGGTTCCTAACAGGCCACAGGCCAGTACCAGTCCATCACTCGGAGGTTGGGGACCCCTGATCTAGGGGATCTGAAATTGACATGCCTGGACACAACAAGCATCATTCTCACTTTGGGTTTGTGGTTAGTTTGTGTGAAGAGTCTAAAGGAGGAAGAGAAGTGAGGGAGATAGGAGCGGGGCTAAAGCCTTTGCAAGTGCACTCTGGGCTCATAACTAATGCTCTCAGTGTAAAGGTCTCTCTTTTTCACTCACAAGTGTTTTCTCAAAAGGCAGGAAAAGGGGTGGTGGATCAGCACATGCCCACAGGAACACCAGGTTTACATATTATGTGGTCGGGCAAAGGTTCGAGCCACTGCCTTCCAAGCTGGGGCAGATGCTTCGGAGATAGGGTCCCTCCTGGCTGCCCCACTGCCACCCACGTGGGGGGCAGCCTCTCTGTCAGTTGGTGGAACAGACTTACCGGACCTCCTGCTCCTTTCCCTAACAGAGAGGGCTGACTCAGTCTGCACGTGGAGTTGGCTTCCAGGCTCTCCCAACTGGGCACATGTCTCCTCTTCTCTGTCTGTCCTTGGCCTGTGCCAACATTTCTGGGAAGAACAGGAAGTTCAAGCATGGCAGAAAATGCTTGGCAGACGCCCTGAGCACAGAGCCAGGGCACCTGCTCTGCCTGAGGGCAGAGAGGGCTGGTAGTAGAAACAGGGGCCCCCTAAGGAGAGGGGACAAAGCGGAGGGGGCACAAAAGCCTCAGTGGACTTCCCCACATAAAGCCACCTGTCAGGGAAGTAAATGTTCTCAAACTTAAATCAGTATTGCTAAAACTGCAGGTCCTAAGAGAACACCCCTAGCAATTCAGTAGGTCTAGGGTAGGGTCTAGGAATGAGCATATTTAACAAGCTTCTGGAGACTTCGAGGCAAGGGGTGGTCTCTGGATCACATTCTGAGAAACAGTGGACTTTAGGGCAATGGCAGTTTCCTTCCATCCCCTTTGTAGTGCTTCAGGGAGGGTCCCTGTCACAAAGATTCAGGACTAGCAGGAGAAAAAGAGGGAGAGGGTGGAGAGAATGAAGATCAGCATTTTCTTCTGAAGCATCTGGCTTCACTAGAGCTGATTGTTGAAGCAGTCTGAGCACAGGTTGGAAAAGAATTTCCAGACAGAGTATTTTAGAAGACAGAATTTATTGAGAACAAAGGACTGAGGTAGTAAGGGGCGCTGCAAAGACAGCAGGCTGCCTTCCTGACAGACCAGGAAGAGCTGACACAGGGAGAGCAGAGTGAGAAATGCTGTTAGGACAGCGCACCAGCTTGAGGGAGAGCAGACCTCTTACATGGGCTTGTGGCCAGTTTTTATGGCCTCGGGACAAAGAAAATTCCTATGGAAAGGGGTGGTCATTGGTTGAGGGTCTTTTGGGTCTCCACCTTGCCTCATATGGAGCTGGGAGCTGGCCAGTTAGGGACAGGATGGCCCATGCCAGTGGTTGCCGTGGAGCTTGGCCAATTCTGGAAATATTGCCCTAAGACCCCAGCCAGGGGCTCCACACCTGTGGACTAGGTCATTCACCTGCTGGTCCCTGAACATTCCTTGCTGTTAAGTTGGACACTCAAGTTACATTATTCCAGGAAATTAGAAGAATCATTATTCTGGGAAGTACATAAACTTTGATGTTACATTTCCCAAATCATAAATTAAAAGTTCTTTATGCTCCCATGAAAATAGAAACATAGCAATCGAATCAAAAAAACTGCTTATTATGCCAAAAGTTCCCTGCACTGGTCCATTTTCAAACATTTATTTGCCAGAGGAGCTGCAACCCAGGAGCCTCTGTTATTTTCCCTCTTGGCTACAAACCTACCCTGGAAAATTCCAGTCATTTCAATCACCTGCCCTGGAAGATGTCACTCATTCTGAGTCAAGTCAGTGGCTCAATTCCAGATCTTTGCCATTTTAAGTGATGGCCTTAATTGGGTTTATGTTATGGTGAGACTGAATCAAAACATTTTATCTGGAGTTTCGCAGTAATCAGGAGAAGAAAACATTTCCCTTCATAATTCCTTACCAGAAGCACAAAAATAGGTAAAGGGAAATGGTATACATTCCTCTAAAAGAAACAGTACTAAATCCGTTTGCTAAATCTGTCATGCGTTTGTTCATTTAACAAAGATTTATTGCGTGGATACAGTACACTGAGGCTTCCCAGGTGGCACTATTGGTAAAGAAGCCGCCTGCCAATGCAAGTAGGAGATGCAGATTCAATCCTGGGTCGGGAAGATCCCCTGGCGAAGGGCATGGAAACCCACTCCAGCATTCTTGCCTGGAGAATTCCATGGACTGAGCAGCCTGGCAGGCTACTGTCCACAGGGTCACAAAGAGTCAGCCACAACTGAAGCTTCTTAGCACGCACGCACAGACAGCGTGCCAGGCATTGTGCTGCGCACTGAAGCACAGCTGAAAGCAAGTGTGGGTATGGCCCCTGTCCTCGACTGTCAGTAAAGATTGCTACAAGTCTTTTCTTCTATGAATCATTTTCAGAAAGAAGCACAAATACATTTACAGTTAAAATTCACATCACTGTATTGCATTTAGGTTTCTCTGAAAAAGTTTCCTTCTGTGCATGGTAGCCTGTAAGAGTGGTTAAAAGACAGTAAAATTTAGGGAAAGGACACTTCTGTTTTCTCAAAGGCCTGGAATCTTAACGTGAAGTTCCTTGAGCTTCTGCTCTTATGAGAGAGAGCCTGTGGACATCCCATCAAAATTTTTAGTGACATGTATGGTTAACAGGCATAAATACAATCAAGTAAGCTCTCAATTATCAAATGACTGTTGAGATAAAAGTTCTAACTCTAGATGCACTGACTGGAAGTCCAGCCCCACACTTAGATCATTTAATCTGTGATCTTCTCCCACTAAGTAAAATAGAATAGATTTTGTGTAGTATTGACTTTCTGCCCTGTGGTCTGCTGTTCGCATTTATCTGGATGCATTCTGTGGTGCTGGGGCTCCCTGGTCTCTCTGAAATTTCCCACTGTTCTGTGCTACAGGAGACATGATCAAGGGACAGTGGTATTCACGGCTGTGCCAGTTTTTACTCTGTTGGCTGAACCTTAACAGTCTGAGTCAGTTACGCCTATAGTCTCACATGATGAGCCCAGAACAGACTGAATGTCATCTTGTGAGTGAAACTTGACTCACCTATGCACACTGGATCTACATGGGACAGAAAGAGCACACGTCCTTGAATTAACACCATGGATGGGCAGTCTTGGCTCAGTGTTTGAAGGCTCCCACAGCTCTATTTGGGCTTCCTTTGTGGCTCAGCTGGTAAAGAATTGGCCTGCAATGTGGGAGACCTGGGTGGGAAGATCCCCTGGAGAAGGGAAAGGCTACCCACTCCAGTTTTCTGGCCTGAAGAGTTCCATGGACTGTATAGTCCATGGGGTTGCAAAGAGTCAGACATGACTGAGCGACTTTCACTTTTCACAGCTCTGTTTTAGGAGTTAAATCAAGGCTCATCAATCATGTACCTCTCAAAGGATGACCATAGATCATGACATTCAGTGAATTATCAAGGGTGCTTATTTAAATTACAGCTTCTCAGACAGCCTATGAATCTGACTCTCTGGGGTTTGGGAGCCAGAAATCCACTTCTAAACAGGCTGCCCAGAAGCACTGTGTTTGACCCAGACCAAGGAAGCCAAAATGTCCAGCTTGCTGTGTGATTCTGCACTAGGTGGAGTTGTTCTCAAACTTTGTTATAAGATAGAATCACTAGGGATCTTTTACAAATACTGATGCCTGGCTCACATCCCCAGATTTTAACATTCAATAGGTATATGGTGTAACCTGGGCATTGGGAGTTTTTAAAGCTCCCTAGACCATTCTACTGTGCAGCAAAGTCTTGCACCAGAGCACATCTATTAATTCCTCCAACTTTATCTGCAAATTGTCTCAGATCAATTTACCCAGCGCAAATGGAATTCTGGGCCACCTGGACAGGCCAGGAGTTAAGAGCACTGATTTTGTGAATGGTATTTCCAGTGAGTCATGTGTAGAAGGCTACCAAATAGGATACTAATTTAGAGATAGGAATATGGCAGACTAGAGATGTTTTGCTCACATTAGGAAAATAGAGGAGTTTCTGTCTGTGTTCAGCATTGCTACCCCAGAAACTGACTTTACTCAACCATATCCTATCTCAAGCTTTTCAAATTGTGGGTTGTAACTTATTCTTGGGTTCTTAAATCATTTTAATGGCTTGGAACCAGCATTTTTATGGAATGGAATGGAACAGAGCAGAAAAATCAAGGGGCACCTCATCCAGAAAAGCCAATAATTGTTTTGGGATATCTTTCTTTCTGTGGTTCATAGAGAAAAAAAATATGTCTGAATACTGCCTTCCACAATGCCTTCACACTGTGATTGCATCTCTCTCTCAGTTGCATTTTGCCTTCTTTTGGTTTTCCCAGTTGACAGGGATTTCTGAACTTCTACCATTGAATTTAAAGAACAGCTGCAGCTGAATCTGGTGGCTTCATTCCATTCATTTGGAAAGTACAGAGAGGAAAATGAATCAGGCTCATTGCAATGCTTCCGAAGAAGTCACCTCTCTGAGAACAGCTGAGATGCTGAATGCACAAGTTACTCTTTCAGAAAGAATTGGCAAGAAACCCTGATAAAAGTTTTGAGAAGCAGAGCTCTTAGCTATTCTCTTAATAGAGCCTGATGGGCATGCTCTGCTTTAAAGGCAAAAGACATCTGCTTCAGCTGCGACCAAATCTGCAATTGCTGGAATACTGTTGATTAATGGACTTAAGTGGTCCTTTGGTTTGAAAGCAATAAAATTTTGCCTTAAAGTAGCAGATCCTCAGAAAAGGTGATGGCACTCCACTCCAGTACTCTTGCCTGGAAAATCCCATGGATGGAGGAGCCTGGTAGGCTGTAGTCCATGGGGTCACGAATAGTCGGACACGACCAAGCGACTTCACTTTCACTTTTCACTTTCATGCATTGGAGAAGGAAATGGCAATCCACTCCAGTGTTCTTGCCTGGAGAATCCCAGGGAGGGGGGAGCCTGGTGAGCTGCTGTCTATGGGGTTGCACAAGAGTTGGACACGACTGAAACAACTTAGCAGCAGCAGCAGATCCTTCTCCATCGAGCCACAATTCAAGTCACAAGAAAATACAAATGTGTGTGTGTGTGTGTGCATGCGTGCTAAGTCACTTCAGTTGTGTCCTATGGACTATAGCCTGCCAGGCTCCTCTTTTCAAGGGATTCTTCAAGCAAAAATACTGGAGTGGATTGCCATGCCCTCCTCCAGGGGATCTTCCCCACCCAGAGATGAAACCCATGTCTCTTATGTCTACCTGCATTGGCAGACGGGTTCTTTACCACTAGTGCCACCTGGGAAGCCACTGTGCGTGTGCATAATTGTATATCTATATCTATATATTTTTTAAACTCTGATTTGAAATGTTAAAAAGTGTTCTTTGGGATAAGCAATATGAAAATTGCTGAGCAGAGCTGAACTAGCCAGAAAACCAGAAGGAAAAGAGATAGCAAGAGAAATTCAAGCCAGATGCAATAGCAAGATAAAATAGCAATGTTAGGAGTGTGGATAGGGTCTGAGGAGATGTGGCAAGAAGATAGATATGTGAAGGAGACAGGGTAACGTGAGGATAAGCCAACTGATGGTATTGCCAAACTGCAGCAAATCGATACCTGTGGTAAACATAACCTTAGAGATGAGGATAATGACCACATTCTGAAAATATCATTGATCTCTGGTTAAAATGGTCTGAAGCACTGATGATGATAGCATTCCATTTAATAACAGATGCTCTCTAAATTGATTTCACTAACAATCTAGACTTTTCTTTCAAGGGACCAGTAACTCAATTTCCAAAGATAGGGTTACTTTGTATAAGACATATAACCCTGCAGGAAATAATAAAAATTATTCTGCCTGTATACTCTTGGAGGACACATTAGTGTCTGGTTCGTTTTTCACAGTACCTAGCAAAATGCTCAGTACATTTGGACTGAACATTTAAACCCCCTGCTTTCCTAACTCTACATGTCGCTTTTCAACCAATTGGTTTGCTACACGACAGGGATGGGGGGAGGGGGGTACCTAACTCTTGCTTTAGTGTTTGCATTAAATAATTCCTCACTCTGCATATTTTCTTTCTGCTAAGAAGCCAGAAAGGACTTGCCAGCACAATTTGATCCATATTCCTGAATAAAAAATAACCAGAGGTCAAATGACAGAGATTTCAGCCAAGTATACACATGCGGTCATTTTTGAAAACTGCACTATGAATCCCAAGACTGTAACTGTTAGACAATTGATATGAAATATCTGAGAATAGACTTCCAGGGAAAGGGTGAAAGGTTGCAGTAGGTCTTTAAACACAGAGCCAAGACAGGTCATCTACTGACTTATCATTAGATTTCATCATATTCTGTAAGTCTTTTAAAACAAAAACCCAAATGGATTATCTAGATCATGCAACAACTTTGAAATGCACTGAGAAACAAGACAAGAATTCTCGGGCTCATTCTTATTTTTGACCACCAGAGAGAGTTCAGTTCCCCTGGCATGGGCAGACTTTTCAAAGCTAATGTAAATAACCTGAGTATTATCTAAAACTAGTCTCTTGTTGGTAAATACTCGCCTTGTAATTGTTACTCTGTTTATTTCAAACTGAGTTAACAGAATCTTCATTCAGTGAGAAAGTGATTTTTCAAGCATCGCTATAGTTCAGAATTTCCTGCAGAGATTTGTAAACATGCAACTGCCTGGACCCAAATCATTAGATCACTCAGGAAGATTTAAAAGCATGCTTACCCCGGGACCTTACTCTAGACCAATTGAATCAACACCTCTGGGGATAAGGCAAAGGCAGTGGTATTTTCTAAAAGGCATTTGGGCTAAGACACAGGCACATGAGACTGTAAGGTGCAACACTGGGTCGGGAATCTTGCCCTAAAGGTCTCATGGACACAGGAAGGAAGGAGAGGGCGGGATGAATTGAAATGGCAGCAATGACATATGTATACTCCACGTGTATAATAGCTAGCGAGCGGAAAGCTGCTCTGCAGCACAGGGAGCTCAGCTCAGTGCGTTGTGACAACAACTTGAAACTCTGTTCAGAAGAAGACTAGTTGTGTAAGATATTGTACAAAACTAACTAGAATGCAGCCATTAAAAAGAATGATTCTGCTCACCACATCTTAACAAAAAAAATCTCCAAGATATAACTTGAAAAAAAGAAGCAAATGCAGACATGTATGGAGTATAAAGTCATTTGTGTTTTTAAAAATTTGGCCTGTGTGAAATCTGTGACACTTCTCCGGAAATATACAAAATAACCTGGTTGTAGTGATTTCCTTCAGGGAGGGAAACTGGTTGGTTGGGAAAATGAGACTTACTTTCCCCATTAATATTTCTTTAGCCTGTTAGGATTTTTGTGCCCACTGAACTACTCATTCGAATTAAAAAAAAAAAAGGTCAAGTGTAAACAGTAAGCTTTTGAAGCACATATTTATATGAACAAATCTTTACATAGTAGACATTCCATAAATGTTTGTTAATAAATAAACCTGCTACCTTATTATTCCTCTCCTATTATTCAAGTCTCTTCTTTAGGTGTGCAGGAGGTGGAGGATAAGTAAAGTTTCACATAATATGTGAAACATAATAACACTTCCTGAGTGTTATTTATGTGCAAAGTGCTATGTTAACCTCTTGGCATATGTTCCCCATCTCAGGTACTTCTACAACATCCTTGTGAAGTAGACATTATTATCTCTTTTACACATGAGGAAACTGAGGCTCAGAGAAGTCACTGAAAGCTGAAGCAAATTGTGTTATGCACACACACACGTACATACACGCATACACACACGGAGACACACAAAATCAAAGAAACACTTTTAAAGTATATGCAAAATGCTGTGGGGACTGTGAAGATAATATGCCTTTTGCCCTCCCAAAGGGTCTTAGCAGGGGAAACATTTGTGTCTAACACGACCATAACATGAGGCAAGAGAGAGCCCTGTGGTGATTTGAAGGGGAGAGACAGAAGGAATCAAGGAAGGCTTCTCAGAAGAGAACCTGGTTAATTAGGTGTTTGAAAAGAAGCATCAGGAGGAAAAGTCATGTGATTCACCTGTTGGGCAAAACACTAAGTGCTTTGTATACATTATCAACTTTTATTCTTTAAATCTGAACAATTCTAAGTATTCCTGTTCTCAATTTTACCAAACCCTAAAGAAGAGACATTCCCTTGATGTCCTAGTCCACATTTAATGTCACCTTGCTTCCTATTGGCCCTGCGATCACACATGCATGCACACACAAACGGTTATATATCGGTATATAAGGCAATGTATGTAAGCAGTCCTCACAGAGGTAAATAGTCCTTTTCTCTAATACAAGTAAAAACTACTTGAGACAGGTACCGCATTATTTTTTATTTCTTGAATATCCCCCAGTCTATGCTCACATAGTAGACGCTGAAATATTTAGGGTAAGATATTAATGCTAACGGAGAAGGCAATGGCGCCCCACTCTAGTACTCTTGCCTGGAAAATCCCATGGGCGGAGGAGCCTGGTAGGCTGCAGTCCATGGGGTCGCTAAGAGTCAGACACGACTGAGCGACTTCACTTTCACTTTTCACTTTCATGCGTTGGAGAAGGAAATAACAACCCACTCCAGTGTTCTTACCTGGAGAATCCCAGGGACAGCGGAGCCTGGTGGGCTGCCGTCTATGGGGTCGCACAGAGTTGGACATGACTGAAGCGACTTAGCAGCAGCAGCATTAATGCTAAGGGGCTTCCCTGGTGGCTTAGACAGTAAAGAACCCACCTGCGATGCAGGACACATAAGAGATGCCAGTTCAATCCCTGGGTCAGGAAGATCCCCTGGAGAAGAAAACAGCAACCCACTCCAGTATTCTTGCCTGGAGAATCCCATGGACAGAGGAGCCTGGCAGGCTACAATCTATGGGGTCACAAAGAGTAGGACACGACTGAGCAACTAAGACAAACATTACTGTTAAATCAAGTCTGTATAACCTCTCTCTTTTTACTTTGTGTAAAGGTTTTATGACAGCAGATGAAAGAAAATTATTCGACCACCTCAAATCTCCTCATCTGAAATACTGGGTTCCATTCATCTGGTTTGGAAATCTCGCAGCTAAAGCCCGGAAGGAAGGTAGAATCAGAGACAGTGTTGATCTTCAATCACTGATGACTGTAAGTATATTGCAAACGTCAGTTAAAAGATACGACTCAGACACCAACAGGGACTTGGATGTAAAAGGTTAGACCTGGACGAGTCTGCTTTGTTCAATCCTGCTTCCAAAGGAACCAGAAAGACTGGGCTAGGATTAGAACCCTCAAATGCAGGAGGAGAATATAACACAGTTTTAACTGAAGTTGATTGGAGGTGGTTGCTTAGAGGCTGTTTTAAGCAGAAGTAGGCTTTGTAATGAATGTTGAGTTTTAAGCCAACTTTTTCATCATTCATTATAAAGCCTACTTTGAACTATGGTTTTGGAGAAGACTCTTGAGAGTCCCTTGGACTGCAAGGAGATCCAATCAGTCCATCCTAAAGGAAATCAGTCCTGAATATGCATTGGAAGGACTGATGCTGAAGCTGAAACTCCAGTACTTTGGGCACCTGATGCAAAGAACTGACTCATTTGAAAAGACCCTGATGCTGGGAAAGATTGAAGGTGGGCAGAGAAGGGGACAACAGAGGATGAGATGGTTGGATGGCATCACTGAGTCAATGGACTTGAGTTTGAATAAATTCTGGGAGTTGGTGATGGACAGGGAGGCCTGGCATGCTGCAGTCCATGGGGTCGCAAAAAGTCGGACTCGACTGAGCAACTGAACTGAACTGAATTGAAGGCTTTATAACAGGCTTCCCTGGTGGCTCAGACTGTAAAGAATCTGCCTGCAATGCAGGAGATTCAGGTTCAATCCCTGGGTCAGGATGATCCCCTGGAGTAAGAAAGTGGAAACCACTCCAGTATTCTTACCTGAAGAATTCCATGGATGGAGGAGCCTAGTGGGCTTCAGTCCATGGGGTCAAAAAGAACTGGACGGAACTGAGCCACTAACACACACAGGCTTTGTAATAGGCTCTACAAGAAAATGTTCCTTGATTGATCAGCAATGTCTGCAAAGGGCTCAGAAGATTCTGGCACCCAAGAGCCATATTTGCCATCCCTAACTCCAGGATCCTGGACCCAAATCCCCAGTCAGTTCCCCCAAATTGGAATATCCCAAAGTTAATCCTCTGGAGGAGGAAATGGCAACCCACTCCAATATTTTTGCCTGGAGAATCCCATGGACAGAGGACCCTGGCGGGCTACAGTCCACCAGTTCACTAAGAGTCGGACATGACTGAAGTGACTTAGCAAAGTTAACCAGCTTTCCAGATGACCCAGGAAACAAAGCTGTGTTTTCATTAAATGAAATAATCCTGAATGCATTTGAGAAACAAATTTATAGATGGGCTAGACAGATTTGTGCCATGACAGTCTCCTGCCTTCATTAGGCTAAAAGGAGTGAATGATTTTAAAATAGCTCCTAAATTAGCATTTACTCTTTCTCAGTCTTAAATAATAACTTGTGTTCAGTAGAGAAAAAAGAAATCAATGGATTCAGTCCTTTCTGCTTTAACAGAGATAGATTTTCTATCAATAGAAGTATTCTAAAGTGTTCATTTGTTGGGGGGAAAGGCATAGATGTATTTAGGCTTTTTTCTAAGATCTTCAGTATGCATGTTTTCAAAAAAGACGAAACAAAAAATAATCTGCTCTCCACATAATTTAGAAATGATTTCTTTGAAATATTAACTACTGTATTTCCACCACCCCTTTGGGCCTATAAATATATAGTGGGAAATTATGAATTCAATAGAATAGGGGATATTTCTATACCATCCTGATTTATCTTTATATTTTTTTAAACTGTACAACTGTACTTATCACTTTTGTACATCATTGAATGATGTCAATAGCTTGTCATTTTCAAAATTTTCCTTTTGGAGTGGCCTTCAGAACCAATTTCTAGTCTTTCAAAGTCGTGATCATTATTTTATAGGTGTATTTCTAAAAGCCACAGCCATATTCTGAATCCTAGTAAATGTTATTTACCACACCTATCATCTTAGTAAATCGTGTTTTATCTATTTCTGGCTTAGGAAATGAACCGATTTCGCTCCTGGTGCAGCCTCTTATTTGGTTATGACTGGGTTGGGATTCCGCTGGTTTACACCCAGGTATCAAATCCTTGGCATGTGATTTTTTTCTTTCCATTGCCCACTTTGGCATGCTGGCTGTCTCGGGGCAGCCAGGGCTGTGCTCTCAGTAGGGTTTCTCTCTGTTTCAGGTGGTCACGCTGGCTGTCTACACCTTCTTCTTTGCCTGCCTGATTGGACGCCAGTTTTTGGATCCCACCAAAGGCTATGCGGGGCATGACTTAGATCTTTACATTCCAATCTTCACTCTCCTACAATTCTTCTTCTACGCAGGATGGCTCAAGGTAGCCAACAGTCTCCACGCCTGAGACCCTCCTACAGTCTAGGTCCTGTTCCAAACTCTGCACACTGATCCCTTACTGAATCACTCATTCATGAGTGACTCCAAGGTAGATTTAACATTTAATAGCTGAGATGTTACTATTTTTCAACTGGGAGTTCAAGTGGCAGGGATGTGGTGAGTATTGTACTGCAGAGCTCATTTATGCAAAGATGTTACTCTTTTATGGCATTGATTGTGTTAAGTCTTTGTGTGCGCTCACTAGGATTATGATAATGTAATTAAAGTATTAAGCATACCTGCATTGATATTTTATACCACAACAAGTGACTAGGCAGAGTAAAAGAAAGTAAATAAGAAGTCTTGTATCTCAGACTTAAGCATGATTATTATATTTTTATCTTGGTTCTGGGCTTCCCAGGTGGCCCAGTGATAAAGAATCAACTTGCAATGCAGGAGATGTAGGTTCAATCTCTGGGTCAGGAAGATCCCCTGGAGAAGGGAATTGTCACCCCACTCCAGTATTCTTGCCTGGAAAATCCCATGGACAGAGGAGCCTCACGGGCTACAGTCCATGGCTTGAAAAGAATCAGACATGATTGAGCGACTAAACAATCTTGGCTGTGCTCAACTCTAAATAGTTAGTTTCTATTCCCTGAAATCCCACTAGCTGCCCCACGATATTAAATGCATTCCATTTTCAAAACCAGAACTGAGACTCAAAGGAATTCATCGGAATCAAAACCAGAAACACCAAGATTAATGACAACAGGAAATTAAAAGCAGGTCAGAGCAATGAAAAGAACTAGTCCAATCATCAGCATTAAATTTTATTTGTTCCCACCACCATCTCCCTTCCACCCCAATGTATGTAACAATATCAGAAACCTGGTTCTTCCCTCTCTTTAGTATCTGACAGAAAAAGGTCAAAGATTATGCCTTTTTTAAGGTAACTGAAATCTAAGGACAGTTTGAAGATAACTTTAATAAAGTAGAATTTCAAATGTCTGACCTTCCAACAACCACGTGTCGACATGCACATCCAGGCCTTCCATGTTGTTGCAGCCTTTTCCCTGCAGACGCCTTTACTTTCATTGGTTTGAATGTTAACCAGGAAAAAAATAAATATGTTGGCATTTCAAGTTACCCTCCGAAGAGTAAAGGCATTTCCTTTACAAATGGCAAAAACATTTTTAAGCAGATGACAGTGAATGGATTATTTTTACCCGTTTAAGACGAAGAGCAAGAGAGACTAACAGCTTTCATTTCTCATTAGAGAAAAAGTACACTCTATCTTTATAAACAGAAAATCGCCACAATTGGCCCAACACTTGATCCTCAATCATTCTGGTCTTTTATTGTCCTTTTGCCTGAGTTGTGCTGAGCTTTTTATTCTTCACTTTGTGCCCATGTGAAGTGTTCAGCCAGGCTGGAAGGAACAGTCAGCAGTTCCTGCCTTCTGAAGTGCTCTCTAATATATTAACCTTCTTGGGACTTCCCTGGTGGTTCAGTGGTTAAGACTCCTGCCTACACTGCAAGGGACATGGGTTCAATCCCTGGCCAGGGAACTAAGATCCTGCATGCTGTGCAGAGTGGCCCCCCCAAAAATAAAATATTAACATTCTTTTCCTTTATAAAATATTTTTGAAGGCAAAATATGTAAAGAAAATCTTAGCTCTATTGAGAGGCGACTCTAAGAGAAGGGAGTTTTCCCATCCAGTGGATTGTATCTCAATTTCTAAACAGCTGTTTTGTCTTGACCATTCTAATATTTATTAATACTGAAGTATAGAAAATTCAACTTAACCTTATGAATAGTCTGTTACTCAGTTATTTGTTAGAAACGGAGCCTCAAAGTGAGTAAAGGCTATCATTGTGACAGGCTATCAAAATCATGGATATCATTTTGGTAGTTAAATGTAGACTGTAATATTGTATGTAGGACTGATGTCAAAAAAAGTGAAATTCTGGATGTAACAAAAGTATTTTCAGGATCCATCCAGTGGCCCATTTTATTTAAAGAAAACCCCAGGCAAAAATAGGCTTCCCAGGTTGGAATCCCTGGGTTGGGAAGATTCCCCTGGAGAAGGGCATGGCAACCTACTCCAGTATTCGTGCCTAGAGAATCCCATGGGCAGAGGAACCTGGAGGGCTAAAGTCCATAGGGTCACAAAGTATCAGACATAACTGAAGCGACTTAGCACGCATGCTCGCACCAGCCAAGAAAGGGTAGACAACCCTTTGGAACTTGCATTGACAGACTCTTTCATGGATATTGCTGTGCAGCTGACTGATCCAGGCACCAGCCCTGCCAGGCTGTCCCTTAGAACAGGGGGATATCCTTCCCTATCCAGGGTTCTCAACAATGGCCACACAATAAAATCTTTTGGGAGCTCTGCTCACTACTGATGCCTGGCTCAGCTTCACACCCATTAAATCAGAATCTCTGAGGGAAGGACCTAGCCATCAATTTTCTTTAAAAGCTTTTCAGATAATTTTGATGTTCACTCAATGTAGAGAACAGCTCTAAGTGATTAGACCTAAATCCTAAAAATATATATAGATAGATCTTTTTTACCAAGAAGTCTCAGAATCTAGGAATTCAACTAATCAATGGTGCTTTTATTTTATACACTTGTAAGTTTTTCACATTTAAGCCCAATGTAAAACCACACATATGCACACACACACAGATCCAAATAATAAAAAAATCAAAGGGTATGAATCAAAAAGAAGAACAGGTGAGTCTCATTTGGCATATAAATCTCTCATCAAGAAGGCTATTCAGGGGCTTCCCTGGCAGTCCAGTGGTTAAGACTCTGCCTTTCCACTGCAGAGCATGGAATGGGATTGATCCCTGGGTGGGAACTAGGATCCCACAGCATGCAATGTGGTCACAAAAAAAAGTTGTTTTTAAAAGAAGGCTGTTCAATTCAGGAGCATGGTAAGAACATCTAATACTGACTGACTATTAGAAGATATATGATAAAAACCTATGTAACTTCTAAGTAACTTGCAGTAAATCCTTTAAGTTAAAACTAAGTAAGAAAAAGTCCAGCTTTATGACTTACTAGCTCTCTGACTCATTCACTTAGTAGTTATGTCCAGTTACTGTGAAATTTCCTTGTAATATTTCCTTTAATTGTGATTTAAGTCTTTCTTTGCTCTTTAACCTTGCCCACAGTTACATTTTCTCTCATCACCTGGGCTTTTGTAAATTCTTTCAGAGCACAGGCTCTGCACCCCTTGAAGAGCCTAGCATATTGTCAGAATTCCTTTGATATTTGCTGGCTGATTTGTACTTGAGAATAAGTCTTTTGGCTCCTAAACATCCCATGGCTTCTCCTGGATGGGACCTGCATTGTCACCAGCTGAATAGACAGAGCCTTTGAAGAGCAGACCCATGCAGGTGCACGAGTGATGGTCTGAGAGTTCAGTCTTGCTGACTGATAAATACCTGTGTATTTATCAACCCACTCCCACTCCACTCTAGGCTTCCTACTGTGAAAGATGACAAGATCAAGAGAGTGAAACAGGAATCCTCTCCAACCTCCACTCTTAGTCTTCACAAGCATCGTGGCGGACTCATTCTATGTTCTCAATTGCAGGTAGCTGAGCAGCTTATCAACCCTTTTGGAGAAGATGATGATGATTTTGAAACTAACTGGTGCATTGACAGAAATCTGCAGGTTAGAGAAGCTTTTCTTTCCTTTACAAACATTAGTCATCTAAACAGACTCTGAACGCAGGCCTCTGAAGTTAAGAGCTTTAGCCACAAATGAAAGAGGTTTGGCTGTTCAGTATGTTGCTTCCAGGTTCTTTTGGAACCTTACAAACCTCACTGGATCTCAATTCCAGTGAAATTCCATCCTTTTTCAATAGAACTTTAAGCCAGTTTTCTTTGTAGGTTTCTTTATTAGCTTTACATAGCCTCTTCCATCTCAGTGGGCTTCCCTAGTGGCGCAGAGGGTAAAGTATCTGCCTGTAATGCAGGAGACCCAGGTTCAATCCCTGGGTAAGGAAGATCCCTTGGAGACGGAAATGGCAACCCACTCCAGTACTCTTGCCTGGAAAATCCCATGGACAGAGAAGCCTGGTAGATTATAGTCCATGGGATCACAAAGAGACAGACACGATTGAGCGACTTCACTTTCACTTTTCCATCTCAGTACAGACCAATATTTTAATACATTTTTAATCTGTTTCCAATTGCCACCTAAAAAGATTAACAGTGACATAATGTGGCAGCCATAATACAATGTGAGTTCCAAAATGCATATCATTAGATCCTACAGTCAGATGTCCAGCAGCTGGACACTGAGAATGTGGGGCCAGGCCAGCCTGTGTCTCAAAATCTCCCTTACTGGCACCAGATGGATCCCGGGGCTTTTACGCTGAAGCATTATTCCAGAGAAGTTATTCATGAAGAGGTAGCATGAGAGAACTTTTATTTTAGGCAAGATTCTCCTCCAACCATTCTCTTTCCTGAAAACCTAACTAAGAAAAGACCTTCAGCTTGTCCATTTGTTTAAAGTCCTTACTCGGCTCTTAAACAGTATCAAATATTTTACTGTTGATTCACAAGCTAGCCCCCGTACACAGAGGGAAAGGGGAGACCAAAGAAAAGGCAGACCAAGTTAGGTTGGTATGTGACAGTTTTAACAGCTAGGGAACTTACTCAAGAGGCTTGTCTTGGGTAGATACAAGGTGAATAGACCTCCATATCTACCTGCCAGAATCCTAAAATTTGATATAGAAGCCTTACTGGGGTTCAGTCATGTAGTCAGTCCAGATGGCCTCAACAACACATTGATCTCTCAAGACTGTATCCTTGAAACATCTCCCACTACGGGGACAATGGGCAGAATGTATATTCCAAGGACATGGGAGAGAAGCCCATATCCCATGACCCTGGTGCAGCTCACAGATCATGACCTCTGTATGACCCCCAACAATCACATTGTCAGCCTGTTAAGGAGGAATTGTAACGCCTACACCACTCACTGTAAAAATTGGATTCCCAGAAGTTTAATAATTTATTCAAGCATCAATTTGTTAAAGACAAGAGAAGACCATTGTGACTGCAAGCAGTATAGACTTGTTGATATATTTTTCTAAACAAACAAACAAACAAAAAGTCATGGCAAATAAGAAGTGATATCAAGTATAAATGTACTTATGGAATCAATGAAATGGTATATTGAAATCTTCAGCTTCCTATAATATCTGGGATTATGTGGTTGCTGTCAGGATACCCACTAGACAATTAGATAATTTTGAGCAAAGAATAAAAAGGTGTCTCTCCTGCCTCCAGATAAGATGTGCTCCACTGGGGTACGTGGCTTGAGGAATCTGGTCTGGGTAGCTTTATGGCCCCACTTACCCCCTCTGCCAAGTGCTCTCATGAACGACATGTACAACTCTCTGTAGCAGCTCTAGTTGTAGTAAATATAAACTGTGGACCTTTATATATTCACTCATTCACACTGTGTTCTATCCCATTCCAAACTTCATTCACCCACTGAAACTTATTCTTTCTTAATGCAATTCACATCAGAATTATTCTAACACTATACTGATGATTTTAGGTCTCTCTTTTGGCTGTGGATGAAATGCACATGAGCTTACCCAAGATGAAGAAGGATATTTACTGGGATGATTCTGCTGCTCGTCCACCATACACACTGGCAGCTGCTGACTACTGCATACCCTCATTTCTGGGGTCAACCGTCCAAATGGGGTAAGTGCATTTCTAAAACTCACCAACATTTAGAAAATAAGTAAGTCACTGTTCTGATCTTTTTATACTGTGGTCCTGAAGTTACTTTCATAAGAACTCTCAATTATTAATATCCCATAATGGTAGCCTTTTCAAATTTTCAGACATAATTAATATGTCCAAGAGTGTGAGAAATTAAAATGACTGTAGTTTCTGGTTTAAATATGGAGTGTGTGTGTGTGTATTTGAGGGTAATTTGCATTTCACCTTGCTTTTATACCACAGCAAATTTTTCTAATAGTTGTGAAACTATCTTTTTTTTCTTTTCCTTCCAACTTGAAGTAGTTATTTAATTATATTGTTATTTATTATTTAATTATGACCATCATAATGAAATGCATTTTAAAAAGTATTTATTGAGCATATACCATGTGTAGGCACTGTGCTAGACTATTTTGAGACAAATAAGCCTTAAGGTAAATTTTATCAAAAAAGTTTCCTCCAAGATTATGCTTTGATCAAACTGACTTGTTTAGTGTACAAGCCAGTCTCTGTTCAGTGGTTTGAACATAACAATCTGTCCATACGTACTGTGAGCTTTAAATAAACGGGCTGAGGCCTTCAGTAAATCATGCGCAGTTCCTGAATAATTTTATTAAATCTGATCATGTATTTGATTTTGCAGAAATGTGTGAATGTGGAGGAAGTTTAAGTATATTTGCTGAAGGCAGATGCCATGGTTTCCAAGTAACTTAAAAAGAGGAGTGTGGACAAATTTAGACAAGTAAAAAGAACCCCTCCAAAAAATTATAGAAAAAGGAAAAACTTTTACAGAATTTTTCTTATAATTTTTGGCAAAACTGTAGTTCATTTTTCCCTGAGGCCCACTCTAGGCAGATTTATGAAGTGAGATCATGTCTAAAGTTGCCACCTGTGATCCTCTTTCTCTCCCTCTCACGCAGTTCAGCCCTTCTCTTTTGCTACTGTTAAAAAGCAAAATTCAACTGGATGAATTTTTTTGAAATTCCCTCCTTAAGCTTTTTTTAAATGTATTTATTTTTAATTGGAGGAAAGTTGCTTTACAATATTGTGCTGGTTTCTGCCACACACCAACATGAATCAGCCATAGGTATCATATGTCCACTCTCTCTTTCACCTCCCTCTCCTCCCCACCCCATCCACCCCTCTGGGTTGCCACAGAGTACTACACTGAGCTCCTTGCGTTTTACAGCAATTTCCCATTAGTGATCTGTCTTACATATGATAATGCATATGTTTCCATGCTACTATCTCAGTTCATCCCATCCTCTGTGCCCACAAGTCTGTTTTCTATGTTTGCATTCAACTGAGTAAATTTTAAATGTCTTATTGCTTCATTCACCGATTCTTGAATTGGGCAGCATCCAATCTCTCAAAGACAAAGGAGCTCCACAGAACTATAAAAATGAAAGCCTTTCATAGGCAGAAGGGAGCAGGAATAAGGAAGTTACACATGGCAAAAAACTGGGCTGTTTATTGCAAGGTCACTTTCCTATAGGAGACGGCAGGGGTCTAACAGGCAGAATACCTAACCAGTGCTGATCAGGCAATTCCTGATTGACTGGCTTAAGATTCCATTTCTGGGAAAACCGAAACTGTAATTAAGTCTTGGTTTTGTGACATGGTGCTTAGCAAAGTGACTCCATTTGGGGCCTGTTATCTTGTGTTTAATGCTAATATGAGAATATTTAGCTTCAATCCAGTCCATATAATGCTTTACTCTTAGCTGAATGTTTCCTGCCTGCTGCCTGCTGCTGCTGCTAATTCGCTTCAGTCATGTCCAACTTTTTGCAACCCCATGGACTGTAAGCTGCCAGGCTCCTCTGTCCATGGGATTCTCCAGGCAAGAATACTGTTGTGGGTTGCCATGCCCTCCTCCAGGGGATCTTCCTAACCCAGGGATCAAACCCATGTCTCTTGCATCTCCAGCATTGCAAGTGGATTCTTTATCACTGAGCCACCAGGGAAGCCCTGAATGTCTCCTAGGGCTCCTAGAACCTCTGAGGCTGAAATCCCTTGAAGACTCAAAGAAAAACATGACTGAAAGTAAAATTTCAGGCGTTGTGGCAAATAACGAGACAATGAAGGAGTCAGAAAACTCGTCTTGCTGCTCTCCAAGCACAGCTTGGTAAAGGTGGCTACTCCAGGCTGGCCTTGTTTCTGCTTCTAGATGCCTGCTAAGCCTGGGCCCTCCTGTCCAGGGCCTCCTCCTGACCAAGGTACTCATCCCTACTCCAGCAGATTGCTCAGTCTCTATAAATAGTAATTCCCTGCTGTCTGCACTTCTCAGTCTTTTGTAATGTATTCTGCAGTGGTAGTTTCACAGATATCTGGCAACCTTCTCAGTTTTGAAAATTAATAGATGTTTTTCTGTCAGTTTGTTTTTAGATCACTCTATAAGCTTTAACCTTCCCCTCCTCTCCCGTCGTTGATTAATGCAAAGTATTTGAAGATCTGACTTGTAAAAGAAAGGAGACCAGCACCACTGATAGGGCTGGGGAGTCACGAGGACTCTGTTTGGACGCAAGTGCCACTTGCGTCCATTCCGGGGTGGCTCAGTGGTAAAGAATCTGCCTACCAGTGCAGGAGACACAGGTGATGTGGGTTCAATCCTGGGTCGATCCCTGGGTCAGGAAGATCCCCTGGAGAAGGAAATGGCAACCCACTCCAATATTCTTGCCTGGAGAATCCCATGGACAGAGGAGCCTAGTGGGCTACAGTCCATGGGGTCAGAAAGGGTCAGACACAATTGAGTATGATTCCATGAAATGAAGATTTTTTTTTTTTCTCAAGATTTAATCTTGATCTACATATTCATCCTAATCATCATAATTTCACATTCCTATGCAAGTGTCCATATTCTTTAGAAAGTATTAAACTATGTATTTTGGGAATGCCCTGGTGATCCAGTGGTTAGGACTCCACGATTTCACTGTCATGGGCCCAGGTTCACGCCATGGCCAGGGAACTAAGATCGCACAAGCTGTGTGGCGCAGCCAAAAAAAATTAATAATAAAACAAAAATATGTGTTCCTCGTATTTCTAAATATAGAAACATAGTATTAGGAATTTATAAGGCCTTGGAGAAAATACATAATCCAAATGATTATTGGGATGATTAAACAAGATGGTAAGCATAAAAACACTCTATAAATAACTGAAGAGCATTATAATTGTCAACTAGTACAGATCTCTTTTGTGGATGTCAAATTTTGGCACAGAAAGATTGAACAAGTCTAAACTATTTTTCATATTTAACTAAGCCTGGAAATCTGTCACAGAAAATAAAATGCTTGAAAGCAAACCAGGAGGTAAGAATGAAGCAAACAGTTACCAGTTGTAAGAGAGATCCTGTGGTTAAGTTGGCATATTCACTACTAGATAAGATGACCTACTTACCTCAGATATGCAGATGACACCACCCTTATGGCAGAAAGTGAAGAGGAACTAAAAAAGCCTCTTGATAAAAGTGAAAGAGGAAAGTGAAAAAGTTGGCTTAAAGCTCAACATTCAGAAAATGAAGATCATGGCACTGGGTCCCATGACTTTATGGCAAGTAGGTGGGGAAACAGTGGAAACAGTGGCTGACTTTATTTTGGGGGGCTCCAAAATCACTGCAGATGGTGACTGCGGCCATGAAATTAAAAGACGCTTACTCCTTGGAAGGAAAGTTATGACCAAACTAGATAGCATATTCAAAAGCAGAGACATTACTTTGCCAACAAAGGTCCATCTAGTCAAGGCTATGGTTTTTCCAGTGGTCATGTATGGATGTGAGAATTGGACTGTGAAGAAGGCTGAGCGCCGAACAATTGATGCTTTTGAACTGTGGTGTTGGAGAAGACTCTTGAGAGTCCCTTGCACTGCAAGGAGATCCAACCAGCCCATTCTGAAGGAGATCAGCCCCGGGATTTCTTTGGAAGGACTGATGCTAAAGCTGAAACTCCAGTACTTTGGCCACCTCATGCGAAGAGTTGACTCATTGGAAAAGACTCTGATGCTGGGAGGGATTGGGGGCAGGAGGAGAAGGGGACGACAGAGGATGAGATGGCTGGATGGCATCACCGACTCGATGGACGTAAGTCTGAGTGAACTCCAGGAGTTGGTGATGGACAGGGAGGCCTGGTGCTGTGATTCATGGGGTCGAAAAGAGTCAGACACGACTGAGTGACTGAACTGAACTGAACTGAACTACTAGTTACGATGGCCTATTTCAGTTCACTTAAGTTCAGTCGCTCAGTCGTGTCTGACTTTTTGCAACCCCATGAACTTTAGCATGCCAGATCTCCCTGTCCATAACCAACTCCTGGAGACCACCCAAACCCATGTCCATTGAGTCGGTGATGCCATCCAACCATCTTATCCTCTGTCGTCCCCTTCTCCTCCTGCCCTCAATCTTTCCCACCATCAGGGTCTTTTCAAATGAGTCAGCTCTTCGCATCAGGTGGCCAAAGTTTTGGAGTTTCAGCTTCAACATCAGTCCTTCCAATGAACAGCCAGGACTGATCTCCTTTAGGATGACTGATTGGATCTCCTTGCAGTCCAAGGGACTCTCAAGAGTCTTCTCCAACACCACAGTTCAAAAGCATCAATTCTTCGGCGCTCAGCTTTCTTTATAGTCCAGCTCTCACATCCATACATGACCACTGGAAAAACTATAGCCTTGACCAGATGGACCTTTGTTGGCAAAGTAATGTCTCTGCTTTTGAATATGCTATCTAGGTTGGTCATAACTTTCCTTCCAAGGAGTAAGTGTCTTTTAATTTCATGGCTGCAGTCACCATCTGCAGTGATTTTGGAGCCCCCCCAAAATAAAGTCAGCCACTGTTTCCACTGTTTCCCCACCTACTTGCCATAAAGTCATGGGACCCAGTGCCATGATCTTCATTTTCTGAATGTTGAGCTTTAAGCCAACTTTTTCACTTTCCTCTTTCACTTTCATCAAGAGGCTCTTTAGTTCTTCTTCACTTTCTGCCATAAGGTTGGTGTCATCCGCATATCTGAGGTTATTGATATTTCTCCCGGCAATCTTGATTCCAGCTTGTGCTTCCTCCAGCCCAGCATTTCTCATGATGTACTCTGCATATAAGTTAAATAAGCAGGGTGACCATATATAGCCTTGACGTACTCCTTTTCCTATTTGGAAGCAGTCTGTTGTTCCATGTCCAGTTCTAAGTGTTGCTTCCTGATCTGCATGCAGATTTCTCAAGAGGCAGGTCAGGTGGTCTTGTATTCCCATCTTTGTCAGAATTTTCCACAGTTCACTGTGATCCACACAATCAAAGGCTTTGGCATAGTCAATAAAGCAGAAATAGATATTTTTCTGGAACTCTCTTGCTTTTTCAATGATCCAGCAGATGTTGGCAATTTGATCTCTGGTTCCTCTGCCTTTTCTAAAATCAGCTTGAACATCTGGAAGTTCACGGTTCACGTATTGTTGAAGCCTTGCTTGGAGAATTTTGAGCATTACTTTACTAGCGTGTGAGATGAGTGCAATTGTGCAGTAGTTTGAACATTCTTTGGCATTGCCTTTCTTTGGGGTTGGAATGAAAACTGACCTTTTCCAGTCCTGTGGCCACTGCTGAGTTTTCCAAATTTGCTGGCATATTGAGTACAGCACTTTCACAGCATTATCTTTCAGGATTTGAAATAGCTCAACTGGGATTCCATCACCTCCACTAGCTTTGTTCCTAGTGATCCTTCTAAGGCCCACTTGACTTCACATTCCAGGATGTCTGGCTCTAGGTCAGTGATCACACCATCATGATTATCTGGGTCATGAAGATCTTTTTTGTACAGTTCTTCTGTGTATTCTTGCCACCTCTTCTTAATATCTTCTGCTTCTCTTAGGTCCATACCATTTCTGTCCTTTATCGAGCCCATCTTTGCATGAAATGTCCCCTTAGTATCTCTAATTTTCTTAATGAGATCTCTAGTCTTTCCCATTCTATTGTTTTCCTCTATTTGCCTTGATCGCTGAGGAATGCTTTCTTACCTCTCCTTGCTATTCTTTGGAACTCTGAATTCAAATGGGTATATCTGTCCTTTTCTCTTTTGCTTTTTGCGTCTCTTCTTTTCACAGCTATTTGTAAGGCCTCCTCAGGACAGCCATTTTGCTTTTTTGCATTTCTTTTTCTTGGGGATGGTCTTGATCCCTGTCTCCTATACAATGCCACAAACCTCTGTCCATAGTTCATCAGGCACTTTATCTATCAGATCTAATCTGTTTACTATTAGTTATAATGGCCTATTTACTACTAGTTACTATCGCCTATTTACTCACAGGCACAGGCAAAGCTAGGGTCTTTTAGGGGAGGTTTTTGTGAGAAGTTTAACTGGACTCCACTAGAACTAACTGTTCAAGAAAAAACTAGGCAAAAGTTACTTGGTCTTGACTTTCTTCATGAATGAGGACTCTAAAGTGGGCCTCACAATCCAGGAAAGGTCACTGCAGGAATTCAGGCTTTTGGAAGTCAGCAAGAATATTCTCTTCAATCCATTAGCGTCACTTTTTCCCATGAGTATGTTATTAGACAAGATGTTTCTGGTTGCCAATGACAGAGAACCAACTCAAGATAGCATAAGCAAAAAGGGATTTCTTGGGTCACATCCAGAAAGTGGCCTAGCTTTGGATGTGGCTGGGTGCAGAGGCTCACGTGTGTCACCAAGACCTGCATTGCCCTCTCTGTCTCTCAGTTCTACTTTTCTCTCCACTGGCTCAGGTTCCGGCCTAGCTCTCCCTTCCTGATGGCAGACAGATAAGATGGTAGCCAGCAGCTCCAGGTGTACAACCTGTCTTCTTAATAAATGCTGTGGGAAAACTACATCTCTTTTCCAGCTCTGAAAACTAGAGTACTGGATTCATTACGATTGGCTAGGTTTGGCAAACATATCTGTTTCTGAACCAATAACTGTCAACAAGAAAACACGATATTTTGATTAGCTAATGCTGTTTCATGCATCCATCTTTGACCAAAGGGTATGGTCAGCTCCAACCAACGATATGCAGCAGGTGATGCTGGCAAGAAAGATGAAGGTGCTATTACAGGAGAAGGGTGAATGGTCTGCTGGGCTGGCGAAGACAATAGGTGTCCTCTAAAATCTTAAAAGATAATTTGCTAAGCATTGAATTATTCACTCACCAAATACAACAATACCAAGTAAATCATCTGAGTGAGGTTCAGGGAAAAGGCAGTAAAAGTAAGGATTATTGTAGCACAGGCGGTTGATAATGACTGAGCCAATAAGTTTTTCTCTCGTTTGGATGAAGACTAGGTGTCGGCATGGTATGGATGCAAATATATCAATGGGCATTTAAAATCCTTTCCTGAATATTTTTTTAAATTTTCTTATTCTTTTTTTTTAAATTTTATTTTATTTTTAAACTTTACATAATTGTATTAGTTTTGCCAAATATCAAAATGAATCCGCCACAGGTATACATGTGTTCCCCATCCTGAACCCTCCTCCCTCCTCCCTCCCCATACCATCCCTCTGGGTTGTCCAAGCATCCAGTATCGTGCATCGAACCTGGACTGGCAACTCGTTTCATACATAATATTTTACATGTTTCAATGCCATTCTCCCAAATCTTCCCACCCTCTCCCTCTCCCACAGAGTCCATAAGACTGTTCTATACATCAGTGTCTCTTTTGCTGTCTCGTACACAGGGTTATTAAGATATATGTTCCCAGCATATTTAATTCAGAAATCAGATTTCCCTCATCTTTTCCTATCAATGTTTCAGGTTTGTAATCACAATTCCCACGATTCAGAAATTCCAAAATGGAGGCAATGTCTTTCAGTAACTGAATAACAATATTACTATCCAAGGGCAACCTGAGAAATTACTCCGCCTCATACATTTTTTCATATTTAGCACACTACACATTTCCACATAAAAAGGAAACTCCTTGGAGACAATTTCTTTGTTCTCTATATTCAGGAACATGTTCAAAATATTGCTCTATTTTCTACACATTTTTCAAATATACATTACTGAAATAAAGTAATTCCTCTTCTCATTTTTATCTCAAGTGCAAATTTAAATTATCATTTTCCTTGTATACATGTTCATTTATCCAAGCAAAACTTTATTTTAGGGTCTAGTATATGGTAGGTTCTATGCCAGATGTTAGGAATAGGCAAAAACAAAGACAAATTAAAAAAAAAAAAAACATGTCTTTTAAGCCCTCAAACATAATGAGACTAGTTATAAAACTATGTGGTAAATGCAGTGATAGAGAAATGTTGAGAGTTTTATGGGAACACAGTGAAGGTACTCTTCATGGGGTCTGATAAAGCAAGCCCCTTTCAGTTGGGGAATGTAGTATGCATCTCATTTTTTAAATTTTTATTGTTTAGACTGCAAGATGTGGCATGTGGGATCTTAATTCTCCATCCAGGAATCACACATGCATCCCCTATATTGGGACACAGAGCTAATCACTGAATACCAGAGAAGTCCCTAATATGCATCTTTAAGAATGAATTTTGACACTACTATATGGGCTTCCTTGGTAGCTCAGATGGTAGAGAATCTGTCTGCAAAACAAGAGACCCAACTTCAGTCCCTGGGTGGGGAAGATCCCCTGGAGAAGGGAAATGGTTACCCACTCCAGTATTCTTGCCTGGAGTATTCCATGGACAGAGAAGCCTGGCAGGCTACATGTAGTCCATGGGGCTGCAAAGAGTCAGACATGACTGAGTGACTAACGCTTTCACTATATATAAAATAGAAAACTATTAAGGACCTACTGCATAGCACAGGTAACTCTACTCAGTGCTCCGTAATGGCCTATATGGGAAAAGAATCTTAAAAAAAGAGTGGAGATATATAGATAGGTAGATATAGCTGATTCACTTTGCTGCATACCTGAAACTAACACAACACTGCAAATCAACTACAGTCTAATTTTAAAAATTAAAATAAGATTTTAAAAAAAGAATGAATTCAGAAGGATTTCCACAGTGGTCCAATGGTTAGGACTTGGTGCTTTCACTGCCAGGGCCCAGGTTTGATCCTGGTTGGGAAACTAAGATCTTGCAAGCCACAAAGCACAGTCAAAAAAAAAAAAAAGAAAGAAAATCAGCCAAAAAAAAAGAATGAAGCATATAGCATATAGACAGAAGGGGGGGATGCAGCAGAGAGTACATTCTAGATATAGGCAAAGACAGAAAGGAATGATAGTGTATTCAAAGCAAAATTTTTTTAACATTTCAGCTTTATTGCAATGGAGTTGACATATAAAATTATAATAAAGTGTACATTGTGGTGATTTGATATATGTATACATTGTGAAAGGATTCCCCCATCTCATTAATTAACAAATCCTTCACCTCACATATTTATCTCTTTTTTTTTTTTTGTAAGAATGTTTTAAGTTCTACTGTCTTCAGTTCAGTTCAGTCGCTCAGTCATGTCCGACTCTTTGCAACCCCATGAATTGCAGCACGCCAGGCCTCCCTGTCCATCACCAACACCTGGAGTTCACTCAGACTCACGTCCATCGAGTCAGTGATGCCATCCAGCCATCTCATCCTCTGTCATCCCCTTCTCCTCCTGCCCCCAATCCCTCCCAGCATCAGAGTCTTTTCCAATGAGTCAACTCTTCGCATGAGGTGGCCAAAGTACTGGAGTTTCAGCTTTAGCATCATTCCTTCCAAAGAAATCCCAGGGCTGATCTCCTTCAGAATGGACTGGTTGGATCTCCTTGCAGTCCAAGGGACTCTCAAGAGTCTTCTCCAACACCACAGTTCAAAAGCATCAACTCTTCAGCGCTCAGCCTTCTTCACAGTCCAACTCTCACATCCATACATGACCACAGGAAAAACCATAGCCTTGACTAGACGAACTTTTGTTGGCAAAGTAATGTCTCTGCTTTTGAATATGCTATCTAGGTTGGTCATAACTTTCCTTCCAAGGAGTAAGCGTCTTTTAATTTCATGGCTGCCGTCCCCATCTGCAGTGATTTTGGAGCCCAGAAAAATAAAGTCTGACACTGTTTCCACTGTTTCCCCATCTATTTCCCATGAAGTAATGGGACCGGATGCCATGATCTTCATTTTCTGAACGTTGAGCTTTAAGCCAACTTTTTCACTTTCCACTTTCACTTTCATCAAGAGGTTTTTTAGTTCCTCTTCACTTTCTGCCATAAGGGTGGTGTCATCTGCATATCTGAGGTTATTGATATTTCTCCCGGCAATCTTGATTCCACCTTGTGCTTCTTCCAGTCCAGCATTTCTCATGATGTACTCTGCATATAAATTAAATAAGCAGGGGGACAATATACAGCCTTGATGTACTCCTTTTCCTATTTGGAATCAGTCTGTTGTTCCATGTCCAGTTCTAACTGTTGCTTCCTGACCTGCCTACAAATTTCTCAAGAGGCAGATCAGGTGGTCTTGTATTCCCATCTCTTTCAGAATTTTCCACAGTTTATTGTGATCCACATAGTCAAAGGCTTTGGCATAGTCAATAAAGCAGAAATAGATGTTTTTCTGGAACTCTCTTGCTTTGTCCATGATCCAGCGGATGTTGGCAATTTGACCTCTGGTTCCTCTGCCTTTTCTAAAACCAGCTTGAACATCAGGAAGTTCACAGTTCACGTATTGCTGAAGCCTGGCTTGGAGAATTTTGAGCATTACTTTGCTAGCATGTGAGATGAGTGCAATTGTGCGGTAGTTTGAGCATTCCTTGGCATTGCCTTTCTTTGGGATTGGAATGAAAACTGACCTTTTCCAGTCCTGTGGCCACTGCTGAGTTTTCCAAATTTGCTGGCATATTGAGTACAGCACTTTCACAGCATCATCTTTCAGGATTTGGAATAGCTCAACTGGAATTCCATCACCTCCACTAGCTTTGTTCGGAGTGATGCTTTCTAAGGCCCACTTGACTTCACGTTCCAGGATGTCTGGCTCTAGGTCAGTGATCACACCATTGTGATTATCTGGGTCATGAAGATCTTTTTTGTACAGTTCTTCTGTGTATTCTTGCCATCTCTTCTTAGTATCTTCTGCTTCTGTTAGGTCCATACCATTTCTGTCCTTTATCGAGCCCATCTTTGCATGAAATGTTCCCTTGGTATCTCTAATTTTCTTGAAGAGATCTCTAGTCTTTCCCATTCTGTTGTTTTCCTCTATTTCTTTGCATTGTTTGCTGAAGAAGGCTTTCTTATCTCTTCTTGCTATTCTTTGGAACTCTGCATTCAGATGCTTATATCTTTCCTTTTCTCCTTTGCTTTTCACTTCTCTTCTTTTCACATCTATTTGTAAGGCCTCCCCAGCAGCCATTTTGCTTTTTTGCATTACTTTTCCATGGGGATGGTCTTGATCCCTGTCTCCTATACAATGTCAAGAACTTCATTTCATAGTTCATCATGCACTCTATCTATCAGATCTAGGCCCTTAAATCTATTTCTCACTTCCACTGTATAATCATAAGGGATTTGATTTAGGTCATACCTGAATGGTCTAGTGGTTTTCCCTACTTTCTTCAATTTAAGTCTGAATTTGGCAATAAGGAGTTCATGATCTGAGCCACAGTCAGCTCCTGCTCTTGTTTTTGCTGACTGTATAGAGCTTCTCCATCTTTGGCTGCAAAGAATATAATCAATCTAATTTCAGTGTTGACCATCTGGTGATGTCCATGTATAGAGTCTTCTCTTGTGTTGTTGGAAGAGGGTGTTTGCTATGACCAGTGCATTTTCTTGGCAAAACTCTATTAGTCTTTGCCCTGCTTCATTCTGTATTCCGAGGCCAAATTTGCCTGTTACTCCAGGTGTTTCTTGACTTCCTACTTTTGCATTCCAGTCCCCTATAATGAAAAGGACATCTTTTTTGGGTGTTAGTTCTAAAAGGTCTTGGAGGTCTTCATAGAACCATTCAACTTCAGCTTCTTCAGCGTTACTGGTTGGGGCATAGACTTGGATTACTGTGATATTGAATGGTTTGCCTTGGCAAATTGCAATTACACGACACAGTGCTATCAACTATATTCACCATGTTTTAATTAGATTCTCAGACCTTATTCATCTTACAGCTGAAACTTTGTACCTTTTTACCTATTTTATCCCTATTTCCCCCAACCTCCTAGCCCCTGGCAGTGATTTTTCTACTCTGTGTCTCTATTGTTGTTGTTGTTTAGTCTTAAGTTGTGTCTGACTCTTTGTGACCCCATGGACTGTAGCCCACCAGGCTTCTCTGTCCATGGGATTTTCCAGGCAAGAATACTGGAGTGGGTTCTCATTTCCTTCTCCAGAGTATCTTCCCAACCCAGGGATCAAATCTGAGTCTTCTGCATTGGCAGAGATTCTTTACTTCTGAGCCACAAGTGAAACATGTTTCTATTAGAATAACAATTTGATATGCAAAGCAGAAGAGCCAAGAAATGAATCTGGAGGGAGAGGTAAGGAAGGATCACAGAGGGTTTTAGAGTCTGAATAAAGAGTTTCAGCCCTTTTCCAAAGCTATTAAATGACATGGTCACATTCGTGTTTTAAACAAGTTGTCCTTGCAACTGGCTGAAAGATGGATGCCTAGGGATAAGACTAGAGCCAGAGAGACCAGTGAGCAGGCCATTGGTGTAGTTTAGACAGGAAAGCATAAGGGCCAAAGTAGCACAGTGCTTCACGGTATGTTGACAGTGGAGATGGCAAAAGGGACAGATTTGAGAGAGGAGTTTAAAATGATGGAGTGACTGGTAATGAACTAAGGATGATAGAGAGTAGTGAGAAAGAGCTGCTGAAAGGGAAAAATATGAGCCAGCTTCCTTTCACATGGGTTGCATTTAAGGCATCTGTGGGCAATTCACATGGAGATGTCCAAGAGGCCGGGAGCACAGAGACAAAACTAAGCAGAGGGATGCTTTTAACTGTTATCACTACATGGGTGTGTTAGAACCGAAAGAGTGGGGGAGAGCACCCAGGAACCGTGTCAAGTGAGTAGGACAGAATACAAAGGGTAGAACACTGTCACTTAAAGGGTGATCAGAATAAAGGGGTCCTTGAAAGAGAGTAGGAATCCTCACTACAGATACAGGAGAAGATCCCCGAGAACGCCCTGTCCTAGAGACCAAGGGTGGAAGTTTCAACATGAAGCCTGAAAAACACCATAGGAGTTTGCATTTTAAAGCGACTGGAGACTTAAGTGAGAGTGTGAGGCAGAAGCTAAATTACATCAGGTTGAGGGGTGATTGGGAGGCAAGGAGATCAAGATTGCCAATGTAACCCATTTTCCCAATAATTTTATAATAGAAAAACTCAAACATATACAGAAGTAGAAAACAAACTATAATAAATCTCAGGTAGCCATCACCCACCTTCAGTTATCAAGTCATGGCCAAGCTGGTTTCATACATCTTCCCACTCATCTTTACCCACTGTGAAGCAAATATAACCACAATACCACTTTCATGCCTTAAAAACAAAAGACCCAAAACTCAAAATAATTCCTTAACTCGTTAACCATACACGAACTCTTTTTTTGAGAAGTCTGGATTGTGGAGAGGAGATACACTAGAGAGTATCCAATAAGATGTAAGGTCAAGGACAGTGTCATATTTTTAAACTGTTTCATAAGATTTTAGGATGGGAACACCTTAAGCATGTTTAGAGGAAAGGGGGAATCTGCCCTCCCTATGCTACCAGCCATCCTTGGAATTACTTTCACTGTGTCTACGGAGTTGCACTTTGCTGTTACGCCCTGGTCCTGTCTGGACAGATCCAGTAATACTGCCTACGGTGCTCACTGGAGTACTGCCCGGTGTGTGTCCACTGTATGATTCAGCATCCCTTTCATCAGAGGACCCATGGAGAAGATTTATCTCAGCCGTCCATGGGGAGAAAAAAAAAAGCTTTGCCTCTTAAGGGTAACTCTTACACTATTTCTCTTACAGACTATGATCTTATCATTGGTGATGGTCTTTTCATTTTGGCTACTGAAAACCAAATCCACAGTCTACCTTTAGTCCGTCTGTGACACTTTTTGGCATGGATCTCTAGGCAGCCTGTTGGTCTCATCTTGTTAGTGTTCCTTATTCTTTGTTGTGGTTCAGTCACTAAGTCGTGTTTGACTCTTCTGTGATTCCATGGACTGCAGTCCTCCAGGCTCCTCTGTCCATGGGGTTTGCCTGGCAAGAATACTGGAGTGGGTTGCCATTTCCTTTCCCAGAGGATCTTCCCAACCAAGGGATTAAACTGCATCTTCTGCATTGGCAGGTAGACTTTTTACTACTGAGTAACCTGGGAAGACTTTTCCTTATTCTAACCCTGTCTTTAGACATTATTGCATTGTTATTATCTTTAGAAGCCACCTTAAAGCCTTTATAAGATGAAGTAAGATATAATAAAGAAACAAATCAATGTCTCTTCTAGCTCTGAAAAAGGACTGAAAAAGGACAGGTAGAGTGAAGGGAGAGGGGAGGGAAGACATGGGAGCCAGGGGAATTGACAGAGAAGGGCCAAGAGAAAACCTGGGGGGCAACAGGGGCTGGGGCTGCTCACAAGAAGGGAGGCCTCAGAGCCTGAGTTGGAGGGAAGGGCTGAGAATGGATGTTGCAAAGGGCAAGGGGAAGTGGTACCTGTGCAGCCAGTGAAGCAGGAATGTGTTCCCACCACATCCAACCATCATCATGTCTTTTTTTAATGTTTATTTTTATTTATTTATTTGGTCACCCCAGTCTTGGTTGTGGCATGGGAACTCTTAGCTGTGGCATTTGGGATCTAGTTACCTAACCAGGGATCAAACTAGGCCCCCTGCATTGGTATGGCAGAGTCTTAGCCTTGGGACCACCAGGGAAGTCCCTTATCATAACTTAATTCAAAGAAAGATGTAACTGACAAAGCTCTTCCTTCTTTGCTGAATCTGATTTGAACATTTTAAAAGATGTGTTAAAGGCTTCTGTTTTAAAACAGCATTTTAAAATTTCTAACACCAAAGCAATGCTGAAGTTCCATCTCCCAATCCTTGTGCATAGCATCCAGAATAGAAATGCTTTCATAGATATATTTGTCTTGAGCTTTTAATAAACCATATTATTTATTGCACAGCCTCTAATCTCCACTTTGTAAACCATTCTATGAAATAACTGAACAATGAAAAAGAATCTTTCCTATTTGAACTCCATTCCCATTACCATATCTAAGATGATTTCAACTGAAGCTCTTTGCTTTTTGTCATAATATAGAATGCTTTCTGATCTGCTATTTCGATTGAGGCATCGTTTCATTAACTTAACCATGGAAACACTAGTAACCAAGATTAATAAAGCACCCACAAGCAGCCAAAAGAAGAGTTTTCCATAAGATGCACATCAAGAAAACATACCCAAACCCTTAAATGAAAACATTATTAGATCTTCTTCAGGCAGTAGCAGACACTTAATGCTTGATAAACCTCACCTAACCAAATCAAAAAAGCTCCATCTAGTCAAGGCTATAGTTTTTCCAGTAGTCATGTTTGGATGTGAGAGTTGGACTATAAAGAAAGCTGAGCACCAAAGAATTGATGCTTTTGAACTGTGGTTGGAGAAGACTATTGAGAGTCTCTTGGACTGCCAGGAGATCCAACCAGTCCATCCTAAAGGAGATCAGTCCTGGGTGTTAATTGGAAGGACTGATGTAGAAGCTGAAACTCCAATACTTTGGCCACCTGATGCGAAGAGCTGACTCATTTGAAAAGACCCTGATGCTGGGAAAGATTGAGGGCGGGAGGAGAAGGGGACAACAGAGGATGAGATGATTGGATGGCATCACTGAGTCAATGGACATGAGTTCAGGTAAACTCCAGGAGTTGGTGACGGACAGGGAGGCCTGGTATGCTGCGGTTCATGGGGTCACAAAGAGTTGGACATAGTTGAGTGACTGAAATGAACCAAATGAAACCTAGAATATTCAAACTCAAGTCAACTTTGCTGAAAATAAATTTCTCTTTTAAGCAAATGAAAAATAAGATTCAGGCCCAGGCCACCACAGCTAGCTTGAGGAAGAATGCTTGTCTGCACATTTTACCATCACGAGTTCACTCCAAAATTCTTATTATTTTTTAGATACTTGGATTTATCTGTTAGCACATACTTTTAAGGCTCTGAGGAATGGAATACATGGAAATTAAAGACCTGAAGTCTCATAACTCCCTTTAATCCTGTGTTGGAAATCAAAGCAGCCAAGAGTAAAGCAGCAAAGACCCCTTAAAAGCACTGGAAAAAACCCTAACAAAATAATCATCCATAACAGCTAAAGGACCTGAAATTCTGGAGAAGAGAGGTTGCGCTGCTTAAGAAGTGAATCACTCAAGTGTGTTGTGAGGGGCGTCCACGTGGGGCTGTGCTCACAGTGTGCTGCTAACCTAAGAGCAGCTCTCAGCCTGGCAACCTTAAACCTGCTGACTGAAGTCCTTGTCAAAAATCACTGCTGTATTGGGCTTTCTGCCATGATTCAAATATGTCAAAACTTCCTCACATTGGTAGTGTTCTCAAGGAATAGGTCTGTGAAGTCAATTAAGTATCCATTTAACAAAGAGGTTGTTGTTCAGTCTCTAAGTCATGTCCAACTCTTTGCGACCCTATGGATTGCAGCACGCCAGGCTTCCCTGTCCTTCACTATCTCCCGGAGCTTGCTCAGCCTCATGTCCACTGAGTCGGTGATGCCATCCAACCATCTCATTCTCTGTCATCCCCTCAATTATCCTGCCCTCAGTCTTTCCCAGCATCAGGGTCTTTTCCAATGAGTCGTCTCTTCGCATCAGGTGGCCAAAGTATTGGAACTTCAGCTTCAGCATCAGTCTTTCTAATGAATAGTCTGAGGTGATTTCCTCTAGAATTGACTGGTTTGATATCCTTGGTGTCCAAGGGTCTCTCAAGAGTCTTCTCCAGCACCACAGTTCGAAAGCATCAGTTCTTTGGCACTCAGCCTTCTTTATGGTCCAAATCTCACATCCAGTAGACAACTACTGGAAAAACCACAGCCTTGACTATATGGACCTTTGTCAGCAAAGTGATGTCTCTGCTTTTTAATACATTGTCTAACTCCAGTCTGTTATGTCCCCTGCATTGGCAGGTGGGTTCTTTACCCCTAGCATCACCTGGGAAGCCCTAAGGAAGAGGGCTTCTTTCCACCTGGGAAGAGGAGAGGTATTCAAATTTCCATTAGAGTTCCTTCTGGGTAGGAACTGAGGACTTTAAGATTTATTCAGTTCTGTCAAATTACAACCATTTACCCAGAATTCATTCCAAAAGTTCTAAAAATGTTAGAAATAATACCATTACTTTTTTGCAATTATACATATATGTATTTAATGTGCACAAAGCATTTAGGATACTACAGTACATTTGGAAGTATTCTCAGTAATATTAGTTCAAATTTTCAAAATATGTATTCAGGCAAGCAGACTGTGTCAAAATGTGGTTAAATATACTTCTAGATGATGTTTTATTCAGTAATCCCTTCTTAGCCAACTATATTCAAATATTTTAACTTAACAAGAAAATACATAGTCTGATATATATATATATAATATATATATACACATATATACTATTACATGCGTGTGCCATAAACAACCAAAAGTATCTCAAAATCTGAATTACTAACTTCAACAAAAATGTATTCTTGGAACATTGATTTTCACTTACTGTACAAAAAAAGAAGGAGAGATGGAAATTCCCAAGGACGTGAATGTGCATTAAGTTTGTAACTGTAGAACTTGCTCAGGGATTTTTTTCATATACCGACACAGGGTCACCGCTGATGCTTAGTTTTCACTGTCTAAGTGGTATGAGAGGTACAGACAGCTCCATGTCCTTTTCTAACAAAACTCACATCGGATACAACAGTATTGAAAAGTGAGGACTGTAACTTTGGGCCACAATTTCTTTTTGCGACAGCCAGTGTAGACTGGGTCAGGAGAACCAAAGTGATAACATGAGGCTGGATATGCCTGTTATTTAACCAGAATTGCCATAATCCTTGGTCCAAACTAGCAGAGAGGCAACAGAAAGGCCTCCGGAGGATGGCCAGCTCTCTGGGCTCAGCAACCTCCCATGATGCTTCACTGCTTAAATCTCTCTCTCATCAGGGAAGGAGCAGGCAGGCAGGTTGCTTGGTGACTACAACCTCTGTCAGCCTGCCTCTGTCAACTTAGCATGAGGGTTTTTACTCATTTGATAAATCCCTGGTTAGCTTTGACAGTGATTCTGCAGTGCAGAAGGTTAAAAAGAACAGTGTGCACCTCTAATGGGTTTGAAGAGTACATTTGCTTTGCCTATGAATAAACACTCCTGCACTCGTGTCTCTACCCTGATAGATTTTCAGGCAAATTCGGCTCCCTCCAAGGCAGCTGCTTGACTTTGAGGACACTCACAATTTGAAAACAATAAATCTGACATGAGACATAGAGCCCATTGTATTAAATATCATTTTCCTAAATTTCTCATTTCAGCTCTGTTCAAATGACCTCTTACTATTTTGATTTAAATTGTCAAAATACCACTTCAAAAGTGGCCACAAAGAAAGAAAGAGAAACATCATCTTGTTTTATTGTTTGAAGTTCTATATTTACCTGATCACACTAAAGAGAAGGGGTTTGTTTTGCAAAAGGCTTGCTTTGAAAAACTACATTAAATCTTTCAAGTCATTGGGGTGGTTTTGGTCTTTCCATGTTAGACACACCCCAAGAAGTCTGGATGTCAGCTGCCATCTTCTGCAATCCTGTGCCCAGCCTTTTATTTTTTGTAGCAACAGGAAGTGACAAGTGTTCTCCTGTACCCCTGAGCAACCCAAGAACCTTTTCAAGAGGCCTTAATTATATCAGAGCCCTCAGATATTAGTTATTGGCCAGGGAAACTGTGGAGTTGGTGGTTTTGTAGGTATCCAAAAGATATTCTTTAAACCTTTATCACTTTATTTTTAATTTAATTTAATTTTTTTTTTTTTTTTTTTTTTTGGCTGCACAAGGTCTTCGTTGACACGCAGGCTTTCTCTAGTTGCAGCAAGTGGAGGCTACTCTTCATTGCAGTGTGCAAGCTTCTCATTGCGGTGGCTTCTCTTGTTGTGGAGCACAGGCTCTAGAGCGTGGGCTTCAGTACTTGTGGAGCACTTTAGTAGTTGTGGGCTTTAGTTGTTCTGCAGCATGTGGATCTTCCTGGAGCAGAGATTGAACCCATCTCCCCTGCTTTGGCAGGCAGATTCTTAACCATTGGACCACCAGGGAAGTCCTCAATAGGTATTTTCAAAACTGTTTCTTTTTAGCCCTTGAGATTAAATTAAGAATACATCCCAATTCTGACATGTAGATGTGACTTGTAGAAATAACACGTGCTCTCCCTCCTTCCAGAACCAACTAGCCTGCTGAGCTTAATACAACCTCTTCTCTCTCCCCCATGTATACTCCTCCTCCCTTTCATAAATAGCCCAATACTTGCCACAACCTGTCTCATTCTCTCTTTTTCTACACTGATAATTTATATTGTGCCATAAATGGTTTGTTTTTGTTTTTTTTTTTTGTTTTTTTTTGCGGGATTTGACAATGTCTGCAAATGGCACCCAAAACAATATTGGGAGGCAAGTGAGGGCAGTCCTGCCATCTGATTGGTTTTATCAACTTTCTCTCAAAAAACCCAGTTCCCCCTATCCTTTCATTTGCCCTGCATCTACTCAACATCCTCATCTCATCATTAAATGACTACAGTAGTCATCCCTTCCAACATGTTAATTGTTAGGTGGCAGCTTGGAGGTGTAGTAACATTTTAAAGGACGCTCTTAAAGGAGAGAAGGGAGTGACCTTCAGACAGACTCTATTATTTCTTCCAACCATATGTAGTCAGTGGTGCTTTAGAAATCATCTCTGAAAGTTTGCCAGTCATTGACAGAGTCCTTTTTATATCATCTACTCTTCAAAGCTTTTCCACATATATTATTCCTTTTGAACTTCCAAACACCCTTGTAAAACAAGTTGAGTATTGTTGTCACGCTTAGTTTCTCATACATCATGCTTAGTTTCTCAAGTATGATGCTAAGCCACAGGGAGGTTAACTGACTCTCCAAAGTTCACACAGCTAATTAGCATTAGCCTGGGCAGCAGTCATCCTGGTTCTGCAAGCTCCTGAAATAAATTATCCGCCTTACCACAGAGGTAATTCTCAAATTCCATCCTCTGGACACTAATGGCTGCATGGCACTTTTCATGAATGTCCTCCGGTCTCTAATTACCTGCCTATCTCAGTCCGAGTGAATTCCAGAACATAAGACTTAGATTTTCAGCTGACCTTCTCTAATATATAGCAATATAATAAGGGTGCTTACATTCTATGACATAATGTTTCTGCTATAATGGTTCTGGGGCATTTTAAGTGGTGTTATATTTGGGCCTCAGGACTGTACTTATCCTGTACTAAAGGTACATTTTGGAGAAGGCAATGGCACCCCACTCCAGTACTCTTGCCTGGAAAATCCTATGGACAGAGGAGCCTGGTGGGCTGCAGTCCATGGGGTCACGAAGAGTCCGACACGACTGCATGACTTCACTTTCACTTTTCACTTTCATGCATTGGAGAAGGAAATGGCAACCCACTCCAGTGTTTTTGCCTGGAGAATCCCAGGGATGGGGGAGCCTGGTGGGCTGGCGTCTATGGGGTCGCACAGAGTCGGACACGACTGAAGCGACTTAGCAGCAGCAGCAGCAAAGGTACATTTAAAAAATCAAATAAGGAGGAGAATAAAGTCTAAAAGGACTTAAAACGTGCTTGGGAATAAAGAATCTTTAATATATTCTATTTTGCATTTGTTTTTATGTCATTGGCTGCCCTGGGTTTTAGTTACAGCATGCAGACTCTTAGTTGTGGGATCTAGTTCCCTGACCAGGGATTGAAGCCAGGCCCCCTGTGCTGGAAGCACAGAGTTTGCCACAGGCAAGTCCCTATTCTGCATATTTTAATCATTAAACCATTTTGTTCTCAAACCACAGTTTCTGTTGTCATATTGGGAACCATGACTGTCAGAGAAAGGAGATGGGCCTTGGGGGTTGGCAATGAAATCTTCCATCACAAAAACATTTGGAAGAAAGGTCATTAAGCCCATTGTGCAGGGGAGTTTCACTTTGGCTCTTTGATAACATGGAGAGCAGGAGGGCTTCCTTCGTCACTCCAGCATGCAGTTCGTAAAACTGCCCCCAGATCACAGACCACCAAGTGTTCTTCCAAAGACCCACTAAGAGGTCTTTCTGACTAATGGTATGGGAAATTCCCACCTCAGGTTTCTTATCCAAAGCATTTTTGGGTGAGAACACTCAACAGTGCTGCTCTCCATGTAGCTTTTCCCACTGGGACATGACCACCAAATGACACGACTCTAGATAGGCCCTCCACTCGCAGAGACGACCCACAGCTGCCCACTGCCCCTGGGGTAAAGTCCTAATCTTTCTACTTGGTATATATGACTCTTTATAATACAGTCCAGGGCTACCAGTTTTATGCCTGACACTATTCTGTGTTTGACACAAATCCAAGTATTTCCTATTCACAAACACCTAAAGTTCCCTGCTGTCGCATTTGCTCAAGTCACTTTTTCCACCTGGAATATTCTTTCCTTTCTCTGTTTATCTGATTCCAGTGCAGTGTCAAAGACCAACTCAACAACTTACTCTAGGAACTTCCTTGGCAGTACAGTGGTTTAAAATCTGCCTTGCAATGCAGGGGATGCAGGTTCGATCCCTGGTCAGGGAACTAAAATCCCACATACACTGGGGAAACTAAGCCTGTGTGCCACTACTGAGCCTGTGTACCGCAGCAAAGAAGCCAAGTGATGCAACTAAGACCCAACACAACCAAATAAATATTTTTTTAATGTGATTTGTCCCCAATTTAGCTATTTATAAACATGTCTTCTTCCTCCTTTTAGATTATGTTATATAGAGTTTAAGGCAACAAATGTGTTTGTGGTAGATGCTCAATGCATTCAGTTAGGGATGTGGATAAATCTCATGTGTCCATACCACAGTCTCAGAGGCAGGAAGGTGCAATAGGACCTCATGGGTAATCCTGCCCAATGTCAGCGGGATAATCAGTAGAACAGCAGCAAGAACACTGACCTGTCTGGCATTTACTCTTTGCAACTGATTTGGTTTTCTCCAGTGTATGACCCAAGGCCTTAATTCTTTACCTCAGTTGAGTATATACATCCACTACATCAGTGCATAGTTAGAAAGGTTTTTCTATAAGGTTCATGAAGTTTTGAAGTAATAATCATACTAACATTTTTTCCTAGAAGATTTTGTCATTCTTACAAGGTTGTGTGGCTTGGAAATAGTTAAGGGGAAAAAAAGAAGTAGTTAAAGAAGATAGGCTTCCCTGGTGGCTCAGATGGTAAAGAATCTGCCAGCAATGCAGGAGGCCTGAGTTCAATCCTTTGCTCAGGAAGGTCCCCTGGAGAAGGGAATGGAAACCCACTCCAGAATTCTTGCCTGGGAAATCCCACGGACAGTGGAGCCTGGGGGGCTACAGTCCATGGGGTGGTAAACAGTCAGCTATGACTGTGTGACTAACATTTTCACTTTAAGGAAAACAAATCCCAAATAAAAAAGTCAAGCTCCCACATGGAGGACAGAGGCCTGTCTTATAAAGAGGCGTTGTCAGGCACACCTCGGTTCCCAGGGCATGTCCAGCATGGCAATCTTAGGGATCCACTGCTCCCATGTCCTCTGTAACTAAATGGGTTCCTGGGGTATGACTGGAGATCTGACCTAATGAAATGCACCAAGTAGTGTCACCAAGGCTGCTGAAGCATGAACCTGGCATTTCTCAAGTCAATGTAACAGAATCTGAGCTGTGCAGGCTGGAGGCTGGGCCAGAAGGCTATCTGGTAGCCAAGGGCACTGCCACGGCTTTAGAATAACAGTACAAGGTGGTAATCGGATGCCATCCCACCACATTTAGCCAGTTAATCATCTCAATCGTCCATCTTTTATTCATTAACACGGAGGAAAGACGTTGTCTTTGGCCACTCGCTTTGCCCTTTCAGGTTACACCAATATTATGCTGTTCCAATTTTTTCCTCTATGTCTCATAAAATGCACCCAGTTTTAGCATCTTGTCACTGCAGACGTCAGTGCAACACTGGAATGGGATGGCCAGGTCACTGTTGCTCCTAGCGTCAGCAGGAGCATCTGTATAAGGGCAAGTCTTTAAGCAGTTCTTCTTGGAGCTTCCTTAAGACTGCACATTCACAGAGATGTGAGACAAATAACCAGATGATCCAAGGCAGGAGCCTACCTTACTAAACAGTATCCCTTACTGTTATCTCAATCATCCATTTATTTCAGCCTTGAAGGAGAAGGTTAAAAATGGTAGGATTATTTGTGCATACATGTGTGTGTGATCAGTCGTTTACGTGCTCAGTCATGTCTGACACTTTGCAAGCCCATGGACTGTAGCCCTCCAGCCTCCTCTATCCATGGAATTCTCCAGGCCAGAATACTGGAGTGGGATGCCATTTCTTCTTCCAGGGGATCTTACAGACCCTGGGATTTGAACCTGCATCTCTTGTGCCTCCTGCATTCTGCATTGGCAGGCTGATTCTTGATCACTAGCGCCTCCAGGGAAGCCCAGGATTATTTATTTTATGTCTCAAGGTTAAAATTCAACAGAGTATTCTTCAAAATGCCTTATGATCCAGTAATCCCACTGCTGGGCATACACACTGAGGAAACCAGAAGGGAAAGAGACACGTGTACCCCAATGTTCATCGCAGCACTGTTATAATAGCCAGGACATGGAAGCAACCTAGATGCTCATCAGCAGATGAATGGATAAGAAAGCTGTGGTACATATACACAATGGAGTATTACTCAGCCATTAAAAAGAATACATTTGAATCAGTTCTAATGAGGTGGATGAAACTGGAGCCTATTATACAGAGTGAAGTAAGCCAGAAAGAAAAACACCAATACAGTATACTAACGCATATATATGGAATTTAGAAAGATGGTAACAATAACCCTGTGTACGAGACAGCAAAAGAGACACTGATGTATAGAACAGTCTTACAGACTCTGTGGGACAGGGAGAGGGTGGGAAGATTTGGGAGAATGGTATTGAAACATGTATAATATCATGTATGAAACGAGTTGCCAGTCCAGGTTCGATGCACGGTACTGGATACTTGGGGCTGGTGCACTGGGACGACCCAGAGGGAGGATATGGGGAGGGAGGAGGGAGGAGGGTTCAGGATGGGGAACACATGTATACCTGTGGCGGATTCATTTCGATATTTGGCAAAACTAATACAATATTGTAAAGTTTAAAAATAAAATAAAATTAAAAAGTAAAAATAAAAACAACCAAATCAATCAGACTTAATCACCAGTGGAGCCCAACCACGTTGCAAGTCCATACCACCTCCAGGGATGTACTCCTTCCACAAATACAGAAACACAAAGAATGGGCAAGGAATGATATCAAAGACCTCTGTACAAAGAATATATTGTACATATTATTTTATCCCTGGGCTCTACCTCAACATTTGACACCTACGTAGCAGACTTCATATAAAAGGGATTAAGAACAAAGGCTTTGGCGCTTACAGTATTTACAATTTTTTTAAGGGGACACATGTTTGAGAAAGAGGACCATTTTAACAATTATTTGTTGCTGTCATGTTGCAAATGTCTTTTTCCTTAAGTTTATTTCAAATTCCATAGTTGAAGTTTTTGATGGAAAACAAGACGCAAGGGGTTCTGTTTGTGGAAATAGAAAGGAGTGCACGTGAGGGGCAGAGTGTGTTTTCTTTGGCAGTTCCTGTGCTACCATTTTGTCTTTGTTTTTAGTGCTGGAGGGCAGCACGTTGGCAAGTAAGGCTCTAGTTAGCTTCATACTGTATTTACAGCCAGTCCAGTTCAGTTCAGTTCAGTCACTCAGTCGTGTCCGACTCTCTGCGACCCCATGAATTGCAGCACACCAGGCCTCCCTGTCCATCACCAACTCCTGGAGTTCACCCAAACTCACGTCCTTCGAGTCAGTGATGCCATCCAGCCATCAACTATGGGTTAAAATGTCTGTGATGCATACAGAATTAGCACTCAACTTCTGTTAAGAATGAAAGCTTAATGTCTAATTTCAAACATTCCCTGAATATACTTCCTCTGTCTAATCATACATTAACTGCCAGCAACTTTTATAAAGTATACACAAATGGATTATTAGGAGAAAAAACAAAGGTTTTGGAATCAGATATTCTGGGTTCAGCCCTCACTAACTGTATATAGCCTTAATGAATCTCTAGGGCCTCAGTTTCCTTACCTGCAGAACGTGAATAATAACGGCACAAGCATACTGTGATAATTGCTTGAATTAGTACATGGGATGGAGAAGGTGATGGCACCCCACTCCAGTACTCTTGCCTGGAAAATCCCATGGATGGAGGAGCCTGGTAGGCTGCAGTCCATGGGGTCGCTAAGAGTTGGACACGACTGAGCGACTTCCCTTTCACTTTTCACTTTCATGCATTGGAGAAGGAAATGGCAACCCACTCCAGTGTTCTTGCCTGGAGAATCCCAGGGGTGGGGGAGCCTGGTGGGCTGCCGTCTCTGGGGTCACACAGAGTCGGACACAACTGAAGTGACTTAGCAGCAGTACATGGGAGGTGCATGGTCAGTAAATGTTAGCTGTTGTTTGGATTGTCTTGAATTTAGCTAGGATCCATTGTTTTGGGGGTTTATATATACCCTGGGAAAACATGGCTTTCGTTCACCTGTAACAAAAGAGAAAGAACACATATTATATCTATTTTTTTAAATGTCCAAGTCTCTAGATCCGTGATTCTCCAAGTCTGGGCAGGGACCTCTGGAAAATCCCCAAGAATCAAGACCCCGAAATCCAAGGCCTTAAGGTCAAAACTATTTTCATAATAACAGTAAACTGTTATGTGCCCTTTTCACTCTTGTTTTTTTGTGAGTATACAATGGAATTTCCCAGAGGCTACATGCTATGCGATGATGTCATCACTGAGTTCATGAAATGTGCGCTTGGACATTCTTGTGCTTTTTTATAGTCCTCAGTCATCGTTTCCAACACTGAAAATAGCAGTAGCCATAACCACATAAACCAATCTCCAGGGTACTCAGTAACTTTTAAAAATGTAGAAGACCCAAAAGTTTGAGAACCTCTGCTAGATTATCTCACCTTAAAGTACCCACTCCCTCCTCCATTTCAAAATCTATAATGTGAAAATATCACACTTGGTCCTTAATTTTGAGACTCTGCTTGGCCTTTGACTCCCAAGGTCAACCCCCTGAAGCTGCCCTGCCTGCATTTTGTCCTCATGTGTTTCAGGTTGTCTGGGTCCGATCTGCCGGGTGACGAGTGGCTGTGGGATTTTGAGAAGCACGGTCATCGCCATTCGGTGATTAGAAGAGTCAAGAGGTTCCTGAGCGCTCACGAACATGCCTCAAGCCCCAGGAGGAGAAGCTACGGGAGGCAGGCCAGCGACAGCTCCATGTTCTTCCCCCCGAGCGACCTCAGCCCAACCAGGGATCTGCTGGATGTGCCTCCAAGAAGCCCTCACCGTGCCTCGGCCGCTCGGAAGCACCCCCAGTCTCCAAAGGGGAGCCCCAAGCTGCGCTCCAGCCTGGGAGAGCTGTCCACCATCCGAGAGACCAGCCTGAGTCCACAGTCCAGTGTGAGGGGCTCCCCCACCAAAATGCCGCAGGTCCCCGAGGCGTTGCTCACAGCCACGGAAGCACTAGCACCTGCGGCAGAGCACGGCCACCGTGACTCCACGGCCTCCATCCAGAGCTCCGACTTTACAGGGCTTCAGCCCAGCAGGCCTGGGCAGCAGGAGGACCCTGTGGGGTCAGTCCCGTTCTCCTTCGAGAAAGATGTGCCTCCTAGGGACCCTCGTTCCCAGACTGTTCCAGCCAAAGCTGAGAAAGACAGCCTCAAGTCTGCCTCTGAGGAGGACCCTCATCAGAAGGACAAGTCCCCCCAAAAGTGGAGGCTCCCGGACTCCAGCCGCACCTCCCTGGCAGGCCTAAGTCTGGATCCCATGAACCCTGAGCCACTTCCTTTACTGGACCCAGAAACATCCTCAGAGACCAGTGGAATCACGTTTGCGGCGGGTTCTCGAGTCTCTCCTGATGTGCTGTATTTAATAGAAAACCTGGACACCAAAGAAACAGATATTGTAGAGTTCAACAATGAGCAGACGGAGGAGTCTCCCAAGGGAAGGCCAGAACGTTCTAGGACCTGGTTCTAGCCTAGAATTTTACTTCCCCAAAAGTTCAAGCAGTAGTTCCAGAACATACCCGGGGGCTGGTCAATTTTTTTTGAAATGATCATACTGTGTAAGCTACTTAAAACTTTGAAGGGCATTACGATACTGACATTATGGGAAGATCAAACACATTCATGCTATCTACCACAAAGTGACTTTCATGGAAGTTACACAGACCACAGTGATGTACCTTAAACAAATAAGGAATCATATAAATTCATAGATTGTTGTAGATTATAAATTCATAGATTGTTATAAATTATAAATTCATAGATTGTTAAACTGTGAAAAAGGCTTTATAGATCACAGTCCGATCCCCTAGTTTTGCCAAAAGGGAGACAAATGATTCTCGCTTCCCTTTTTTCCCCCCTTTCTTCTTTTCTTCAGTTATAAAGACTGGGCGATGGATCATATGATGCCTCAAAAGCCCCTTCCTAAGGCTGATTTCTCTGTGTAAGGCTTTCTAACAATCTCACTCTGCTTTCTATAACTATCTTAATTTCCTAATTCTTAAGTTTCATCAGCATCAGAAAGCTCCATCTCCCTTCAATTTTCTTTTCAATTTTCAGGACTTTGTTTTCCTCTCATCTGCCTTGATTTCCTCATCCTTTTATCCTCTCGTCCCCCTAGTCTTTCTCCCTCTCCAGTGACTCTATTCCCTCCCCCGCTTTCAGGTTGTAACCTTTTCTCAGCCGACTCTGTTGCTTACTTCCTGCCATGATTTTCAAGGAGGTTTTGGCAAAGTTTCCGACGGAGCAATTAATAAGTGTCAGTAAATCCAGCCTGACTTCACCCAGCTTCGCAGGAAGGGGCGTGGGAACTTGCTGTGTCTCTGCCGTGGCCATCTCCTTCCACAAGCACTCTTAGGTCCTGAACACTGGAGGAGCAATGAGGCCATGAAAGCTGCATAACCAAATGCTTCAGAAGCAAATAACAAGGTTTGAAACTGTTCCACTCAGACTCTTTAAGTAAAAATCCCCATTATGTCACAACACGGGACCAGCTACTGTGTCTGGCAGGTTGTCTGGGATGAAGTAGGGTATTGGAGCTGGGAGGTTAAGGGAGTCCACGATCACAAGGGGAGGGGACGCTGACTAACTTCCTCCAAGGAGTTCTTGGTCTTATCTATTGGGGGCTCCCAACTTTGCCCAGAAGGCCATGTCTAAAGAATGCTGCTCTATTTCTGTCATATGATGAAGCTTGACTGCAAGCTTAAGAAACAAAATAATCCTAATTGCTACCACTTATTGAGTGTTCACAACAGCATGTAAAGTTCACAGATAATCCTACTAATCCTCACAGGAATCCCACAAATTGATATACTATTATCTCTATTTTTTTTTTTTTACCTTGGCTATGGCAGTTGCCATTTATTTTTTAGTTTTTTTAACTTATTTATTTTTCAATTGAATGATAATTGCTTTACAAAATTTTTGTTTTCTGTCAAACATCAACATGAATCAGCCATAGGTTCTATTTTTTTACCTATTTTAATCTACTTTTTAAAGGAGTCTTTCATTTCTTAATGTTAGTTGTTATTGTTATTCTCTTATTGAAATAATATACCTTAGACCAATGCTTATTTGCTTTCTGTTTTTTTTTTTTTTTTTTTTTTTGGACTGCATGTCATGTGGGATCTTAGTTCCTGGATCAGGGATTGACCCCCCACCCCCTGCAGTTAAAACCATGGAGTCTTAACCACTGGAACACCAGGGAAGTCCCTATCTCCATTTTAAAGATGAAAAAAACAGAGGCTTTAGAGAAATAATTGACTAAAATTACCAAACCAGGAAATGGCAGGGCTCAGATTCAAGCCCAGGTTTCTCTGACTCAGAGCCCACGTTCTGGTCCAGCATGCTTCATCCCTGTGCTACGTTGTCTGCAGGGCCCTGAATCTGCCAGGACTTTGCCCAGAATTCTGGAGAATGCCCCACGGGAGCCAGGCATAAGACTCTCCAGCCTCAGAGGCCTGTCCCCGTCCTCCCCATTGAAGTCTACCTTGACTTTTTATGTATGCACACAGGAAGGCAGTGTTCCAGCATGAAGCCTAGCCATGGTCCTCTTCATTTCTGAGGACAGAAGAAAATTAGCAGAACCCTCACCTCCCTTCCCCAGCTTCTCCCAACAAGCAATGTTATATATAGCACGTTTTGACAAGACATGGCCACCCAATGGGCCACCCCAGCTGCATGACAGCAATGACATTTACTTGAACTAACTTTTTGCGAAGGGCTAAAAGATCATAAGAAGACTCTTGAGAGTCCCTTGGACTGCAAGGAGATCCAACCAGTCCATTCTGAAGGAGATCAGCCCTGGGATTTCTTTGGAAGGAATGATGCTAAAGCTGAAACTCCAGTACTTCGGCCACCTCATACGAAGTGTTGACTCATTGGAAAAGACTCTGATGCTGGGAGGGATTGGGGGCAGGAGGAGAAGGGGACGACAGAGGATGAGATGGCTGGATGGCATCACCGACTCAATGGACGTGAGTCTGAGTGAACTCCGGCAGTTGGTGATGGACAGGGAGGCCTGGCGTGCTGTGATTCATGGGGTCACAAAGAGTCGGACATGACTGAGTGACTGAACTGAACTGAAAAGGTCATAATATTGGAACAAATGGTATCCACTGATGGTTCTCTATATTGGTCAACAGTATTACACCTAAGAAAAGTACCCGCATTCCTGAAGCATTATCTACAGACTATGAAGTCAGACCCCAATGCAACACGGGTATAACACGGGAACCCTAACCTTTCCCACACTCTTTTCTTTAAAATACTTACTTATTTGGCTGTGTCCAGTCTTAGGTGCAGCATACGGGCTTCTCTAGTTGCAGAGCATAGGCTTCTCTCTAGTTGTGGCACGTGGGCTTAGATGCCCCATGGTACGTGCAATTTTAGTTCTCCAACCACGGATGGAACCCAAGTACCTTGCTTTGAAAGACAGGTTCTTGCCACTGGACCACAAGGGATGTCCCTCTACCAATCTCTAAATGCTATTTTCTTGGATGTTTCTATTTAAATCTTCTATTCTCTTCTCTTTGGCTTTATCTATTGCTCAAATTCAAATAAGCTTCTACTTAGCTGCTTTTGAAATATAATCAATTTCTGTCCCTAAATCCAAGGTGATAAATTATATACAACTAGAATCATACATTTTGTGGAGGACTAGGAGGGTTCATTTATCTCTGCCTCCCTCCAACTTTTATACACCTTTATCCAAAGAATTATTTAACTTCCTCAGTATTTCATCAAAATTTGAGGTGGCTTCTATTTCCTCCTTGCACTGAAAACTGAATAATGGCTCGTTCAATGAGTCCATGTGGTTGAATTCAGCTATAAATTCCAGCCAACTGTTGCCTAGATCAGATGAAGAAATTCTCTATAAACTATAAGGTGAGTTTATAGAGACAGACCGAAGTGGCAAAAACAAAATAATTTCTTCTCCTGTGCCTGATTTTATTGTCCGCCTAGCCCATTTTCACCTAAATTCTGGAAACTTCCACTTGCTGGATGAATGCTCACAACAACCAGCAGCTTAGTCGTTTGGGCTTATCATTTCCAAGAACAGGCTCAGCTCTGTTCTGCATTAAATGTAATCCGCAAGCCAGTGGTGCAATGAGGCCAAGCCCTACTTATTGCATTCTCCTTCTGTTCTCCAGAAATGACAACTCTGCCCTGGTCCTGGGGTCCACAGGTCAGTAAAGATAAAGGCTCAGGAGCTTTTTCTCTGTCATCTAAGAATTTAGGGGTAACTGCCCACTCTAAAACAAAGAAGGCTGTTCTCTCCTCTCTGTAATGGTCCTATTTCTTGAGTCACGCCTCCACTACTCCAGGCATCCACTGCAGTCCAGTTCAGCTAAACTCTGGAAAATATATTTTAAATAGAATGGAGAAATATGTAATTTACCATTAGTCTAAAGAAAAAATTCACTTAACCTTCATACACCGGTCTTTTTTAGTGTTTCCCCCTCTACCTTCCTGCTTCTCCGGAGAAACTGATTCAGTCCTCAGTCATCATTCTGAGACCTTCCTATCACAAACTCTGCTCTCTGAGCATCTGCTGAGGCCAGGCAGCCATGTGGTGTGAGTGACTGAGAACCAGACACCCAGTGTGTGACTCCCCTCCCAGGGGCTTTGTGAACTCAGTGAGCCCCCTCCTTCTGTCTCTCATATTCCCATCTGTGGAATGGGTTCTTCTCTGCCCCACCTCACTGGCCATCGTGAGGAATTGAGGGAGTTTATGTGAAAGGCAGGGAGCCCCAGGCAGCACTGTGTGGGTGAGGGGCCTGACTGGGAATTGATGTCTCCATGGATCCGGCACCAACTACAGAATAAAAGACCTCAGTCATTTGCTCATCAGGATCCCCTGTTCTCCAGGATTCTAATCTCTTTCATCCAGAAAGCTTGTGGTTTCTCTTTGGGCTTCATTTTTTCCCCCCAAATGCTCCTTGATGTCTCATGCATCCTCCTTTTCTCCAGTTTTTCTCATTTCTTCAATCCCCACAATAGACCAGCCTCATCACCATGGTGACAAACTCTGCCCCTATCCCATTTTATGTATCAATTCTCTCAATCAAAATGTGGAACTAGAAAATTTCCTGGCTGTCCAGTGGTTAAGACTCTGAGTTTCCACTGCAGGTGCTGTGGGTTTGATCCCTGGTTAGGGAACTAAGATCCTACAAGCCATATAGTGCAGCCAGGAAAAACAAAGAATTAGAACATGAAGATGTTCTAATCTTAAAAAACAAACAAACAAACAAACATGGAACTAGAGAATGATCAATTGCCTTTGTCCTTTTCACTATAATTCTAGAGGATTTAACACTCTTTTTTGTTTTGCTTTCTTTGATTTTTTTATTCTCTAGTTTTGGGAGTGGCAGTTTCTTTCTAGTTGCTTCTCATTGCAGTGGTTTCTACTGTTGCAGAGAACCGGCTCGAGAGCACACAGCTCAGTAGTTGTGGCACGCAAGCTTAGTTGCCCCTTTGCATATAGAATCTTCCTGAACCAGGGATCAGACCCATCCCTGCATTGGCAGACAGATTCTTAACCACTGGACCACCAGGGAGGTCCGAGGATTTAACATCTCTGGTTTGCAGTTAGAGGACCCTCTTAGGGCATCAATCTTCCTAAACCTGGCCCTGTATCAGTTAAGAGTGAATAATAACTACAACTGTAAAAGAAATTTCTAAACGAGAGCAAAATTAAAATCTAATTCCCTTCCCTCTTCATAATCATCATCTACACGATCAACCTCAGTCATTTTCTGATGTGCTGTGCTGTGGTATCAATAGGAATACCTACAGATTTTCCTCATTTTGTCTTTCAAACAATCTCAGGTAGATCATCAATCCTTTCACATGCTTTCCATTTTTCTTGGTTCTATGAACCCTAATTTTTAGGACAGTATTTTCATGGCAATGATTATTGAGTCAAAAGAAGCCATTCAAGAATACCAAGATTGTTCTTGTGTTGCAAATCTTAGAAAACCCCAGCTGTGGCAAAAAGAAAACTGAAGCAATTACTCTGGAAAACAGGGGCACAAAAAACACATTGGCCTTAATTACTCTATTAGTTCTGTGTGGAGATTTAGTTTTTGTGTTTTGTTTTGTTTTGTTTCTGAATTAGTTCAGAAAATGGGCCCCAGTTCTCCTTTCACCATGAGTAGATTTGGCCAGATGATTACCTAGAACCATCTTTTCTGTTTGTTTCACTTTGTTTTTGGCTGTGTGGCATGCAGGATCTTAGTTCCCCAACTAGGGATCAAACCTGTGCCCCAGCACTGGAACCATGGAGCCTTAACCACTGACCACCAGGAAAGTCTCTGGAACCATTTTTTTGAACATCTAGTGGTCCCTGGTGGCTCAATGATAAAGAATATGCCTGCAATACAGCAGACATTGGTTCAGTCCCCGGATTGGGAATATTCCCTGAAGAAGGAAATGGCAACCCACTCCAATATTTTTGCCTGGGAAATCCTATGGACAGAGGAGCCTGGTGGGTTCCTGGGTTCCTGTGAACCCAGTTCACAGGGTTACAAAAGTCAGACACGACTTACTGACTGACACACAAGTTCAAGATATTTACCTAACAGAAGCAGCAAAAGGCATGTTGTATCTTGAATCCTAAAGATGGATAAGAACATTTCTAAAATAGCTTTTGAACAGAAACACTGATGTGTCCCAAGTTCTTTGCCTAGCTAATGGTTATTGACCTGAGGTGATTTTGTGCCCAGGAAATATTTGGCAATGTTTGGAGACATGTTGTGTTGTCACACTGGGGCGTGTTACTGGCATCTAGTGGGTAGAGGCCAGGGATATTGCTAAACATCCTGCAACGTACAAGACAGATGGTCACAACAACCATGGAGCCCAAAACACTCAGGTTAGGAAAGTTAGTTTAGGCCAATAGAAAGATGGGCTCCCCTAGTGGCTCAGTGATAAAGAACCCGCCTACCAGTAGGAGACACAGGTTTGTTCTAGGAATTGGAAAGATCCCCTGGAGAAGGAAATGGCAACCCACTCCAGGATTCTTGCCTGGGAAATCCCATAGACAGAGGAGTCTGGCAGACGACAGTCCATGGGGTTGCAAAAGAGTCGGACCCAACTTAGTGACTAAACAACAACAGAGAGATAAAAATGAGACAGCCACCAAGCAGATGCATGAAGAGAGATGTGCTAAAGGAAGAAATAGAACCACAAGAGAACAGATGAGCCCAGCAACTGGCTAAATTATTTTTCTGTGTATAAACTATGAATGAATGACCATTTCTCCCAGGATGCTAAACAATATGATATGTCAAATCCAGAAAAACTGGATGGAAACCCTGAGGTTCACCCTTAGAGGATTCCATGGATGGCTCTTACCAGTAAGAGTTATTTAACACCACAGCTAGCATGACTATAATTTTCTCAGAATGTATATTATATAAAGGGCGACAACAGTATATTATGCCAAATATTATTCAGGAGTTTGTGCCAATAAACTGCTAGACCATGGATTGACACCTGATCCAGCTTTGGTCTTTATATATGTTTTACTTAGGATCAAACAAATAAACCATACAGATAATCTGGCACTTTATTTTTCAGTAGAGAATAGTTACAATGGGTAGGATCAGTCTACCTCCTGCCCATGGGCCAAGCAAACTCACAGGTCTCTCTACCTTATACGTTCTCCAGCACTTCCAGGAGAATAACATCAGAGGATTAGTGAAGTTCTGAATAATGGCACCAGCTGGATGTTTATTCAAATCATTCATGAAACATTAGTGACTGCAGACTGTCAAGCATTTAGCTAAAGCTGGGAGGTGGGAGACTGGCCTCTCCATCCTCTCCCACCCATCTGTCACTCTCTTCTGCAAGTCTAGGTAAAAATCAAAATGGTCTCTGAAGTGCAGCCAGCTTAATTCTTTGTATGTCTCTTGGTTTGCTTCCTTTCCCCCAATCTTGATCCCCTTCCCAACCATTTTAATTTATTTATGTAAAGCCCTTTGTTTGCATTTGTTTTTGTTTAGTCACTAAGTCATGCCTGACTCTTTTGCGACCCTATGGACTGTAGCCCACCAGACTCCTCTGTCCTTGGGATTTCCCAGGCAGAATACTGGAGTGGATTGCCATGTCCTTCTCCAGGGGATCTTCCCAAAGCCAGGAATAGAACCCGCATCTCCTACATTACCGCTGAGTCCCCTGGGAGATTCGTTACCACTGAGCCATCTGGGAAGCCCTTTACATTCTTACAAAAGATGTGTTACTGTTTTGTGTGCAAGATTTCTTAACCTCTGTACGTACTTATACTATAGGCCTCATCCATCTCCTTGTTGATTTTGTTTGTTTTTTAACTTTCTCTTTTGTATTGGAGTTCAGCTAATTAACAATGCTGTGATGGTTTCAGGTGAATGGCAAAGGGACTCAGCCGTACCTATACATGTATCCATTCTTCCCCCAAACTCCCCTTCCATTCAGGCTACAAAAGAGTATTGACCAGAGTTTCCTGTGCTATACAGTTGGTCCTTGTTGCTTATCCATTTTAAATACAGCAGTGTGTACATGTCGATCTCAAACTTCCTAACTATCCCTTTACTTACTAAACATTTATTCCATACAATGTTTTAAGATCCTCCCAGGTTCCCTGTATAGGCTTCCCAGGTGGAACAGTGGTAAAGATTCCACCTGCCAAGGCAGGAGACGCAAGAGATGCAGGTTCAACCCCTAGACCAGGAAGATCCCCTGGAGCAGGAAATGGCAACCCACTCGGTATTCTTGCCTGGAAAATTCCATGGACATCTGGCTGGCTACAGTACATGGGGTTTCAAAGAGTCAGATGCCACACACACACACACACATTCCCTGTAACATCTAATCCATTGTTTCTAACTCCCATATGGTCTAAGATGTCTTGGAACCTACTTATCTACTCCCCAGGTTGCCTCCACTCCTCTCCACAGTAAGGACCTCAGATGTGTTCCCTTATGGCCCCGTAGGAGAGTTTCTTTGAGGTGCAAGCCCATGAACAGAGTCTATGGGTCACAGGGCCGGGATACATTTAACCTGACTACTCTCGCCAAATAGTGCTCCAGAATAGCAGCACCAGTTGACATTCCCCCTGCCCCCAAGCTGCACATTGTGTCTCCACTACCCCCTCCCTGCCACACGCTTGGCATCACCTACATTTCTAATTTTTCCAGTCTAACAAGTGTAACATGGCACGTACTTGCTGTTTAACCAGGGTTTACCCGCCAATTAAACATTATTGGTTACTACATGACATTTTTCTGATTTATTAATGACATCAAGTATCTCATCATATGCTTGTTAATTCTTTGGGGAACTCCTCTTGTGAAAAATTGCCTTTTCAAATGCTTTACCCTTTCATCTAATGGGGATTCCATATTTTTCTTGTTGGCTCTGGAGAGTCCCTTTTGTATTCTAGAATAGCAGACCCTTGATAGTTTGGGACATTAAAATAATCTCTTCCAGTTTCTTGTGTGTCCAGTAAAAGTGACCATGGTGTTGTTTGTTGAATAGATATCCTTAACTTTGATATAATCAAGTTCATTCATTTTTTTGTTTGTTTTATATTTTTGAAAGTTTTTCTACATCTGTGTCACGATACTCTCCCACCATTTTCTTCTGTCATCTTTATAATATTAGGTAGCGACCTGGTTTTATTTTTCTTCACAGGATGAGCCAATTTTTCCCCCAACACCCTCTACTAAATAACCACATATTACAAGCTCCATGTATTTCTTATAAATCAGATACACTAGTATGGAACAAAATAGCATCTGAGAGAACCGAACGATAGGGTGTTATAAATAGAAAAAAAGAAGGGTGAGCCTTAACGTCATAGAACTCAGGCTCCTCCCCACTAAATACAAGCTTTCTTCAAAATGCATTCTCCTCCTGTTATCTTTCAACTGGTGATCTTCCCTTTTTTGTGTGTGGAGTGTTTAAACTCTTCCTATTATACCCAGCTCTGCACAAAAACTCACTAAAATCGGCCATCTCTTTGATCAGACTGAGACTAAGCTGCACAGGTATAGCTTGATACATAGGGAGCCTTTGGTAAAGAAGCAGCAACGATGGTGTCACAGGGAGAGTCTGGGTCCTTCAACACTCAAAAGGAGTCAGGACGAAGCCAGAGGGGTGGAGTCCACGATCAAGCTATATTTAGGGCCCAGGATTAGCAGAGGAGGAGGCGCTGTGCCAGGAGACCAGTGTCACTTGCTCACTGCCTGAGATCTGCGCCGAGCGTTCAGGCTTCCGCACAGTCTCTCTCCCACGAGTCTCGACTCTCTGTAACAGGCTGTGCTCAGAGACTGCAGGTGTCAGTGCTCGCTGCCACCCGGCCCTGGCCTTAGGAATCAGCTGCCGTGCTTGAGACAGTTGCAGATGACTTCAGAAGAGAACTGATCCCACCTTCTCATCATTTCTCATGAAACAATGGGCAGCATCCTTGATACTAATGATAGGCTTGCTATTCATACACATGGTCAGGGACCCTACAAACTCCAAAGCGGAAAGCACTTTTCAAGGTTAGAAAACACCTTCAAACCAAAGATTAGTCACATTCTTCCCAGTAAAACTGGAGCTTGATTACTTTCACCACAAAAGATTGTGAGGATGCAGGCAAGTTCCTGAATGACACATTCACCTCTTTTCAACCTAAGTTTGCTCCTCCTGATTCCCATTCAGAGGCTATGTGCCCCTTGCTACTCTACCAAGGAAGAATGTTCAGGTTTAGCTGTGAGAAGTTAGTCTCACAGGTACAGTGGAAATGGGGAGAATGCTGACCAGTCCTCGGAGGCAGCCATGCCTTTTCCACTGGGCTGTAACCTCCATTCGCTCTCTTATTCAATCAGTGTACCCCCGTGCTTAGAGCAATGTCTGCAACAATTCGAAAAAAGTTAGATGAATGAATGATTGAAATAAAGAAAAAACTGAAGAATGAATAAACCAAGTTAGTTCTAGAGCCAAAGTTAGGAAACTTGAAAATCTCAATCAAAGGTGACCACGACCTTAGCTGTGTGAAGTCAGTCAAGTTACTGGAACCTCAGAACTTCACCTTGCTCAGCTCTGAAATAAGTGCTTAGAGTAAATGATTTAAGGTCTCTCTCAAAGGCTTGTTTCAATTGCAGTTCTGGAGATTCTATACACGGGGACGAAGGAAGAGACAGTGATGATGAATATCGAGAAAACTGACCCAAATGGCAGAAAGAAAACAAAAAGAGAAGGGGGGCAGTGGCGGGGGTGGGGGGATTAACATCTACTGGGTGCTTGGGGTGTGCCTGGTGTTTCACATACGTCATTTAAATCAACTTTCCCCAGGTACTATCACCTGTTATGTTGGGAGAAGTAGAAAAGTTAAATAACTTGTCAGTGGTTTCACAACAGTTAAAATTTCAATCTAGGGTTTCAACCCAGGGCTCTTAGGCTCGTTGCTGATTCTGCTACGCTATGTATGTGCTGTATGTGCTTAGTTGCTCAGTAGTGTCCCACTCTTTTGCGACCCCATGGGTTGTAGCCCACCAGCCTCCTCCTTGCTCTGGGGATTCTCCAGGCAAGAATGTTGAAGTGGGTTGCCATGCCCTCCTACAGGGAATCCTCCCAACCCGGGAATCGAACCCTGGTCTCCTGCATTGCAGGCAGATTCTTTACCATCTGAGCCACCACCCTATACTGCATCCAAAAAAGAAAAAAAAAAACAAAAAAAAAACAATGAAATAGGTTAGGATAGAAATGTCTGTATGCAGATGAGCAATCAATTGCCATAACCACTGGAGCAGCTCCACGATAGCTCCAGAATTTGGTGGGGAACCTTGGGAGCCACCTTTTTAGAACACCTATTATGCATCAAATGCTATGGCTGAAATGCTGTTACACATATTATCATGCGTAGTTCTTTTAATGAACTGTGAGGTATCACTATATTCATTTTACAGATAAGGAAACGGAGGGAAGTGAAATAGTATACTCATGTCATAGAGCTAATAACGGGCAGAGGAGGGACGCAAAATCAGTTTTGCACACAATCTATGAGGAAATGCATTGTCTCCGTGAAGAAGAGCCCAACCCCAGAGCCTATGTCTTTGTAAACATCTTCCCTGCAGTTAAACCTGTTCTACTCATGATCCCTGTCTTCACTAAAACAAACTTCAACTCCTGGCTGTAACCTAGGATGGTACTTTGCCACTAGTCAAAGCTTGAAACAAGTGTATGGATTCAGCACAAGACCACTCATTCCTTCTCTGCACACATGTGAGGTGTGTAGGTGTATCCTTCCAAATGCTGGAATCACATTGAATGTATTCACCTAAGTGAGCTCGGCAAAGGAAAGAGAAGCCCTGTGCACTTAGAGAACGATCTTGTGGTTTCTGGGAAGGACAGGTTGGGGGAAGGCTCAGTTAGGGGTTTGGGGATGGATATGTGAACACTGCTATATTTAAAATGGAACTCTGCTCAATGTTATGTGGCAGCCTGGATGGGAGGGGAGTTGGAGGGAGAAGGGATACATGTACATGTATGGCTGAGTCCCTTTGCTGTTTACCGGAAACTATCACAACACTGTTAATCAGCTAAATTCCGATAGAAAACAAAAAACGTTATTTTTTAAAAAGAGAGAGAAGCATTGCCTATGTGCATAAAGGTCCCCTCCCCGTCACTTCCACCCTCCCTACAGGGAACACAGACCTCAAAGTGACTGGGAGATGCCAGATGCAAAGCCCACTCAATTAGTCCCAATTCCAATGTGCTGAGAGTGATTCTGGTGCTTAAGGACACAGCACTAGAATTTCCCAAACAACTTGGCTCCTAAATCCTAGCCAACCATTTCATCTGCTGTTCAAATGAAAGACTTCCAACAATTTTTAACATCTAGACCATATGGACTTCCTGAAAAAGGTAATTAATCATATGCCTGACAGGGAACCTCCCTAAGAGATTTGCAGTAGCAGCTTTCACTCTACCAGTGTTCTCGCTCTGTGCTGATTTTAGGGCCTAAACTCGGTATAAGGTCATTGTGACTTGTTCATCACCCAAAGGTTTATACTGGAGCATCCCAGAACCATTTCCATGAAGAGAAAGTGCAACAGTAGAAGCACTTAAAAACAATTTTATTGAATCTGATTTTGTCCCTTTTTTTACATTAAGTGGAACGTGTGTGTGTGCATGTGCATTCATCCCTCAGTCGTGTCCACTCTTTGTGCCCGCATGGACTGTAGCCTGACAGGTTCCTCTGTCCATAGGATTCACCAGGCAAGAATCATGAAGTGAGTAGCCATTCCCTTCTCCCTAAAGAGAGGCTCTTCCCAGCTCAGGGATCGAACCCTGGTCTCCTGCATTACACCAGATTCTTCACCATCTGAGCCACCAGGGAAGCCCCTTAATTGAAAAATATTAACTAATAAGTTCCTTTACTTAGCAGTCTAAGACAAAGTTAGACACACAACTTTAGTCTGCAGTGGGAAAGTGGTGGTTGGTGGTCTGAATCTGATTTTCTCATATCTTGCTTAGGCAGGATTCTTCAGTTTTACAGTCCTACTATGCCCTCTGCTAGACCTGCTTCAATCAGGTGTTGCCTGTTTGGCCCCGGTGGATATCAGGAGTTCAGATTCTTTTACTTAAGCATCACCAGCTCCATGGAGACCTCAACCACTATGAGTTCCCAAATTGTGCAAAGAGGGAAAGAATAAGAAGATGCAAAGCTAATGATCTCAGAGCACGTTTCTACTTGCTGCTGGAGACTCCAGCAGCCCTATGTTGCCAATTCGTTTCTTTTCTGACCTGCATCTCTGGTTGAACTGTACAGTCTCCGTTTTCTCCTGGGCTCAACAACAGTGCAGATCATTCGAGACACGGAGACTCGTGACATTAACCTTGACAGGTCCCGCTGGCAGCAGGCCATGCAGGGCTGTCACATCCCAGATGACCCAAGAACAGCATGTCATTTCTGTGTCATTCCCACCAGAGAAACCCGAGCTTCTCCACTCGGGTTCACGTCACCACAGCTGCTGGTCACAGTCCCTGGCAGGCTGCCTGCCTGCCTATGGAGGGAGGCAGCCCAGAGCCCTCCATTTCCAGCCATCGGCCTCCAGACCCATTGGTCACTGAGGTCAGTGCTCCTTGTCACCTTGCACTGGAGCACTGAATAACAGGGGCAGCTCCACACTGAGGGAAGATAAGGGAGGTGTAAATTTTAAAAGCCGATTTCACTCTCCTAAGGGAAAGGGCAAGTCAGTAAGTGGGGGAAGAAGAAACAGCTAAGCCATAGTTGGTAAATCCTATTGGAGTGGCAGCAAGTGATGGCTGGGAAGAAGATCAAACCCACTCATTACCTAGGAAATAAAACCCCTAAAAGCCTGGAGGGACAAGAAACTGGTGAAAGACCGGAAGTCAGGAGAAGCACCGAACACAAGAGAGCCGAACACTCCTATGTGTAGTGCTTTCCCAGAAGGGTACTTTCCTCAGAAAATCCTCTCAGGGGTACTCAGAGAGCCTGTGAGAAGGGCCCTGAGAGTTTGAGAACAAAGAGTAGGAAGCCCAACATCAGATTAGAAGTTGACTTCTAGGGGCTTCCCTGGTGGCTCAGTGATAAAGAATCCACCTGCCAATGCAGGAGACATGGATTCGATGCCTGGCCTGGGACGATTCCACATGCCACAGAGCAACGAAGCCCGTGCACTACAACGGCTGAGCCTGTGCTCTAGAGCCAGGGAGCAGCGGCTACCGAGCGCGTGTGCCCAGGAGCCCGTGTGCCGCAAAAAAGCCACCACAGGGAGAAGCCCGTGCACCACTCCTAGAGAGTAACTCCCACTCCCCACAGCTAGAGAAAAGCCCGCACAGCAGCGAAGACCAGGCACAGCCCAAATAAAGAAATACAATGTTAAAAACAGAAATGAACTCTCCCACTGTCCCATCACTTCCAGGAGGCCTCTCCCCAGAACCACCAGGACTACCCCATCCATTACCCAAGGCCACCACCCACGCACAGCTTTTGCAAACTCCACCCTGTCGTTACCCCATTAGATGTGTAGTATAGTTCTAGCACAAACACAGCTCCTGAGATCCAGAGCTGTCCAGAGTTGGTAGTGACATCTAGAACCTGAAAGCTGCTGACACACACGATCCCATGCCGCAGGGCCTCTGGAATCAAAAAGATCTGACATGGATCATGTGGGCATCACGGCCACTGTGCATCCACGGCCCGGCACTGGCTGAATACCAGGCTCACACTTCTCTGATGTAGTTTTCAGCAGACAGGGTACACATCTGTTGGTCAGTGGTAAAATGTTATGTAAGGCAAATCCATAGTCTTTTGTGGTCCACATGATACCAAGAGCACAGAAAACAGAGCAAGCACTTGCTTTTACTTTACGTTCTACCCATGAAACCAAATTTCAAATGTGGTCTAATCAACCTGCATTAAGAAGAGAATATTCAGGGCAAGAAGGTTAGCTTTTGGACTCAGTTTACATGGGTTCAAGTCCCACATCCATCACTGCTTGTGAAGTTACCTAACCATTTTGTGACCTGCTTGCCTCACAGGTAAAATGGGGATAATAGTAATACTATTATTGTGAGTATTAAATGAGTTAGTACCTACAAAAGTCATAGTATTTTACCTGCCACATCAGTTCAGTTCTGTTCAGTTGCTCAGTCTTGTCCGACTCTTTGTGACCCCATGAATCGCAGCACGCCAGGCCTCCCTGTCCATCACCAACTCCCGGAGTTCACTCAGACTCACGTCCATTGAGTCAGTGATGCCATGTAGCCATCTCATCCTCTGTCATCCCCTTCTCCTCCTGCCCCCAATCCCTCCCAGCATCAGAGTCTTTTCCAGTGAGTCAACTCTTCACATGAGGTGGCCAAAGTACTGGAGTTTCAGATTCAGCAGCATTCCCTCCAAAGAAATCCCAGGGTTGATCTCCTTCAGAATGGACTGGTTGGATCTCCTTGCAGTCCAGGGGAGTCTTAAGAGTCTTCTCCAACACCACAGTTCAAAAGCATCAATTCTTCGGCGCTCAGCCTTCTTCACAGTCCAACTCTCACATCCATACATGACCACTGGAAAAACCATAGCCTTGACTAGATGGACCTGTCACATAGTAAGCACTTAATGAATGTTTGCTCTCATTATTATATCATCATGTTATTAAATAGTATTGTGATTAAAAGCCAAGGCACCCAGTTCTATTCATGCTCAGATACTTAGTAGCTGTACAACCTGGTCAAGTTACCTGATGTGCCTTAGCCTCAATGCCATCAACTGTGAAATGACATTAATGCCAGTACCTTCCTCACTGTGTTATTTTAACAATTAAATGAAATAGAGGATTTAAAGCAATTAATGCAGGGTCTGTGCAAAGTTATGGCCCAGTAATTGTGAACTATTTTTATTATTATTTAATGAAATAGGCTTGACTTCATAACAAAAGTAAGATTTGAGAGCGTTTCAACTTCTTTGGTGGTTCAGTGTTTAAGATTCCATGCTTCCAATGTAGGGGTCACAGGTTCAATCCCTGATCAGGGAACTAAGATTCCACATACTTTGAAGCAAGGCTAAAAAACAATTTTAACTAAATGAAAGATATGAGAATGTTTAATGTTTCTTCCCTGAAGTATAAAACTGACTCCTTCACAGAGTCAAAGATCTAGGTACATGATTTCTTAAATTTCCTGCCTTAAGCCCATTTGATAAAACAGCATTTAGCAAACTCCACTTGGAAAGGCCAACGCAAAAGAGAGGCCTCGGCCTGCCTCCAGATGGCAGCATTTGACATGTTGAGCTTGGGAAAGCCCCTGATCACGTCTCTAGTTCATCGCTCTAAAGCGAGGGTCACCGTGATGTTGAATCCTGTCGGAGGATCCGAGATGCACTTGAAATTGTCTCCAGCAGAGAAGGTTTGGGACATAATCAGGACTGCGGTTTCAGGGCTCCAGTCTCTTCAAACTATCTGTGTGTGTGTTGGGATGCTCAGTCATGCCCTTTGACTCTTTGTGATCCCATGGCCTGTAGCTCACCCCCACCGGGCTACTCTGTTTATGGAATTCTCCAGGCTAGAATCCTGGAATGGATAGTCATTTCCTTCTCCACTGGATCTTCCTGACCCAGGGATCAAACCCGAGTCTCCAGCATCCCCTGCACTGGCAGGTGGATTCTTTACCACTAGTGCCACCTGGGAAGCCCTTTAAACTACCTGAGTCACCTCAAATCAGCGTGTGTTTTTGGAAGGCCCAATTCATGCAAAAATAAGGGAAAAAACAACAACAACAATACCTATCCCAAGCACAATCCCCTGGCACCACGACCAGAGGACACCCCTCTAAGCTTTAGGCTGCCCTGGCTGGAGCATTGCTGGCCCTGTCAGTCCCAGCCCCGGGGATGGATTTGAACACGAGAAACTTTAGAGGGCAGTAGTCCAGGGGAGCAAAGCTCGCTAGAGGCAAAGGTCCCTGAGTCTAATGTGATAAGAAGGAAAATAAAAGAAGGAAGCATGAGGTAGGATGAGAAGAAAGGGGGAAAGGCAGAAATGCAAAGGGGTGCTCCACACAGCCTCCCAGGGCCTGCTCAGTACCCCCAGTGCCCTGGCTGGCCTGGCTCTCCTTCCATTCTGGGCAGAGGCCTGCTTGTTGTTGGTGTTCAGTCACTGAGTTCTATCCTATTCTGTGAACCCCATGAACTACAGCATGCCAGGCTCTTCTGTCCTTCACTACCTCCCAGAGTTTGCTCAAATTCATGTCCATTGAGTCAGCCATGCTATCTAACCACCTCATCCTCTGCCACCCCTTTCTCCTTTTGCCTTCAATCTTTCTCGGTATCACACCCTCGGTAATCCAAGGGCTAACATGTGATCCACCTATACATACTCATTTTTGAAACTTCTGTTAACATTTAAAATCTCTTCCAAATAGGTTGTCTACCAAAGAGAACAACCAAGAAATTGGTAGCTAAGAGTCTTATGAGCAGAGAAAGTGCAAGAAAGATGATTGTGTATCTGAGATCAAGGAGGTAATGAACGAGCCCCTTCCCCTCCTGGGCAAGCTGGTGTCTGGGGATGTTAGTCACGGGGAGGAGGCAGGTCAGGATGGGGACAGAGAGGCAAGGCTATAGCACTAGAAGCCTAGGGCCCCAGTTGAAGAGCTGGGGCTTCAGCCTCGTCATGCCTCTGGGCCCCCAAGATCCAGCTGCTTCTGTCTTTTGGAATTACTGGGACATCATGGGATGGAGAGTCTCTTCATCTGCAGGACCTCAAGGAACAGTCCTCAGAGGTTGCTGATGGTGCCCCAGCTCCAGGTGACAGTAAATGCATTCATGGTGCGTTTCTGTGCTGTCAACCTGCCTGCTCCCAGAACCTCAGGGTGGAAAGGGAACTTCGGGGTCGCCTCATGCAGTGCCTTACCTTTGATAGAATCCTTATAACACCCCTGCCAAGATTCATCTGGCCGAATCCCTCGAGTGAAGGACAATTCACCTCCACCAGGTGGCCGGCTGTGCACTGAAACACCACACTCAGGAGGCGGCCTTCTCTACCCTGGGGACAAAGCTGCCTCCTGGCAGCCAGAGCCCACTGGTTCTCAGTCTACCCCTGGATCCACAGCTAATGAGTCCATCTTTCTCCACACTCAGGACCAGCGTCAGACATTTGAAGAACGCCATTATGCTGCATCCATTTAAGGTCCCAGGGTTTCCCTGGTTGCTCAACTGGTAAAGAATCCAACTGCAATGCAGGGGACCCCGGTTCAATTCCTAAGTTGGGAAGATCCCTTGGAGAAGGGATAAGCTACCCACTCCCGTATTCTTGGGCTTCCCTGATGGCTCAGTCAGTAAAGAATCCACTTGCAATGTGGGAGACCTGGATTCAATCCCTGGGTTGGGAAGATCCCCTGGAGGAGGGTATGGCAACCCACTCCAGTATTCTTGCCTGGAGAATCCTCATGGACAGAGGAGCCTGGCAGGTTACAGTCCATGGGGTTGCAAAGAGTCAGACACAACTGAGCGACTAAGCACAAACACAATATAAGGTCCCAGCGCACGCTTGCCCACATCTTTTCTTGAGACCAAATCTTGCCAAGTGAAAGTGAAAGTTGTTCAGTCATGTCCCACTCTTTGCGACCCCATGAACTATACGGGTCATAGAATTCTCTGGACCAGAATAATGGAGTGGGTAGCCTTTCCCTTCGCCAGGGGATCTTCCCAACCCAGAGATCAAACCTAGGTCTCCCACATTGCAGGCGGATTCTTTACCAGCTGAGTCACTAGGGAAGTCCAAGAATACTGGGGAGGGGACCTATCCCTTCTCCAGCGGATCCTCCTGACCCAGGAACCGAACTGGGGTCTCATGCATTGCAGGTGGATTCTTTACCAGCTGAGCTATCAGGGAAGCCCAGTCTTGCCAAACAAAGACCCAAACTGTTGTTTACATCTCATGGCCTTGAGCCCCTTTACAACCTGCTCTCTCTCTACTCAAGATGTGTCAGTTTCACACTGGCTCTACTCAAACATGTACCCAGAAGCGAGCGCAACACTCCTCACATTTTTGTGTGCTTTGCTTTTCACCAGTGCACAGCAGAGCAGCATTGCCAGTTTCCTTGTTAGAGTCATTCGGTTTCTCTTCACATAAACCCCTGATGCGGGGATTGTGCCCTTTCTGTTCACTGCGGTACCTGCCTCCCACCCCAGAGATAAGTCCACTGTCCGGCACTGGGTGGACACTAAGGATGTGCTTGTTTAGTAAATGAATGACACTTTGAGAATACAGGCTCATTCTCTGTTTTGTTTTTGTTGTAGTAATAGTAATAGTTGTTGCTTCTTGTTAATAGTCAGAAGAAACAGTTTTATTTTGGGTTTATTAAACCCCATCCAAGTAGGCATATCAAGTAGACACTGGATACACAGACAAGTATGGAGCTTAGAGGAGAGGTGAGGGCTGGAGAGAGACTGGACAGAAAATGAAGCTGCATCACTGCATAAAGTTGCCTAGGAATTCGACTAATCCAGGATTCTACGCTCTTTCCATGTGGCTTTCCAGAGCCAGTGACCAGTAAAACAGAGAATACAGGCATGTCCTCTGTGGCCTGTACCCAACCCAAGCAGTAGAAACCTCAGGCCCGCTCACCTGCCCCTCCTCCATCCCCACCATCCCTGGGAGGTCCCTGTTCAGTACTGAACGGGGAACATCATCCCTGCTTGTCCATGGGAACTCCAGAGGAAAGATCTGAATCACAAGTGCATTCCTGGGAGTGACGTGGTCAGCTGCCACTATTGCTAGAGAGTCAGTCACTTCCAATCTAAAGCTAGTTTCTCTCCCAGAACATGGCTGGTATCTTAGAGATCAGCAAGTGAGCAAGGGGCATCCAAGTGCTTCCTTCTCACATCTACCCACCAAGAAGAGGCACACAACATTGGAATCTTCATGTCCCATGAAAGACCAGATCCCCATGGAGGACTCAAGAGCCAGGAGTGCCCTCTGGTGGTCATAATAACCCCGACGATTATGAGAAGAACACTATGAGCTAGTCAGTCAATCATTGCCTGGAGAGCACATGGACAGAGGGGCCTGGCAGGCTACAGCCAATGGGCCAAAAAGAGTCAGACACGACTAAAGTGACTTAGCACGCGCACACACACAGGATAACTAACACTTATCAGGAGCATTTACTCTGAGCTGATCATGTATGGATGTGAGAGTTGGACGGTGAAGAAAGCTGAATGCTGAAGAATTGATGCTTTTGAACTGTGGTGCTGGAGAAGACTCTTGCGAGTCCCTTGGACTGCAAGGAGATCCAACCAGTCCATCCTAAAGGAGACCAGTCCTGGGTGTTTATTGGAAGGACTGATGCTGAGGCTGAAACTGCAATACTTTGGCCATCTCATGTGAAGAGCTGACTCATTGGAAAAGACCCTGATGCTGAGAGGGATTGGGGGCAGGAGGAGAAGGGGATGACAGAGGATGAGATGGCTGGATGGCATCACCGACTCAATGGACATGAGTTTGGGTGAACTCCAGGAGTTGGAGATGGACAGGGAGGCCTGGTGTGCTGCAATTCATGGGGTTGCAAAGAGTCGGACACGACTAAGCGACTGAACTGAACTGAGACTTGTAATAAAAATTTTATCCAGATTAACCCATTCACTGCTCATCCTAGCTTTATAAAGTACTACTGTTTTACTATTTTCCCCATTTTTAAAAATGAGAAAATGATCAAAGCAATCAGATGATTTACTCAAAGTCATAAAGGGCAGAGAAGATTGACTTGTCTCCTCTTGGTCATCTATCCCCTTCTAACTCCTAAAGAAAGACATAAGGCATCCTAGAAAAAAAGGGGGAATTTAAATATATATGTTTTTCATTTAAAAAGTAAACACATTACATATTTTGGAAAAAATAGAAAGAAAAATAAATTGCCCATTATCAAAACCATGTCAGCTTTTAAAATGCTTCCTTTCTTTTTTCTCCTTTCCATCTTTTTTTTCTTAATTATAAGCAAGGTATAATATAAATTCTTCACTGAAGGATATTCTTCAAGATTTTTTTTCCTCCAAGAATTTTTGGTTCTTAGATGTGATTTTTACATTTTTTAGTCAAAGCAATAGGGATTTCCTTGTACATCCAGCAAAGATTCTGACCTAGAGCTCCCAGATAGGAGCTCTGTAATATCCCAGCCTGCCCTGGGGTGCTACCCAGAGAGCCAGGGTTGCTACGGAGACTGAGTGTAGCCTGAAACCTCAGGATAAGTCATAATGTCAACCGTCTGTGTGCACTGCCCTCAGAGCAGGTGTCCCAAAGGGAACTCTGGGGACTCACTTCTGTAGCTGGCTCACTTCTGTCAGCACAGAGGCTCTGAGCATGGAGAGCAATAGGGCAGCCATCCACAGGACCTAGGATTCTTGGGAAGTTTTCCTCTGGCCGCCATAGGGACGTGGCTCTGTGGCAGCCCTCTCCATGAATTTGTTTCACTTTTCTGCGCTGTTTTTTGAAAAGCACCTTCCCCTCACCAGAAGCCTCTGTGCCTCCATCTGGGAACAAAGAGATGCTCCTTACAAATGCAGTCCCTGTGGGCCTCTTTGCATCAGACTCCCAACTCTGTCACTTACTAGCTGTGTGACCTGGGTACTATTTTAACCTCTCAGAACAGTTTCCTCATGTGGAAAATGAAGAGAGTAATTGTTCATATTCACAGAGTTGCCAAGAGAAGTGAATAGACATTTAAGTGAGTACCGAGTACACAGAAAGAGCTCAGTATATGGTGGCTGTTGTTCTAGAAACCTTCTGCAGACAGCTAGTGAAGGGGGGCAAAGAGCAGCTGTCTATGCAGTGGGTAGCTGGAGACCACATGTAAGTATGTGTCATTCATCTGGAATGTCCAAATTCCTGATTCTCTTAGTTCTATGCAAGTGCCAGAGGAGTGGAGACACTGCCTGAGTCCTCTCCTGATCCCTCTCTCCTCCCCCTCTTTCCTGGGCCATTTCCCAAGAACACAGAAGGACTGTACCAGGGGTAATACTCAGATTATGTAAAGACCTAGACTGAAGCAATATAGTGCCAGGCAAGGGCTTCCCAGGTGGCACAGAAGTAAAAAAAATTCACCTGCCAATGCAGGAGATGAAAGAGACTCCGGTTTGATCCCTGGGTCAGGAAGATCCCTGAAGGTGGAAATGGCAACCCACTCCAGTATTCTTGCCTGGAGAATCCCATGGACAGAGGAAACTGACAGGCTACAGTCCATGGGGTTGCAGAGTCAGACACAAATGAGTGACTGAGCAAAAGGAGCTGAAACGGAGTCTTTGGAGCTTCCTATTGCACCAGGTGTTACCACCTTGCTTCCTGGATTGTGGGGAGGCGAGGGAGGGGTCCTAGGAGAGGCGCCTGGGAAGCTGGAGCAATGGAGAGAATACTCAGCAGACCCTGGGCAAGGGTTCCTTACCAACTGATATGGAAATAATCAGTTTACATTTTAACAACCAATATGGCCAAACTATCATGTACCAACTGATTTATCCCCAGGTGAAACCCCTGAAGAACATAGAGACCACAGACTGTGTTAAGCCCATCTGGGGCCCATGCCCTGTTGCAGAGTGAGTTGGGGAGAAGAACCTCATTGCCCAAGAGACTACTCAAGTGCTAAAACTCCCCAATCCAATGTCATGCCTTGCTGATGCAGTAGGAAGAAGGGACACAGAAGTTGGATGATCCTAAGTCAAACACCATTGCGAATTTCTGCAGTGGGTTACCAGTGCTGACAACCCCAGAGACTGAGCCTGTAGGAAGAACATACCAGACCTAAAACTGCAGCCCAACACCAGCCACTTAGGCCCATTCAGTCTTTCATTCCACTAATACTCGTTAAGTCTACATTAAGTGCCAGATGCTATCCTGTGGGTTGGGACTACAACAGTGAGCAAGACCCACAGCGTATCTGTACTCATGGAGCCAGACATAAAATTATAACACAGGGTAATACAATGGGGAAAAGAGAGGGTGGCTAAAGGAGCAAAGGAGTGCACCTAATCCAGAAGTCCCGCTTCAGGAAGTAATGTCTAAGCCAAGACCTGAGGATGATATGGGAGCTAGCCAGAAGAAGAGGTGGGGGAAGCATGGAAGAGCATGTGCAAAGACCAGAGATTGGCTGAACCATCAGTAGAAGAAAACAGTTGAACCAGACTTGAATATAATCATGTTGTTGTGTCAAGTTTGGGGTGTAGTTAATTCTAACATGTGGTCCTAGCTTCTTGCTTAACCAGAGAATGGCTTGGAAAGACTTGTGTGTGTGTACTTCTGCTTAGTCACTAAGTCATGTCTGATTCTTTGCAATTTCATGGACTGTAGCCTGTCAGGTTTCTCTGTCCATGGGATTCTCCAGGCAAGAATACTGGAGTGGGTAGCCCTTCTTCCTGACTCAGGGATCAAACTCTGGTTTCCTGCATTGCAGGTGGATTTTTTACCATCTGAGCTACCAGGGAAGCCCTTGGAAAGACTGCTGCTGCTACTGCTAAGTCACTTCAGTCGTGTCCAACTCTGTGTGACCCCATAGATTGCAGCCCACCAGGCTCCCCTGTCCCTGGGATTCTCCAGGCAAGAACACTGGAGTGGGTTGCCATTTCCTTCTCCAATGCATGAAAGTGAAAAGTGAAAGTGAAGTTGCTCAGTCGTCTCTGACTCTTAGCGACCCCATGGACTGCAGCCCACCAGGCTCCTCTGCCCATGGGATTTTCTAGGCAAGAGTACTGGAGTGGGGTGCCATTGCCTTCTCTGTTGGAAAGACTATACGCCCGTAAATCAAAATGTCCAAGTCAAAGGTGCAGGTTGGTAGGAACACCAAGTTAAGGGGTAGTGTCGCAAGGGGCTAAGTCCTGAACTGTGGATCACATGAACTCAGGCTCAAGTCTTAACTCTACTCCTGACCTTGGCTAAGTTAATTCACCCTCTCTAGGCAGTAATTCTCTCATTCGAAAATGCAGAATAACATTGGTATCTACTTTGTAGCCCAGTAGTAGGTAGTGTTCAAATGAAATAGTATATGAAGTTTTCAGCATGATGAATGGTATGGGGTTGATTCTCATTATTAAAAATACTTTTGTGGAATCCACTCCTAACTTAAACATTATTTTGTGCCCAATAATCCCAAGTGTTTTTTAGAAGTCCAACCTAATCCAAACATCATAGCTAATAGTTATTGAGAATTTACATAGACCTGCCCAGACCTACACTCCTTACATGGGTTACTTTAATTAATCCTCATGAAAACCCAATAATGGAGGTGCTACTGTTTTCCAGGTTTCACAAATTGGGAAACCAAAGCAGAGAAGCTTAGTAACTTGCCTCAAATCATTGAAAGATGAAAAAATCCAGAACACTGACAATACCAAATGCTGGCAAGGATGTGGAGAAACAGGAACTCTCACTCTTGGCTAGTGGGAATGCAAAATGTCATTGCCACTTTAGAAGACAGTTTGGTAGTTTTTGACAAAACTAAGCATTTTCTTCCCATATGGTCCAGCAATCATGTTCCTTGGCATTTACTCAAACCGATATCCACACAAAAACCTGCACACAGATATTTACACATAATTGCCAAACTTGAAAATAACCAGGGTATCCCTCAGTAGGTGAATTTGTAAATTGTGATATATCCAGACAATAGACTATTAGTTGGTGCTAAAGAGAAATGAGTTATCAAGCCATGAAAAGGCACGGAGGAAACTTAAAAGCATATTACTAAGTGAAAGAAGACAATCTGAAAGAACTGCACACTGCATGATTCCAACTATATGACATAAGCAGCAAAACTGTGGAGACAGTAAACAGGTCAGTGGTTGCCTATTACAAGAGAGGGAGAGGTGAACAGGCAGAACGCAGGGTTTGGGGGGCAGTGAAACTATATTCTGTAGGATACCACAACCGGAAATACACAGGGAATACATTTGTCCAAACCCAAAGAATGAGCCCAGCACCAAAAGTGAACCCCAGTTAGACAATGGACTTTAGGAGAGAATGATGTGTGAATGTGGGTTCATTGGTTGTAACAGATGTACACTGTGGTGTGAGATAGCCATAGTGTGGGAAGCAGAAGGGGGTGAGTACAGGGCTCCACAGGAACTCTCTGTACTTATTGCTCAGTTTCCCTGTTAATGTAAAACTACTCTTAAAACCCTCTTAAAAAGTGAAAGTGAAGCCGCTTGGTCGTGTCCGACTCTTTGTGACCCTGTGGACTGTGTCCATGGGATTTTCCAGGCAAGAGTACTGGAGTGGGTTGCCATTTCCTTCTTCAGGGGATCTTCCCGACCCAGGGATCGAACCCACGTCTCCTGCATTGTAGGCAGATGCTTTATCATCTGAGCTACCAGGGAAATCTAAAAAAGCCAAACAAAACACAGGCTTTACATCCAGAAAGTCTGGCTCCAGAATGCACCTCTTTAACCACCATACTATACAATTTTTTTTTTTTTCTGGAGGCTTGTGGGATCTTAGTTCTCTGACCAGGGATTGAACCTGGGCCCACGGTAGTGGAAGCACAGAGTCCTAACCACTGACCTACCAGGGAAGTCCTCCCCAGTTTCTACCAACTTTTGATAGAAATAAAAAAAAAGAAAAGAAAAAAAATACGTACATATAAAGTAAAACAAAGAGATTGCTGGGTTTTGGAATGTGCTTACAGGTCAGGTTGCCAGCCCTCCCTCATCCTTTCTAGAGGGCAGCCAAGGCTTCAAGTCTGCTGAAGCTGCCTGCTGCCTCTCGGGTAGTGTGTGATGAAGAGCACCTGACGTGGCGTGAGGACAGCCTCCCCAGGGTCCTTTGGTCTGGAAAACAGCTGTGCGTAATCTGGGGCACCAGGAGCAGAAAACTTTATCAGTTGGCCTGTCCCAAAGCCTCTGAGAAGACTATCTGCTGGTGCAGCTATGCCTCCAACTGTCCTATTTTTAGAGAAAGGCATTCTTTCCAGGGCTGTGCTTCTGACAAAGGGCCCAGGGATGGAGAGAAACAGCCCCTGAGCTGGCTCAGGGTTCAGCTCACTTCTGCATCCATTAGAATTCCCTGGAATAATCGCAACCCAACAGCTAATATTAACACTAATAACAAGAAGATAACAATATTAACCCTTCTCAAGCACCCTCTGTGTGCAAAATATTTTAAACACCTTATCATACTGACCTTGGGACAATCCCGTGTGTGTGTGTGTGTGTGTGTGTGTGTACTCCATCATTCAGTTGTGTCTGACTCTTTGCCACCCTATGAATTGTAGCCCGCCAGACTCCTCTGCCCATGGAATTTTCCAGGAAAGAATACTGGAGTGGGTTTCCATTTCCTTCTCCAGGGGATCTACCCAACCCAGGGATCGAACCCACGTCTCTTGTGTCTCCTGCACTGGCAGGTGGATTCTTTACCACTGCATGACCTGGGAAGCAATCCCCTGAAGTACATGTTATCATTCCAGTTTTGCAGGTAAGGGAACTAAGGCTCAGAGAAGTTGTTTAACTTCTGCCTAGTGAATGGCAGAGCTGACATGCAAACTCAGATTTTTCTGACTCCAAACTCAATGCATCCTCTTCCCATTTGTCATACTGGGCCCCCTAATGGTGTTGGAGTGAGTTACACACAAGGAGATTGGGTCAGGCTCTTTGCCATTGTAACTTACTGTCCCAGAATTGAAACTAAAGCAAAACAATAGGGGTTTTCTCAAGCACAGTCTGCATCCCATTTACCCCACCCTACTCTACATTTGCAGCTGAGTGATTTGAAGACCCCAAACTGATGCAGTGAGAAGTCCCTGCTGTCAAGTTTGATGGGGACCTTAGAGACCACCTGGTCCAACCCTCCTGTCTCCAGATGAGGGAAAGGAGAGAGACAGAAGTTCAACAACTTGCCCAAGCTTGCACAGCAATAGGAGAAAAGCAAACACAGATCTGCAGAGTCCAAGTCTGGAGTCCCTCCCACAGAATCCGCCCCACCCCATCAACATGACCCTAACTGACCAGGATCCAGAATGAGCCCTCCTGTCTGTCCCAGACACCTGAGATGGAGTAATACTGAACCCACACCACTGCTCCTTCCAAAAGGAAATGGGAGTGGGACATCTCTGTGTGTCCAGTGGTTAAGACTATGTGCTTTTCCTAGGTTTCCTGGGTTTGACCCCTGTTCAGGCCAAAAAAATATTTTTTGTAAACATTAAAAAAATGTTTTTAATACTAAAAATTTATTTGTTTAACTGAATAGAAGAAACTCTCCAACAAGAGAAAAACACAGCCTCTAGGGAATCCAGGTTGGTTCGTGGTCTTTCAGAAAGCCAGACATCTCCAGATTCCCAATCTACTCACATAATCTAGTCTTGTAATCACATAACTGCTCTTTTATCATTCTCTCCTATAAATAGACTTCCTGAGGAATCATCATAGATATCTACAAGCAGAAACTACAGCAACTCCAGGGTCCCTGCTTCTCCAAGATGATGTCTGCTGTACTTCACCTGGATCAAAGAAATCCTGGAAAAATAGAGACAGATGAGTGAGTTCGTGGTGTCAGTCCCACCCTGTTTCAATGCATCTCATTGCAGTTTCAACTCATCAGTGTGTGGAGGATGGTAGGTGTCAGTCAAGGAGAGACGATGTCACAGCAGAGGCTGTGCCAAGCTCCCCTTAGCTTTCCATGCCACGATAATCTAAAAGACACCAGAGTCACCAGAACCAGCTTTATCGTCCTTGTTCAGTGGTCACTTGCAATGCACCAGACTTTTTGATAGCTCATTGATTCCCAAAGTTGTGAGTTTATTCCATAAGTTCTAGAAGTTCTAAGTTACCAGTAGTTTTAACAATGTGGCTGGAGCTGACCACAAACTTGGGCAAATACTGACATTCCTTAAAGATGTGAGGTGGTATCAGCCAAGTATTGATAAGCAAGTTTGCAGTGGGAGAGGGAAAATTTGACAAGAATTAAGCTTCTTTCAGGTTGTTATTGTCATTTAATCCCCACCATGAGATTAATATCATCTCCAGTTGATAAATGTAGAAAGACTTTCAAAGAGGCTCAGCAAGGTCCCCAAGGCCAGAAAGGCAGGAAATGGTAGAACTAAACTTGCACCCCTAACTGCCAGCCCACACACACACCAGACATTCCCATGACAGGCAATGCTGGTTTCCTGCCCAACCTCTCCTTTCTTTCTTGTTGATAGGCTCCTAGGTGCATTGAGGCAGCAGTGTGCCCAGCTTCAGGTGGCCCCAGGGTTTAGTAGCGTCTACGACCCTCTGACATCACCTCCAGCAACTGGGCTGATGCTTGATGGACAGCTCAGAATTCACTTCCTCAGAAACCATCTTACACACAAGAGTCAGTAAGACAGAGATCACTGCATTTTCAGCAAACTTCTGTTCTATGGGGTAAGCCAACTCTTACATATTAACCTGGGATACCACCATTTTCCGCATAATTTCTGGAAAAATGCATTAAAAGATCTATGCACCTGCTATTCCGTACCCCCCACTCACCCAAAAAACAAAAGAGGGTTTGTGATTCCTTTTTAAGGTTCAAATTAATTCAGAGTTTACAGGTCCAAACCCAAAGCTACTTTCTTATTAACCAGCCCTTTCTTGGGCTTCCCTGGTGCCTCAGATGGTAAAGAATCTGCCTGCAATGCAGGAGACCTGGGTTCGATCCCTGGGTCGGGAGGGTCCCCTAGAAAAGGGAATGGCAACCCATTCTTGCCTGGGAGAATTCCATGGACAGAGGAGCCTGGTGGGCTACAGTCCCAAGAATCACAAAGAGTTGGACTGAGCAACTAATACTTCACTTATAGAAAGATCTAGGAATATCAAAAATACCAAAAGGGTATTCCAAAAAGTATACTTAAATATGGTGCATTTCTATCCAATCTTACTTCACTTGATTAAATTGAAAGACAATCTTCCCTATAATGAAAAAGAAATCTATTCTAGTCAAGAAGATGAAATACTGCTACTGCATGCATTTTCCAATTACAGGGCCTCATTTCCTGCAAGACTTCGGCCATTAGGGCAGCCCAGGGTTTGTTAGCCTCGGTACTGTTGCCATTTTGGGCCAGATAATTCTTTGTTGCAGGGCTGTCCTGTGCATTGGAGAATGTTTGGCAGGGTCCCTGGCCTCTATCCTACAGATGCCAGGAACACTTTCTCTCTCAGCCAGAACTATCTTCAGACATGGCCAACTGAAGGGCAAGCCCACCGCTAGTTTAAAGTCACCGGCAAAGGCTAATAAACTAGAAGGCTCTATTTACTCGAAGGGCTGCACTAAACCTTACAGAGCCAGGAAACACGCCCAGGAAGTAAGAGGGACTGAGCCTTCTAGAAGACAGAGCGTTCTGATAGCAAATCCTATCCATAAAGCAGGGAGCAGAGGGTCACTGAAACAGCACTTGGCTATAATCACAAGGAAGGTCCATTACCCAGGCCATCAAGAAACACAGCTTCAGAGAGCGTATCCCCTGGTGCTGGTTCCCAGGGATGGCGAGTGAGACAGAAGCCCCTCAGGGCCCGTCTTCCTGGCCTGGTTCCTCTCACTCACACTCGGGCTATAAAAAGGCTGCCTTCCCCACTTCTGTTCATTTCCCCCAACCCCAGCCCTCCACCCGGGAGTCGAGAGTGGCGTAGATGGAGCTCCTTCAGGGCTCGTGTTTCATTTCACTGCTCACTTCTGAAGCCTCCTTTCTTAGCACAGTTGTCTGAGCTCGGCAGTGCTGCTGAACAGATTCCAGCAGTTCAGCATTGAGTGAGGATCTAATCAGCTTCACAGAGTACTCTGGGAGACATCTCTGGAATCCAGCTTTGGAGAAGTCCACCAAGCGTGCACGTTTTGTCGTCCTAGGCTGAAATCTGAGGGGAAACCCTCATCTTCTACCCCGGCATTGCGCCTTAGGAAAGCACAAAATTGGAGTTTACCCAAAAAGTTGCCAAGCACATATGAGCTCTTGTCCAGGTTATTCCAACTCTGTGTATATCTTGTTAACTTATCTCAATAAATTCTGAGTCTTTCTCAGAGTCACTCTCTTTTACCACAATGATCACTGATGGTAGAAAAAATAAATATAAATATATATTTAGTCACTGGCAAGAATACACAGAAGAACTGTACAAAAAAGATCTTCATGACCCAGATAATCACGATGGTGTGATCACTGACCTAGAGCCAGACATCCTGGAATGTGAAGTTAAGTGGACCTTAGAAAGCCTCACTATGAACAAACCTAGTGGAGGTGATGGAATTCCAGTTGAGCTATTCCAAATCCTGAAAGATGATGCTGTGAAAGTGCTGCACTCAATATGCCAGCAAATTTGGAAAACTCAGCAGTGGCCACAGGACTGGAAAAGGTCAGTTTTCATTCCAATCCCAAAGAAAGGCAATGCCAAAGAATGCTCAAACTACCTCACAATTGCACTCATCTCACACGCTAGTAAAGTAATGCTCAAAATTCTCCAAGCCAGGCTTCAGCAATATGTGAACCGTGAACTTCCTGATGTTCAAGCTGGTTTTAGAAAAGACAGAGGAACCAGAGATCAAATTGCCAACATCCGCTAGATCATCGAAAAAGCAAGCGAGTTCCAGAAAAACATCTATTTCTGCTTTATTGACTATGCCAAAGCCTTTGACTGTGTAGATCACAATAAACTGTGGAAAATTCTGAAAGACATGGGAATACCAGACCACCTGATCTGCCTCTTGAGAAATTTGTATGCAGGTCAGGAAGCAACAGTTAGAACTGGACATGGAACAACAGAGTGGCTCCAAATAGGAAAAGGAGTTCGTCAAAGCTGTATATTGTCACCCTGTTTATTAACTTATATGTAGAGTACATCATGAGAAATGCTGGACTGGAAGAAACACAAGCTGGAATCAAGATTGCCGGGAGAAATATCAATAACCTCAGATATGCAGATGACACCACGCTTATGGCAGAAAGTGAAGAGGAACTCAAAAGCCTCTTGATGAAAGTGAAAGTGGAGAGTGAAAAAGTTGGCTTAAAGCTCAACATTCAGAAAACGAAGATCATGGCATCCGGTCCCATCACCTCATGGGAAATAGATGGGGAAACAGTGGAAACAGTGTCAGACTTTATTTTTCTGGGCTCCAAAATCTCTACAGATGGTGACTGCAGCCATGAAATCAAAAGACGCTTACTCCTTGGAAGAAAAGTTATGACCAACCTAGATAGCATATTCAAAAGCAGAGACATTACTTTGCCAACAAAGGTCTGTCTAGTCAAGGCTATGGTTTTTCCTGTGGCCACGTATGGATGTGAGAGTTGGACTGTGAAGAAGGCTGAGTGCCGAAGAATTGATGCTTTTGAACTATGGTGTTGGAGAAGACTCTTTGAGATTCCCTTGGACTGCATGAGATCCAACCAGTCCATTCTGAAGGAGATCAGCCCTGGGATTTCTTTGGAAGGAATCATGCTAAAGCTGAAACTCCAATACTTTGGTCACCTCATGCAAAGAGTTGACTCATTGGAAAAGACTCTGATGTTGGGAGGGATTGGGGGCAGCAGGAGAAGGGGACAACAGAGGATGAGATGGCTGGATGGCATCACTGACTCGATGGACGTGAGTCTGAGTAAACTCCGGGAGTTGGTGATGGACAGGGAGGCCTGGTGTGCTGCGATTCATGGGGTCGCAAAGAGTCTGACACGACTGAGCGACTGATCTGATCTGAACAGCAATTTGAGTTTACATGATCAAACAGAGTAATACTAAACTCAAATTGAATGAATGATCATTCAAATGTTCCAGGAGGGCCAGGAATTCTGTTGTTGGTTCTTTGATTATTTGTTGAGTAAATTAGTGCCCACTTTGGGGTGCTATCATTAGGGCTAAGAATTCAGCAATGAATAGGATTGGTACAAGCTCTGCCTTCAAGCAGTTCTCCTGCCAAAAAAGAGCAAGAGAACAAAGAAGTAAACAAAACAATCACAATTTGTGGTAAAAGCTAAGTGGAGAGAAACTGGGGAGCAGAAGCAGCCACACAAATAGGGTGGTCAGGGAGACCCTCTTTGTGGAAATGCCCATTAAGCTGAAACCTGAAGAAGAGGAGCTGGCCTGAAAAGATTTTCAGGGAACACACACATACACATATGCACACACATGCAAACCACAGGCACACATACACACAAATACACATGCACACATACAGAGATGCACATATGCACAACCTATACACACATACATATGCAATACAGTCATACATACATATGTATCCACATAAATACATACACATGCAGATATGCACATATACATACACATACACACATCCTTTGGGTTCAAGGGAATATTTCAGGGCTGAGTGAAAAGACTAGCACAAAGGCCCTGAGACTTGGTTGTCTATATTACTCATTGAAAAGAAGGTAAAAAGATACTATTATTCATAATAATGGTATTGATCATAACACAGGGTGATACATATATAAGAAGACACTGAACTAGTAATGGCGCTGGATGAGATAGGAAAAGAAAGATCTTCATTCCTGGGTTTAACCCTGAATGTAATCCCAGATATATAGATTTTATAACTATGGGCTTAGAAGTATTTTTTATTTTTTTATTATTTATAAAATTTCTTAGGGAAAATTGTGATTAAAATGCCAACCAGAAAAGTAATTTTATTATTGCTAATTATTCTATATCTGAAACTCTCTACCTCTACTCTCCTTTTCTCAATAAAACTATTACTTTTATACTGAAATTATATGTTTACAATACAATCATATATACAAAACTCCAGCTTTTTACAGAAGGTACTGTCTATTGCAGTACTAATGAGATAAATTAAATCTGTGCTCTTTTCTGATCTTTGGTGCCATCTTTATCATTAGGGGCTTCCCTGGCGGCTCAACTGGTAAAGAATCTTCCTGCAATGCAGGAGACCCTGGGTTGGGAAGAGCTCCTGGAGAAGGGAACAGCTACCCACTCCAGTATTCTGGCCTGGAGAATTCCATGGACTGTATAGTCCACGGGGTTGCAAAGAGTCGGACACAACTGAGTGACTTTCACTTTCACTTTAGCATTAAAAATTTTTTTTCTGTGTGCAAGTCAATGCCTCCTTCACTAGGCAGTTATCATTAGCTCATTGATTTCTGCTAGCTGAGGATGTTCCTGTTGCCAGGCACTGAGGTAGAGACAGCCAGATCCATCAGGGAGCGAGTCCCAGCACATCTCTGCCCTCATGGTGATTAAAGTCCAGTGTGTGCAGGGAAATGGGCAGTCAACAAATACTTACCCACTGAAGGGCTGGCAGCACATTATAAAATCACCAACCCACTCTGAAAGGTCAGGAAATGTCCTGTATGACGGGACAGCACAAATTACCAAGAGAAGAGAGGGGTAGGGGTGGGGTCGGGGAAAGCATTCCTAACCTAGGGGCTGCGCATGGGAAGGCCCTCACCAGGGGATGCGGGAGCAGGTGGGGAAGGGAGATGCTGGCACATTGGAGTCGGAACAGGAGGATAACCCCCATGGAGGGGCCAGAGAGACGCACAGGGGCCAGATCCTGGCTGAGGAGTCTGTGCCCAGGCAAGGCGGTGGGGAGTGGCGATACTTGGATGACCCCACAAGGACGGGCTACTGTAGTCGAGTGGGAAATTGGTGGGGCGGGGCCAGGGAGGGCCCAATAGACAAGGGGAGCAGATGAAGAACAGGGATGAATTGATCTGTGCCATTTTCTGGAAGCCTCAAGTTCTTAATCACAGAAGCAATGGAGGAGATGTGAGCACAGAGCCTTGGGGAACCTCCCAGGAGACGAGCACAGCTGGGAGCAGATGTCTCTCCCCATCTCTCACTTGCGCTCTGACACTCAGTCCCTCTTCAGACATTCTTTTTCTGACTTTCATCATCAATTTGGCTGAACTGAGCCATGAACATCCACAAGTTCTTGGAGATAAACCTGCACAAAGCCCTCTGGGGTGACTGGCGAACAGTGATTGTCACATGTTGTGTTCTAGATATTCACAGACATCTGTGGCCAGAGGTTGCAGTTCTCCCGGTGACTTCGGGAAGTGTGCTGTGGATCTGTGAAATGCCATTGAATCGGCAGGCTGTCCCTCTGCCTGTCAACATATCAACAACATATGGTGGGTCAATAATCCAACCATGGTAATAATTAATCCATAATTAATAATAATAATTAATCAATAATCCACATTGCTTCCTGAGGGACATTTTACCCACTTTAAACCTGATACAAATGCATGAAAAATGAGAGTGACATAAAGTCCCCCCCAAAACTGAGTTCCCCTAATGAGTTTATGACTAACCTCTCTATTCAAAATTTTATCCCCTCTCTTGTCTCACACCTGTTTCTGTGAGGATTGAGGGGTATCAAAAAAAGGGGATGATTGAAATCAAGCCAGACCTTCCATGTCCTATTTCTTGTTTATAGAAAAAGGTTTTAGTCTTATGGCACCCCACTCCAGTACTCTTGCCTGGAAAATCCCATGGATGGAGGAGCCTGGTGGGCTGCAGTCCATGGGGTCGCTAGGAGTAGGACACAACTGAGAGACTTCACTTTCACTTTTCACTTTCATGCATTGGAGAAGGAGATGGCAACTCACTCCAGTGTTCTTGCCTGGAGAATCCCAGGGATGGGGGAGCCTGGTGGGCTGCCGTTTCCAGGGTCGTACAGAGTTGGACATGACTGAAGTAGCAGCAGCAAAGAGCAGACACAAGCAGTTACTTGTCAGGGAAGTGAGGGAAACCAAGATTAAACAAAGACCTAGTTCCTTCTCTCCGATATACATAACAATGTGATGAGTACTTTGACTTGTTCTGCAAGAACTAACAGAGAAGGCAATGGCACCCCACTCCAGTACCCTTGCCTGGAAAATCCCATGGATGGAGGAGCCTGGTGGGCTGCAGTCCATGGGGCCGCTAAGTAGGACACGACTGAGTGACTTCACTTTCACTTTTCACTTTCATGCATTGGAGAAGGAAATGGCAACCCACTCTAGTGTTCTTGCCTGGAGAATCCCAGGGATGGAGCAGCCTGGTGGGCTGGCGTCTATGGGGTCACACAGAGTCGGACACGAATGAAGTGACTTAGCAGCAGCAGCAAGAACTAAGACCCCCCCACGCACGTGGAGGATAGTGAATACATGGTGAGCACAAACATAGAACCAGAAGATTGATGACTAAGATTCTCAAAACATCACCCTATTGCCTCACAACTAACCAACCAACCAAAGAAAGCCATGACCTCTGCAGCCCTCAACACAAACACCATCTTTAAAAACCCTTCCCTGAAAGCCATCAAGAAGTTGGGGTCTTGTGAGTATGGGCTCCATTCTCCTTGCTCGGCTCTGCAATCAGCACTTACTTTCCTTCACCACACTCTAGTGTAGGTAGACTCGCTTTGTTGTGTGGAGGGCAAGCCAACCAGAGTCCAGTTCAATAACAAGGGCAGGACAAACCTGGAAGACAGATGAAATTCACTCGAAAGGGTTAAATGGTTTCAACTCCCAGAGGCGGACAGTGGGAAGAGGAGGGGCTGCCTGTCTGCTCTGCCAGTAAGAAGGATGGTGAACCACCTGAAAAGTGGTGAACCCTGGTGCTGGAATCCAGTGGAAGAAGAGGGGAGGGTGAATGGGGCTTCTGTAGAGCAACAAGAACCACACAAGCAACTGGGATGTTCAGACCTGCCTGGTCTTCCCCATCTGGGCTGCCCCCCAGGAAGTGCCCACATGAGGTTTCCCGTCTGCTTTAGGTCTTAATTGTGCATGTTGAGAAAATGCAATCTGGAGAGAGCCCACAAGGGCTGCTGATAGCTACTGGGGTGAGAAAAATAATGGCTACAAAGAGAGCAAGAAGAAGGGAGACAAGACAGCTGGTGAGGGGGTAGGACTAGGAAAACAATGGCAGAAAGCTGGGGCAGGGCTGCTGTACCATCTCCCCATTCTCCAGCAGTCCCCTGGGATGGTACAGAGGCAGTGCTCAGGGAGAGGGCTTTTGGGGCCCCGTTCTGGGTAGGAGGAAAAGACAGGCAGAGGGAGTCTTAAGAAGAAAGAATTTACTGGGCATCACGAAAGGGATCTCTCCTCTGTCAGCTTCCTGAGTGCCTGTGATAAAGATCTAAATTGGATTTCATTCATTATTTGGGGATGTTCTATGACTTTTTTTTGATACAACACCAAGTCAAAAGGGGGTCCCAGGTTACCTTGAACTTGATTGCATACAGCAAATAGCATATGCCTATAATAACAAGTACATTACACAGTAACTCAATGAGGTGGAGCCTGAGATGATTCCAGTTTTACAGATGAGGAGCCCAAGGCACAGAAAACTTTGTCCAAAGCTTCCAAACAAACAAATAACAGAATCCAAGGACTCCTCTGGTGGTCCAGTGATTAAGACTCTGAGCTTTCAATGCAGGGGGTGCCAGTTCAATTTCTGGTGACGGAACCAAGATCCCACATGACTTGTAGGGCAAATAAAAGTAAAGAAAGGTTTTGGAAATAAATAAATAATTGCCAGAGGGCTTCCCAGGTGGCTCAGTAGTAAAGAATCTACCTGCCAGTGCAGAAGATGTGGGTTCAATCCTTGATCCAGGAAGATCCCACATGCTGGGGAGCAACTAAGCCCATGGGCCACAACTTCTGAGCCTGTGCTCCGGAGCCTGGAGCTGCAGCTACTGAGCCTGTGTGTCACAACTACAGAAGTTGCCCTCGTGCCTAGAGCCTGTGTTCTGCAACAAGAGAAGCCTCAGCAGTGAGAAGCCTGCACATCACAGCTAGAGTGTAGTACCCACTTGCTGCAACTAGAGAAAAGCCTGTGCAGCAAGGAAGACACAGCCCAGCCAAAAATAAAACAATTTTTTTTTTTTTTTTTTTTAAAGAAGACTCCACCTGCCAATGCAGGAGACACAGGTTCTATCCCTGAATTGGGAAGATCCCCTGGAGGAGGAAATGGCAACCCACTTCAGTATTCTTGCCTAGAAAATTTCATGGACAGAAGAACCTGGTGGGCTACAGTCCATGGGGTTGCAAAGAGTCAGACATGACTGAACACAGCACATGCACACACACACACACGTGCACACACACTCATGAAAAAAAAAAACAGAATCCAGCTTCAAACTGTACAAGGTCTCTTTAATGATGAAATATCTGCTTTTAATTCTAAACTCCACTCTCTACTGCCATTTCATACACTAAAATAAGACCATAGAAATCTGAATCATAAATCTAAATTACAGGTTATAGTACTATGAAAACTTTTCTTTTTTATTTTTAAGTACATAAAAGAACCAGGCTAACCAAATACTATCTAGTAGGAGTCCTGTTTTGGTAGATTGTTTTCATTTCAATAAATGTTTACTAGTAACTGATGAAAAGAGCGTTTATCCGTTTTCCTGAGTAAGTAGTATTGTTATCTGCTGATCAGCTTCACACTGAATGTTTCTGGATTCTTTTGAAGGGTTTAAGACTATAATCCTTCCATTCAAATTCTTCTAACATTACACAATTGTTTAGGAAATGAGTCATGTTCCAGCTCTGGGAAATCCACCTATATTCCATGTTAATTGTCTGCTTTAAGAAACTGCTCGTGTAGATACAGGAAGAAAAATTAATCATATAGGAAGAAATAGTCATGTAGATATAGGGAGAAAAATTAATTATACACGATCAAACAGCCATTAAAGGGTGTCTGACCACAGGCTAGTTGTGATGGGTATTTGTGATTTCTTTCAGCTGTCAGTATACAACTCTTCCCAGTGGTCACATACGGTTTTGAGAGCTGGACCGTAAGGAAGGCAAATGCCAAAGAATTGATGCCTTCAAACTGTGGTGCTGGAGAAGACTCCTGAAAGTCTCTTGGACAGCAAGAAAGTCAAACCAGTCAATCTTAAGAGAGATCAACCCTGAATATTCACTGGAAGGACTGATGCTGAAGCTGAAGCTCCAGTATTTTGGTCATCTGATGGGAACAGAGGACTCACAGGAAAAGTTCCTGTTGCTAGGAAAGATTGAGGGAGGAAGAAGAGGGCATCAGAGGATGAGATGGCTGGACAGCATCACTGATGCAATGAATATGAACTTGGACAAATTCCAGAGAATGGTGAGGGACAGGGAGGCCTGGCGTGCTGCAGTCCATGGGGTCACAGAGTTGGACACAACTGGGCGAATGAACAACAACAAACAGCATACAACTCACCTTCCTGTGTTTGGGGGAATTTCTCACCTTATGAATCTTGGTAGTGGAAAAAAGCCACTCTCCATCACAGAATCCAAAACCTCAACCCTAGCCTCCCTTAGGTTAGTGTGGGCATGTGGCCAATGAAATCTCTCCATCAGATTCAACTGCCGGTGATGCAAAGCAGCAGGGCCTATGAAAAATTCCTTCCAGGGCAGGGTAGGGAAGGGGAGGGAGGTGGCAACATTCATGTTTAGGGGTAGCACTCAGCACCAGGGCGTCAAAGGGAGAAGCAGAGTTGAGCCCAGGAGTGCCAGTTCTGCACTGAGTTAGGACATGATTCTGGCTGCAGCATCCAAGCCAGGCCCCTCAGGATATTCAGGGAGCCTGTGAGCACATCCTAACACCTTGTCGTAAATTCCTGTTCACTGAATCATCCAAAGATGGTTTCTACTGCACTGAAATTAAGAACCCCCATACTAGAACTGAAACTTGAAGTATCTGAAGATCCAACATCAGTTAGTTCTGGACCAAATTTTTGTGCAGATACCTCAGGGGAGGAGTCTGGAGTGAAAGCCAACAGGTGCATATGGTCAGACACGAGTTTGCACTTGGTTTCAGGCTTGAAAGGGATGAGCTTGCTCTGGATCACTCTTCGTGAAGGCCCAGGACCCTGGTGTGGACTTCTCAGCATCCAGCACCATGGTTCCCATGAGTTCTAACAAAGGAAATACCAGCTGCACCTCAAAACTAGTTACTGGAACACAAAGCAATTTCTGTTTTCTGTTTTCAAGAGTTGTTTGCATGTCTTTGGCAACATAGGTTGTCTTTTCTTCAAGATGTGTATATTTGTGCCCAAGAATGCATTGTCCTTTTGATTCAGGCTGTTTTTCTAGGGGCCACTTTGATCATTTCATACTGGTTTATCATGGGGGCTGAATCCGGTAGAGTGTAGTGAAGATTAGCCATATTCTTCCTACCTCTCCTTTCATGCACACCGTGTGTATTCCTATCCCAACCTCCAGACGGCATCTTGGGCAGATCCTACAGCTTTCTTGACACTTTGAGATACTGAAATGTTTAGCCAAGTCTATATCAACACTTTAATATCTCTTCCAGTTTAACACTTATTTCTGCCCATCTGTGGCCTGGCCTGTGGCTTGGGGACCACCAAAGAGAAAGGAGCTGGCATTGGAGGTAGAAGGTACATGTCTTTTCTTTCTCTCTTTTGATTCCACTGCCCCTTTTCCTCCCCCTCTCCTCCCCTCTTGACCTGCTAGGGGTTGGGCCCAGCAGGAGGGAGACGCGATTTCTTTCACTCCAGATACAGAGTTTTGTTGGTTTGGCCAAAAATTTCATTGGGGTTTTCCAGAAGATGGTACAGAAAGACCCGAGCGAATTTTTTGGCCAACCCAATAATTCTCCTTTGGCAGAAACTTGCCTTTTGTTATGGCAGATATTCAATGCTGGCCGTTTCCCAGAGGTTCTTTGAGGATGCTCCACACTGCATTCCCCTGGCACAGCAATGCACCCTTCTGCCAGCAGCTCACAGAACTCTGGGAAACACTGAGGTTTGTCAGTTTGTTAAAGAATATGACAAAGAATGAATAATCAGATGAAGACGCAAATAGGGAAAGGTTGGAAGGGTCCTGAGCACTGGATATTCTATCCTCATGGAGTTGGGGTGTGTCATCCTCCTGGTTTGGACGTTTTCACCCACCTGGAAGCCCCCTGAGCCCCCTAATACCTGGATTTTATGGACAATTTCCTCACATAGGCATGACCCATCATTAACTCCATCTCCAGCTTCTCTGCCTTCTCTGGAGGATCAAGGAGTGGGGATGAACATTCTAAGCTTCCAATCATGACTGGGTTTTTCCAGTGACCAGCCCCTATCCAGCAGCCACCCAGGACCCCACCCAGAGTTCCTCGTTAGAACAACTATGTTCCTAGTGTTCTTATCACTTAGGAATTCACAAGGGTTTTGGGAACCCTGTGTCTGGATGGGTTCAAAGACCAAATATTAGAACAAGAGGCGCTCCTTGTGGGCTCTGAGCAGCTTGCAGTGTGCAACTAGAGAGTACCACCCCCTGCCACAACCAGAGAAAACCCTGAGCAGAAACGAAGACCTAGCACGGCCAAAAATAAATACATAAATAAATAAAAGATGCTCCTTGTGGTCTTATCACACAGGAAGGGAATTTATAAGGGCTTTAGGAGCTCTGTACCAGAAAGCAGGGGTAGAAACCAATATATATATATATATATATATATATATATATATATATATATATATATATTCTGTTCTCTTACAGCTGCCTACATTTTAGGGTTGCTGTAAGAATTAAATGAGCTAATAATACTGTAACCAGCACACAAGTGTTACAGCTAAGTCTCTGAAAGCACTGCAGAAAATTAGTTGAGATTTTCTTCTGCTCTCGCCATTGTTTTTGCTTCTTGGTTTCTTTTATTCTGTTTATTTCAGCCTCCATCTTCCATGTAGAAGGCTTGTCTCGTGTGTGGCTATCCTTAGCTACCTGCTCATATTTAGGCCTGGCATTGAAGTGCTGAGTGGAAGTGTGTGAAAGGGCAGTTTGTCAGCTGGTGGGACAACTCCACTCTGAGAGAACTGGGCACTCTGTGAGATCAGGGTCTTATCTATTAGCTACTAGATTCCCTGCATCTAAACACAATAGGTGCTCAATAACTGTTATTCTTAAACCTGAGACTCAGTTTTCTCATCTGAAAATTGAGGTAAAAAATCTTAACCTGGCAGGGGTTGTGAGAAGAGATAATATATGTAAAGCACCACCATGGTGCTTAGCATTTAGTTATAAATAATAGTGGGTAGCAATCACTATTTTCCCTATCATATAAGGGCAGCAGCTTTATGACCATTTGTGGTCACCACTGACCATGCTAAATATAGAGCCAAAGCACAGTACCTGTTGAGAGGCTAGTTATTACAGGACAAGTCATCAAAGCAAGGAGAGAGCTTAAGATAATCGCTCTTAACATTCAATGTGTAGAGTCCAAGGACACCGGCTTTAGTCACGACTGAGAAGAAAGAAGGTGAGTAGTGATGCTACATCACCAAATAGCTCTGTAGAATGGCCATTCCCATGGGATGTTCCTCTATTGCTCAGTTTAGTCTGTTATAAGCAATTTAGCAGGAAAGGCATTTGTTGTTGCTGTTGTTTAGTCATGAAGTCATGTTCAACTCTTTTGCAACCCCATGGACTGTAGCTCATCAGGCTCCTCTGTCTATGGGATTTCCCAGACAAGTATATTGGAGTGGGTAGCCATTTTCTTCTCCAGCAGATCTTCCCAACCCAGGAATTGAACCCATGTCTCCTGAATTGGCAGGTGGATTCTTTATCACTGAGCCAGCCGGGAAGCCCATGGAGGAAGTTAAATGGTGTGTCAGGTCTTCCCACAAACCCTAACACTCTATAGAGAGCAAGAAGGCTCTTATAAATGGAAACAACTAATTTCTTTTGGAAATGGAAGCAATCCATTTCTTTTGGAATACAGTTTTTGGAAGTAGTAGATGTATGTAGTTTTTAAAAAATCAAACAGTACAAGAGGGTGTAAATGGAAGAGTCAGCATTCCTATCACCCCAAACCTTCAGATTCCCTAGAGGTAATCACTGTTATGTCTTACAGATACTTTTGTGCATAAGCAAGAATATATGCATATTTTTTGGCAGATGGGATGGTTAAAAAAAAAAAAACTTAAGTTCTTTTTGCCTTTATTTATCCTAAATATCTTTGCACATCAGTATATATAGATTTATAGATTGCTCTATTCATTAGGATAATGTAAGAGATAAGCCCCTAGCTCTTGATGCCCTAAGATAATTGAAAATTTCTCATTTACCTAAATCCACTGGTGGAAGTGTATGTGGGAGGCAGAGATCCAGGACACCCAGAACTTTAACGTATGAACCCCACATACTTGGTGGCTTCTAGGGTCACCCTGGGTGTTAGATGCACAAAGAGTACGGAGAAAGCCGAGGTTTGTTTTAAATAAACCAGGCCTAGAAATATATCACTTCTGGTCATTCCATTGGCCAAAATTAGCCTAACTGCCCTAGACTAGTGCTAGGAAATGTCCCAAGTGGACAACTATTTCCCACAACTTCATTCGATGGAAGGAAGCTCAAACCTTTGATGAGCCACATCAGATACAGGTGCACTGCTGGAATACATCCTCGTTTATTTAAGCTTTAGAAGGCTGGTTCTTCTCTTTCTGCTGTTTTTCTACTTGTCTTTTGTCAAAGATAAATTGTTTAAGTGTGGCAAACTATGGCAACCCACTCCAGTATTCTTACCTGGGAAATCCCATGGACAGAGGAGCCTGATGTGCTATAGTCCATAAAGTAACACAAAAGAGTCAGACACAACAGAGCAACTGGACAACAAAGAAAGAAGAATAAGAAAATGGACACTTGTGGAGTGTATACACTAGTCCAGATACACCAATGAAGAGCCTTTAAAGGATACGTATCTTTGACCCAGTGACACTTCTAAGGGCATTTCCTAAAGAAATTAGTGGATAACTGCTCACACTGTATGTACAAGGATATATATATATAATAGTGACACATTGTAAGCAACCAAGATGCCCAACAAACTTGTTTTAATAACAGTGCATCCACATAATGGAATGATTTACAGGTGTTTAAAATAATTGCATGGATACCTGCAAACATAAAAATATGTCCATATTTTATGATAAAAAATGACTCCTAAATAGTATATGAAATTTTTTAAAACAAATTGATTACTTATAGCAAGAAAGCTGGAGGACATCTGCTAAAATGTTTACAGTATTTATCTCTGGTGGGTGTGACTGGGTGTTTTTTACTTTCTTCTTTTACACCTTTATGTAATGTCCCAATGTTTTATCATTAGAAAAAACAGTGAAGCTATTTTCAGTTTGAAACAAACAACAAACGTAAAGAGGATTGGGGTTTAGACAATGGAAAGCAAGTGTGTGAGACCCCGCCTCCAGGACCCTGGCTGTCACCGGACACTCAAGTTGCTATCAGGAGCACTTTTCTCTGTTGAAGTGACTGGCTTTTGTCATGCAATCCCCAGGTTATAATGAGGGGGAAGACAGGCCTCAGAGCAGAAGCAGCAGCCCCGCGGTTGGTGGGCTGCGGCTTGCCATGGGGAACACCATCAGAGCCTTCGTGGCCTTCATCCCTGCTGACCGCTGCCAGAACTACGTGGCCAGAGACCTCCGGGAGATGCCGCTGGACAGGATGGTGGATCTGAGTGGGAGCCAGCTACACCGCTTCCCAGTGCATGTGTGCTCCTTCCAGGAGCTGGTCAAGCTCTACCTGAGCGACAACCGCCTCAACAGCCTGCCTCCAGAGCTGGGCCAGCTGCAGAAACTGCAGATTCTGGCCCTTGATTTCAACAACTTCAAGGCTCTGCCACAGGTGGTGTGTACCTTGAAACAGCTCTGCATCCTCTACCTGGGCAACAACAAACTCTGTGACCTCCCCAGGGAGCTGAGCCTGCTCCAGAACCTCCGGACCCTGTGGGTCGAGGCCAATTATCTCACCAAGTTGCCAGAGGTGGTCTGTGAGCTGAGTCTCCTTAAGACGTTGCACGCTGGCTCCAACGCCCTGCGTCTGCTGCCAGGCCAGCTCCAGCGCCTCCGGGAGCTGAGGACCATCTGGCTCTCGGGTAACCTGCTGACAGACTTCCCCCCTGTGCTGCTTCACATGCCTTTCCTGGAGGTAATCGATGTGGATCGGAACAGCATCCGCTACTTCCCCAGCCTGGCCCACCTGTCAAGCCTGAAGCTGGTCATCTATGACCACAATCCTTGCAGGAATGCACCCAAGGTGGCCAAAGGGGTGCGTCGAGTGGGAAGATGGGCAGAGGAGACCCCAGAGCCTGACCCTAGAAAAGCCAGACGCTATGCGTTGGCCAGGGAGGAAAGCCAGGAGGCGCAGCTACCTGCCTTGCCTCTTCCACTTCCTCCTACCAACTCCTGAGAAGTTTCAGTTGCAGGTCAAAGCCAAGGACAACTCCAGCATCTTCTGGAGATCGCTCCATTAGAGTGCAGAGAACTGCTCTGGGCCATGTGGGGAATCTCTGCCAGCGGCAAATGGAACAGCATCAGATGGAATGTCTAACCCACAAGAAGAAAATACTCTTGGACAAGAACATCTCTCCCAAAGGGAACTGGGTGCTATAGGTAGCATGACAACTTCTTCGCAAGAAAATCAGCCTCTCCAAACAGGTATTTTCAAACACCGGAAAGAAAGGCTGGGACACTCTGGCCTCCCCAAGTCTCTAGAACTGGCTGGTCGTGAGGCTCATGCACTTCTCAAATCAGGTGTAAGTTACAGGACTCATCTAACAATTTAGGTGGCCTCTCTCCAGTCCTCTGCCGGGTGTATTTTCATACTATGAATGACCATAAATGGCATGAAAATATTCATGTTAAAATATTCAGGTTATTTAAAAACGACATGCCTACCTAGTCAGATTCACAGAAACTCTTTACTGTTGCAAAGGCTGGAGATGAAGCTTTTCCCCTGCAATTCAATGGCTGCTGACACCCCTGCTTGGAGAATGCCTCCTGGTGGAGTCCAGCTGTCACTTTGAACTTGACTGTGGTTCATGCTGATTTCACTCATTTTCCTTGTAAAGATTTGACCAAAGGTCCACTCCCACCTGTTTACTGTCACTGGCTGAAAGTCATCTAGAAAATAGAACCTCTTTGGCAGGGTGGTCTCATTAATATCAAGCCAAGGTGTAACTGGTTGCCTCAGTGGAACAGAATCCTACTGTTTACTTAACAGTAGTGAACCAGGGTTGAATTAAATCCCTTTGCATGCAGGGACTGCATTTCCAGAATCATATTAGGTAAAAAGTTGTGAAAAATCTGTTAGCTTGAAATAAACATTTGGAAATTGGAATTACAGGTTGTAGTGTACATATAGGAAATGTCTGCCTCTTCAGCCTCAGCCTCTCTGCCTTCCCTGATTTGTTTTTGTATAGAATCTTTTGGTGGTCCATGTATAAACCTAGGTATTCAAGCTGCTATTTCTTTGAAGTATTAATATGTTAATTATGACCTTTTATTCTCCCCATGAATATGTCAACTTTACAGAAACTGCTGTCAATGGGTAGTTTAATAACACAATCCCTTTTGTCCTTGAACTCTTTCAGGAAAGTGTCATCTTAACTAAAACATTGAAAATGTTAGCTTTTAGAAAGTACGCTCTCCCTAAAAGCATCTTAACCCAGCAAAGTTCAGTTCTAAGACGACATTAGACAGAAGACTATTTTCCTGTTTTCCTTCCACAAATATTTCTTGCTAAACCTGAGGAAGTTTCATGGTTTCACATAATCTCTTCCTATCACCACCTTCCAGTCTGTAGAGTATCTGCAACCCATTGATTAGATGGCCAAAGCATCCTTTTAATCACTAAACTGTCAAATACTTAACCCCTTTAGCAATGAGTCCAGATTTCTACCAGAAAGCTAGAATTTAGTCTATTTACTCATTCCTAATGACTGCCATTAAACTATACTCAGCTGATACTAGAAATGTTCTGCCAGAAGACTGCCTTCTGAGCGGCATCACAGCTCATCCTTAATAATAGCTATGACTTTCTTTTGACCTTCTCTACCCCCTCCTAGGGGCTTCCCTGGTGGCTCAGACATCAAGAATCTGCCTGCAATGTGAGATCTGGGTTCAATCCCTGGGTTGGAAGATCCCATGGAGAAGGGAAAGGATACCCACTCCAGTATTCTGACCTGGAGAATTTCACGGACTGTATGGCCCATAGGGTCGCAGAGAGTCAGACATGACTGAGAGACTTTCACTCACTCACTCACTCCCCCTCCTAATAAGGAAGCCACAAGTTGTAATATGGTTAAGAGCACATCCCTTCAAACTACCTGAGATCAAATCCTACTCTGGTCATTTACTGGTCACTTACTTTTCTGTGGGCCTGTTTTCTAGTCAGTAAAATGGTAAGTTTCTGCCTCTTGGGGCACTGTCAAGTTTAAACAAATTACTGTGTGTGAAGTACACTGAACAGTGTGTGGCAGGTTATGGCTAATGTTTACTTAATATGCTGTTTTACTGTCGTATCATGGCTGCTCGACACTTTTACCCTACAACCAGTGTAACTCCGTGTTTAAAGGAATAAACCATAAATAGCAAAACAACAACAACAAAAACTTTCTCAGTAAATTTTCAACGAATAGTATCTCTGGTCTTGAATGTAAGAAATACTACTGCAATGTGATCAAACACTTCTGCTTTACCTACATAGGAAAACACAGGTATAATTACCAAGGATTCATTTTTTTAAGATTCTAAATGAATATACCCTGCTCTCTGTTATTCTATAATTTGCAAAATCATTAAAATACATGAAAATGTGAGACTTTCCCTTGGCACTAATCCCATTCCTATCATGAGAGCAAAAGACATGAGACTGAAGACATGGGTATGTGTCTGCTAGACAATTTACTGGCTTTTGTCACTGTAAAAAAAAAAAAATACACACACATACCCCTTGTAATCTCACGACCTTAGAAAGAATACTAATGCTATTTTAAAGGGTGCTTTCCCCTCCATTCTGGTCCGTCCACTTCTGAGAACACGAAGCAGGTGATACCTGGCTTTGAACCCACAGTGCTCGGTAGTTCTATCACTGAATTTTGGAGATTTTGCCACGCACCTAGGCCACAAGACAGGGAAACACACAGACACTTACAAAGCACTATCCTCAGGGTCCTGGGTAAGTTAATTCATATAGTTTTGTCAATACCTCTTTGAAAGGTGTTATGTACTGCTCAAATTTTTAAAATGTGAAATCTTTATTCATAGAGAATCAAAAAATGTTCTATAATACTACTATGATTAAAAGGTGAAGTGCTCTTTACATTTCTGTTTTAACGGTGTTCTAAAACACTAGAGTACGCACAAAACAAGGCAGACTTCAGTAAAGGATTTTATACAAAGTATTCTATTGACTTTTATGCCTCAGAGTCCTGACAAGAAAATGCATGTTAGGGTAACACAAGTAATTGTATTCAGCATTAAGTAACAGCAGCAGCTGTCCCCACCCATATGGCCCAATGAACAGGGAACAGATATGTTACCAAAATGCAGGAAGAGCTGAGAGCCACGAAAAGAGGAGCTTCCCAGTAAGCTATCTAGTGGCAGGTCTCCAGGGTTGCAACCAATTCCAGAGAAAAAGAGCAAAAACAGGAAGAAAATACCAACTCCCGTTCCCCACCAGTGCCTCCTGAATTAGGCGATATAAGACCAGACTACAGGGAATTATAAGGCAGCCAGCAAGGGTAATAAGCCCCATGGCCTCCAAGCAGGCAAAGAATGGATTCTGACTTGAGTAAAATACCCAGCACAAATATTATTCTTCTTCAAAGAAAAACAGAAGGCTACTAAAATGGACTTTAAAATCCTAAGCACTTAATTTCTATGCAGTTAGTTTTAACATACATTCCAAAACTCTCCATGTCACAAAAGTCTTGTGAAAACTGAAAAATTGTTTCTATAACTGTTTCTGAGTTAAAAGAAACTCTATCCTAAAACTCTTACAGGAATTAGAGGGGCCTAAGTTGGTACTTTACCTCTGAAACGTAAAAACTTCATTAATTCATGAACTTGGGATAGTCTAGGCCAATGATGAAAAAATCTGTAAGGTCTTCAAAGGATATGAATCAAAGAGGGAAAGAAACATGGGTGTATTCTTGAATATACAATTAAGCTCTTATATTTCTACCTCTTAACACTTACTGTCTTTTTAGGAACTTTGGAAAAAATAAGCCCAAATACAGTGTAGATTAAAATCCTACTCCAAGCTACCTGGTCCCTCAGGATATATGTTTATCCACCTACCTCTTGCATGGAAACCTCTGCACGTTTTCTAGGCCATGATATGCTCAACTGCTTCACCTATCTGAGTTGTGGGATGAAAAATGATGTTATGATGTGTGACAAAGTATTTTAAAAATGACACAGCAAATGTATTATTGTTTCTAAAAGTGAAAAAAGTAAAAACCTGTGTAAATCTCTTTGATGATCTCAGAAGTGTCTCCTTTATGTGAATTTTGGAGGACATAAGTTAGTATCACAATAAAACCCAAAATTTTCCAGTTGTAATAGCTTCTACAAAGTAGTGCTAAAATGCTGAGACAAATTTTTGGACAAGAACAAAACAGGCTGGTTTATCAGTATTTCTCTGAAAACCCTTTTGATCCTCTATGTGAGTAAAACATCTCTCCAGAATTCTAGCAGAGGTACCCAATGTAAGACTACTACTGGGCTCTTGTTTCATTTCTTGCACACTTTGCTGAATTAACCTCCAAATCTAAATTCACCTTTAAACCATCAAATTCTGCACGTACTTACAATCTATCTAGAATGCATTTACCAAAAAAAAAAAAAAAAAAAACCCAAGAAACCCTAGCAAAACAATCAACAATGCTGACATATGGATATGCTAACCATATCCACGCCCTATAAAATTACCAGATGTAATTTGAAGAAGCTTGCAGCAGCCAACATTTAAAATGTAACTCTTTCACACTTGAAGTAACAGAAACCACCATAAATTTTTTCCTGTGTTTGAGAGAGTATGTAGACTACACAAAATTAAGATATGTTTCTTTCACAAAACAAAATGGTCAACTGGAAAATGTATGATTAAGAATCAAATGATAAAGTTTATAATATCTCACTTGGCCTTACATTAATCAAAATAATTTTTTCATAAATATGTAATATCAATCATTAATTAAACTAGAACAACTCTACACTCCAAATATAATCATTCACTCCCATTTAGAGTAAATCAGGTACAAATCACTAAGTCAGTTAAGAACTAAGTAATTGTTCAAATTTTTATTTTGATGCACAGTATGAGGAATGAACTCTTAAATCAACTGAATTTTATAGAAATGAAACAGCAAATAAATTAGACCCATGTTAAAATAGAAGGTCAGTTAAATGTCCAAATTTAAGGACATAACAGCCACAGATAAACTTCAATTCTATATTCTTCTTTCAGGAAGTCAAAGTCTTTCAAACACAACTTTACTATGAACTGGTCCAGAGCTCAACAGCATACGGGAATGCTTAACAGGGGTGGTGATCAGGGACACGCTTCCTGTAAGAATTAAAATAGGGCAATAGTGAAAATGAAAAGCATGACTGTAACTGAAGGTCTATATTAAATACAAACGCAGCTAGAGTACTACTTTTATTAAAACCAATTTTAAATGTGTAAAAAGGATGTTTCTATCTCACAGTTAACATCCCTTAATTATTGTATTGTTAAGAGAACAGGAAAAATCTGCAGTGTGCAGGTTGCAGGTAGGTACTCAGCAGTTCTCAGCTTCTCACCCAAACAACCTACTTACCAAATATATACTTTCTAGAAAATGGTTAGTTCATGTTTTTAGCTTATGCTAGTTAATTTTACAAAATGAGTCAAAGATGGTTCTCTCAGTCAGAAGTTGTAAAATGACAAGTCTTTGGGGTTTCTAAATTAAAACTTCTGGGTCACTATTCTAAATGAATGAAAACAAAAAGTTGGTGATGGACTTAGGTAATTCACTCAAGTATGTCAACAGTACCTCCCACATCTTTAATGTTAAACTTTTATTCTCTGGTAACCATACAGTGAATCAGGAAGGGGGCATGGTAGAGGTACTAGTGAAATTTTTTTACTTCATGACTGTGAAACACTGCTTCATGAGGCAAGCACAACAGTTAAGAGAAGCGAAAAAGCATAAAAACAGATCCAGACTAAAACATATTAGGATCATATAGAGATAAACCCTCCAACTTACGGGAGTATGACCAAAGGATGTCAATAAAGAAAAAGTTGTCAAAGCATCTGTCACAAAACACTCCCTGGAGATTAATAATGAGTATGAAGAGAAATCCACAGTCCAGTATGTTTGGGAAGCACAACCAAGTTTTAAAAAATTCATATTTCTTTACTGAAAATTACTCAGACTGTCTAATATTTTTGTGGTCATGTATGGATGTGAGAGTTGGACTGTGAAGAAGGCTGAGCACTGAAGAATTGATGCTTTTGAACTGTGGTGTTGGAGAAGACTCTTGAGAGTCCCTTGGACTGCAAGGAGATGCAACCAGTCCATTCTGAAGGAGATCAGCCCTGGGATTTCTTTGGAAGGAATGATGCTAAAGCTGAAACTCCACTACTTTGGCCACCTCATGAGAAGAGTTGACTCACTGGAAAAGAGTCTGATGCTGGGAGGGATTGGGGGCAGGAGGAGAAGGGGACGACAGAGGATGAGATGGCTGGATGGCATGACTGACTCGATGGACGTGAGTCTGAGTGAACTCCGGGAGTTGGTGATGGACAGGGAGGCCTGGTGTGCTGCGATTCATGGGGTCGCAAAGAGTCGGACACGATTGAGCGACTGATCTGATCTGATCTGAAACTTCAAAAACAGTGATACCAGCTCAAACAAGGTACTATAGTTTATATTTCAAATGTGGTTGAGGGAGCCAAGTTATTACAAAAACTTCTGAGGCAGCTATGCGACCTTGCCCCCAAGTCAGAAAATTTTACCTATAGAACTGTTTCCCTTTGCTATCATTCTACTTGAAGACAATAAAAAATGTAGCAGTATTTACCCATCTTTGTTGGCACTGCTTCCAAGAAAATTTTGTCAACTTTTCCTTCCCTTGTTAACTTTCCATTTCAAAATATGAGTGCTCCTCATTACCCTATTCTCCCAGTACTAGAAGTAGAGAGAATCTAGATTTTGAAGCCCAGTCCTTTCCACTCACCACAGTGGGAGATCTGAGTATCATTTTAACTTTTCTGTCCACATCCAAATCACTATTTTCTACTCTTTCCTTCCTCTAACAGTAAGAGGACAGCTGCCATTCATAAGAGAAATCCAATGGAAGGAGTGCTGCAGGGGCACGAAGAACTTCGTCCATGGGGGACATCATTTCCTAGTAACATTCCTACTTCCTCCCGTTCCTCCTCTTGCTCCCTAGGTCCAACAGCAGCTGCAGGCGGACTGCGCCCCTCTTCTGCATCCATCACTTCCTCTCCATGAAACTGCTCCCAGATGAACACACTTAATTTTCACAGAAATGACCACACCTCCTCTAACTACCATCGCACTTCTCTGCTCTCATTCACAGTAACATTCCCTGAAAAAGCAGACTACATACAATTCCTCCAATTCCGCTTTCCCCAGACTCTATCGAATTTACTTCAAGCTTTTGCCCTCTCTATCCCACTGAAACTGCTCATTAAGAACACCAACAACCTCTGTGGCTAAATCCAATTTTTAAGATCAATTTTCAGTCCTTACTTGACCTATTTGCATCATCTTGGGAGCTCATCGCTCCTCCTCCCCAAATACGTTACCTGGCTGCTACACACATTCCTCCTACCAGGGGCACTCCCCCAACCCAACCTTAGACTTTTGAATTATGGGAAACTTCAAAAGTATATAAAAGTAGAAACTGTACAATGAATCCTCATGTATCCATTATCCAGTTTAATAAAATCCTTCTTACTGACCCTTGACGGCTGTTCTAATTCAAACTTATTACTAGAATTTCAAGCACTCAGTCCTTTAAAAAAAAAAAAAACAACCCTTTCCCTTCTCTAGCTACATTCCCTCTTTTGGGAACTCCGTAGTGTGACCTTCTATACTACCACATACAGGCTGACAACTCCTAAAACTTCAACGATAGTTGAATTTCTTCCCTAAATTACAGGCTCAATGATCGAACTAATTGCTTTCTTAAAGGTTATTATCTCAAATGTCCAAAGCTGACAACCCCCATCTTTCCTCCCAAAGCCTTCCTCCACCTCAGTTAAGAGAAACTTCTATTTTCCACAACAAAAACCTTGAATGACGTGGCCCAGTATTGTTTTGTTACTGTTATTTTAGTTGCTGGGAATTTACATGTTTTATTTCTGAACTAAAAATGTTTAATACTGTCATGTTAAAACATAACTGAGATATTTCTGACAAAATTTAGAATTTCCCCCCACTTCCCATGAAGTGGGAATATGCTTAATGTATTGGAGAAATGTGGCAGTTATTAAGGAGCTTTGAATAAAAATCTTTAAGACTGCCCCCTCAAAAGCCCACCCTTGAATTATCAATTCCCTTTACTCACAGACCTTATATCCAACCCATCATCAAATCCTGCTGACTCTACCACCTAAAATAGATTTATTATCAATTCCTCCTTACCACCTTTACCTCTATCTGCCGGTCCAAGCCACCATCCCCTCCCATCTCCCTGAACTTCCCACTAATAAGAAAAATTAATGGTTTTGGTAACTAATTAGCTACAAGCAGTTAATTTAATTAATTAAAATTATTAACTGAATCTTCTAATGCTAAGATTTTTCTGGCCACCTAGTCATTTTTTCGTGAATGAGTTTCATCTGAGAAAAGCTGCTGGAGGGATTTCCCTGGCAGTCCAGTGGTTAAGACTCTGCATTTCCACTGCAGGAGGCTTGGGTTCAATCCCCGACTGGGGAACTACAATCTCGTTAAGTAACGGCCAAAACAATGGTATTGGAATAGGATGGGGAAATAATGGAAACAGTGACCGACTTATTTTCTTGGGTTCCGAAATCACTGCAGATGGTGACTGCAGCCATGAAATTAAAAGACGCTTGCTATGATGCTTGCTCCTTGGAAGAAAAGCTATGAACAACCTAGACAGCATCTTAAAGAACAGAAACATTACTTGACTGACAAAGGTCTGTCTAGTCAAAGCTATGGTTTTTCCAGTAGTCATGTATGTATGTGAGAGTTGGACTTTAAAGAAATCTGAGCGCAGAAGAATTGATGCTTCTGAACTGTGGTACTAGAGAAGGCTTTTCAGAGTCCTTTGGACTGCAAGATCAAACCAGTCAATCCTAAAGGAAATCAATCCTGAATATTCATCAGAAGGACTGATGCTAAAGCTGAAAACTCCAATACTTTGGCCACGTGACGTGAAGAACTGACTCATCGAAAAAGACCCTGATGCTGGGAAAGACTGAAGCCAGAAGGGGACGACAGAGGAAAAGATGGTTGGACGGCATCACCAACTCGATGGACATGAGTTTGAGCAAGCTCCAGGAGTTGGTGATGGACAGGGAAGCCTGGCATGCTGCAGTCCATGGGGTCGCAAAGAGTCAGACATGAACTGGAATAGGACACATTCCAGTCAGACTGAACTGGAATAGGAACATGTAAGGAACTCTGCACATTATGTGCTGAAGAATATATATATATATATATATATATATACATATATATATATATACACACACACACACACAAGTATACCCAGACATAAAATGACTGGAGCCAACTCATCCTGGTAAACAGACATCATTTCTTACTACTACCTCCCTACCTATATGCTCTCTGGTTTTAGACTTTCTGAAGCCCGCTCTTTTGTGCCCTTTCAATCTTGAGGGCTACCCTGTGTTACCCATATCCTTCTCCCCACTAAGCTTTTCTGGTTTAAATCTAAGAGTTGTGATCATGTATTTTAAGTAACCGGCAAAATACTGCTATCTAGACAAAATGGCTCCACTTACCATCAACTACAATTAACAAAAATACAGCTGTTGTTTCCTTGTTAATTTTTCCTAAGAGATGGTTTTTAAAGTGTTACAATACCTTGGTGCTGCCTTGATGATGTTGTCCACACGCAGAATCACCTCTGCTGCTTCAGCTGCACTTAAAAGAACTTGTCGCTTCACCTGGAAACTTTCTGTTATACCCAGTATCGACATATCTCCAATGGTACCTTCCTTCATATCTGAGAAATATTCACTAGATAAACAACTAGTCTTAACTGAAATATCAAAACATATCTAATAATGGAACACATTAATAAAATTAAACCTGACTTGTAAAAAAAATAAAATTACAAAGCCAACTATTCAATTTAATTAGAGTATTCTCATCAGATTATCACTCAAGGAAAACCTTTTAAAATTAAAAGATCAACTACTGATTATCTGTATTAATGAAGGGTAACTGTCAAATAATAGAAAATTTATATGCAACACATCACCTATAAAACTGAAGAAAATTTGTTCATCACTGACTACACCATGGAATCTAAAGAACTGAAGGAGAATTTAAATCATCTATTTTTCTTATTAGACTCTCCCTTCATCTTCTGTAAGATCATTATTCATTAACTCTCTTTTGTCCAGTGACAGGATTAACTACCCTTAAAAATATTCCTTTTATGTCCTAGACCATTTAATTGGGAAAATTTTCAATCTGAAGTAAGTCTTTTTTAGGCCACTTTCCCCCTGGTGGCTCAGTAGTAAAGAATTTGCCTGCCAATGCAGGAGACATGGGTTTGATCCATGGGTTGGAAGATCCCCTGGAGAAGAGAATGGCAACCCACTCCAGTCTTCTTGCCTAGGAAATCCCATGGACAGAGGAGCCTAATGAGCTACAGTCCATAGGGTCAAAAAGAGTCAGATACAACATAGCAACTAAATAACAACGTAATGGTTATGAAGGCAAGGGTCACAGGAATCTTTTACATGGTTGTTATGAAAATTCACATTAAAAAAAAAGAACTTGGTAAAGAGCTACTCTTAAGAACCCCCACAAGATCCCAATCACTTTCTTACCCAGTCCAGCAGTTGTTTTGCCTTCACTATGGGCAGCTCGGAGCTGTGCCACCAGGTCTGCACTGTCATAGCCCGCATTGTCAGCTATGATGGTTGGCAACTACAAAGTGAAGAGGACATGGTAACTATCTACTCTACCAACAGAGTTCATTTACCAACTAGAAGAAAAGCTTTCTAAAACTGTACATTTAGAAATAATGTAAAATCTGTTTCCTCTTAATTACTGCTCATGAAGAGGTTTATAAACTCCAAAATCAAACTTAGGCAGTGTGAACTATTCTTTTCTTAAAGCCAAGAAAGGAAACATTTTCTGTCCAAGATAAAAGACTGTATTCATTTAAAAACCATCAATACCTACAAAATTTAAATTCAGGGCTCCCTTTTTCATTAACTTACCATTCTCAGTGCTTTAGCGTAAGACTCCATTGCAACAGCTTCTTTGCCTGGTGTTCTACTGGCAAGCTGTGTCACGGCATGAGCCATCAGCATCTCAGAACAGCCTACAGATTAAAATTCCAAGAACATAAATCATTACACTCAGTTGCCTCCAAGACACTAAATAAGACTTCCTTTAAGATCTATTAAAAATTAAGTGCACAGGCAATACAAAGTAAGAAGCATTAAAAGTCAAAAGCCACTACTACACTTCAATAAATAAAACATGTTCAATATTTTTCAAATGCTTACCTCCTCCATAAACTGTTCTAGAATCTTTCACAGTCTGGGCAAGAACACAAAGAGCATCATGCAAAGATCTTTCTGCTTCATCTAAAATTTGCTGAGTGGCACCACGCAGAACAATGGTGCAAGCCTCACCTAAAATTAAAAAGAAAATAATGTTCTCATGTCACAATGAACTCAAGTTGTAAAACATAAAAATTTGCCTTCTATTATTTAGGTTCTATTATGTGGTTTTGAAAGCTGGTATGTCTTTTATTGCTGCACATTCTCCTTGCTAACAATCCACATTCCTAGCAGTTCTAAATTATCTGAAACAATTATATTGAATATGCATTGCTCACAAAGACAAGGTTAACAGGCTGCCCTCAAGAGACTGAAATTAGCATACACCATGTTTTTTAAGAATTAAGACATATTCTATTCTAGTAACTGTAGTAACTGTTCCTTTCACTTCAACAGAGCCTAAACAAAAGGTTTAGGAACCTAAACCAGAATCTACATAAGCACTCACCAAGGGCTACCCCGGAAAAGTGAATGAGTTTGTCTTCTCCAATCATGACCTCCTCAATAAGTTTGCAACTTCCAAGCTTCACTAGTTCTGGATGATCAAAGGTAGAGGCAATTTCACCACCTATGAACAAAAATATTCATTAATTAAATGCACAATAGGTTTGAAATTTCCGCTTTCTTACAAGCAAAAATGAACAGAAAACATATTGACTGCTTACTATATACCAAGCACTCTGAAGCACTTTATACAAACTAAATTATTAAGAAGACAGGCTTCATTTATCACTCCATTTAGAAATGGTAAAACTGAGGCAAGGAAATGTTTCGTTTTCATCTAAAGTTACACAGTTCAAACAAATATGAAACTGAAATTCAAATACAAGCAATCTGGCTTCCTCTATGCATGTTATATAATTCCACCTTAACTGAGATTTTGACATTTACCTTTAAGGCTGAATTTATCAACAAATTCAGACTTTCTTCTGAATTCAGTCTAGAAGACTAGTATTCTATGATCTAGTATCACCAAACATGAAAATATTTGGCTAATCTTATTATATCAACAGGTGCACTGATATTAGGAACTGCTTCAAATAGTGAGCACTTGGTATCTTTGAATTATTACAATAACTGAAGTGTCAGAAAGCTCCTGTAATATAAGGCCTAGAGAAGAGGGAAATGTATACTGAGGATTTCCCAGAGCAAACTTAATGAGAAGGCAAAAAAGCAAATTCATTTTCTTCCTTAGGTCTTCCCTTTATTCCTATCTTCCCTTCACCTTCCATGCTATAAACATTTCCTTTCCTGGTTCTTAATTAAGATAAAGTTAGGTTTCCATTTTAAAATCCTTTTCTCAGACTTCCCTGGTGATCCAGTGATGAAGACTCTGTGCTTCCACTTAAGGGGGCATGGGTTCAATTCACGGTCTGGGAACTAAAATTTCACTTGCTGCGTGAGGTAGCCAATAAAATAAATAAATCAAACAAAACACTTTTCTCTAGCTCTCTACTCTCTTAATAAGATACCCTCAATCATCAACCCAACCCCTTTTCCTACACCTTACCGATAAATTGGCTAAATAATTCATGCTTTATTTCTACTGTACAATTAACTTTATAAAAAGGACTCTGGTCTTCCCAACTCTACTAATTTATACTCACTCGTATAGCTGAAGCTCCTATTTTTGGTTGGCAAATTCCAGAGACAGCTCTGGGTTCTAGGCGTGAGACACAATAGATGTTTGGGATATCATATGCCCCAACTGAGACCAATGTGGCTTTTGAGAATTTTCGCTGATCCTACACTAACTCACTCATGTACACCTGCTTAAAAAATATTTAAAGACCATATGTAAGACCCAATTTCACACATCTTGACAACAGATGAGTTTACTAAGGATGGGAGCCACCATGGAGTCTACTTCACAGCCAAACAGCTGGTGTGCTTGAAGCAGTAAATCTTCTGAATGTATGTGGCAATTTCACATTATCAAAGTCCTTGTGATAATAACTTATACTATGAATGTGCTATCATTCACATTTCTTATATCTTTAATTTTGTTGCATTAAGGAAGTAATTAAATATGAACATCATAAGATTTATCACCTTAAGTATCAAATATGCAATAACTTCTAAAGGAAGTAAACCCACCTCCAAGTAAAATGTTTCTTTTTAGGTCAGAAGACTATGCTTCTCAAATTATTGAAAATGGCTTAAGACGTTATTTTGAAATAAGTCCAATCCTACCATCTACTTAGTATAATTTCGTCTAATACAAATAGCAGTTCCAAACTGAATGTGGTATTCCTAGTGGCTTTACATCTAAACCCCATTCTTGGAATTCTCACTGCCAGATCACAAACCAACTTTTCAACCTATACATTGTCAAGCTCTTGAAACAGGATAAATGTTGTTATACTTAGTTTTCAAGGGCTACTTAGCAGTTACCACCACTAAAAAAGTGAATAACTGCACTGTATGTCATTTTGATGTAGACATATCTGTAAATGCACTTTTTAGTCTACACTGTGACTATAAAACCCATACCTGTATTGAACGATACTGGAGTAAACCAACTTTTCATCATACACTCCGGGACTGTGTCACACTTATTCAACATTTATTACTTTCATAAATTTTAAAAAATTAACAAAAACAATGTTTAAGTATTTGACCCACTGTCTGGCATATAGTTAAATGTTCAACAGAGTACTATTCACCAGGCACATAGAGTGAACAGAGAGTACCACACCAGGCACAAAGTGAATACTACTCACTCAGCACTAGAATTAAATGAATAAACTAAGTAAAACTCAAGACTCCTTTTTTTAAGCTTCAGTTTATTTAGACTATGTTTAGAACAGTGGTCCTGCGTGTTTGTGAGAAAAAGATACAGTACCTTTAAAACAACACAGCAAAAATAAATCTAAACCTACAGTGAGGCTGGCATTTGATATGTTAAAAATGAATGTGACTAAAGATATCAAAGATTCCGAATAGCTGTTTAGATTCTAGGCACCTTAAGGGCACTTTAAGGTAACCTTTTCAGGTACGAAGTACTTTCTTTTTACTTTTAGAAATGAGTTACATACACTAATTCTCAATAAATCCAAGAGTGACTATTTGTTAGAAGTTAATGTATTTTTTCCATACCTGTGACAAGAGCGAGGCGTTCCACGCCTGCAAAATCTGCATGCTCAATAGCCATAACACCAGCAGCACCAAAGAGTTGTTCAGGATAATTATAAATTAGTTGCCTATAAATAAAAATATGAAAAAACATTGTTCAAAATTGTTACTTCACAAGATAAAATACATTAGACTAAGAAAAACATGAAAACATTTTTACCTCGCCAGCAAAGAAAGGCAAATCAGAAAACTGCTATCATTGATAGAGAAAAGGTTTCATAAAGCATATTAAATGATTTAGTAAGGCAAATGCCTTGCTGTACCATCTTATTTATATTTTGGGGAAAAAACCACTTCCTAAATAACAAACAACTAAACTCTGTAAGAATTTTCCTAAATCATTCCAGAAAAACAAGGCCCTTTCTTGGATCATTATATTGTTAGCACAAATACAAACAGACCTGTTAATAAAGCAATTTATCCCATGCTTAAGAATACGTTCAACTTTCTCCTTCATTTTTTCCTTTTCTGCGTGTTCTATTTCAGCAACCTTTGCTGTAGAATCAACTCTCACCCGGGAACCAAATATCTAAAACAAAGGGAAGCATAAAAAATAGCATCACTTTCCTTAAGTTTCACAGCATACTTAAAACTTTTTAATGTAAATACAACAAAACCGTGTGCACTGTGAACACACACATACAATATAAATACACTCATATATATATATATATATATCAAGTACAACTGATTCCCAACCCAAGTTTACAGCAGTGAACAATCAGAAATCCAGGAAATGTAGTTAATGTACCTTAATTTTGTCTGTATCCATACCAGTATTTGCAATAAGAATTTTAGCATTTTCAATTCGTTTTGGTTGATTTACACCAATTTTTTTATCCAACAGAAAGCCTGTTAAAACAGAATTTTATTAAATACTTCAAGGCTGTATCAATGAATCTTTTAAAGTAATATGCTTTATCAAATTACTCTTTCAAAGAATGCCATTTCTAGTCCAATTCATCAAGCTCCTAGAACCTAAATTGCATTCCACACCAGTGACCATAAAAATTAACTTAGCAGATCATTTAAAAAATAACATGGAAAAAAGAGAACATGAGGCACAGTAGAAATATGAAAAGTAAACAGACCATTTTTTTTGGTACAACTTATATACTTCAATAAAAATGGGCTAATTAAAAAAAAGTTATTTTTGAATCTTTTATCTCAGATACATATTATGTTTGCAGGTGTGTGAGTTGCAATGCAAAGTTATTAATCCACTTTCATTAGCTTAAAACCAAAACAAAACAAGCTCTTAAGATTCAGATAGAGACTACTGAACTTTTTAAAAAACTGAGGCTGTGATTAACATGAAACACCATGGAAAGCAGTCAGACAAACCTGTCCCCCTCATGCTCATGCTGCTTATGGGCTATGTATACAAGCTTGGACCAAATTTCCAACCCTAACTACTCATCTATAAACAGGAAAATCAACCGTAGCAGAGATGTCATTAGTAGCTAAGGGGCCTGAAATGATCATACGAATTGAATACTGTGTTAACTGTATTCATACGAATTGAATATACTTGTGCTTAATTGCTTCCTTTAGATACATCTTTTATCTTTTAACTCATTTATCACACCTTGGGTTTTCTGCTCTATTCAGCTGAACTTAATTCTCATTCAATGGATCAACATCATGATAAAGAAATGAGATTTTGAGTACTATTCCAGTAGAATGCCTGGCTCAGAGCAGACATTCAATGGTCACTGTTCTTGCCTTAATTCTTTCTCTACCACCAAACTCTATTAAAAATGCTATACAGCCCTTGCCTACAAATTCAACCTATAGAGTATTTTCAGAATTGTTACACCTGTGAAAGACAGACAACATGAATTTCTGCAACTAAACCCACACTCCAAATTACTGACTAGTAAAGCAGACACTATAAAGCATAATTATTCCTTTTTTCCCCCTTCTCTATAGAATGCCTACACTGTCTACAGGTCCCTTTGTGAAGTAAATGTACTGTGAACATACTGTAAGAAAAAAACATACTGTTATTAAGGACATAGCATAAAAATACTAAGACATTTATCACTCCTCAAGAACACCAGAAACTGTGTCTTCAACATCTGTCAACCAACATGACCTAACCAGACCCTTCCTAGAGAACACTTTCAATCCTAGAAAAAATACCATTTGACAATAGCTGACTTTAAGTAGAAAAAAACTAAGTCTCTTTATTAGAAACTGTAACTTACTTCATAGTATAAACTAAAACCTAGAGGTTATCAAAGAAATGCTGGGATAGTATGAGTAGGTCAAGTACACTGTCAATATAACAAGTGGATTAAGATTACAAAAATCATTGCAACATGATTTGTTCCCTTAAAGTCAAGGATTCACTCAGTATTTAGCTTTCAACATCTAGTCAACACGTCTTTTCCCATATACAATATATACATACCTTCATCTAAATAGGAATCTGCCAGACTTCCTCCTAGCTTTTTGATGACATGAATTGCCTCCAGGTTACCAGAGCCTTTTAGTCTGAGAACAGCTTCCACAGCTAACTTAGTAAAGTGGTCTTTATGATGAGTAAGAAGTTTTGAGGATAGTGTTGTTCCTGCAATGTTCATTAAATCTTGACGGAACTTAACCTCATCGGAACTAAAATACAAACCAAAAAAAAAAACCAAGAAAAAAATTCATGTCAGGTCTTAAAATGCTTCTCCAAAGTTATCAACTTTGTTTTACTTTTCCAAAATTTATCCAAATAGTGTTTGCCAATAGATACTGTTACCTCAACCAGTCAGGGTTCTTTAGTCACAGAAAAAAATTAAACCTTATCAGTAATCAAGAAATACAAACAAACTAATACTATTTTCCCCACCAAACTGGCAAGCTACCAAAGCAGAGACACAAGCAAACAAAAATTTCAGGAACACGGGGAAAGAGACAGTTATACAGCCAGTGGATCTGTAAATTAATGATCTTTTTCTAGAGAACTACTTGTAAGGTAAACAAACAAAGGACCCAGAAATTATACTACTTTTTTAAGTAACGACTTTGTCACAACATTATAAAATAAAAAATTGTCAAAACTCAAAATCTCCAATTACAGATAAGTAAATTACAGCAGTAACATAATCAAATGCATATACCTCTACTAAAATTAATAAAGTACACCAACACCTAAAAATTGTGCTTGCTATTCAACTAGGTTAAAGAGGCTAAAAAATCTTCTATATAGTACTACTTTATTGTGATTATATATGCAAAAAGCCAGAACCCCAAATTTTAACTTTAGTGACTACCTCTGGTGGGTAATGTGGGGCTTTTCTGGTTGCTGTTGAGGCAGGATGAGGTAACAGAACCATGTCCATGTGTGCTTTCCACTGCTCTCTAGACTTCCTGAACTAAGTACATTTTGAAAAGAATATTAAATGTTTAATACAGTAGTACTGTGGTATACCAACCCATGGTCGACTGCAGAATTCAATAGAGCCTGTCTTGCTGCCTTTGTGGCTTCTCTCCAACCGGCAATAATGGTCTGTGGATGAATCTTTTTTGCAATTAAGGATTCTGCTTCCTATTAATAAATAGTGGAAACACACGTCAATAGCAAATTCGTAATAAGAAAAGAATCTGATTACTTATGACACTCATACCAGAGTAGGAAAAAATATCCAGCGAGATGAAGTTACTCAGATATTCTTACCCTTAGCAATTCTGCTGCGAGAACAGTAACAGATGTAGTGCCATCACCAACTTCATCATCTTGAACCCTTGACATATCTACCAGGAAAAAGCTAGTTAATAACTCACTTGTATGTGATTCTGCTTTTTAAATTATTAGTACTTCTTGGTACCTCATCTAATTCTCCAAACATACTCACTACCAGTCTAAATATTACTTATCTAGGTGTCCTCACCTAACAAATTCTTTGGAACTCTTCAGTCTGAAATACAGTAGTTTCACTATCAGTAAGTACATCACACTCCAAGACTCTTTAAAAAATTTTGCTCAAGTATAGTTGACTTAAAATGTTAATTTTTATTATACAACAAAGTGATTCAGTTGTACATATATTCTTTTTCACATTATTTTCAATTACAGCTTATCACAGGATACTAAATACAGTTCCCTGGGCTATACATTAGGGCCTTATTGTTTATCCATTCCATATACAATATAGTTTGCATCTGCTAATCCCAAACTCCCAATCCTTCCTTCTTTCACCTCTCCCTTCCCTCCTGGCAACCACAAGTTTGTCTGTGTATCTAAGTCTGTTCTTATTTCATAAATATGTTCATTTCTGTCATATTCCACAAATAAATGATATCATATGGTATTTTTCCTTCTCTAACCTACTTCACTTAGTTTGATAAGCTCTAGGCTCATCCATGTTGCTGCAAATGGCATTATTTCATTCTTTTTTATGGTTGAGTAATATTCCATCATGTATATGTACCACATCTAGGAGTCTGTATTTTAATAATGATAATTATCAATAAAAAAATAGACATCAATTAATCAAAAGGACAGTCAGTCAACACAGTCTGTTTAAAAACTGTTTCCAAATGTTAACAAATGCCATCCTAAGACTCACCAACTAAAACTTTAGCAGCTGGGTTGTCCACACCAATGTTTTTTAAAATAGTTGCACCATCGTTGGTTACCATAAGAGATGCATCTCGTCCACTGCTTAACAGTATTTTGTCCTAAAAGGAACATATTTGCTTCAGGTTAAGATGGAAGTACATCTGGAATGATGCATGGATTAATCAGTAATCTCAGATTGCTAATGTGTAAATACTCTGAAGGGTTATATGGCAGACTCCAAACTGTTTCACTGTATATACCCACTCCCGAAGCAAGCCTTGATGTCCTACCCTTCTTCAGTCCTAGAGACACTAGACGAGCAAGACATTAACAAGGCTGTTTGAATACTGTAAGAGAAAAACTAAGTGTACCTCACAATACAATAATAAATACAAATGATAAAATAAGCAAGATGCAGAAGAGTATTTGACAGAGCAGAGGGAGTATATCTAGTTATACTGAAAAAAAAAAACCTAAAAAAACCGAAGCTACAGAAAAAGTACACATCAATCCTATCTTTGATGAGACAAAACAACGTCATGAGGAGAATATATAAACTAATATCTTATAATTCATAAGATACCTGTACATCCACATAAAGACAGCCGTTAGATTTATATCCAAAGGATATCAGTGGTTATCACTGGGGAAGGGAGTGGCATTGGGGATAGTGATCAGAAGGAGACCTTAGTCCTAGGGGTACGGTCTTGATTTTCAGTAAGGAGAATGTACCTATGTGTGAATTTTTATAATTAACAGTTAAGGTTTAAATATGAAAAAGCACCCACAAGTTTTTGTATTCCCAAGGGCTCTAAAACGACAGTAAAATACCAAAATTCCCTGTTTTTCTTACCATGCCCTTGGGTCCCAACGTGCTCTTTACCAAGTCTCCAATAGCAATGGCACCAATAAAAGAAGACTGCAATAAAAATCAGAGATGACCAAAATAAACTTCAGTCTTAAAATCGTAAAACAAACAAAAAAGCACTCTTCTATCTTTGTAAGAACGAGGAAAAAGGCTTACCAGGCGAGCTGTCTCTGCTCTCTCTTCATCAGCTCCAGCCTTGAAGATATTAACAGGTGCAAGGGAAAGGGACGCCTAAAATTGAAAACCAATCATCAGTCTGAATACCAGTATTCTTTAACATACATACTTAGATGAGTTTCACTAGACTTAGAAGTAGATACCTAAAAGAACATGAATTTAAAGAAGAATGTTCCTTTTTAAACAAATGAAGCACTCCATGATTAGGCAGTCATTTATTTAAAGCGAAGGGAGCGACTTAGGTGACATTCCTTTTTTGGACATCTTAAGCGCTCCGCGAAAAAAATTCTACACCGAAGACACGGACTCTAAGAATGGCAGGACCAAAGACCGCAAAAATGATTTTAAACTAAAAATAAGGATGCCGCCAGGAGGAGGGGGAACGCGACAGCCTCGTTTCCATCACCGCCCTCGGGCCGCTCCAAGCTCCGCCCTGAGAGGGAGGGAGGGGCCCAGCGCGCTGACCCGCCCGGTGCACTAGAAATTTCTTAGCTTAGGGTTAGTCCTAGGTTTCGAGGTTCTGGGCCTATCCAGAGACCGAGTCAGAACAAATGCCAGCCTTCAGGCCCACCCTTCCTTCTAGCTCACAGGGAGGGCCTCACCCGAGGGCCCGGCGCAGACCGCACGCCGCGGCCTGCGCCATGTGCAGCGGACCCAGGGTACAGGCACAGCGATGCTGGGATACAGATGGGGCAGCGGACGGCGGGGGACAGCAGAGGGCGGCGGGGGACGGGAGGTCTCGGGCAGGGACTATGGGGCGAGACTCACCATGGTTCCGAGGAGTTAGGCACACACGCTATCCCCTCACAGCTCGCGCCCGCGACCGGAGGGACGAGAGGCCGGAAGTGACGCCACACGCTCTGCCGCAAGGGGCGGAGCCTCGACAGGCGCGCTTCACGTCCCGGCACCGCCCTCACGGGGGATGGGAGGGGGCAGCATTTTGAGCGTCGGAAAGACTGCCCGTCACACTGGAGAGGCGGGGCCTTGACTGGGGCCTTGCTTTCTGCGTGGGCACCTACTAGAAAACAGGAAGGGCGGGGCTGGACATCTTGCCTGCGGCCCAGAAGTTTGAGAGTAGAACCCGCAAAGATGGGAAAGAAGTTGCGCTGTGGGGTGTTGCCATAGCAACGGAGTTTTTTTCTCGCAGGTTTTCTTCTAAATTTAACCTTTAAAAAAATGTTGCCTTAAAGTACTGCATATACAGAATTTAAAGCGATATATATTAATGTAATAGGGGCCGGACAGGCATGTGGCTGTTACCATAGGTCTCTCTCTCCCCTCATCCTCTGTATAAATGGAACCTGAATTAGGACTGAGGGAAGATGGTCTTTTGAGACACTAGTCTGTCATCTTCTTGGTCTGCTAGCTTCCCAAGTAAAGTCATTATTCTTTGCCTGAACAACTCATCTCCTGATTTATTGGCCTGTTGTGCAGCAAACAGCCCCTCCAGTGTTCTTGCCTGGAGAATCCCAGGGACGGGGGAGCCTGGTGGGCTGCCATCTATGAGGTCGTACAGAGTCGGACACGACTGAAGCAACTTAGCAGCAGCAGCAGCAGCAAACAGAGTAAACCTGGGCTTGGTAAATTTTGGCAGTGCCAGTCAGGAACCTTTGTTGTCAGCTGGCTCCAGTTTGGGAATTTTTAGGTTAAGCCCTAGCAGCTTCCTGAACCACTCTTCCTGAGGATCTTGGCTTCAAAATTCCCTGAAGTATTACCAGCTGCCCCTGCGCTTGGCAGTTGGAGGAAAGAATCCACATTTGGGAAAGGGCTTCTCAGGTGGCACTAGTGGTAAAGAACCCACCCGCTAATAACCACAGACCTAAGAGTCGCGGGTTCGATCCCTGGGTCGAGAAGCTATCCTGGAAAAGGAAATGGCATCCCACTCCAGTATTCTTGCCTGGAAAATCCCATGGACAGAGGAGCCTGGCAGGCTACAGTCCATGGGGTCGCGAAGAGTCGGACACGACTGAGCAACTGAGCACACACAAGCTCCATATAGTAAGTTGTAAGTTGCTTGCTGTATAAAACTGGGAACATTCCCTACTGTCAATTTGGGCTTTTCCCTTAAGGGAAAAGCCATTTTGTTTTGCATGCGATTGGGGTACCCTGTTGCAGAGGGGAATTGTTGGACTCATAGATTTGTGAACCAGTTTGTTTGCATTCATTCATGATGGAATCCGTTTGTACTTTTGGTATTGAAATTTGCTTGTGCTTTTTTGCTTTGTTGTTCTTGAACTTATAAACATGGGAAATACTCTCTCCCTCAGGAAATCCATTTGGGGCATATCATAAATAAACGTACGAAATATAGCTGTGGGCATGTAACTAAGAAAGAGATGATATTCTATTGTAGTAGTGTGTGGTCCCATTATATGTTAGGATCAGGTGAGTGATGGCCCTTGAATGGCTCACTTAATTATTATAAAATCTTGCAATTGTAGTTGTTATGTGAAAGAGCAGGTAAAAATGAAGAGATTCCATATGTAGAAGCATTTATGCTTTTGAATCAGGAGGACAAGGCGTCAGATGGCTGCTGCTTTATTGTACTCCAGTCTAAAAGGAAAACCAAGTGAAAAACCTATTCTATAAGACAGAGAAAATGAGAGTGAGAATATGTTATTTCAAAACTTAAAACCCCCTCCAGCCAACCCATCTCTCCCACTGGCCAAGCAGGCTATACCAACACAGCCCATGTCACCAGCATATTCACCTGCTCCTGTTTCCCCTGCTTATGGGGATAAATTAGAAGTTTCTACCTTAAGCCCTGGAACACAGGACCAACCATGGTTTGGTCTAAGACCTTACAGGAAGTCACTTTTGGAGCAGGGCAGTTTCCCTTGTGCTGACATCCTGTACGAGGCCTTAATGCAAATGACCAACCAGTTGGGTTTCTATGGATGCACAATCCAGTCTCAACTTCAGATTTGTTTAATTGGAAAAACCATAACCCTACTTACTGAAAGACTGCCCCCCCACCATGTGACTGAACTTTTCCCTTCTGTCTTTGCCACTCACCATCCCTCTTGGGCAGATATTTACATTCCTGAATAAGATGCTTTCTGGGGATGAGAGGAGGATGGTCATTGACACTAGGGAGGAAGCACACCAGCATCATCTAGCAGATTCCCAGATGTAACTGCAGAAAAGCAAATCTGGCAGCTCCTATTGCTGAGCCTGACTAGGATCCTAATAATGGAGATATGCAACCACACCTGCAGCATTGTAGGAAGTGTACCTTAGCGGGTCTTTGAAAGGGAGTATCTAGGCAAAGGAGCTTAAACAAAATTCAGGAGATACACCAAAAATCCAGTGAGGATCCATCCATGTTTTTTAGAAAGAATTTATCAAGCTTATAGACACTCACTGAGGCAGAACCCAAGGGCTCCAGAAATAAGAGAATGCTAGATATGACATTTGTTGGGCAAAGCACCCCAGATATAAGAAGAAAACTACTGAAGTTAGATGGTACATTGGAATGAACCCTTCTTAATTGGTAGATGTTGCTTTTAAAGTGTTCAACAATAGGGCACAACAGCAGAAGCAAGAGAATGCAGGATGGAATGCTACTTTTTTGACAGCAGCATTGGATTCCTGGAAGGCCAGTAACCCAAAGAGAGGTGAGCCACCATCAGGGAAGAAACAGTGCACTTACTGTAAGGAGGAAGAACATTGGGGAAAAGATTGCACCAGGCTAATAAGCAGGAAAGCAATAAAAGAAATTGTGGGCTGATGGCACCCCAGGGAAGGCCAAAACACACATGGCCAATGCAAGTCCATGGCCAGTACAAGTCCTGGTAAAAAGGGACTCTGGGATACCTAATCTAAAATAATACCCTCTGAGACAAGTGGCCCAAAAGGGAATTCAGCGAGTTCTCAAAAAGTTTTTGAAAACAGGACTGATTAAACCTTCCAGGTTCCCGAATAACATACCTTTCCTCCTGGTCAAAAAGCCAAATTGAGCAAAGTATTGCTTTGTCCAAGACTTGAGGGCTGTTAATGAAATAATCCAAGATTTGCACCCTGTAGTACCTAACCTATACACCCTGCTTACAACAATTCCAGGAGAATACAGCTGGTTCTGTTTTGGACTTGTAAGATGCTTTTTTGTTTTGCAATCCTATTACAGGAGAATCACAGCAGCTGTTTGCTTTTGACCTAGAACTCAGGGCAGGACCCAAAAACACAGGTAGTCCAACAATATTGTTGGACAGTCCTGCCTTACAGATTTAAGATTTCTCCTGCCTTGTTTGGAAAAATGCTAGCTAGGGAAACTTCATGTTGGATGAAGGACTCTTATTCCAATATGTGGATGATTTGCTCATAGGAAGCCCTGCATATAATAAGTTGTCTACAAAATACCGTAAGAACCCTGAATTATCTGGAATTGTGGATATAAGTTTTCCCAGAAAAAGGCCCAAGTATGTAAGCAGCAATTCACATACCTAGGTTTTGTCCTTTCCCAAGGACAGTGAAGTCTTTTGCCTGATAGAAAATAGGCAATTGCAGGGCAAGACTCATGGACAGCTGAGAAGGTTTCTGGGAATGGCAGGAGTCTGTCAGATTTGAATACCTAACTTTGGACTTGTAGTAAAACCCTTCTTTGAGGCTTTAAAGGGACAGGATTTTGAGCCCCTACTTGGATTACATGGTGCCGAAAAGCCTTTGAAACAATGAAAACAAAGCGTGTCTCAGCCTTGGGTTTGGGACTACCAGACTTAAAGAAACCTTTCAAATTGTATGTCCATGAGAGACAAAGCACAAGTCTCAGGGTGTTCATTCAAACTCTGGGGAATATCCCTCTATCCATTGCCATGATAGCATCACTTCTCCCACAGATTGATTTGTCAAAATACCAATCAATGTATTCAGAAAAGGACAAGGAGAGGGCCAAAGAGCAGGAGTTCACTCTTGATCATACCTCATCTGGCTGGAAATGTCATGCACAAGGAATTATTTTGACTCCTGAGGCCCTCTTGGATACTGTGCTGCAGTGCATTCATAATAATAAGCATTATGGGAGAGATGCCTCCTTACAATGGATTCAAAAATCAAAAATACATAATGAGGCGTAACCTACAAAGGACCATCCAGCAATCACTCAAAATCGCATGATTTGTGCTAAAAATAACCCAAAGACTGCTGTCAGACCTCCCCAGACGGCAACCCAACACAGAGGAACCTGCCCCACTGAGATCTGGCAAACTTGACTCAAATACCTCAAACTGTAGGCAATTTTAAATACCTGCTAGTATATGTGGATACTTTTTCAGGACGGGTAGAGGGACAGAAAAAGCTTCTAAAGTGGTTAAGGCCTTCTGATGGAAATTATCCCCTGATTTGGACTGCCTAACTCCCTTCAATGTGATGATGGGTCTGCTTTTGTCTTTAGCATAACCCAACCAGTGTCTTCAGTTCACTTGCTCAGTCATGTCTAACTCTTTGCAACCCCATGAACTGCAGCATGCCAGGTCTCCCTGTCCATCACCAACTAACGGAGGCCACCCAAACCCATGTCCATTGAGTCAGTGATGCCATCCAGCCATCTCATCCTCTGTCATCCTCTTCTCCTCCTGCCCTCAATCTTTCCCAGCACCAGGGTCTTTTCAAATGAGTCAGCTCTTTGCATCAGGTGGCCAAAGTATTGGAGTTTCAGCTTCAACATCAGTCCTACCAATGAACACCCAGGACTGATCTCCTTTAGGATGGACTGGTTGGATCTCCTTGCAGTCCATGGGACTCTCAAGAGTCTTCTCCAACACCACAGTTCAAAAGCATCAATTCTTCTGCACTCAGCTTTCTTTATAGTCCAACTCTCACATCATACATGACCACTGGAAAAACCATAGCCTTGACTAGACAGACCTTTGTTCGCAAAGTAATGTCTCTACTTTTTAATATGCTGTCTGGGTTGGTCATAACTTTCCTTCCAAGGAGTAAGCGTCTTTTAATTTCATGGCTGCAGTCACCATCTGCAGTGATTTTGGAGCCCAGAAAAATAAAGTCAGCCACTGTTTCCCCATCTATTTGCCATGAAGTGATGGGACCGGATGCCATGATCTGTTTTCTGAATGTTGAGCTTTAAGCCAACTTTTTCACTCTCCTCTTTCACTAAAGAGGCTCTTTAGTTCTTCTTCACTTTCTGCCATAAGGGTGGTGTCATCTGCATATCTGAGGTTATTGGTATTTCTCCGGCAATCTTGATTCCAGCTTGTGCTTCTTCCAGCCCAGCGTTTCTCATGATGTACTCTGCATATAAATTAAATAAGCAGGGTGACAATATACAGCCTTGACGTACTCCTTTTCCTATTTGGAACCAGTGTGTTGTTCCATGTTCTAACTGTTGCTTCCTGACCTGCATGCAGGTTTCTCAAGAGGCAGGTCAATTTTCCACAATTTATTGTGATCCACACAGTCAAAGGCTTTGGCATAGTCAATAGAGCAGAAATAGATGTCTGAAGAACTGCAAGTTAACTAGAAGCTACATTCACCCTGGAGACCACAATTTATAGGAAAACCCAAGAAAATGAATTATACATTAAAAAGGAACATTGCTAAAATATGTTGAGACCAACTTAACTTGGGATATAGCCTTGCCAGTTGCCCTTATATGGATCAGAACGGCTCCCAGAAGCAGGCTTAAATTAAGCGCCTTCGAAATATTGTATAGTAGGCCATTTCAGGTGTCTGCCCAGGCATAAGAATCTATAAATGCTTTGAAAGATCTAGCAGTTGCCAATTATGTTAAAACTCTGGGCACTGTACTACTACTGTTCATGAGTTTGCTTCCAGCAGGTCTGCCTATCCAGCTGCGATAGCCTTACATCCTTTCTAGGCTGGAGACCGAGTCCTCCTTAAAACCTGGAGAGTACAGGGGCCTGAATACCAGCTGATGGCGAAGTGGACAGGACCACAAGTGATCTTACCTAGCAGGCACTCACCTGTCAAGTTAGCTGCAGTAAAGCTGTGAACTCATCACACTCAGGTTAAAGCAGCCCCACTGTCATCAGAAAATGACCCAACTCCTAAGAGACCTTGAGAGCAGTGGATTTGTGAACACTTAGAAGATTTAAAGTTGCTCTTCAAAAAGGGTAAGTACTGAGCTTAAAATTTTCATTGTAGAAGGAATCTTATCAGATTCAAATAATTGGTAGTTTCAGAAAAAGAATTGTATCACTTACTAAAAATTTTAAGGAATATTCCCAACCTGAAACTCATCAATTCCATTTCACAATCACCCCCTCATCTCCCCCATTCGGCAGGAAGCAGCAAGAAAGATCATTGCCCCCTTTTCCGCACAAGATTATGGAATGGACATTTGACAGTAGGGAATTGTAACGGGGCAGGGCAGGGGCTGGGCTGTTAGAGCAACTGGTCTTGCTCTGCCACTGGCGTCGCAGCACACACCGTCCCCTCCCTCTGTATTAAAAAAAGCCTGAATTTGGATTCAGGGAAGATGGGTTTTTTGAGACACTCGTCTGTCTTCTCCTTGATCTGCTAGCTTTCCAATTAAAGTCATTATTCCTGCCCCAACAGCCTCATTACCAGATTCACTGGCCTGCAAGCAGAGCAAGCTTAGGCTCTGTAACTAATAATGGAAAAATGTAATTCATCATCAGCATTGATTCCTCTCCCCAGAAGCAACCACTTTCAACTTCTTGAGGTTTTTAAAAAATTTACCATCATCTTTCTAAATAATATTTTATTGCTATTTTAAACATTATTGAGTAAGATGAAGACCTACATTTCTTTTATTAAATTATAAAATGCTGTTTTTTTTTTAATTAGTTTCGGCCACGCTGGGTCTTCATTGCTGTGTGCAAGGACTACTCCCTGGTTGCAGTGCACAGGCTTCTCATTGCCATGGCTCCTCTTGTTGCAGAGCATGGACTATAGAACTCACTGGCTCAGTAGTAGTTGCTCCCCAGCATGTGAAATATTCCTGGACTAGGAATCGAACTCATGTCCCCAGCAATGGCAGGCAGATTAACCACTGGATCACCATGGAAGTCCAAATGCTGTTTTTATTTGGATGGTCCGGGACGAGGTCTTGTGAGCTCTGATGGAGACATTTATTTTGTCCTGCTTGCTCACTTTCAGGAGGTTTTGCCTTTCACTCATTCCCCACTCCACACAACACACAGCTGTAGAGATGACTAACATCCTTTTACATAATGGCTTGGTAGAGAGCAAAATCAATCCCAAATATTCCCATTTATTAAGAATAATTTTATACTTTTTCTAAGTTGACCCCATAGGACATTTAAAACAAAATTTTTGTGCTTAAAAATAATGTTTGGCTTTGCATCTGATACCTTTTTCTCCCTTTGGCTGATCTCTTATCAAGTTCTTGTATTTTGGTAATTGTTAACATTGATAGCTGCTTTCAATTTTTAATCTTTTGCACCTTTGCGATGCATGCTAAGAGGGTTAGTTTACCCCAGGGATTGAGAAACCATTGGGAGCCAGATCCAACCTGCCACCTGATTTTATATGACCAGAGAGTTAAGAATGGTTTTTTTACATTTTTAAATGATTAGAAACATAAAAACTGTTGTGATGCATTAAAATTATTTGAAATTTATATTTTTATTTCCATAAAGCTTGGCTGTAACACAATCAAATTCATTTTATACTGAACAACACAAAACAGTCATACAATGGAAAGAGTAGCTGTGACAAACTGTGTAGCCCATAAAGCCTAAAACATTTGCTATCTAATGTTTTACAGAAAAAGGCTGGTGATCCCAGTTTACACTCTTTCCAAGGTCCATCATGAAAAGGGATGTTCAGATTGGACAAATTATTTTAAATCGACCAAGAGTTTATGTTCTTTGTGGGAAAGTTTGCTCTTCTTTCAGGAAACGCACCTCAACCAGATTTCAAATCACACACTGGAATGAGAAGAATTACAAGAAGGTAAGATACCTGCACAGTATTGAAAACAGCTGTTTTTATTACGGGCAAAACCACATTATGTGGAAATAGATTATGATGTCCTCTGGCAGGCAAGCATGAGACTATGGGTGATGGAGAACCCAGGGCTCCTTCCCTGCTGGTCTCTGGAGGGGGCACTGGGGAGGAGAAACAGTCAGGGCTTTTGGATGGGGACTAGGAGGCAGGCTTTGCCACCTGTGGAGTGGAGGCCAGAGCCAGCCAGAAGCAGCCCCTACATGGGGACTCCCAGCAATTTGTCCTTTCTCCAGTGCACGTGTTTCTTACTTTTCCTCCTTTACTGTGTTATTTGGTGTCACCCTGTACCTCCAGGGGCTGAACACTCAAGTTTCACGAACCAGGCTGCATAGGTTTGGGTTTCAACCCTTCCATATATTAGTTTTGTAATTTGGGGTGGGTTCCATATGCCTGCCTACTCTGATCTATAGCAATGTGAGAATAACATGATTTGTTGCTTTAAGCCACTCAGTTTTAAGGTGGCTTGTTGCAGAGCAGCAGATAACCTCAAAACTCCTTTAAAAATACCTTTGAAAAAGCATTTATCCAGTTTTACCTCCATTTTAGTCTCCCTCCATTATTAAAATGTCATGTCCTCTACTGTATCCTCCATGTTGATGTCAGAGTCATTTTTATAAAATGTTGTTTCTCCAATGTTTAAAATCCTTCAAATTCTCTCACCTGACTTAGAATAAAACAAAAACTCTTGCATTCTAAATCTATGGGATGTCTCTAATTTCTCCCTTCTCTATGCCCACAAACCTGCCTTTGCGCTCTATGCTCCAAGCAAATGGAATCTTTGCCATCACTGAACACTGTGATCTTTCTATACTTCTGTGCCTTTGCACTGGGTATTTCTTCTCCCTAAGATATCCTTGGGGAAGGAAATGGCAACCCACTTCAGTATCCTTGCCTGGACAATCCCATGAACAGAAGACCCTGGTGGGCTGTGCAGTCCATGGGGTCGTGAAGAGTCGGACATGACTCAGCGACTAATGCACACACACGATATCCTCTCCATCCTGCCCTAATCCATAAAAACTCTCATCAAACACCTCAGGGATTACCTTCTTCAAAATTTTCTTAAAAACCTTCATTCTCAGGCTGAGTTAGATGCCTTTCCTTTGTACGTGGCCTTTATCACAAATTAAGAATTGGAGTAATTCTTTTTTCAATTCTCCTAAGGTATATAGCTAGTATTATTCTAGACGTATCAGAGAGATTGTAATCTTTTATATATAATTTATATCTTAGGGTTTATTTCTCTGGGGAGAGGAAGGGCACTGCCCCCAGTTAGAATGGCTGTTCTAAACTACAGATTCTTTTGAGAACAAGAATTAACTATCTTCATTACTAACAGAGGGCCTAGTTTGTGCTTATTCATTAAACAAGAACATGTAAATTGTTATTATCTTCAAAGGAACTCAAAGGAAAAATACAGAAATAATCCAAAAAAGTTTTTAATTTCTGAAAATACCCAAGATACCTAAGTGAGATGTGGTCTCTGTCACATCTTAAACTGATCTGTGTGTTCCACAGTGTCTGGTACATAGTAAGCTCCTGATCATTTGTGGACTTGTCTATTCCCTTTACTATTTAAATGATCTACATCTTGAGTTGTACCCAGATAGGCTTTTCAGTGCCACTAGGTGACAACAGGTTTGGAATCCCAGCCTAAGAACTAACTACTAGTTTGAATGACCAAGAAGATAAAAGTTCTTGAGAGTCTGGCAAATACTCAAAATTTCATTTCACTCTGAAACATAATCCTTGACCCATTATATGTTCACTTTGAAAATGGAGGTGGTGATATGAGACTAAGAAATAAAACCTCTTATCATAAAGTCTCAAGAAACGTGTGAAGTATAAATACAGTGAAACTTTAAACAGGTATCCAACCAAACTTTTATTGGGGTTTTATTGCAATCTACTTTCAGCAATAAGGGGAAAGTAATCATAAGAACTCTGATCAGATTTTATTAAACAAAGCAGTTTTTCATGAATGCTTAATGTTAGTTGTATAGTCAAGCTCAGCTTCCAGTATCAACTTGAGTACCTCGTCATGGGAATTAATGCCAGAATGACAACAGTAAGGCATTGCAAGATCCTAAATCATCTAAGATGAAACCATATTTTACATATAATTTTTAGGACAGTATATGAATACTCTACAATAAATAAGGATTTAAAAAAATGTGTTGCTTAGCCCTTGTTGAACTAAATTCAGTTATTAGCTCATTCTTTATGTACTCCAGTTAATAAAGGCTTGATTGTACTTCCAGAACTCTGACTTTCCCAAAGATAAAAAATTAAAGACAAAAATTAAGCTTAAAAGCAACATTCACACTTGTCTTTAAAAGCATGTTCACATCATATACGAGATAATTTCCTCATGCCTGGAAACATGGTTTATGTGGCAGAAAGTCATATACAAAGCATAACTAGAGGGCAATCCTCCCATCTCCATATCCTCCAAAAAGCCACACTTGGCCTCAGTGTAAAAGTTATATTTTATTGCCATGCTACAAAATGTATGAAGTTGGCACTGACAGGGAGAAATAGAGAACAAGGGTGGGGAGGGCAAAAGATGTTGTTACATATACAACAAGGTTTAATCAACAGTGGTAAATTTTGCCAATATTAAAAATGCAAACCAAAATTTAAAATGCTGATATGAAACAGCATTAAAATACCATTTATGCATAGTACAGTATCACTTATGTCTTATTAGAGAAATATGGAATGTTTAGAAATGAAATTAACCATAAGGGGTAAAATTCATATTTCATGTACAATTTGGCAATGGTAGTCCCACTGTTAGACAATTTTTTTATAAAATACAAAATCAAAAATCTAGTAAGCTACCTTTATACAAAGTTGCTATATTTATGCCTTTATGTAGGAAAAAAACATTTATAATGCAAATTAGGACATACAATAATCTTACAATATTATACAATGTAATGAAAATAAAAACATAACACAAAATTTGTCCTTTATAAAATGTATATTTTGCATTTACTAATGCAAATGTGGCACACTGGTGACTACTGTACTATTAATACCAGTCCGTTTCCATGCTATTATTATCCAATTGTCATAGAATTGCAATTGTAATGATGCTACAAAAGACTTTTTATACCAAAAAAACGAAGTGGGGATGGGGAAGAGGGATGTAAAGAAGAGCAAAGACAGGGTGCTGGTTTGGGCAGTGTATATTATGCTATGGTCATAAAATATTTGTTAGTTTTTCAAGCCAAAAACATTTTCTATACATTCTGTGATTTTGTACCAATGCCTTTATTCAAATTTGGCAAACATCAGGGAAAAGGTAATTTAGTACCATATACCTCACATATCAGAGCTAAGAAAAAGATGCCAATACATTAGTTACTTCTGAATGTTGTCTCTGATGGTATGTCTGTTTCAAGGAGATATACATATATATATATGTATATGTGAATATACATATATATTTATACACATACACACTACACATTGCACAAACACTTGGACATTATGGGTTAGGAACAGCACAAGGGGAAATGGGATGTATTTTTTAGCCTGCTAAAACCTTTACCTTGAGGCAAAAATATGGTGGCACATTATTGGGAAATTATGAAAACATAAGGCCCCTGTCCCATTTTTAATAGAACATTATTGAGGTACATTTTTATATGTTGTGCCACTGATATTTTGGGAGGGGGTGTGATAAACACTAGCTTGACTCATTGAACTGTGGGGTCAACATTAATATCTATAAAAACAAAGATTGCTTGGCAAATTTTCTTAAGTCCCAAATGTGATCTATTCTGGATATACTGAGAAGTGAAAAGCTTTTTGCTGAGTCTTCAAAAGTAAAGTGCATGTCTCATCACTCCACAGCAGCAGTAAATAAAAGGAACTATTTGCCAATCTTCCTGGAGGGAGGGAAGGCACCATAATTTCATTTTTAAAGGAAGATGAACCTGGGAAATAAAATACACTGAGAAAAAAACACATGTAATACCCATATCAGTTTCCAACCCTGGTCTGGGATAAAAGCTGCTATGATCCATACAGATAAAAGAGGATTCCATTAGGGAGAAAACACATGATCAATGATTATATTTCCAAAGCCAGAAAGTGGGATCACATGATCTATCAACAGAACAGAGTATCTAAAACTAGGTCTGTCTCAGAAAATCTGAAACATATGGCCACAATTATATCCCAATAAAATATCTCATTCTAAAATGTACCAAGTAATTGGTACATTCTTCCAGGACAGAGCTTAATGCCCATTACTAGACTACAGCAAAGGACAAGTAGTGTTCTACATTACTTTTTATTAAATAGGGACACAGGGGATTTCCAGAGATATCTAGAAATTAATACCAGTTGTATACATCTTCCCTAATACTCGTAGTACCTAAAAATCAAATTCCTAACAGACAAACTGGTCCCATTTTCAATTTTAAAGCACACAGTATTTAAAGCATAAACAGCAATGGTTATATTATAGTTGCTTAAAAAATATAAAAAGTAATCAGAATCTGGAAGGAAAAATGAAAAGGCTGAGAGAAAGAAAGAAAAAAAAAGTACCCAACCTCCAAAATAAGTAAATAGGTCAGCCCTTTCGTTTGGAGGTTAACGTTCGGTCTTGACTGCTTGTTTCCAAGAAAACCATATGCACTGGTTCCATCATAATTCTTATTCCACATTACAAAGATCATCACATAAATTTGGCACAATTAGCAATCTACTCAGAAGAAAGCATAAATGGAACAATACATGAAAATGGAAGCTGCACACCTATACCACTGTACTCTTTTTAGAGAACAGTGAACACTTTAATAAGCACCAAATTCACAGGAAAAAAAAAAATTCTGCTATGCACATAAACCAATGGCACTGAAAATGATAAAGACACCCTTAATAATTTATTTTCTTTATAATGGTCCCACCACCTACTGTCCTATAATTAGGTCATTTATGGGACAGGTTGGATGCTATATGACTGAAACTTTTTTATGCTAAATTAACCTTAATTACATCTGATAAATCCAGATCATAATCTCAGAAACTTCCTCATATTTAGAGGAAATAGTGACATATTTTGCAAGGTTATACAACCTTCTTTCCACTCTACCTTCTCTTGTTTCTCTAGGATTTGGGAAACTGGAAAATTCTTGACTTTCCAAGAGCTAGACATATGGACTCTATAATCAGTTTATATAAACTTCATTTTCAATCCTAAATTATGACACAATCTCATTGCTGTAAGACTTCCACTGTACCTGCTATGCTGGCAATAATCTTAACACTCTATTAAAATCAAGGGATAATCCAAGATCAGCTGTGAGTGAAAGGACAGTAGAGCTGAGGAGCAATCAGTGGGCGAAGTATAACTGCAGCCCTGTGACTGAGGGGATCACTGCTAAAGTGCTGGAGAGTGCCCACAGAGAAGACACAGTACCTTTAGGGAACTTTGCATGTTAAAAGTACTTCCTTTTTTTCCCCCTCTCTTCTCAGCTGCTAAAGAGATCGCCTATGGACACAAGTGAAATTTAAAATTGAGAGAATGCTTTTATCAACATGAAAAGTAAACAGCATATAAATAAATACTGGACAAGGGCAACCCTGTTACAGAATAACAGTTAAGTTCCAAATGAACCTTCAAAACCACAATTGGACAAAAATGCAAACTAAACAACAACGAACATATACCAATTTCAAAACTATGTACAAACTCAAACATTTTAAATTGAAAAAGACATGAAGCAACAAAGTTAGACATCCCAAACACCAAAGGAAAAACTGAAGGTAAATGGTAATCTAATGGCACAAATGCCTCCAGAGGACAATGTTACTGTAAATAATCTGTAGGAGAGAAACTTTCAAGAGATCATGGTTCAGATTTTTCAAATGTTTTTGGATAAAGTGACCTGAGACTGATTCTTGAGCCTGTTTATAATTCTGATTAAGATACTTGGGCATGCCCTTCAAATGACATCGAGATGACGAAACAGAAAATCTCATCTCTTTCTTGCCTTTCAACACACCAACGGCACACCACGTTCATGAATGTAGAACTTTCTAGAAATGCTGAAGGCAAAGGAACTGACTGGTACATAGGAGGTGTGGTACTTCTATTTCCATTACATATGTTTTGGCTCAAGTCAAAAAGCCTACAATTAATGAAATAAAGGATTCCTGATGTTACATGCTGGAGGCCACATACCATGAATAGTGAATCTACAAATAGTACTTTAAAAGCTACAGTTATCTATTAGCAATGCATGTTATCAAGAGGCTCTGTTTTAAATGCCAACCATGACTTACACATGAATGATATACATGAGTTCAGAATCTTGATAAAAATCGACCAGCATGTCACTCACTTCAACTCTCATTTTAAATAGGCACTGTGAAAATGGGAATGCTGCTGTACAGTAATGAGTAGTATATAATGAAATTAGTGTTCTTTTATGAGTACCTGCTCTACATTAATTCCCTTTAAAGAAGCACATGAAATATTCAGAAAAAATTTTTTCTATCAGTCTACAAAAGGAGTTAGTGTTCAGAAATAAAAATGAAGCACTTGCGTCTTCATTTTTTTTAAAAAAAAACTTCACAAAGGTGCAAATAATGTAAATGCTTTCCAGGGCTCACATGGGCAGATCAGTACTATTGTGTCTAGTTTTCCTAGATGTACCATCATCTCGCGGCAGTGCTTTCTGCAAATTGGACATAGCAGCAGTTCTCTCGATGTCTATCACAGCATACAGCTCTGTGCGCCTGGTAGGGGTCTGTGGAAGGGGAGTGGTAGGCGTTTTTGGAGTCTGAGGGTTGTCAGAGTCACTGCCACCTTCCAAGTCAACCTGTATGTAATTGAGCTGCCTGTGTTCTAAACTTGGGCGTCTGATGTCAAAGTTAAAGACTGTCGGCGTACAGTCCCGACGCCTTGAATACTCTATTTTGTGAGCACTTGCCGGCACTGTTACATTCTCTGTATTTACATAGTTATGCATTGGATCTAGATTATTATGGTAGCCATTCAGAGATGGGGTCTTTGGTCCTAAGTTGTCATCTTCATCCCTACTTAGCTTGCGGGCTTCCCAAACAGGAGGCAAAGATGGTAGATTTTCATAGTTTAACAATGCAGTTCTTCTCTGAGCTGAGTTGTTGATATTCTGGGTATCTGAGGTACTGGTGGACGGCAGACGACCTCTCCTGAACCCTGAAGCACTGGGGAGAGATAGGCCATTTAGATTTTCATACACCAGTTTGTTAACAGAGGGCGCATCTCTTCGCTCATCACTGTCATAGCCAGTGTCCCATTCTGTGTTATTTGCACCACTTCCACTGATTTGATCTCTTCCAAGTTGTTCCAGTTTCTCTTTTTCCATTAATTGCTTTTGAACTGGTGTTGGTCCTAAGACAAATTTGACTCCTTCGGGTTCAAGAAGAATCTGAGGGTCCCTGTCCTCAATATTACTTGACTCTTCTTTTGGTGTGTTGCTTTCAGCATTAGAAACTCTCGCCTCCAATGGGACATGCACACTTGTGCGGTTTTTCCGTTCTTCTTGCACACCTGTAGTGTTGACATAGGTATGTACCTAAAACAAAACAGGAAAGTGAGTAGCTTGGTTAAAAGAAAAGAAAAAAGAACAAAAAATCTGCCTGACTATATCAATTAATTAACTTTCTCTTTATGTATATTCTTCAAAGCTTTTGTATCTGTTTTTTACTAATAAAAAGGTTGGGAGGAGGTGGGAGAAATGTAGAAATGTCTTCCTAGCTGGATAAAAGAATAACTACTTTAAAATAGATGTGATGGTGAAACATGATAAGCATTCTATAAAAAGTCAGGAACAAACAGGGATTATTACTTTGATGTTCTAGAAATTCTCATCAGTGCATTAAAACCTGATTTAGAAATAGGAAATAACAAGTATTAAAAAAGAAGAGAGAAATTTATCATTATTTATAGATCATCTGACTATATAAAGAGATAAACCTTATTAGATTTAATAAGAGTTCTATAAGATACATAGATATAAAATAGGTTCCACCTAGTAGGAAATTATTACTATTTAGAAAAGCTCATGGTATTTGGGGGAGATAATATAGACGTCTTTACATAAAATCTGAAAAACAAAAAATAAAATTCAAAAAGAGGGATATTTAATTATAGTAAGAACTCATTTAACAAGTAAAAAATACAAAGAAATGTATTTTAAAACAGTGAAAATTTCTTAATGATAAACAGTTATACTGTTGACAAAAGATAAGTACAGCTAATTAATACACAGACAATGTTCAACCAGGTACATCATTCCTAAAATGAAAACAGACTAGTTGGGAATATTAAAGTGCTCTGTTAAAAACACTGACAAAATCTGCCTTACTGCTAGTAGTGCATTATTTACAAAAACTGTAATATAAAAAGCTTTCCTTTGATGTTATTGTAAGAGAACTGAGCATTAGTTTTGTCCGTCTTCATCTACAGATGCACCTCTCCTGTGGACCCACAAACTTAACTGTAATGCTAAGTTTCCCTCAACACCTATACATACTTGGGTATATGTCAGCAAATATATGCTTTGTCCTCTGATCTTCACTACAAAGGTCATATACAAAAATGGCCACTAAAATTCAAATTGACTAAAACCTTCAAGTGTTGGCATGCTAATACTCTAGCCCCACACAATGCCACTGGACAGCAGCACACGCTTACTTGTTCCTCGGCCACCAGCAAAGGATGCGTAGATTCTTCACCTACTGAGGGCAGGCGGGCACTTCCCACGGAAGGATGTCTGCTGGAAGGATGGGATGAAGCATCTCCGAACGAGGGATATCGGGGATATCCATTGGGTAAGTTCTGAGCAGCAAACCCTGGAGCTGAGTTTGCATTTATTGGTTTCAGAAAGAATGCAGGGGTAGGGCACAGAGAAAAAAATGAATGAGGATATAATCAGAACTGAGAGGTTTAAGGAGGTGTTTCTGGTAAGATACACAAGAAACTAGAGCAAAACAGAACCTCCCTCCACTTTTAACTTTCCACTCACATTTAAAATAATATGAAACACTTTGTGTTTTCATATTTAAAATGTTTATAATTATAGCTAACAGTTTTTCAAAACTCACAACCACTATATTTATGTTAGCCAATGGTAATTTCTAACATGGTATAGATTAAATATCCATAGTCTACAGTTTATAATAGAAGAGGGGAAAATGACACTTACTTGTAGGTGTTCGAGGTGTCCTAGGGACTTCCAATTCTGTCTGATGGTTATTCCTTTCAACCACGGGTTCCTCTACTACATTTATACTATTATTCTGCATAATCTCTTGTAACATATTAAATAATTCTTCTGCACGAGCACACTTAAAGGCAAAGATTCCTACAAATATAAACCAGAAGAAAAAAGATGTCACGACATCTAAAAAAGACAAAGGAGCACATGTCAAAGAACAAAATTATAAAGGAAGCATTCTGTGTACCAATAGCAAGAAAGGCTTTTCAAATAAATGTCTGATAAATTAATTATATTCCCTGTTTCAAAACACAAACCCAAAAGAAAGTTCACAGAATAATTTTCATTTGTCCATGGGTGATGGCTCAAAATAAGGAAGGCAAAAACAAGATTTGCACACTTGCTCTAGTCTGCTTTCTAACAGCAGGGGGAGTCTAACCTATCATTACCACAGGAATCTACCATTTGATAGGCGCTTGCTCTGTGGTTTACAATAGGTACCTTGTTTAATTATTGGGTTACCATTCCACTCTGATACAGAAGGAATTTGATGCAAGAGGTTCCCCAACTTGTCCAAGGAATTTCAAGAAGTAGGTGGCAAAAAAATAAAACTATGTTCTGCTTAACTCCAAAGTTTAAGTTCTTTCCCCTAAGTTATAACAGTAAAAGTGAAAGTTACTCAGTCATGTCAGACTCTTTTGCAACCCCATGGACTAGGCTGTCAGGCTCCTCGGTCCATGGGATTTTCCAGGCAAGAATACTGGAGTGGGCTGCCATGCCCTCCTCCAGAGGATCTTCCCAACCCAGGGATCAAACTCAGGTCTCCCGCATCACAGGCAGATTCTTTCCTGTCTGAGCCACCAGGGAAGCCCTATAACAGTAAAAGTGAAGTGAAAGTGAAGTCGCTCAGTTGTGTCCAACTCTTTGTGACCCCATGGACTGTAGCCTACCACGTGAAAATCCATCCACGGGATTTTCCAAGCAAGAATACTGGAGTGGGTTGCCATTTCCTTTCCCAGAGGATCTTCCCAACCCAGGGATCAAACCCGGATCTCCCACATTGTAAGCAGACACTTTACCGTCTGAGCCACCAGAGAAGTGTTATAACAGTAAAGACAGACAGAAGCAATTTACTGGGACTAATTCATTTACTTACTTCAAATCTTAAAGTTAATATGAGCCAAAATTCTAGACATAGAAAACATGCTTAATAAATGCTTGATAAGTGAATACATAGTGTACTATATGTCCTTTTTAAATAATCCGCTTGAGGATTTTTTTTCATTCAGCATAAAAGTAAAACAGTAATTTAAACATATATAAAATAATTGAATTACAGAATGATATTCAAATATGATGATGTTTGGAGAAAAAATAAAGGCTCTACCTACCTTGTCCAGTTTGACACCTTCGACCACTTTCAAAAGAAAAGAGATTTGAATCATAACCATAGCGTCGGAGGCAGAGGTAGTGCCATTTTACCGAGTCACGTTTGCGAGTGTATAAAATCAGTTCTGTGTCTGTAAGTTCCATTATACCAGAACCTAACTCATTTCCATCATCATCCACATTAATGACCTAAAAAAAAAGTTTAATTAGTGCTAACTTAATGCTCCCTCTCGACAGTCATGCACATATTTCACTAATTTCAGGAAAATGTACTATTGCTGACTGGTTCAGTTATTGTTATTTCATTCAACAACCAATGTTTTTGTATGGCATGGATTACGTAGCAGGGCGATACCTGGTTCATATCTCCAAAGAACTCACATTCCCACTGAGGAGGTAAGATACACAAAGACAAAGTCAACATCACAGAACTGTAAATGCTTAACTAACCTAACAACTGAGTACAATAGACCCTGCAAAATGCAGGAACTACAGCCAAGGGTTGTTAGAGAAGCCTTCACATATGAAGAAAAGGGACTTGAGCTGGGTTTTGGGTATAAGTAAGTTTGCATGCATGCATGTTCTGTCACTAAGTTGTGTCTAACGCTTTGCAGCCCCATGGATAGTACTAATAGCCCACCAGGGTCCTCTGTCCATGGGATTTCCCAGGCAAGAAGGAAATAAAGAGGGTGAGTTGGTGGGTCAGGACTTAGGGGGCGCGACCCTGAAGATACAGTGCTACAGCAGAGACAAGGTACATCTCAGAGAGATCAAGACAGGACTGGCACTGAGTTCTTGTCAGGGAAGGCCTTGCACTACTGAGTTTCAGAAAATGGCCAGAGACTTTAAAGAACAGATAACACTTAGGGAGAATTTACTATACTCCTGGGTTGGGCCAAGTGCTTTACTTGTATTTTGTCATTTAATACCAATCTTAAACTGCAGGTAATACTATTGTCTCCACTGCATACAAATGAACAAAGACTTGGTGACAATGTAACTTGTCAAAGGTCACAGAGCTATGAAGCAAGAAGGTTGTGATTTACACCAAGGTTTATGTGATCCAGAGGCTGATTTATAGCAGACTGAGGTCAGAATATGAGAGGCATTAATGGCTGTGGATGAGTAAGGAATGGAGCACTTAGTGTCTAAGTAACAGAACACCACTGAAGTTTTAGAATAATGAAAGAGAAAGATAAATCTGATGTCAACTGCAGGATGGATCACAGAGGTGACTGGAGGTAGAGTTCAGTTACGAAATTATCCAGGCATTAAACAATGACTGGGAACTAGCGACAGAACTGAAGAGGCACCTATAAAATGGCGTTTTAAAGACAATATTATCAGGTCATTTCAAAGAGGGCTGATGGGACCAAATCCAGGGGCTCTTATCACTGTGACCGAAGATTGAGTTCTCCAGGGGGTGTAACAGTCACTCAATAGTGCTGTTGTTTTGCTGACCGAGATACAAGATTTAGCCACTCATATCCATGACTGATGATACAGGAAGGTAATAAATGTAAATGTCTTCTAAGTTGGGGGAAAAAAAAGGAGAGTATTATCAGAATTGTGTGGTTCTAATTGGATACAGAAGACCAAAGGAAAAGAGGATTTCACAATCAGTAAAAAAATGTTGTCCTTGTTGGTTAAAACAAGAAAAGGAAGAATGGACAAAAAGGAAAATAGAGTCTGAAGATACCAGTGAGGGAATAAGAAGATGTGTTAAGTGAAGTAAAAGAAGAGCATCCAGGTAGGCAGCAAGAGCTACAACTCATCCAGTTTTTACTGACCTTAAACTTGTTCCGATGGTTATCTGGGACAGTGTCTTTATCTGGACAGCTACAACAGCTACCCATGGCTTCTTCAGAAGACCATGTGAGCACTACATGAAAGATAATTTGCAAAAAATTATTAGATATAAGATATGCAAATCACAAAACAGAAAAAGACTCTAGAAATCACCTAATAGTCCTGTATTATTTTAATGAGGAAAATTAAGCCCAGGAAGGTAAATGGCTAGAGCTAGACTTCACACAACTAGCTGGAGAATTTTACTCAGCATCAACTAGAATAATTTTGTTAGGCAGACTTCATAGAAGCCTCAAATTTAGTTTGCAAAAGTCTGCCTATTTTAAAACTATCTAAAAGAAACCAATTTAAGGTTTCATACATAACACTATTATACTTAAGTCATTCATGGAATTAACCCTTTATGGCTTACTAGGATTTCATGTCTATTTTCATTAATAAGTTTCCAAAAAGATGACAGACTTCTGGCTTGGCAAGTATTTTGATTCATACTATGCACTATCGTATTCTTTATGGATCCCTCCAGACAAAAGTGGTTAATAAGACACAAAAACAAATCTGGAATAGTTCATTAAGAGAGAATGACAACTCAAACAGTAACACAGAGAATATTGGCAAAACTCTAAATGTGTCTATCTAATCCCTTCCCACAGAGGGTAAGAGATAAGTGGTTATAGTTACATTAAGTGTTCAAGAACACTCCAAGTGAACAAAGGAAACTTCACTTACAAACAAGGGAAAGAATCAGAATGGATGTGAAAGTATTTGAAAAAAGGGGAAGGGAAGGAAGCATAAGAAGTTACTAAACATTAAAAATACAAAACTGATTAAAGCTTGTCTAGAATTCTTCAGCAGATCTTTACTACCTTCAGGAAAAAAAAAATGCAAAAGCTCAAAAAGTCGTTTACATTATGGTCCTTGTCTACAAGTATCCAGTCTAACCTCTCACTCCTCTCTGCTTCAAGCCGCACCCAGTCATACCAAACAGTTTCCCTAGAGCGTCTTGTTTCCTCACACCTTTCCATGCTGCTCCTTCCTCAAGATTCAACTCAGAAGACAGTGCCTTCAGGAAGCCTTTTCTGACTCCAATCAACTGGGCAAGTTATATTCCTTATGTCCCTTATATCCCCAAAGCACCCTGAGCTTCCCAGTATCACAGCCTCTTTCACGCTGTTTACTTAGTAGAAATTGTGATGGACTGTTCACTTATCAATCTTCTTCCCTCCACTTTGAGCTCCTTTCCAGTAAGGATGGAATTTATTCATTCCTGCTTTCCCTGTGCCTTACATAATAACTAGCACACAGTAGACACTCTAAGTCTCTTGTAAGTTAAATGAACCGCACTAAAGGAAGATAAAGAATGTTGGCAGGTATAAGGATTAAACCAATTAAAAAAAAGTAAACTAGTGCATAAACGAAAAGAAGTGATAAATAAAATAGTAAAGTTAAGACTCATATTTCATGGTGTCCTCACACTAGTCAGAATGGCCATGATTAAAAAGAAGGTGTGGAGAAAAGGGAATCCTACTACACTGTTGGTGGGAATGTAAGTTAGAAGCCACTATGAAAAACAGTATAGAAGTTCTTTTAAAAAAAAGAAAACACACACACAAAACGAAAAATAGAATTGCCATATGATCCAGCAATCCTACTTCTGGGCAAAAATATCTAGAGAAAACTCCAATTTGAAAAGATACCTGCACCCCAATAATCATAACAGCACTAGTTACAACAGCCAAGACATGGAAGCATGCTTAATGTCCGTTTAATGATGAATGGATCAAGATGTGGTATATACACCTTAAAGTGAAAGGTGCTCAGTTGTGTCCGACTCTTTGCGACCCCAAGGACTATACAGTCCATGGAATTCTCCAGGCCAGAATACTTGAGTGGGTAGCTGTTCCCTTCTCCAGGGGATGTTCCCAACCCAGGGATCAAACCCAGGTCTCCTGAATTGTACAATGGAATACTACTCAGCCATAAAAAAGAATGAAATCTGGCCATTTGCAGCAACATGGATGGACCTAGAGATCACTTACTTACTAAGTGAAGTAAGTTGTACAGAGAAAGATAAATAACACATGACATGTCACTTATATGTGGAAACTAAAATGTGACACAAATGAACTTATTTACAAAATAGAAACAGGCTCCCATACATAGAAAAAGAAACTTATGGTTACCAAAGGGCAAAGGGGGTGGAGGGAGGGATAAATTAGAGGAGGTTTAACAGATAAAACAACAACAACAAGGTCCTACTGTATAGAACAGAATTATATTCATTATCTTGTAATAACCTATAATAAAGAAAAGAACCTGAAAAATAAGTATAAATATAATTAAATATAAATAAAATATAAATAAATAATATTTATATAATATTTACATATATATAAACTGAGTCACTTTGCTGTATACCACAAACTAACACAACATTATAAATCAACTATACTTCAATTAAAAGTTAATAAATTTATATAGGGAAAATGTGTGATGACATAACAAATAAAAAATCTTGTTACATAAAGGAAAAAGACAAAGACTCATATTTGATATCTTGTAACTAATATGCCAGCTAAGTATCACGGTGTAAAGATGACAGTCAATTGTGTACCTCTCAAGAGTCATGAGTCTAAAGGCAAAGACAGAGCTGTCAACAGATAATGCATTATGATAAACCTTATATTAGATTATAAGAAGAGTTCTGTGGACACAGAAAGAAGCAACTAACTTTCTGGATTAGGAAGGAAAGGAAACAGCATTTGAGCTGGTACTTTAAAAGGTGAGCAGAAACAGTGTGCTAGGCAAAACAGAAATAGGCACTAGATAAAAAAGTAGGTGCAAAGATAAACGTCCTGAAAGGTGGTGCTATACTCAGGAGAAAGTGAGGGATCCAGTACAACTGGAGTGCAGGGCAGGCTGAAATACAAGCAGGAGCCCAAGTACACATCCTGAACAACAACCTAGGGGTCTGGGATGCCAACTAACTAACCTGAAGCTCACCTGTCCCCACCGCCCCTGCAGTCAGAAGGACATGACTCCACCATGGCACTTATCATACTCTACTGTAATGTTTAGCTGTCTCACCAGCCACTTCACTGTGTTTTCCATGAAGAGAGGAACCTTGTCTTCTGAATTTTCTAGGGCACTAAGCATACTGTTTGACATAGCAGATAATTATTTCATAAAAGTTTAATTTTTAAAAATCAAATAACTAAGTGTTTGGGACTTCCCTGGCAGCCATACTTCCACTGCAGGGGGCACGGGTTCAATCCTTAGTTAGAGAACAAAGATCCCACATGCCAGACAGCACAGCAAAAAAAAAAAAAATTTAGTAAGTGTTTAATAAATTATGAGGAGGCCAAAAGAATATTTTTCAAAAAATTTTAAAGCAGAAAGATGACAGAAACAAAAATACAAAAGTCTTCTTGAAATTGCTTATCCATACTCACCACTAACTCCTCAAGAAAACAAAGAGCTAAATGATTACTACAGTGTGGCTTTTGCTTAAATAAAAAAAGTCTCAAATGAATAGTTTTCAACTATTTCTCAAAAGGAGTAGAAAAACCATTCTTCCACTTGACATCTTCATAGGCTACCTGTTCAGGCAGCACCTCTGATTCTGTCAGGGATATATGAATGGTGATACAATCTCCTTGGGGACTCTATCTACATTGAGTGTTTCAGTTCAGTGCAAATATAATCAATGAAAAGCCTAACATGTGACACGAAATCCTTATATGCCATTGCAAAGAGTACAAATTTCATCCTACACAAGATGGAAAGCCACTTAAGTATTTTAAGCAGAAAGTGAGGTGGTCAGAACTTCATTTTAGATAAAATTTAACCTTGGCTCAGAGGAAGGGAAAGCCAGTTAGAGACTACTGAAAACTGAAATATGCCAAAGACTTAAAACTGGAGCAGCGACAGTAGGAAAGATGAAAATGATGAATTTAAAAAATATTTAGGAAATCAAGTCAGCAGCACTGAGTGTCTAGCTAGGGATACAGGAAGTAAGAGGCAGTTTTCAGTGCAGATAAACGGTGCTGGTTCCATTACCTGAAATAGGAAAAATCTTTTCAGATCTTCAAGAGGAAGTGATAGTGGTTAGTTCAGTATTAGACATGTTAAACTGCGATTCCCAGAGAACAACCAAATGGAGACATGTAATCGAGTTAAGTACATCAGAATGGGCTTGAGGGAAGAGATAAAATATTGGGGCACATGGTATTTGAAACTATAAAACAGAAGATCCTGCTCAAGAACAGGATAAAGAGCAGTCTGCTGAACCTGAAATTCTAGGGAACACAAATGTGTAAATACTAGAGAAAAACAAGTGAAGGAGAAGAAAATCAGAATGGTACAAACTAAGAAAAGAAAGTGTCAAGAAGGAGGGTCCTCTCCATGATGGAGTATTAGGTAGAGGCAGAAGCCATTATGCAGTGAGCAAATGGAAGATGAGGAGTAGTCCTCCAGAAAATAGAAAAGGCTCTTTTAAGAACACAATGAGAAAGGAAAGCCTCAAGTGACAGGGTGTGGTTGGACATGGTTTCAAAAGAAAATACACTTCTTGAGTTATTTATTGTTTTAAGATGACACAGGTTTATGCAGATTTGTAATCAGTATGTCAGTAAAGTTTAAAGAATATAGGAAAAACCAAAGGAAAGAGACAGCCAGAAGACGGATCAAGACAAGCAGGGAGACGAGACTAGAGCTGAGTTCTGGGACCCAGACTCAAAAGTGTGCCCAGAGGAGAAGGAATGCCTTGTGATCTGAGTAGATGTGAAAATGAAAGTCACTCAGTCATGTCCAACGCTTGGTGACCCCATGGACTACACAGTCCATGGAATTCCCCAGGCCAGAATACTGGAGTGGGTAGCCATTCCCTCCTCCAGGGGATCTTCCCAACTCAGGGACTGAACCCAGGTCTCCCACATTGCTGGCAGATTCTTTACCAGCTGAGCCATCAAGGAAGCCCTCTGAGGAGAGAGGGCAGAAAAGAAAGATGAGTGGAACATATCAGAGAAGCTGAAACAGATAATATCCATCATCTTACATTTCTTTTGTAAAACAGGAGGCAAGTTTGCAGAATGAGGGACTTGAGGAGAAGGGTAGGATTTTTCACTGAGGAGCTACACAAGAAAAGCAGCAGGATTATTAAGCAGGCTATGCTGAGACTGAGCAGAAGCTGGAGAGTAAGGAGAGTAAGTAGAAAAATAATATATTTTTCTAGCTGTGCTCAGCAGTCCAGAGGGTAGACAGTTCAACTGACCCAGATCAGAGGGCAAGAGGACAAATAAATGAAAGGATATTGGCAATGTAGGGGTTTGAAGCGATGGGCCAACAGGTCTGCTCAGGAAAGAAGCAAAGAAAGAAGAGGGCTGATGAAACAGGAGAAAACAGAGGGAGGCAAAAAGGAACAGGAGGCCTCAGTATGGTTAAAAAATAGGCTTAATATGAGTGAGAGTCTGAGGCCGTTCTGGTCAATCTTCCAACACAGAAGGAGACTTTTTTTAATGCAGAGTTTTCACCCATGTCTCTGACTCCTCCTCCTGAAGCATAAACTCCCAGGCAGGGGTTAAAACAAGACACTAGATAGTTTACATCTATGACAATCACATTAATACTTGGAGACAATCTGAGTTACCTAAAACCTACTAATATGCATGAATACTGTAAACACTTGATGAGAAACTACATGATCTCATAAACTCATTCAAGTTTATAACTCCGAAAAAACACAAATAGATTTACTACACTCCCTCTAAAGGTAGCCTCTGTTTGGGAAGACCAACATTGCAACAACTGTGCCAGACATTTAAATTAGTACACACTGTCTTCTTAAAGTCAATTGTCCTTATTTTGAGGTCTGGGAGATAACAACGTAGTCTTTTAATCACTCAGTTGTGTCTGACTCTTTGCGAGCCCATGGATTGTAGCCCACCAGGCTCCTCTGCCCATGGCATTCTCCAGGGAAGAATGGGAGTGAATTACCATTCTTTTCTCCTGGGGATCTTCTTGACCCAGGGACTGAACCCAGGCCTCCTGCATTGCAGGCTGATTCTTTACCATCTGAGCTACCAGAGAAGCCCAAAGTGGTATCAGGAGGCAAAATAATTGCATTCAAAATACCATTATGAAAATCTCCAGTTCAAAAAACTATAATTTGTGGACAATGATTTTTAAAAAAGTAAACTTCAACTTACCTAGATCTGGCCATTAATATTCTTAGCCTCTGCTGCAGCATCAGGAGTTTAATCATACTTCAAAACACCATGTTTTCTTTGTTTGCTGACTTAACCTAAAATTAACAAGAAAAAGTCAAGAAATTGTTATTTCTTTAAAAACAGTTTTTCTTATGAGACTTCTGGAAGCACTGTTAGTTCTGTTAATCTATTTAAACAAACTAAATTTTTGTTAAAATGTAGTATTTTTTAATTTTTGTCTAAATTTTTATTAAAATGTAGTATTTTAAAAATTAATATAATGTCTACATGGTACCAATTAACACAGCCTTTTCAAAAGAAAAGTAAAAATGTGGTAGCTCTAAAAGCCCATTTTAGCCAATGGCAGGCTAATTCTCCATCTCCAGTCACTTCTCTTAAACCTCACTGTCACTCCTACTCCCAGAGTTGACTCTAGAATCCACGCTCTGTATCTTCCTAATCCATAAGAGCCCCCAGAATAAAATCAGAAGAGTCAGTCATCAGAAAACAGTATCAACAAGCATGCCATAGAGCCTCAGGACAATGACATAAATTATAGCAATAAATTACAATCTAGAGTTTCAAGAGATTACAATATACTTTTGAAAAACTTCTGGTTAATTTATTCACTTTTTACAACACATGAAAAAAAATCAAATTCAAAGGTGAGCACTAGCATCTACTGAATAGCTATACTATATTAGGCATTATGTTAGGGGGTTTTTTACAAAGCCTCATTTTATTTTATTTATTTATTTTTTTTGAAATTAAACATGTTTTTTAATGTAAAAATAAGTATTTATTTTGTGTATATGGTAGTTCTTAGACCCTGAAAGTGAAATCAAACATCTTAATAAGACAGAGCATGTTATGATTTATACTATATATTAACAAATATGACTGATACCCAAAACAAACATTTCTAAAACCATGAACCCACACACAAACAAAATTTTTCATGCTGGACTTCTAACCTATACATAAAACTGGCAGTTCAGGTAGGAGTTTGCTCACCACTTGTGAGCTGCTGCTACACCCTACATTACGGTGGGCAGCAACCAACTGTGAAACTCAGCAGTTTTTTCTCCCCTCCAGAAGTTTAACATACATCATGCTTTACCTCTAGCTTATAAAACTGTCCACCTAATTCTACCATAAATCGTTCCTCTTACGTGATGTTTGTCCAGCTCTCTAAGAGATTTTAGCCAATTAACTAAGAAAAAAAAAATCTCTTCTTTTTACTTGATCCACTCATAAGCATCCCACAACCCCTATCCTGAAAAGAGTTTATTCATAGTAAACATGATTAAGAGATGTATTCCAATATCAAGGAAAAGTCATAAGTTCTAAAAGGAAGTTAAACATACAAAAGAACCAGTGTGCAAATCTACAAAGCCCTTGATAATATTAAAAATCCTCTGTGAGAAACTCTGGAAAACTTATATTCTCACCTTCAGATCTTTTTTTATTCTAATTTTTTAAATTGTGGGAAAATACACATAAAATTTGCCATCTTACCGATTTTTAAGGGTACAGTTTAGTAGTGTTAAATATATTCACTACTGTACAACCAATCTCAAGAACTCTGAAACTCTACACCCATTAAAAAACAACTCATTTCCCCCCCACCCAAACACTAGCAACCACCATTCTACCTTCTGTTTTCATGAGTTTGACTAAACACATCATATAAGTAAGACTGTACAGTTCAGTTCAGTCGCTCAGTCATGTCCGACTCTTTGTGAGCCCAGAGTGCAGCTAGCCAGGCTTTACCTGTCCTTCACTATCTCCAGAGTTTGCTCAAACTCACATCCATTGACATGAGATGAGACTGTACAGTATTATCTTTTTGTGCCTGCCTTATCTCACTTAGCATAATGTCTTCACGGTTCATCCATGCTGTAATTATGTGTCAGAGTTCCTTTCCTTTTTTTAAAAAAACTTTTTATTTTGCATTGAGGTATAGCCGATTAACAATGCTGTGATAGTTTCAGGTAAACTGAAAAAGGACTCAGCTATATATATACATGCATTCTTGCTCCCCCAAACTCCCCTCCCATCCAGGCTGCCACATACCACTGAGCAGAGTACTTTGTGCTATGCAGTATGTCCTTATTGGTTACCCATTTTAAATACAGCAGGGTGTACAAGTCCATCCCAAACTCCTTAACTATCCCTTCCTCCCAGCAACCATAAGTTCATTCTCTAAGTCTGTGAGTCTGTTTCTGTTTTGTAACTAAGTTCATTTATATCATTTCTTTTTGGATCACATATATCAGGGATATCATACAATATTTCTCTTTCTCTGTCTTACTTCACTCAGTAAGACAATCTCAGGTCCACCCATGTTGCTGCAAATGGCATCATTTCATTCTTTTTAATGGCTGAGTAATACTCCATCGTGTGTATGTACCACACCACACCTTCATCCATTGCTCTGTGGATGGACATTTAGGTTGCTTCTGTGTCCTGGCTATTGTTAATAGTGCTGCAATGAACACTGGGATGCATGTGTCTTTTTGAATTATTTTCTCATGGTATGTGTCCAGTAGTGGGACTGTAGGTCACATGTGGTTCTACTTTTAGTTTTTTAAGGAACCTCCTTACTGTTCTCCATAGTAGCGGCACCAATTTACATTCCTACCAACAGTGTAGGAGGGTTCCCTTCCCTCCACAACCTCTAGCTTCATTGTTCGTGGATTTTTTGATGACAGCCATTCTGGCTTGTGTGAAGTGATATCTCACTGTAGTTCTGATTTGCATTTCTTTAATAATGAGCAATATTGAACACCTTTTCACATGCCTCTTGGTCATCTGTATGTCTTCTTTGGAGAAATATCTGTTTAGATCTTCTGCCCAGAATTCCTTTCCAAGACTGAATAATATTCCACTGAATAAAAACTTGCTAATTCATCCACTGATGGACATTTATCTACCATCTGGCTATTGTGAATAATGGTGCTATGAACATGGATGCACATATATCTCTTCAAGACCCTGCTTTCAATTATTTTGGATCAGATCAGATCAGATCAGTCGCTCAGTCGTGTCCGACTCTTTGCGACCCCATGAATCGCAGCACGCCAGGCCTCCCTGTCCATCACCAACTCCCGGAGTTCACTCAGACTCACGTCCATCGAATCAGTGATGCCATCCAGCCATCTCATCTTCTGTCGTCCCCTTCTCCTCCTGCCCCCAATCCCTCCCAGCATCAGAGTCTTTTCCAATGAGTCAACTCTTCGCATCAGGTGGCCCAAGTACTGGAGTTTCAGCTTTAGCATCATTCCTTCCAAAGAAATTCCAGGGCTGATCTCCTTCAGAATGGACTGGTTGGATCTCCTTGCAGTCCAAGGGACTCTCAAGAGTCTTCTCCAACACCACAGTTCAAAAGCATCCCACAAATGGTACTGCTAGATCATATAGTAGTTCTATTTTTAATTTTTTTAGAAACTTCCATACTGCTCTCCACAGTATGTCTTCTTTAGAGAAATGTCTTTGAACATTTTTTAAACAGGCTGTCTGTTCTTTTTGTTGACTTTTAGTATAAGTTCTCTATATATTCAGGATATTAATCCCTTATCAAATATATGATTTGCAAATATCTTCTCACATTCTTTGGGTTATCCTTTTCACTCTGTTACATACTGTTTGAGGTAACAAATTTATTTCTCATAAACCAATGTTTATTTCTGGGTTCTCTATTCTATTCCACTGGTCCATGTCTGGATTTATGCCAGTACCACACTCTTTTTACTATGTGGCTTTGTAGTAAGTTTAGAAATCAAGAAGTGTGAGTCATCCAGTTTTAAGGCTGTTTTGGCTATCCAGGGTTCCAAGATTCCATATGAATTTCAGGATATGCTTTCCTATTTTGGGGGGAAAAAAATCATTGGAATTTTGACAGGGATTGCACTGAATCTGTAAATCTCTTTGGATAGGACTAATGTTTTAACAATATTGTTTTCTAATCCATGAATATGGGATGTGTTTTTATGTCCTCTGTAAGCAGTATTCTGTAGTTTTGTGTGTTTTACCTCCTTGGTTAATTCCTGAGTATCGTATTTCTTTTGATGCCACTGTAAAAAGAACTGTTTTTGTAATTTTTTAGATTATTCACTGCAAATGTATAGAAATGCAACCAATGTTTACATGTTGACTTTCTATCCTGAATTCATTTATTGGTTCTGAAAGTACTTTTTGTGTGGAATCTTTAGGGTTTTCCACATATAAGATCATCTCACCTGCAAACAAAGATTGTTTTACTTCTTTTCTCTCAACTTGGATGACTTTGCTCTGGCTAGAACTTCCAATACTATGTTAAATAAAAGTCATGAGAGTGGCCATCATTGCCTAGTTCTTGATCTTGAGGGAAAAGTTTTCAGTCTTTTTCTATTGAGAATGATGTCCGCTGTGGATTTTTCATATAAGGCTTTCATTATGTTGAGGTGGTTTCCTTCTGTTCCTAGTTTTTTGAATGCTTTTATATGAAAAAGTGTTGAATTTTGTCAAGTGCTTTCTTTGCATTAATTGAGATGATATTTTTTTCCCCTTCATTCTCTTAATGCGGTGCATTATGTTGTACTATCCTTGCATTCCAAGAATAAATCCCACTTTGACATGGTATATAATCCTTTTATTATGTGACTGAATTTAGTTTCCTAGCATCTTGGACATTTCTCAATGTTTATAGGAGATACTGGCCTATAGTTTTCCTGTAATATCTTTGTCTGGTATTGTTATCAGGGTAATGCTGGCCTCACAGAATGAATTGCAAAGTGTTCTCTCCTCTTCAAAATTTTGGAAAAGTTTGAGAACAGACAGTAGTTCTTTAACTGGTAGACTTCACTGGTGAAACCAGGGCTTTTCTACGTGAGAGACTTTTTATTATTATTATTGATTCAATCTCCTTACCTTATAGGTCTATTCAGATTTTCTATTTCTTTGTGATTTAGCCTTGGTAGGTTTTCTATTTCTAGGAATTTGTCCTGTTCATCTAGTTTCTTCAATTTGTTGGCATACAACTGTTCATATTACTCTCTCATAATCCTTTTTATTTCAGTAGAATTGATAGTGATGTCACCAGTTTCACTTCTGGTTTTAGTAATCTGAGTCTTTCCTCCTTTTTTCTTAGCCCATCCAGCCAAAAACTTGTCTATTTTGTTGATGTTTTCAAAAATCACACTTTTGGTTCACAGACTTTGTTTTTCTATTCTCTATCTCATTTCTCTCTCCTTTAATCTCTATTATTTCCTTCCTTCTGCTAGTTTTGGTTTTAGTTTATCCTTTTTCTATTTCCTTAAGCTATAAAGCTATAGATCTTTTTATATTTTAACATAAGCATTTATAACTACCCAAATCCCCCTTAGCACTGCTTCCATTGTGTCCTGTTAAGTGTTGGCTTGTGGTGTTTTCATCTTTTGCCTCTAAGTATTTTCTAATTCCCTTTGCCTTTGTGATTTCTTCTTTGATTTGTTGTTTGAAAGTATGTTGTTTAATTCCTACAATTTTGTGAATTTTCCAGCTTTCTTTCTGTCACTGATTTCTAACTTCATCCTCTAATTGAAGATGATACTTTGTATGATATTTATCTTTGAAAATCTTTTGAGACTTAATTTGTGGCCTAACATCACAGTCTACCCTGGAAAATGTTCCATGTATTCTTGCCCTACTGAACATTTTATCACTATGTAATATGTTCGTCTCTTGTAACCTTTTAAAATTTAAAGTCTAGTTTGTTTCATACTAATACAGCCACACCTGCCCTCCTTTTGGTTACTAAATGCATGTTCCATTTTTGCGATTTTTTTGTCCTTGAATCTCACATGAGTCTTTTATAGGCAGAGTATAGTTGGATCATGTTTTTAATCCATTTTGCCAATCTGTCTTTTAATATTGATAAGGAGAGCTTTGTCATTGTTGCTGTTTAGTCACTACGTTGTGTCCGCGACTCTGTTGCAACCCTGTGGACTGTAGCCTGCCATGCTCCTCTGTCCATGAGATTTCCCAGGCAAGAATACTAGAGTGGGTAACCATTTTCTTTTCCAGGGGCTCTACCCAACCCAGGGATCAAACTCATGGCCCCTGGACTGGCTGCTGGATTCTTTACTGCTGAGCCACCAGGTATTACTTCTATCATATTACTGTTTGCTTTCTATATGCTTTAAGCTGCTTTGTGTTAAGCTGTAGTAAAATGTTTAAATTCCTTTCTCAGATCCTTTTGTGTATATTCTATGGTTATTTTCTTTGTGGTGACCATGGGGACTATATTTAACATACTAAAAGAATAGCAGTTCTACTTGAATTTACACCAGTTTAACTTCAACAACATACAAAACACTCTACTCCCTTACAACTTGATCCCCACTCCTTTCAGTTCTGATGTCACAAAATTACATCTTTATACACCATGTGCCCCAAAATGTAAACTAATAATTAAATGCACTAATCTCTTAAATTACATAGAAAATAATTACAAAGATAAAACAAATGAGCTTTTAGGCTAATAATTTTTTCCTTTAAATGTATTAACTTTTAAATCATGTAGAAAATAAAAAGTATAGTTATAAATCTTTGTTACAATAGAAGTAGCTTTTATAATTCCCTCTGTATTTACCTTCATTGAGATTTCTCTCTCTCCTTACAACTGCAAGTTGCTGTCCAGAGTCATTCTGTTTCACCTTGCAGAACTTTCTTGTGCATTTCTTGCAAGGCAAGTCTAGCGGTAATGAACTCCCTCAGCTTTTGTTTACTTGGGAATACCCTAATTTCTCACTCACTTCTGAAGGACAGTTTTGCTAGATAACAGGATTTTTGATGGGTAGACTTTTTCTCCTTTTGGCACACTGTGAATATATCAGCCCACTCCCGTCTGGCCTCCATAGTTTCTGATGAGCTATCTGCTACTAATCCCTTGTAGTATGTGACAATTAAGTCTTCTTCCTGCTGTTTTCAAGATTTCTGGCCTTTGTCTTTTGGAAGCTTGATTATAATGTGTCTTGTTCTATGTCTCTGTGACTTAATCTTTCTTGGAGTGAAATGAGCTCCTTGGATGTTTATGTCCGTGTCTTTTATCAACTTTGGGAAGTTTTCAATCATTATTTCTTCAAATGTTCTCTCTGCTCCTTTCTTTTTAGGACTTCCAAAGAATGTCTGACAGTGTCCCATAGGTCCCTCAGGCTGTTTGTTTTTTTCTAATGTTTTCCTTGGGAATCTTAAATCTTTGTCTGCTGATTCTTTGTTCTGCCTGCTCAAGCCTGCCTTTGAATTTTTGTACTAAATTTTTCATTTTAGTTACTGTACTTTACAGCTCCAGAATTTCATGATGCTGCAAATGGCATTATTTCATTCCTTTTATGGCTGAACATAAAAGGAATTTTATGTTCAGTATTCCACTGTATATATACATATGACATCTTCTTTATCCATTCATCTGTCAATGGATATTTAGGCTGCTTCCACATCTTGGTTATAGTAAACAGTGCTGCTATGAATATTGGGGTGCATGTATCTTTTTGATGTAGTTTTCTCTGGATATGCCCAGGAATGGGATTGCTAGATCTTTTAAGGGTGCCACTCCTTTAAATTTTCTGGATATCACTTTAGTAGGTGGGGGAGGGGCTTGCAACAAGGAGGTATGTGCAACAACAGTAGATGCTCACCTTTATCTATACCTCTGTGACTAGAAGCAGCAATCTCTGACCCAATTACAGACTGCTGATATTTGGAGAAGAGGGTACTTTTTGCCTACTCTGTCTCCAAAAGCTGTATGGAAAGCTGCACAAAGGTGGCAAAAGAGAATGGCTACAATTTTACACCTGAGCCTTTTCCTGGCAGCCTTCAATAGTTCCATAGTTGTAAAACAGTTGTATCAGATTCTGCTATCTAGGTAGGGAAGAACAAACCACCAGGGAAGTCCCTCTTTTTTTCTGTACTGATATACCTTGGTTTTCTGTTTATTCTTAACATTGTTACGGATTTTTTTTAATTTACATTACTCTAATGAAGAGAAATTAAAAAAAAGTTAAGGAAGGAGATTTTCAGTACATTCTACTAGTCACTAAACCAGAGCCATTCTGTAAAACATAAGGATACATGCAACACAGTTTTCTTGGTTAGCTGAAATTTTAAAATACACATGTATACAGTAAAACAAAAAAGTACTCAAGTATTTTTAAGCATCTATCCATGAATATGGTTGTATCTGCATAACTCTAAATTTTCTTCAGGTTTTTTAATTCTACTAAGGGAAATGTTGGTGAACCATTCCCTTTTTTAACTCTCAAAAAAGTCAATTACATTACTTAAAAATCACTTCAATATCTAGTACTTTATTTTCTGGAAACTCCTTATGTTTAATCTAAATTCCTTGTATTGCAACTTAAACCAGATTCCTCTCATTTCAGTCTTCTTTGTAAGAGACAAGTAAAACCAGGATTGTCAAAAAAGATGAAGTACATGCCTATACATATTTGAACAGCCAGGAAATGATTTTACTAAGGATAAATCTAAAATATTAGTAAAGAAACATTTATTTCTTACTTTAGACATAGTTTTTTAATTAAGCTAACAAAAAGTTACTTAGTAAATAAAAATGATTATAAACAGCTATCAATAAAAATGAGTTCGTTTTTCCATCTACACAATAAAGCATCAAACAAGTATTTTCTGAGCACCAATTCTCTTTGCCAGGCACCGAGTTAAATGTTAAAGAAATAAAGATGAGTACACATTCCCTGATTCCAAGAAATATACTGTTTAGTGAGGAAGGCAGACAAGAATACAGGGCAGAGTTACAGATCCATGCAACAGTGCCATGTGAACATTTAACTCAGAGCAGAAGGAAAGGCAGAAGTGATCATGGAGCCACTAAGTCAAGTCCCAAAAGAGAGATGGGAGTTTGCTAGGTCAAGGGCAATCCAAATTAAGAAGAGTGCATACTATTAGGTTAGTAAAAAGTAACTGCAGTTTTGCATTGCTGAAATTTTCCAGTTGCTATTAGAACACATTTTTAAATAAATGTGGTTATGGTACACATCATTCTAATGTGCATTACTCACTTTATGTTTTGTTGTTAGTGACTTATCACATGCTATTTATTTTATATTTATTTTAGACTATGGAAATGATGTTAAACAAAAAGCAAATTTGAGAGATTTTGTTATTCGAGTTCAAAATGGGTTGTAAAGCACTGCGGAAAACTCGCAACATCAACAATGCATTTGGCTCAGGAACTGCTAACAAACATGCAGCGCAGTGGTAGTTCAAGAAGTTTTGCAAAGGAAACAAGCGTAGTGGCCGGCCATCGGAAGTTGACAACGACCAATTGAGAGCCATCATCAAAGCTGATCCTCTTACGACTAAACGGAAAGCTCTTGAAGAACTCAATTTTGACCATTCTATGGTCATCTGGCATTTGCAGCAAATTGCAAAGGTGAAAAAGCTCAGTAAGTGCATGCCTCGTGAGCTGAAAGGAGATCAAAAAATAATAATAATAATAATAATCATCATTTAAAAGTAAAAGCTGCAATGCCTGCAGTTCATTGGTCGACTGAAAGGGCCCAATTCTTCATGACAACACCCAATAGCACATCGCACAACCAGCACTTCAAAAGTTGAACAAATTGGGCTTCCAAGTTTTGCCTCATCTACCATATTCACCTGACCTTTCCTGCCAACGGACAACCATTTCTTTAAGCATCTCGACAACTTTTGCAGGGAAAATGCTTCCACAATAAGCAGGATGCAGAAAATGTTTTCCAAGAGTTTGCCGAATCCTGAATTTTTACACTACAGGAATAAATAAACTTATTTCTCATTGACAAAAATGTTTTGACTGTAATGGTTCCTATTTTGATTAATAAAGATGTATTTGAGAGTAGTAATAATGATTTAAAATTCATGGTCCAAAACCGCAATTACGTTTGCACCAGCCCAATAAAGCACAGAAACCTAAAAGAACATGACAGCCTCCAAAAGCAAATAGGTCCTTTTAGTTGGAATGTAGGGTATGCATGGGAAAATAATAGAAGACAGTCAGGAAGGTGGGCTCATGCCATTTCATGAAGTGCCAGTTTGTACTGCTGAGGACAGTTCACATTTTCCCTTACAATCTTAAATTGTAAATTCTACCAAAATACTATCCTATAGAAGAATAAAGTCTAGAATAAATACAATGAGAATATGTAATTCCTAAGAATAAAATTAATGGTGTTCTACTAAATTGTCTGAGGTCTAACCAGTAAGTCACAGCATCTGTCTTTAAACAGAAACATACTTCCAACAGTATCCAGACCTGCAGTGAATGTCACTGTAAGATCATGCCCTGATGATCAGATTCTCCCCATTTCAATTTCTGGAAAATGTTATCCACTTTAACACACTGAATTTGACTAAATCACTTTCAATCATGCATTCGGATTTTGGACAGAAATCCAAGAATCTGTATGTATATCTTTATCTCAGTTCAGTTTAGTTGCTCAGTTGTGTCCAACTATTTGAAAAACCCATGAATCGCAGCACGCCAGGCCTCCCTGTCCATCACCAACTCCCGGAGTTCACTCAGACTCACGTCCATCGAGTCAGTGATGCCATTCAGCCATCTCATCCTCTGTCGTCCCTTCTCCTCCTGCCCCCAATCCCTCCCAGCATCAGAGGCTTTTCCAATGAGTCAGCTCTTCGCATGAGGTGGCCAAAGTACTGGAGTTTCAGATTCAGCATCATTCCCTCCAAAGAAATCCCAGGACTAATCTCCTTTAGAATGGACTGGTTGGAGCTCCTTGCAGTCCAAGGGACGCTCAAGAGTCTTCTCCAACACCACAGTTCAAAAGCATCAATTCTTCGGCACTCAGCTTTCTTCACAGTCCAACTCTCACATCCATACATGACCACAGGAAAAACCATAGCCTTGACTAGATGGACCTTTGTTGGCAAAGTAATGTCTCTGCTTTTGAATATGCTATCTAGGTTGGTCATAACTTTCCTTCCAAGGAGTAAGCGTCTTTTAATTTCATGACTGCAGTCACCATCTGCAGTGATTCTGGAGCCCAAAAAAATAAAGTCTGACACTGTTTCCACTGTTTCCCCATCTATTTCCCATGAAGTGATGGGACCAGATGCCATGATCTTTGTTTTCTGAATGTTGAGCTTTAAGCCAACTTTTTCACTCTCCTCTTTCCTCAAGAGGCTTTTGAGTTCCTCTTCACTTTCTGCCATAAGGGTGGTGTCATCTGCATATCTGAGGTTATCGATATTTCTCCCAGCAATCTTGATTTCAGCTTGTGCTTCTTCCAGCCCAGCGTTTCTTATGATGTACTCTGCATATAAGTTAAATAAGCAGGGTGACAATATACAGCCTTGATGTACTCCTCTTCCTATTTGGAACCAGTCTGTTGTTCCATGTCCAGTTCTAACTGTTGCTTCCTGACCTGCATATAGGTTTCTCAAGAGGCAGGTCAGGTGGTCTGGTATTCCCATCTCTTTATCTACCATCCATCCATATTACTATCAGTCAAGAATTGTATGTCTGTGTGTTTAGCAAATACTGAGAAAAAAGTACTAAAATGGCTTAAGATACAAAACACAACCTCTACCTTTAAGAACACCAGTCATAATTCAACCCTGGAATCATCTATAATCTTGGAACATACTTAAACTCAAAAACACTGGTGATGAAATTTACACAATTAAATCTACGTGCCCATAATCTCTGCCCTAAGATATAGAAACACACCTACAGATGTGCAAACCCAGTACATGAGTCACACTCTGCCTTAGATAATCCAATACTGTAATTAGTTCCAATGGCAACAATCCCAGCACCTTCAATCACAGGAAAATTATTATCAGCCTCAGGAACTCCCAAAGAAACTCTTAGTTTAAGTCTTGTGTTGTAATATAAAAATATATACCAGAAAATCATATCCAGCAACATCAAGGGGTGCACAACCTGTTCAACAGATCACGTAGCTCTCTACACTAAAAATTCACAGACTGCACAACAGAAAGAAGATACATGATTGAAAGGTAGCAGCAAAAAGAGTATAGGTGTTCTCCATAAAATATATATCATAACTCTGAAAAATGGGATGATTACATATATCAGATCTCACGGAGACAGTGCATTCAATTTTCTGTATTTATAACAGAATGCTGTGTTGGTGTTCTTCAACTCAGTGATTATTTCTACATATCAATTCATACAACTGTGTCAAATTAACCAATGACTGCTTGATCCTTATAATAAACCTCTAGTTTATAAATTTAGTAGTAGATACCAACCCCCTAGCAGGGACTGAATGCTGTATAATAACTACTTAACTTAGGAGATTTTACTAAACTGACCAACAATAAGAGGTAAAGTCCAAATATGAACTTTATAATCTTTTCCCTACTATGACACAACTAATAGTTCTTTAAAACCTTTTGGCTTTATGGCTTATTCTTTAAAACAACAAAACACTAAAACAAGCAACTTGTACTTCAACTTCATGATAAAGAAATATACAAATTACTCAGTATCAATCCAAACTGGTGGCTCACACGGTAAAGAATGTGTCTGCAATGTGAGACCTGGGTTCGACCCCTAGACTGGGAAGATCCCCTGGAGAAGGGAACAGATACCCACTCCAGTTGGAGAAGGCGATGGCACCCCACTCCAGTACTCTTGCCTGGAAACTCCCATGGATGGAGGAGCCTGGTAGGCTGCAGTCCACGGGGCCGTGAAGAGTCAGACACAACTGAGCGACTTCACTTTCACTATTCACTTTCATGCACTGGAGAAGGAAATGGCAACCCACTCCAGCATTCTTGCCTGGAGAATCCCAAGGACAGAGGAGCCTGGTAGGCTGGCTGTCTACAGGGTCGCACAGTGTTGGACATGACTGAAGTGACTTAGCAGCAGCAGCAGCAACCCACTCCAATATTCTGACCTGGACAATTCCATGGACTGTACATGTACAGTCCATGTGGTAACAAAGAGTCGGACATGACTGAGCGACTTTCACTTTCACAAATATCAACGTAACACTATAAGACATACAAGAAAATCTCTAGGCATCTTCACTTTTTATATAATATGCTTTCAGTTCAATTCAGTTCAGTCGCTCAGTCGTGTCTGACTCTTTGAGACCCCATGAATCACAGCACGCCAGCCTCCCTGTCCATCAGCAACTCCCGGAGTTCACCCAAACTCATGTGTATCGAGTCAATGATGCCATCCAGCCATCTCATCCTCTGTCGTCCCCTTCTCCTCCTTCCCCCAATCCTTTCCAGCATCAGAGTCTTATCCAATGAGTCAACTCTTCGCATGAGGTGGCCAAACTATTGGAATTTCAGCCTCAGCATCAGTCCTTCCAATGAACACCCAGGACTGGTCTACTTTAGGATGGACTGGTTGGATCTCATTGCAGTCCAAGGGACTCTCAAGATTCTTCTCTAGCACCACAGTTCAAAAGCATCAATTCTTTGGCACTCAGCTTTCTTCACAGTCCAAATCTCACATCCATACATGACCACTGGGAAAAACCATAGCCTTGACAAGACAGACCTTTGTTGGCAAAGTAATGTCTCTGCTTTTGAATATGCTATCTAGGTTGGTCATAACTTTCCTTCCAAGGAGTAAGCGTCTTTTAATTTCATGGTGCAATCACCATCTGCAGTGATTTTGGAGCCCAGAAAAATAAAGTCTGACACTGTTTCCACTGTTTCGCCATCTATTTCCCATGAAGTGATGGGACCAGATGCCATGATCTTTGTTTCTGAATGTTGAGCTTTAAGCCAACTTTTTCACTCTCCACTTTCACTTTCATCAAGAGGTTTTTGAGTTCCTCTTCACTTTCTGCCATAAGGGTGGTGTCATCTGCATATCTGAGGTTATTGAGATTTCTCCCGACAATCTTGATTCCAGCTTGTGCTTCATCCAGCCCAGCATTTCTCATGATGTACTCTGCCTATAAGTTAAATAAGCAGGGTGACAATATACAGCCTTGACGTACTCCCTTTCCTATTTGGAACCAGTCTGTTGTTCCATGTCCAGTTCTAACTGTTGTTTCCTGACTTGCATATAGGTTTCTTAAGCGGCAGGTCAGGTTGTCTGATATTCCCATCTCTTTCAGAATTTTCCACAGTTTATTGTGATCCACACAGTCAAAGGCTTTGGCATAGTCAATAAAGCAGAAATAGATGTTTTTCTGGAACTCTCTTGCTTTTTCGATGATCCAGCAGATGTTGGCAATTTGATCTCTGGTTCCTCTGCCTTTTCTAAAACCAGCTTAAACATCTGGAAGTTCACAGTTCACATATTGCTGAAGCCTGGCTTGGAGAATTTTGAGCATTACTTTATTAGCTTGTGAGATGAGTGCAGTGTGTGATAGTTTGAGCATTCTTTGGCATTGACTTTCTTTGGGATTGGAATGAAAAGTAACCTTTTCCAGTCCCTTGGCCACTGCTGAGTTTTCCAAATTGGCTGGCATATTGAGTGCAGCACTTTCACAGCATCATCTTTCAGGATTTGAATAGTTCAACTGGAAATCCATCACCTCCACTAGGTTTGTTCATAGTGATGCTTTCGAAGGCCCATTTGACTTCACATTCCAGGATGTCTGGCTCTAGGTGAGTGATCAGACCATCGTGATTATCTGAGTCATGAAGATCTTTTTTGTACAGTTCCTCTGTGTATTCTTGCCACCTCTTCTTAGTATCTTCTGCTTCTGTTAGGTCCCTACCATTTCTTTCCTTTATTGAGCCCATCTTTGCGTAAAATGTTCCTTTGGTATCTCTAATTTTCTTGAAGAGATCTCTAGTCTTTCCCATTCTGTTGTTTTCCTCTATTTCTTTGCATGATCACTGAAGAAGGCTTTCTTATCTCTCCTTGCTATTCCTTGGAACTCTGCATTCAGATGCTTATCTTTCCTTTTCTCCTTTGCTTTTTGCTTGTCTTCTTTTCACAGCTGTTTGTAAGGCCTCCCTAGACAGCCATTTTGCTTTTTTGCATTTCTTTTCCATGGGGATGGTCTTGATCCCTGTCTCCTGTACAATGTCACGAACCTCAGTCTATAGTTCATCAGGCACTCTATCTATCAGATCTAGGCCCTTAAATCTATTTCTCACTTCCACTGTATAATCATAAGGGATTTGATTTAGGTCATACCTGAATGGTCTAGTGGTTTTCCCTACTTTCTTCAATTTCAGTCTGAATTTGGCAATAAGGAGTTCATGATCTGAGCCACAGTCAGCTCCTGCTCTTGTTATTGCTGACTGTATAGAGCCAAAGATGGAGATCTTTGGCTGCAAAGAATATAATCAATCTGATTTCGGTGTTGACCATCTGGTGATGTCCATGTGTAGAGTCTTCTCTTGTGTTGTTGGAAGAGGGTGTTTGCTATGACCAGTGCGTTCTCTTGGCAAAACTCTATTAGCCTTCGCCCTGCTTCATTCCATATTCCAAGGCCAAATCTGCCTGTTACTCCAGGTGTTTCTTGACTTCCTACTTTTGCATTCCAGTCCCCTATAATGAAAAGGACATCTTTTGGGGGTGTTAGTTCTAAAAGGTCTTGTAGGTCTTCATAGAACTGTTCAACTTCAGCTTCTTCAGCATTACTGGTTGGGGCATAGGCTTGGATCATTATGATATTGAACGGTTTGCCTCGGAAACAAACAGGAATCATTCTGTCCTTTTTTGAGATTGCATCCAAGTACTGCATTTTGGACTCTTTTGTTGACCATGATGGCTACTCCATTTCTTCTGAGGGATTCCTGCCCGCAGTAGTAGATATAATGGTCATCTGAGTTAAAATCACCCATCCAGTCCATTTTAGTTCGCTGATTCCTAGAATGTCGACGTTCACTCTTGCCATTTCCTGTTTGACCACTTCCAATGTGCCTTGATTCATGGACCTAACATTCCAGGTTCCTATGCAATATTGCTCTTTACAGCACTGGACCTTGCTTCTGTCACCAGTCACATCCACAACTGGGTATTGTTTTTGCTTTGGCTCCATCCCTTCATTCTTTCTGGAGTTTTTCTCCACTGATCTCCTGTAGCATACTGGGCACCTATCAACCTGGGGAGTTCCTCTTTCAGCATCCTATCATTTTGCCTTTTCATACTGTTCATGGGGTTCTCAAGGCAAGACTACTGAAGAGGTTTGCCATTCCCTTCTCCAGTGGACCACATTCTGTCAGACCTCTCCACCATGACCCGTCTGTCTTGGGTGGCCCCACACAGCAGGGCTTAGTTTCAGTTTCATTGAGTTTGACAAGGCTGTGGTCCGTGTGATCAGACTGGCTATGACAGCTGTGATGGACCTCGCAGAAGCGTGGCCGAGAGGAGCTACCCCATGCCCAAGGGCAGGGGCAGCGACCGAGAGTGCCAGGCTGCAACGCTGAAGGAGCGGCCGAGAGGAGGTCAGGAGGGGTGACCTCGTCCAAGGTAAGGAGCAGCAGCTGCGCTTTGCTCGAGCAGCCATGAAGAGATACACCACGTCCGAGGTAAGAGAAACCCAAGTGAGACGGTAGATGTTGCAAGAGGGCATCAGAGGGCAGACACACTGAAACCATAATATGCTTTACATAGAACTAAATAAGTATTAACGAAGAATAACAGAAAAGTAAATAAAAAGATAAGTTTTCAAAACTGAATACACAGGTATATAAGAGGAATATACCATAAACCTGTATTTTCAAACCCAGGTGGTTATCATACTAGTTACTAGACTTATTAAAAATCTAAATATTGATCACATGTATGTAAAGCATACACACATATTCAATTTACTCAAAATACATTAAACCAAATGCCAAGCAACTCTAAAAAAAAAAAAAAGAAAGAAAACCCTCAAAACAAACTGCTTCATGAATAGGTCTGTCTCAGTCCAAACAAATTATCTAAAGAAATAGGCTTGATAATTTATTTTACACTTTTAAAGCAATGTCTTCAAAAATAAAAAAGAAAAGCATTCTTTTAAAATGCAATATGGTGTTCTGGACTGAATCTTGGAACAGAGAAGGACATTAGTAGAAAAACTGGAAAAATCCAAATAAAGTCTGTAGTTTAGTTTTATACCAGTGTTAATTCCTTAGTTTTGACAAGTGTACCCAAGTTATATAAGATTAACATTAGGGAAAACTGAGTAAAGGATATATGAGAATCACTGTACTATCATTGCAACTTTTTTCTGATTCTAAAATTGTTCCAGGAAAAAAAAAAAAAAAAAAAAGCTTTATTTTAAAAATTACCTTGCATGCTCAGTAGTGAGTTTGAGAGGATTTTCATTTTAAAAAATAACACTTACACTTACTTTTCTCTCCATCACCCCTAAACAAAAGGGAAAAAAAGACCAGACTAAAAGACATTAAAATGTTAACACTGGCTCACTCAGTAGTAAGATGAAAAGCATTTTTCTCTTCATATTTTCTATAGTGTGTGAACTGCTTTTATAATTAACAATAAATAGTTAACTAAAGAATATACAAACCAATACGTTATTAAAGGCTCCTTCAGAAAGAAAAGCTACAAATATCTAAGCAGAGCCCAAAGGCAGACGACGTACGAAACAGGTTAGGGCAGAGTGTGAAGAAATAGTGGCAAGAAAGATTGCCAGAAGAATCTAAGTAGGCAATACCTAATTAGTAAACGCTGGAAACCTGCCAATCCACAGAGCTTAACATCTACTCTTAGGCCAAAGGTGCTCACAGTAAGCAATGTTATGCTCAGAATTCATGTCTCAGGGGAGTGTCACAAAAGACCCTCTAATACCAGGAATTTATGGGATACATACCCTGGATTTATTCCAAACAAAAATGCAGTTGGACATGCACAACTTCCCAATGAGAATTTCTAGAAATACTTCAGGACGACAGTGCGTTCTCTACATTTTTCTACTTGTTCTTTCCTAAGACCTTCCTACAACCTATGCCCAGTCTTTAGCCCAAAGATCTAAAAATGGTACTCTGACGCTATTCAGCAACATGGACAGAGACCATCAGGATAGTAGAATCAAATTCTATTCTGGAAGTCTGAGAGGGGAGTATCACAAAAAGTTTTCAGTATCTTCAGAGCAAAATATATTCTGACAATCTCATTCAGCCATAAGAGGGGAAATTTTAATCAACAACAAATGTTGTCTAAATGTTTAAACAACAATCAAAATAAAATACATCTGTCCCTTAAAGGGAAGTGCCAGTGGAATCAAACAGACTGAATTTTGATAAAGAACCTCTTTAAAGCTATAATCAGGGCAATTTGGCGTGTGTCAGGCTTTCTGTCTAGGTTTGGGGTTGTTTTTTAAAAACAGATTTTAATTCTTTATTTATGGTCACCTTCACTCTCAGTTGATAGTTAGCATGTCCTAGAGCTGTCACTTAATAAACACGTATACACATTTCTTTGTTGAGTTTATTCTTTCAAATCCTAAGACTCTGCAATCAGACACCCGTGCCTATTAGGAACAGGTGCTAAAAAAAAGCCCTCTACTCAGAGACCACACATTTTATGTTCAAGAACATAGTCATCACTTCACAAGCTTCTTAATGGCAATTCTAAGCATCAGAAGACTCTTCTGCTTATTTTCCAATTCTTGGTCATGTTTAAGAAAGTAGAGGTTACCAAAAAAGTGATGTTCAGGAATGGTGACTGCAAATATTATCACTGTTATTACTTCTAATACCAATGAAGATATATACCGTTTTCATCAAAACCGAGACACAACTGATTTTAAGACTGATATTTTGTATCCCACCAAGAAACAGAAGGTGTCAAACTACAACATGCCACTGGTTGTAAGATACACCCAAATTTCAGTGCATAAAACTGGAAAATGTCCCTTGGAATCAATGAAATACCACACAATCAATGAAGACTATATCAACTAACACTAATGAAAGGATGTTTAAGATATCTTTTTCTTTATGCCTTCCTATACACCAGACAATAGTTACAATCAAGTAACAGGATTTTGGGGGCTTCCAAGATGGCGCTTCAGCCCTGGGTGTTCTTTGGAAGGAATGATGCTAAAGCTGAAACTCCAGTACTTTGGCCACCTCATTCCAAGAGTTGACTCATTGGAAAAGCCCCTGATGCTGGGAGGGACTTGGGGCAGGAGGAGAAGGGGACGGCAGAGGGTGAGATGGCTGGATGGCGTCACTGACTCGATGGACGTGAGTCTGAGTGAACTCTGGGAGTTGGTGACGGACAGGGAGGCCTGGCGTGCTGCAATTCATGGGGTCACAGAGTTGGACACAACTGAGCGACTGAACTGAACAGACTGAAGATGGCGCTAGTGGTAAAGAACCTGGCTGCCAATGCAGGAGACGTAAGAGATGTGGGTCAATCCCTGGGTCAGGAAGATTTCTGGAGGAGGGCATGGCAACCCACTCCAGTATTCTTGCCTAGAGAATCCCATTAACAGAGGAGCCTGGTGGGCTACAGTCCATGTGGTCGTAAAGAATGGAACACGACTGAAGCAATAGAATGCACAACAGGATTTCAGTGTCTAAGACCCAATATTCTTTTGAGCCGTGATAACTATTTGTCCAGAGAACAATCTTGTATTGCAGACTGTTGGTAACTATTTTCTTCATCTTCAAATGGGGAACTTAAGGGAAAAAAAAAAATCAATCAATCAAGATTTTACTGAAAGACAAATTTAGAATTTTTTACTGTCCCTGTCTATAACTTTAACAAAGACAATATGCACTCTCTCCCTAAAGGTTTGGTGGGTTTTTTTTGCTTCAGATTTATCTTGATCTTAAACTCAGAATATCAATCATCTGTGATAAAGAGAATTCTGAAGAGCTGTATTCAAAACTATAGCTAAGGTCACTGGGACTATTCCCTCTGAGCACAACTTACGATACAATAGAATTTGAAAGCAATGGCTAGAACATCTCCTTTCTTTTTTAAAAAAGACAAATGAGGAGAAACAAATCTCTATGGAAAACAGTCAGAATTTCTAAGATGTTTTCCTCTGTCACACTTTCAAAATGCTTCTTCACTAGTACTGGCTGAAGTTATCTACCTTAAATTCTCTTAAAAAAAAAACACTAAGAAACCAAACCCTCACCCCAAGAAACAAACCAAGAACTTAATTCAACAGTTAGCTACAAAGAATATGTCTCATAAAACATTCTTGTTAGAGCCTTAAAATTTTTAATTTTCTGCATGCAAATTCCAAATTCGAATTCTCTGAAACTATTAACCCTGCTAAAAAAAAAAGTAGACTGTTTCTAAGGCAAGAATTTTAATCCTCATATAATGAATAAATGACCTACACCAGGTCTGCTTTCTGAATGTATTTTGAAATACCACATTATAATCTAAAATAATGCTTCATTTTAAGCATTCTAAATTCCTCCAATAGAAGGCAGTATCAATCTATGATAATGCTATGATATAGTGCAAATATGAGCCTTAGAACTAGAAAGAGCTGAGTTCTTACTTAACATCTCTGAATCTATGTTCCCCCATAGGCAAGTTAAAAACACCACCACTGCCTAACTCATATGATTTTTACAGGTTTAGAGGCTGCCGCAGAAATCTGGAGTCTAAATTAGAGCAGTGAACAATGAAGATGGAGAAAGATGGATGGATTAGAGCAATACTCAGAAGTAAGCATCAACAATTCCTGCTAACCAACTAGATTAGGAAGAAAAGCAGGAGTCAAGGAGCATACCTACATTTCCACTTAGTTAACATCCATTCAAAGAGCTATAAAACACAGGAATGACACAAGGTTTAGAGAAGCAGATGGCTCAATTTTGAACATATTGTAATGCCTGTATATCCAAGTGGAAATGCTCAAAAGACAAACAGAAATACAAGTACAGAGGCAGAAGAAAGATCTGAACTGGAGATAAGGATCCAAGAGTCATCAGCTTATGGATGCAAGGCAGAGGACAAAATGAGATTGCCCCAGTGAGAAGAAAAGTAAGACCTAGAGAAACTCAGAAACATCAGCATTTAAGGAAACTACAGAAGAAGAGAAGCCCACAAAACAGATTGAACAGGCACTAAGCAGCAGGAAGAAAATCACCAATAATAAGGTATCACAGGAGCCTAGAGAAGACAATGATTCAAGGTGAGATGGGATACAGGGAACAGTCTAGTATCAATCAGTAAGGAAAGACTGCAGAAACCATAGTAAGTTAGTTTGGAGAAAATAATATGTAGCAATAAGGAGGAATAAGTCACCTGTCTTTAAGCTTTTTGTTTTACGGTATAATGGACTGAACTTGGACAAAACCACAGGCATCTATGAGAATAACATAGATTTCCATCAATCTAACAAAGAACTGATTTCACTTTAAATGTTGAGTTCTTTCTCAATCACTACCAGTGTTCAGTAGATGCTGCTACTGGTTAAGAATTTGGATGAGATGATTTGAGTTTCTTACAACTGAAGTAAATTTCAAAAACTAAACTAAAAAATACTTTGCATTAAAAAGAACACAGGGAAAGATGTAAGAAAAAAGCTTTTAAATACTTAGAAATATAAAGTAATGGTTCTATGCAATTTTAAAAACCGTATTCAATTAATCCTAAGCAAAATGCAAAGAAAAGATAAAGGAAGGAAAACGAGACAGAGATAAAACCCCAATGAACAGCAAGATAGAAAAACTGTTCATCATTTTTTGCCCATTTCAAAGTTGTTTACAGTTTTGCCTGACAAAAATCTTGCATGGTTCCCCCTATTCCCCCGAAAGAAAAAATTAAAGACTTTTTAACAGCCTGGCCTACAAGGTCTCAAACACTTTAGTATGGTTTTCTGCCCTTCTGACTCCAGTACTGATCACAGGTGCTTAAACAACTCTCCCCTCTACTCTGCTCCAGCCACACAAGCTGGCTCCTGGCTGTTTCTGAATACACTAAGTATGCTCCTACCTCAAGGCTTCTGTAATTGTTCTATCTGGAACACTCTTCTGCCAAATACCCACATAGCCTGTTCTCTTACTTGTCTCAGGTCTTTGCTCACAAACCAATTCTTAGAGAACTCTCCTGAGCACTCTGCAGAAAACACCTAAACCTTTACTCCACAATAGCAACCCCCATTCATATTATACTGCTTTGGTTGGTGGTTTAGTCATTAAGTCGTGTCTGATTCTTGTGACTCTATGGAGCCCACCAGACTCTTCTGTCCATGGGATTTTCCAGGCAAGAATACTGGAGTGGGCAGTCATTTCCTTCTCCAGGGGCTCTTTCCCATCCAGGAATCAAATCAGTGTCTCCTGCATTGCAGGCAGATTCTTAACCAACTGAGCCACCAGGGAAGCCCTATTACACTGCTATGTTAATCGCCAAATGACTATTACCAGCAGCAATGCTATATTTTAATTTCTTCTTTGATTCTTCCCTAAAGCCACAACAAAATGTAAACTCTGTGCGGGCAAAGACTTGTCTTCACTGCTGTATCCCCACTGGCTTGAGAGTGCCATACGCATGTCAATTGCTCAGATAGTTTTACTTTGAATGAATAAATACCCTATTACTGGATAATGTCTCACATTAGCAACACACATGATAAATGCTGCCCCGAATTTCTACAAATATTAAAACATATCGATAAAACTACAAACAAATAATCTCATATTTCTACTGGTTAATGTATTACTTAATATTTTTTTGTTTTTCTCCTACCAGTTGTATTGAGATGTAATTGACATACAGCATGTATAAGTTTAAGATGTATGGCATAATGATCTGACTTATAACATGAAATGATTACCACAATATAGTGAACATTCACTTTCTCATACAGATACAAATAAAATAATTTTTTTCTTCTTATGATGAGAACTCTTCAGACTTACTCTCTTAACAATTTTCATGGATAGCATTCAGAGGTGTTAATTATATTTATCACATGGTACATTACATCCCTAGTACTTATCTATCTTCTAACTGAAAGTTTATACATTTCAGCTACTTGCATTCTTTAAAATAGAGCTTAAAATTATCACTTAGATTTGTGTAAACACTGACAGTCACTTCATAAAAAATGCTGTGAATTTTAGTATATAATGCCACAAACTTTCTCTTAGAAGTAATGCTATGATGTGGTTTAAAAGTGGGCAAGTATACACACAAGATTCAAATTGTATCAGATGTCTTTCTTTTCATACTACATAAAGACTGCCATCTGGATTGCAGTTTTTATACATGCAATGCCTAAAGAGTCTATCTGGGTAAGTTAATTGCCTAAGAGTCATTATCCAAGCTGTATCAATTCCTCCAAGCTAGGTCAGTCCTTGAAGTTCCTGAAGTCTTGGGATGGGCCTACTTGAAGAATACTCTAGGACTGAGACTACTGTTTATATTAACCTTCAAAGGTGCCTAATATTAACTAGTATTGTCTTAATAGCAGTTGAACTACCTGTGATGTGCAATTCCAAAACCAGTATCTTTGGTCTAATTATTTGATATTTCTATGATTTAGTTACTTGGGAGTTACTTCAGCTAAAAAATAAATGCAATTACATAAGTGGAAAGCACAAGTTTGGAAAATCACAGGCTACTGAAATAATGATTAAGCTATCAACAATATATTAATTTCTTAAAGTATTTTTTCTCTGCATTAATTCATCCAAAAATCTGTTTAAAAATTCAAAGAATAAAAGGACTCATCTTTTTTTCTCTTCATGTACAAGTAAGCCAAAAGTAAACCTAAAAAAGGCTGTAAATTCCTATTATGATAAGGCTGAAATTTGTTTAAGATTGGGTTAGCTACCATGCACATTTTCACTTTAATTAAATTACTAAAAAATAACGTTTATTTGTTAAAACTAAGTATGACTGATAGAAAGGGAAAATATTCAGAATATATTACTCCTCCTTGTTACCAGCCAAGAAATATGTGGATTGGAGGCAACAAATGCTGTTTTCCTAATGTATGGACACAGTAACACTTGCTGTAGTAATATAAAAGATAACCAATTAATCATTCAAGTCTCCAAGGCAAAATTGTTCTGAAAATAGAAAAATAAGTTACTTATTTGAAATCAACATCTCTATTTAAATTACTAAAAATAAGATTATATTAAAGAGTTAAGAAAGAACTTCTAGGCAACAAATTACTCATTCAAAGGTGTTGTCAATATTTCTTACAAGAATTTTGGTTGATTTAAAGATTAAAAATTTTTATGATAGTAAAGGAATTAGATTATAATAAACACAACTTTCTAACATTTGTGAGTAGGCTTTCAGCTGGCAGCAAATGCAGCGTAATAAATGTTGGGCCTGTTTGCAAGAACCAGTTATGCAATATCCTCAAGCAAATTGCTCTTTTACTAGATTGTTTAAAACTTTTGTTGCTCCAGGAGTAAAATATATTTAAGAGTGGAATATGAGCAAAAATCTGGTAAAAGTTGTGAAGCACATGCTTTCTGGGTTTAAAAAAATTTTGAGGGTTCAGTAACTTTTTAAAAATAAGCTTTATTTTTAGAACAATTTCAGAAAAAAACTGAGAGGATAATACACATTTCCCATATACCCCACACCCAAAGTTATCTATTAACATTTTATATTGGTATCGTAACTTTGTTACAACAAGTGTTGTTCAATCCCTCAGTCTTGTCTGACTCTTTGCAACCCCACTAACTGCAGCATGCCAGGCATCCCTGTCCTTCACTATCTCCTGGAGCTTGCTCAAACTCATGTCCATTGAGTTGGTGATGCCATCCAACCATCTCATCCTCTGTCATCACCTTCTTGTCCTGCCTTCAATCGTTCCCAGAATCACAGTCTTTTTCTAATGAATCAGCTCTATGCATCAGGTGGCCAAAGTATTGGAGCTTCAGCATCAGTCCTTCTAATGAGTATTCAGGATTGATTTCCTTTAGGATTGACTGATTTGATCTCCTTGCAGTCCAAGGGACTCTCAAGAGTCTTCTTCAACACCACAGTTCAAAAGCATCAATTCTTCAGTAATCAGCCTTCTTTATGGTCCAACTCTCATATCCATACATGACTACTGGAAAAATCATAGTTTCACCTAGATGGACCTTTGTCGGCAAAGTAATGTCTCTGCTTTTTAATATGCTGCCTACATATGTCATAGCTTTTCTTCCAAGGAGCAAGCGTCTTTTAATTTCATGGCTGCAGTCACCATCTGCAGTGATTCTGGAGCTCAAGAAAATAAAGTCTGCCATTGTTTCCATTGTTTCCTCATCTATTTGCCACGAAGTGATGGGATGGATGCCATGATCTTCGCTTTTTGAATGTAGAATTTTAACCCAACTTTTCACTCTCCTTTCATCAAGAGGCTCTTTAGTTCTTCTTCACTTTCTGCCAGAAGGGTGGTGTCATCTGCATATCTGAGGTTATTGAGATTTCTCCCGGCAATCTTGATTCTAGCTTGTGATTCCTCCAGGCCAGCATTTCTCATGATGTACTCTGCATATAAGTTAAATAAGCAGGGTGACAATATACATCCTTGATGTACTCCTTTCCCAATTTGGAACCTGTCTGTTGTTCCATGTCCGGTTCTAACTGTTGCTTGTTGACCTGCATACAGGTTTCACAAGAGGCAGGCAAAACTTTCCGTTTATTGTGATCCACACAAAGGCTTTAGTGAAATCAATGAAGCAGGAGATGTTCTTCTGCAATTCTCTTGCTTTTTCTATGATCCAATGGATGTTGTCAATTTGATCTCTGGTTCTCTGGTTCTTCTGCCTTTTCTAAATCCAGCTTCAACATCTGGAAGTTCTTGGTTCACTTTGAAGAAGTACTGTTGAGGCCTAGCTTGGAAGAATTTTGTGCACTACTTTGCTACCTTGTGAAATGAGTGCAATTGTGTGTGCAGTGGTTTGAAGATTCTTTGGCATTGCCCTTCTATGAGGTTGGGATGAAAACTGACCTTTTCCAGTCCTGTGGCCATGGCTGAGTTTTCCATATCTGCTGGCATACTAGTGCAGCACTTTAACAGCATCATCTTCTAGGATTTCATTCAAATTTCTTGGTTTTTACATGTCTTTTTGTATCAGGATCCTACCCATGATACCACATTACATTTAATCATCATATGCCTGTAGGCTCCTCTTGGCTCTACAGTTTCTCAGATCTTCCTTGTTTTTGATGACCCTAATACGCCTGGGGAATACGAGTCAATTATATTGTTGAACGTCCCTCTAATTGGACTTATCTAATGTTCTTCCTTTTTTAAAAAAATTCAATTTAACTAAAAAAAACAAAAACAAAAAAACAGTCCATTTCTCCCACCCTCCACCCACTGCCTCTGGCAACCACTGCACTCTTCTATCTAATAGCTGGGCATGGTGAGGTATGGGTGATTGGTTTCTTTGTTTTTAGATTCCACATATAAGAAGTTCTTTTACTGATAAGTCTTTTACTGACTTATTTTACTTAACATATGCCAAGTCAATCCATGTTACAAACGTCAAGATTTCTTTCTTTTTATGGCTGAATAATATTCCATTGCATATAAATACCACTTCATTATCTATTAATCCATCATGGATACTTACATTATTTCCATATCTTGGCTATTACAAATCATGCTACAATGAACAGGGGAGGTACATGTATCTTTTTGAGCTGGTGCTTTTATCTTCTTCAGATAAATACCCCAAAATGAAATTGCTAGATCATATGGTAGTTCTTGGAGAAGGACACGGCAACCTACTCCAGTATTCTTGCCTGGAGAATCCCATGGACAGAGGAGCCTGGCAAACTACAGTCCACAGGGTTGCAAAGAATCAGACATGACTGACAACTCAGCATGCATGCACACATGGTAGTTTTAGTTTTGAGGAACCTCTATACTGTTTACCGTAGTGGCTGCAACAATTTACATTCCCATCAACATACACAAGGGTTTCCCCTTCCTCCACATGCTCACCAACATCTTTTAATTCTAGTCTTACTGATTAGAGTCATTCTAGCAGGTGTGAGGTGCTATCTCATTGTGGCTTGAATTTGCATTTTCCTGATGATTAATGGCATAAAGCATCTTTTCATGTACTTGCTGGCCATCTGTATGTCTTCCTGGTGAAAAATGTCCATTTGGATTTTCTGCCCATTTTTTAAACTGGATTGTTTTTTGCTATGGAATTATATGAGTTCTCCATATATTTTGGATATTAACCCCTTATCAGATATATGATTTGCAAGTATTTTCTCCTACTCAGGAGGTTGCCTTTTTTGCTGTTGTTGATGGGTTTCCTTTGCTGAGAAGTTGTTAGTTTGATATAATCCCAGTTACTTTTGTTTTTGTTGCTTTTGCTTTCAGGGTCAGATACAAAAAATCATTACCAAGACCTATGTCAATAAGATTCCCAAGTAGACAACATATTCTCAGTATTTCCAAATAATTCTAAAGTTAAAAGTACAAAATAAACAATTATCAGGAACACCTCATTCACTTGGGAAACTATTATCACAGTATACATGACTGAAAGGGATACGTCAGAAAGAACATGTATCGCAAGATAAATATTTTTATCAACATGAAAGTATAAGCCTACCAAGCAAAATAAATTCATTCCCATTTCACCAACCACAAAACATGCTTCCCTTTACCCAAAACACACACATATATATATACACAAGGTAAACCTTTTAAACCTAAACTGTAAGCCTCTGGCTCACATGAAAACAAAACTACTTTAACCACACACAAGCTCCCGCACTCAGACTTGTAGTTTCTACATGCTGCCCACACAGCACTTTGTGAGCATGTGATTAGGAGGAATGATGCACAATCACACCACATTCCTTCCCTCAGCTCACACATCAAGAACTTGCCCTCTCAGCTGCATTCTTCTCCAAACAGCCATGGTCACCTTAGCAACCCTATGCTCCTAATATGGACAGCTGCTCCATTTAAAGTCAGCCCTTCTTGGCAGGGAAAATGCTTGTTCTTCAAATTGGGGGAGAGAGGAGAGGTTTTCCTTTCAATACACATTGCAGGGGTTGATTTAACTTGATCAGCACTTTTGTTCTGTGGCAGCAATTTGTGTTGAGTTTCAACCTACTTTGAGTTTTGCTTTTTTGTTTTTAATTTAAAAGCAAATGGCTAAAAAATAAAATCAAAGCAGCTAAAATGGAATTCTCAGAAAGAGTGGAACATGAAACAAAAAGTTATCTGAAATAACTGTATTTTATAAAAAGATACAGCTATCTACATTTTTGAAAGTTAAAATTTACTTAATCTGAACCACAACATCTGAAGCCTTATTATACAATAAGAAGTCAGTCAGGAAGACCTGTCATAGCCTATTTTTGAACAACAACATTGCTAAGCTTCAAAGTGCTGTAACTCCAATCTATTTAATAGGCTATGAGTCGATCTGTTTCCCTTTATCCCACCACCTACATGTGAAATCTTTCCACAGGCTCAAATGCAAACCAGATACTGAACCAAATGACTAGTATAATCCCAGGACCCTCTAGACCTGGAATGACCTAGCACAGCCCTGGATTACTCAAAACCAACCTTGATCTGTGTGTGTACCACTAAAGCCAGGCCTGAACCAAAGTAAGTCTCTCAGATTAAAGATACAGGTTTATGATACAGTTTGCCTGATTTTCATACTAAACAAATTATTGGGGGAGGGGAGGGGCTACCACATTCTGAAATATGTGAGATCAAATTGCTTGTTCCATACCCACAAAAGGAATCTAATTCCCACCAGTCAAAATTAAACACTTTATTTTTGAGTAAAACTATATTCAAACTAAAAAAATTCACAGTATTTGTATATTTGTTCTAAGTTGGAAAATTGCTGAAATAATTTTAATATGGGCAAAATCCATATTAATTTATTAAGTACTATTATAGTGAATGTCTGGAGAAGGCAATGGACCCCACTCCAGTACTCTCGCCTGGAAAATCCCATGGATGGAGGAGCCTGGCAGGCTGCAGTCCATGGGGTCGCAAAGAGTCAGACATGACTGAGCGACTTTACTTTCACTTTTCACTTTCATGCACTGGAGAAGGAAATGGCAACCCACTCCAGTGTTCTTGCCTGGAGAATCCCAGGGACGGGGGAGCCTAGTGGGCTGCCGTCTATGGGGTCACTCAGAGATGGACACGACTGAAGCGACTTAGCAGCAGCAGCATAGTGAATGTTAAGTTCAATGAACACCATCTATATCATTTATTGGTTATATTTTTGCATGTATATGTGTGTTTTTTAAACTTCTCAGACTATGCAGTTCCTTTGGTTAGAAACATTTCTTCCACATTAAAACAATCTTTGTAATTACATCTTTTATACAGAGCAAAACATCCATCGATAGGGTGGCAATGTACATTAGTAAAAAGAAACTAAAGCCGATTTTATGACTGGTTTCCTTATTTGTAAAATGATAATACTATTTGTTCTACTGATGGCATGTGTTAACATCAGATCAGATCAGATCAGGTCGCTCAGTCGTGTCCGACTCTGTGACCCCATGAATCGCAGCACACCAGGCCTCCCTGTCCATCACCAACTCCTGGAGTTCACTCAGACTCACGATCATCGAGTCAGTGATGCCATCCAGCCATCTCATCCTCTGTCGTCCCCTTCTCCTCCTGCCCCCAATCCCTCCCAGCATCAGAGTCTTTTCCAATGAGTCAACTCTTTGCATCAGGTGGCCAAAGTACTGGAGCTTTAGCTTCAGCATCATTCCTTCCAAAGAAATCCCAGGACTGATCTCCTTCAGAACGGACTGGTTGGATCTCCTTGCAGTCCAAGGGACTCTCAAGAGTCTTCTCCAACACCACAGTTCAAAAGCATCAATTCTTTGGTGCTCAGCTTTCTTCACGGTCCAACTCTCACATCCATACATGACCACTGGAAAAACCATAGCCTTGACTAGACGGACCTTTGTTGGCAAAGTAATATCTCTGCTTTTGAATATGCTATCTAGGTTGGTCATAACTTTCCTTCCAAGGAGTAAGCGTCTTTTAATTTCATGGCTGCAGTCACCATCTGTAGTCATTTTGGAGCCCAGAAAAATAAAGTCTGACACTGTTTCCACTGTTTCCCCATCTATTTCCCATGAAGTGATGGGACCAGATGCCATGATCTTTGTTTTCTGAATGTTGAGCTTTAAGCCCACTTTGTCAGTCTCCACTTTCACTTTCATCAAGAGGTTTTTGAGTTCTTCTTCACTTTCTGCCATAAGGGTGGTGTCATTTGCATATCTGAGGTTACTGAGATTTCTCCCGGCAATCTTGATTCCAGCTTGTGTTTCTTCCAGTTCGGCGTTTCTCATGATGTACTCTGAATATAAGTTAAATAAACAGGGTGACAATATACAGCCTTGACGAACTCCTTTTCCTATTTGGAACCAGTCTGTTGTTCCATGTCCAGTTCTAACTGTTGCTTCCTGACCTGCGTACAAATTTCTCAAGAGGCAGATCAGGTGTTCTGGTATTCCCATCTCTTTCAGAATTTTCCACAGTTTATTGTGATCCACACAGTCAAAGGCTTTGGCATAGTCAATAAAGTAGAAATAGATGTTTTTCTGGAACTCTCTTGCTTTTTCCATGATCAATACAATGTAAAAATAATGAAATTATTATGCCATACAAAAAACTCCAAAGTTTAAGCGACCAAAGGGACTATATTACGTGAGGTCTAATTCCCTGAATTGCTATTTTTAAAAAGAGTCAAGGGAGTATTCAACAATGAATGGAATACCAAATCAGTATCAATTTCAAGAGGTTCCAGTCTTCCAACCAAAGATTTTACAAATATTTAAGTGCTGACATACAAATAACTACTTCTTTCAAAAAGCCTCAACTCTGGCTTTTAGATGTGAATTCCCTGACCCTTTTCCATTCCACTACTGAATCAATTCCACATTTCCTCCTGTCCCGTAAGATCCTCCTCCCACCAAAAGAACACTGCTCCCAAACAGCTCGTTATCTTTTTCCATCTGATAGAAGCCCCTCTCTATATGATCAGTGCTGTCATTATCCTCCTTAATGTCAGGGTCCATCTTATCCTCTCCTAGGAGTTTCTCCCTCTCCCCTCTTCAAGACTACAAGGAATATCATCACAACAAACTGGGAGATTCTGAAGTCTCCACTGAAAGTATCTAGTTAGGGGATCCAAGAGAAGTTACTTCTGCTGACACTGTGCTTACCACAGATGAAAATGTCTCTCTGCATCTCAAATTTAGAATCTTGCATTTGTACTGTTCTTATTCTGTGTTAAGATTCAGTGATGGGGATTCAAAGAACATGATTCTGCTTCAATGAAGTAACAGAAAAAAGAAGATGAATGTTAATATATAATTTAATGCAGAAATTAATTAACAAGAATAAATAATGAACAGATTCTCTAATATTACTGGTATTATCTTTCAACTATTGGGCTTTTGCCAGCTAATATTGAGACCTAAGCATTTTAACATACTGTTTCTAGAAAAAAAAAAAAAAAATGTATGTTTTTCTTAGGCCCTACAATTCTTTTCTTTGAAAATTCTAACAGACTCCTAGATAGACACTCTTCTAAATAGATGTTTATATTTCCTATAATCTTCTATAGGATCATAACTTCTGTTCTAATTCTTAACTTCAATTCTAATATAAAGAAATAAACAGAAATTGATCTTTACTTAAATGAAACTTAAATGCTCATTTTATATGCCTTATATGTTTAAGAAATTTTACATCTAATAGCTTCATTTTAACAAACAACCTGGAATACAATGTACCAGCTGGACAAAACAAATTAGATGACCACTCAGCCAGATCTTAGAAAAAATATAAGAGAGGAAGGTGGAGGGGACTATAAGAATTAGATTAATACCTAATGTATAATTAAAATATAAGCATATAAAATAATAAAACCTTTAATAATATAAAAACAAAAGGATACACAACAAATACATTTAAAGGTCACCTATATAGGGACTAGTTAGAAAATGGAAGAACAATCCTTTAATCAACCAATGATAAATGGATATGACACAAACTGAGGAATATCGCTAACTCACTATTCCTAATCATGAGGTTAAAAACTAGTACTTAGTATTGAATAAGATAATCATGTGACTGCTTAGATACATGGCCTCTCTCTCATCATTCAGCGATCATTCATCCCATCGGTGATCACTACTGAATTATTACCACTTTATTTAAATCCATGGTTGTCTGTGGGTCCTTTTTATCACCCTGACACTTCAGGACATGTTTCCATTTCAGTATAGTAATATTTTATAAGGATTACTTTTTCTTCAACTCTCAGCTTGACACTTTTCTTTTTAAATGGCACTCCAAAGTAAGGTACAATAGCTAGTATAAAAAAGGTGCAAATTTTTGAGCATTTTAAATTCTGTATGCACCTAAATTATGTTGTGTCTCAAGCAGCAACATATGTTTTGATGTACAATTCTAGACTAGTCAACATGAAATCCTCTGCCTTTCCTCCTTTGTCTTCAGTGGAGAGCAGAAGTTAAACCTGTGTTACAGGACTATGGCAGGGTTAAGGGGAATTCCCCAGGCTTAGCAACAGTGGAGGCTAGAGCTGTTACTCCTCAGTCTAAAGGGAAGTGTCATGACCAGGACCTAGAAGAGTAGTGGCAGAAGAGGGCCTCTTGACAGAGGCCACAACAACAAACTGCTACTTCAGACAAAGCCATCCTCTTTAATAATAAACAAAAGTTGCCCCAAATTTTAAAATTCTGATAAAATATACATAACATAAAATTTATCATTTTTAAATGTAGGGTTAGCAATAATTTAACTTGTCATGTCCTTTTAATACCTTTAACTGTGTAGCAGAGTGATACTACATAAATGTGAATAATCCTTTTAAGATTATTTTTACTCTAAAAAAATTATGAAAACATCTGGATATGTACAAAAATATAGATCTACTGAATACATATAGGTGAACCCTATGGGCACAGACAACATATATATAGACAAGATATGCATCATTAACGTATCATACTTTTTATTGATGTCTGACATTTAAGTTTTATTTGCCAAAAGAACAGTGTCAAAGATGTAACAGATCAGTTCACTAATATTAAATTTTTTGAAATTTCCGTTTTAACTTTTAAGCATTGTGGTCCAGGAAAAGAAGGATCTGGATCTCTCCTGAAGTACTGTCTTTCAATAATGCCCTGGAAGATCAGACAGTGTTATTCAAAGGTTCAAAGATCCCCTCCCTTAACCCCCGATAAGTAGAAGAAAAAATAGGGGGAAAGAGTTTCACAAGTAACTTGGGAAATGAAAGCTTGGTAATTCGCTCTCCCTTCCTCCTTATCAGCTAATGGGTCCCCTTTATTTTCAGTTATCAGGATAAAAACTGACTTGATTAACTAAATCTGTGGCAGATACAAAATAGGTAGAAAAGATGTGTGTTAAGTGTGCGTGTCCCCCTCAGGACAGAGGATACTGAAAAAGGAGAAAAAATGAGAAAGTTATTTGATCTGACAGACTGAATTAATCTGTAGTGATCACTACTACCTATGCCAAAAGTTTCTGAGAAAACTTAACCAAATAAGTTCTTAATGCTGCCAAGCAATTGATTTTAAGTTATCTGGTAGAGGGTAAGCACACTGATAATGAAATTTTACTATCTATTCACTTGACCATTTCATCCTTTATAAATCTAAAGAGAATAATAATGTAAATCAATGATGATTTAAACTCCATTGTAAAGGTGATCATTCAGGATTTTTTTTTTTTTTTAAATACTAGATGTTGTTCAATCTTTTACTACTTACCTGGTAGGAAGCATTCCACTTTTTAAATAAAGGAGTTATACATTTTCCATAGGTAGAAGCTTAGCTAAATAATCTCCTTTAACTTACAACCCCTAAGAGAGTTCCTATGAACCCACTTTATAGTGAAGTCATTTAGATAGCACTATCCACTGAGGTAAAGGGTAAGTGGGCCTCAATGGAAAAAAGAACTTTTTCCTCAAAATGGTCAAACCTACTCCTAAAGATGCTAGGAATGAGCCCTGACTATGAAAAGCAGTATTTGAATTTCAAGGTGACTATTTTAATCAGATCCTTTTAATCCTAACTTTAAATAAAATGACCTGTGTCCTGCTAACAAATTCTGAGGTAGTAAAGGAATAGCTAATAAATGTGTGAGAATCTTGTAATAATTAAGAAAAGACATGAAATAAGTATGGGGAAAGGATAAAAAAAAAAAAAAATCCAGAGCAATTAAGCCTACATTTATTTTATTATTTTATTAACAATGTCTTACCTTGTGGAATTCTCTTCTGAGAAAAACAGATACAATTTTGTCCCTAAAAAAATTTCAGGGAGAAAAGTTGAAATGTTAGTTTCAACCAGAAAGTCTTCTGAAAATGAAGTTACAAAATGCTGGCATAGTACATTTGGATTATTACAACATCTGGTATTAAAAAGCTTAAGAGACATTAAGTCTCAAATAATAAAAGCATTCACTATCTTCATTAGAACATTTATTATAAAATTGATTATTGTATTATAAAAATACTTATGATTCTACTGACAAATCATTTTTGCTAAGTATATAATAACATACATAATAATGAATGGCGTGTTTTCATATTCTAAGACATCAGTATTTTATTGGATTTTACTCTTGCCAAGATTTGATATTCTGAAGTGTACTTTTTTTTAGCTATAATATACATGTCATAAAATATATCTCTTTAATATGTAACAGTCACAGGTTTTTACTGTACTCACAAAGTTATGCAACCATCATCACCACCTAATTCTAGAACATTTTCATCACTCCAATAAGAAACTCTGTACTGAAGATTATTTTTATTCCCAGGAAGAAACATCTTAACAAATTTAATTTTAAAATATATACAAAAAGCATATTCTTTACAACACTATGGTCGTAAATTGTTTTTTTTTTTTAATGTGCAGAACAAAGATCAGGGAAACAAATACCTAAAAATTCTAAGAGTGGCTGTATGTGGACAGCAGTATTACAGTGACTCTTTTTCTTATATTTCCTCAAAACTAAAATTTTATATTACCTTTATAGCTCTTAAAAAAGGTACAGCTAAGACATACATTTTCTAGAGCTATATCCTAGAATTTGTACTGCAATCCAAAAGAAAAACAAAAATACAAGTTGACACTTTTTTTAAAGTCAACTACATTTTTTATTAAATGTTTTTCAAAGTAGACAAAGTACGTATAAAGCTAAAAAAGAATTTTAAATTTATACACTTACTAATCTGGTTGAAAAGCCACAGCTGCATCTTACTTTATGACAAATTGACTGTTTCATCACTTTTGCATCTGGGCATCTACTTCTTAAAGGTCATTTCTGAAATAAAGATGTAGTAATTAAGAACATATTATAACAAAAATATAAAATTTTTAAGGACAATTACCTAAATATTAGTGACTACAGGGAACTGTCAAGAGTTCTTAACCAAGCTTCTAAAAAAAATTAAACAGGGTTGAGGATGAGGTGGGAGGGCCCCAGAAATAAACAGTTAATACTGTTTAACTGTTTTTATACTGAGTATAAAAATCAACAATGTCTTCAGTCCTCAATTCCTTTCACCCATCAATCTTGCAATTCCTAAGGATGCCACTTATCGACAGGAAAACGAGAAAAGGAAGAGGTGGAAAAGGAATCCTGAAGTTGCACATTTGGCTTTTGGGCCTTTTTTTTTTTTTCGGCCTCGCCTTGCAGCTTAAGGGATCTTAGTTTCCTGACCAGGTATGGAACTTAGGCCCATGGCAGTGAAAGTGCCGAATCCTAACCACTGGATAGCCAGGGGATTCCTAAAATTGAATGTTTGAAAATAATATAATAATTGCTTATTTATTAAGCTTGTCTATTTCCCCCTCACATCAACAGAAACCTAAGCTCCAGAGCAGACTTTTTTTCTCTTATTTACTGCTATCTCTCAAGCATCTAAGACAATGACTGCCATGCCCTAAGTGCTCAGTAAACAGTCACTGAAAGAATAAATAAAATTATGAATGATTTAATGTTAATTGATGAAATATTTAACCTGACAGTATGTCAAAGTGCCAACGTTTCAAAACATCATTTCTTCCACACATACACCATTAATTTTAGTGCTGACTACTGAATACATCTTTAGTATTGTTTCTTTTCTCCAAAAAAGTCCATAACTAAAAGACAATCAAGACATGGTCCCCAAGCTTCAAGGAACAGAATAAAGCCATATATCTTGTGATTTTATTACTGCAACCTCTGGGTAAGACTCCTAGAAGAGAATTGCTGGATGTGTGACTTTCCTAAATGTTGCCAAATGGCGTGGATGGGGGCCTTTTTCTTTTTAAACATGTATGCTCTCTGCTGTGGGACTTCCCCAGTAGCACTGGTGGTAAAGAACACGCCTGCCAATGCAGGAGATTTAAGAGATGCAGCTTTGATCCCTGGATCTGGAAGGTCCACTGGAAAAGGAAATGGCAACCCCAGTATTCTTGCCTGGAGAAGCCCATTGATAGAGGAGCCTGGTGGGGTATATTATATTCCATGGGGTCGCAAAGTGTCAGACACCACTGAAGCGACTTAATACGCATGTTCTCTGTTGTGGAGACAGCTAGGGAATGTAAGAAAAATCTTTTATAGGGAGTGAAAACCTGACTGATCTCAAGAAAAACCTTCAAGGAACCCAGTAATACCCACTACTTCCCATCCTGTAGCTGAATTAGTATTCCACACAATGATGCTCTTTCAGTAAAAAACTGAGGGGAAATACAAATATTACTATAAAATTGCTTTTCTTCCTTTCAAAAAGCAGTGGAAGGATAAACCAAAATCCTTTTTAAATGGTTATCTATAGAGAAAGAGAAAGCAGGTGTAGAAGACAGGGATGGAAGTTATTCTTCTCAGAATATATCTCAGTTTTTACTCTGAAGACATGTTTTAAAGTCAAATGAACATCAAATGATAATGACATTTTGAACATCAAAATTATAATGACTACCACTAACTGAAACAGTAAATGTATTTTAAAAACTCCATCATCATCTTTCACAGTTACTAGAGCAAGAAGTAATTATCCTGAAAACTAATAATGGAAAAGAATCAAGTATTTATCCTGCTGTTCTTACATGAAAGGTACCCTAGAGTAACCAGATCGTCAATAAGTGAAAGCAATCTTTTATAGGATTCCAAATAATGAATGTAGAAAGAATGGCAGAATTATAAAATACCCATTTTACAATCATTAATGAAAAAATAAACCTAATATTTATCCTGGGAGTTTCAATTTCAAAAAATATCCATAATATTATCACTTTCACCACCTCCACTCTTACAATGGTCCAAGCCACCTTAGTTCTCATCTGCATTAATAGTTCTCCATCTGCTCTCCTAGCTGCTTCCCTTGCTCACCTCAACAAGATAGTCAGATTAGTTCTTTTCAAAAGAAAATCAGATCATGTCAGTCTTCTGCTCAAATCCTCTAAGTGAGTCCATCTCACCAGTCTAAGAAGCTTCCCTGGTGGTTCAGATGGTAAAGAATCTGCCTGCAATGCAAGAGACCTGGTTTCGATCCCTGGGTCGGGAATATCCCCTGGAGAAGGGAATGGCAACCCACTCCAGTATTCTTGCCTGGAGAATTCCATGGACAGAGGAGCCTGGTGGGCTATGGGGTCGCAAAGAGTCAGACACAACTGAGTAACTTTCACTCACTTCACACCAATCTAAAAGCAAAAATCCTTACAAAGACCATAAGGACTATGATCTGATACTTTCCTTCCCTATCTTCCTAACCTCACCTCCTACTACTCTCCCTCTTGTTCACTCCATTCTAGCTACACTGGCCTCTTTTCTTAAACTCATCAAGCACATTCTCACTTCAGTGCTCAGGCGTTGTACTAATTAACTCCTTTACTTCTCTTAAGACTTGGTTTTTAAATTATCTCATTAAAGAGATATACCCTGGTACCCTGCTGCTGCTACTAAGTCGCTTCAGTCGTGTCCAACTCTATGCGACCCCATGGACAGCAGCCCACCAGACTCCTCTGTCCACGGGATTCCCCAGGCAAGAATACTGGAGTGGGTTGCCATTTCCTTCTCCACCTGGTACCCTAGGCAAACCCGAAATATCTGCCTTGGATTTCATTATGTGGTAGAGAATATGTAAGAATAAATCAGTCATAAATTTTGAAGATGATACTCACTGAATCAATGAAAAAGCTGGCTTAAAACTCAACATTCAAAAAACTAAGATCATGGCATCTGGTCCCATCACTTCATGGCAGTGAAGCAGTGACAGATTTTATCTTCTTGGGTTCCAAAACCACTGCAGATGGTGACTCCAGCTAAGAAATTAAAAGATGCTTGCTTCTTGGAAGGAAAGCTATGACAAACCTAGACAGTGTATTAAAAAGCAGAGCCGTCACCCTGCCGACAAAGGTCCATATAGTCAAAGCTATGGTTTTTCCAATAGTCATGTACAGATGTAAGAGTCTGACCATAAAGAAGGTTGAGCGACAAAGAATTAATGCTTTTGAATTGTGGTGCTGGAGAAGACTCTTGAGAGTCCCTTGGACAGCAAGGAAATTAACGTAGTCAATCCTAAAGGAAATCAACCCTGAATATTCACTGCAAGGACTGATGCTGAAGCTCCAAAACTCTGGCCACCTGATGCAAAGAGCTGACTCACTGGAAAAGGCCCTGATGCTGGGAAAGACTGAAGGCCAAAGGAGAAGAGGGTGGCAGAGATTAGATGGTGAGATAGCATCACTGACTCAATGGACATGAATTTGAGCAAACTTCAGGAGACAGTAAAGGACAAGGAAGCCTGGCATGCTGCAGTCCATGGGGTTGCAAAGAGCCGGACACGACTGAGCAACTGAACAAGAACAATCATTGAAACACAAATGTAGTCCATTTTCATATCTTTGTGTCTAAACATCTATGGGCTTCCCTGGTGGCTCAGATGGCAAAACGTCTGCCTGCAATACGGGAGACCTGGGTTCGATCCCTGGGTCAGGAAGATCCCCTGAAGAAGGAAAAGGCAACCCACTCCAGTACTCTTGCCTGGAAAATTCCATGGACAGAGGAGCCTGGTAGGCTACAGTCTATGGGGTTGCAAAGAGTCGGACACGACTGAGCGACTTCACTTTTTCTTTCGTTTCTTTAAACATCTATGAAGCTATACTGTCCCTTTTAAAAGATTCTTATGTTAACAACTTCAAAGAATTAATGAAATACAGCTACCATAATGTGGGTGGCTTTTTTTTTTCAGGTTTGATTTTGTTTTTAAATCATCTGTATCATAACCCTAGAAAGAAGTGGTGAAAGATTTGCAGTGTATGAGTCCCATTAAAAAGCAGCTAGCAAAATAAACGGCATTCCCTTTCCTCCCACTCCTGTAGGGATTTGTTGGAGAATACATTATAAAATTCCAAGTAAACTCAAGAAAAGTTTGACTCTTTCAAATTTATCTGTTACCTTTAGGCACCATGATCACCAGAAAGAATCAAAGGAACTCAATAACTCCAACATGACTAGACTAGCTATGACACGGTAGGGATGTTTGAACTGAATAATTTTTTAAAAATAAACAAACTCCCCGTGGGCTAAGGCCTACTCTGCCTTTTAAACATCCTGTGTGTGGCTGGCAAGCTTCAGGGTCCTAAGAGAGATAGCCAGGGGACAGAGAAAACAAGTATGACTCAGTGATCATATTTAACAGTCTCTGAAGACCAAAACAAAAGATACCAGTTCTGGCAAGAGTTCTCCAGAATTGCCCCAAAACTGACTTATCCACATACCTTTCATCTGAACAATCTATTTTCACTTAGTTTAAGGCTCACAAAGCATTTGTTATGTGCCTATCAGACCTCATATACAAAAGTAAACCAAAAGTATAATGAAAACAATCAGTTGGGGTTCTAAGAGTTGGATAATGAATCTAATGTTAAAATCTGCTTTGTTTGGGGAGGGAGGTGAAGAGAACTCTTGAATACTGTTGTGTAGCAATGCCCCCACTCATTGGAAATCAGACTTCAACCACTTAAAAAAAGGCTAGTGATATTAAAGGAACCTTTACTGAGCAACTCCTGTGTGCCAGATATTTATATTAGCTTGCTTAATTCTCAGAACTTCCCTATAGGAAAGGGATTAACAAAACAGAGTGGTTAAATAACTTGTCCAAACCAGAAAGAAACAGCTTCAGAATGCAAAATCTCAGTCTCCCTTTTTCACTGTTATAATCTGCACTAAACTAGAATAAAATGGTTAGTCACAAATACCACATTTGCCCCATAGGAGTAACATGTAACTCCAGGCTGCTCATTTGAGAAATCTATTCTTCCAAATTTGCTTTAAATAAGAACACAAAAGAGAAAGGTCCACTGTTATACATTAATAAGAAACATGTAGCATAAGGGATGAACCAGAAGAATATGCTACATTTATCTCTAAGAGAACTGAGTAAAAGCACAGCTCACTAATTAGTATTCATTCATAATGATTAACCTGAATCACCCTAAGTATCTGATAGCTATTCCATATTCTCTGAGAAGTCAGGGGGGAAATGTTAAGCCTTAATAGAGTAGGTTACACAGATACTGATCAAAATAGCTTCTGTACTTTTCTGGATGTTTGAAATACTTTTGTCTCTTTCTCTCTTGTTATATAGATATACACATACACATACATACATTAAAAGTTTTTCATTAACTTCTTAAAATTTACAACAAGATTGTTAGTTATGAGTCCTAATTTTCCTTTTCTGGAAAATTCTCTCACGTGGAACACCTTCCTGACACTGTAACACTTACTGACTTCAGTTCTTTTTATTGTTGTTGCTATTTACCCAGAAGCAATTTTATTTTTAATTGGAGGGTAACTTTTTTCAAGACTTCAGTTCTTTATACTCAATAGAATCTAATTTTTAACAAGTCATTATACTTTTTTCTAAATTGTACATTTGTTACTAGATGCACACATTGCCTATCAAACAATGAAAGCATCGTACCTATTATAAAATAAAAATCAAGGTGATTAGTTAACTATTAAGACACATTACCCAGGAAATGTCCTCAGTTATTTGGAGAACATGAAGATTCCTTGGAACAAATTATCCCCATTGACTAAAAAACACGCCATTTAAATAGCTTGCTTTATATAGAACAGAGACTCAACAGATTCATGATTTAAAATTCCCAAACCCCTAATACCTTGATTGTGTCTTCTAAATACTTGATTGTGTCCTGGGAATTTTCAGTATAAATTAACACTTAAAAAAAGAAACCTCCCTCACAATCTCAAATCATTGCACTAATGGTTAAGAATGAAGAAGGGAAGAGGAGGACACAGTCTTCCAGGGCACTAATTTTAAATAACACAACTTTCACCTACAGGGTTTGCTGTTTTGTTTTGCATTTTAACAAAATGGAAGCGCATCGCATATAGAGTATGTATTGCTTCTTGAAGCTTTGTCATACACACCTCCTCTCCCTATAGTTAGTGTTTGTCTCTCTCTTTCCCTTCCTTCCTCTGGTACACAATATGAATAATTGTTACTTTTAAGAACTTTTTAAAAGTCTTTCTTGAAGTTGTTACAATCTTGCTCCTGTTTTATGTTTTGGTTTTTTAGCCCAGAGGCATGTGGGAGTGAACCCGCACCCCCTACATTGGAAGACAAAGTCTTAACCACTGGACCGCCAAGGAATTCCATTAAAACTTTTGTTTTATATACAAACATGCTACTCACATTCAGGCCATGATAATAAAATATATTTCTTAGTTAAAAAAATAAAAGACATCTTAACATATGAGTCTATGTAGAACATTAAGGTAAGTATCTCCTGAGTTAGTTTTCTTCTATGTCTTCAACATTCTATATAATGAAGAGATATATACAAATCTAAGTATCAGAGAGCCTGTGGCTTTACTGTTTTTCATGAGTTTTTAATGTAACACACAAAAATACTCACTATGGAGAATAGTTTGGTATGAAGGCAGATTTACTTTGACTCTATTCCAGGCGGTTGAGTTTTCTGAATACCAAGAGTATTTGATAGTCTCTTCTTGAAGATGCTGTAATACGCATGTGTCCCCACAAACTGTTACCCAACTGCATTAACTTCCTAAAAAACGGGAACAATTTTTATAAAGCTCACTTTGGCCCTTGTATTTTCTAGGGGATATTCAGTAATTCAAAAATAGAAGTCAACCTAGAAGAGTTATACTTTTTTTCAAAATTCCTTCTTTATCTGCTAGGAGGACTACTATTTCCATTCTTTAGTAGTTCTGGTAGACTCTAAATATTTTCAACAAACGTAATAGACACAAATTTTCCCCACAATCAAACTCTTAATTAATTTCTCATGGTGGGCACTTCACAAAGGAAAATGAAAGAAAGAACAACCAATGCCTTCAATCAGTTTTCAACAAAATGAAAAGCAGAATTCATGTTTCACGATAGAACCTTAAGTAAATCCATAACCCAGGGGACTCAAATAAGCTATACCTGTTTTCTCTGAACTACAGCTATGAAATATTGTTTCTCCAAAAATCCACAAAACTTTCACTTACAGCCATCTGATAATTCAAAGGAATTCAGTGACCCTCTATAACTTTGTACTCCTTTACTATATTGATACATAAAGAATTTCCTAAAAATTCTATATTTAAATGGTATGTAGAGGGGGAAAAAATGGTAAGAAGGAGGGTAAGAAAGACAAGCCTCATAAATTGGCCATATTAGAAATAACAGAACGGATTTTGAGACGGGGGGGGTGGGGGGAGAAACCTGTGAAATCATTTTATATTTTATAGGTGAAGAAAATGAAGCAGCAAATAAGCAAGGAAAGATGTGAAGTTCATATTATAAACAGTATTTGACCCTAGAATTACCAATTCCAACAAATCTAAAATAGGTGCTTTAGCTTAATACATACATACTATATATATGTATATAATCAGAACAGATCAGGATGTTTAAAAGTTTAAATGAATGCACGTATTCTGAATACAGTACACAAGTTAAGGGAAGTCAGAAATGGCCTATGTATCCTTTAGGGATGACAGAATTCCAGTAAGTAACCTGATTCCTTGGTACAGTTCTTTAGGACAGTCTATGCCAGATGGATCACTGCTCTGGCCCAGTATGGCATTTTTTACTTAGATGGCTAATTAAAGGAACCGTTAGCTAATGTTTATAAAGATAAGAAAGAGTGTATATGCCAACATCCTGTTTTCAATTTGATAGTTTCATAAAAGGACTACTGCCCATTTAGGATTGCTGGTCCACTAAACCTATTCATGACAGAGGAATAAATCTCAAAATAAAGGAGTGGAACAGCAGACTATATATATAACATCAACTGCATTTAGACAAAAACCCATTGTATACAGCCTGCACTGAACCAAAAAAAAAAAAAAAAAAAAAAACATAGAGAAATGAGTTCTCAAATTTAGATTTATATTCTAGGAAAGATTAGATTAGGATAAGGACAAAGGCATATTATATTCAATATTAAAAATGTAATACTTAAAGAGAACAAAAGTCACTTTTAATTTCATGGACATTTACCTTACATTAAGTATTTCTCTAGTACCAACTCACATTTAGACTTCTACAAGACTATGTGTGTGAAAGGATACTTGGTCTACTCAATTTCACAAAAATTACAGCCTCCCATTTAGTCCCAAAGGTACACGTGAACAAAATAACATTATTATAAAGTGCTGTTTTAGTAGCATAGAAAAGTCTGTAGAACAGACTCATACTAAAGGAATAATTAACAAGAGTTTCAGTTCATGAAGAAATACTCTAGCTTGGGTGACATCAGGGTAACCACGAGAGTATGTCTTCATGATTTCCCCCCAAATCAAGCTGGATATGCCCCAAATTAAATAACAGTTCCTATTTATTACTCCTTTTAAGGAGTAATCACTCCTTAAATGACATCACTTTTAAGCTTTAAAATAGAAGTATATAAGTTAATTTAAAATACAAACCGGTCCAAAGGCTTATAACTTAATTGTTTAAAGAAAGCATTGATTCTAACTTTAAAAAAAAAAAAAAAAACCCTCAACAACTTTCCTAAAGTAGAAGAGGAGTTTCATCATTTTCAATCTATCAACTTATAATGTGCATGTCCCCCTCATTCCTTCCATATATATGTTTGTCTCTGTCCCTCCCTCTCCCAGGGCCTTGGAGGGTAGGGGGGGGGAGGCGGGGAGAGGTGCTATTTCCTCCCTCCTCAATCTTGGCCATGCTATGTCCCCTCTCCTTCTTGCTAACAGCTCTTACACTCAATTACTGGCAAGCACCAATACTCAGAAAGAAAACATTTTATCAGATTGTAGCCTGTGTCAAATAAGAAAAATAGCCACAAAGTGAAAAATGGAAAAAAAATCATTCAATTAGTTGAAAATAGATAAAATTAAAGCTATAAATTTTCATTCCTTTAAAATGCCTAAATACACAGACATAATACAAACTACTTTAATAAACTTAGTAGAGTTACTCTAACAGATTTATTTATGGGAGTTTGATTGAAATATGTTGGGAGAAGGGTTATTAAAAGAGTTAATTTAAGACCTCCCTGGTGGTCCAGTGACTAAGACTCCATGCTTCCAATCAATGCAGGGGGCTCAGGTTTGATCCCCAGTCAGGGAAGGCAATGGCACCCCACTCCAGTACTCTTGCCCAGAAAATCCCATGGACGGAGGAGCCTGGTAGGCTGCAGTCCATGGGGTCGTGAAGAGTCAGACATGACTGAGTGACTTCACTTTCACTTTTCACTTTCATGCATTGGAGAAGGAAATGGCAACCCACTCCAGTGTTCTTGCCTGGAGAATCCCAGGGACGGGGGAGCCTGGTGGGCCGCCGTCTATGGGGTCGCACAGAGTCGGACACGACTGAAGCAACTTAGCAGCAGCAGGGAACTAGATCCCACGTGTCACAGCTGAGTTCGCATGATGGAACTAAGACATGGTGCAGCCAAATAAATAAATATTAAAAAAAAAAAAAAAGTTAGTTTAGTACAGCAGTTATGAGCACAGGCTTTGGAATCAACTTTGAGTTCATGTCCCAGCTCTACAATGACTAACTGTGTGATCTTAGCCCGGTTACTTACTGTCTCCCCTTATCACTTCATTTCTAATGTTGTAATAATGTGATAATGCTTATAAGACAAATTTGCATGGTACCTAGCACACAGTGAGAGCTCAGCACACATAACATGTAAAACACTAGCTACAGTCAACGCTTTTCACTCTTATTGTCTGCCTAGCATCTGAATTCCCTTATTAAGTGTGGGAACTTCCCCACCTTATGATTTTAGAAAGTCAAAGAGTTTCCCACATCTTAACTTTAAGAACCTCACACCATTTTATGATTTCAAAAGGTGAGACACATTTCCACGTGTCCTGTATAGCCAGGACACAGGCTCTGCCGAACACAGAAAGCCCAGCCCAGAGTAGAAATGGGTAACTAACGAGCAGAAGAGACCAGAAGGAACTCTCTCTGATACTAATGGTGGAGCAACTACAGGAAGGTCAAGTCTAGGGCAGAGGTAGCAGCACTTGGGGTCAACCAGCGCTGGCAGTGTCACTGGGGCAGGCTGTGGCGTCTGTCAGTCTGTCTCTAGATGGTACAGGCACCCTCATGGGAATCGTTGTGCAATGTGATTTCGGGCATTGTTTCTGGCTGCTTAGTCCTGAATCTGGTTCTCTAACTCTCAAAACAACTTGATGAGCCACTGAGCTCTATCCAATATTCTTTTAAAATTCACAATATGCTTTAATTGGTTTTTACTGCCACCAAAAATTCTGACTGAAACAATCCATTCTTACCTGCCCCAAACTCACAGAGGGAAAAAAAGACTGTTTTTAATCTCTCCAAAGAAATACAAAAGTAATGTACACTTTCAACCAATGGATTTATCCTGTGAGGTCTTGAAAATCTTAGTTTTATAAATTTTGGATAATTCCCCTAATTTCAAATATGAGAAATGTCTAATCTATTTTAGATTTACTTCTAAGGAACACAGTCAAGGAGAAGTAATGACACTGGAAAATAGCTATATGCAAAGTAGTAGGTACCACCATGGTAAACAGAAATTATCCCAACTTGCCTGAGACCACCCTTGCTGTATTCCCAACAGCTTTCTTGCCAGCAGATTTTTCCTTGGGGTCCTATAACCAAGGGAGTCCCTCCTCCTCTTAAGGGTTATTTTAAAGACCAAATTTTTAAATTATCATCAAAAGGCCTTAAATATTCCTATCTTATCAAATAACTCAGCAAAATATTTGTATGATACAACCACCTAACTCTCTGTTGCAATAGTGCAGAGCCAGTCAGTGCCTGATTGCCACAGGCTAATTTTTCAGTACATAAAACAATCCCTTCCCTCTGCCAGATTTCTCTGCCTGGCCATTTTGTAGTTCAGTAATGCTTTTTCCATTGTTTAGAATGTTAAGCTCAAATCTGTTAATTTTATTATATGTCAAAATAAATGTAATATAAGGTTTGTGGGGATTAAGAAAATGGGGGTCTAAATTTTTTTTTTCATCCCAGGAACCTGCTACCATATAGAGCCAGAACTATGTTTTAATGAATAAAAGAGCAATCTAAACAAAAGAGCAATCTTTAAAAAGTGATAGTCTTTTCGGACTAAAATCTGGAAAAAAGAATCAAGCGTTTAGAAATGTATACTGACATCTAACCTATACTTACCATATTAAAAACTCAGCAGAAAAAAAAACTGAATTTTCAAAGAGATCTGTGAAAGAAAAAAAAAGGCCACAGAATTTTAGGGCTCATGATAGAGCTATGTTGTAAGACAGAAGCTGTTGTGACCCTGAGAGTTAAGTTATTCAAGGAACCGATCTTTTGATTCCTAGCTGAGTGATGTCATTGAAACAGCTTGCCCTTCAAACAGTCAAAATAAAGTTAACTGCACACCACATGGTATTAATTCTTGGATTTAAAATACCAAAAAAATACTAAATCCAAGGCAAGCAATTTTAAAACTCAACTTTTAATACTCTTTAATATATAGTTTTGTTTTATGATAAATACCCTGGACTTATCAGTGTAGAAAAAATCATCAAGAAAAGTAAAAATTTTTCATAGTATCCATAACTCCCAAGTGGTGTAAAAATCAGTTTTGCCTATGTGCTGAGGGATGTTTCATTAATCACCAGTAATAATTTATTGGTTGTTATTTCCTGGCTGCTATTAGAACATAAATTATACTAAATACCATGAATTTAAATTTATGCTATTTAACAATAACAAAAAAACTGTTGTTTTTTTCTGGTCATAATCTACCTGCCCTAAAAGACACCATAATCCCTTATGGAAAAGTTTCTTTGTATTTGGTCATATTAAAGGTAGCAGAGATCAAATTTTTTGCCAACAAACACAAGAAATGCTGGGCTGGATGAGGCACAGGCTGGAATCAAGATTGCCGGGAGAAATATCAATAACCTCAGATATGCAAATGACACTACCCTTACGGCAGAAAGCGAAGAAGAACTAAAGAGCCTCTTGATAAAAGTGAAAGATGAGAGTGAAAAAGTTGGCTTAAAGCTCAACATTCAGCAAACGAAGATCATGGCATCCGGTCCCATCACTTCACGGCAAAAGCATGCAAAGATGGGCTCAATAAAGGACAGAAATGGTACGGACCTGACAGAAGCAGAAGATATTAAAAAGAGGTGGCAAGAATACACAAGAGAACTGTACAAAAAAAGATCTTCACGACCCAGCTAATCACGAAGCTAAGATACTCCCTATCAAAACAAGGGGCAAGAACAAAAAATACCCGATATCCGAAAGAGAACAAAGAGAGAATACATGTATAAAGAGACAAGGTTTACAGCAAAATGGCAAACCTAAGGCACATGTACTGCTATTTCCCCTTTTTCAAAACTGGCTGACACAGGTAACAGGTGACAGCTCTGCAGAAGTTGCCAAAAGCCACAAAAACCTCTAGTTGGCCATTACAAAGCAATGGGAGTTATGAAACCAAGCAAAATATTGTCATTTCTGGTTTAAATTGACAGGAGGCAGGTTACAGAGAAAAACTATTAAGGAGGGGAAAACAATAGTAGAGTCACAAAGATATACTGAGCTATTTATTTTATTTTTAAAGGTTACATTCAGTTTCATTTGGGCCTCCCCAGTGGCTCAGCAGTAAAGAATTCGCCTTCAATGCAAGAGTCACAGGAGATGGAGGTTCGATCCCTGGGTCAGGAAGATCCTCTGGAGGAGGGCATGGCAACCCACTCCAGTATTCCTGCTTGGAGAATCCCATGGACAGAGAAATACGGCGGGCTACAGTCCATAGTGTCACAAAGAGTTGGGCAGGACAGAGGCAACTGAGCACGTATGCACAGTTTTGTTTAGTCCTCATGACAAACGTGTGTTAGTCACTCAGTCGTGTCCAACTCTGTGACCCCATGGGCTGTGGCCCACCAGGCTCCTCTGTCCATGGCATTTCCCAGGCAAGAGTGGGTTACCATTCCGTTCTCCAGAGTATCTTCCCAACCCAGGGATTGAACTCAGATCTCCTGCATTACAAAAAACAAGTTTACAGAATTTTAAAGAACCAACTTGCCAGAGTCATACATAGCTACAATCAGTGTGGAACTGGGGCTCTAACGTGGACCTGAGCACTTTATCACTCCCTTTAATGTACTGAGCAATTCAACTGACCTAACCCTCTATCCATCCTCCCATGTAAATCCACCAGAACAGATTTTTTTTTTTAAATAAAATTTTAATTATATAAGTAACAGCATGCCTCTAATTGAAAGTCTGGAAAATATAATGGATGTACCAAAAGTCGTATCTTTTTTTATTGCTTTTATAATTAGTATTTTAATGAACACCTTGTACATAAATCTCTGCACAGTTTTATTCTACATTTATAAAGCATTATAAATGGAATTCTGGGTCAAATAGTGGGAATACAGTATGCCAGAACATCTGACTTTAATATTGCTGAACTGACAAAGAAATTATGGTTCCTTAAGAAAAACAGCTATGCCTTATTTTCCCGTTATCCACAATGCCTAAGCACATGAGCAAGTGTTCTCATGACTGCTGAATAGAGGTTTCTCTCCCCTTAGTACACAGTCTCTGAAGAGAGAAATAAATAGAGCAGGCTCTCAAATTAGAAGACAACAATTGTGCCAAATATCAAACTTATGGCTGCATAAAACTCTTTTTAGGGAGAAAAGAACATGAACATTAACAATGCCATTCAATATATTTCCATGTGTTTAAAAGACTTTGGATATCTTATAGTTTATTTTTAAAATACAGTATTTTCGTAGGTATATGGCATATACTGAAGACACTGTTTCTCCCACTTTACCTATATGTCTTAATCTACTATTGTCCATGGAAATCATTTCAGAACATGTAGAAAACATGTAGAAAATTCAGAGAGCTGTATATTTTAATAATAACTAGATTTCTTTTACTCTGATTTTCTGTCAAAAATCATCATCGATTTTCATCAAGTTCTAATGATATTATAGCAGGCATTGTCCCCAGAAAAATGAAAAAGACTGACTACAAAACAATGTGCCAGCAGGCCCTGAACTAGCACTTTAGATGCATTAATTTAAACTTTACAATATTATATTATTATTACTATTACCTCTATTTCATAGGTAAATTCAAGCAGAGAAAGACTGAAGTTGCTTGTTTGGGGACTTCTGGTCCAGTGGTTAAGACTCTATGTTTCCACTGCAGGGGGCACACTTACTTCCACTTATTTCCTGGCTGGGATATAAGATCCCATATGCCATGCAAGTAGGGCCGAAAAAAAATAAACTTGCTTGTTTTTTTGAATCTAAGTATTCTGGCCACTTTTTTTGAACCTAGGTATTCTGGCCATTACTTTGCCAACAAAGGTCCATACAGTCAAAGCTGTGGTTTTCCCAGTAGTCAAGTATGGACATGAGAGTTGGACCAGAAAGAAGGCTGAACATCAAAGAATTGATGCTTTTGAACTGTGGTGCTGGAGAAGACTCTTGAGAGTCCCTTGGACTGCAAGGAGATCCAACCAGTCAATCCTAAAGGAAATCAGTCCTGAATATTCACTGGAAGGACTGATGCTGAAGCTGAAGGAAGCTCCAATACTTTGGCCACCTGATGTGCAGAGCCAACTCATTAGAAATCAGACCCTGATACTGGGAGAGACTGAAGGCAGGAGGAAAAGGGGAAAACAGAGGGTGAGATGGTTGAATGGCATCACTGATTCCATGGACATGAGTTTGAGCAAGCTCCAGAAGATAGTCAAGGACAGGGAAGCCTGGCATGCTGCAGTACATAGGGTCGCATAGTCGGACACGACTGAGCGACGGAACAACAAATTCTGGCCACATTTCTAATCACTACAACAAAATTGACTCTCAATATCAAGCAAAAAGCACTGGATAGCTTTCCGTGAACACTGGTGGTACAGGACACGATGATAGTATGCTTTCCAGAAAATAGGAAATTCAACCAATCCAAATGAATTATTTATTCATTAGGTAAAGAGTTATTTATTATAGATCAAAAACTGTATGTATCAAAACGTGGGAACCTTCTCCAAACCTTAAGAAATGCTAGGTCTAAAAAAGTTGGAGAAAGATCAATGTAAGGCAGATTTCTAGTTAGACAGATCTAACCTAGTTAGATTAAAACAGAATTATTCACAAGTGTCAGGGCATAGAAGGAGTAATTAGTTCTGCCTAGGGCATTCAGAGAAGTTGTAGAAAGGAGGAAATACCTCAACTACACCTTGAGTAACAGACTTCTAAGGGAATTTGTAGGTAATAGTCTGTCTCCCAAAATCACTCCCCACAGAAGGGTCAGGTTCTCACTGCTATGAAAACTGCTGCAGTAGCAGAGAACATGTCTCAGCACAAAAGAACCATCTTATGTTGGCTGGAGGAGAGTATGGGGTTTCAATAGGTACAAGTGATCAAACCCCCGTCAACACTATGGGAACCACCAATAAGAAGGAGCCTATCTATCAAGCTTAATTTTATAGCCAACATAGCTACAAAACTGCCTTTATTGAACATACTTGTATTTAAATTCCTAATTTTAGGAAAACCTAAATTTTAAAACTAATAATAAGAAATTGGTGTGGGGGCAGCAGACCTTCAGTTAAGCACGACTGGCCTTGACTCCTTCCTGAAACCTCATCTTAAAAAGTTAAAGGACATTTTAGAAATATAAAATTCATAAGGATATGAGAATGGGGAAGGACACAATAGAAAATAAGAGAAGTCAACAATATTCTGGATGCTAGAAATGTGGCAGTGGGGGAGAGGTAACTAAACTAACTAACTAGACCAAAAAATGTGAAGTCTAAACCTGAAAGGAAGAAGTCATCAAGCTGATAAACACAAAAAGTTTAATAATGGTCACCAGGGGCTGGCGGGGGTGGGAGGTTAATGAGTATTTCCAGGTTAATAGGTACTGAGTTTCAGTTAGGGATGATATAAAAGCTCTAGAGATGAGGGACAGTGGTAATGGTTACACAATAAGGTGAATACACTTAATGCCACTGAACTATACACTTAAATGGTAAATTTTGTTATGTATATTTTACCATATTACCACAATTTAAAAAAAAAAGCAGCAGCAAGATGACTCATGCTGGAGAGATTCAGGTATTAAAATCATGATGAAGACAAAAATGCAGGGTGCGGCTGGAAACTAGATGACTGGTTCAAAGTTCATTTAAGTGGCCTCACCCCAAAACTGATCTTCTCACCATCGCTGGAGAGGGTGGACCACAGACTCTGATCTTTGGAACATAGGCCAAAACTGAAAGCTGGACAAAACAATTACTGAAAAACAGGAGAATTATTTGAAAGTCTGCATTCTACATAGGCAGAAGGTTGTCTCCAAGAAGAAAAAGAAAATAAAAGATTATCTGATTATCTGATGTATCCAACCATATTATAGTTTATATTTGTTAGAGAATTGCAAATGAATTAACAGGCACAAAGTACATAAAATTTCAAACTCAGATAATTATTTGAGAAAACATTAAGTTGGATAAGAAAAGAAATACGATCATAGTGAATCTTGTGACACAGCTGCAAAAAAATTTGCATAGTCATAAAAATTTAAATACTAAGTAAAGAATTTACCCCCCCAAACCTGATATCCTTTAAAAGGAAGAATAGAGAAGGAGAAATATGTAAAAACGTTTGCAGGCGGTAGAGAGATTAAGATGACTAATCCTCATTTTTCTTAGAAGGAAGTGAGTAGTTACTGTCCAAAATAAAAAGCCAAAAAAAAAAACAGAACTGACTTGGAAAAATAAAGGCACAACAGAACAGCTGAAAGAACTGAAATCAACTGCCCCTAAAGGCTAGGAACTGGATGTGAGATGAGAAGAGATGATGCCCTGCTATTTTTATAAGCCTTGAAGTTTTATAACTATATATGTGCAAATATCATTCTAATTTTAAAATAAAAGTTTAGAGAGGCAAAACAAAATTGTAATGATGTTATTAAAAAGATCTAAAATGGTCTATACTGACTATACACCTTTTTTTTTTTTTAAACTACTGTGTTAGCTTTCTGTAATTCTTAGAATTTTCAGTCATATTGAGGTCAACCATGCTACTTGCTGCTCTGCCTTTCCATGCTGCTGGGCATCACCAAAATAAGGCTCCAGCAGGAGGAAACAGTGCTGAAAATGCTGCCCCTGACCAGCATGCTAACCCACCAGGCAAGAAAAAAGTGGTGGGGGAAAATCCTGATGCCAGGGTGACCAGGCGGAAGAGGAGGAGGAGGAGAACAAGGAGGAAGACAACATAGGTGGGGAAGACGTACCTGATGCCACGTGAACTGAAATGCTTTAAAACGGGACTGAGCTACAAAGAGTTTTTACATGGGAAAGAATGCTAACGGTAGAAGGATCACTAGTGTTTCTAGAACATGTCATCTGGGTGGTATCTTTAAATACAGTTCATCCTTGTTTATGCATTTTGCCCTGACCACACTGGTCATTTCTCCATCGTTCGTTTGGGATTTGAAGAACACATCCAAGCATCTCATTTTGAAGGCCTGATACAACCATAACTGGGTATATACTTTTAGTGATAAAACTGATACTTTATCATGGCTTGGCAACACTTGTTAGATTTCATAGGTCTCCTCCCTTGCTATGAGTTAGCTATGCTGTTGTTAAGGTCTCTTTGTTATCCGTGCAGAAAAGAGTGTTCCCTCTCATCTGTGGCTGGGGGCTGGGTATCTGTTCCCTGGAAATGTCTGATGCTACTCTGAAAACTCATGTTTTTGCATTAACTAGTGGGAGAGGTGTCTGTTTTCTGGTTTGCCTCCTTCATTCTGTGGCTAAGACAGGTACTTCAACCTGGTGTATTTTGGTTTCTAAAGAATCTGAATGATCTAGATTTCAATCCCCAGTACAAGAAATGATTCACTTGACTCTGTATACATACCTTCCAAAATTTATTTGGTCAGTCACTGTCTTTGGGTCCATGTTTGCCTGGTGCTTTTGCTACCTATTTGCATACTTAGTCTGTTGCTTGGTCTTTTGTCCACACAGTGTCATGCTCTACGGTGATGCTCAGTGAGTCTACTGTCCCACGAGCTGCTTCTGCTTCAGGCCACCTTACCAGCGTTACTTGAATGGGGATGGATGCAGCAATGGCTGAAGGGGACGGTGCCAGCAGAGACTCTTACTGTGGGAAGCTTGCTGGATCTCCATTCCTATTTGTTGGAACCAGGAGGAAAATGAGAACTGTGCAAGCCAACCAGTGAACAATAACCAGCGTGTCTGAAGTAGCAACACTACCCCTGTGGTGGCGGAAGGTGTGCATGCAGCCCACCTAGCCATACTTCAGCAGGGTGGGTCTGCTGGCTTTCAGCCTTGCATAGGCCTTCAATTTTTCCACTCGGATATTTTTGTTGATTGTCTTCATATGCAATAACCTTACTGATCACCAGCCTCATCTGCCTTACTCTACCAGTATTTGCTAGGCATCAGTTAATGTTATTTTGAACGGAGACTGCCAAAATCCATGAGCTCTGCACAGCTGCTTATGATTTCTACATTTCCCAGCTAACCATAAGGGCGGTGATGGTGCTGGCAGCACAGATGCCACACAGATGCAGTGACCTTGAGAAGGGTAAAGGGTAGCTGAGGACTTTGATAGCTGCAGTGCTGCTGGCTGGAGTTGTCCCACTTCTTCTGGGGCTCCTGTTTGAGCTGGCTATCGTTGCTCACCCAAGGGTTCCCTTGGCTCAAACTCCTTGTTTTTTCCCACCACAGGACCAGGCACTTGGAATCCTGCATACCAAAATCACTGCAGCTGTAACATTGAGGGGTCCTCGATGGTACTTGAAAACTGTTAACTGAGCAGGCTTAGGCAAATGGCATCCAGAATTTTGACCTTCACTATACCTGTCAGTGCCAACGATCTCTCTGTTCTTGCTTTCCCTATGTGTACCTTATATATGGCATTGTTCCTTTACTAGGTGTCACTGCAGAAATGCAAAACTTGGTCTACCGGCAAATTTACCCATTTTTACTGATGGTCATGGTATTGATAGGAATCTTGTCCTTCCAGATCTGCCAGTTTAAGTCCCTTTATGTGTGTGCACGCTCAGTTGCTCAGTCATGCCCAATTCTTTAAAACCCTATGAACTGTAGCCCACCAAGCTCCTCTGTCCATGGGATTCTCCAGGCAAGAATACCAGAGTGGGTTGCCATTTCCTCCTCCAGGGAATCTTCCCAACCCAGGGATCAAACCCACATCTCCTGTAGCTCCTTTACTGGCAGGCGGATTCTTTACCACTGAGCCCACTGGGAAGCCCTTATGTGCCTTTATGAACATATTTAAAATGACAAGTACCTTGTAGGCCAACACCTTGTGAATATGAACGGAAATCTGGCAAACAAGACACCTCCACAGTTGTCCTAAGAACAAAGTGGTTGTATTAACTACCCTGACCTTCCCCTTGTGTTTATGTGCCCTTTTTTGTGGACTTTCCTCTTCAGAGATTTTTCCCAATGACCTCTCAACACTGTTTTTAAGTTGAATGTATCTGACTTGTATTCTCAGCATTCAGAGAGCAGCAATACGAGGCTCTGCTGCCCTTCCTGCATCTTCTGACCTCACTGCTGTCTGGGGTCTGTATATGTGTAAATAGAATTTCCTGGATACTTTAAAACTTTGGATTAAACAGAATGTGCTTTGTACATCTTTAAACAAAATGTATATTAATTTATTAAATCTGCTTGTTACTTTTTAAAAAAACACCTTTCTTATAGCACAATTCATGAGCTGATACAGTATGCAATTCACTGGAGAAATACTCTGGGCATGTAGCAATTCTAAAGCCTAACTGTTTAACCACTCTATAAACACAGTATTTTATTTATTCATTTCCCCCTAAGAATATATATTTGGGTATATTTATATAAAGGCTTATATTATTTGTAACTCTTGGATCAAATCCAAATTTTGACATTTCGAATGACTAACATTTGTAAGCACCAGTGATGGTAGTAGAGCTGAATTTAAATAAAGTCCGAGTGTCAAATGATACAAATAGACAAACTGAAAGGCTACTCATGGAAAAATATATAACAGTACTAAATATGCAAAAGAAAACAGGAAACAATCTTATCTACAAGAACTGTACAACTTGCAACTTTTTAAAAGTCACATTCTTGTGGGCACAAATTCACCAACTAAATATAATCTAATTAACATATTCCTTCTACACAGTTGAAACAAGAACTTCATTCCAGAAAAAGAAAATACTTCAAAGCGCAAGATTAAAACCATGAGCAACTACATCAGAACCTACTGAATTTTTTTTTATTAATAAAGTTCTTTTCATATAAAGATAAAAACTATGAGACCTGGTTTGCTTTTCAGCAGTATGAAGGAAAATTATGAGCAACCTAGATAGCATATTGAAAAGCAGAGACATTACTTTGCCAACAAAGGTCCGTCTAGTCAAGGCTATGGTTTTTCCTGTGGTCATGTATGGATGTGAGAGTTGGACTGTGGAGAAAGCTGAGCGCTGAAGAATTGATGCTTTTGAACTGTGGTGTTGGAGAAGACTCTTGAGAGTCCCTTGGACTGCAAGGAGATCCAACCAGCCCATTCTAAAGGAGATCAGCCCTGGGTGTTCTTTGCAAGGAATGATGCTAAAGCTGAAACTAAAGTACTTTGGCCACCTCGTGCGAAGAGTTGACTCATTGGAAAAGACTCTGATGCTGGGAGGGACTGGGGGCAGGAGGAGAAGGGGACGACAGAGGATGAGATGGCTGGATGCCATCACCGACTCGATGGATGTGAGTTTGAGTGAATTTCGGGAGTTGGTGATGGACAGGGAGGCCTGGCGTGCTGTAGTTCATGGCGTCGCAAAGAGTCAGACATGACTGAGTGACTGAACTGAACTGAAGGGGACAAGAGAAAATGAGATGGTTGGATGGCACTACTGACTCGATGGACACTAGTTTGAGCAAGCTTCGAGAGTTGGTGATAGACAGAGAGGCCCGGCGTGCTGCAGTCCATGCGATAGCAAAGAGTCGGACATGAATGAGCGACTGAACTGAACTGAATGGACTGTGCTCATCTACAGCATATAGCTGCTCAACTTCATGTGTCAACTACCTAACAAATTTACAAATACTTAAATAACTCTCATGAAGGTTTAAGAGCATTAAAATCATATGTGTTATACTGTTTATACTGTGCATCCATATATTCAAACAAGAAATAAAGAGAGCAACCAAAGAAAACCTCAAGTACTATCATACTCACATGTCAGAGAACATGACAGAGAGAAATGCCCATAAGACAAGACTCCTTCACTCAAGGAGTCTGGGATTCAGCAGTGCAGAAGGGAGTAAGAAGTGACTGTGGCAGAGGTGCCAAGACCAAGACAGGAAAACGACTCATGAACAGTATAAAAAACTAAATGACTGAGTACTAAACTACAAAATATAAAGGGTAAATTTAGAGAAAACGAAGATAACAGTCGCCCTGACAAAAAAAGTAGGCACTGAACTGGTCTCAAAGTAGAGAAGCATTTGAAAAAATAAACAAAAAAGATCAACATCTCTGTCTCTGTCCCTCTTGTTCTCTCTCTCAATGTTACCATATACTTAAAATTTTTCATATGAAATACCAGAGGCAAATGTATGCAAAAATCAAAAAAGTAATCTGAAAGACAATTGGCCCAGAAAAGGGAAAATAAATGAAGTAGTAAACAGAGAGAAAATTATCCACATAGAAAAAAAGAAAAATCTTAACAACCATACATGTTGTATATCAATAAATGTTCGCATTATTTTGATTAGCCTGAACCCATTATTAGAGGGAAAATGAAATTGTTATAATCTCATTTCCACAGTAAGAGACTGACAAAACAAGTTTAAACAACAAAACTATATGAGATTTTCTGACTGAGATTTTCTGACTCCCAGCCCTACATGTATCCATGACAATACTACACACTATTTTATGTGTTAAGTATTTTACACTGGACTGACTTCATCACCAACCTCAATTTCTTATAACCAAAAACATTAGAATGCTACTGGAAAAAAAAAAAAAAGAAGCAGCCGCCCATCTTAAAGTAAGTATGCTGTAATACACAAGAGCCAAATGGGTCTCAGTTAAGACCAAAAAACTTTAACAACCAGAATGGTGGCCTTTCCAGTAAATTGCTATGTTACTATTCCAGAACTATTCCTCTAGCCAACAGGCCACTCTAATGGGAAGACAAGGAGAGGGTACTCCCCAAGCAACCAAGTTCAGAGCTGCAGTCACAGTCCCATAAACAGAACCTCTTCATTGTTTATCTAAATTATTTTGATTGTATGCTGACAGCTACCTAGAGACTGAAAATCAAAGAAAAATAATAAATATAAATGAAACACTATAAAATAAACACAATAATGAAATGTACAAGTTACTATGCCATACAGTTATTAGTTTCAAACTTATAAAGGTTTCTCAGGAATCATAGTTAATATTACTTTTTACACCTAAACTCTGGAGAAGGCAATGGCACCCCACTCCAGTACTCTTGCTTGGAAAATCCCATGGACGGAGGAGCCTGGTAGGCTACAGTCCATAGGGTCATAAAGAGTCGGACACAATTGAGCAAATTCACTTCATTCACTTCATACTTCATCACTGGAGAAGGAAATGGCAACCCACTCCAGTATTCTTGCCTGGAGAATCCCATGGACAGAGGAGCCTGGCAGGCCATGGTCCATGGGGTCGCAGAGAGTCAGACACGACTAAAGTGACTAAGCACGCACACCTAAACTAAAATTTTTCTTAAGTTGATAATATCATATTAATTTAAATGGTTATCCATGTACCCAAACCTAAATTAATATTCATCACAAACTGAAAAACACTCATTGGTCAAGCACCTGAGAATCACGATCCCTTACATTCTCTCTCACTTTTTTCTCTTTTCCAACATCTAAAGGCAAAAGAGTCTCACACTCTTCCATTACACTCCTACCTAAAAACCCTGAGCAGCAGCCAGGTCCCACCCCCTTCCGTGGGGATCCACCACTGAATTAACTGACTACCTGTTCAGAATACAGAAGGGTGTAACTAAGTTTTCTTTCAATATTTTTATCTGTGTTTTCATGTGTGACTGAGAGGAGTAGGGAAAAGGAGTTCTAAACGGAGGCACAAAAGAGCCAAACAACCTTCAGCCGTCTAAGGCAGCTGCGGCACAGTACGAAAGCCACGTACCTGAAGTGGAAGGGTCGTAAGCCCAGCTCTGCCACTTAACATTTCTTAGTGAGTGAGTTCTTTCGCTTAGCAACTCACCCTGCCATGTCCAGCCTAGCAGACTCCTTGATAATGCTCTCAAACACCTCCACTAAACAGCCATGTCTTTGCGGATGTGTTCAATGGATCACTATTTCTACTTACCTTTGGATAGGGTGGCTCAGATGGTAAAGCGTCTGTCTACAATGCGGGAGACCTGGGTTCGATCCCTGGAATGGGAAGATCCCCTGGAGAAGGAAATGGCAATCCACTCCAGGACTATTGCCTGGAAAATCCCATGGACAGAGGAGCCTGGTAGGCTACAGTCCATAGGGTCGCAAAGAGTCAGACATGACTGAGCAACATCACCATTTAATAGGCTCATATAAGAGCCTATCACCAAGGAAATAATGGTCGTGGATATCAAGAGCAAAACACAAACTGGGAACAGTGTTTTATCAGTAATATTCAGAAAACCAATAATGAATAATAACACTCACTAAAACTACCTCATTAGCCACTCACGAATTTATTATTTTTAATTCTCTGAAAATGTTATCAGTTCATACAGAGAACATGGTCTTTTATGTATTGTTACCAATCTATTTCAATGACTACAGATCATGCTAATTAAAAACATTTGACCAACAAACTGGTATATTCTAATAGGATTAGACACCATTTAATTTTAATTACATTTCACTAGTAACTGTAAAAAAGGCTATACAAATTTCTATAACTTGCCAAAAATTAAATTTTACAAAGTTCTGGGCTTCCCTGGTGGCTCAGATGGTAAAGAATCCGCCTGGAATGTGCAAGACCTGGGTTCGATCCCTGGGTTGGGAAGATCACCTAGAGGAGTGCATGGCAACCCACTCCAGGATTCTCGCCTGGAGAATCCCATGGACAGAGGAGCCTGGCGGGCTACAGTCCATGGGGTCACAAAGAGTCGGACACGACTAAGGCAACTAAGCACAGCATAGCACATACAGTGTTTTACTGCTTCCGCCACAAAGTTTTATCTAAGAGCTGAAAGCAGTATTAACTTTTACCAAGCAAAAGAATCTGCCTACAATGGAGAGGAGACTCAGGTTTGATCCCTGTGTCAGGAAGATCCTGGGGAGAAATCTACTCCAGTTTTCCTGCCTGGGAAATCCTATGAACAGGAGTCTGGCAGGCTACAGTTCATGAGGTCACAAAAAGTCAGACATGACTGAATGACTAAATAACAACTCCTCCTTAAATACATTTAATAAACAGTATTAATGTATTATTAAAATTATTTCCACTGGAGAATACATATCAGTATTTTCCCAACTGATCAGCATAATTGTATTTGAAGTGCTATTCTAAATTACTGGATAAACTAGAAAGAAAACTAAAAGTTAATTATAGTATCTTGAAATATCTGGGATCAAACCAAATGTTAGAGAACTCAAGTAAAACAACAAAATGAAACATATTCTTTGGAGATACAGAACAAAAAAATAAGACTTCTGGAATTCTTATTAACACTAAGACAATAAACTAAATTCTGAAACAATTCCTAGAAATGTTAATACCAGAAATGACTCTTCTCCCCAAAGATAAATTTATGCAAAATAAGTATGTCTTAAAAGCCAACTCAAACAGTGCTAAAGTGAAAATAAAAGACATCTGAAGATAACTTTACTGTCTCAAAATTTTATTAAAGCACTAGGAGAAAATTTAAGGTTAAAGTAAAAACATGAATCCAAGTAAATATGAAGATAAAAATAAGAGAAAAAAAACTGATGAAACACTACTGGAACAGAAGGGGGAAGAGGATTCTAACTAACCAAAGATGAAAATAACAGGGGGAAAAAAAAAAATAAGTAACTCATGTGCAAAAACATTTTTGGAATCTGCATTGAAAATTAATCATATAGAGCAATTACTATAAATACGAGGCCCCATCCACTGTACTAAAGCATGAAGAACTTATATCACATTTTTCCATGCACACTCAATGAAGACTTTTCCTTCACTATAAATCAACAAAAGGTTTTTGTTGGTGCAATTTACTATGCCTATTCTCAGCCCTAGGGATATTTTTGTACCCAATCTCAAATTGGAAATGGGATGCTATCTGTCCTCAAAATGTTGAGTTATTGGCAGAAACATAGCTCCATGTCTAATAAGAACTTTTATGCTCCACTACATGTCTTTTAAGTGGTATTCTTGTTTAGATGTAACAGAGATCTGTATATTTTAAAATATAAATAAGAACTTATGGGATACATTGCTCATTGATATAACACATCTGAACCACCATTACCCATATCACTCCTAGCACTGAAGAGGAAAATATAGATACTGCTCCACCACTTGGCCACTTCCTGCTAGCTACTTCTGCCCAAACTCCTCGTAGGAGCCCAAAGGGAAATCTATTACCATTGCTGCAAAAGCTCATAATTTGTAGACCACTGATAAATGTACTGAGGAGGACTGATACAACAGAGGCAACTGCAACACTTATTGTCAGCCACACAATGGGGACTGCCTGCACAGGCAGAAAACTAAGGCCCAACATCTCTGCTCCCTAGTGTACTGACTGCCCTGTATAATCCTTGGGGCTGCAAATATAATGGGATTTCACCCCTATGATTAGGTTAACTTTAAGAAAGTTAACTTATGAGGAGGAATTATCCAAGTGAGCTTGAACTAACCACATAAACCCTTTAAATTTGGGTCTAGAAATGAAAGACAATTTTTAATGGATCTCTACTGCCTATAATCACAAGAGCTGCCTACTCCACCAGCTTTTTAGGAACTTCTGTAACCTAGCCCCAATCCTACCAATACAAAAAGAAAAGAAAAAAATTACATTATCGCAGGTCAAATAGTAATGCTTTATCAGAAAGTTAAATATAAGTTTAACTACTTAAGACTCCAAACCTAGCATATTATTAATAATTCTGTTAGGCACGATTGCTCAGTACTCCTAAAATTCAAGTTTGTATCACATACTTCATTTTTTAAAGATTCCATTCTAGAGAACTACCTAGACTGTGTTTAGCATGCAAGCTACAGTCCAGCTGATCAATACCAGCAGTTAAGTGCTAGACCACCAGGACAAATTAAGACTGAGGATATTCAATGTACCGTTTCTGCTCTAAGTTTTCACTAGTTCAATGCAACTGATTTCCTTGTTTTGTAAAGTATCACCTAAAGATTCTAAGCTCTGTACCACATGGAAGGTATTTACTTAGCACTTATGAATGCCATTTCTTAATAGTCACTTTGCCAAAGAATATATATTCTGAGATGAGAGACAAATTAGGCAAAAAGCCCCTGCTCATTACTGCTCTTCAGCTCCCAAGGAACACCTAAATGCCTAGGGGATTCAGTCCTCATACTGTTACCAGGCAATACTGCATGAAGACCTAAAATCAATAGGCTGGTGTGGGAGAACTTTCTCAGATGTTGTGAGGATTCAAAGTTGGGTTAGCACTTAAAAGATCCTGAGAGTAAGTGATGCCTTAAATTTTGTGCTCCTGGTGCCTCCTTTCTTCACATATACTCCTGGCCCGGAGCTCAGCCAGGAATACTGCTAAACATCCTACAGAGCAGAGCAGAGCTTCCCACAACAAAGATTAAGCTGGCCCAAAATGGTAATAGTGCTAAAGTTAAGAAATCTTGGTATAAAAGGAAGAACGCTAAATTAGAATCCCACCTGTATAATTTATCACCTAAATGACTTTCAGCAAATTATGTAACTTCTCAAAGCTTCCTCATGTATAAAATGGATAACATGCTCATGTTGAAGGATTTAGGAGGATAAATTGAAATAGAAACATTTAGACACTTTACAAATGTTTAGTTTCCATTCTTCAGAGTGAGTACAAAAATCTTCTCTATCAGACTTGGAGCCCTGGACCTCTCAAAGATTACTTCAAAATATGAATGACACATGGTACTGTAACTGATTTATTTTCTGAATCTCCAATCAAAGTCTAAGCAACTTGAAGGCAGTTCAGTTCAGTCGCTCAGTCGTGTCCGACTCTCTGAGACCCCATGGACCCCAGAGTTCTTACCTTATTAGACCTAGTATACTCAGCCTCTACAACAAAGTAAGCACTGAGTAAACATCTTTTAAATGACCAAATGGGCAAATAAGCTCTAAGTTATCTACCCAACATAATAAAGCAGTCATCACGTTGCACAGTGGAAAATTACCAAAGAATGTAAAAAACATAACTCATGTCATGAAGAAGTTTTGAAATAGTAAGAGATATCTAACAACAAAACAAAATATGTAGACAGATTTAACAATAGGTACTCAAAAAAGCACCTGGGTAAAATTCACATGAACAGCTGAAGTCACAAACGAGTATTAGTGGGACGCATGAAAGATTAGAATTAAACAGATTTAATCAGGGAAAGGCCTGTGTTTAATTACTATAATCCTTCAGAGTACCTGCTGCTAGTATCTTCCAAAAGGCAATGGTGCAACACACTTAAAATAACATCAAAACGACAAGTGATATCATTTGTCATTTTAGCAGTACTCAGCCAAATGTCATAATTCAGATGATGGTAGTATATTTTAACAGGTTCAAACATCAGTTTAAGCAATTTTTAAAAACACATTAGATTTTAATAGAAGTTTACCAAATTCCTGACATCCACAATCCATTTTAACTATTTTAAATGCTCTGAGACAGAATAAGACCAAAAAGGATGATGCTCAACTGTCTGAATATGCTGCTGAAAAAGCTGAGCTCAAGCATACCCAAAGTGTGTTAGAAGCAACTTTTAAAATGCACAAATATAACAATTTTTTTAAACCAACAATTTTAGAAAAATAGTAGTTCCTATCTAAAGTTTATACAAATATAAGACACTGAGTTTGCAAATGTCCGCAGCTTTAAGATCCCTTTCTAAAGTAATAGTCTCCTTCTGCTTTGCTTGGTATCTTAATTTGCCTTTAGTTTCAAAACTAAGTTTGCCAACACTATTCCTCTCAAAACCTCAGGAATTCCATTACTAGTTTTAAACTAAATTAAAGGAAAATAGACCCATTCAACCCATGGCAGAAGTATGCACAAAGTGTTTGTTGATGCTCATAAATAGACTGAGAAATTTAGACATGTCTGAAGGACAACGGCTCTATAGTCAACTTTGGTTTGCTCCGCCATGGAATCAAATAGGAAGAGAATTATTGCTACCACTTCAAGTGAGACCCGCACAGATACCTTTAAACCAACTGAGATACACTACACAGAACATTCTCTTTAAATCAGAGCCTTAGCGTACGTTTCCACTTCAGGGAAGAATGGTTAGAGTACTCTTTAAAAAAGTACACGTGGAGCCAAGGTGTTAGCAGAATCTCCCCCAAAACAATGCTCAAAATGCCCTCAACACTGCCCCCCTCACCTCAAAAAAAGAACAAACTATAAACACCTGACAAAAAGATGGTTCTCTGTCTTACCACTGGAAACCTTTTCCATTTTATATCGCTAGTCTCAGATTCTATAAATCTTCCTGACAATTACAGGTATTTTCATACTCAGCCCTCTCGGTGATTTCCTTCAGATCGTAATTCATCTCAACACACCTGAATCCCAGGTATCAAGATCCTGTGAAAGGGACTAGTAAAAGAAGAAAGTACTTGAAAGAAAGGCAAAGAAAATCCCATTTCCTGGCTCCTTCTCTTACCCTGTCCCAGTACTACAGAGTAGAAACAAATGGAAGGAATAAAAGCACCTTAAGCTCATTCTATTGCTGTTTCTCCTTTTTTTAAGCCCGAACTCATTCATTCCTCCCCAAGCATCACCCTATCTAATTCCTACTCTCCTGTCTCAGGTCATGGAATTCACCAAGGCCTAGATTTTGGGTAGACTTAGTTCCCTAAGAGAGGACAGCAATTGGATGAATGAATCTCCAGTGTTATAAAGGGTGATTCCAGTATATTGTGATATAACAGGTTACAAACATTTTTTATTACCAGACCTAATAAGCTAAACACCCATTTTTATGATTTACGGGGGGTAGGGGTGTGATGTGGAGGCTCCTAATCCCAAATTCCCTATTTTTTTAACTCCCCATTTCCTCCACCCCCAGCCTCTAGCCAGTCTTTTTTAAACAATTCATTTGCAAGATAGAGGCTACCTATATAAAAGTCAGTGATTGCTAATAATTTACACCAATACACTTTTCACAGATGAAACAAGTGAAAGCTAGCAGTTTGTGAAACATAAACTATGCTTCAGTTAGTTGCTCAGACGTGTCCGACTCTTTGCAACCCCACAGACGGCAGAAGGCCAGGCCCCCCTGTCCATCGCCAACTCCCAGAGTTTACTCAAATTCATGTCCATTGAGTCGGGGATGCCATCCAACCATCTCATCCTGTGTCATCCCCTTCTCCTCCAGCCCTCAATCTTTCCCAGCATCAGGGTCTTTTCCAATGAGTCAGTTCTTCCCATCAGGTGGCCAAAGATCTGTGTATTCTTGCCACATCTTAATATCTTCTGCTTCCGTTAGATCCATACCATTTCTCTCCTTTATTGTGCCCATCTTTGCATGAAATGTTCGCTTGGTATCTCTAATTTTCTTGAAGAGATCTCTAGTCTTTCCCATTCTATTGTTTTCCTCTATTTCTTTGCATTGATTACTGAGGAAGGCTTTCTTATCTCTCCTTGCTATTCTTTGGAACTCTGCATTCCAATGGGTATGCTATGCTATGCTAAGTCACTTCAGTCATGTCCGACTCTGTGCGACCCCATAGACGGCAGCCCACTAGGCTCCCCTGTCCCTGGGATTCTCCAGGCAAGAACACTGGAGTAGGTTGCCATTTCCTTCCCCAGTGCGTGAAAGTGAAAAGTGAAAGTGAAGTCGCTCAGTCGTGTCCCACTCCTAGCGACCCCATGGACTGCAGCCTACCAGGCTCCTCGGTCCATGGGATTTTCCAGGCAAGAGTACTGGAGTGGGGTGCCATTGCCTTCTCCGTCAAATGGGTATATCTTTCCTTTTCTCCTTTGCCTTTCACTTCTCTTCTATTCACAGCTATTTGTAAGGCCTCCTCAGACAACCATTTTGCCTTTTTGCATTTCTTTTCCTTGGGGATAGTCTTGATCCCTGCCTCCTGTACAATGGCACAAACCTCCATCCACAGTTCTTCAGGCAGTCTATCAGAACTAATCCCTTGAATCTATTTCTCACTTCCACTGTACAGTTGTAAGGGATTTGATTTAGGTCATACCTGAATGGTCTGGTGGTTTTCCCTACTTTCTTCAATTTCAGTCTGAATTTGGCAACAAAGAGTTCCCAGTCTTGTTTTTGCTGACTGTATAGAACTTCTCCATCTTTGGCTGCAGAGAATATAATCAATCTGATTTCGGTATTGACCATCTGGTGATGTCCATGCATAGAGTCTTCTCATGTTGTTGGAAGAGGGTGTTTGCTATGATCAGTGCATTCTCTTGGCAAAACGCTTACTAGCCTTTGCCCTGCTTCATTGTGTACTCCAACGCTAAATTTGCCTGTTACTCCAGGTATTTCCTGACTTCCTACTTTTGCATTCCAGTCCCCTAGAATGAAAAGGACATCTTTTTTGGGTGTTAGTTCTAGAAGGTCTTATAGGTCTTCATAGAACTGTTCAATTTCAACTTCTTCAGCGTTACTGGTCAGGGCATAGACTTGGATTACTGTGACACTGAATGGTTTGCCTTGGAAATGAACAGAGATCATTCTGTCCTTTTTGAGATTGCATCCAAATACTGCATTTCAGACTCTTCTGTTGACTATGACGGCTACTTACGATGCTTACAACCAGGTAATTAATAAAAAGAAAGAAAATAAATCTGGTTATAAAGAGCATAGCAACAACTAGTGATCATACTTTTGCAAAGAACATATGATAATACCAATATTCTAACTTCTGAGATCAATTTACCATGAAGAATAATTTGGCAATACGTATCAAAGTTTTAATGCACAGATTTATTTGGCAAACAAATTTTACTTCTAAAATTTAAAATACTGATTTATTTATTCAGGTGTGATATATGTATACAATACTCTGCTGTACTATTTATAAAAGCAAAAGATAAGCTATATGTCAATCAAAAAGGGAATGTACAGTATATTCAAAACAATGAATACCATGCAACCAATAAAAAGAGCAGATATGGCTGTAAATGTAAGAAGAAACTTGCTACAAGCAGTAGTTGCCTGGGGGGGGGGGGGGGGGGGGGGGGGGGAGGGGCGGGGACCTAGTAGAGAGGAAGGCAGGAAATGAGGCCTGCTTTCACAGTAAACCCTTCTGCAGCTTTCTTTAAGTTTTAAATCATGTACATATATTGCCCTTTTATTAAAAATGAGTAAGTTGACCCTCTCTGGTGGTTCAGTGATTAAGAATCCACCTGCCAGCTCAGGGGACACGGGTTCAATCCCTGCTCCAGGAAGACTCCACATCACAAGGCAGCTAAGCCAATGTGCTGCAGCTACTGAAGCCCATGAGCCCAGAGTACATGCTCTGCAACAAGAAGCCCAGGCGATGAGAAATCTTCACACTTCCACTTGAGAGTAGCCCCTCGAAGACCCAGCACAGCCAAAAATAAAATAAATAAATGAGTTAAAATTTTATTAAAGAATTTAGACAATTCTCTCTGATCCTCTGATGCATAAACAGTTTTACTTTCCTCATCTGTTGTTGTTGTTCCGTTACTAAGTCATGTCCCACTCTTTGCAACCCCAGGAAATGCAGTACACCAGGCTCCCCTGTCCTTCACTATCTCCCGGAGCTTGCTCAAATTCATGTCCGTTTAATCAAAGATATTATCTAACCATCTAATTCTCTGCCACCCCCTGCGCCTCCTGCCTTCAATCTTTCCCAGCATCAGGGTCTTTTCCAATGAGTCTGCTCTACGAATCAGGTGGCCAAAGTATTGGAGCTTCAGCTTCAGCATCAGTCCTTCCAATGAATATTCAGGGTTGATTTCTTTTAGGACTGACTGGTTTGATCTCCTTACTGTTCAAGGGATTCTCAAGTGTCTTCTCCAGCACCACAGTTCAAAAGGGTCAATTCTTCAGTGCTCAGCCTTCCTTATGGCCCAACTCTTATATCCATAAAAAGACTACTGTAAAAACCAAAGCTTTGACTAGACAGACCTTTGTTGGCAAACTGATATCTCTGCTTTTTAATTCACTGTCTAGGTTTGTCATAGCTTTTCTTCCAAGGAGCAAGTGTTTTTTAATTTCATGGCTGCAGTCAACATTTGCAGTAATTTTGGAGCCCAAGAAAATAAAATCTGACACTGTTTCCACTTTTTTCCCCATCTATCTGCCATGAAAGAATGGGACTGGATGCCATGACTTTAGTTTTTTGAATACTGAGCTATAAGTCAGATTTTCCACTCTCCTCTTTCACCCTCATCAAGAGACTCTCTAGTTCCTCTTCATTTTCTGCCATTAGAGTGGTATCACTTGCATATCTGAGGTTATTGATATTTCTCCGGGCAATCTTGATTCCAGCTTGTGAGTCATCCATCCCAGCACTCCACATGGTGTACTCTGCCTAAAAGTTAAATAAGCTTATTATATAAGCTATACAATATACAGCCTTGACATACTCCCTTGCCAATTTTGAACCATCTGTAGGCAATGTTAATTAGGACAGAGACTCTGGGCTAGTTACTAGTAAAGTGAAAGTCACTCAGTCGTGTCCGACTCTTTGTGACCCCATGGACTCTACAGCCCATGGAATTCTCCAGGTCAGAATACTGGAGTGGGTAGCCTTTCCCTTCTCCAGGGGATCTTCCCAACACAGGGATCGAAGCCAGGTCTCCCGAATTGCAGGCAGATTCTCTACCAGCTGAGCCACAAGGGAAGCCCAAGGGCTAGTTACTAGAGGCTACCAATAGCCAATAAACAAGGGTCGAGGGCTCATTTCCTCTTTAGTAAGAATGGGTACAACTATGGCAACTCTGCATCAATCAAAACAAAGTATAACAGGTAAAGAAATAGGTGAAGAATTTATCTTACCCAAGGCAACCTTTATTACAGAAATAAAATTGGATGCAGAATAATTCATCAGCACTCTAAAACTGCTTTGCCAAAAGAGGGAGAAAAAACCTATCTTAGTTGAAATTTCTGATTAGGGTCTTCTAGATCTCAAAGGGCTACATGCACCAGAAATATTTTGTAAACCTAAGAAGTGCCAAAATCATTAAAATCCAAAAAGGAGTGAAAAAAAAGATAGAAGGGGAAGACAAAGTCATGGGCAATGTTTCAGATGTCAAAAGAAAGTTTAAGATACCATTTTGCTAACAGAATTTTTCTCTTTATCTCAGATTTCCAAGTAATATCGAACATAGTATTGCGTCAGTAATTAAAACTCAAGCAATTGAAAGAAACAATTCAAACTCTTTTTCAACCTTGTTTTTAAAATGTTGTTATTTCATAGGATTTTTGGTTTTGCCACTAGATAAAGAGAACAATTAATGTAACAGCCACTAATCTGGTTCCTTTGATTCAACTTTATTATAATCTTAGCCTCCAATTATAAAACCAGAAAAATAGGGGGAAAAATGTTGAAAAGGAGTACATAACACAGTAACATTTAGAAAGAAGCTTATTTATTTTTTGTTAAAAAATATCATTTAGGGGGTCTCTTATTAACAACACTATGAAATTTATGACTTGACCATCTCTTCATACAACTATATCACTATGTACAATTTAAATTTTATAGTCTTAACGACTTGTCTTAATAAAAAAAAAAAAAAAAATCAGGGCTTCCCTGGTGGCTTAGACGGTAAAGCATCTGCCCGTAATGCGGGAGACCTGGGTTAGATCCCTAGGTCGCAAAGATCCCCTGGAAAAGGAAATGGCAACCCATTCTAGTACTCTTGCCTGAAAAACCCCATGGAGGGAGAAGCCTGGTAGGCTACAATCTATGGGGTCGCAGAGAGTTGGAACGACCAAGCGACTTCACTTTCACTGGTGGCTCATTGGTGAAGAGTCCACCTGTCAATGCAGGGGACACGGAATCGATCTCTGGTCTGGGAGGATCCCACATGCAGCAGAGCAACTAAGCCCATGTGCCACAACTATTGAGCCTGTGCTCTAGAGACTGGGCACAGCAACTACTGAGTCCTTGAGCTGCAACTACTGAAGCCCAAGCACCCTAGAGCCTATGCTCCACAACCAGAGAAGCCACCACAATGAAAAGTCCGTGCATCGCAACAAAAGAGAAGCCTGCTTACTGCAACTAGAGGAAAAACCCATGCAGCAACAAAGACCCAGCACAACCAATAAATACATATATTTTTAAATCAAATAATGTAACCCAAAGGTTTGCTGTCATAACCAATTATTCTTCTAAACTCTAAAATATATTATCTCAGTAAGTGAAAGATGCTAGCTGGCATATCAAAAAATTCAGTATATTCCTTTGCCAGATTCAAACATTCGGACTAATGCCAAAAAAGAAAAAAGAAAAAAAAAATCACAAAATAGAGTTACACTTAAGAAGGGAGGAAGGAAAAGTGCCTTAGAATTAATATGTAGAGTTTACATATCTTGACATTTACAATGCTCAAAATTCTCCAAGCCAGGCTTCAGCAATATGTGAACCGTGAACTTCCTGATGTTCAAGGTGGTTTTAGAAAAGGCAGAGGAACGAGAGATCAAATTGCCAACATCCACTGGATCATGGAAAAAAGCAAGAGAGTTCCAGAAAAACATCTATTTCTGCTTTATTGACTATGCCAAAGCCTTTGTGTGGATCACAATAAACTGTGGAAAATTCTGAAAGAGATGGGAATACCAGACCACCTGACCTGCCTCTTGAGAAATCTGTATGCAGGTCAGGAAGCAACAGTTAGAACTGGACATGGAACAACAGACTGGTTCCAAATAGGAAAAGAAGTACGTCAAGGTTGCTTATTTAACTTATATGCAGAGTACATCATAAGAAACACTGGACTGGAAGAAACACAAACTGGAATCAAGATTGCTGGGAGAAATCTCAATAACCTCAGATATGCAGATGACACCACCCTTATGGCAGAAAGTGAAGAGGAACTCAAAAGCCTCTTGATGAAAGTGAAAGTAGAGAGTGACCAAGTGGGCTTAAAGCTCAACATTCAGAAAACGAAGATCATGGCATCCGGTCCCATCACTTCTTGGGAAATAGATGGGGAAACAGTAAAAAAAGTGTCAGACTTTATTTTTTGGGGCTCCAAAATCACTGCAGATGGTGACTGCAGCCATGAAATTAAAAGACGCTTACTCCTTGGAAGGAAAGTTATGACCAACCTAGATAGAAAATTCAAAAGCAGAGACATTACTTTGCCAACGAAGGTCCGTCTAGTCAAGGCTATGGTTTTTCCTGTGGTCATGTATGGATGTGAGAGTTGGACTGTGAAGAAGGCTGAGTGCCGAAGAATTGATGCTTTTGAACTGCAGTGTTGGAGAAGACTCTTGAGAGTCCCTTGGACTGCAAGGAGATCCAACCAGTCCATTCTGAAGGAGATCAGTCCTGGATTTCTTTGGAAGGAATGATGCTGAAGCTGAAAATCCAAAACTTTGGCCACCTCATGTGAAGAGTTGACTCATTGGAAAAGACTCTGATGCTGGGAGGGATTGGGGGCAGGAGGAGAAGGGGACGACAGAGGATGAGATGGCTGGATGGCATCACTGACTCGATGGACGTGAGTCTGAGTGAACTCTGGGAGTTGGTGATGGACAGGGAAGCCTGGCATGCTGCGATTCATGGGGTTGCAAAGACTCGGTCACGACTGAGCGACTGAACGGAACTGAACTGACATTTACAAAGAAAATGGAAAAAAATGTTATCAACTGATAATTTTCATCTTTGTTCTGTATTACTTTGTATTTACTAGTAAACTATTTACTACGGCTAACGAGTGCCCAAGGCACTTAATAAACAACTCAACAGTACTACTTATCATAATATTAGTTATAATCATATCAAAGTTACAGGTTAACAACTACACAAATAAACATTTAAATTCATATCAATGGTTTTCAATCCTGAGTCGAGTAACACCTAGGGTAAAACTGAAAGTTGTTTAAGCTATTTTCAAGACTTAAATAGCCTATCACATACTGTCAGAAATATAACTTTTTATACTAATTATATATGTATATACGTACATATATCCTTTTCTTTAAATTCTAATGGCTCTACTGATGCTCCATGAAATAATAAGTAATGATAGGGATAAAGATGATTGTTTAGATTCCAAATTAAGAATGACATTTAACAGAAGAAAGAGCAAAGTTTATGTCTGCTGCCACTTCATTTTTCCCTTTCACATTCTCTTATTTCACAGATACTTCAGCAGTTACAACACTGCAAGATTTTAGTCTTGTTCTCACATACACAGAGCCAAAATAAGATAAAAACAAACAATTATAAGCCTAATTTTCACCTTGGGATGCACCTTCATCCTTTAGTTAGTACAAAAGAAACATTAAGGAGAAAAATGAAAGAAGGGCCCAAGATGTGGAATAACTGTAAAAACACTACCCCAAACATACCCAAAGACCACTCAAGAATATTTAATGACTGGGTAAACAAGATGACCTGAAAAGCATCTAGCACCTGCACAGGAGGTAAAAGACATGCTATATTTGAGCTTCACGCAGCCCTAGTATGTAGTAAGCACCCTAGGTACAGACCTTCACGTTGTGAGCTTTCAAAGATGCAAATGTATGTTCACACGTCCAACCATGTAAGTTAGTTCGTGTGTCTGGCACACGTGGTCGGGTGTGTGCATCCACTACAAGTGGATGTGCTTTTGTGTACTTCCCTGTATAATACTGTACAGAGTGCAGTAGCACCTCCTTGCCTATTCCCTTGATGCTGGCCCCCGGATGCCAGCTGTTGTACTGTACTTTTCAAGGTACTATATTGTAAAATTTAAAATGTTTTCTATGTTTATTTTTCATGTATTATTTGTGTGAAAAAGTGTTATAAACCTATTACTGTACAGTAAGTCCCCTCCATACGAATGTCTTCCATTCTGAGAGTGTGTTCGTAACTCCAATTTGTTCCTTAGTCCTACGGCTCCATCACTTAATACCTGCGTGATCGAGGGAATCTTACTTAACTTTCTGAAGCCTCACTGCTTTCCTCCATAAAACAGAAATGAGGAATTCCCTGGCGGCACAGTGGTTAAGAATCCGCCTGTTAATGCTGGGGACACGGGTTCGGTCCCTGGTCCAGGAAAATCCCACTTGCTGCAGAACAACTAAGCCCGTACGCCACAACTATTGAGCCTGTGTGTCACAACTACTGAAGCCTTTGTGCCCTAGCGCCTGTGCTCCGCAACAAGAGAAGCCACCAGAATGAAAAGCCTGTGCACCGCAATGAATGGTAGCCCCTGCTCACCGCAACTAGAGAAAGACCACACAAAGCAATGAAGACCCAGCACAGCCAAAAATACAAGATAAAAATTATTTTAAAATAACAGAAATCAGAATAATAATTCAGTAGAAACTCATTTAACAGACCTCTACTTTATCAACTTAGAGAAATAAAGAACTTAAACTCCTCCATAAATCACTTCCTGATGTTCCTCACAGGCCGACTACCGGCACCTGGCAGTCCTCTAAGTCAACCGCTTTCTTACTGTGTCCTCAACCTTCTACTCACCAAATGAGCTGGATGCTTAACAAGAGCCAGCTGTTTGTTCCCAAATTCACGTAAGCCAACTGTACTTGTTATTGTAATTATGTAATTTAAGATTATGTAAACTGATGAATTTTGAGCGTGAAAGGGGTTGTTTCTCTGAAAATTATGTTGAAAAGTTCAAAAAGATTCAAAGGCTAATTATTTTCTGAAGTTATTATGGATTTGGATGTATGTAAAAACAGCTTTAAAAGAATAGTGGAAAAAGCATAAAACTGTAGGAGGATTTTATGTAAAACACTAAAACTGCCTTTAAATTCTGTTTTATTAGAAAGGGATACTTCATAGATAAATGCCTCATGGGTATGGATTATTCTAAAAAGACAATCCAGAACTCGAATGAAAGATCCATCCATAAAGAAAAACCCTGACCCTATGGGGAAAAAAGTGGTGAAAGAATGTCTCTTCGAGTTAAAAATTAAAAATACATATATCATTTTTTATGATCCCCTGCTAACCAAATCGTCCAATCTCCTACTCAACAACACTTACGAGATCTTCACATGTAGCTACCTCAAAAATGTGTAGGAATACTGTGACAACTAAAAGAAAGCGAAGTGTTGGCATTAATGACATTCTACTTAAAACTTCTGTTTTAAGGGTTTTGTTAGTACTCTGATGGTCTGACTGCTACTCAAAGAATATAGCAATGCTTTCTTTCAAAAGAGAAATGTAAAAGGTACATAATTTCCTCGTTATTCTGCTATTTTTGTATTTGGGTATATTTTACATACTCCACACAGATTAACCATGTAACTTCTGTGGTGCCATCGAAAAAGTGAAGATGTCCAGTAGTCCTGAGACTGCAGGCTCCAGGGTTACACTGTAAGGATACTATTATGGTAGTCCCAGGAATGTATTAATGTATCGGCGGGACCCAGCACCTAAGGCTGACAAGCAAGCAGGTAAAGTGAATGAGGTGCTGGTGTGGTGCCAGTGGAGGGAGCAGTGCTCTGTGAAGAGTTAACAGACACAGGGAAAGGACAAAGATCCAGACTGAGGAGACCAGCCCGATCATGGTAGAGGCCAGAGGAAGCAAAGCAGAAACTGGTAATCATTCTGTAGGTAACAAACTTATAAACTGAAGAGGTTACAGGCAAAGTAAAGAGAAGGAGCTGGTGACTCAACCTCCTGCACAGAACTGTTGAACACTGGCACAGATACTAAAAAGCTTTTCCAAATTACTTAAAACGAAAATCACATTTTTAAAAGTTCGTGGCATTTTGATGTTACAATCAATTGTACTCTTCATTGAAAAACTGTTACATAAAGAAATGCACTCTAAAATTAGAACAAAGAAGTACCTTTTTCACCTTAAGGGGTAAAAGTTAACCCTAGTATCCAATCTAACAAAGATATAGTGCAACAGTACTAGTATTACCATGCTTTTGAAAAGCAATTTGACCAAATTCTCAGGATTAATAAACCCTCATATCCTGTGGCTCCATATCACATATCTGGGAATCTGCTGTAAGAAAATGACTAAAAACATGAAGAAAAATACATGCTTTCAAGTGTTTTCTGCAACATTCCTTATAACAGCAAAAATTATATATGATGATGACACAGAAATAATGTTAAATTAAAAAAAATCATACAAGGGAATTCTCTGGCAATCCAGTGGTTAAGACTTCATGTTTCCACCGCACAGGGCATGGGTTCGTTCCTGGGAACTAATACACCACATGCTACACGGCACAGCCAAAAAATGTTTAAAAAGCAAACAAAATTGAGCATACACTATAAATATATAAAACATCGTATAAAATGGGGTATTAAACAAATCAGAATGATGACTGTATTAGGCTGGTAGATTCAAAATTTGTTTTTCCTACTATCTAACCACCTTTCAGAAAAGTTTATTTTACATTGAGAATTAAAACAAATCGTATTTTTAAAGCATGCATTTCAAAAGGTTACACACTATACTTTCACTCATACAACGTTCTCAAAATGACAAAACGAGGGATGAGGGGATGGGCTGTGAACACAAAGAGGTAGCACTAGGGAGTTCTGTGGTGACGGAACGGTTCTCTATCTGACTGCAGTGGTGGTTAAATACATAGATGGGCTAGCACTGTGCACAACTACACACACACAAAGAAACGTAGATCATATCTGTACATGGTCTGTATTCTAGTTAACAGTACTTATGCTTAGTCGCTCAGTCATGTCTGACTCTTTGCAACCCACTGGACTGTTTGTAGCCCACCAGGCTCCTCTGTCTGTGGGATTCTCCAGGCAAGAATACTGGAGTGGTTGCCACTTCCTTCTCCAGGGGATCTTCCCAACCCAAGGATCAAACCCATGTCTTCTGTGTCCCTTGCATTACAGGTGGATTCTTTACCTCCTGAGCCATCAGGGAAAGTCTATGTCATCAGTAATGTTAACATATGGTTAACATTACATATGGGAAACTCTAGTTAACAGTAATGTCTCAATATCAATTTCCTCATATTCCTATTGTATGACAATTATCCAAGATGTCAATATTGGGGAAACTGAGTGAAGAGTACTATTCAGGGCCCCACTATTTCTGCAACTTTCTGTAAGGCTCTACCTCAAAATAAGAGTTTTTAAAAAATACATGCATTTGCTTGTGTAATATTAAAGTTTTTCTGACTGAGGGGGAGACAAGGGAATGTCAAAGAACCATGTAATACATTGATATAACTTCCAAGACACTACTTCTAGTAACTATTCATAAAACCCCATAGGAGGCAAATAGCAGTCTTTATAGCATCTGTAATTTACTTAGGTTAGGCTTTAATAAAAGACTTCAACTGAAATTAAAGTTATCAATTTTCAGAACACACTGAGTAGTTTTCAGTCTCAAATTCTATACTTACACAATCCATTAAGGGTCTTAAGAATTTTCTCTCTGGCCAGGAAAATTTCAGCCGATATAAATAAGATTTTCTTAGAAATATTTGATTTAAATATATAAATAACTAACACAGACAAGGGGTAAAATAGTTCATCACTTCTGAATTGTGCTCCATGACAACAACTACATCTATCTAGATTCACCATTTTCACCTCAATATCCAGCATGGTTCTTGATACCTAGTAGGGTCCCAATAATTGAAGCCAAGGGGTGAACTTGTGTCCTAATGAAGGTTCTGTGCCCAAGTCCCTCTGGCTTTAACCAAGAATGGAAGGTGGAAAGTCAAAGGTAAAACGGGAGAAAAGGTGAATGTGAATAGGGCCCAGCATCCACCAATTAACCAGGTCAAGAGATTACTTAACCAATACTACATTTTAGTAATACACTACATTCCTCCAATCACCCAAATCTTAAAGATTTGCTTAACAATTAAAAAAAAATTTGAACTGATATCAGAAAATCTGCCTCACTTATCTTTATCACCTAATGCCTTTGAGAAAGCCAAATGTGGGGAAATTTCCTAGCAGTCCAAATGGTTAGGACGCCACACTCTCATTGCTGAGGGCCACGGTTCAATCCCTAGCCAGGGAACTAAGATCCCACAAGCCATGGGGCACCGCCAAGAAAAAGAAAGCTCCAAATTTTCTTCATTAAAGGCAAATCCATTTACTTTTTAATCTAAAAAAAAAATCTTACCTAGAGTTATGCAAAGCTTCAGAAAAACCTTCCACACAAGCTTTAAGCTCTAAGCAACTACATATGTATTATTATGTACTTATAGGAGAAGGAGGTGCCAGAGGATAGATGGTTAAATAGCATCACTGACTGGACATGAATTTGAGCAAACTTTGGGAAACAGTGGAAGACAGAGGACCCTGATGTGCTGCAGTCCATGGGGTCGCGAAGAGTCAGACACAGCTTAGTGACTGAGCAACAACATACATACACATTATCCATCTGCCTACATATATATATAAGTATAAAATGTGAACAAATACAATTACATTAGAACTATTACCATGTAAGACCCTTATGTCAGATAGCAACTCCTGTCTGTATGTTATTTATTCACTCAACCGTCCCAGGTACTGACAACACAGGAGACAAGACACAGACCATGCCCTAAGTTAACAGTCGATCTACCAACTTAGAAGGCAACTGTAGCTAGTTTAAAAAAATAGTCTTAAGAAAACTTTAAGGGTTTGAATTCCAATGCTGCCTCTTATTAGGTATGTTTCCGAGTCTTAGTTTCCAGAACTATAAAATATGTACCACTGCCATAAAGATTAAAATAAAGTCATAAAATACAGGCATACCTAAGAGATACTGCAAGTTCAGTTCCAGACCACAACAATAAAGTGAGTATCACAATAAAACGAGTCACACAAATTTTTCTCATTGCCCAGTGCATATAAAAGTTATGTTTATGTGATCCTGTAGTCTATTAAGTGTACAACAGCGTATCTAAAAGAAATGTGCATACCTTAATTTAAAAATACTTTAAACCAACTATATTTCAATAAAAAGTTGTCTTAAAAACTTTATTGCTAAAAAATGCTATCAACTGAGCCTTCAGCAAGCCATAGCAGTTAACATCAGAGATCACTGATTACACATCACCATAACAAATATAATAATAATAATGAAAAAGTTTGAAATATTGTGAGAATTACCAAAATGTAACAAAAAAGACATGAAGCTAGCAAATGCTATTGGAGAAATAGTACCAATAGACGTGCTCAACACAGGGTTGCCACAAACCTTTGATTTGTAAAAAATGTAATAGAGCCAAGTACAATAAAAGCAATTTTTTTAAAGAGCAATAAAACAAGGTATATATAAAAATGCCTGGCAAACTAGAAATCTTTCATACAAATGAAAGATATATTATTACTGTACTTATCTTTTTTTTTTATTTTGGTGAGGACCATTTTTTAAATCTTTATTGAATTTGTTACAATATTGCTTCTGTTTTATGTTTTGGTGTTTTGGCCTCTAGGCATGTGAGATCTTAGCTCCCTGACCAGGGATCGAACCCACACCCCCCGCATTGCACTGGGTTGCCGGGAAGTCCCACTGTACTTATCTTTTCAAGAAGAACAAACACTAGGACCTCCCTGCAGATTGCTTATTAAATGTAAGGAGAAAAACAGTAACTACACAGTGAATAAACCAGTCAACACTCTGACCAAAAGTAAAATCACTAACGAGGGGCAAATGGACTTAATGTATATCCAGATGTAATATTCTGAGAGGGGCACATACCTTTTGTAGTAGTCTGACTGATGATAAATTAATAACCTGAAACCATGAGACAAATCCAAGTTGAACATTTTTCTATAAAACAACTTATCTATATTCTTTAATTGCATAAAAGACAAAGACAAGCTCATTTTGCAGGAGACTTAAAAGAAATGACAACTAAATACAAGATATGATCAAATCTACAGGACTGGAATTTAAGAGACTAAAGTATTTACCAATATGGAGACTAAAGTATTTACCAATGTTAAATTCTTGGAATTTGATAATGGTACTGTGATTACCTAAAAGAATATCCTTATTCTTAGGAAATACACACTGAGCTATTAAGAAGTTAAAAGGCATGCAACAAACTCTTCAGTGGTTCACAAAAACAAATAATAATGTGTCTTTATGCCATAAATCAAATATGGCAAAATGTTTAAAAATTGATAAACATGGGTAAAGGATATATGAGTCTACTATATCAGTCTTGCAACTTTACTGTAAGTTAGAAATCATTTCAAATTAAAAAGTTTAAGAACACAGGATACTAATCTCCAGGGGCTTACTTATAAGCTCTAAGCTATATATTAATCCTACTTTTTAAAAATCACTCTGCAAAATTAATACAGAGAACGTTCTAAGGAACTTCACAGTCAGAACACAAAATGAATTAGGAAAGCACAGCACTACGAGCAAGAGCAAGCAGGACAACAGACTCACATCTGCAGACTTCAAATACTGGGATTATCACACACAGTAAAAAATAAGCATATGAAATAGATGTTTAAGAAATAAAGTACCTTGAGAACATGACTAAAAAAAGAATAACTATTTTTTTTAAAAAAAGAATAATCTTTAAAAGGAACTGAATACAACTTCTAGAAATGACCAAAAAAGACAGTAAATGAAATTTTCAAAAACTCAATAAACATGATAACACAGATGAAGACATTATGCTGAGTGAAATAAACTAGACAAAATGACAAACACTGTATGATCCACTTATATGATCATACAGAATAAATTCACAGAAGTAAAATAGTTGTTGCCAGGGGCTCAGTGAAGGGGGAATAGGGGCTTACTGTTGAATGGGTACAAATTTCATGATGATAAAAAAGTCCTGGAGATGGACAGTGGTGATAGCCGCACAATAAGGTGAATATATTCAATGTCATGACCTGTATGCTTTAAAATGGTAAATTCTATTTATGTGTATTTTACCACAATTTTTAAAAAAGATATAATTGATAAAGTAAAAAAAATTAAATGAAACAGGTGAACAAAAGTGAGGTGAGAATTAGCTACCTGGAAGAAAAGGCACTAATTGTTGAGAACACAATACAAACAGATACAGAAATAGAAAATATAAAAGACCAATTAAAAGGCCCGATGGGTAGAGTAAAAAGATCTAACATACTTCAAAACACAAGTTCCAGACATGAAATAAAGAAGATAAAGTTTGAGGAGAAAATAGCCAACAGTTCTCCAAAATTGACATCAATCTTTAGATTCCAAAGCCTACTGAATACCAAACATTATAAACAGAAGAAACCATCTTTCAGACATATCAAAATAAAAGTGCAGAACACCAAGGGTAAAAAAAAAACAACAATGTCAAAACTAGCTCTCATGAAACAACAGAGACAGTCATCGCTCAGTTTTCCAAAGGGTAATGTATGGTTCCAACACCCCAGAGGACACTCTCCAAAGTTCAAGTCCCTTCTACAAGACAGTGCAGTATTTGCATATAACCCAGGTATGTCCTCGGAGAAGGCACTGGCACCCCACTCCAGTACTCTTGCCTGGAGAATCCCATGGACGGAGGAGCCTGATGGGCTGCAGTCCATGGGGTCGCTAAGAGTCGGACACGACTGAGCGACTTCACTTTCACTTTTCACTTTCTCGCACTGGAGAAGGAAATGGCAACCCACTCCAGTGTTCTTGCCTGGAGAATGTGGGTTGCTGTCTATGGGGTTGCACAGAGTCGGACATGACTGAAGCGACTTAGTAGCAGCAGCAGGTATGTCCTCAGGTATACTCCAGATTACTCAAAACACCTAATACAATGGAAATGCTATATAAACAGTTGTCAACATGCAACAAATTCAAGTTCTGCTTTTTAAACTTTCCATAAATTTTCAAATATTTCAGTTCATGGGTGGTTAAATCCAACAAGGCAAAACCTGCAGATATGGAGGGCCAACTGTATCTTTAAAGCAATGGCAAATCACATGGATTACTGATTTTTCAAAAACAATAAAATCTAGAAGAGAATGGAGCAAGATCTATAATAAAAATAATAATAATTGCTAGCATTGAATGCACACACACAGGAAAGTCACCTTCGGGAATAAGACTTTCAAACAAATAAGTTTTTCAGATAACAGACCCTGTAAAGGATGTTCAGGGAGAGAGAAAATGATCTCAGATCCCAACAGAAGTTCAAGACGCAAATGAAAATGAGCAAAGACATTTGTATGTATGTATGTATGTATGTGTATGTGTGTATTACACAGGGAAATCAAAGCAACAGTGCTTAAAACAAAAAGAATATATAATTTGTTGAAATTCAGGGAGAACTAAAATAAAGGGAAATTACAAACTTCCAAACATGAAGAAAGAGGAAAATGGATTTTTAAAAAATACATTAACCAAAATTAAAAAGAAAAGCAAGGGAATGATTAACACAAAATTCAGATCATGGTGATTGAGGAAGCATGTCAGAGAACACAAGTGGTGATAAGTACAGAGGGGCTTCAAAGAGGCAGTGTTCTACTGTTTAAGCCAATTATTTAAGCTGTACATGTATTATCCTATATGCTTCTGTAATAAAAGTAAATTTTAAAAATCAACGAGAAAAAAAAAAAAAAACAAGGCTAGCAATCATTCCCTAAAAATCTAGAATATGCCCCAGAGTTTGGTATTCAAAACTGAAACAATAAAAAGACTCATTATCTTCTTTAAGAACTATTTGTGGAGTGCCTATAACTGAGCTGAGAGGTGGCATGAAGATTACTAACCTCTCTTCTTTCTCTTGTCTTCCTAACCCTATAGAGCAGCACTGTCTAATATAGTAGCCACAAGTAGCTGTTCACATTTAAACTAATTAAAATTAAATAAAATTTAAAAATCAGTTCATCTGTAACACTAGACACACTTTAAGTGCTCAGTGGCCCATATGAGGGCCACTATATTAAATAGTACAGATAGAGAACACTTCCATCATTGCAGTAAGTTCTATTAGACAGGGCTGCTATGTTTTTTATAACATTAGAAATACACTGATAACTGAGCAATGTTCAATTTTTCAGATGTTCTTACTTTTATAATTATTCAATTTCCTTTCAAAGTCATGTTATTTCTGTGAAACTACAGCTCCTCAGCAGTTTAAAATAGTTTGCTCTTTGTTGAGAAAAATACAGAAAGTGTGAAGACCTTTTCACCATCTCTCATGTTCCACCAAAACCATCAGAACACAAGATTTTTTTTTTTCAAGAGCCAAAATTAAATAGTCAAGCATAGTGCTACTAAATTGTAACACAAGCCATGTCAAAACGAATACAAAAATCCACAGGATGAACATATGACCTTTCCTGGGGGCACCAATTTTAGCTGGCGGCACTTTAAAACACTGTTTACATACATATAAAATAGCAATGCAAAATTCATAAGAATTTTTTAAATTAAATGCTACAGACATCGTGAAATTTTCACTCTGGGCACTCTGGGCTACAGCTCCAGACTTCTGAGCATACCATTCATTTCTGCCATTAGAAGCACTTTAGAGGAAAATTGCAAGCATTATTAAATAAATGAATATACATGATTTTTTTTCATTTACCAGAATCAAAGATATATAACAAAACTATAAAACAATAGCATCCTTAATATCTAAAGCAGCAGACATCCAATTTTCTTTAAAATTAAAATACAGAAGTCCTAAGCTATTTCAGCTTAACCTGAACATTTTGCTTTAGGCATTCTAACACAAATTAAGTATTTCTACAGCACTCCCAATTTTTTAAATTACCTAACCAAAAACACTCAACGGAAACAAATGCTAAGCCTTAATTTAACAAGCTAGGTTTGCAACTTAAGTTTTCTCCTAAACTCTAAGTGAACCAGGGGGTCAATAAGCTTCTCATCTAAACAACTGAATGCAATTTCAATAACCGCTTATGCTAATAATTGTTTTGTGTCCCCAGGAGGACTTCTGAGGCTCCACTTACATAACCAATTATGCAAAGCACTGAATTATTCTCTTTCTCTAGAAAGCATTTTGAATACTGATATGCATACAAGGTTTACTTGCTACATTAAATAAAGCTTTTCTAACTCTAGCTTCAACAATTCTACAGAAGAGGTGAAAAGGAAAGCCAGTTTCTACTACTTCACTATGTCAAAGGCGAGTGACTTATTTATCTTCTTGGCTAATCAACAGAGGAATGACTGACACCAGCACCCCCAGGCAGCCCCCACAGTTCACCAGTTTGCTCCTGGGACTCTGGTTGAGAAACATAGCTTTAAACAAATAATTTGGAGCAAGTTGTTTGAACTCAACTGAAAACAAATCTGAATTGCTCCTTGAAATATGCTGTAGGTATTCATGTAAAACTTGACGAATTCAAATTCAATGAGGTGAGAATCACAATACAGCCCCTATAGGGTAATCGAAGGGTAGAATGTAAGCCAAACCTTGAATATGCATAAATATGTTGAATGAGTACTCTTCCCTAATCTCCTGGTTCTGTTTAACCAAGATTTTAGATTTCACAGAGCCATAATCTTAAAAAAAAAAAAAAAAGGTGGGGGTGGGGGTGGGGCTGGTAACTTTTATTCTGCCAAAGACATTTAAAAAGAAAATAACTACCAATTACTATCCCCATTATTTCATTTAAAAAGTTAATATGCTGATACCAAAAATGGTAAAAGATAATTTTAGAAAAACATATTATCTTCTAAATTCAATAAATGTAGCTTTATGAGAAGTTCATTCATTCTCATTTCACTTCAGACAAGTGACAACTCTGTCGTGGACTGACACCACTCCACAGTCCAGCACTTGGGAACCACAGGTCTAAGCAGTTAACCTCCATTTGGAAAAAGAAAGCAACGGTAGGACATGCCCAAACCAAATATTAACCTATTCAATAAAGAGGAAATCGAGGCGTTCTCCACTGGAGGGGTTTAGAGGCTCTCCCAAGATCACAGACCAAGAATTCTGACATCAGTTCAGTTCAGTTCAGTCGCTCAGTCGTGTCCGTCTCTTTGCGACCCCATGGACTGCAACATGCCAGGCCTCCCTGTCCATCACCAACTCCCGGAGTTTACGCAAACTCATGACATAGGTCTGTCTTATATTGACATAGGTCTGTCTTATTCCAGAGTCAGAGTTCCTAATAGCTATGCTAAATTTCCTCTAATATTCTTCCAGTGGTTTAAAAAGAAAAAAAAATCCATCCTAATCCAGTCACTTTTGTGACCAGTGACAACCAAGGAATTTCCAAGACAGCTGGCAGGAGTGAGAGGTGTACTCCCTGGCCATCGCTCAGACTGAAGCTAAATGGAACTCCTGACCTTTGCCTTATTAATGCCAGGCTCACTGCAACGAAGCTAACCAGCCCAGACAAAGCACACACAAACCCCACTGCCTCCAACAACACTGACACAGGACTTGGGATGTTCCCAAGTGCCTGTGACAAGAGTGAAAAACATATGCCTAAAAAACAAAAGGAATATATTAATTCTCAAGAAGGAAATAAACACTTCCATAATAATTTAAAAATAATCAACTTGCCCTCAAAAAGTTACAACTCTAAGCCCCATTCTGCAAATAACTACCATTTTTTTACACACTGATATACAGGTTCTCTTAAATATTTAAACAGGAAACCACATGAAATTCTATAAATCTATATAGTTCTTAAATACTTTCAAAATTAAAATGTATAATTTTTAATATATGTATCATTATATGGTAAGTGTCTTATCATTCTCTCTAAAATAATCCAAACATTAGAGACAAAACTACTCACGTTAATCAAAAGTACTTATAAAAGGGAGTTGGAAGAAAAATATGCAATTAAATACCATTTTCTATGAAAGGCACTTTGTCTTTGAATAATCAGAAATTCTTGATATTGAAACCAAAATTGAAAGTCATACATATAAAGAGAATACAATGACAGAGAATTTTCCAAATCCTCACATATCACTTGCCAACAAATGTCCAAAAGAAACGACCTAAAGTAACCAAAGACTGACACTGAACCAAATGAGTCTGAAACAGTCCCTCCTCCCTGAGATAGAGTAATGATAGCACAGTATTCTTGGTAGTACAGCAAGAAAGTTGTTTCCCAATCAGATTTTCAATGATCAGATTCTTTCTACGCCACTTGAGTCTACAATGCGAGGGAGCAGTACACAGACTACCAAAATTTTTACTCACTGAATAAAACTATCTATTTAGTGTCTTTTCCTTCTGTTTTAAACAGATGCCATCTAAAATAAAGGGTTCTTTTTTTTTTCTGTCTAGACTCTCCCTTGACTCTTTCATCTTCTTAAAGATTCAACGAATACATCTATTTATATTATTCTCTACACCAATGTTTAATATATGCCTGGCACTGACCTCTCTCATGAACTCCAAACCCATATTTTCAAAAAATTCTATTTTCAGTGTTTGTTAAGTATATAAAAAACTCACTATATTAAAAACTGATCTCATTATGCACCTCCTTGCCCATACTTTTAGTAATAATACCACCATCACCTACAATTAAGTCACCTACAATTAAAATGATTGAATCTTCAACCTCCACTTCCTCCAAATCTTTCCCAACAATCCCTCCTCCCGCCCACCTACCTAAATCATGATACCACCACTGCCTTTTCCTATTATTTATATTCTCTTGAAAACCGGCTTTCTACAACAAATCATTCTACGTGCTACACTATTAAACCTTGGTAGTTTCTCATTACCTCCCCAATACTCCAAAATACAGCATTTAAACATGTTCTACAATCTAGCCCCAATTTATGTTTCAAACCTCATCTCTTATTCCTCAAAATGAACCCTATATTCTAGGTAATCTGGTCCACTTACTTTCCTGAGTACATAATGAACTTTCCCACCTCCATACTTGTGCTCACATCATTCCCTTTATTTAAAAAGCCTTCTTCATTCACCTACTTTCAGCCCCTAAATTTTTGTCTTAGAAAAGTCTTACCCTCTGTAATGTTGAACTCAGGCTGCTGGTTTATTGGGATTCGCATGTTGTAGCAAAAACACACAAGTTTTGGCACGAGACAGACTTGTACTCAAACTAGGGCTCAGTTACCTGCTACTACAGAGTCCAGATAAGTCACTTAAGTATCAGTGACCTCATTATTAAGAAATACGCTCAGATATTGTTGTGAAGCTTAGAAAAGGTATGTAAAGCAACTAGCATAGAGCCTGCTATGCATGAAATGCTCAATAAATAATAGCTTCAGAGCTAACTTTAAAAGTATTACTACCACCTTCCATTTTACTCTAGATAAAAATGAACCCCTTTTCCTTTCGTACAACTCCAAACTTAGATCAAACCACTCACATAGCAAGTATTTATTTTTATATGCTGTAAAGTATTATACAAATATCTGACATCTCCTAGATTTCAAATTCCTGAAGACCCAAGACTTAATCTTTGCATCCTCTAATGCCTAGCAGTGGTTTTCATGAAGCACAAAGCACTCACCTCCAATTAGAAAAAAAAAAAATTTAATATGCCTAAATATTTAATACGCTCTTCATGACTTCTGACACACCTTAGAAAATTACTGCCAAAACATGAAGCTTAGTTGTTATGGCTGTATCTTTTCTTGCTCCTACATGGTTGCCTAACAAAGTTTGATGCCTAACATGGCAATATCTGTTGAACTGACTTGAATAATATCATTTCCAATGCAAATGTTCAGTATCTGCTGAACTAACATGAGCATAATTAAATTTACTTTGGGCATCTGATTTTTCCTTTTTCTATTCTTACAATTCTTGAAATCTTTCCCTTCAAAACACACTATCACACCTTCAGTACGAATTCATAACCGTATCTAACCTGACTCCTTTTCCAGATCCTCTCAATTTCAATATCCCAAGCACTTCAAATAGCTAAGAATCTACAGTTTCTCTCTAAATCTAAAAGTTGGGCAACTAGTCTTCACTCCACAATCTTTTGTAGGGACTTTAAAAATCATCCACCCTTTACCTGTAGAAGATCAACAATGGTGAAATAAATTTTCTTGCGCATAAGACAGCTCCCTGAATCGTCACTTCAGTCTAATTTTCCCTAATTCATGAGATTACTCCCTTCCCGTGGTGGAAGGAGAAGGAAATAAGTACTCCCAAAAAACTAGAGCATTAAGTCCTAATACAAGCACAAGATGAGAAGTACAGGAAAGTGGCACTGGTTTCACAAAGGTGTCGTGCATATACTTCACAATGCAGAAGTAATGGTTATCTGCTGGCAGTCAAAATCAACAGTAACTGTATTCCTTTATGATCATAAATTTAAAATCTCTAGTAAATGTGGGAAATCCTATTTCCCACAAACCTTTCAAGAGTAGTTTATTACCTAAAACCTGTTCGCTAAAAACAACTACCTACATCACTTTCTCCTCTACGAAAGACTCAATTTATCTGAAGTAAACACTTAATACTATAAAACAATAGCAAAAAACAAAACAAAACAACAAAAACACCTCTGGCCACCTGTGTGAACCTCTGCATTGCAAAAGCAGCTGTAACAGTCGAAGGAATCTCCTTGGAGTTACAGGGCACAATTTTTCCTTAAAAGTTAAGAAAAATGGCAATTCCAAACATGAAGGTAAACAAGCTTCAAGAAAGGGAGGGTATAATAACTCTCCAGCCCTACGCAGTCAATTCTTACAACAACCGCAGACTGAACTCACCAAACCACTGTGACTTCAGATAGCCACAGAAATTAGGAGTGCAGATTAGAGTAGCATCATCTCCTAACGTCGGCGGAGAAAATAAGGGAACTTACCTGAACTCCTGATGTTCCTCAAGCAAGTTTGTTGTTTTAAGAAGTAACTTCAAAAACAACAGCTTGAGTAAGCTTTCCAGTGAGTAAAGATCATGGGAGGCATGCCGGTGCCACACTGCTCTGCGCCTCCAACAGCGGTCCCAAGCGCAGTCCAAACCGATCCTGAGCAACCCCTACACCAGTCTAGACGGAAAGCCTTGGAGAAGATCTCTGGCGTCTACACACGCATCGCCCCGCCCTGGGACCGAAGAGACGACACTCCTGGGACCCCAGCTAATTACCGAGCCGGACGACAGACCTAGAGGTCGCCAAAGTCAGGAACTACAGCCCACGATTGAGTCTGACGTCCAGATTCCCAGCCCCGGGTCGGACACAGAAAAACCAAATCCCAGAGACAGCGCGAGGATATAGGGGAGCAGAAATGAGGGGGCTGGATGGACGGAGGCCCAGCCCATTCTTAACTCTCCAAACAGCAACAACAGCTCCGGGAACCCACTCCCTGGCTCCGCCCCGCCCACCCCACGGCCCCCACCGCCCGCTCCTTCCAGTCCCCCGGGCTCGGCGAAAACCGCGGCGGTCGACAACCCCCTTTCTCGAACCCCGACAGCCCAGCCCGCAGCCTGGAGCCCAGAGCTGGCAGCGGGGGCCCGAGAGCGCCAACCCCGACGAGGCCCGCGGCCGTCGCAGTTCACTTCCCCGGCCACTCACCGGCTGCCCGGGAGGTGAGAGGGGCCAGGGCGCGGGTCGACCGGCGCTAAACCCCGGGCTCCCACACGGGTAGGCGCCCCTCCTCAGAGCCGACCAAGCCTCAGCGGCCGTGCCTACAAGGCCTCTCTACAGCCCGAACCCTAGAAAAGCACTTCCGGGGGAGCGGGGGAGGGAAGGGTTTTGGCACCGGAACTGCTCGCGGGCTGGAGCTGCCAGGGCCTCCCAAGCGGGGCGGGGCGGGGCCTCTGCCGCCGGCGCCCGCAAAGCCGCCCCCGGGCTCCTTGCTAACCCTTTCTGCCCCGCGGCTCCGCCTTTCCCCGAACTCCGGGTGAATCGTTTACAGCTCTTCGACGTGTTCTACTCAGGCCACCTAATTTTATAGAGGAGAAAACTGAGGCTCAGAAGATTTAGGTGCAAGGTCCAGCGCCTTCACCCGCCTTCCGACCCTCTCCAGTATTCTTACCACTGCAGTTTGCCTCCTTTAAAAATAATAATAGTTAACATTTATTGACCGCCTGTTGCGTGATAGACACTGTATTAAGCGTTTTGGCGCTTAGCTCAGTTAATCGTAATCAAATGCCTTGAGGTTGGTGCTATCCTTTACTTCTGGCAGAGGAGGAAACCGGTCAAAAGAGACCAAACCCGATACCGCAAACATTAGTTCTTGATTTTATTTTAACTCATGTTGTGTGTATAAATTTCACCCATCCCTAACACGAGTTTTAAGTTCTTTGAGGACAGGAATCAAATTATATTCCTTTATTCCATCACCTGAGGCCAAGAACTGGGAAAGTGGAAGCTTACTGCCTGGGTCCTATTATTTTATACTTTTATTTTTTCACCCTGGGCAAGTTGCTTTACCTCTCTAGGCCTGTTTTCCTCCTTTGTGATATGTTTAATATAGTTGCTGTGTATGTGTGTTTGCATGTGCACACACGCACACATGTATAATCATCTCTGGATTGTTAGAGGAACTCAAAATGAAAGTGCTATGTGCTAAGTTGCTTCAGTAGTGTCCGACTCTCTGCAACGCTATGGACGGTAGCCCACCAGGCTCCTCTGTCCATGGCGTTCTTCAGGCAAGAATACTGGAGTGGGTTGCCATGCCCTCTTCTAGGGGATCTTGCCAACCCAGGGATGGAACCGGTGTCTCCTGCATTGGCAGCCAGATTCTTTACCACTAGCACCACCTGGTCTGGGTAAAAATCAACCATTCTCATACCTTGTCACTAATAGTAACAATTTTTCCTCCAGTGGAATCACTCTAGAAGGAGGTAATTTGGAAGACTACAGATTACTCATAGTTGAAAAGGTTAGTGAAGGAAATAAGGAAATAAGAGTAGAGGGCTTCCCAAGAGGACCGGTGGTAAAGAATCCGCCTGCAATGCCAGAGACATGGGTTTAATCCCTGGATCAGGAAGATCCCCTGGATAAGGAAATAGCATCCCACTTCAGTATTCTTGCCTGGCAATACCATGGGCAGAGGAGCCTGGCAGCCTGCAGTCCATAGGTTGCGGAAGAGTTGGTGGTGGCTTAGGGACTAAACAACAGGTTTTTGCAATGGGAAAAATGAAGGTAGGTGAGCCAGACAATGTCCTGGGGCCAGCCTGGGTACTTGTGACACTGTGAGCTGAGACAGTTCGAGGACCCAGAGTCAGAGGACAGGCAGGAAAAGGAGGCGGAAAAAAGAAGGATTCCTCAGCCACAAAAGCAGAAAGGCACCAAACATCTAAGGTAGTTTCTGTATTTGAGGCTAGATTCTGGGTCAGGGGCTGGCAGGGAGTGCGTAGCATGCATACTATCTGCCAAACAAATTTACAAGCATCTCTTAAAACTGTGGGGGAGGAAGAGGAAGATTTTTTAAATTTTCTACTAAGAAAGTCAGGGGAAATGAAAATAGTTCACAACTTGTTATTATGAATTGAAAGATGCAAACAATGCCTTTGCTTTTGGCTTTTTTTTTTTTAACAGTGCTCCTTATTTTATTTCTGTGATCACAGAAATGTTTGTAAATACTTCTCTAATGGCCAAATTTATCAGCCTTTCGTGCCTTGGAGTGTGAAGAAGTAAAAAACAGAGCCTGGGCTGGCAGGACTCACTACTTTCCACCGAGGGCTTAGAGGGATAGCGAGAGGAACCCTGAATCGCAGACATTGTCAGGCTCCCTGCAGGATGCAGTGGCACCACAGGTTTGTCATTGAATCTGGTCATCTAACTAGTAAACGGTGCAGCCAGGATTTGAATGTGAGTCTTTCTCCTCAGATGCTTTTCACCACTATGCCAGAGGTTCTCAGTCTTGTGAATGCGTCAGAAATCACCGAATGGTCATGTCAAAACACAGAGGGCTGGACCTCACCCCCAGAATTTCACTTAACCACGCTAGTGCTTCTCTGAAGTGTAGTCCCTGGACTACTATCATCAACATCATCTTTGAACTTGTTACAAATGCAAATTATTAGGCCTCACTCCAGACCTTGTAACTAGTGTGGGGCCCAGCCGTCTGTGTTCTGACAGGCCTTCTCAGTGGTTCTGATATAGTCTCAAGCTTTAGAACCTCTGTCCTCTACTACCTTGTCTTCCACAAATCCCCACCCCCACCTTTTTTTTTCTAATTATCCCCAAGAGCAATAACTCTACTGAAGCAAAAGTTCTTCCCAGTAAATTAAGTGATTTATGTATTTATGTTTTGCTTTCAGTAGGAGAGGAGGCTAGAAAAAAAAATTAATAGGATTCTTTTTTGATTACTGTCAATTTGTACTGAAATTTAACCAGACACTACTGGGTTGGAGGTGAAACTAATCTCATTTGCAAACTACTCTGTGCAAGGGCTTAACCTGCATTTTCTAAATTGATCTTCACTACCCCACTATGAGGTTTTATGGCCTTAATTGTACAGAAGAGAAAAACTGAGGCTTAGATGAAGTAATTGACTTAAAGGCCACATTCTTATTAAGGGGGAGAAATCAGGGTTGTTCAAACAAAGATCCCTCTAATTCCAAAACTCATGATCTCTCTACTTCGTGGCAGGAGCTTGTGGAACCAAATTCCACTGTGGGCTTCACCACCCCAACTATGCAACATTGAGTAAGTGACTTAATCTCTATTTCAATTTCTCCATCTCTAAATAATGTTATCATAAATCTGCCCCTCCCACACTGGAATGTTAGAACAAATGAGGAAATAAAAGCATAAGTGCTCTGAACTTTTTTGAAGAAAAGCAATAAAAAGACAAGTTATTATAGTGCTAATATGTTTAGCCAAGTGTTGCTATGTGAGCCTGAGCACTGACTCTTTCCTGGTTATCTCCCGATTCGTACGTAAGAAGTTCAAAGATTGTAGCTGATGCCACAGAAAAAGCATTTGACTTCATTTATCAGTATCTACTGGAGGTTAAAGAGGATAACAAAGGAGTATACGTATCTCTCTTAAAAACTACAAGAAATCTCAGGTTCATAGGCTCCAGGTTGTTGTCACATTGCTGGCCCATCCTCATCTTAGACATCTTTTCTCCAAACCCTTTTCTTTTCCACATTACAAGCATCCCTCCACCCTCCTGCCTCCACCCCCTAGTCAAAGACTTAAAATTCCTCCCACTTTATTATGTAGAAGGATTTAGCTCTCAATCCTCCTCTCAGACCAGACTCTAGGCCTATCTTTGTTGACAGAGTTGCCAACTTGCACAATTCCAGGAGGTACCATTCACAAAGAATACAACCTAAATGGTGCTCAAGGGGGTGCCAATTGCACAGGGCACAATAGGAATGGTCCCCCTGGAACTGTGCAAGGCTGTCGCCCTGTCTATGCATAGCTCCCACCCCAAAAATCCATTAAGGTGTTTTGTTAAACAAAAGAGCCATCTACTTGGGTGTCCACCAGTTTGCCAACTTTTGAAATAATGGGGTTCTTTGTGGTTTTTGTTTGTTTTAATGTAGGCCTGATCAAATACTTAAATCACCGGGCTTAAGTCCTGGGTTCCACACTCTGCTATGCCATTTTTCACTCTGTTCTGTGACATTATTGCCTACCGCTCCACTAGACTTGTGAGTTTCATGAAAGCTTTGTCATATTTCATCTTTACCTTTTATTCATGTCTTGGCACAAGTGCTTTAAAAACCGGTTTGAATAACAGCACAGCGTACTCATATCTAACATATCTATGTACTAGTATATTTGGCAGAGATTTGACAAATGGCCTCAACTGTGTTGTTTGACCCACAGAGTTCTGTCCCAAGAAACAAATTGAGTCAAAAATCTTAAATTGAGTAATGTCATGTAAAGTAACAATCCCAATTTCTGGCGTCTCTTAAAAATTTAGACACTATGGCAAACTGGGCATGCATCCCACAAAGTGTCAATGCCTTTAGCTCATATGCAGCTCTTTATTCAGTAGTACAATGAGTTGGCTTCACTCACACATGAAATCTTCATGGCACACACTGAGGTTGGAGCCACTGGTGCGTGGAATCATATGGGAATCTTAGAGAAACAAAAATAGAATTCTGCCTTATATAATATGTATTTTGAGGTAATTTTAAATTGTTTTTCTGGGGTAGAAAATTGTGGGGTACCATGTTGTACCATTTCTAAACTAGCCAAGCAAGCGCAGGCATCAGATTATAAATACGATTACCACCAACATTTTACAGGCATTGTAGCTGATGTTATTTGTCAAGTGCCTTGGAAACAGAAATGACAAATAATAACAAATACTTGAATAAACTTCGTGATAAACTAACTTTATGGGTTGTGATTTTTTTTTCCTGGATGAAGAAACAAAAGCACAGCTAGTTCAGGTAACACACAAGTAATGGAGCCATGATTAGAACCCAGGCAGTCTGTCTCCAGAGACATGGTCTTAACCACTAAATTAACATTTATTGAGCCTTTCCCATGTGCTATGGCCATGACTGCCTCCCAACTGAAAGAGACTACTAGATTTATTGAAGAGTCCATGTATCTCTTCCAGGCCTTTTATAGGGTGCTATATTAAACCCACACAGATCCTTCTCATCTCTCTCCCCCTTTTATCCCAAGTCATACTGACACGTTTATAATCTTCAGTTTTGAAGTGTACAAACTGCAGATGTCCAAGATTTCCTTTAATTCCAATATAATTCTGTAACACGGTTTGTTTTTATTGCAAATTAGTCCTATGCATGTGGTGAAAAATAGGCATCTTTTAAAGACAATGGAAGCAATTTGAAGCGATATAATATTGACACTGGAAACCAGTATCTGTAGTCAAATTATGCTTGTGTAGAGAAATGGGAGATAGCAAGGTTGAATTTGAGCAAAAAAGTCACATTGACACAAATGTAATAAAAGCTTAAAAATAGAGGAATGGTCATCAACATTCCTCATCAACATTCAAATATGTCATCAGCATTTTACATTTAATTTGTAATTAAAAATGGAGAAAAAATTTGGAACTTACATTTTCCTTTAAAAGGTATAAAAAATTAAGCTATTGTCCAAAATGAGTTGTTTAGCAAGTTTCAGCAAGTTGCATACTACCTTCACACTTCCTTATGAAGATGGATGTAACCATCTTACTCTGCCTCAGTTTCTCCATCTACAAAAATGCATGATAAGTGCGTCTTTATATTGTAGAGATATGAGACATAGCTAATAAATGATTATAAAGCACAGCTCTTTGAAGTATAAAGCAGTGCATAATTACTAAATACTATAATAATCATCCTCATAATCATAGTAATTTTCAGCCAACACATCAACCAGACCCAGATGCCTTTAGTCACCTCCCAATTAGACAAAGTGTATATGCCAGCTATGAAATAAAGAAAAAACTTTAAACCACAAACTAGTTCCATTCCCTCCCTCTTTCCTATATGGAATCTGAAGTCAGAAGGCCAGAGACATAGCTCAGTTCCATCACTTGCTAGCTGTGTGACCTTGCTTGCACAACATTGAGTTAAACCTCCCCAGCCTCTATTTCTTCAACTGTAAAATGACAATAATAATAATACCCACTTCACAGGGTTTATTGTGAGAGTTCAACAAATTAATACATGTAGCGACTTCCCTGGAGTCCGGTGGTTAAGAATTTGCCTTGCAATGCAGCAGACACAGGTTCAATCCCTGGTCAGGGAACATGCCCCAGCCAACTAAGTCCACGGGCCATAACTAGAAAGCCCAGTGCTCCCATGAGGATCCTGTGTGCCATGACTAGGACCCTGTGCTTAGTTGCTCAGTCTTGTCCAACTCTTTGAAACCCTTTGGATTGTAGTCCTCCAGACTACTCTGTCCATGGGATTCTCCAGGCAAGAATACTGGAGTTGGTTGCCATGTCCTCTTCCAGGGGATCTTCCCAACCCAGGGACCAAACCCAAGTCTTCTGTGTCTCCTGCATTGCAGGAGGATTCTTTACCTGCTGAGCCATCAGGAAAGCCAAATTATAAGACCTAGCAAATCCAAATAAAATTTTAAAATATTAAAAAAAAATAATACACGCAGAGCTCTGTACCAGTGCCTGGCAGACTGAAGGAGCTCAATGGATGTTAGTGGTGATGCTTATTAGCAGTAACATAGGGGAAAAAAACTAATAGTGAGTAGCTGTCTAACCATGTTATTGGATCAATGAGAAAGAAAAATCAATGCAATTTGAAGGATGATTTCAGCGGCCCTCTATATTACATTCACATGTATCAAATATAAGCACTTTAATATGAAATTTTGATAGAAAAAAAGGATGAGGTATTTTACTCTACTGGTATGTTAGTTTTTAATGACTGTGTGTGAAATAAAATGACTATAGGTGATTAGGGGAAAAAATAGAATAAAATGGAAAAATAAAATGCTCCCCATTCCCCAGCCCACTCCTCAGGTGTAACCACTGTCAATGATTTGGCATGGTCCTTTCCAGACCTTTTTAAATGCATTTACATTTATATAAGCAGAATTACCCAAGAGGCAGATGAAGTATGTACTTAAGGCACCAGCAAACCAGAACCCCAGAAAAATTTTTCATAAAGAATTTGCTATTTTTACAAATGCATAGATATAAAATAATTGCACCTTGTTGGGACTTCCTCACACTTATTTAACTTTAAGATGGTTTTAATCTTAAAGTAAATAATAGGATATTATTTCATATGCATTATAATCTCTTCAGTGCTTAGGACTTTTCTTAAGATCTTAATCCAAGCTTGCTTTACAATTAAGACCATAAATATAATCATATTGTGGTACTTATATAGTGACAATATAAATAAGAAGGAACTTTCCCATCTATGCCATTTTACTCGAAGAACTATCTCTGTATAAAGGTCCTTTTAGAACAATTTGAGTTTCAAAAGCTTCCTTTCTTGGTAAAGCAAATTTCATTTTCCATCACATTTTCAAGCCAGTGTAATGCAATCCTTTTTTAATCTCCACAGAGTGTATGATGGATTGAAATCCTGCCGACCTGGAGTTTTCTAAATGGTGACTGTGGAGAGATGCCAAGGAAACTGAATGGTGCCAAATGCAGAATCCTCAAGTTGCTCTCTAAACCAACAGAAATTCATTTGGGAGCTGGATTTCACTGAGGCAGGAAGTATTTCACCTACAAAGATAGTGCATGTGTGGAGATTATATTTGGGATCAGGAAATAAAGAAGAAAAGTAAAGCTACATTGTATTTCAGTAGACGGTCAGAAGAGAACATTCCCTGAAGAGAAAAGGAATGACCTTCTGTGAGGGAAGAAAGAATGCTTCAGCAATGGTTTATAACTACATGTATTTAAAACGTTTCCCTTAGAGTAAATTAACTGTGGAATAAGCTTAATGCATTTTGAAGATACAAGTTCAGTTCAGTTCAGTCGCTCAGTCGAGTCCGACTTTTCGCGACCCCATGAATGCAGCACGCCAGGCCTCCCTGTCCATCACCAACTCCCAGAGTTCACTCAGATTCACGTCCATCAAATCAGTGATGCCATGCAGCCATCTCGTCCTCTGTCGTCCCCTTCTCCTCTTGCCCCCAATCCCTCCCAGCATCAGAGTCTTTTCCAATGAGTCAACTCTTCATATGAGGTGGCCAAAGTACTGGAGTTTCAGCTTCAGCATCATTCCCTCCAAAGAAATCCCAGGGCTGATCTCCTTCAGAATGGACTGGTTGGATCTCCTTGCAGTCCAGGGACTCTCAAGAGTCTTCTCCAACACCACAGTTTAAAAGCATCAATTCTTCGGCACTCAGCCTTCTTCACAGTCCAACTCTTACATCCATACATGACCACTGGAAAAACCATAGCCTTGACTAGACGGACCTTTGTTGGCAAAGTAATGTCTCTGCTTTTGAATATGCTATCTAGGTTGGTCATAACTTTCCTTCCAAGGAGTAAGCGTCTTTTAATTTCATGGCTGCAATCACCATCTGCAGTGATTTTGGAGCCCAGAAAAATAAAGTCTGACACTGTTTCCACTGTTTCCCCATCTATTTCCCATGAAGTGATGGGACCGGATGCCATGATCTTCGTTTTCTGAATGTTGAGCTTTAAGCCAACTTTTTCACTCTCCACTTTTACTTTCATCAGGAGGCTTTTTAGTTCCTCTTCACTTTCTGCCATAAGGGTGGTGTCATCTGCATATCTGAGGTTATAAGCATAGATGTAAAAAGATCCAGAGTTATTTCAAATTTTAAAATGTATGTGTGTGTGTGTGTGTATGTATGTGTGTGAGTCACTCAGTCATGTCTGACTCTTTGTGACCCCATGGACTGTAGCCTGCCAGACTCCTTTGTCCATGGGATTCTCCAGGCAAGACTACTGGAGTGGGTTGCCATTTCCTTCTCCAGTATATGTATATATTTGTATACATATTAATGTATATATGTATGCATATATTTGAAATAACCTTGGGTCTAACCTATTGCAAATATTTATTACACATTTATAGTGAACAAGACACAAGGATGTCAGGGAATACCAAGAAATCTAAGTCCCAGAATCTGTACTCTAAGAATCAAAATGCCAGTTGGGGAGATAAATTAGAGACACGATAATGCCAAGCATCCTGTGGTAAATGCTGAATAAATAATAGAGCCCTAATCTCTAAAACCTTTTCCATCATTAATGTTCTTGGGACCAAGTAAGAGGTGGAACTTGAATAGTATCTCAAAGGACTTGTAGAAATTATAGGGTAAGGAAGGCAATAAAAAGGATTTCAGCTTTCAGAAACACATGGAGGTAGGAAAATACAGAGCGCATCCAGAGACCTTGAGCAGATCCTTTTAACTGAAACAAAGATGCTGGATAAGGAGCTTGGGCCTCTAGTCTGAAGGGTCTGACTACTAAATTAAGACATTTGAATATTATCTTTGTAGGTAGTAAAGAATCAAAGCTGCAATTCCACTTCTACGAATAGACCTACAGAAAATGAAAACAGGAATCCAATATGTTAAATGTACTCCCATGTTTATCAGAGTATTACTCACAATAGCCAAGACATGAAAACTCACCCAAATACCCATAGAAATATGAATGGATTTTTAAAAAATGATGTCACACCTATTGGCTTCCCTGGTGGCTCAGACAGTAAAGAATCTGCCTGCAATGCAAGAGACCTGTGTTCAATCCCTGGGTCGGGAAGATCCCCTGGTGAACTGGTGAAGGGAGATAGTAACCCACTCTGATATTCCTGCCTGAAGAATGCCATGGACAGAGGAGCCTGGTGGGCTACAGTTCACAGGATCACAAAGAGTTGGACACAACTGAGCCACTAATACTTCACTTTTCATTTCACAAATGCCGATTGATGGATGAATGCGTTAAAAAAAGATGAGGTACATGTACATAATAGGATATTATTCAGCCAAGAGAAAGGAGTATATCCTTCTATTTGCAATAACACGGACAAACCTTGAGCACATTATGCTAAGTGAGATAAGTACGGTATCACTTATAAATGGAATCTTAAAAAGTTAAACCTGTAAAAAAACAGACTGAAATCATGTGTACCAGGAGCCAAGGCAGCGGGGGTAGGGGGTTTGGGGGATGGATAAGAGTCGTGGTGTTTAAAGGTACAAATTTGCAATGAGTAGTGAATGAGCCACTGAGATCTAACACGCAGGATAATGAATACAGACAATAACATTGCAATATAATTAGGTAATGTGGTAAATACCACTACACAGCAATCATATTACAATATATAAATGGATCAAAGTAACATGCTGTACATCTTAAACTTACACAATGTCACACATCAAATATATTCAATTAAAAAAAAAAGTCAAACCAGAACTTCCCTGGCAGTCCAATGATTAAGAATCACGCTTCCATTGAAGAGGCCAAGGATTCCATCCCTGTAGGGGAATGAAGATCCTGCATGCCTTGTGGCCCAGAGGAAATTTGGAAAACACAGAAAAGCATAAAAATCAAACCCACCATTCAGAAACACAGTATACTTTCATGGATAAACTAACAGCAGTTTTTCTGGTATATATATTTGTGTGTGTGTGTGTGTGTGTGTGTAAACTGAGAGTATGCTTAATTCATTAACATTATCCTGCAAATATTTTCATATTAAAAATTATAACTACACTATATTTCATCATATAAATATAATATATTATACTTACCCAATTTTTCATTTTCATCCAGGTACAAATAACTAAAGTTAATCCAAGGTTAATCTAAGCAGTATGTTCAATAGATTGTAAGAAGGATGAATTGAGAGCAGGAGTAACAGTCAGGAAGCTTTGGTTGAGGACTGCTTATTCAAAAAAGGCATGTTCACAAACTAGAATCATTTATAACTATCCTATTACAACATAACTCTTATTTCAAAGAACGATGATGCTCCATGTGTATTATTTCAGGATAAACTCCCAGATATATTTTCTCTTCTCACAGTTTCTTAGATTTGGAGTGCTCCAGAACTCAGTCCTTTCTCTTCTCCTCCATTTCCATCTCTTCCCTTGATGATCTCATCCAGTCCCAAAGATTTAAATATTGTCTACATGCTAATCACCTGTGGAAAGAAAGGGTATTCTATATACAGAAGTAGATACAAGTTTTATGAAAACGAATCCGAAACTCTAAGTAAAAAATAGCTCCTCCACTCCAATGCTATCCACTTGGAGAAATTACAAATACAAAATGCTGGTATTCTGCTCTGAGAGGGGTCCTTAGAAGTCAAGGGCCTTGAAACCGGTGGATGCAACAGCTTAATCAAGGGCCTGGAGACAGAAGCAGAAGCATATGATGAAGGAATCAGTAAGGGGGCATCACTTTTCAAAGTCAATGCATGGGATGGTAGGAAAATTCCCCCATCAATTTAGGCAATTTGCTCTTTGACCTTTATTCATTTCAATGTTTGTTGAATAACAACCTGAAACCATTATTTGATTTGGAGTCCTAAAATATGATAACATAACTCATTGTGAAAGGCAGAAAGTTAATGACCAGAATAATGCTCCTGAGACAGAAAGCAAATGTACTTGGTTCTTCATTTCCAATACCTTCTCCATGTCAAAGTTTCTCTCATTATTCCTATTCCAAGCTCTACAGCAAGTTTCTTCAGTCTTGGCACTAATGATACTTACATATGTGTGTGCTCAGTCGTGTCCGACTCTCTATGACCCCATGAACTGTAGCCTGCCAGGCTTCTCTGCTCTTGGGATTTCCCACAAGAACACTGGAGTGGGTTACCATTTCCTCCTCCAGGGGATCTTCCAGACCCTGGGATTGAACCATGTCTCTGGGGTCTCCTGCATTGCAGGAGGATTCTGCTTTTCACCAAATAACACACTCAGCTAAAATCTGCAAAGAATTTTTTTCTTTCCATATTGAAAAGGTCTGGCTACTTTCATATGACTGTGGTTTGCCCCCCATTATTTGTGAATACAAACATGTGAAAATATTTATACATCTCTCCAATCTATAGAAAACCATTTTGGGGTCTTGAAAACAGTCTCTTTACAGATGGAGAGAATCTGAGAGAAATGCCCTCAGTGTACTGGCTAAAAACTGCAATGTCTGCCCAGCACTGTGCCTCCTCTCATAACAGGGGATGCTCTGCTGAATGAGCCCTTGTATGTCAAGATTCAAAACGTTCTTGTTTGCTCCGGTGGAACAAAGCTCTCACAGACAGTGGGATCTGCAGGGTAGCCACCAAGTGTGTTAAACCAATGTTCCCTCCACCGCATTGCCGAGTAGTTTATCGTAATGGCAGTTCTCACCTTCATGTATAGAGGCCGGTGTTCAAGTTGCCATCCTGCACAGAGCTCCCACTGACTTCAAAGGAAATGACATAGAACAGAAACCCATGGTGTAAGGAGAAACAAGCAGCATCTGATCAGAATCAGGCCATATTTTTTTTTTCATTCTCTCTCTATAAATGGCTAAATTTATATACAGAATATCTAAAGGCCACTTTTTACTTCAGCAGTTATGAATTGTCAGATGTACATACACTTATTGGAAAGCTTGACACTGAGCTGTTTTTCATGGAGGAGGAGAAGGGAGGGAGTTGTGTTGTAGAGAAATCCGTTCCAATCCTACAAGTTTTTTGGGGGGTGCTGTCTACAAGAACCCCAAGAGACCAAAGTGATTGGGGCTTGTTTAGTGACTTGTTTTACTTAAAGCTTGCCTTGAGGCAAACCCTAAAAAAAAAAAAAAGGGGAGAAGAAAAGAGGAGGAGAGGGAGAAGAAGAAGGAAGGAGAGGTAGAGAAAAAAGAAAATATAAATTTATATTTATTAAATAGGGGAGGTCTCTTTCTAAGCTTAGAAAAAAGAGGAAGAGTGAAAATATTAGTAAATTTAACTACAAAAAACAAATGAAAAATTCTACATGTTAAAAATCAAAATAAGATTTAAATGGCAAATAAAATGCTGGGGAAAATATTGCTGACAACTGTGATGAGGAAAGGATTAATACTGTTAATATTAGAATTTTCTACAGATTACATAAAAATATAAGTAAGTTCCAAACGGAACTTGGAAATGTTTAACATATTTCTAAAAATGTTTAACAAAAATGTGTAACATTTCTTAAAATGTAAAGTTTCTGAAAATCTTTAACAAAAATAAAGTGTAGGTGAATATCTGATCCCTGGAAGTTAAAAATAACTAACAAAAGATAAAAATATTAGGCCATATGAAAATTTTCAATTCTGTAAATGTGAAAAAAAGAAAATTTAAACCAATCAATTAACTGGGAAGATCCTTGCAGTAAACAGGCTGTTATTCTGAATCTATAAAGAACTCAAGAAAGTTGCTTTTTAAAAAAACATTAAAATTCTCAGAGAAAAAAACAAAAGATGCATACAAGTCACAGAAATATAAATTAAGATGACTAATAAGTATCTGAAAAATGTTCACTGTTACTGCTGCTGCTGCTGCTGCTAAGTCGATTCAGTTGTGTCCGACTCTGTGCGACCCCATGGACTGCAGCCCACCAGGCTCCCCCGTCCCTGGGATTCTCCAGGCAAGAACACTGGAGTGGGAGTAACCAATAAAAGTTATGAAATAAAAACGTTCTTACCCAAGATTGGCAAATATAAAAAAATGGAACTATATATCATAGCCTTTTCAAATATAAGCAATAAACAGAAAACGCAATTTTTTAAAAGTGCCTTTTAAAAATATCCATAAAGCGAATGAGATACCAAAGAATATACATAATAAAACACATGCAGAACCTCAATAAAGGAAATGAACTTCCCTTTCTTCCTGACCAGGAGAGCCGCGTGAGGGCCAGGCCTACGCTAGAAGAGTGTTCTGGCAAGGTGGCAGCCTAAAGGTGTCAGGAAATTGGCTACACACAGTGACCAAGCCGATTAGTAGAATATTGAGGATGATGACAGTAATGTTTTTCACTGTGTGAGAAAATTTATACCTTCCAGTATAAATACGGAAGGAGGAAAGCTAGAATGAACTCTGTAGTATGGATGGAAATGGAACATGTCAGTATGAATTCACGGTTTTCAATATAGGTAGATACAGAAATTGGAAAAGGAAATGGCAACCCACTCCAGTCAGCGTTCTTGCCTGGAGAATCCCATGGACAGAGGAGCCTGGAAGGCCATGGTCCATAGTGTCGCAGAGAGTCAGAGACGACTAAAACAACTAAATACGCAAGCACACAGATACAGAAATAAACACAGATGTAAATGTATGTGTGAATATATGCATATTCCTAGCTCAGTCCAGTAAAAAACCCTAGAAAAGACACTCTTAATAACTGATCTAGTGCGCAGTTTCTATTTTTTGGCCGTGCTGCTTGTGGGATCTTAGTTCCCCAACCAGGGATTGAACCTGGGCCCTGGCGGTGAGACAACTGAGTCCTAACCACTGGATTGCCAGGGAATTCTAGATCTTGGTTTCTAAATAACACCTTCTTCACCACCTAGACTTTAGTCTTTGGAGAGCTTGTCCATTTCCTAAGGCTTCATGATGAAACCAACATTAATATGTCAAAACTAAACCTTTCATCTCAGATGGCTCAGTAGTAAAGAATCCACTTGCCAGTGATGGAGACCTAAGAGACACAGGTTCAATCCCTAGATCAGGAAGATCCCCTGGAGAAGGAAATGGCAACCCACTCCAGTATTCTCGCCTGGAAAATCCCATGGGTGGAGGAGCCTAGTGGGCTACAGTCCACAGGGTAGCAAAGAGTCAGACACGACTTAGTGACTGAGCATGCATTCAAACGTTTTGTCTAAGCCCCATATTAATATATTCAAGATGCTAATTTGACAGCTCTACTTTATTGCCTCATAAGCATTTCAAACTTAAAATAATCAAAATAGAATGTTTGACTTCCCTGTGTTCTCCCTAAACCATTCTTCCCCATTTTCCCTATTTCTATAAATATATATATAAATATAAATATTCACTCAGTCACTAGAGTCAAATAACCAGGAGTCATCCTAATCTCCTCCCTTCCCCCTATCCTTCATACTCACTAATCCATCAACAAGTCCAAATGGTTCTACCTCCAAAGTATATCTTGAAGTCATTCACTTGTCCCCATCTTTCCTTGTGACTATCCTAGTGTAAGGCACTATTCTCCCTCTCCTGGATTACTGCAGTGGCTTTCTAACTGGTCCCTCAACTTCCTTGGTAATCTTCTTGCATTCCATTATCAACACAGCCAGTGTGAACTCTTAAATGTAATTGGAGCATGCCTCTCTCCTTCTTAAAACCTGTCTATTATTTTCCAACCTGTTGGAACAAATCCAAGTGCCTGGCTATGGCCAAAAAGACCCTGCATGATCTGGCCACCTCCCTAAGGCCTCCAACTCCATACCATGTACCTTATCCCACCAGTCAGAACTCTCCAGTCCAAGTGTCCTCTGCAGCCAGAGTTCCTGCAACACAACAAGCTTTTCTCCATTTCAGGAATTTTGCATTTGCTCTTCTTTCTGCTTACAATGTCCTTCTTTCAGTTTTCACATGCTTGGCTCCTTCTCATTCTTTAGTTCTTAGCTTCAATGTCAATTCCTCAAAGCAGAATTTCTTGGCCTATTCTTCCTCACTGCTGTCAACTGTTTATTTTCTTCCTAACACAAGCAGCGGTATTTTTGTTTATTTGTTTGGCTCACTGTCTATTTCTCTCACTAGAGTATAAGTTATGTGAGGGGAGTAACTTGTCTTTCCTGTTTTCTTTTGTATTTGCATACCCTAGTACAGTATCCACTATCTACCATGCAGCTGATGAATTTTAAAAATATATGTAGTAATGTACTTCAAGTGTTAGGGATTTTAGGTATTAGGGATTCAGAAGAACACAAAATTCCCTCAAATGGCTTATAATCTAAAAGAGTGATCAATAGGAAGGTAAATAAGAGACTACAATTCTGCATGATTAGTACTAAAACAAGGAAATTACAATGGAGGGAAGCCCCTAATCTGGGCTTAAGGAAGATCACAAAAGGCTTATTGGAAGATGTGACATGGTAGCAAATCCTGCAGTATAGACAAGGTTGGTTATGGAAATAGAGTGGGAGATATAGTATAGTGGGAGATATGAGAGATATAGTAGAGCAGAGGCAAGGAACAGCATGTGCCTGAAAATGAAGTAGCGTATGACACATTCAGGGAACTAAATGCCTTAGGGTCTTAGGGTGGAGAGTAGACATGAGGGTGAGGAGAATGAATGGTGAGAGATGAAAACTGCAGAAATACGCTGTTATAATGGTTTGTACTTCACCTTAAGGGAATGAGATGGTCACTGGAAGGTTTTCTGCAGGGAGTAACATGAGCGGTTTGTGTTGCACAGAGGTCATTCTGACTGCAGTATATGGCAGGGATTGAAAACCAAGAGTGAGGAAGTTACGGAAACAATCTAGGTGGAAGTTGGTAGGATGATAGTGACCTACTGGAAGAAGCACAAAATGGAATCAAGATTGCTGGAAGAAATATCAATAACCTCAGATATGCAGATGACACCACCCTTATGGCAAAAGTGAAGAAGAACTAAAGAGCCTCTTGATGAAAGTGAGAGGAGAGTGAAAAGTTGGCTTGGTTCAACATTCAGAAAACTAAGATCATGGCATCTGGTCCTATCACTTCATGGCAAATAGATGGGGAAACAGTGGAAACAGTGTCAGACTTTATTTTTCTGGGCTCCAAAATCACTGCAGATGGTGACTGCAGCCATGAAATTAAAAGACGCTTACTCCTTGGAAGGAAAGTTATGACCAACCTAGATAGCATATTCAAAAGCAGAGACATTACTTTGCCAACAAAGGTCCGTCTAGTCAAGGCTATGGTTTTTCCAGTGGTCATGTATGGATAGGAGAGTTGGAATGTGAAGAAAGCTGAGCGCCAAAGAATTGATGCTTTTAAACTGTGGTGTTGGAGAAGACTCTTGAGAGTCCCTTGGACTGCAAGGAGATCCAACCAGTCCATTCTAAAGGAGCTCAGTCCTGGGTGTTCATTGGAAGGACTGATGCTAAAGCTGAAACTCCAATACTTTGGCCACCTCATGCGAAGAGTTGACTCATTGGAAAAGACTGTGATGCTGGGAGGGATTGGGGGCAAGAGGAGAAGGGGACGACAGAGGATGAGATGGCTGCATGGCATCACTGATTCGATGGACGTGAATCTGAGTGAACTCTGGGAGTTGGTGATGGACAGGGAGGCCTGGCGTGCTGCAATTCATGGGGTCGCAAAGTGTTGGATACGACTGAGTGACTAAACTGAACTGAATTGAAGGACCTTTAGTTCCTTCTCAAGGGCTATAGATAATATTCTGAGCCATATCTTGTAAGCTGTCTTATAGATACTGAAACCCTCACCAGGTGTAGAAGTTAACTACATGATGACCAGGCTTTAGCCATGGCATGCTGCTGCTGATGCTAAGTCGCTTCAGTCGTGTCCGACTCTGTGCGACCCTATAGATGGCAGCCCACCAGGCTCCCCCGTCCCTGGGATTCTCCAGGCAAGAACACTGGAGTGGGTTGCCATTTCCTTCTCCAATGCAGAAAAGTGAAAAGTGAAAGTCAAGTTGCTCAGTTGTGTCCGACTCAGCAACCCCATGGACTGCAGCCTACCAGGCTCCTCCGTCCATGGGATTTTCCAGGCAAGAGTACTGGAGTGGGGTGCCATTGCCTTCTCCTGCAACTCCTCTATAATGTCAGTATTAAGCATAACATTCTGACCAAGTCTTCCTACTTTTAAGCTTATTCCTGACTCCAAAATTTTGTCAGATATGCCTACACTTGTAATTCACGATTCTTCTGTCATTTTATTATCTCTAATCTACTTCCATTATTATCTGACTTACATCATCAACCATTGTGATGAAATTTCCCCTGCATACACATGTCTCTCTTGCTTTTTTTTTTTCACCTTGACAAATTCTGATTAAATCTAAATTTCCACCTGTTTATCGCCTGAGTGAGTGAGTGAGTGAGTGAAGTCGCTCAGTCGTGTCCAACTCTTCCAGGCTCCTCCACCCATGGGATTCTCCAGGCAAGAATACTGGAGTGGGGTGCCATTTCCTTCTCCAGGGGATCTTCCCGACTCAGGGATCGAACCCAGGTCTCCCGCATTGCAGGCAGATGCTTTACCGTCTAAACTGAAGGGTTTATCACCTGGACACATCCAATTCTCCATTTAACTCTGCACCCACACCTGTGCAGTTGATTGTGATGGGATAAAAAAGACACACAATCATCACTAACCTCAAATTGGCCTTTAATGCCACTATCGATGAATATTATTTCCTAGTGCAGTCAATCTCCCATTCCACTAGATGACTCCCACATTTTCCTAATTTTCAAACCTTTCATAACTTCTTATTATCCTCACTCTCATCCGATGATATGTGTCTTACTTAGCTGAAAAATACAAGTAATCAAAAGAGAACTTTCCTGTGTTCCCATCACCATATCTCCTCACTGGCCTGCACTTGTGCCCGTACGCTTTGCCTTCTCACCTATTACTCTCACTGGACTGTCTATACTTCTAAGGAAGACCAGTGCACTAGAGCCCATCCCCTTTAGCCAGAGCCTCAGTACAGTAATCCTCTGCTTTCTTTCTGGCATTGTTATTTTTTCCCTCTCTACTGGATCTTTCCTTTTTTAAGAAATTACCTATTTGGCTATGCCAGTTGAAGCACTCAGGATCTTTGATCTTTCCTGCAGCACGCATTTGTGGTGTGTGGCATCTTTAGTTGCAGCATGTGAACTCTTAGCGGAAGCATGTTGGATCTAGTTCCCTGACCAGGGATAGAATCTGGGCCCCCTGCATTGACAATGTGGGGTCTTAGCCACTGGACTACAAGGGAAGTCCCTCCTTTTACTTTTTTGGCTGTGCCACACAACTTGTGGGATTAAACGCACCAGGGATTGAACCTATACCCCAGCAGTGGAAGTGCAGTCCTAACCCCTGGGCCTCCTGGATCCTTCCTATCATTATGAAACCATGGTTTTATTTCTCCCATCTTAAAACAATTTTTAAGAAACTACCATTGACCTCACTTTTCCCTTCAGTTATTCCTCTGTTTCCTTCCTTCTCCTTTTAGCAAAAGTCCTTGAAATGGCTATAGGCAGTAGTCTGCTTGTAGCCATTATCTCTTATCTCTAACCTCTCTCCTCCCACTCTCTTGAATCCACATCGGTCAGGTTTTTGCCCCACCATGTCATTAATTCTCTTGTCAAGATGATCAAAGATTGCCACATGGCTAAATCTAATGGTCAATATCAGTCCTCACCTTGCTTACCTACTAGCAACACGAGACATAGTTAATCCCTCCTAACTTCTTGAGACAATTTCTTTACTTGACTTCCAATCTGGTTTTCTCCCTCCCTCACTGTTTGCTCCTTCTCAGTCTCCTTTGTTGGTTTTTCCTTATCTTTCCAACCTCTGAACACTGAAAAATCTCAGTCTTTGAATTTCTTCTCTTCAATGTACTCATTTTGTGGTAGATTGAATTATGGTTTACAACTATTTGCTTTCTATGAGAACTGTACATCTGTACCTTTTGAATTTGTCTTGAAATGCCTCTTCTGTGCACAATATACATCTTTGCCCCATGCAGGGCTGGGCCATGCGACTTTCTTTGGGTAATGGAATGGAATGGAATCAAGTGATAGAAGCCACATGCAAAGAGAAGCTTCAAATTGAATTTCATTGTTTAGCCCCCTCTCATGGCCTGAAGGCAATGGCACCCCACTCCAGTACTCTTGCCTGGAAAATCCCATGGACGGAGGAGCCTGGTGGGCTGCAGTCCATAGGGTCGCAGAGTCGGACACAACTGAGCAACTTCACTTTCACTTTTCACTTTCATGCCTTGGAGAAGGAAATGGCAACCCACTCCAGTGTTCTTGCCTGGAGAATCCCAGGGACGGGGGAGCCTGGTGGGCTGCCGTCTATGGGGTCGCACAGAGTCGGACACAACTGACGCAACTTAGCAGCAGCAGCAGCATGGCGTGTCCTGAACAGTGGCTGTTTATTCAGTTTAGGCCCAAAATTAGAATAGACTTGAAACAAACACATAGCTGGCCCACAGCCTCGAGCAGAAAAGTAATCAACCTGTTACCCATATGTCACAAGAGCAAGAAATAAATGTTTGTTGCTGTAATCCACTAGATTTTGGAGTTTTTTATTACATCAAAAATGGTGACTAATAAAACTCCCTTTAAATTCTACTGAATGCCAAGCTCACACATCCAGTTGCCAAAATATCTAAAAGGCAACTCAAATTCAATAGTCCAAAAATGAGCTCCTGACCTTCTCTACCAAATCTGGTCTTGAAGTTTTTTCACTTTCAACTTATGGAAACTCTAACCATCAGGACAAAAAAAAAAACAAAAAAAACCTAAAGTCACTCCTAATTTCTCACTTTTGCTTATATTCCATGCCTAATTTATCAACAAATCCTTTTAGTTATACTTGAAATAAATTCAGATTCTGCAAACTTTACTAGTACCACCTTAGCCCAAGCCATTATCATTTTTGCCAATTTACTGTTATAATTATACTAATCCCCACCAAGGGCTTGGTTATTTTTGCCTTCTCCATCCTAAGTTTCAGTTACTAAGCATTATTAAAGTTCTTCTAGCATAAGAAACGGAGGAGGCAACGGCAACCCACTCCAGTACTCTTGCCTGGAAAATCCCATGGATGGAGGAGCCTGGTAGGCTGCAGTCCATGGGGTCGCTAAGAGTCGGACACAACTGAGTGACTTCACTTTCGCTCTTCACTTTCATGCATTGGAGAAGGAAATGGCAACCCACTCCAGTGTTCTTGCCTGGAGAATCCCAGGGACGGCAGAGCCTAGTGCGCTGCCGTCTATGGGGTCGCACAGAGTCGGACACGACTGAAGCGACTTAGCAGCAGCAGCATAAGAAAACAAAAATTAATCAATACCTAACAAATGCTATTCAACCTCAACTAGGTCACAGTTACTCATTCATTATCTACCAATTTTCTCTAATCACTCTTTTACCACCTCAGTATCACCTTAGCACAAGCCACCGTTATCTCTCACCATTATGTTTCACCTGGATCATTTTGACAGTCAGTTTACTCCTGCCCTTGTCCCCAGGATGGGCCTTTTAAAATAGTAAGTCAGATTGTGTTTCTCTTTTGCTCACATCTTTCCTTTTCTCAAATGGCTTCCCACTTCACCAAGAATAAAAAAGTCAAGTCCTTATAATAGTCTACAAACATCCTTTACATTCTGCACATATACCTTCTCCATCTTACTGTTCAAATCTCATGTCTAGAAGATCAGAATGGGGGTTCCTTAAAAAACTAAAAATAGGACTACTGTATGACCCAGCAATCCCACTGCTGGGCATATTCCCAGAGAAAATCATAATTCAAAAAGACACATGTACCCCAATGTTCATTGCAGCACTATTTACAACAGCCAGAACATGGAAGCAACCTAAATGCCCATTGACGGAGGAATGGATAAAGAAGAATTAGTGCATATATACAATGGAATATTAGCCATTAAAAAGATCAAAATAGTTTACAGCCATACCACCCTGAACGTGTTGAATCTCATCTAATTTCAGAAGCTAAGCAGAGTCAGGCCTGGTTAATACTTGGATGGCAAAAAAAGGATCAAAATACTGCCAATTTGCAGTAACATGGATAAATCCAGAGACTGCCATACTGAGTGAAGTAAGTCAGACACAGAAAGAGAAATATCATATAATATTGCTTATAAGTGGAATTTCTATTTAAAAAAGGTAAGATGAACTTATTTACAAAACAGAAGTAGAGTCAGAGATGTAGAAAATAAACTTATGGTTACCAGGAGATAAGGGGGGAGGGATAAATTGGCAGTTTGAGATTGACATATCCACATTACTGTATATATAAAATAGATAACTAATAAGAACCTATCCTCCCAGTACTCTGTAATGGTCTATATGGGAAAAGAATCTTTAAAAAAAAAAAAGGAGTGGGGACTTCCCTGGTGGCCCAGTGGCTAAGACTCCATGTTCCCAGTGCAGGATGCTGGGATTCGATCCCTGGTCAGGAAACTAGATTCCCACATGCAGCAACTAAAGATCCAGCATTCCTTAACTAAGACCCGGTGCAGCCAAATAAATCAATATTTTTTAAAAAAAGAGGGGATATATGTATATGTATAACTGATTCCCTTGGCTATACACCTGAAACTAGCACAATATTATAAGTCAATTATACTCCAATAGAAATTTTTTTAAACTATGTTCTTACCAAAAACATTCCCTCTGTTCTAATGAGGTGGATTAAACTGGAGCCTATTGTACAGAGTGAAGTAAGCCAGAAAGAAAAACACCAATACAGTATACTAACACATATATATGGAATTTAGAAAGATGGTAACAATAACCCTGTGTACAAGACAGCAAAAGAGACACTGATGTATAGAACAGTCTTATGGACTCTGTGGGAGAGGGAGAGGGTGGAAAGATTTGGGAGAATGGCATTGAAACATGTATAATATCATGTATGAAACGAGTTGCCAGTCCAGGTTCGATGCACGATACTGGATGCTTGGGGCTGGTGCACTGGGACGACCCAGAGGGATGGTATGGGGAAGGAGGAGGGAGGAGGGTTCAGGATGGGGAACACATGTATACCTGTGGTGGATTCATTTCGATATTTGGCAAAACTAATACAATATTGTAAAGTTTAAAAATAAAATAAAATTAAAAAAAATAAAAAATAAAACTTTATTACTACTATTAAAAAAAAAAATTCCCTCTAAAAACAAAAATCCAAGTCTCATGTCTTATGACTCAGTTTCCTCATTCAGCTTTAGTCACACTGGACCGTTTGCTGTTCTTTGAACATACCACTTATGTTCCACCTGCAGGGACTTTGCATTTATTATTCTAAGATGCTCTTCCCCCAAATTTCTCTGTGGCTTGTTTCCTGACCTCCTTCAGAGTTATACTCAACAGTTGCCTTCCTGGGACTTTCCTGGTGGTCCAGTGGTTAGGAAGACATCATCCAATGCAGGGGATGCAGGTTAAACTCCTGGTCAGGGAACCAAGATCTCACATGCCTTGGGGCAGCTAAGCCTGGGTGTTGCAGCAACTACTGACACTGTGAGCAGCAAACGAAGAGCACGGCCTGGGGCAACTAAGATCCAACCTGACACAGCCAAATTTTTTTAAAAGTTGTCTCCCTTGATCACTTGATTTTATTTATTGGCTGCACCATGCAGCTTGCAGGATCTTAGTTTCTCTGAAATGGAAACGCTAAGTCCCACAACCATCAGGGAATCCCCTTGACCACTTTTAAGTTTCAGCCTTCCCTCAGAATTCCCTAACCCCCTTCCCTGCTTTATTTCTCACTATCGCATTGATCATAGAGTACATAAATTTTAATATATCTTCAGTTTTGTTTATGTATTATGCTTATTGTTTTTCTCCTTATATAGGAATACCAACTTCATGATCTAAGAGGAATTTTTTGATCTGTGTTGTTCACTGTTGTATCCTTTGAGCATAGTAAGTGCTCAAAAAATATTTGTTGAGAGAATCAGTATAACTAACAAACCATAATATACAGAATATGTAAAGTGCTACTACATATCAAAAGAAATACAAAAAATACCTGAAAAACTAGCCAAGGATATGAATAATGACTTCACAGAAGAAACACAAAATCAATAAACCTAACAAAGGATTTTACCTCACTAGTAATCAGTGAATTAAGCAGAATGAACGCTTTCTTTTTCTTTTTGTGGCTGTACCTTGCAGCATGTGGGATCTTAGCTCCCAGACCAGGGATTGAACCTGTGTCCTCTGCATCCCTGCATTGGAAGTGCAGAATCTTAACCACTGACCCACCAAGGAAGTCCCAGAGCTCTCTTTTCATAGTCATCAGATTTGCAAAAATTTTGAAGTCTAACAACCCTTGGCAAGAAGTAGAGCAACAGTAAATCTCACACACTGCTGGAACAACTTTGGATATTTGAAGTAATCTAGTAAATACTAGATACAGACTTGCCCTTCACCCCACAATCCCAGTCCTGGATCTAAACTCAAGAAATAAGTGCTAACATAGATTTTTACAAGAGACATGAAAGGGAATGTTCATGTCAGCATTATTAATAATAGCCCCAAACTAGAAATTCAATTGTCCATTTATTGTAGAATAAATATATACATTTGGTGCCTTCATACAATGGAATGTTTTACAACAATGAAAATGACTGAACTATAGCCAGACAACAATATGAAAACTATCTGAAATAACCAAACAAAAAGTCAAAGTGTAAGGGATATTGGATGATGCAGTTCCCTGTGATATAGCACAGAGTAGGGAAAGGGTGGGAGATGGTTCTGAAAGCAAGCAGGAAATTGACAGGCACCCCTACGAAGTTGGGTTTGAGTGCAGCTCTTCTTGGTGAGACAGAAGGGCATGTAGTTCAGCCCATTTCCAGGCAATTCAGAATGAGTTCCTGGAATCGTTTTTGGTTTATCCAGTTTGTGATTCTACTGTACCTCTCCCTGTTCACTCTTAACCCCCTCTATTCACCACTCCCCCATTAGTCACTCCTTCATTTATCAGATAGTACATTAGGTATTAGCTATAGAGAACAGAAGGAAGTATAAGATGTAAACTCTGTCCCCCAGGAGTTTAGAATCTAGGGTTTATTTTTTTTTCCAAATAATTAATTAATTAGGCTGCATCAGGTCTTAGATGTGGCATGAAGGATCTTTAGTTGTAGTGTATGAACTCTTGATTGCAACATACAGAAACTAGTTCTCTGACCAGGGATCAAACTTGGGCCTCCTGCATTAGGAGCATGGAGTCTTAGCTACTGGATAACCAGGCAAGACCCTACTTGTATTTTTTTTTTTTTCCTGGCCACATCTCATGTCTTGCGGGATCTTAGTTCCCTGACCCACACCCTTGGCAGTGAAAATGAAGAGTCCTAACCAATGGATCATCAGGGAATACAAAACAATCTAGTTTTCAAGATAATTCTTATTGATGATGAAGTGCCACATTCATTTGCTCATTTAAAAAAATGTTATCATAAGGTAATCTACTAAGTATCCTGGGAACTTAGGCCAGATAGAGATTGCTTCTGACTGAGTGAGACAGGAAGGTTTCCAGGAGAAAGTTGAATTTCAAATATATTTTAGAAAATGGCTAAGGTTCCTGAGAGCACACACGGGGAAAAGCTCATGAATAATACTAATTCATGATGGTAGAGATGGAGTAGGAAATGGCAACCCTCTCCAGTATTATCTGGGAAATCCCATGGACAGAGGAGCCTGGCTACAGTCCATGGGGTCACAAAGAGTTGGACACAACTGAGTGATTGAGCACATGATGGCAGAGAACACAAGGGAGGTTCAGAAGAGGGTATCGAGCAAAGGTGGGTTGAAAGACAGAACAGATGGGTAGGTGCAGAAGAGTAGGAAGAGAAGGGTAAAAAGGAAGGTTGAAATTGTGAATGGAAGAATTTGAAAGGTGTGCTAAGGAGTTTTAACTTCAATGAATAGGTCTTGATACAGAAATAACTTGGTCAAAATGCTATGGAAAAAGAAACTGGCAGTAGTAATGCAGATTAGCTTGGAAAAGTGTGTCTGGAAGCAAATATGTTTATTACAAAAAAGAGATTGTGTTCACTACTTCATGGGAGTTCCCTGGTGGTCCACTAGTTAGGACTCAGAGCTTTCTCTGGTGAGGGTGCCCATTCCATCCCTAGTCAGGGAACTAAGATCTTGCAAGCTGCACAGCACAGCCAAAAAAAAAAAAAAAAAAACACAAAAACAAAAACCCCATACTTCCTATGCATCATTTCATTTAATCCTTACAATAATTCTGTGAGACCATCTTATGATCCTAATTTTTTTAGGATAGAAAACTGAAGTTCAGAGGCAATATACCATTCATTCATACAGAAGAGATGATAGAGTCATTCAGTAGGCAGATGGTATGTCATTCCTCAGATTCAGGTCTCTTTTACTCCAAATACTGTACTTTAACTCTCTTCTACATGGTCTCTATTATAATACTGCCAATTAGATCCTATCCATCTCCAAGGAAGAAATAGTGTATATCTGATCCAGGGTGGTACCAGAAAGGAGTATTACTTCAGAAAAGTCAAAAGCAAATACTGAAAAAAGTGATTTTCCAACCGGAGGAAAGTACTGATGCATGGATATGGTAGGCAACTCTAAGGTGGCCTCCCAGTCATCCCTGGTTCCAGGTATTCATGTCCTGTGTAATAGCCTCCTGTTGAGTATGGGCTTGATTTGGTGATTCATTTCTTTTTCTTTTTTTCCTTGCATAGATAACTTCTATTGTTTGCATATCATATAGCCTAGATTATTCCTCATTACCTTAAAAAATGTAGAAACGCTGATGAGAAACGCTGGGCTGGATGAAGCACAAGCTGGAATCAAGATTTCTGGGAGAAATATAAATAAACTCAGATATGCAGATGACACCACCCTTATGGCAGAAAGTGAGGAAGAACTAAAGAGCCTCTTGATGAAAGTGAAAGAGGACAGTGAAAAAGTTGGCTTAAAGCTCAACATTCAGAAAATGAAGATCATGGCATCTGGTCCCATCACTTCATGGGAAATATATGGGGAAACAGTGGAAACAGTGTCAGACTTTATTTTTTGGGGGGTTCAAAATCACTGCAGATGGTGATTGCAGCCATGAAATTAAGATGCTTACTCCTTGGAAGGAAAGTTATGACCAACCTAGACAACATATTCAAAAGCAGAGACATTACTTTGTCAACAAAGGTCCATCTAGTCAAGGCTATGGTTTTTCCAGTGGTCATGTATGGATATGAGAGTTGGACTGTGAAGAAAGCTGAGAGCTGAAGAATTGATTCTTTTGAACTGTGGTGTTGGAGAAGACTGAGAGTCCTTTGGACTGCAAGGAGATCCAACCAGTCTATCCTAAAGGAGATCAGTCCTGGGTGTTCATTGGAAGAATTGATGTTGAAGCTGAAACTCCAATACTTTGGCCACCTGATGTGAAGAGCTGACTCATTGGAAAAGCCCCTGATGCTGGGAGGGATTGGGGGCAGGAGGAGAAGGGGACGACAGAGGATGAGATGGCTAGATGGCATCACCCACTCAATGGACATGAGTTTGGGTAAACTCCAGGAGTTGGTGATGGACAGGGAAGCCTGTTGTGCTGCGGTTCATGGGGTCACAAGGAGTCAGACATGACTGAGCAACTGAAGTGAAGTGAAGTCACTCAGTCGTGTCCGACTCTTTATGACCCCATGTACTGTAGCCTACCAGGCTCTTCTGTCCATGGAATTTTCCAGGCAAGAGTACTGGAGTGGGTTGCCATTTCCTTCTCCAGAGGATCTTCCCAACCCAGAGACTGAACCCAGGTCTCCTGCATTGCAGGCAGAAGCTTTACCATCTGAGCTACCAGGGAACTGAACATTAAAAAATAGTTGAACAAAATTTGTCCAAATAGAGCTGCACTTCTGTCATTTTTTGCTTTGAGAGTTACAGGGACAGTTGAAATACATGATTTCAACCAAAACACATTTTAACATGGTCTTAAGTTGTTTATGGGCTTCTCTGGTGGCTCAGAGGTTAAAGCATCTGCCTCCAATGCAGGAGACCCAGGTTCGATCCCTGGGTCAGGAAGATTCCCTGGAGAAGGAAATGGTAACCCACTCCAGTATTCTTGCCTGGAGAATCCCATGGACAGAAGAGCCTGGCAGTCTACAGTCCACGGGGTCGCAAAGAGTCGGACATGACTGAGCAACTTCACTTCACTTAAGTTGTTTATATCATTATCTCATGTGTAGTGACTCATTTCTAATGAATAGAGAATATAGAAGTGATGGGCTGACACCTCCAAGATTAGGTTATAAAAGAGACTATGGTTTCTGTACTGGGGGCTCACTCATACTTTCTCTTGGATCTTTAGCTGTGAGGTCATGAGCATCACTACTGAGAAGTCCATGTGACAAGGAACTGATATCTCTGGCCAAGAGCTAGAAAGGACCAAGGCTTACTAACAGCCTAATAACCTTAGAATGGTCAACGCTAAGTTCAGCAGCTTCTCATGTAGTTGTAAGAGGATCAGCTTCAATGATCCTCTCAGTTGGTCATTGTCATCTTGTGATGGCCAGCCACTTTGCTTCTCATCTTCAAAGCTCTTGTCTTCTCTGCACAACTTCTTGAACTACCACGGCACTGTATGTTCCTGAGCAGCTCCTGGCCAAATGTGTCATTGATATTGCAAGTTGTCTCCACTGCTTTACAACCCATTTTTGAACTCAAATAAGAAAATCACTTGAATTTGCTTTTTGTATAACATCACTTTCCTAGTCTAAAATAAATAGAAAATAAACAGCAAATAATAAGTCGCTAGCAAAAAACATAAAGCAAGAAATGTGTATTAAAATGATGTGTAACAAAACTGCATTTATTTAAGAAAGTATCCCAATATCAAACAACAAAGCTCAAGAATGTAAAACCACAATTACTTTTTGCACCAACCTAATACATGGAACAAAAGACTGGTTCCAAATAGGAAAAGGAGTACGTCAAGGTTGTACATTGTCACCCTGCGTATTTAACTTATATGCAGAGTACATCATGAGAAACGCTGAACTGGAAGAAGCACAAACTGGAATCAAGATTGCCGGGAGAAATATCAATAACCTCACATATGCAGATGACACCACCCTTATGGCAGAAAGTGAAGAGGAACTAAAGAGCCTCTTGATGAGAGTGAAAGGGGAGAGTGAAAAAGTTGGCTTAAAGCTCAACATTCAGAAAATGAAGATCATGGCATCCGGTCCCATCACTTCATGGGAAATAGATGGGGAAACAGTGGAAACAGTGTCAGACTTTATTTTTTTGGTCTCCAAAATCACTGCAGATGGTGACTGCAGCCATGAAATTAAAAGACACTTACACCTTGGAAGGAAAGTTATGACCAACCTAGATAGCATATTCAAAAGCAGAGACATTACTTTGCCAACAAAGGTCCGTCTAGTCAAGGCTATGTTTTTTCCAGTGGTCATGTATGGATGTCAGAGTTGGACTGTGAAGAAAGCTGAGTGCCGAAGAATTGATGCTTTCGAACTGTGGTGTTGGAGAAGACTCTTGAGAGTCCCTTGGACTGCAAGGAGACCCAACCAGTCCATTCTGAAGGAGATCAGCCCTGGGATTTCTTTGGAAGGAATGATGCTAAAGCTGAAACTCCAGTACTTTGGCCACCTCATGTGAAGCGTTGACTCATTGGAAAAGACCCTGATGCTGGGAGGGATTGGGGGCAGGAGGAGAAGGGGATGACAGAGGATGAGATGGCTGGATGGCATCACTGACTCGATGGACATGAGTCTGAGTGAACTCCGGGAGTTGGTGATGGACAAGGCGGCCTGGCATGCTGCGATTCATGGGGTTGCAAAGAGTCGGACACGACTGAGTGACTGAACTGAACTGAACTGAATAATTGATATGGAATCCTAAAATACTGTAGAGAAATAAAACAGATTGTTCAGGAGGGAGAAACAGAATGGCATTAGACTTCTCACAGCAATATTGGAAGTTGGAACATAATGAATGAGTGGCTTCAAAATTGTCAGCAAAGTAAATTTGCAGTCTAGAATTCTGCACAGACTGCCAAGTGTATATAAGGGTAGAATAAAAACATTTCAGATATACAAGACCTCAGAAAATTTACCTCCAGGAACCCTTTTTCAGGAAGCTATTGGAGAAAGTATTCCACCAAAACAAATGATAAAAAGCAGTAAACAGGGATAGGTGGAAAGCAGGAAAAGGAAGATGCTATACAGGAGAGGAGAAGGAAATTACCAGAAGTCCCAGGTGGCCAGCTGAGCAACAGGCCTAGAAAGCAGCCTGTCAGAGATTGGAACAGGAGGATGGGAGCCTCGGATGGGCTGTTTATTTATTTTTTTTGGCCAAGTTGCTCACCTTGTGGGATCTTAGTTCCCCAACCAGAGATTGAACCCATGTCCCCGACAGTGGAAGTGCAGTTACTAACTACTGGACTGCCAGGGAATTCCTGGAAAGGATTATTTGTAAGGGGGGGTGGGGTGAGGAAACTCTGAAACTAATCAATCACCTGATGTATTTAAATACATAGGAATTTTACAGGTCTGGGGAGAGGAAAAGAATAAATCATGATGAGTACATAGTAAACAAAGCAAAGAGAAAAATAAGGTAATTTTTATTGCAGTTATTATTATATACAAGTGTGATTAAAATATACTATATGTCTCAGCAGTGAACAGTGTTTACATGAACATAACAATATAAACATAAACATTGAAACAATCAAAGTTCCAATATTGGGAGGATAGAGGTACAGAGAAAGACGAGTTTTCTTTTATGCTGGTTGAGTTTAAGTTATACCTTATGGGATTCCAGGTGTAAATGTCAAAAAGCTACAGAATGTCAAGGTAGAGGCACACATTTTTTCTTTTTTTAGAAATGTGCTTAAACTGTGAACATGGGTAAGATTAGTAAAGTAGACAGTATAGAGACCAAATCAAAGACCAGGAATAGAACTATGACCCTCTTTACGTCTAGATGTAAACAAGCAGTTAGAGGGAGAGGTACTTGAAATACAAAACTTTATGGAAGAAAGGGGAAAAGATATTCTTTAAAAAGGTTTAATAATATAAAATGTATCTGTAAGTTCAAGGAAGATGAACAAAATCTCTTCTTTTGGTTTTACTTTTTATTCTTTATTTTTTAAATATGGGTGAAAAAAAAAATACAAGTTAAAATTAGCCAGCTGGACTCAGTTTAGAGGATCTCAATTTATCAGTCAGGAAACAGTGGAACACATGCCTTCTTCTCTTCATCCAGCCTGATGAGAGTATTGACCTTGGCCACATCAGTGTCATAGAGATTCTTCATAGGCTGTTTAATCTGGCGCTTGTTGACCTTGATATCCACAATGAACACAAGTGTGTTGTCCTCTATCTTCATGGCTGACTCAGTGGTCAGAGTTACCTTGATGATGGCATAGTGACCAGGCTTGTTTTTCCTAGCTCACCTGAGGGTATTTGGGGTGCTTTCTGAGTTGCAGTGTTTTAGGCCATTGGAAGGTGGATGACATTCCTTTCTTCTCTTTTATTGTGGCTGTGGATGCCTTTCATCACTGCCTTCCTTGTCTTCAAAGTCTTTGCTTTCATCTTCATGAAAAGCCAAAGGCTCTTGGTTTTCTTGGTAAGGAAGTCAGTAGTGACCTCTACAGAAGAGGAAAGAGAAGGGAAGAAGAATTAGGGAATGGGGTAAAAGGCAGCAATATGAGAGTCTTAAAAGCTTCTTGGTATTACACGGGGCCAAAGCATCACTCCATGGACTGATTATTTACTGATTGCAATGAAAAACAAATGTAACTTAACAGCGGGAAGATATGGCTGTTGCCTCCTTAACTCAGTGATTAACGTTAGCATCACTAAAAGTGAGAAAGTCAGAAGTTACATGCATAGAGACTTCCCTGGTGGTCCAGTGATTAAGAATCCACCTTCCAATGCAGGGGATGTGGGTTAAATCCCTGGTTGGGAAACTAATATCTTACATGCTTGCACTGCACCTACTGAGCCTGTGTGTTCTGGAGCCTGATGTAGCCATAAATAATAAAGAAAAAGAAAAAAGTTATGTGCCTAAGATGTGATGCAATATAAAGCACATAGCACCAACTACCAATATTCCCAACAAAAATGTTTAAGTTGAATTGAAATCAGCCTTTATATCTCATCTCCAGATTTCAGAAAATACAGGGGTAGATGAATCCCTGCTGCTGCTGCTGCTGCTGCTGCTGCTAAGTCTCTTCAGTCGTGTCCGACTGTGTGGCCCCATAGACGGCAGCCCACCAGGCTCCCCCATCCCTGGGATTCTCCAGGCAAGAACACTGGAGTGGCTTGCCATTTCCTTCTTCAATGCAGGAAAGTGAAAAGTGAAAGTCAAGTCGCTCAGTCGTATCCGACTCTTTGCGACCCCATGGATTGCAGCCTATCAGGCTCCTCCGCCCATGGGATTTTCCAGGCAACAGTACTGGAGTGGGGTTCCATTGCCTTCTCCGAGATGAATCCCTAGTGACACTAAAAAATAAACAATTAGACAAACCCAGAAAGTGGAACATTCAATAGGGACAATGGGCCCAGTCTCTTCAACAACTCAGTGACATAAAAAGAGGGTGGAAAGCACTGTTGAAATCAAAAGAGAAGCCATATAGCAGCCAAGGCAATGCATGGTCTTTAATTGAATTCTACTTTAAAAAGCTAGCATTAAAAAAAAAAAAAAAGCTAGCATTAAAATATATTTTTTAGACCACTGGGAAAATTTAAACATGGTCTGTTACATAAAATGAAGGCATTATTATTAGTTTTGCTAATTATGATAATGACATTTTAAATAGGTGCATTTGAAACTCCAGTACTTTGGCCACCTCATGCGAAGAGTTGACTCATTGGAAAAGACTCTGATGCTGGGAGGGATTGGGGGCAGTAGGAGAAGGGGATTACAGAGGATGAGATGGCTGGATGGCATCACTGACTCGATGGACGTGAGTCTGAGTGAACTCCGGGAGTTGGTGATGGACAGGGAGGCCTGGCGTGCTGTGATTCACGGGGTCGCAAAGAGTCGGACATGACTGAGCAACTGAACTGAACTGAACTGAAAGTATTTAGGGGTAAAATGTCAAGATGTCTATAATTTGATTTAATACTTCAGGAAAAGAAAGATGAAGAAAATATGTCAACTATTAAGACTAGTTGCAAGAATGTAGATATCTATTTTGGTACTCTATTATGGTACTCTACTTTTCCGTATATTTGAAAATTATAATAAATTTTAAAACACAGTTAGTGGTAAAAAGGAAGAAGTAGCTTGAATCTATAATTGGGTCAAGGTTGCCTTTACTGTTGAAATGCTTGCAAGATGAAAGGCAGAAGGCAATACACAGAGCGAGGAACTGATGGAGCAAAGCCAGACAAGTGAGACAGAATGGAATGAAAGGACACTTGAAGAGTTTAGACCCAGAAAGAAGTATCAGCACCTAGTCTTCTGAGACAAGAGGGACAAAAAATAATGAGCGAAGAGATAAGAACATTCTCAAGAGGAAATAGCCAGACTGGGGAATAGCTTTCCACTGGAGGAAGGCTAAAGGTAGACTAAGAATAATGAATGTAGATTTGGGAACTTGAAGAGAATGCAACCAATCAGCACATCTTGATGATTTCCTTCAGGTGTGCTTATCAACCTGGAAATGGAAGAAAAACCAGAGAATGCTAGATCTTTCCTAAAGTGGGGGAAGGAATGGTGACAGTCCTACAAATCAAATAGGTGAGAGTAGGTGTTCCTAGGTTTTTAATTAGCCCATAGATAACTAGCCATTCGTAGGAAATGCCCTGTGTGGAGCTTTGAGTAAGACAGGAAAGATGTTAATAGACTAAAACTAGAAAGAATGAACGGAGAAGGCAATGGCACCCCACTCCAGTACTCTTGCCTGGAAAATCCCATGGACGGAGGAGCCTGGTAGGCTGCAGTCCATGGGGTTGCTGAGTCGGACACAACTGAGCGACTTGACTTTCACTTTTCACTTTCCTGCATTGGAGAAGGAAATGGCAACCCACTCCAGTGTTCTTGCCTGGAGAATCCCAGGGACGGGGGAGCCTGGTGGGCTGCCATCTATGGGGTCGCACAGAGTCAGACACGACTGAAGTGACTTAGCAGCAGCAGCAGTAGCAGCAGAAAGAATGAAAAGGCTAGGAAGTCAAGTCTGTTGTGAGTGAAGGTGTGGGACAAGTAAAGGGAATGACAAGTTGTAGTCATGACAGAAAGCACAGAGGGTAAATGTTTGGAGAAAATAAAATTCCAAGTGGTGTTGAGGTTCCAGGTGTGGTTATACAGATTATGACTGAAGTAGAAACTAGTCAGTCAAGTTATTAGAGGAAAATGCACTTGGATGTGCTTCTCAAGTGGCTCAGTGGCAAAGACTCCACCTGCCAATCTGCCTGCTTAGCCAGGAGCTGCAGGTTCGATCTCTGTGTCTGGAAGATCCCTTGGAGAAAGAAATGGCAACCCACTCCAGTATTCTTGCTGGGAAATTCCATGGACAGAGGAGCCTGGTGGGCTTCAGTCCATGTGGTCATGACTGAACATTCATGCACACACTGGGATATAGTAAGGCAGCCTCTAAGATTGCTCCCCCAAAATCCCCACCTCCTGTTATTTGTACCCCGTGTAACCCTTCCCCTTGAGCATAGATTGGACTTAGTGATTTACTTTCAACAAATAAAATAAGGCAAAAGTAATGGACTGTCATTCCTGAGATTATGGAAAGACTCTGGCTTCCATCTCATGTCCCCTTTCTTACTTTTTCACTCGTTTGCTCTATGAAGCCATATTGTGAGTTGCCCAGTCGAGAGATCAACCAGACAAGGAACAACCCATGAGGACATGAGGCCCACCATCAATCACACGAGTGAGTTTGGAGTGACTCCTCCCCAGCTGACACCTCAACTGCAGTCCTGTGAGAAACCCTGAGCTAGAAGATCCAGAGAAGTCTTGCCCAGATTCCTGATGCACAGAAATTGTGAGATGGTGAATGTCTGTTATTTTAAGCCAGTAAGTCAGGTTGATTTTATACGTAGTCACAGATAACTAATACAATGGATATTGATGACTTAAGAATAGCAGGAGACAAGTTAGAAAGAAAAACCATGAGCCAGAAGCAGCAGTCATCATAATGATTTAAAGTAGAGCTTCTCCAACTCAAATGTGCACACAAATCATTTATAAGGGTCTTGTTAAAATTCAGATTCTGATTCAGTGGTTCTGGTGCCTGAGGAGCCATAGTTCCAACAAGTTCACAGGTGACATTAATACTGTGGGTCCTTTGAGAAGTAGGGATCTAAAAGATTAATGGAGGAGGGCTGCTGCTGCTGCTAAGTCGCTTCAGTTGTGTCCAACTCTGTGCGACCCCAGAGACGGCAGCCCACCAGGCTCCCCCGTCCCTGGGATTCTCCAGGCAACAACACTGGAGTGGGTATGGAGGAGGGCAGGAGGGATAAAAGGTGAACTAGGAGAATCCAAATCAATATGCTTGTGGAAGGGGTCAAATTGTTCAATAAAACAAGGGAGCAGGCTAAGGCATACATAAGCTAGGGCCTAAGATGTAGCCAGAGAAAAACAGAAGGATCAAATGAGATTAACCTGCAAGAAAATGTAAAGCATTAAGTATTGCCTAAGACTGGCTTTTATAGGTTCCCCATGGTATAATCTTTGGCTAGGTCTGTCCCCATTTGGGAGTAGTATTCATTCTCTCTTTCTCACACATACACACAAATTGGTCTTTTTTTTTTTTTTTTAATGTGGATCATTTTTAAAGTCTCTATTGAATTTGTTACAATATTGATTCTGTTTTTTGATTTGTTTCTTTGGCCACAAGGCATATGGGATCTTAGCTCCCCAACCAGGGATCAATCCAGCACCCTCAGCATTGGATGGCGAAGTCTTAACGACTGGACCGCCAGGGAAGTCACCAGATTGCTCTTAATATCTATCTACACCCATGTAATACAACTTGACTTAGAAGGTCATTGGGGTAGATAGAGAAAATTTCATTTGTTCACTCTTTCCTTAATTTATTAAGCAGCTCTACACTGAATAATTAAGTGCTAGGCATTGAGACTGAACTGAACCGAAGGCATTGAGAAAACAGAAGTGGACAGGGACTCTGTCACTGTCTCAACTATTGAAACAGCAAGGGAGACAGGTACATCAAGAACTAGTAGAATACAAGCGATTGGTGCTATAATAGGTATAAAAGTTATGGTTACCTGGTTGGGTGAGTGACTCATTTTTCCCAAGGACCCAGGGGTAGAAGAAGTTTCACAGAATAGGTAAAGTGTGAGCTAGACCTTTAGAGGAGAAGACATTGATAAAGGGAATCAGGGAACTCTAAGCAGATCAATTTATAAATAAATCTCTCTGAGACCCTTTTCCTTGTACCAAAAACTTATGCTCTCACAGCAACAGACTTCTGGTCTTTGTTTCCTTCGTGGGAAGAGAACTTGCAAACTGAGCAACATAAATATCACCCCACTTGGCTGCTACCAATAATTTCTCATTGTAAATGATTAAATTGATTTTCTGATACAAACCAGACTCACGTGAATTTGGGATGCATGACCCAGTTTTTCTTAGGTCCCAGCCAACCCAGGATAAGCCAAGATTGAGGATCCAGATTCACAAAGACAAAAAACCCAGAGAATCTAGAAGAACAACATCTCTGACCATCAACCCACTAGGATTCAATTAGCAATCACATTGTTTAATGAAAGATACAGTAAATACTGTAAGATTTAGGGTCAGGGGAAGAACCCTGGATGAGAACTAGGAAGAGACCTAAGGAACACATTTGAAAAGATACTGAAGTTCAGGTGCTTCAGAAATTTGTGTGCATTAATAGTGGGCTTTCAAAACTATGCTTTTATGCGATAAATACCAATAAAGAGAACAGAACTCGGTGAACTGTTCCTGGGGCCTCTTGGAAACTGTGCTTAAGGTCAGTTTGACATCACAGACTAATGTTCTGCTTGATCAAGTCTGACCAGTTTTTCTCTTGGTTAAGAGGGCAGTTCTTTTGCTGCTCTGTAACTTCCCAGTGGCTTTGAGCTGCTGTGGCGGCGGTACCTGACGTGACCATGGACCAAGCGTGCATGTGCGTCTGTGAGCACACTAAGCCCCATGGGCTGTGGGCTGTCTGTCCTGACCCCATTCTGACTTGAATTGACTCAACCACTGACATCCCAACATAAAACTCTCACCGTGTCCTTAGCCCAACCTGTTGTACTGAGGTCTCTGTTTTTTAAAACCATCTAATCCCTCTTGTCTCCTTTTAATTTATTTTAAAAAATTTTTATCTATTTTTTGGGGCCATGTCACATGGATTTAAGGATCCTACTTCCCCAACCAATGACTGAACCCACATCCTCAGCAGTGTGGAGTACTAACCACTAACCAAGTACTAACCAAGGAACTCCCTGTACTGAGGTCTTGGGTATTTAAGTTCCACATCTAGTTTTTTCTTCATAGGATAAAAATCCTATATGAGTGCCCCCAGGAGAAAATTCCAAGGGCATTATTTCTCCCATTAAAAATTTTATGTCATAGTTAAACAGAAAATCTAATTCACATACAATACCAAATATTTTATTATTGTCTAGTCTTTGTCAGTGTGAACATGTATATTTTTACAGAGACAAAAGCAGGGTCTAAAAGTTTATTTCACATTTCCCACCTTTAGATACACCTCCTGCCTCAGTACAGACCAGATTCTTATCATTTACAGGAGGTACAGAGTATTCCAGTGTGTTGATACAGAGGATTTGCTTAGCCCTGCCATTTATTGTAGGGTTTTGGTTTGTTTCCAGTTTTTTAATATCATGAGTAAAGCTATTATGTACATCCTTGTCCAAATTGCCCCTCCTTTTTTCTATTAGGTTAAGCTTATAACACAGTTCCCCAAGGAAGGATTAATGAGTTAATTGGTGAAGAATGAGGAATCACTGAAAGATTATTAACAGTGAAAGGGTATGATTAGATTTTCATCTTTAAAATATCCGCCCAGCAAGGGTAATACCTACTACAGGGTGACTGCAAATATTAAGAAGAAGTCAAGAAGCTGAAAGACCGGTAAAGAAGCTCTTCAGGTATAGATTATTATACTCAGAATTTGGAATTTAGAATTATTATACTCAGAAGTCTATCTGTCAAAATCTAATCACAGTTAATTGAAAATTATTGATTAATCCCACACTCCAAGTATTTTTCTTGGGTTCTTACTCTATCTTTGCCTGCTAAGGATGAGGCAGTGCCATGGAAAGCAATGAACTCCAACAAATATATATTCAAACAGACTTATTCTTTATCCTGTGGGTAAATAACCTTCTTTAGGAGCCCAGGCCTACCTCAAAAGAATGGCGGTGGCCCACTCTGAAGCCTGACACCTTCTACAACCTGACAAAGAGAAAGGAGACATTATCTAGTCTAGACACGGGCTTAAGGGACAGCTTCTCACATTTCTTGTCTCTCTTTTCATTTTATCCATTGTAATCCTCTTTTTATATTTAAGTCCTATTTTTGTGTCTCTCTTTGTTCCTAAATGCTCAAAATTTCCTGATTTCATCACCTCTTGGCTCTATTTTCTCATCTGGAAAATGAGGAGGTGATCTTGACGGTCTTGTCGGGCACTTGGAGCTCTGATCTCAGGGGTTCTATGGTTCTGTCCACTCTCTAGTTGGCAAGGCCCAGTGTATTGTTGCTTCAATTTCCCCACTGGCTCTTTAAGAACCACTGGCTCTTTAAGGAACTCTTTGTCAGACTATGGCATCCAAATCACTTTAAAACAGGCTAAAAATGCAGATTCCTGGGCTCTAGGCCTACAGAATCAGAACCTCAGGGGTGGGACTTCTCTGGGGAGCCAGTATTTAACAATCTGCCTTGCAATGCAAGGGAAAAGAGTTTGATCCCTGGTCAGGGAACAAAGATTCCAAGTGCCACAGCTAAGACTTGATGCAGCCAAATAAATAAGTAAGCAAGTAAATATTTTTTAAAAAAGCATCTTAGAAGTAAAGCCTGGGGAAGCAGCTTTTATTTTGTAAAAGACATTTATTCAATACAAATAGTCACTGCCTTAGAACGCCTCCCTCTGCAATTCCCTTCACCTTTCACCTTCCTAGTCATTATCTCTTATTTTTCAAGGTTCTGCCTCTATAACAGGTCAAAACAGTCACATCAGAGTCATTTCAAAAACAGCAGGTTCAAATGATGGGATTGGCAGGCATGAGACTCACAAAGAAGGCCTTTTCAATCCCACAGAATCTCAGTCCTATCTGGTCTGCAATTGCCTACCCTACAGTCATTAAGGTTGACACTAAATGGGACATTACAAGACTATCATGGGTTGAGTTGTGTCCCCCTCAACCCTAAATTTATATCTTAAAGCCCTAACACTCCAGGACCTCAAACTGTGAACTTATTTAAAAATAAGGTCTTAATAGATGTGGTTGGTTAAAAGGAGGTCATATCAAAGTAGGGTGGGTTTCCAACACTATTGGCTGGTGTCTTTATAAAAAAGGGAAATTTAGAAAACAGACAAAGCACACAGAGAAAACAACCACGTGAGATCAGGGCAATGTACCTATAAGTCAGGGAAAGCCTATGATTGCCACCAAATGCTAGGAGAGAAGAAGGAGACAGAAGGGGACATTCTCTCTCCCTGCCAATATCTTGATCTCATTCTTCTAGCTTCCAGAACTGTAAGACAATAGATTTCTGTTGTTGAGGCATTCGTTTGTGGTACGTTATTATGGTGTGTGTGTACTCAATCACTTTATTCGTGTCCAACTCTTTGTGACCGTAGGACCATAGCCCGCCAGGCCCCTCTGTCCATGGGGTTCTCCAAGCAAGAATACTGAAGTGGGTTGTCGTGCCTTCCTTCAGTGTATCTTCCTGACCCAGGGATTGAACCTACATCTCCTGCATTACAGGCAGATTCTTTACCACTGAGCCATGGGAGAAGCCCATTTTATCATGGTAGCCCCTAGGAAATGAATGCAGAGACCTTGGTTATGTTCCTGGCTTAGTCACAGGAAGCAGGCTATCACTTTAGCTACTCTGGGCTAGGACATGCTATCTCATCAGAAAGACAGGAATTCGACTGTATTCAATAGAAAGTGAGTGTTGAATGAGGTGTGTGTGACCTGTGAAGTACTGACTGTTAGTAAAATTATTGTTTACCAAGTGGCTAATAGGGAAGTGCTTTGGGAAAATCATAAAGGAATTCCTTGGTAACCAAGACTTATTCTTATTTTTTACCACCAGGTCGTAGGTGTCTTAAGTTATCCAAAATATGCTGTTAGCATAGATGAATTCCCTGTGCTCCTGTTCAAAGCCAGTGCCTTTAACTGTACATACCAGACTGCATCCCCTCTCATCTAGTCAAGGACATCAATCTAGCATTTTTCCCTTTTTCTTCTAAAGTCCTCAATTTTCTCCTCCCATCAACATGCTATTATTTCTCCCAGCTTAAAAAACAAAACAAAAATAACTTTATTTAGCCCTACTCCCTCTGTGAACTACCCTTCACAACTATCCTCCCCTTTGCAGCAAAACTTCATGAAGGAGTTGCTATAACCCCTGTTTCTAGTTCCTCTCTTACCATTTTTAATTTTTTGTAAACTTTATTTTAGACATTCAGAAGTGTGCAGAAAATCCTAAGCGCTCAGTTAATTTTCACCAAGTGAACAATCCTGGTAACCAGCACCAGATCAAGAATTAGAAGATCATAAGCACCAATGACTTCCCTGGTGGTCCAATGCAGGAGGCACGGGTTTGATCCTTGGTTGGGGAATTAAGATCCCATGTGCCAGATGGCGCAGCCAAAAGACATTTTTTAAAAAGGAAGATGGTCATCAGCACCCTTGAAGCTCACTTCCTGATCCTTCCCACTCACCAACCCCAAGGTAACCACTATTCTTACTTCTAGCATCCTAGACTAATTTTCCCATTCTTGAACTTTATACAAATGATGTTATACTCCTTTGTATCTGGCTTCTTTCCCCTCTACATTTTATTTGTGAAATTAGTCCATGGTGTTATGAATAGCAATAGTCCACTCATTCTGACTGCTGTAGACCAGAGATTTGCAAACATTTTCTGTAAAGGACAAGATAGTAAATATTTGAGGCTTTGTGGATATAGGGTTTTAGTACAACTACTCAACTCTGCTGCTGCAGCCCGCTGAAGCAGCCATGGATATTATGTAAACAAATGGTTATGTCTCTGTCTCAGTGCAACTTGATTAAAAAAAAAAAAAAAAAGAAAAACCCTGTGCTGGATTTGACTCTAAGGTTGTAGCTTGCAGACCCCTTCTTAGTCTATAATATTCCCTTGGATGACTATGTTGTAATTTATCTACTCATTCTAATCTTGATGGATGTTTGTGGTAATTCCAAGTTTTGGTTATCCTATTTCATACTTCCTCTCTTCTTGTGCTTTTATTTTTTATTTTTTGTGTGCTTTTATTTTTTAATTAAAATATTATTTATTTATTTGGTTGCACCAGATTTTAGTTGCTGCATATCAGATCTTTCAGTTGTGGCATCTGAACTCTTAGTTGTGGCATGTAGGCTCTAGCTTCACTGATCAGGGATCGAACCCTGGCCCCCCTGCATTGGGAACTCAGAGTCTTAGCCACTGAAAGAAGTGGCTCTTCTTGAGCTTTTAAATCAACTTTATCGAGGTATAATTTATACATAATAAAATGCACCCATTTATTTGTACACATATTCCAATCCAGATTTTTCTCATCACTCCAGTAAAACATTTGTTAGCAAAATCACCAATAATCTCCATGTTGGTAAATCCAATGATCATTCCCAGTCCTCATCTTACTTGACTTTTCAACAGCATTTGACACAGTTGATGTCAGCTATGACATACATACTTCATGTCATGACAACTCCATGACATACTTTCTTCACTTGATTTCCAGAATTTAGCATTTAGGTTACTGGCCTACTCCTTGGACCTCTTCTCTATACATATCATTTCCTTTGTGATCTAATCCAGCCTTTGACTTTAAATATGTCTGTGCACTAGCAACTCCACATCTATTTCCATTTATCTCCAGCATTTTTCCTGTGACCTCCACAATTATACATCCAACAACTTGCCCCATATGCAGTCTTCTCCATCTTAATGGTTGCAGTCATCTGACTTGTCTTTTTCTTTCTTTCTTACATATCACATCTAATCCATAGCAATTCCAACTGTCTCTACCCTTAAATTCTACCCCAAATATTACTATTTCCCACCACCTCCACTCTTACAATCTGGTCCCTGCCAGCATCCTTTCTTCTTGATAACTGAATTGCATTCTATCTGGTTTTCCAATTTCTACTGTTAGAATCAACTTGCAACATAGCAGTCAAAGTGATCTGGTTATAACATAAGAGAGAACATGGCACTTCTTTGCTCAAAACTCTTCTAATAGAGTTCCATCTCATTCAGAGTAAAATCCTACAGTGTAAAAGTATCCTGACAGTGGCCTACACACTGTCACATGATCAGGTCCTTGTTACTTTTCTCCATCTTTCACAGTCCATCCTCCCTGCTCCACACCACCCCTCACCAACTGCTCTACCATCCTAGCTTCCTACTATTCTTCAAACATACTGAGCACACTCCTGCTTTACTGTTCCCTTTGCCTGCTATACTCTTTCCCCAGATGTCCATAAGGCCACTCCCTTCAACTCCTTCAAGTCTGCTCAAATGTTACCTTCTTAAGATGGTCTACCTTAACCATTCTATTTAAGATTGCAACCATCCCTCAGCACTTTCAATCCTTCTTATTCTGCTCTTCTTTCTTTTTCTATAACACTGAAAGCCTCTTCATCCACACCATATTATTTACTTATTAATAAATAAGTCTACTGCTATTCATCTATCTCCCCACACTAGAGTACAAGTCCCATGCAGGCATGAATCTTTGTTTTTCTCACTGATGTATTTCAATCTCCAAGAACAGTGCTTATCACACAGTAGGTATTCGATAAATATTTGCTGAATGAATGAATGAAAGATTAAGAAAATGGGTATTTATATTTCTTTCAAAAAAGCATTAGTCTTGTTTTTTTGGTGCAAATTCTCATCCTGGATTGAAAGCTAAAGGACTCATCTGTCAAGTTCCCAGAGAGTGGTTTGGCAATTATATCAACTACAAGCTGGTCCTCTTAGGTCGATAGACACCTGAGGCTATTTATTTTATTGGTGAAAGCTTGGTGTGAGAGCATTTTTGGTCCAGTTCACGAAAACAGCAGTGTTCTAACCAGCAGCTCCAATAAATCTTACACATTCTTGAGCCCATAAGTCCTGGCCTCCTGCCTCTCTACACATCCATTCATCCAACTAAGAAGAACCTCTTGTTGGAGCACACAGGGGCACTTGATTAGTATGAGCTATGGGAAGGAGCACAATCTTCTTTCCTTTCTGCCCTGGGGATAAGACTTTAGAGCAACCAACTCTTTGCTCAGGACACACAGACTGTGATGAGAAAGACTTTATGCCTCTTTCCACATATACCAGATGGTTTATGGCCCACTGTCCAGAAACAGATAAAGTTAATATACAGAGCCCTTCACTGGTATCATCTTATTCCAAGGCAAGTTGTGTTTACTTCTGGGACTGGCAGTTACTACATGGCCATCAGAGTCTATATAGAAATAGTAGGCTGAGAGATGGTTCATTCAAAATGATGTGTTTCCTAAAATAATTTTCTGATTCCAATCTTCCTATGCCTCTTGCTCATCAATTGCCCCAATAAATACACTAGCAGTTTCTTATAGCTGAGACTATGGCTTATCAATTTGGCTGCAAAGTATAGTAGTTAGGGGCATGAACTCTGAAACCAGTCTGTGTGGGTCAAGTCCTAGCATTAGAAACCAGCTGTATGGGCCTGGGAAACTTATTTAACATCTTTGTGCTTTTATTTTCTGGACTATTAAATACTAACACAGCCTGAAATTGTTGTAAGGATAAAATGTGTTGAAATATGCAAATCACTTAGTACAATACCAGATACATAGGAAGTATAATTGACATACATATATGTGTGTGTGTAATACACATAAAATATATCTATAAATACATGTATAATATAAATATATATTCTTAAATGTGTATATATATGTACATATACATGTGTGTATAATAATTTATAATTTAGAAGCATGTTGTGACTTGACAAGGTGACAGAAATTATCCTAGATTGTCTTTCAGTGTAACTTTTGCATTGGAATCAAGAATGAACCAGCTGTTTGGTTAAAAGACTCTAACAAAACAGTAAAGAGAAAGATCAGTGACTCTGTGTGTACACTTCGAGAACACATTTTTGCCTTCCAGCAGGACTGGGCCAGTCCCATGAAACAAGCTCTCCAGCAGACATTCTGGAAGGGAGACCTCAGGAAACTGGGGATTTTGTGTGACATCACCAAGGAGTGAAGGAGGAGAAGTAGTGGCAAAGTTTGGGACAAACTTTTAATTTGCACCCCCATCCTCCAAAATGAATATTAAATCTTTGTGATCATCATATTCATTCTTGAGTACTGTAAGCTTAGTCTTTATTCCCATCCATATGTTGAAGCCCTAAGATCCCAGTTTGATTATACTTGGAGATAGGGCTTTTAGGAGATAATTAAGGTTAAATGAGGTCATAGGTTGGGGTCATAATCTGACAGAATTCGGGCTCTTATAAGAAGAGGACTTCCCAGGTGGCTCAGTGGTAAAGAATCCACCTGCCAATGCAGGAAATGCAAGTTCCATCCCTGGGTTGGGAAGATTCTCCAGGGAAGATCCCCTGGAGAAGGAAATGACAACCCACTCCAGTATTCTTGCCTGGGAAATCCCATGGACAGAGGATCCTGGCAGGGTCACATGGGGTCCATGGGGTCACAAAGAGTCAGACACAACTTAGTAACTAAACAAGAACAACATATTGAGAAGGATAGAGGGGCTTCCCTGCTGGCTCAGTGGTAAAGACTCCGCCTGCCAATGCAGGGGACACAGGTTTGATCCCTGATCGGAGAGAATCCTACATGCCATGGAGCAACTAAGCGTGTGCACAACGACTGAGCCTGCGCTCTAGATCTTTTGCTCTGCAACAAGAGAAGCCACCTCAGTGAGAATCCCGGCCACCACAACTTGGGGGTAGCCCTCACTCACTACAACTAGGGAAAAGCCTGTGCAGCAACGAAGACCAAGCACAGCCGAAGACAAATAAAATTTTACAAAGAAAAAAAGAAGGATAGAGATCTCTCTCTCTCTCTCTGTGCACCCACCAAGGAAAGTCTTTGTGAGAACACAGCAAAGGAAGTGGTCCTGTGCAAACCAGGAAGAGAGCCCTCATTAGGAATTTAATAGGTCCACACCTTGGTCTTGGATTTCCCAGTCTCCAGAATTGTGAGAAATAAATTTTTGATGTTGAGGTCACATAGTCTATAGCTTTTTGTCATGGCAGCCCGAGCAGACTAAGACAGGTTGAAATAGGAAGCATGCCCAAATGGTCTCTGATGATGGAGGTTTAGTGCTGGGACTCCTGGAACAGCATGAGGAGCCCCCTGTCACCTGGGCAGCCATTCTTGGTCACAGAGCTTCCCAGACAGGGATGATCTATAGGCTCATGGAGAAATAAAACAAAGGCTCGGCATGGACTGGATTATTGCCTGCTCTGTAGCTCGTATTCACATTTCCTGGTTGAGTCCATTTGTCACTGTCCAATACACAGTGTCCTTCCTAGGCAGTTGGACACCAAGCTCTTTTTGGCCTCCTTCTGGCTAGCCCATTCCCATGGGACTTTGGCTCCAACCAAGTGTAGCCGGAGTAGTAGGGTTTGTTTCACCTGGCAAGAAATAGAACAGCTTTATGCAGAACAAACCGCAAATGGCCTATTTCTCAGACAGGGGCTGTGGGCTTAAAAGGCACTTAAGAGACTCAAGGGTTTCTTCTTAGTATAGAGCCTGGACCTTTCTATAACAGAGCTTGAACACCCCATCCTATAATACTTGTACGAGTTTTCCGGGACTGCTGTAAAAAGCAGCATAAACTGAGTGGCTTTAAACCAACATGAATTTATTCTCAACATGAATCAGCCATAGGTATACATATGTCCCCTCCACCTTGAACCTCCTTCCCATCTACCTCCCCATCCCACCCCTCTAGGTTGATACAGAGCCCCTGTTTGAGTTCCCTCATGTCGAGGTTTGACAGAGAACAACAAAATTCTGTAAAGCAATTATCCTTCAATTAAAAAACAAATAAATTAGAAAAAACATTTATTCTCTCACCGTTCTGGAGGCCAGAAGTCTGAAATCAAGGTGTCAGCAGGGCCACACTCCCTTTGAAGGATCTCAGGAAGAATTTCTTTGTTTCTTCAACCTTTTGGTGGTCTCAGGCATTCCTTGGCCTGTGGCAGCGTAACTCTAGTCTCTGCCCATCTTCATCTCAACATGGACTTCTCTGTGTGCATTTCTTTTGTCCTCTTGTATTCTCATGAAAACCCCGGTCACCACTATTATCTAGCACAAAAACCTCATCTTAACTAATTATATCTTCAAAGATCCTATTTCCATATAAGGACACGTTCTGAAGTTCTGGGTAGGTGTGATTTTTTTTTTTTGGAGGGGGGAGCTATTCAATCCACTATGTTGCTTTAGCTAAGATTCTTTAGTTGCAAATTAAAAAAAAAAAAAACGCTTAAGCCGTATTATGTAAAAAAAAAAAAAAAAAGGTTTTATCTGTAGAACACAGGACTGTTTTACAGAAACAGTAAAATAGTCAGGCCACAGGAGGAAGATCCCAGAGCTGTACAGCTATCAGAAGTATTAACCTCTCTCTTCTCATTGCAGTTTTTCCCTTCCTATCAGCCTTATTCTCTCTCTAGACAAGCTTTCTCTACATCTTCATACTCTCAGCAGGCAGCCTATGGCCAACCTAGTACGCCCGAGTTGACATTTCTGTTCAGATGACCATTTCTAATTGGATAATCTTGGTTACAATTCTAAATTCTCAGAAGAGAGAATCTAATGGGTCCATCTAGGATTCAGTGTTCAATCCTGATCCGATCAATTGTAGGTAGTGGGTGGAGTGATGTGACAAATCCAACATGGGGAGTGGAATCATCCTGCTGGATGGTCAGGTGATGCTTTCAAACTGTGGTGCTAGAGACGACTCTTGAGAGTCCCCTTGGACAGCAAGGAAAGCAAACCAGTCAATCCTAAAGGAAATCAGTCCTGAATATTCATTGGAAGGACTGATGCTGAACTGAAGCTCCAATACTTTGGCCCCCTGATGTGAAGAGCCGACTCATTGGAAAAGACCCTGAAATGCTGGGAAAGCTTGCGGGCAGGAGAAGAAGGGGGCAAGAGAGGGCGAGATGGTTGGATGGCACCATCGACTGAATGGACATGAGTTTGAGCAAACTCCAAGAGATAGTGAAGGACAGGGAAGCATGGCATGTTGCAGTCCATGGGGTTACAAAGAGTTGGACATGACTGAGTGATTGAACAATGACAAAGAGAAAGAAAAGTCTTTGGGCGCTGGGTAGAAAGCACAGAATAAGTCTGTACTTATGCTTCATAGCATTTAACAGCATACAGAGTGTTTTCATGTATACTCAAATCCGATTTGTGCAAGTTCATCTGAAATAGGCATAACTGGCATTCTGCCCATTTTACAGATGTAGAAACTGACACGGAGAGATGAGATGACTAGTGCATAGAGATGGTCAGTGTCAAAGACCAGACACAATATTATGTTGTCTGACTCCTGGCCTGGCTCTTCATCTCACCACACAAGACAGAAATGTAACTGACTTTGTAGTTTTTATTGCAACCAAATACCACTTATGCATAGTTATTATCCAAAATGTACTTTCAAAAGTAAAAATTTAATAGTCTGATGTTCACAGCCATTCTACCCTTGCTTTATTCATCTGAAGTTTTCCCCACTTCTCATTTTCCTTCTTATTTTCCAGTCCACAGTCTCTTCACAATTCTAACCCTCTCCACATTATTATTCTCAGAAAGTTTTCACTAGGATTTATATACTAAAAGAAAAATGGAAATCATCTTTCTTTTAGCATTTGAACTCAAATCCCTCCTTTGCATTTTAGAATTCCCTTCTTACTGGCATCCAATCAATTCACAGTGTTTGGGGAAATGGGGCTGTTATGGGATGTAACATTTACAAAGGTGTAAACCTTTGAAATCCTTTTATTTGCCTGATATTTTCTCTGAGGCTTGCCTTCCACAGTCACTGGTTCAGGCCCTCTCTTCTCATTTTCTCACTCACTGGATTCCCCAATCCGACAGCCTCTTAGTGAGTGGTTTTGCCTACTGTTCACTCTTAATTACCTTCTTTAATTCCCTTGAACTTTCTATTTCTGTTTTATATTCACCTTCTTTCCATTAACTCAGGAAAAAAATCTTTCCTGCTCTCCTTAGAGGTAAGAGTTTTCTCTCCTAAAGCTTCCTAAGGCCATTAACCTCACTGAAGTTCTTCTTTCTAACAATTAAACATTTTTTCACCCCAACAACTTTATTTTCTTTAGTTTGCATTTTCAGCTTCTAATTTTTTTTTCCCCTAGGAGAAAATAAATAAATAAGCCAACAACCCAAGCCTTTGACAGGTCTTGCTGCCCTTTCAGTCTTTGTCATACATACATATTTAAGAAATCAGACTTCTTAAATAATCGGTGTTTGCCCACTATCTTCATCTTGCCCTCCTCATCCCTTCCCTTTTTTCAGTCTGATATCCCTCTCCACCACTTTGTTGAAACTTCATTTCTCTTTTATTGAATGTCCTCCATTCCTCTCCTCACTGACCATGTTTTCATTTAAATAGTCAAACATAATAGCTGCTTTAACATTCTTGTCTGTGAATTCTATGCATCTCTATCATTCCTGGGTCTGTTTCTTTTGAGCAATTTTTCTCCTGGTTATAGGTCACATATTTCTGCTTCTTGGCATGTTTAGTAATATCTTACTGGATATTGTGCATTTTACACTGTTGAGTGTCTAGATTTTGTTGCTTTTCCTTAAAGATTTGTGTTTTATTGTGACAGGTAGTAAAGGGTACTTGATCCTTTGGGGGCTTGCTTTTAAGCCTTTTTAGGGCAGATATAAAGTAGCCTTTCTTCCAGGACTAGTTTAGTAAGACTCCTAAAGCATGGCCTTTCTCTAGTCACTATTGAATGTTCCTAGTGATCATCGAGAACACTCCTCTCTGGCTAGTCAGAACTTGTGTAAGCTCAGAAACTGTTCAGCTCACAGCTCCTAAAACTCTTTACCAAACTATGGAGTTTCACTGTATTCAGCAAAGATTCAAAATGAGCCTATACAGATTTCTGGAACTTTCTTTCTAGGTAGCTTCCTCCTCCCTGCAACTCTGCCCTACAGCTTCCATCAGCTTTAGGTATCCTGAACTCCGACCTTTGCCTCCTCAATTCAAGACAATCATTGTGGTTTATAGGGGTTCCCTACTCCATTCCATGGCCAGGCATTTGTCTCAGGGCAGAAAGTCAGGGTCATCTTAGGGCCATCTTTTCTCAGGGGTCACGGTCCCACAATGCCTGTTGTACAAAGTCTGAGAACAGTTGTTTCATATATTTTTTTCCATTTTCCAGCTGTTCAAGATTAATTCCAGTTTCAATGATTTCATTTGGTCAGAAGTTGAAGTGTCTGAAATTTCTCTTTTGAAGAACAGCGGTGATTGCTTCTAAGTAATTCCAAAATCTTTTCCTTATTCCTCTTGTTTCTGGGGCAATATTTAAGTCACTGTCTTCTTAAAATTCTCCTCCCTTAAACCATCCTATCTCCCTGATCATTCCTTCCCTATTTCTCTTCTCCAGAGGGCCTTGTGATTAGGCAAACACAATTATAAAACAGATCATAGATCAAACTGGAAATTGCCAGTTTGATCAGGGAACATGGCTGCAGGAGCCTAGGCAGTTGATCTCTAGGCAAATTCCCACAGGGAGCATCTAATAAACATTTGCTGATTGATTTTGGGTCTACTGTACCCTTATCCATTAGTAGGACAGTTAAGAGTTGACTGTGTTTCCCATGTACATATTTCAGTATGAGTGCTCTTATTTTCCAATGTCTTTTGGGGGAGTTTTGAAAATTTTTCTAGTCTCAAGAAAATATGGTTGAGTAATTTGAAACTCAAATTCAAATGATCAAGAATGTAATCTTTGCTAGATTTATCATGTCCTGTATCTGTTTTGTTTTTCTTGATGGGTCCATTTCAACTTGTGCAACTCTGTCGGTCCTTTCCAGAGCAGACTCAGTTTTTCCTTCTGAGAAAATACGTGTTTCTGTTCTGCGTAGTTTAGCAGTATGCTAACATTTTGGTTAACACTTTGTTTCTTATCTTGGATAAAATTATTGTAGGTTAACATACTCAATTATGTCTTTCATTTATCCTGGTTAATGATTCCAGACCCCTACAGGTAGAGGTATTTATGCATTCAAGATGATTATGCTGTCACTGAGATTGAAGCCTCATTTTCCCCCTTAAGGCTATTTTTATTAATTATATATAACTCCTACACATGTTCAATAGAAGTCAATTTAACTGCATCAAAAAGTTGTCTGTGATTAATAGAATAATGCTTAAAAAATAATATAGTATCCACATCTGTCAAAAGAAAATAATTTGGATATTACAATCACTTGCTATAGCTTTCATTAATATTAGATGACATTAAGATAACCAAACATCAAACAAAGGATAATTATGTATCTTTCAATTATTTTTCCAACCCTCTTTAAAGGAACTTGCCAAACAGGCTTGATGCCTTGAGAAGTAATGCCACTTAAAAAAATCATTGTCGAGTTCAAACTGACAATTTAATGTTTAAAGTCAAGGACAGTTAAATATTTACTTATCCTAGGAGTTCATTTACTGCCCTTGAGACCTTGTTTCCCCTCCTTTAAGAGTGTTTAAAAAATGGAGAGGCAGATTTTTGATAAATGTCCCTCAAAGATAATAATTTACTTAAAAAGCTTTAAAAAAATCAGGTGCATCCTTGCCTATGTTTGAAAGAGAATTCAAACTCAAGTGGCATCCACAAATATACAATATATGTATTTCAAATATACTATAAGAAAACTGATTCTGAATAATAGAATCTTTGTCTTACCCTAGAAAACTGAAGTTGAGGAAAGGGTATATGCTAACTAAGTGGAAATAAGGGAATACAATTCCAGAGCAGCGTGAGTGAATAAAATGGAAGTTGATCAGGGATAGAGAAATAGCAAATGCAAAGTCGTCCTTTAGGGAATTGGCTCTGGTTTCCCCAGAAAACAGTGTGTTCCTTGGTCAAGCCATTTGGAATCATGGTGCCCAGAGTGGTCCATCGAGGTGGAAGGGGAAAAGGAAAGGAGTGCTGGCTCCTGTTTTTCTTCAATCAAACTAGACCACACAGACCTCAAAATGATTGCTGAAGCTCCAATCATTACATCTCCACAGAGCAACATCCAGAAACAGAGGAAGGAAAGAGACGATAGAAACTTTCTTCTCAAGCATTTCCTTCTTTTCAAACAATTCTTTCTTAGAGGCTCCTTGTATGCATCCTTTTATACCCTATTAACCTAAAGTGAGTTGCACATCCCAACTTAGATCAATCAGTAAATGCTGCTGTGTTTAAAACAGATGACCAACAAGGTCCTACTGTATAGCACAGGGAAATCTGCTCAATGTTAGGTGGCAGCTCGGATGGAAGGGCAGTATGGGCGAGAATGGATACATGTATATGTATGGCTGAAACTCTTTGCTGTCCACCTGAACTATCACAACGCTGTTAATCGGCTGTTGTTGTTCAGTCACCAAGTCGTGTCCAACTCTCTGGGACCCCATGGACAGCAGCACACCAGGCTTCCCTCTTCCTCACCATCTCCTGGAGTTTGCCCAAGCTTATGTCAATTGAATTGGTGATGCCATCCAACCATCTCATCCTCTGTCACCCTCTTCTCCTTCTGCCTTCAATCTTTCCCAGCATCAGGGTCTTTTCCAACGAGCCAGCTCTTTGCAGCAGGTGGCCAAAGTATTGGAGCTTCAGTTTCAGCATCAGTCCTTCCAATAAGTATTTAGGGTTGATTTCCTTTAGGATTAACTGGTTTGATCTCCTTGCTGTCCAAGAGACACTCAAGAGTCTTCTCTAGCACCACAGTTTGAAAGCATCAATTGGAGTAATTGGCTGTACTCTCATATAAAATAAAAAGTTTAAAAAAATCAGTGGATGGAGAGACAGAAATTGTCATTATTAACTCCAATCAATCAAGATATATCCTCCATGGCTGAGTATTTTTTGCACATACTTAACTGCAGATCAAAATTGGCCTCCTTCTTGACCTTCTTGCTTCTAGCCAGTATGCTCTTTCTAACAAACATGTTGATGATGTGACTGTCATGCTTGACATTCTTCTAGGGCTTTTCCTCATCTATAGGCAAGTCCAGGTTCCATGACCATTCATATTTCTTCATGTTAACTCATCAATTTCATCTCCTCTCACTCTGCAAAGGGCACTGTGTTTCAGACACATGGAATTAGCTGGAGTTCCCAGGGTACATCATGCCTGTTGTTACCTCCTGTTTTCTATACTATCTCTTCTGACTTTCCCCATTGTCTTCATAGCAACTACAACTTAACTTTCAAACATAGACTTAAATGTACCCTCCTCAGAAAGCCTGCCAAGACATTCCTCCTTTTCTCTCAATAGCATCACTTTTATGACATTGATAGCCTTGTGATAATAATGTATTTCTTCCTCTACCCACTTAATCTGACTGGAAATCCCCAGGGCTTATCTCAGCACCCAGAATGCAGAAGCCACTTGAAACATCTTATTAAATGGAAGATTCCTGTAGATATATGTGATCAATCTCAACCAGGTCTTTATTTGTTTAATTTGTCACTTGGTGAAGCCTGACACCAGGGACTATCACAAACACTCCCCACTCTCCCAGGGCCCAAGTGTAGTCTTCACTTCCCTCATCCTCAACAGGTAAATCTCTATTTCTTAGAGTCCATATATGACATGAAGTTCAAAGTTTTTAATCTTCCCTCATTTGCCTCAACCTCCATTCCCAACATTAACATTTCTCTGTTTTCACTCTCTTCATCGCTGTCACCTGAAAGGAAAAGGTGTCTGTTTTGCCTAAAGATCTCATGCCTCTGACCTGCTCCTTGGACTTCTTGCTCCAGAATCTTTAATCGTCCCTTTGACACCAGCTAGCACTCCAGTTTCTAAGTCACCCATCAGACTGGTTACTCTTGCACTGCCTTATGTACAGAAGACTCCTGTCCTGTGGTCAGTGCCTTCAAACCTAGTAGAGCTTGCTAGAACTGGTGGCTCAGGAACCAGATGCAATTGATAGAAAAATTTCACTTGACTCCCACAGAGTTTTTCCATTTGGAAAATTTAATTAAAAAAAAATAAGGCTTTTGGTCTTCTCTGTAAAGATCAGACAGCTGGCTGCCCTGGGCCAGCCTTTCCACATGGCAACAATGGTCTAGGCACAGCTGCTGTGGATGGGGCATGTGATCATTAGGTCATCATAGTCTCCTCTGACTCTCTTTGCTCACCTGCCAGGGCTTACCTGGTGGCTCAGATGGTAAAGAATCCACCTGAAATGCAGGAGAACTGGAATCGATCCCTGGGTCAGGAAGATCCCCTGGAGAAAGGAAAGGGTACCCACTCCCATATTCTTGCCTGGAGAATTCCATGGACAGGAGAGCCTGGCAGGCTACAGTTTATGGGGTTGTGGAGTCCAACATGACTGAAGTGACTTAGTACACACAGTATATCACCTGCCAGGTCCTTATAAGCATTTGAGTTTGCAGTCCCTTGAGTTTGATTTTGTCCCTGTCTTTCACCTGGAATTTCCCTCTTGAAAGGAAGGGATTTTCCTGGTGATCTGCTAGTGATGAGATACAGCAGTGGATTCTCCATCCTCATTGTCCTTGAAGTTTCTACATCTCTCTATCCTCTCAAGAGACCACATCCAGTTTGGCTTCCTTAGCACATAAGCTCCTGGTTCTATTAGCTCCATAATGCCAATTTTGCTGGCTATTTTATTTCCACCCCCAACATGAAAGCTTTTCCTAAAATTCCTATTGTTTTCTATCCAGGGCCCCTTTCATCTCCAAGGGTTCATCAAGTCACGTGACTTTTGTCATCTATCCCTTTAATGTGAAGAGCTGCCAAATATCTCTCTAACATCTCTTTCTCATATTCTTTTCACAGATCTCCAATGATCTGCTGGAAACATCCCCAGGATGTATTTTCAGCATCTCAGTTTTAATACATCTGAAACACAATTCATTATCTTGCCTTCCACCCCTCCTTCCAACTACCCAGGTGCTTAATTAACTATTGATGGAGTTTTCATGGCAATGCAGTTTGCAAATCACTCCACCCCTTTCCTTTGATATCCAAAGCATTTCTTCAGGTCCTCAAAACTTCTGGCCTCCCAACTGGCCTCCCTGCCTCCTGCCGCTCATTCCTATCTCATTCCTTACACCCTGGCAAAATCATCCTTCTGAAACAGTGCTGTGACTATGCCCTTCTACTGTTCTGCATTCAGTAGCTGAAAGAATGAAACATGCAGTTAGTCAAGGTTCCTGTCCACATCCTTCTCAGCAATCCAGTTATATTTAAATCTCAAAGCAATGACAGTCCATCCTCCCCACAACCATGCTTGGTAGATCAGAAACTTTTAGTAGTTGCCATCTTTTGAAAAAGAAAATCTAAAGCATGACTTTCAACCATTCAAACTCAATTAGGTTTCCAACCTTACCTCCCAACCGCTTCCTGACACCTACCTAATGTCACCTGGACAACCTGAAATTCACCAGACAACTTGAAGATACCTCATGCTTTCTCCCTTTGCTGATGCAGGTCCATTGTTTGTAAGGTTCTCCCCACATCTTTCCAGGCCCATCTCATACTTTTCACTGATAATGCCACCTGTCACATACATTCTTACTTTGTATTTATGGCCAGGTCTTCTCTGATGCACTGTCTTGTACGCTCCTTGAGAGCATCTTTCATCCCAATGGAGGAGTATTTGGCACATGGCACCATTTCAATCAACAAGCATTTAGACAAGTTTTCTGTAACAGCAGACATTGAGCCAGATGCTGGCATACAAATGTGGACAAGGCACAGCCCCAGCCCTGATGGATTTCTCAAGTCTGATGAGCACAGTAGAGGTACACGCAAAGGAAGGAGGGATTTATTCATGGAGGGATGACTAAGAATGGGAAAGTGAGGCCTCACAGGATATGATACTTGAATTGAGCACCAAAAAAAAGAATAGTTAGAGAGGTAGGTGGGAGAAATGTTTGCAGTGAAAGTTAGCTGAGTTCAGTCACTAGGTCGTGTCTGACTCTTGAGATCCCATGGACTGTAGCCCACCAGGCTTCTCTGTCCATGGAATTCTCCAGGCAAGAATACTGGAGTGGGTGGCCATTTCCTCCTTCAGAGGCTCTTCCTGACGCAGGGATCAAACCCTGGTCTCCTGCATTGCAGGCAGATTCTTTACTGACTGAGCTACAAGGGAAGTGAAACTTAGGTCAGCCATATTTAAAACTTATTGGCAATGATGATGCTGTTAAGGTAGCAAGATTGAAGGGTTAGCCCAAATATATTTAGATTATGTGGGTTGTACTTAGATATGAAACAGATGAACCAGAGTTAAATGTCACTCAAGAATGGATTCTATCAAGGGAAATATGTGGAGGAAAAACCAACTGAAGTCACTCTAATTCTTGGTTGTTGACTCCCTCCAACACATACATCACTTTACTGATAGATATGTATTTTAGATCAGCAGTTATTTATTATTGACACTTTAAAAAGAGGGATGCTGCTGCTACTGCTGCTAAGTCGCTTCAGTCGTGTCCGACTCTATGTGACCCCATAGACGGCCTCCTACCAGGCTCCTCTGTACTTGGGATTCTCCAGACAAGAACACTGGAGTGGGTTGCCATTTCCTTCTCCAATGCATGAAAGTGAAAAGTGAAAGTGAAGTCGCTCAGTCGTGTCCGACTCTTAGAGACCTCATGGACTGCAGCCTACCAGGCTCCCCCGTCCATGGGATTTTCCAGGCAAGAGTACTAGAGTGCCATTGCCTTCCCTGAAAAAGAGGGATCGAGAATTGTCAATCAAGATTTGGTGCAGATCAGAAAACAAGTAAAATGCCTTATACAAATTGCAAACAGAGTATCTATAGTCCAAAACTGAATTAGATTTTGGAAGTCTTCTGTCCTCCAAACAGGACTAGAACAGCATTATCACCTGCCAAGGCTGAAGTCACTGCTAATATGGCTTCCTAATGCAAGAGAATCACCAGAAACGTTTTCAGAATGACCTTTGATTTCTTCACTAGAATACACAGCTTTATTTGACTAAGATAAACAAAAAAAGTCAGAAACTTTAAACATAACTGACTTTACTTGACCATCTTAACTGACATCTCTTTCTATATGAGAAAAGATTCCCCATCAGCACTTTTTAAAAGGGACATCTGGCTTCAAAGCTTTTACTGTTTTTTTTTTTTTTTTTTCTATTGCAAAAATATTAAGTAAAGTATTTCTGGGGAGGCATGCAACAAAAATGCCAGCATCAAACTAAGCCCTGCTGATTTGCACTGGGACTGTTTCCACAATAACAAGTGGTTGCTGTTATTTTTACAGAGACGCCAATAAATAAACAGTCCTAGAAACAGCACATGGACAATGATTGATAAAATGAAATAGTTCCCCTCTTTAAAGCTAGTCCTAAAACATCACAGCATTCCTAGTGGAGAACACAGTAATTGGACTTGAAAAGCAAAGAATTTAGTCACAGAAGTTTTAGCCTCCCACCCACGCAGCCTTTATGCTTTAGTAGTTGGTCATCCTTTCTCATCTGCTCCAAAGCTTCGAAGGTATTCAGCCAAGATCTGATAATTCAGCCCTGATCAAACTAGGATCTAACCTTCCATCTCCCACCGAGTGTATTCTTACCATCAAAATTAAGCAATGGAAGTCGGTCACTACACATAGCCCTGAGAGGGGAGTGGACTGTCATAGGTACCTTGTGATATTGAGTCCAGACCTTTTGGCGAAGCCTGCCTAGGTCATCTGATGGTGGTGGGAGGGTTGCAGGGAGGTGGGCAGGGAATGTGACCCACAGTGTGTATCGAGCTGCCCTTTGAACCACATCAATAGAAATCTTTCCTTACTTGTGATAAGTGCCTCCACACACTGATAAGCACCATTTGGAAATCTTCACCACTCTGATAAACATCACAAGGCCACTGTGAGTGTTACTGCATTCTGGGTCTTTCTCTGGGATCAGAAATCACTTTGCAATAAGCCTTTCCGGCAAACTCCAGTTCCCTAGCTAGAAGACTGTAAATATAACAATCCAGAGAATTTCTTCTTCTTTTTTTCTTCCATTGCTTGCTAGATAGCAAATTAAACACACCAGAGGATTGAAAAACCTTAAAATTGTTTGTTGTCACGTTGTTTTACTGGCAGGAGAACAGCTGATTACCCAGTTGAATTCTTTGTCCCTGTTTGCTCTTTGAAGCACAGTGTACAGGTGAGGCTTAGCGGGGGCATCCTTAAGATTGCATGGAAACTGGATGCACTCTTCTTTCACTGCTGGGCGGACTGACTGAGGCCTGGAAGGTGCCAGGACTGGAGGATCGGACTGCCTTTGGCTTCTAAGGCTGGTGTAATGGCTCTGTTCTCACAGAAGTGCTGACAGAACATGACAAATAGAAAACAGATGTGAACTGACCTTCCAAAAATGTATTTCAAGGCTTCTTAATCTTCGCAGGAATCTTTCAGAGTGAGAGGTGCCACCTCCAGGCAGGGATGCACATGACATTGAAAGAAGGGCTGCTGCTCCTGCCTGGGGCCCCCAGCCAGTCCCCCTCCCCTCTCTCACCCCTTCCTTCCTGCACTGACTTTCAGACATCTTTCCCCTCACAGTCTGTTTCATCTATGGCCATCTCCTGGCCCCCGCGCTGTTCCCCCACTTGTCCCCCCAACACATAAGATCTTGGCTTTTATAGATATACCACCTTTTACCAAGCACTGAGGCCACTCCACTTTACCAAGCACTGAGGCCACTCCACTTTACCAAGCACTGAGGCCACTCCACTCCCAATTTTGCTTTGAAACCATCACTGTCACTGGTCCATTACTAGCTTTATGTATTTTTGTGACACTAAATGTTGGTTTGGAACCACTGAGTACACAGGACTTTTGTCCACTTAGAAATCCTGGAATAGAGGGGTACAAAGGCCAGCTGGGGAAACAAGTTCTCCTGTCCCTCCCTTACTGCCTTCAGGGCCCCTGGCTCTGAGGGCAAAGTACCACTCCTTGTGCACGTGATGCGGGCTTGAACCATGCATGATTCTATGGGTTTTGAATCGCTCTGCTTATGCTCTTCATGGACATCTGTCTGCATCCTGCAGGAATCTGGGTGGGATTTCCCAAAATTTTGCCCTTCTAAGAGCTACAATACTTAGTCAAAGACCTTTATTCCTTGACAAGTTGTTGATATCTCACAAAACACTTTATGGCAACATTGTCCCTGAGAAAGAAAGTCACGTAAATTCATTCCCAGTGACGCTGAAGAGCAATCAACTGCATCACCCTGGTTAATCCCAAGCTAGTCTGGCTTCAAAGTCTGGTCACTTCTCAGTGGCCCAAGCTAGCTCTGACCCTGGAAATCTGGGGCATTATCTGCTCAAGAAGTCAGTGCATTCTCCCACTTTTAGACATCATGTGCCAAGACATTCCTATCTTATTTTGAAGTAAACCAAATAGAAAGTTCTGGACAGAAGTGGATTGAGTTTGTGGAACTCAAACATTTGAATCTTTTTCTATTCCAGTATCACTTAAGACTAAATCATTTGTTCAATTTGTAGGACAATCAAAAATGCACTGTTTATTAGAATATACCAGACTTCCATGGTACATTGGATAGGTACAGTTCAGTTCAGTTCAGTCGCTCAGTCATGTCTCACTCTTTGTAACCCTATGAATCACAGCATGCCAGGCCTCCCTGTCCATCACCAACTCCCGGAGTTCACTCAAACTCACGTCCATCGAGTCAGTGATGCCATCCAGCCATCTCATCCTCTGTCGTCCCCCTCTCCTCCTGCCCCCAATCCCTCCCAGCATCAGAGTCTTTTCCAATGAGTCAACTCTTCGCATGACGTGGCCAAAGTTTTGGATTTTCAGCTTCAGCATCATTCCTTCCAATGAACACCCAGGACTGATCTTCTTTAGGATGGACTGGTTGGATCTCCTTGTAGTCCAAGGGACTCTCAAGAGTCTTCTCCAACACCGCAGTTCAAAAGCATCAATTCTTCGGTGCTCAGCTTTCTTCACAGTCCAACTCACACATCCATACATAACTACTGGAAAAACCATAGCCTTGACTAGACGGACCTTTGTTGGCAAAGTAATGTCTCTGCTTTTGAATATGCTATCTAGGTTGGTCATAAATTTCCTTCCAAGGAGTAAGCGTCTTTTAATTTCATAGCTGCAATCACCATCTGCAGTGAACTTGGAGCCCCCCAAAATAAAGGATAGGTACAGTGGAGAGGAATTCCGGGATCACTTCACAAGTCAAAAAAACAAAAATCTAAACAACAATGGTATTTTCTTTTTTGTGGTGGGGGAAGGGGGTTGGTTTTGCTGGGTCGTCGCTGCACGCAGGCTTTCTCTAGCTGGGGAGAGCGAGGGCTTCTCTCTAGCTGCAGTGCAAGGGCTTCTAATTGCAGTGGCTTGTCTTGTGGAGTATGGGCTCTAGGCGCATGGGCTCCAGTAGTTTGACTTGTGAAGTGACACTCTTTGAGGAACACTCATGAGAAGAACTTCATGCTCAGATGTGAATTGGATGGGAAACGAGTCCTTTGGTTGTTGTTGTTTTTTTAATTAATTTATTTGGCTGTGGGTCTTAGTTGCAGCCCCTGGGATCTTCATGGCACTGCTCGGGCTTCTCTCTAACTGCAGTATTTTGGCTTAGTTCACTGCAGCATGTGGGATCCTAGATCCCAGACCAGGGATTGAACCTGTGCTCCTTGCACTGGAAGGTGGATTCTCAACCACTGGACCACCAGGGAAGTCTCTGAGCACTACTGATTTAAATGAGATTGCATAGCAGGGATCACATCTGGATAAGGTATTAAAGAAACTGTATAGATAACTTGTTTGTTAATGTGTAGGAATAGCTGGAAAAGAAGATTGATAATGGAAAACTCCATTTACCTAACTTTATAATGCATCCCACCTCTAACAAAATGAATCAGCTTCAGTGTCACTTTCTCCTTTCATCCTTTCGTATGTCCCGATCCCCCTTTTATATAACATCCCCATCATGCCCACCATCTCTAAGGGAGGCAGTCTGCAGCCCAACCCCATGAGTTTGAATTCTTATTTTGCCTGATTGTGCAAGTTCGGGCTACTCACTTACCCTCTCAGTGTTTGACTTTCCTCACCTTTAAATGGGGACAACAGTGGCACCTGAGCTCTCGAGGTACATCTGTATTAACTGAGAAAATACCTCTCGAGAGCTTATAGCCAACCTGACTTGCAGCAAGCCCTCTGTCCATGTTAACGATTACCATTAGCTGTTTATAGTAGTAGGGGAGGGACTGTTACTAGGCTGGTCACCACAGCATTCTGGCACATGGCCAGTATCTATGAATGTTTGCTGAATAAAATAAATCTGCAGTTGGACAAGCGTAGCACATCCTCAGCCACCAAACCCAACCACCATCATCTCTTGTCTGGATTCTAAAATAAGCCCCTGATCAATGTTCGTGCTTCTCTCCTTTCTCCCCTGCAGTCCAGTCAGAGGGGTCTTTTCAAAAAATAAGTCAGATCAGGTTGCTTGTCTGGTCTTCATGTCCCTTGGAATAACAACTAAAGACCTTGTAAGGGACACCAAGACCCTACATGGCTTGGCTCCCTATTATCCACCTAACCTCATCTTCCACTCCTTTCCCCTTGCTCCATCGGCTCCAGCCACAGTGACTTCTGGGGTCCCCCTGAACACACCAGGAATGTTTTTGCTTTAAGGAGTTTACCATAGCTGTTCCTTCTGCCTGGACCACTATTTCCAGAGACAATTGCTAACTAAATCCATCTCCTCCTCTATGCCTGGCTCTAATGCCACCTTCTCAACAAGGCCTACACAGATCACCTATTTAAAACGGCCACCTCACCACAAGAAAGAAAGAAAAAAGGAAAGGAAAGAAAAAAGAAAGAGGGCAGGAGGAAACTTTTGGAGGTGATAGATACGTTTATGATATTGAAAGCAGTGATGGTTTCATTGATCTATACATATCTCCAGACTCATCAAGTTTCATACTTAAATATGATTAGCTTTTTGTATGTCAATTATACCTCAATAAAGTAGTTTTTTCAAAAGCAAAAAAATAAAATTGCCACCTTATCCACGTGCACCCCCAACACTCCCAACCCCCTTACCTTGCCCTGATTTTTTCTAACTTAACACTTGACTTAAAGCTCTAGTTAACTTATTTATCATTACTGTGTTCAGTGTTTATTTTCTGACGTTCTCTTTTAGAATGCTAATGTCACTAGCACAAGGACATTTGTTTATTCGTTGATATATTCCCAAGTGCTTAGAACAGTACCACATGGCACACAAAATAAATATTCTTGAATCAATGGTTCCAAATGCATGCATATGTACAGCTGTGTATAGTCTTAGTTTGTAGTTACTATGGGATGGTAAGGTTAACAGCAGACCAACCCTTTCAGGTGAGAAAAGCAAAGACTTCACAGAATACCCTAGATAGATAGATTTCATCTAAACGGATTTTTTCAACAGAAGGGGCATGGTAAAAGCCCCATGTTTGTGGGACCTCGACATTATCTTTGGCAGCTGGGATGCTCTGCCATCTAGTGTGGCCCCCACATCTGGTCTTGATGGAATGTCCTGGTTAGTTATCAGATATGCCCAGTCGCTCTGGGGACTAGCTTTTTAGTTTAAGTCCAAAGACAAACCACCAAAGACAAACGGTTTCACACTGGCAGTTCTACTGAAATCCTCCTCAGGCTGTCTCTGTCCTCCTGTGGCTCAAAAGAGCATTCTCCCTCATAGTTGGTCAATCTTTTTCCCTATTGATTACTAAGAACAAAGCGATCATTTCTTAAGTCATGATTACAATGCTCATTTTGACTGAGTATTTCAGTCCTATTCTAACTATTCTGTGGTACATGCAATAATTTTTGTCCTACTTATATTGCAAATAAACTGTAACAGGAATATGTTATTGTATAGAGTTTACAGGGCAGATCTGGGTTCAATATAAGAAGATATAATAAACAGGTAAAGTATAGAATGGGCTGACTCTTAATATAAAACATTTCTTAATCATTGGAGATTATTTATATGAGATGTCCAGAAAAGGCAAATCTATAGAGACAGAGAGGAAATTAGCAGTTACGTGGGGCCAAACGTGGGAATGGGGAGTGATTGCGAGTAGGGACAAGGTTCCTTTTAGGAGTGATGAAAATACTCATCACAACTCTGTTAATTTACTAAAAATCACTGAATTAGACACTAAAGTAGGTGAATGTTATGGCATGTGTCTTAGTTCGCTAAGGCAAGAATACCACAGACAGGGTGACTTAAACAATAGACATCTATTTTCTGATAGTTCTGGAAGCTGGAAGTCTGACAACAAGGTGTCAGTGGAGTGGATTCCTTGGCAGGGCTGTAAGGAAAGAAGCTGCTCTGAGTCTCTTTCCTTGACTTGCAGATGGCCATCTTCTCCCTTTATCTTTGCACCATCTTCCTTCTATACGCCTGTATCCAACATCCTCTTCTTATAATGACACCAGTCATATGGGTTAGGGTCTACAGTAATACCTCATTTTAATCTAATTACATCTTTAAAGACCTTATGTCCAAATACAGTTCCATTCTGAGGTACTGGGGATTAGGACTTAACCTATGAAATTGCAGGGTGATGTAATGGAGACACAATTCATCCCATAACAACATGTAAATTATGCTTCAATACAGCTGTTTTTAAAACATTAATGTATCAATCAACCACTTACTAGGTTCTAGGTTCTGTGCCAAGTACTTTACATAAATCATTTCATTTGATCTTCTCAATAACACTATGAGGTAAGCATAATCATGCCCACCTGAATCATGAGTAAAGTAAGACACAGGTTTGATCCCTGGGTCAGGAAGATCCCCTGGAGAAGGAAATGGCAACCCACTTCAGTATTCTTGCCTGGAGAATTCCTTGAACAGAGAAGCCTGTCAGGCTACACACAGTCCATGGGGTTACAAAGAGTGGGACACAACTGAGCAACTAACACTTTCACAAAAGTAAGACACAGGGAAGTTAAACAATTTGCCTGTGGTCACAAAGCCAGTAAGCAATGGAACCATGATTCAAACCTCGTAGTCCGACTTTAGAGCCCATGATTTTAATCCTTATGATAACAAATGTGCTGAGCTATCAGGCCCTTTAAATCATTCCTCTGATATTGGTTTTATAATTGCAATTATGCAATAGAACACTGAGGCTCAAGGAAATTAAGCAAACTGCCCCAATTCAGACAGTCTGTAATTGGGCTTTCTTCAAAACCCAAGCTGTTTCTAAATATTATGGTATTTCTAATTATGTGTGACTGTGGTTCTCACTGTTTCTGATAGGAGATCTCTAGAGCAAGAAAAAGCTTCCTGGCACACAACAGATGCTCAATAAATAGTTGTGGAATGAACGGAAAGATATCGAAAGGGGCTGGTCTGTGGTTTTAACATCACAGTGATGGACAAAGGAATCTGCTATGCTGGAGACCTGAGATGCCTCAAACCTGAAATTCTGGAGATCACCTGGGTTGCAGGTCAGGGGATCATCTTGCATGTGGAGTTCTTGATACAAACTCTAGAAGTTACCTTTCAGTTGAATTCCTTTGTATGGGGAAATGGTCACCCTCATAGACTCCTGGTGCAAATGCAAACCGGGAAGAATTTTTCATTGGGCAACCTGGCAATGTGTATCAAAAGTCTTATACATACACACCCTTATGTCCTGATAATTCCTCATCTAAGAATTTATGTGTTAAGAAAAAAATTGAAAACAATCTAAATATCCAATAAGAAAAGAATATGGTACCCAGGAGGCCCCAGGTGGTCCTGTGGTTAGGACTCAATGCTTTCACTGCCAGGGCCTGGGTTCAATCCCTGGTCAGGAAACTAAGATCCCTGAAGCTGTGCAGTATGGCCAAAAAAGAAAAATATGGTACAGTCATAGAATGGGATAATAGTCAAGTCCATAAGCAAGGACTTTACTTTTTATTATTATTTATTATTGTTCTAGATAAACTTCATGCTATATAATATTAAGAGAAAAAAACAAAATAAATAAATAAATAAAATCACTTGCAAGGCAGTTCACAAAAAAAAAAAAACCCTCAAATGGCCAGTAAGTACATAGAAAGATATTCAATCTCACTCAGAATGTAAAGAAGTGCAGTTCAAAACAATGAAATATTTTTTACCTATGATTGGCAAAGAGTTGATCAAAGGATAGGGAAACACCCTAATACACAGTTGCTGAAAGTATATAAACTTGTTGATAAACTTTGGGGAGAAATTTGGTACTATCAGTAGAATTTAAAAATATTGAAATTTAAAATAAAAACATAAAATTAATATTAAAATTTAAAAATTGGACCTAGCAATGTTACTTCTAACAATTTTACTTTGTCCTATAGAAATACATATATATGCAAAGATGTTCATTATAGCACTAATTGTAATAGCAAAAAATTGAACATTCAAAAAGTGAAACATAGGTAGCTCTCAAAGTAAATGATTTAGAGTTCTATGTGCTTATTTGCAGAGACATTTACATTAGTTTCAAGGTACAGCCAGGAGCACAAAAGTCACCTCAGATAACTCAATAGAGGGAATTTAACATAGGAATTAATTGCAAAATCAAGATTCAGTTCAGTTCAGTTCAGTCGCTCAGTCAGGTCTCACTCTTTGCAACCCCCTGGACTACAGCATGCCAGGCTTCCCTGTCCATTACCAACTCCCGAGCTTACTCAAACTCATGTCCATTGAGTCGGGGATGCCATCAAACCGTCTCTTCCTCTGTTGTCCCCTTCTCCTCCTGCCTTCAATCTTTCTCAGCATCAGGGTCTTTTCAAATGAGTCAGTTCTTCACATCAGGTGGCCAAAGTATTGGAGTCTCAGCTTCAGCTTCAGTCCTTCCAATGAATATTCAGGACTGATTTCCTTTAGGATGGACTGGTTGGATCTCCCTGCAGTCCAAGGGACTCTCAAGAGCCTTCTCCAACACCACAGTTCAAAAGCATCAATTCTTCAGCACTCAGTTTTCTTTATAGTCCAACTCTCACAAACATACATGACTACTGGAAAAACTATAGCTTTGACTAGACAGACACTTGTCAGCAAAGTAAAGTCTCTGCTATTTAATATGCTGTCTAGGTTGATATCAGCTTTTCTTCCAAGGAGTAAGTGTCTTTTAATTTCATGGCTACAGCCACCATCTGCAGTGATTTTGGAGCCCAAAAAAGGAGTCTATCACTGTTTCCATTGTTTCCCCTTCTATTTGCCATGAAGTGATGGGGCCAGATGCTATGATCTTAGTTTTCTGAATGCTGAGCTTTAAGCCAACTTTTTTACTCTCCTCTTTCATTTTCATCAAGAGGCTCTTTAGTGCCTCTTCACTTTCTGACATAAGGGTGAAATCATCGCATATTTGTAGTTATTGATATTTCTCCCAGCAGTCTTGATTCCAGTTTGTGCTTCATCCAGCCTAGTGTTTCTCATGATGTACTCTGCATATAAGTTAAATAAGCAGCGTGACAATATACAGCCTTGACGTACTCCTTTTCCTATTTGGAACCAGTCTGTTGTTCCATGTCCAGTTCTAACTGTTGCTTCTTGTCTTGCATACAGACTTCTCAGGAGGCAGGTCAGGTGGTTTGGTATTCCCATCTCTTGAAGAATTTTCCAGTTTGTTGTGATCCACACAGTCAAAGGATTTGGCATAGTCAATAAAACAGAAGTAGATGGTTTTTCTGGAACTCTCTTGCTTTTTTGATGATCCAGCAGATGTTGGCAATTTGATCTCTGGTTCCTCTGCCTTTTGTAAATCCAGCTTGAACATCTGGAATTTCACAGTTCACATACTGTTGAAGCCTGGCTTGGAGAATTTTGAGCATTACCTTACTAGCTTGTGAGATGAGTGCAATTGTGTGGTAGTTTGAGTATTCTTTGGCATTGCCTTTCTTTGAGATTGAAATGAAAAGTGACCTTTTCCAGTCCTATGGCCACTGCTGAGTTTTCCAAATTTGCTGGCATATTGAGTGCAACACTTTCACAGCATCATCTTTTAAGATTTGAAATAGCTCAACTGGAATTCCATCACCTCCACTAGCTTTTTTTGTAGTGATGCTTCCTAAGGCCCACTTGACTTCACATTCCAGGGTGTCTGGCTCCAGGTGAATGATCATACCATCATGATTATCTGGGTCATGAAGATCTTTTTGTATAGTTCTTCTGTGTATTCTTGCCATCTCTTCCTAATCTTCTGCTTCTGTTAGGTCCATACCATTTTTGTCCTTTATTGTGCCCATCTTTGCATGAAATGTTCCATTGGTATCTCTAATTTTCTTGAAGAGATCTCTAGTCTTTCCCATTCTATTGTTTTCCTCTATTTCTTTGCATTGATCACCAAGGAAGGCTTTCTTATTTCTCCTTGCTATTCTTTGGAACTCTGCATTCAAATGGGTAGAACTTTCGTTTTCTCCTTTGCCTTTCGCTTCTCTTCTTTACTCAGCTATTTGTAAGGCCTTCTCAGACAACTATTTTGCCTTTTTGCATTTCTTTTTCTTTGGAATGGTCTTGATCAAATCAAGATTATCTAAGCCATTTCTCCTACTCTTTCTGCTTTTCTTTGTGTATCAACGTCAACTTCTGTCTATAGACCAACTTTCAAATTCCTCTCCATGCACATAGACACACGAGCTATTGTTCAAGCACCAGTAATTGTTGAAGATAATCCCAGGAGATAATCGGAGTCAGATAAATCCAATCATTTCTAGCCATGGGCAAGGGCCACAGGACTCACCTCTGTGAGTGGAGATTGCAGTACTCACCAGAGGAAACTACTATGGGAAAAGCCTGTCTACCCTTAACAACTTGGGAAACTAGACTGGTACTGATGCAGTCTATGAAAGCAGGGAGTTCATGACAGGGTAAAAATAGGGATGGAGGATGATAACTTCACTTTTGGACATGCTCAATAGAGATGTTCACAGATCACCCAAATATACTTAGGAAATAAATGATTGTAAAGTCTGGAGTTCAGCATGAGAATTTGGACTAGAAATCCAGGCTTAAGACAGTCAGCATTAAAAGTGTTTGAAGCTATGGGTAAGTGAGAAAAAAAAAAAATGCTAGTTCAAGACAGAACCCCAGAAAATAGAAAATACAGAATAAACACAGTAAGAGGAAACACTAAAAGAGACTGAAGAACACTGCTGAAAGGACTGGTGAAAAGAAAGAAACAACACAGTAAAAATCATGAAAGAAAATAAAGTGGTTAATTCTACTGGACAAGATAAACTCTGAAAATCTCCCAGCTGGCTATGGCCCCAAGGTTCTGATGATGGACATCAGAGTGAAGGAAAAATCTAAATGACAAGGAGTTTAGAGGTTAGGAAATGAATTCCTCATGATTTAATACTTCTGTAGCCACTCATGGAAGAGCAAGGTGACAAGCATTGGTGAAATTAAACGGAAGGAATAAGTTCATGTGCTTTTGATTCACAATTCTTCAGCAAATCTGTACTGTATAGAGTAACTTGGACTAACTTAGTTAACTGGGGACACTTATAAAGGCCCAATCTCAGGTTTTACTCTGAATTCACAGAACAAATCCTAGAGCTCCCTCTTGGGGTTGGCAACTCTTGTATATTCCTCATCTTGCAAATATTAAAAGCATCAGCAAACTGCGGCCCTGTGGCTGCATCTGGTCTTCTGCCTCTTTTCAAATGGCCTGTGAACTAAGGATGTTTTTTTCACATTTTTCAATGTTTGAAAAAAAAAAGGAAAGAATTATGTGATATAAAATTTATATGACATTCAAATTTCAATGTCATTAAACACATTTTCATTGGAAGACAGTGTTCATCTGTTTCAAAATAAATGCTTTCATGCTACAACAGCAGAGCTGAGCAGCAGTGACAGAGGGTATATAGCCTGCAAAGCCTGAAATATTTACATCTAGTCTTTTTCAGAAAACATTGTGGAGCCCTATTCTAGAAGATTGGACAGGGTGGTCCTGAATTGAACTGAACAATGTATGAATACCAATTTCCCTTCAACTCTTTAAATGTTGTCATTATAATAAATGAGGACAGTCTTATATTAATCTGTATTTCTCTGAATACTACTGAGTTCACACATCTTTTCAAATGTTTGACCACGATTTGCACTTTTCCTTTTGTGAATTACTTGATATTTTTTACCCATTTTTCTATTGCATTGACTTGATTTTTTTAAGATTAATTTGTGGGTAATAAATATTATATTATTATATAACATATTATATACTACATATCAATATATACTTTGTATTATATAGTATAATAATAGTATACATGTTATTGCATAAATATACTACATCTATATTATTGCATATTTTCAATATATTGGTATGACACATATATATTGAAGTAATGTTTATGTATATGCACACATAAATATTCTCTTTGAGTATTATCAGATATGTAACAGGAACTATTTTTTTTTTCTTTTTTTTGGTGAGTCACAGATTTTATTCTTTCCTTATAATTATTTTTTAACTTTTTATTTTGTACTGGGGTATATAGCAAATTAACAATGTTGTGATAGTTTCAGGTGGACAGTGAAGGGACTCAGCCACACTCACACATATATCTATTCTCCTCCAAACTCCCTGCCTCTCCAGGCTGCCACTTGAGCAGAGTTCTGTAATGGGAACTATTAATCTTTGATCAGGGCAGCCTGGTGTTGGGAGTGATTAAATGCTGGGTCTTCAGAATTAGACCTGAGTCTCAGCTCAGATGTCTCAGCTCAGGTGCTTCCTTGGCAAAACACTTAATCTCCTGAAACTTAGGTTTTCTTATTTGTTAAGTAGGAAGAAAGACATGCGCTCACTAGGTTGTCTTAGCTAAGTGTGGGGCCATGAAGCATTCAGTAAATGGTAACACTTAGCATTATTAGTTTTTTAAATTGAGATATAATTCACATACCATAAAGTGTACAGGTCAGTAACTTTTACTCACAAGTTTGTACAACCATCACCATCATCTAATACCAGAACAGTTTCATCATCCCCGAAAGAAATCCTTTCTCCATCACTCCCCACCTCCCATACCCCTTCCCCTGGTAACCCCTAATCACTTTCTACTTCTGTGGATTTGCCTATTTTGGACATTCCATATAAGTGGGATGATACAATATGTGGCCTTTGTGCCTGACATCTTTCATTTAGCATACTGTAACAAGGTTCATCCATACTATAGAAGGTTTCAGCATTTTATTCATTTTTATTCTGAATAATAACCCATTATATTGATATACCATGTTTGATTTATTCATTCATCAGCTGATAGACATTTGGGATGTTTCCACTTTTGGCTATTATGAATCATGCTGCTATAAATAGTCAGGTTCAAGTTTTTGTGTGGACCTGTATTTACAATTCTTTTAGGTATATACCAAGGAGTGGAACTGCTAGAACACTATGTTTAATTTTCTGGAACCCCCAAACTGTTTTCCTTAGCAGCTGTACCATTTAACATTCTCATCAACAGTACATGAGAGTTTCAATTTCTTCACTCCTTTGCAAATCCTTGTTATTGCCTGATTTTTTATTACAGTGATTCTAGTGATTATGAACTGATACATCATTTTGGTTCTGATTTCCCTAATGATAAATGATTAATATATATTACCCCAAAAAGCACACCTTTTCATGTGCTTATTGGCCATCTTTATTTCTTCTTTAGAGAAATGCCTATTCAAATATTTTTCCCAATTTTTAATTGGTGTCTTTTTCAGATATATAGTTCACAAGTATTTTCTCCCAGAAAAGAGTTGTCTTTTTATTTTCTTGATAGTGTCCTTTAAAGTATAAACGTTTTTAATGATACAGTCCAATTGATCTATTTTTTTTTCTTTAGTTAGTTAAGCTTTAGGTGTCATATTCCTAAGTATTTCAATCTTTTTGATGCTATTATAAATGGAATTGTTTTCTTAATTTTATTTTCAGTTCATCACTAGTATATCGAAATATAACTGATTTTTGTATATTGATCTTGTGTCTTGCAGCCTTGCTAAACTCATTTATTAGCTCTAATACCGTGTGTATATGTGTATTTCTTAGGATTTTCTAGGTACGAGAACATGTTATCTGCAAATAGAGGTAGATTTACCTCTTCCTTTCTCATCTAGATGCCTTTTCTTTCATTTTCTTACCTAACTGCCTCAGCTAGAATCTCCAGTAGTACAATGTTGAACGGATATGGTGAAAGCAAGCATCATTGTTTTGTTTGTGATCTTACAGGGAAAGCATCCAGTCTTTCACAATGATGTATGATATTAACTGTGGGTTTTTCATAAATGCCCTTTATCAGGTTGAGGAAGTTTCTTTAAATCCCTAGTTTGCTGAAAGTTTTTATCTTAGGAAGGTATTGTATTTTGTCAAATGCTCTTTCTGCATCTATAGAGATGATCATATGTGGCTTTTGTCTTTTATTCTATTAATATGGTGTATATATTAGTTGGCTAGGGCTGCCATAACAAATTACCATGGACTGAGTGACTTAAAAAACAGAAATTTTTCTCATACTTCTGGAGGCTAGACACCTGAGATCAAGCTGTTGACAGGGTTGGTTTCTTCTGAGGCCTTTCTCCCTCCCTGGCTTGCAGATGGCCATCTTCTCCCTGTGTCTTCCCATGTCTTCCGAATCTCTTTTTACAAGAATCCAGTCATATTGGATTAGGACCCGCCCTAATGAACTCATTTTAATTTAATTACCCCATTCAAAGACCTGATCTCCAAATACAGTCACATACATGAAGTCCTAGGGGTTAAGACTTCAATATATGAACTTTGAGTTCATATACCATTTAGCCCATAACAGTGTATTTCACAGACTGTTTTATGGAGGAGGGGGTTAAGGTTTTTTTCTTTCTTTAAACAGCCTGGTCCCTGATGGGGGCCTCTCCATCTTCCCTCTCCAGTTTGGCTACAGTTCTGAACATTGCTGGATTTTGAGCAGCTCCACCTAGAACACCAAGGTTGCACCACTTGGAATCTTTGGGGGAGCTCCCTGTGCTCCATAACCCAGCTCTGATGGAATCACCAGCTTCTGCTTTTCCCCTCACACATCCCTAGCAGCCTCTGGTCCCAGCCCTTGATGAGCTGGCCTGTGCCCAGAGAGAAGACAAATGGTTGGTTCCGGGGCAGGGTGCTGTTAAACGCCGTTCCATCTTCTAGCTTTCCCTTGCAGTACCTGTGCAGGATGTACCTTTTGCACTATTTGATGAGACAGTGGTCTACTCGTTTCTTGACTCTGATCTGCAGCTTCTGGGGAGGCCACCTCAGCCAGGATATGGCCCCCCTTTGCTCACCACCTGCCCTTCCGACCCTCCCAGTCCCCAGCTTTGCTCGTCAATTCCCACCCATCCCCTTCTGCAAAGTCCAGACCCTATCTGGCTACAGAGCGGCTGCCCCAACCAGGAGTTGGGGGGACCCCCATTCACACCACATCCAGTTCCTTCCCGCCTAGTACACCCACATATCTGTGGCTGTTGCAGGGGATCAGCCCCAAGGCACCCACGTGTCTTCACTAGGTGGTTCCAGGGAGCCCCAGTCCTCCAGGGGTACACTCCAGGCTGGCCCTGTGCCTCCTCCTCAATCGCTGCCCCAACTTTGCACCCTCTGGGGCCTGCGAGACACCCAGACTGGTCCCCTGTTGGCCACAGATTGATTTTTATATGCTGAGCCAACTTTGTATTCCTGGAATAAATTCCACTTGATCATGAGATCACTTAATTCTTTCTATATGTTGCTGGATTTAGTTTGCTAGTATTTTGTTGAGGATTTCTATAAGCAGCTACTAACAATATTATGGTCTTTATTCCCACCATTCAAAGTATATTTATATGTGCTATTTCACTTAATTGCATGAGGTGAGTAGTCCAGTCATATTCACACTAAAGTAAACTGAGGCTCAGGAAAGTGAAGTGATTTTCCCCTAATTGTAAATTTGCAGTAGTACTTAGTACACATTGAAACCACAACTACAGATGAGAAGAACATTAGGGAGATGAAAGAAAGGAGGATTTGGTGATAACAAAGAGAAATTTTGTTCGGCTAGAAGTTTACGGGGTCAGTTTGAATGGCATCCATGATCTCGATGACATAAGAATTGAGGTCATCTGCTGATGTGCACAATAAGAGTAAATAGACTTGTGGTTTCAATTCATGCATATTATTAAACCAAGTAGGGGTGACAATTCTCATTAATTTCGAGATCATGATTTGGCCAGATAAACTGGAAGGGGAATAAACCAAAAAATTGATGATAGGGCTTTGACTGTATCAGTATCAGTGTATACTGCAACTTAGATTCCTTCTTTCTTGAGAAACTTCTCTCCAAGTAAACTATCAACTCATACCCTCCCCTCTAAGCCTTAGTGGAGCTATACAGTGATGTACCATGACTCCTCAGTCAATGGATACTGAGTTCAAATTCTACCTCTGGCCCCAGTGGATTGTGTGACTTTGCAAGTCATTTAATATATGCAAGACTTTCAGTTCAGCTCAGTTGCTCAGTAATATCTGACTCTTTGAGACTCCATGGACTGCAGCACACCAGGCTTCCCTGTCCATCACCAACTCCCAGAGCTTACTTAAACTCATGTCCATCGAATTGGTGATGCCATCCAACCATCTTATCCTCTGTCATCCCCTTCTCCTCCTACCTTCACTCTTTGCCAGCATCAGGATCTTTTCCAAGTAGTCAGCTCTCCGCATCAGGTGGTCAAAGTATTGGAGCCTCAGCTTCAGCATCAGTCCTTCCAATGAATATTCAGGACTGATTTCCTTTAGGATGGACTAGTTTGATCTTCTTGCTGTCCAAGGGACTCTCAAGAGACTTCTTCAACACCACAGTTCAAAAGCGTCAATTCTTCAGTGCTCAGCTTGCTTTATACATCCATATAGGACTACTGGAAAAATCATAGCTTTGACTAGACGGACCTTTGTTGGCAAAGTAATGTCTCTGCTTTTTAATATGCTGTCTAGGTTGGTCATAGCTTTTCTTCCAAGGAGCGTCTTTTAATTTCATGGCTGCAGTCACCATCTGCAGTGATTTTGGAGCCTAAAAAATTAAAGTCTGTCACTGTTTCCATTGTTTCCCCATCTATTTGTCATGAAGTGATGGGACCGGATGCCATGATCTTCTTTTTTTGAATGTTGTGTTTTAAGCCAGTTTTTCTCTTTCACCAAATGAGGGAATTGAATTAGATGTTTTCTAAGCTACCTTTCCAGTTTTAGGACTCTATTAATTTAGTGAATAAGCAGAGTGGTGATTCAGTTGACTAAAAATTTTCAAACAGCATGGATGAGGAATTCACTAGGGGTAGATAAGGAATTACTGAAGAGCAATGAAGCCTGGTGGAGAACAGGGAGCAGGTAAGCTAGGGAGGGTAGAAAGTGAAAGTGAGAAAGTAAACATATTGGGGTGGGGGAGGCTACCCGGAGTTAGGGATGTCATGGGGCATATTACACAGGCTACTGGAATCTAGGTAGTTAAGTCATTAAAAACTGTTTTAATTAAATATAACTAAAGAAGGACTTCCCTGGTGGTCCAATGGCTAAGACTCCATGCTCTCAATGCAGGAGGACTGGGTTCAATCCCTGGTCAGGGAATTAGATTCCACAGGCCACAACTAAGAGTTTGCATGCTGCAATTAAGATCCAGTGAGCCAAATAAATTAAATAAATAAATACATTTTAAATATAACTAAAGAAATTAAAAATCCAGATCAGAGAGTCCAGGCTGGGACAGAAGACAGATAAACCCCACTACCTATTTTTACATCAGGATCACAATATTATTTATCTCATTTACTGGATGATGTAGTGAAGAGCAAGGACCTTACCCATAAGCTCCTTCAGCAAAGTTCCAGAAGCCCTGCCCCAAGAGCTTCTTGCTTCATTCACAGGTCACATTTCATTTCTCTGAATGTCACATGACACTTCATAATAATCTGGTTCATAGAAAGCAATGTTCTGATAATGAAAAAATAATGGTTTCTGTATAGCAGAAAGTAACACAACATTGTAAATCAACCATACTCCAATAAAAATGTAAAAAACACATCAATTTTTCCTTTTCATACAAGTTTTGAACTACTTTAAAATTCTCTTTAATGCAAATAAAATGCACTCTTATTGTAAAAAATTCTAACATGCACACACATAATGTAGATAGTGACAATCCCATTCCTTTTCCTATTGTCTCCTCCAAGTCAAGCTTTCTCTCTATACACTAATGTAATATTATTTACAAAAAATGGAATCATGAACACTGTTTTGCAAATTGTCTTTTTGTTTTCTTTTTTCTTTTAAATTACTTAATTTAATTATTAATTTTAATTAGAGGTTAATTACTTTACAATATTGTGGCAGTTTTCGCCATACATCGACATGAATTTTTGCTAACCAACCCCTATAATCCAGGTATTTTTTCATGTCACAGAATATACATCTGCTTTATCCATTTTGACAGCTACAGGGGAGTCCATCATATCACAATATCATAATTTATGCCATTCCTATTGATGGGCATTTACCTTGTTTCCAATTTTTGGATATGTAAACAATACTGCAGTGAACATCCTTGTATATATTTGCATATTTGGGTAAATGTTTCTAAATAATACCTTCTTAAAACTAACTGCTTCAATAAAAAGTTAGGTGTACAAATGTAAATTTTAAAAGTAAGATTGCTGGCTCAAAGAGTATTTTAGTAGACAGTGCCAAATTATCCTCCAAAATGTTGAACCAATTTATAATCTCACCAGTGTACGAAAGCAGATGTTTCCTCACTCTCTAGCTAGCACTGGGCAGTCTTTTTGTTTTTTAAAAAAATCTTTCTCATCTTATATAGATGGAGATGTCAGATTTAGCAAGTAAAAAGTAGAATGTCTAGATAAATTTGAATTCAGATAAAAGATCAACCATCTTCATCTGTGAACTGGCTTCCACGTCTGGTCTCTCCTTTGGTATCATCAGTGATCGTCTTCTCTGATTATCAACACTTATTGTAGACATTTTTCTCATCCTAAATGGATGAGAAAACTTGCTATTTAAATTTACATATTCTTAAGACTTAGTGGGATCAAGGGAACTTCCCTGGCAGTCCAGCAATTAAAACTGTGCTTTTCAATGCAGGGGACTCAGGTTTGATTGCTGGTCTTGGAATAAAGATCCCATGCCACATGGTGCAGCCCCCGCCCCCCTCCCCCCACATCTAGTAGGACTTAGTGAGAGCAGGTATAAGTATAGGCCACTTTCACGTCCTCTTTAGTGCACTACCTGTTTTCATATTTGTTCCTTTTGCCAGTGGTTTATTTGTCTTCCTTAATGATTTCTAAGAATGTTTTTATCATTAAGGAATTAGACACATATATAACTGTTTTCCTTTTAACTATTTTTGTTTTATCCCCCATCTAGAAGTACTGTGTGTACCAGTTAATCAAGCCAAATCACTATGAACAAATGTGTGTGCTCAGCTCTGTCCAACTCTTTGAGACTCCATGGACTAGCCCGCCAGGCTCCTCTGTCCATGAGATTTCCCAGGCAAGAATACTGGAGTGGTTGCCATTTCCTCCTCCAGGGGATCTTCCTGACCCAGAGTCTTCTGTGTTTCCTACATTGGCAGGTGGATTCTTTACCACTGAGCCACCTGGGAAGTTATACTACTGTGACAGTTTCTCAAATCACTTGGATGTTTTGTATAAATACAAATTCCTACGTCTACAATGGGTTCTAGATGTAGTCAATCAAATTTCTGGGAATAAAACTTGGGACTCTGTACTTAAAAACCTCTGTTGGGGGGTTTCTTTCTATCTCCTTCTTTTCTTTTTCCCTTCTTCCTTACTTCCTACCCATCCTTCCAGACTTTTATTTAGAGATCAAGAGTAAAAAATTTTCGAGAATTATTAAAATTAAAATAGAGGCAAACATACAAACAATGTGATCAGAAGCTATATCTTTCTGAGAGAGTGCACTGTGATTAAAATGACTATTCTTTATCAGTTCTTGACTTTAGGGAGAAGAAGAAAAATTTTTTAACTTTTCCCCCCCTAACATTAAAGAAGTTCCTATTATTATGGAAAATTTTAAGCACTTATAAAAGTACAGAGAGTAATTCCCATATCCCATTGCCCAACCTCAGAAATGATCAACATATGGTCTATCTTGCTTTATCTATGTGCCCTATTCCCCTCTACCATCTCCCATTTCCCCAGATTCAAAGCACATCCCAAGAGATTCCTAAACTCATTTGAGATCCAGAACTTCAGGATTTCAGGTTTCCGATTGTGTTTTACAAGTTCTTTCCAGAAAAATATTTACTCATGTTTTTTCTAGCTAGTCCCTGTATAATCTCATTTTCTCTGGTTTCAACCTTAAGAATTTGAAGTCTACAACTTTTTTTTCTTTTTTTTAATCCAAAGACAAAAATCAGCTGGGAACATGTGGGGTAATGCTAAGGAGTAAGTACCTGAAATGTCCTCTACTAGAGATTTCAAATACCTCTTTGATATTCCATCAAACAGGACTTAACACCACAATTTTCTTAGATTTTCTTTAGTTCAGTTCAGTTCAGTCGCTCAGTTGTGTCCGACTGTTTGCAAGCCCATGAATTGCAGCACGCCAGGCCTCCCTGTCCATCACCAACTTCCGGAGTTCACCCAAACTCATGTCCATTGAGTCGGTGATGCCATCCAGCCATCTGTTCCTCTGTTGTCCCTTCTCCTCCTGCCCCCAATCCCTCCCAGCATCAGAGTCTTTTCCAATGAGTCAACTCTTTACATGAGGTGGCCAAAGTACTGGAGTTTCAGCTTTAGCATCAGTCCTTCCAAAGAAATCCCAGGACTGATCTCCTTCAGAATGGACTGGTTGGATCTCCTTGCAGTCCAAGGGACTCTCAAGAGTCTTTTCCAACACCACAGTTCAAAAGCATCAATTCTTCGGTGCTCAGCTTTCTTCACAGCCCAACTCTCACATCCATACATGACCACTGGAAAAACCATAGCCTTGACTAGACAGACCTTTGTTGGCAAAGTAATGTCTCTGCTTTTCAATATGCTATCAAGATTGGTCATAACTTTCCTTCCAAGGAGTAAGCGTCTTTTAATTTCATGGCTGCAACCACCATCTGCAGTGATTTTGGAGACCAAAAAAATAAAATCTGACACTGTTTCCACTGTTTCCCCATCTACTTCCCATGAAGTGATGGGACCAGATGGCATGATCTTCGTTTTCTGAATGTTGAGCTTTAAGCCACCTTTTTCACTCTCCTCTTTCACTTTCATCAAGAGGCTTTTTAGTTTCTCTTCACTTTCTGCCATGGGGGTGATGTCATCTGCATATCTGAGGTTATTGATATTTCTCCCAGCAATCTTGATTCCAGCTTGTGCTTCATCCAGCCCAGTGTTTCTCATGATGTACTCTGCATATAAGTTAAATAAGCAGGGTGACAATATACAGCCTTGACGTACTCCTTTTCCTATTTGGAATGAGTCTGTTGTTTCATGTCCAGTTCTAACTGTTGCTTCCTGACCTGCATACAGATTTCTCAAGAGGCAGGTCAGGTGGTCTGGTATTCCCATCTCTTTCAGAATTTTCCAGTTGATTGTGATCCACACAGTCAAAGGCTTTGGCATAGTCAAGAAAGCAGAAGTAGGTGTTTTTCTGTAACTCTCTTCCTTTTTCGATGATCCAGCAGATGTTGGCAATTTGATCTCTGGTTACTCTGCCTTTTCTAAAACCAGCTTGAACATCAGGAAGTTCACGGTTCATGTATTGCTGAAGACTGGCTTGGAGAATTTTGAGCATTACTTTACTAGTGTGTGAGATGAGTGCAATTGTGTGGTAGTTTGAGCATTCTTTGGCATTGCCTTTCTTTGGGATTGGAATGAAAACTGACCTTTTCCAGTCCTGTGGCCACTGCTGAGGTTTCCAAATTTGCTGGCATATTGAGTGCAGCACTTTCACAGCATCATCTTTAGGATTTGGAATAGCTCCACTGGAATTCCATCACCTCCACTAGCTTTGTTCGTAGTGATGCTTTCTAAGGTCCACTTGACTTCACATTCCAGGATGTCTGGCTCTAGGTGAGTGATCTCACCATAGTGATTATCTGGATTGTCAAGATTTTTTTTGTACAATTCTTCTGTGTATTCTTGCCACCTCTTCTTAATATCTTCTGCTTCTTTAGGTCCATACCATTTCTGTCCTTTATCAAGCCCATCTTTGCATGAAATGTTCCCTTGGTATCTCTAATTTTCTTGAAGAGAGTCTTTCCCAACAGATGGAGTCTTTCCCATCTGTTGTTTTCCTCTATTTCTTTGCATTGATCACTGAGGAAGGCTTTCTTATCTCTTTGCTATTCTTTGGAACTCTGCATTCAGATGCTTATATCCTTCCTTTTCTCCTTTGCTTTTCACTTTTCTTTTCACAGCTATTTGTAAGGCCTCCCCAGACAGCTATTTTGCTTTTTAGCATTTCTTTTCCAAAGGGATGGTCTTGATCCTTGTCTCCTGTACAATGTCACGAACCTCCATCCATGGTTCATCAGGCACTCTATCAGATCTAGTCCCTTAAATCTATTTCTCACTTCCATTGTATAATCCTAAGGGATTTTATTTAGGTCATACCTGAATGGTCTAGTGGTTTTCCCTACTTTCTTCAATTTCAGTCTGAATTTGGCAATAAGGAGTTCATGATCTGAGCCACAGTCAGCTCCCAGTCTTGTTTTTGCTGACTGTATAGAGCTTCTCCATCTTTGGCTGCAAAGAATACAATCAATCTGATTTCGGTGTTGACCATCTGGTGATGTCCATGTGTAGAGTCTTCTTTTTTGTTGTTGGATGAGGGTGTTTGTTATGACCAGTGCATTTTCTTGGCAAAACTCTATTAGCCTTTGCCCTGCTTCATTCCGTATTCCAAGGCCGAATTTGCCTGTTACCCCAGGTGTTTCTTGACTTCCTACTTTTGCATTCCAGTCTCCTATAATGAAAAAGACATCTTTTTTGGGTGTTAGTTCTAAAAGGTCTTGTAGGTCTTCATAGAACTGTCCAACTTCAGCTTCTTCAGTGTTACTGGTTGGGGCATAGACTTGGATTACTGTGATATTGAATGGTTTGCCTTGGAAATGAACAGAGATCAATCTGTCGTTTTTGAGATTCATCCAAGTACTGTATTTAGGACTCTCTTGTTGACCATGATGGCTATTCCATTTCTTCTAAGGGATTTCTTAGATTTTCTTACATGTTACTAATTTTAAACACCAGAATTTTCTTACCTGTTTCTTATCTCAGTTTCACATTCGTGCCACCTGATGTTCATAAAGTCTTAAATTACTCCATTTAGTAAAGAAAGGAGATTTGAGGAGTATTTAGGCATAAGCCTCAAACAATTAAAAATGCTGAGACTGAATATGAGAAGTATTATTGAGGCAGAAAGATGGTCTGAGTCTCATTGTTGAGTCAGCATCTAGCTACAGTCCCTTAATCTCCTACCTATAAAATATGGATAGCAGCGCCTACCACACTTCTTAGAACAATGAGACTTATACTTTGATCTTTAAAGAAGTGAGCTGCCTAATTAGATGAGTTTCCTTTAAGTATTCTTCATGTTTATCTCAATGAATTAATCTTTGGTGGGCTTCCCTGATACCTTGGTTGGTAAAGAATCTGCCTGCAAGGCAGGACACACCGGTTTGATTCCTGGGTTGGGAAGATCCCCTGGAGAAGGGATAGGCTACCCACTCCACTGTTTTGGGGCTTCCCTTGTGGCTAAGTTGGTAAAGAATCCACCTGCAATGCAGGAGACCTGGGTTTGATCCCTGGGTTGGGAATATCCCCTGGAGAAGGGAAAGGCTACCCACTCCAGTATTCCGGCCTGGAGAATTCCATAGACTGTATAGTCCATGGGGTCACAAAGAGTTGGACATGACTGAGTGACTTTCACTTTAATCTTTGGTAAATATTCTCTTCTATTTGTAGAAGAATGAGGAAGTAGAAATCAAGACATGGTAGAATATTTTTAAAGTTTTTATCATTCTAAACAGAATTTGCTACTTAAATGTTTAAAAAATATTTTGAAATAAAATTCACATAGTACTCACTGAAATCATTGTAAAAATGTACAATTGAGGATTTAATATATGCACAAGATTGTGCAATCATCATCACTAATTCCAGAAAACTTCATCATCCCAAATTGGAAATCCCCTTCACATCACCTGGCAACATCGAATCAACTGTTTTTTGTTTAACAAATTTGCCTACTCTGGACATTTCATATCAATGGAATCATAGAGTATGTGGCTTCTGTCTGGCTTCTTTCACTTGGCATATGTTTTCAAGATTCGTTCATTCTGTAGCACAATCAGTACTTATTTCCTTCTTCTGAATGAACACTATTCCATGGTTTAGATATACTATTTTTACTCATTCATTCATCAGTTAATGAATACATGTGTTGCTTCCTATTTGACTATCATAAAGAATTCTGCCATGAACACACATGTACATTCAAGTTTTCATGTTAATGTTTTCATTTCTCTTTGGTACACATCTAGGAGTGTAACTGCTGGGTCATTAGAGTAACCAATCTTAACTCCTTGAGATATAGCCAAACTATTTTTCAAAGTGGCTGCACCATTTTACATTACTGTCAGTGATGTATGAGTTTCATAATTTCTTCATATCCTCACCAACTTGCTTTTGGTTTTGTTTAAAATTATAGACATCCTGGTGGGTGTAAAATGGTCTCTTGTTGCGGTTTGGCTTTGCATTTACGTAATGACCAATGATGCTGGGCATCCCTTCATGTACTTACTGCTAAGTCGCTTCAGTCGTGTCCGACCCTGTGTGACCCCATAGACGGCAGCCCACCAGGCTCCGCCGTCCCTAGGATTCTCCAGGCAAGAACACTGGAGTGGGTTGCCATTTCCTTCTCCAATGCATGAAAGTGAAAAGTGAAAGTGAAGTCGCTCAGTCGTGTCCGACTCTTAGTGACCCCATGGACTGCAGCCTACCAGGTTCCTCTGTCCATGGGATTTTCCAGGCAAGAGTACTGGAGTGGGGTGCCATTGCCTTCTCTGCATGTACTTACTAGCCATTTGTATTTCTTTGGATAAATGTCAATTTAATCCTTTGTTCCTTCAAAAACTGGGTTGTTCTTATTATTTTGATTATAAGGATTCTTTGCATACTTATGGAAGATCTTACTTTAAGCCAAAACAGAAATAAGACCTGACAAAGGGCTAGATCGACTCATGATTATGTATTTTAAACTCTTGTATTCATCTATGCATAAAGTCAGAATTACCTCTATGACCTTTAGCTTTATGAATACATTCTTAGGGGCTAATCTAATGGAATAATGGAGGGATGATCTCCCATGTCAGGGTTCAAGTAGAATGGGACTTTCCCCTTCTTTTTTCTGATCTATCCCCAAGCCTACGCCACACTGTGGGCATTGGGCTAGAGGTAGGGTAAAGTTGAATGATGCCTGGCATAACTAGAAGTGCCATCTCCAACACCCCCAACCAGATCCCCTGGCAGAAATTTCAGACCACAGAGAGTTTTGCATACCTCCATAATGTTTATAAATGTCACAACCTAAAAAAATAAAGCAATAAGGTAAAAAAGTAACCAGTCCACCAAGGCAGATAGATTAAAAGTATCTTAAAGTACTAGTGCCTAGTTATCCCTCTCTAGAAGCTAAAGAATCTGCATTAGGCACAGGCATAGCTTCCATTTTTAGGAACTTGTAACATATTAGTATTACATTTTCCAAATACTTTCCTACTTACTGTTGTTCCTAGATTGCCAAGATGGGTTAGCCAAAAAGGCCTTAAAAATTAAGTACCACTAGTGTTCAAATTAGATGACTCAGAAGTACAGGGCTGGGATGTCCCTGGTGGTCCAGCGGCTAAGACTCTGTGCTTCCAGTGTAGGGGCCTTGGGTTTGATCCGCGGTCAGGAAACTAGATCCCTTATGCTAAAACTAAGACCCAGCATAGTCAGGGGAAAAAAGAAAAAAAAGTAGAGGACTCACCATGTGGATTTGAACAAGACAGTCTGAGGGAGAAGGTAGAGAAATCAGGGGTAGTGTACAAAATTGTTGCATAGATGCATCCTGTGTGTCTTTGGAACATGCACAAGGGATTGAATATTGTTCTATGTGAAAACTAATGACACTGCGGTAGTTAGGCCGAACAATACTTCAGATATGATCTTGGCCATCTGAGAGCTTTGGTATGTTACAATGACTGCAAATCAGAGATACATGGTCACAACACTATGGAGATACATTAATCGTAATGAGAGTTCCACGGGATTCAAGACAAAGAAACCCATCAAGAGGCGGAAATAGCATACGCAGACTACATTTATTCAGTGCTTACTGGACACCGGGCACATCAGATACAAAAGAGCTCGGATGGGGGAGGTAAAAATTTAATATACACATTAATTTTATGACTAATTCTAACTACTAGGGGAAGTACAAAATTTGTATAAGTTATACTTTATAATGAAATTTCAATGCCTGTCAAAAGGATAAGCTATACATACAATGCAATAAAAATGTTTTAAAATTGTGCTTAACATCGCAGAACTACTCCAAAGTGGGTTGGTAAAATACCTATACACCATTCATTCTTATTACACATATATTTCACATTAAAGATTGCTGGTAAATTACAAATACTTTGACCCCATTGCTGAAAAATCTATGGTCGACAACTAGATACAAACTTCCTCTTAGAAACACTGTAGCATCTGTAGTAGATCTCTCCTTTAAAGCCCACCTTATTTTCCGCTTAGCTTACTATCAAGTTGTCTTCAGAACTGTTTATATTTCTTTTGTCTGATCATCTTCTTCCAGTTTCCTGATTTCATTTTTTAAACAATTTATGGTTTCACGACTTGCTTTTAATCTCTCTTTAAGCTCTGCAATTTCAAAGCTTGTTTTTTTTTTTGCAGCTTCTAATTTTTCTCTGGTTTTCACTTCAAGTTCTGCAACTAAAGAAAACAGACTGTTACTAATTTATTGCATTTTTCTCATATGTCTGAGATATGTCACAGAGTAATAAACGTGACATTCCGTTAGGTCAGTGTTTCCATGATGAAATGCAAACAACTTAAGATATGTAACTTTAAACACAGGAAGGTGGGTGAGAAAGTCTGAACTCTCAAGAGAGGATCTAAGATGTTTTCTATCACAAAGAATAAAATTCGGGCCACTAGTATTTTAATTCACACTTAAGATTTTAAGACATAATGTCCTTGTTTTTCTCTATTTACATATTAATCTGGAAATTAGGGAGTATATAGTCCAACAGACTTCCAACTAATAAAACTTCACTAAAAAGAGGATTCTTAAATTTATGTGTAGGTAAAAGTTACATAAACAAAATCACACTGGTAAACCTGTATCTTTTTTCAAAACAGAGTAGAAACTATCTAGGCTTGAATTCTAGCTCTACTAGTTGTGCCACTCTGAATAAGCTATTGTTTTAATCTCCATGCTCATTTCCTCATTTCTAAAATACAGATTATAATTGCAAACACCTGTGATATTTGCTTAAAAGATTTAAAATGAATATCATTTGGCACATAAAAAAACATATTAAGTACTATTATGACAGAGGAACATTAAATATTTAAAACATTCTAGCTGGCTATGTAACAAATAACTAAAGAAAAATATCATTACTGCAAAATAGACTATATTTATTTAAATATTCCACTTGGATAGTGTAGTACCATGTTTTATAGAGAAAAAAATGTCTACTATTACCCAACATTTCCACCTTGTAGACATTTCAGGTAATTGCTGCTGATGACTGTTAAGGCACAGTTGTACTTTTGTTAATGTAAAATGATCACTAGTTGGAAGCAGCATGGATTGAAGGAAAAAAAACTAAAACCCTTTAAAATCAGAAAGACTTGAGTTCAAATACACCTTTGGTCCCTTACTAGCTGAATGTTGATATCTCTCTCACTTAATTTCTTCTTTCTATATAATATAGTTAAAACTTTGTATTTCACAGAGGATTTAGGATTAAGTAATACATGTAAAAAGCATCCAGCATGTTAAAACACATAATGTGTTCTTATTTTGCCCACTGCTGGTGACTTTCTTTTTGTGATACATTTTGTAACAGAGCTAAACTTTAACATTCCCAAAACAATCCACATTTTTCTTTGTAATTTTCCATTGCTTTTATTTTTAAAATTATTTTTGAAAACAGGTAGTACATACATCCGATACAAAATTAAAAGGCGGAAAATCAGGTGATAAATTCCTGTAAATAGTAATTGGTAGGTTGAAGAATAACTGTGCTTGTAGTTTTGGAAGAATGCCAAGTGACTCTTAGAGGTTCTATTATTAATTTATAATCTCATTAGCATAGTATGTCTGTTCCCCTACTGCATCAACTTTTTGGTCTTAAATAATCTGGAAGGTTAAAAATTGTATTTCAAAATAGTTTTAATTTGCACTTCTATTACTTCTGAGATTGATAATCTTTTAATATGGTTAGGGGATATTTCTCCCTTTCTTTCTATGAATTGCCTATTTATCGTTTCCCTTGACTGGCCCCTGCCTTTTAAAAAACTGAGGTATAATTGACATACAACATATGAGTTTCAGGTGTACAACATATGAGTCAATATTTGTATATATTGCATAATGATTATCACAGTAAGTCTGAAGTTAACATCTGTTACCATATATACAAAAAAAATCTTGACGACCCAGATAATCATGATGGTGACTCACCTAGAACCAGACATCCTGGAATGTGAAGTCAAGTGGGCCTTAGAAAGCATGAACAAAGCTAGTGGAGATGATGGAATTCCAGTGGAACTATTTCAAATCCTGAAAGATGATGCTGTGAAAGTGCTGCACTCAATATGCCAGCAAATTTGGAAAACTCAGCAGTGGCCACAGGACTGGTAAAGGTCAGCTTTCATTCCAATCCCAAAGAAAGGCAATGCCAAAGAATGCTCATTGCACTCATCTCACACACTAGTAAAGTAATGCTCAAAATTCTCCAAGCCAGGCTTCAGCAATACATGAACCGTAAACTTCCAGATGTTCAAGCTGGTTTTAGAAAAGGCAAAGGTACCAGAGATCAAACTGCCAACATCTGCTGGATCATCGAAAAAGCAAGAGTTCCAGTTTTAAAAACATCTATTCTGCTTTTTTCTCCTTTGACCTTGTGGATCACAATAAACTGTGGAAAATTCTGAAAGAGATGGGAATACCAGACCACCTGACCTGCAGCTTGAGAAACCTATACGCAGGTCAGGAAGCAACAGTTAGAACTGGACATGGAACAACAGACTGGTTCCAAACAGAAAAAGGAGTACGTCAAGGCTGTATACTGTCACCCTGCTTATTTAACTTCTAATGCAGAGTACATCATGAGAAATGCTGGGCTGGAAGAAGCACAAGCTGGAATCAAGACTGTTGGGAGAATTATCGATAACCTCAGATATGCAGATGACATCACCCTTATGGCAGAAAGTGAAGATGAACTAAAGAGCCTCTTGATGAAAGTGAAAGAGGAGAGTGAAAAAGTTGGCTTAAAGCTCAACATTCAGAAAACTAAGATCATGGCATCTGGTCTATCACTTCATGGCAAATAGATGGGGAAACAGTGGAAACAGTGGCTGACTTTATTTTTTTGGGCTCCAAAATCACTGCAGATAGTGGTTGCAGCCATGAAATTAAAAGACGCTTACTCCTTGGAAGAAAAGCTATGATCAACCTAGACAGCATATTGAAAAGCAGAGACATTACTTTGTCAACAAAGGTCCGTCTAGTCAAGGCTATGGTTTTTCCAGTGGTCATGTTTGGATGTGAGAGTTGGACTATAAAGATAGCTGAGCACAGAAGAATTGATGCTTTTGAACTGTTGGTGTTGGAGAAGACTCTTGAGAGTCCCTTGGACTGCAAGGAGATCCAACCAGTCCATTCTAAAGGAGATCAGTCCTGGGTGTTCATTGGAAGGACTGATGCTAAAGCTGAAACTCCAATATTTTGGCCACCTGATGCACAGAAATGACTCATTTGAAAAGACCCTGATGCTGGGAAAGATTGAGGGCAGAAGGAGAAGGGGAAGACAGAGGAACAGATGGCTGGATGGCATCACCGACTCAGTTGACATGGGTTTGGGTGGACTCTGGGAGTTGATGATGGACAGGGAGGCCTGGCGTGCTGCAGTTCATGGGGTCTCAGGGAGTCAGACACGACTGAGCGACTGAACTGAACTGAACCATATATAGTTATGAATTTTTTTCTTGTAAGGAGAAATTTTAAAATCTACTCTCAGCAACTCTCAAACATGCAATATAATATTATTAACTATAGTCACTATCCTGTAAATCATATCACCTCTTATTTATAACTAGAAGTTTGCACCTTTTTGGCCACGCCCCCCACAACCCCAATCTCTGGCAACCACTAATCTGTTCTCTGTTATTTTTGAGCTTTTGTTTTTAAGAGTCTACATATAAATAAAATTACACTGTATTTGTTTTTCTCTGATTCATTTCACTAAGCATAATGCCCTTGAGGTCATCCATGTTGATGCAAATGGAAAGATTTCTTCTTTTTAATGGCTGAATATTATTCCATTATGTTTGTGTGTACATGTGTATATATGTATGTATGTATGTATGTGTGTGTGTATAAAAAACACTTCTTTATCCAGTCGTCTATTGATGGACACTTACGTTGTTTTCATCTTGGTTATTGTAAATAATGCTGTAATGAACCGGAGAAGGCAATGTCAACCCACTCCAGTACTCTTGCCTGGAGAATCCCACGGACCTAGAAGCCTGGTGGGCTGCAGTCCATGGGGTCGCTAGGAGTCAGACATGACTGAGCGACTTCACTTTCACTTTTCACTTTCATGCATTGGAGAAGGAAATGGCAACCCACTCCAGTATTCTTGCCTGGAGAATCCCAAGGACAGGGGAGCATGGTGGGGTGCTATCTCTGGGGTCACACAGAGTCAGACACAACTGCAGTGACTTAGCAGCAGCAGCAGCTGTAACAAAAATGGGGTGTATATATCTTTGCAAGTTAGTGTTTTTGTTTTCCTTCAGAGCCATATCCAGGAGTGGAATTGATGGATCATATGGTAGTTCTACTTTTATTGTTTTGAGGACCCTCCACACTGTTTTCCATAGTGGCTACACCAGTCAACATTGAGTAAGGGTTTTCTTTTCTTCACATCCTTGCCAACACTTGTTATTTCTAGTCTTCTTGATATCAGCCATTCTGCTGCTGCTGCTACGTCGTTTTAGTCATGTTCAACTCTGTGCAACCCCATAGACGGCAGCCCACCAGGCTCCCCCGTCCCTGGGATTCTCCAGGCAAGAACACTGGAATGGGTTGCCATTTCCTTCTCCAATGCATGAAAGTGAAAAGTGAAAGTGAAGTCGCTCAGTCATGTCTGACTCTTCATGACCCCATGGACTGCAACCTACCAGGCTCCTCCATCCATGGATTTTCCAGGCAAGAGTACTGGAGTGGGGTGCCAGTGCCTTCTCCGATCAGCCATTCTAACAGACATCAAATAATACTTTGTGGTTTTGATTTGCATTTCCCGGATGATAAGTGATATTGAACGTATTTTTGATATCTGTTGGCCATCTGCATGTCTTCTTTGAAAAAATATCTATTTAGCTCTTCTGTCCAGTTTTAATTGAATTGTATGCTTTGTTTGGCCATTGAGCTGTATGAGTTCTGTATATATTTTGGAAATTAACTCTTTATCAGATACACGATTTGCAAATATTTTCTCCCATTCAGTAGGTTTCCTTTTAATTTTGTTGATGGTTTCTTTTGCTCTGAAGCTTTTTAATTACTGGTTATTGGCCTTTTAAAATGATATGCAGGAGCTCTTTATATACAAAAGAAACAAGTCATCTATGATAGAAGTACCATATTTCTTTTCATGGTTTGTCTTTAGACTTGGTTGACAATGCAGAGATTTTTACCCCCTTGCTCCCCTACTCTATTCATATCAATTAAAAGACATACACAGAGTGAAAGCAAGCTTCCCTGGTGGCTCAATGGGTAAAGGCTCTGTCTGCAATGCAGCAGATGCAAGACAGGTAGGTTCAATCCCTGGACTGGGAAGATCCCTTCGAGAAGGAAATGGCAATCCACTCCAATATTCTTGCCTGTGAAATCCCATGGACTTCTGATCTTCCCTGGTGGCTCAGACGGCAAAGAATCTGCCTGCAATGAGGGAGACCTGGGTTCTATCCCTGTGTTGGGAAGATCCTCTGGAGGAGGGCATGGCAACTCACTCCAGTATTCCTGTCCAGAGAACCTGTGTGGACAGAAAAACCTGGTGGGCTAGTCCATGGGGTTGCAAAGAATCAGACACAACTGAAGTGACTGAGCACATACATGGATTTCCAGAGAAGCCTGGCGGGCCACAGTCCACGGAGCCACGAAGAGTTGGACACGACCAAGTGACTAAACAACAGCAGAGTGAAAGGCACATTGACAGAGGCTGGGACACAGACATAGGAAATAGACAAGAAAGAAAAATGCATTACAGTGTCATGAGGTAGTTAGGGAGCTATAAAGCAGACAGGATTCATAACAAGGGGAAAGAGTACGTGTGTGTGTGTGTGTGTGTGTGTGTGTGTATATATATCAAGGAATGTTTATTGGCAGAAGTAAAATCTGAACTGAGTTTTAAAGAATAAGATAGGAATTAGATGAAGTGGGACACAGCAGGCTTTGGAGACAGTACAGAAAGATTTGGGAAACAACAAGGACTTTATGACTGTAACAGGTAGTTTTAAATCTAGTCAGGAAGACTTAATTTAACTCATCTGTTAGAGGACAGCATTCATTGTAGATATAGATCTTTGTTCTTTGATTTAGTCACCATACTGTATTTCTGACAAATCATAAAACTGCCAAGGGTACCATATATTGGAGAAATGGGTTAATTAATGAGGAGATCCTAGAAGAAAACATTTAAAAACTTGTTTTAGCCTGTTCTAGTTTTCTGCTTCCTATATATTAAATGTTAACACATACATTTAAGATATATATATGCATATGCATGTCCGTGTGTGTATGTATGTATGTACACATGTGTATGTATGTATGTACGTGTGTGTGTGTTCAGTCGTGTCTGACTCTTTGAAATTCCATGGGCTATAGCATATATAAATATATATAAAATTTCTATTTTAAATGATGCCTCAATTTACAGTAAACTAATCCAAAGAAGAATTATTAGTTTTGCAAAGCAAATATAACGCACTGGTTAGAAGCACAGGCTTTTTACAAAGAGAAACAACTTATTGGTTAAGAGCACAGACTCTGTGTGGGTTTAAATCCTGGCTCTGCTGAGTGATTTGGGGCAAGATCAAAACTCTCTACGCAAAATGCGGTTAACAGTAGTACCTCCCTCTGATGGCTATCAAGGGAATTCCTAAGGTCTTCCCTTGTGGCTCAGCTGGTAAAGAATCTACCTGCAATGCAGGAGACCTGGGTTCAATCCCTTGGTTGGGAAGATCCCCTGGAGAAGGGAAAGGCTACCCACTCCATTATTCTGGCCTGGAGAATTGCATGGACTGTATAGTCCATGAGGTTGCAAAGAGTCAGACATGACTGAGCAACTTTCACTTCACTTTAGAAATGTAAAGCACTTATCTAGTACATGTAAGCTCTATTAAGTATACAATATCAGTTTAGTTATTCCTTGTAGAAGCAACTTCTATTAAAAGCTAGACCATTAGTGCTTAAGTCAATTTCTGCATGTTTACCAGTATAAATATCTTTATAAACTTTTAATGTGCTTTATAATGAGCAACCTCTATCCTATTACTCTTATCTACAATATTACAATGCTTTTAGACCCTAAGTTCTGAGGACTGCCTAGGAGACTGGGCTGTACCACTAACTCATATTAATTGGGCAAGTTTCTTACCAATGTGTGCCTCAGTTTCCTTTTCTAAATGGATTACCTAAAAAAGTTATTATAGATATAAATGAGCTTGTACATGTACAGATTAGAAAAGTACAAACGGTAAGTACTCAACAAATCTAATATTATTACCAAATATTGAGTATAATGTTCTCAAACTGGTAGAAGTGCATCTATCTTTTTTTACACCTTTGATTAATATTCCCAAATTGCTTTCCTAAAAGGCCTATTCACATAAACAATTCATGAGAACACAGTGTTCACCACATCCTTACTAGGTACAACTATGAAAGATTTCTTTTGCATATTTGATACAAATATAGCCATCCATTATTACTGGTTTGCATTTTAAAAATTACTAGCAGGGTCAAATCTTTTACTTTTTTTTACTAACCATCTTTCTTCTGTCTGTCCACTCCAGGGTCCATTTATCAACTGAAGTTTAAAACTATATTCTATTTTTTTTATTTTAGAGTGTTACAGCTTTTAATCCTTTGTCATATTTCCCAAAAATCTATTTTTTGTTCTTTTGCCCTTTTGAAATGCATAAGTTACATATCTTTTGCAAAAAAATCTTTTTGTCTTTCAATGTAATTTCTTCTAACACTTCAAATTTACAAAGTCTTCCCTAGCCAGGATAGACAGTCATTTCTCTAATTTTTTAAACAGGTTAACTGATATAAAAAAAATTTAGGGACTTCCTTGGTTGTCCAATTGTTAAGACTCTGCACTTCCAATACAAGGGGCACGGGTGTGATCCTTGCTTGGCCATATGCATATGGTATGGCAAAAAAACTCAAAAAACAATTAACTACCATTAATTAAAATGGAACTGATTAAGTGCCATGAAGCAATGATCTAAATTAAGTTTTCTTCTCAAAAGTTATCAACTGTGCCAATACCATTTACAGAATTATGTTTTTATTCCTTATAGATTTGATGCTATTAAGAAAATAACCTCAAGATAGGTGAAAAGACAGCCTTCAGAATGGGAGAAAATAATAGCAAATGAAGCAACTGACAAACAACTAATCTCAAAAATATACAAGCAACTCCTACAGCTCAACTCCAGAAAAATAAATGACCCAATCAAAAAATGGGCCAAAGAACTAAATAGACATTTCTCCAAAGAAGACATACAGATGGCTAACAAACACATGAAAAGATGCTCAACATCACTCACTATCAGAGAAATGCAAATCAAAACCACAATGAGGTACTATTTCACGCATCAGAATGGCTGCGATCCAAAAGTCTACAAGTAATAAATGCTGGAGAGGGTGTGGAGAAAAGGGAACCCTCCTACACTGTTGATGGGAATGCAAACTAGTACAGCCACTATGGAGAACAGTGTGGAGATTCCTTAAAAAACTGGAAATAGAACTGCCTTATGATCCAGCAATTCCACTGCTGGGCATACACACTGAGGAAACCAGAAGGGAAAGAGACACACGTACCCCAATGTTCATCGCAGCACTGTTTATAATAGCCAGGGCATGGAAGCAACCTAGATGTCCATCAGCAGATGAATGGGTAAGAAAGCTGTGGTACATATACATAATGGAGTATTATTCAGCCATTAAAAAGAATTCATTTGAATCAGTTCTAATGAGGTGGATGAAACTGGAGCCTATAATACAGAGTGAAGCCAGAAAGAAAAACACCAATACACTATACTAACACATATATATGGAATTTAGAAAGATGGTAACGATAACCCTGTATGCAAGACAGCAAAAGAGACACAGATGTATAGAATAGTCTTTTGGACTCTGTGGAGGAGGGCGAGGGTGGGATGATTTGGGAGAATGGCATTGAAATATGTATAATATCATATATGAAACGAATCGCCAGTCCAGGTTCGATGCAGGATACAGGATGCTTGGGGCTGGTGCACTGGGATGACCCAGAGGGATGGTACGGGGAGGGAGGTGGGAGGGGGTTTCAGGATGGGGAACACATGTACACCTGTGGCAGATTCATGTTGATGTATGGCAAAACCAATACAATATTGTAATTAGCCTCCAATTAAAATAAATAAATTTATATTTAAAAAAAAAGAAAATAACCTCAAGATAATACAAAAAATGCAGTTTACTAATAAAAACTTCCCAAGGTTGGGGCTTCCCTGGTGGCCCAGTGGTTAATTCAGCTGCCGATGCAGGGGACACATGTAGACCCCTAGTATGGGAAGAGTCCACATGCAGTGGGGCAACTAAGCACATGCTCCACAACTACTGAGGCTGTGCTCTAGAGCCTCTGCTCCCCAACAAGAGAAGCCACTGCAGTGAGAAGTCCACGCACTGCAATGAAAAGTAACCTCCACTTGCTGGAATTAGAGAAGGACTTCCTGCAGCAAAAGACCCAGTGCAGCCAAAAATAAATTTGAAACATGGACCAAGGAGTCTAACATGTGCGCGAGTCAGGGGCTCTGCACAAAAGCCAGGCGTGCAGGGAGGTGGGGGTTGGAGCGGATCGTGCCTGGGGGGTTTCAGGGCACGCCAGTTGGCGAAGCAAGCGCACAGGGTGAGCGGTGATAATGTTGGCCACCCACCCGCCTTAAAAAAATAAACTAAATAAATTAAAAAAAGAAACTTGCCAAGGTTATAAAGCTCCACATATAAGCTTTAATATAGCAAAAGTAGTTTGTGGAAAAGTCTTTTTATAAAACACATTTGTTTTTACCGTTACACACATATGAATTAACGATATTAGTCTTGTTGAAAACACAGAAATGCAGGCACTTGAATTTTAAAAGAGAATTTTCCTCTGTGAATATGAAATGGGAGAAAGATTTATAATGAAGAGAAAATGACCATTAACAAATTAAAACAGCATATTACTGTGCTTTTTACCTTTTCAAAGTGATCATATACATTTCTGTTTTATGTTCACAACAAAGTAGGCCATATTTTCAGATGCAGAAAATGAAGCATGAATCCTTTTAATGAGTGTGATTTGAAATTTTAAACGACTACCAAGTGGCAATTTTAATTAGTATTCAGATCACTTAACTCCCAGTCATGGGTTTCATGAAAACACAAACAAAACACTACTATAATCATTAATGGTTAAACAGCAATCTCTTTCTCCAGCAGGGTATTTTCATCCCCTCACTCTTTTCTTTTACTGGATCACTTCTTTCAGCCTACACTTACTGGTCTACTTACTGGTCTACTTTCCCCGGAAAACACTGGCCTCTGGACCCCAAATCCTGCTTTTCCTACTGCTTCAAGAGCTACTTTCCCTTTACAGGTCAAACTCCAAGACAGGCTTATCCATAGCACCTGTCTCCAGTGTCTCATCTCATTCTCTCTGGATCCACTTCAACTGATGTTCTGTCCTTACCATTCTCCTTCAACTGCCCCACTGAGGTCACCAAGGAATTTCACGTTACTATCACCTATTTCTTGGCTCTTATCTTACTTGCTCTATAAGAGGTACACAGCTAACAACTATTTCCTGATGAACCTTCTTCACTTGGCTCTAGGGTACTATGTGCACCTAGCTTTACTCCCTCCACACCCATGTTTATCTTTTTTTTTTTTTTTAAACTAATTTCCTTAGCCGGTCATCTCCTTAATCTCTAAATTTTGGGAAAGCCTAGGGCTCAGTCCTTGAACCTCTGTTTATCTTCACTTACTCTACTGATGATACCATATGGCCTCACAATTTATAAATCCATCTATATGCCCAGACCCTTCCTTGAATACCAGACTTTGAGTACAATTCCCTTCTCAACATCTCCACTTACATGTCTTACAGGCATTTCACACCCATCATGTCCAAACTTTACTCCTAATTTTTCCCCTCAAAGCTGCCCCTCCCAGACTTCCTATCTCTATGAAAAGCGACAATAATTGTTTGTTTGTTTCCTTGTTCGGGCTCCAAACCTTAAGAGTCATGCTTTGTATTAACACACCTCCTACTCTCACATCTTACTAAACCATCAGCAATCCTATTGTACCTATCTTTAAAACAGAACCTCCATTGCTGTCCCATTGGTACTACTCACAACTCTATCACATCTGGACAACTGCAACAACCTCCTAACTACTCTGCTTCTACACTTTCTGGTTTATAGTCTGCTCTCAATATAGCAACCAGGGCGATTGATCTTTTGAAAATGTTACTCTTGTAAGTCACTCTGCTGCTCAAAACCCACAAAAAAACTTCACATCTCCTTCAGTTTAAAAATCTAAAGTCCTTATAGTTACCCGTAAGACCCTGTTTGACCTGGTCCTCTATTAACTTCTTACTTGTTTGGCCTTGTCTCCCATTCCGTGTTCCCTCTACTTCAGTCACACTGGCCTTTCTGTTGTTCCTCGGATACATCAAGCTTGTTCTTACCGCAGGGCTCCTGCCCTTGCTGCCCCTCTACACATAACGTTCCTCCCTCATGCAGCTGCATGGCTCATTTCCCCACTCCTTTTGGTATCTGCTTGAACGCCACAATTTCAGGAAGCATTCTCTGACCTGATATTTAAAAGTCTAACAATCTCCTTGCACCAGAAGCACTCCCTCACCTGCTCTAGGTTTCTCCATGCCATCCAATCACTACCTAACATTTTATTGTTCTATTTATTGGATATTTCTCTTCCTTCCACTAGAATGTAAGCTCCATGAGGACAGGGCTTTTGTCTGCTTTAGACACTGCTTTATCTTCTGAACCTAGAACAATGCTTGGCATGGTACAGATGTTCAATATATATTGTAAGCAAATAAATGAAAGATCAAAGGAACAACTGAATAAATGGTGACATAAATGTCAACATGGGGTTGGTAAATAGGTTTCATCTTGAATGACAAATGCAAATGATTGATACAGCTGCATGAAATGTTGTGTAGAGAGACAGAGATGCTAACCACAGTACACTAAAGTATAATGTCCTGCAAGGTTCTTCACACCAATCGTTAGCAAAGACTAGTACACACAGAAAATGATTGAGTGATAGGTTAAGCGAGATTAATGACAAGCTACACTTAAATGGAATTAGTGAATAAAAGACAAACAGTATTTCAGAGTGTGTGAGCAGCTGTCTTTTACCTTTTGGAAAGTTGGCCTATTCTGAAAACTATTTAAAAGCATCCTTCTTATTTGTTCTTTAGTAATACATATTTTGTTTCCTAACTCCTAAAAATTTTACCTATACATAATAAAAAATTTAATAGTCACTTATCATACAATCCTTTCACCATCACTGAATACATTATTCAGTTCAGTTCAGTCGCTCAGTCGTGTCCGACTCTTTGCGACCCCATGAACTGCAGCACGCCAGGCCTCCCTGTCCATCACCAACTCCCGGAGTTCACTCAAACTCATGTCCATCGAATCGGTGATGCCATCCAGCCATCTCATCCTCTGTCATCCCCTTCTCCTCCTGCCCCTGATCCCTCCCAGAATCAGAGTCTTTTCTAATGAGTCAACTCTTCATGTGAGGTGGCCAAAGTACTGGAGTTTCAGCTTTAGCATCATTCCTTCCAAAGTATTATTACTCAGGATTATTTATAAACTCATGGCACTTACATTCTGTTTCATGCTTATAGGCTCCTAAGGTAAGCTGACGAGATGTTGTCAATAATTGTTGCATCATTGCTGTTGGGTCTTGAAATATCTAATGGGATAGAATGGAGAAAAAAGCCCTGTAACTTCAAAATCTACAAACTGAAAATGCTTTAAAAACTCTCATTATAAAATCTTACCATTTCATCATAAAACTCTGAAACCACTGTTTTTTTCCCCAGCATTGCATTGGTGTCTGACTGAAACAGCTTTAATAAATGATACAGTGTTACCTGTGAAATAAAAACAGATACAACATCCGTGGATGGTTTTTATCATCATGTGAGATTATCATTTCTCTAACTGATTTACAGTTACAGAAATAACTACTAAAGTAAAGCAGTAAACTTATCAAATTCAGGATCTTGTCAGAACTACAACTTACAATGGCAGATCATCCGAACTCTGACTGTACTTTTATTTTCCTATTAGGTATTAACATCTATCCACATCTATTCAATATGTATGCTACAAAGAGGATAAGTAAAGACTGGCTACAAACCATTCCAGAGAGTGACTATATATAAAAACAATACAAGATACGGCTATGCAAATTAAACTGGGAAATCACTAAGACAAAAAGTCTTTTACTTACACAAATGAAATTTGCTTAACTGTGACAGATAAAGTTTACAAATTCACTGTGAGGCAAAAAGATTTGATTTCAAAAGGAATGATCAATACTAAAATACTCAAGTTTTAGAGGACAAGTTAATTTCTCTGGTAGAATATTAATAATAAGATTATAACATAAGTAGCATAATAAACGAAAAGTTAGCCACTGATAATTCACTTCGGCAAGAGCAACCTCTCTTCAAAATACTTGGAAACATATAAGACATCAATGGAAAAGCTCTGTAGCACAATGTATGATTATTTGAACAAAACAGATTCTAGCAGGTAAAACATCAAGGGTTCATGTTGAAGTTGGAGAAGTAACTGAGAGGACTTGAAGAATTTTCCAAAAAAGTCACCTAAAATCATCATAAAAAGCAGGCATCATATTTAAAGCAGATAACTTGACAAATTTCTAGGATGACAGAAAGCAGATGAGACTACACCAATAGATAAACCATAATGGGGAAATCATAACCTAAAAACTTAGGAAAGAAAACTACATCAGAGATGAGAGACAGTGGCCCCAGTGGAGCCCAAAAGAGACTGGAAGCTCAAAGACGGCAGGTGTAGAAATCAAGAATGCTTTGGCTGGCTGGGTTGGTTAATCTTCCTTCTTCTCCTTTTACTCACAGACAAGAGAGCATATCCTCCTGTTGATCCTAGAATTCTTCACCCAATCAATCGAGTATGAAGTAAAAATAAAGATATTTTTAGAGAGCATTTACTCTGAAAATTTATTTCTTAGGTATCCTTTCTGAAGAAATTCCTCCAGCAAAATGAAAAAAGAAAGAAATATGAAGATAAAGGATCATGTGTCATCCTCAGGAGTTGAGAGGCTCTATCTAAAATGGAAAAATCCAAATTTAGGGATTTAAATACATTAGATACATGGGAGTTAATTCCTAGAGGAACTGAAAACAGTAGCTGTCGTTTTCCTGAAGAAGGCGTCAGAAATGGTGTAACTTCTATGTTATGGGGTTAAATTATATCCCCTCAAAGATAGTGAAGAATCTATACTTATCCTCAGTACCTGTGAATGTGACCATATTTGCAAACAGAATCTTTGGAGATGTAATCAAGTTAAGATGAAGTCATGGGGGGCCCTAGCCCAATATGACTGATATCCTCATAAAAAGGGAAGAGATGCAGAGATGGGGAGGGAGAGATGGCCATGTGACAGTGGAGGCAGAGACTGGAGTTATGCTGCCACAGCCAAGGAACGCCTGGGGCTACCACAAACTACAGGAGGCAAGAAAAGATCCTCCCCTAGAGGCTTTGGAGAGAGCATGGCCAACACTTTGAAACTGGACTTCTAGTCTCCAGAACCAAGAGAATAAACTGTTGTTTTCACCCATTCAGTTTGTGATACTGTTATGGCAGCCATAGGAACCTAATACAGGAAGCTTGCACATTTTATTTTTTAATCTTTTTATAAAACTATATATTATGTGTTTTATAATTTGAGCAGTATTGAAAACTACATCATAAAACTGTCCTTTCCCAGACTTTTTCAGATTTTGCGAGGCATTCATGCAGATACCACGGAGAAGGCGATGGCACCCCACTCCAGTACTCTTGCCTAGAAACTCCCATGGATGGAGGAGCCTGGTAGGCTGTAGTCCATGGGGTCGCGAAGAGTCGGATATGACTGAGTGACTTCACTTTCACTTTTCACTTTCATGCATTGGAGAAGGAAATGGCAACCCACTCCGGTGTTCTTGCCTGGAGAATCCCAGGGACGGGGGAGACTGGTGGGCTGCGTCTATGGGGTCACACAGAGTCGGACACGACTGAAGCAACTTAGCAGTATGCAGATACAGACAATGAAAAATTTCAAGACATATGTCTCTAATTTACACTGATGCTTGAAGATTCTTAGAGCAATGAAAATGCCTATACCTGCTGGCAATATTTCTAGGAATAAAACTCTTAATATTAGTATTTTGCTTTTACAAACAACCATTCCTTTTACATAGTGGCTTGACCTGTAATAGCTTACCAGATAATGGAAGCAAATCACAAGTTACCCATGTCTTTCTTTTATAATTTAAATAAATCTTCATATGACTTATTTTCTATAAGGGTCAACTGAAAAACTATAATAGTTTCATAACACTGAAAGAACACGAGAACAATTTGGAGTGGATAAAATTCAGGTTCATGTAGATCTACATGAAAACCTATTAATAAATTAATCACTGCAGAAGTGCAAAAGAATGTATTACCTTCCTTTCAAGTGTAGACTTTGAGAACTGTCTCATAATGAAGTTACATGATATAATGATTTCTTTCAGAGATGTATTTTCCAAGGAGGGGCAGGGAGGTGAGATGGGGGAGACAGAGGAGGCAGCAGACAGGTAAAGCAGCACATTCTCAAAATAAAATGAATTCAAAGCAACCTTACAAAATTAACAAGAACCTCAGCTCTAATAACATTAATAATTTCTCCCTCTCCCCTCTCTCAGTATCTGCCATATTCTGTGCTCTATATTCCCAAATAGACTATTTTGATCAAGGATAGGTGTAGTGTCTGATCTTTGTATCCTGCCCTCTGAGAAGTATCTTGCAAATATATTTAATAATTTTTTGCCAAACAGAATATCTGTGAAAGTATCTCAGAAAGACAAGAATGGTAGGAGATACCAAAACATTACCACATGGAAGATATTTAAATAACCATTTAGATGGCTCTTCAGGAGGAAAATAAAAACAAACTAATCTATGAATAATTATCAGGAAAAAGTTCAAGGAAGCTTAATATAAAGCAGAACTTTCTGAAAACTAGAACTTCTCCAAATCTGAACAGGATGTTTCACTTCATGATGGAAGCTGGTCTTCTTTTCTTACTATACTGGAGGGGCTGAAGGAAACTTCTATGTAGTGGTCTATGTCAACCGGTCCTAAATCTTACTGTGCATCAAAATTACCTGGGGGTGCTGGCCCCTCTCCAAACCTATGGATCACCATCCAGAGAATGGGGACTAGGTGTCTGAACTTCTAAAAAATACCTCAGGCATTTCTGGTGTAGTTAGTTAGGAACTAATTCTCTGAATCACTGGCCCAGGTACTATTCAACTCCTTTAAAAGCACACTATTTTACAAATGTAATCAGATAATTAAACTGTAAATGTTTGGTGCTGAAGGAATGAACTCAATCTATCAAGATGAAAACTGATGACGATGAATGTTAAAAGCCTGAAAGTGGAGTTAAACACTGGCCATGCAAATGTGCAATGAAATAGCCTGAGTTGTAACTCTTTGTGTTTAACAATAAAACAGGCTTAGTGGTTTTAGTCAAAAGAGTAAAGGAAAGAGTATGACATCTGAATGCAAATATACAGGTTCAAAAACTAGCTCTACCACAATTAACTGTATTTTTGAATACAACTTTATCTCTGAGCCTTAGTATTCTCATGTCTAAAAATGAGGGCTCACCAAGTTGCTGAGGGTTCAAAGTGAAAACTTTTGGGACTTTTTACATTAGCCAGCAACAATCTGAAGAGAGCAAATGATGAAAAAGTCAGTAGTTATAATAAGGAATCATGAATAAGATAAAGCTGCTAGTATTGATGACAGTATGAAAAAGTAAAAAGGCATTCTAGGGTTTTTAAAAAAACTGGACACTCCCATTTCAGAGAGTGTATGGACTCAACTTGTTTATTATTAATAACCAAAAAATACTAATGAATTTTAGACCTTTTTTTGCTGTAGTAATCATATAATTTCCATGATTTATTTCAAATAACTGTTTGTATTGTATTCCTTCTTTTTATACTTGGAAAATAAAAGATTTTTGAAAGGCACTTCATTTAAAAAAGAAAAACATTAATGCATGGCAAGATATAGCAAGACATAAACTTATATAAACTATACCTGAATAAAAAAATGTCAACATACAGCTTGTATATGTTGTCTAATGTACTATTACATTTTCACAATTACTAAAAAATCCATTTTATATCTACAAAGAGTAACATTACTCACAGGTCTTTCATTAGGATCAATGAAAAATATTTTGATGATTATTTCGAATTCACCCCATCCTGTTTCAGTAATCTCATATGGAGGCTTAGTAACAACTAAAAGAAAGAAAAAAGAAAACAATTAGGAATTTTAAATTGCTGATACAGTTTCCTAGTTCTTTTATATTTTGTATGTTATGAATCACAGAACTACTGTACCTCTTAAAGGATTGCCATAGCTTTCATGTAATTTAAATTGGATTTTCTTCACATATGCTGACATATCCTAAAATACAGAGGAATTAATTAGTTCTGCCATCTACATATAAAAATTAGGAGGGAAATACATTTGGACATATGTACTAATTTTATAGATAAGAAATGCCTAAGAAATATGAATTACAACCTGGAGGTTTTTTATTTTAAACAAAGAAAGTTTGTGCCAGATTCTTTCATAATTCATCATATATAAAAATATACATGTCTCTATTCACTTGTGTTGCAATTCTTATGTTATGTACCTTTGAGTATTGTTTGATATATCTCTGTTAACAATATTCAAAATCAATTCTGATTTTTCCATAAAAACAAATACATTTCTTCCATGTGGTAGTAGAATGCATCATTACTTCATTGTATTGCTTAATAATATTTCACTGTATGAATATATCATATTTATCCACTTATCAGTTTGGAGACATTTGGGCAATTATGAGTAATGCCACTGAATATTTACATACAAGTTTTTGTGTGGACTTTGAAAGTTTTGTCTTTTAATTTTAATACAGGATAGTATAAATGCTGAAGAAGAAACATTATCAAGCTTAGTTGGTTTCACTATTTTAATTCAGTCTTTTGGTGAAATATACCAAGAAAAGATAAACAGAAATCAAAGGTCAACTAGAATCTTCTTTGCCCTTGAAATTAAGATAACTTTGGGTGGCATCACTACTTGCTGTGCTGTATTTTGCTCAATTTCTGCTCCAGCGGCCTACATTCAACTAGTCACCTTTAAATTGTGGCTGCACTGAGTTTCTATGTGGGCGTCCCTGGTGGTGCTAGTGGTAAAGAACCTGCCTGCCAGTGCAGGAGATAAGAGATGTGGGTTCGATCCTTGTGTGGAAGATCCCCTGGAGAAGGACATGGCAACCCACTCTGGTATTCTTGCCTGAAGAATCCCACAGACAGAGGAGTCTGGACGGCTACAGTCCATAGGGCTGCAAAGAGTCGGACACGACAGAAGCAAGTCAGCATGCACGCACTGAGCTGAGTCACTATAAACTGTCCTACATGGCAGTTTAATGTGTGGCATATTTTGTTTTATTTACCTCTAAATTATTTATTACCTCTAAATTGATCATCTCTTAATTTATTAAACATGACTGAACACAGTGTGGGGTTACATGGGAAGACGACCCTTAAAACTGACACTATAAAGTTATTTTGAACAGTTACTAGCTTCCGTCACAAAATGTGCCCCTTACATGTGGTAAAAGTATTTGAAGCAGGATATCTTTATCATTATCAAGCTATGAATCTATTCTGTGGTATTTGGCACCATTTTCAACTTTTCAGAAGTTAACATCTCTTCATGACGCCTCTAAATGCTTTCTCAGATGTTTCCAGACGGTGACAAATGATTACAATGATAACATAAATTCTCACTTGCCTTATTGCTTCCACTATATTGGACCAGAAACAGCTGACATACAGAAGGGTTTTAAACAGAGGAATATTTATTCATTCAGTACCTACTGAATACCTACTATGTAGTGACTACATTCCAGGCATTAGAGATTCAGCCACAAAACCAAACTACCAGCAGCCAGATTATGTAGCAGTTTTGTCTTTCATCTTCTCTGATTATCAAATTATAACGTAAATTTGTCATTCCTGAAACATGTGATTATACACTAGGCTACCTTAAGAGGTGGTGATTAGAAGACATACTATGTATACTATGTATACAGGACAGTTCTTGTTGCCATTGTTGTTTAGTCACTAAGTTGTGTCCAGCTCTTTTGTGACCCCACAGACCATAGCCTGCCAGGTTCCTCTGTCCATGGGCTTTCCTAGGCAAGAATACTGGAGTGGGTTGCCAATTCTTTCCCAGGGAATCTTCCCGGCCCAGGGACCGAACCCACCTCCTCTGCATTAGCAGGTGAATTCTTAACCACTGAGCCAGCAGGGAAGCTCATAACTTAATTATAATCAGAAAACAGTTTTGGAAAATTGAATTCTACTAACAAGTATACAAAGATGACAGCTCTTACTTTATTCTTTCAACTTTTGGGGTAACATTTCTACAATGGGCAATTTTTTTTTACCTTTTTTTAAAAAAAAACAACAAAAAACGTTTTATTCTGTACTGCAGTAAAGCTGATTAGCAATGCTATGACAGTTTCAGGTGAACAGTGAAAGGACTCAGCCATACATATACATGTACCCATTCTCTCTCAAACTCCCCTCCCAATAACATTCAGCAGAGTTCCATGCACTACACAGTAGGACCCTGGTTATCCTACAATGGGACAGTTTTATTATCAGTTACTATAAAATGATATTACAATTTATCTTCAAGCAAAACAAACCATAGCTTCAAAAGGTTTTAGGAAAAAGAAATATTTACCTCATTTCTATATGGTTTTACATATACTGTCCACTGATGGGTGTGCCCATCTTCTTCTCTTTTCTTTCCAAAATATCGAGCAACATTACCATAAACTATTGGTTTAACGATAGTAACACCCTAAAAGAAAAACAATTTCAACATAAATTAACATTGTATCATTATCCAAATAAACAGAAGGAAAGCTTTGAAAGCCTGATTAAAGAAATGGCAGGTAGCCTAACAACCTAGGTTTGCATATACCATGGATTTCCCTTAAAAATTAATTCCAGACAATTAGCCTCATCTGGTCCCATCACTTCATGGGAAATAGATGGGGAAATAGTGGAAACAGTGTCAGAATTTATTTTTTTGGGCTCCAAAACCACTGCAGATGGTGACTGCAGCCATGAAATTAAAAGACGCTTACTCCTTGGAAGGAAAGTTATGACCAACCTAGATAGCATGTCTAGTCAAGGCTATGGTTTTTCCTGTGGTCATGTATGGATGTGAGAGTTGGACTGTGAAGAAGGCTGAGCGCCGAAGAATTGATGCTTTTGAACTCTGGTGTTGGAGAAGACTCTTGAGAGTCCCCTGGACTGCAAGGAGATCCAACCAGTCCATTCTGAAGGAGATCAGTCCTGGAATTTCTTTGGAAGGAATGATGCTAAAGCTGAAACTCCAGTACTTTGGCCACCTCGTGCGAAGAGTTGACTCATTGGAAAAGACTCTGATGCTGGGAGGGATTGGGGCAGGAGGAGAAGGGGACGACAGAGGATGAGATGGCTGGATGGCATCACTGACTCGATGGATGTGAGTCTGAGTGAACTCCGGGAGTTGGTGATGGACAGGGAGGCCTGGTGTGCTGCAATTCATGGGGACGCAAAGAGTTGGACATGACTGAGCGACTGAACTGAACTGAACTAAACATCATAGTAATTACAATGTTCCCACTTTGAAAACATCTATTTAATTCATATAAAGTACTTTGAGAGTTTCTATTTTTGCCTTTTTTTTTTTAATAAAGAAACAGAAAAGGTTCTTTATTTACAAACTTTAAAGAACAACCAGGAATTAATAGTCACTAACTTTAACTGTCATCACCTGATGGTAATGTCCTTATTAATCAGCTTACAGCAGGGTTTTCCAAAGCACAGTACAAAAATTAAAGGCAGTTTGGAAGAGAATTTTTTGGTAGAATACGGGAAGCATTTTCTTTTTATTAATTGTGCTTACTTTAATCTATATTAGAAAAACCACAACTACAACTAGCAATTCAAATCACAATTTCATGAACAGTAATGCTTAGGAAGGGACTTTAAACATTAGATTTAACAAACAAATATTACATTTGAATTCAGATAATGGCAGAGGCACTTGGAGGACTCAAGCTTGATAAACACTTGACTGATGGCAAGTCTGCTACATTTGTGCTCAGTTCTGTGATGCATGTACATGTTTCTGCGCACATCTCAGAACTGCAAAGGCAGATTCTGATGAAAAGGAGAGAGAAAAAAATTTCAGGAGAAAATGCTGAATGTTGCACATGAATTTGAGACTAACTGTTGAATAGTAGGAATGTACCTGAAGGTCAAGACCAAGATGTATCATATGTAAAAAGTGTTGGGCCAATGTAATCAACAAGTAATAAGAAGAGGAAAAGCGGTGAACAAATAGAAAAACTTTTTCGTTTTTTTTTCAAACTTGTTATTCTGTATTGTATAGCCGATTAACAATGTTGTGATAGTTTCAGGTGAATAGCAAAGGGACTCAGCCATACATACACATGTATCCATTCTCCCCCAAACTCCCCTCCCATCCAGGCTGTGAGAGTTGCACCTGCTATACAGTAGGTTGGTCATAAAGAGAAAAACTTCATTGTGACTAGGTAATCCTCAAACAAATTCAATACCTATTAGCCTAAAGTTAATTCAGAAGAAGGCAAGCAGTTTGTATGGGAATTAAAAAAAAATCACAGCAAGTGCACTTTTGCGGCACACAAAGATAGGGCCTCACGTTTAAGGACTGAATAAATAACAAAGAGCACTGACAAGGTGACTAGGTAACAGATTCCACAGCACCAGTGTTGACAGGAACTTGTTGAGTTCTTCAAATATTTAAAGGGCTTTCATTTGCCAGTGGACTTTCTACTAGGATGAAATTTATCTAAATTGGAAAAAGATGCTTACAAGATCAGGTAACAATCAGCAAGGAGAAGACACAGGTCCCTAATTTTAAGTTTTAAATGACTAACTCACATCCATTTTTGGTGGAAAAGCATTTGAGGTTTACAAGCCTAATCTCCTCACTTCATTTTGGACTTAAAAGACTTTTAGAACCTAACATGATTACAAATTGAGAAAGCTCTGTAAGTTCTTCTCTGAAAGCCAATCTTATAATCCTCTTTTCTGTTTTCTTTTTTCCCTTATTTTTTATTATTATTTTTAAATCTTTTTATAATCCTCTTTTCTGTAGTACTTTATCATTCCAAAATCTCTGGCCCCAAAGCAGAGAAAATATGTTTATGAAACTCCTGCTACTATAAATTTTACCTGGCCATCTCTTTCCCCTTCCATTTAATTTCAGTAGCTTTTGAAACTTTCAAAGAGCTCTCACGTTATAAGAAACATTAAAGCACTGTGTATGACAATTCATATATAGCATAAATTTATGTGAACAATATGATATGGAGAAGGATTCTTAAAACCTAGAGCAACTAGATTGGTGCAAAAATTGGGTGGTTTCTTTTTGAAAAAATTTTTCTTTCTGTGGTAAATAAAAATCTGAAGGGGGTAAATACCAATGTTATATCAGGAATCAGCCGGTCGTGACATAAAAAATTAATGTTCCAGGTAACGTATTAAAGTGGGAGGGAAATCTGTCACGGTGTCAAACATCACGTCAAGCTCGATTATAACTTTAATTACAAACTAAGAAACTAACGTACTGAATGTTGCCTGTGTGCCAGGCATCTTCTTTGCTTGATTAATTAGTATCCTGGCAGTAGCCTTGAGGCTTTATGAACACTACTAACTTGGGGAAGTCTTCGGGAACTTTTCTATCCGCCAGCTCTATCGTTATCACACTTGTAAATACTGGGAGTAACACTGCCTTTTTAAGGCTGCAATAGGGGCGAGAGAATCCGGTAAAGCATTCACCCACGTGCTTCTTTAGCACGGAATCGGCTGTTGTTATCCCACAATAGGTGGGTGCCCCCCGACCCCGATCTACAGGTGACCTGGGTTGGCAGCGGATGAACACCAAGCCAGGATATGCCAGCCCTCCAAGTGGCTTCGTCCTTGGCGACGACGTCCATCTCTCCCCCAGGCACCAAGGATTATGTCAATTTATTTTGGCTGGGATGGAAGGGAGGGGGTTACACCTGAAGTTGGGGCCCAATGAAACCACGATTTTCCCTTTGGGGCTCTGAGTCGCCGTCCTCCTAGAAACCCCGGTTTCAGCCTGAGGCAAGAAGGAGCGAGCGGGAACAAGCTGACCCTCCCCAGGCCGCGCTAGAAAGAGCCGGGACGAGAAAGATACTCCGTGAGGGGAGGCACCGGCCGCGCACTGACCTTCACTCTCCCGCCGGAGTCAGGCCCAAATTCGGCCATTCTCTTGAACATATTGTCTTACAGTAGAAGCCGCCGCCGCCAGGAAAAGAGACCGGGGCCGGCGGGCTCGCCGCTCCCTCAGAGACCCCACTCCTCCCGCGCGGGCCCAGGAGGAGGGTTTCTAGTCGAAGGAGGACGAGTCAGCGGGACTCCGGTCGCCTAGGAAGCGCCAACTCCTCGCCGCTGTCGGCGTCCCGGAAGCCCATTCAGCTCCGCTTTCGGTGAGGTAGGATCTGGAGTGGGCGGCAGCGGCGACGTTTGTGCGCAGGCGCGACGAGCTCTCTTACACTGCGCACGCGCAGGGCCGTTGCGGTGGGGTGTTGCTGGACCAATCTCGGTTGCCAGGGTCGGAGGAAGCCGGGAATTTCCAGTCAGCACGTCGCAGGCCCAGACCACTTGGCTTCGCAATGACAGAGAAACTGGCTGTTGGAGGTGATACATTGCCATCGCCAAAGCGTTACAGTTCTGAAATTATGCTCATGAAATTTCGTCTACTCACCACTTTTCTTTGCGTTCAACTAGCCGTCTCAGAGGAGAAGGCAATGGCACCCCACTCCAATGGTACCCCACTCCAATGGTACTCTTACTTGGAAAATCCCATGGACGGAGGAGCCTGGTGGGCTGCAGTCCATGGGGTCGCTAAGAGTTGGACACGACTGAGAGACTTCACTTTCATTTTTAACTTTTATGCATTGGAGAAGGAAATGGCAACCCACTCCAGTGTTCTTGCCTGGAGAATCCCAGGGACGGGGGAGCCTGGTGGGCTGCCGTCTCTGGGGTCGCACAGAGTCGGACACGACTAAAACGACTTAGCAGCAGCAGCAGCCATCTCAGGGGACGAGAGAGGATGAGATGGTTGGATGGCATCACCGACTCAATGGATATCAGTTTGAGTAAACTCCAGGAGTTGGTGATGGACAGTGAGGCCCGGCGTGCTGCAGTTCTTGAGGTTGCAGAGTCGGACACGACTGAGCGACTGAACTGAGCAGTCTCAGACTTACATGGTTGCATCGATAATTTATTTATTATTTATTTATATTTATTTTTATTATTTATTTATTATAATTTATTTACTGCCTTCTTCATCTCTTTCCTTCCTATTTCTGCTCAGTTTCGATTCTAAGATCCCTAACGTGACAACAGACCTCCCCTCCTTTGTCCCTTCTGTGGTACTAACTACTTTGCAAGTTTTGTTGTTTGTTGTTCAGTCGCTCAGTCGTGTCTGACTCTATGCCATGGCATGGGGTGGCATACACCAGGCTTCCCTGTCCTTCACTATCTCCTGGAGTTTGCTCAAACTTCTGTCCATTGAATCGATGATCCCATCCAACCATCTCGTCCTCTGTTGCCCTCTTTCCCTCCTGCCCTCAATCTTTCCCAGGATCAGGGTCTTTTCCAGTGAGTCAGTTCTTTGCATCATGTGGCCAGAGTATTGGGCTTCAGCTTCCGCGTCAGTCCTTCCAATGAATATTCAGGGTTGATTTCCTGTAGGATTGACTGGTTTGATTTCCCTGCTGTTGAAGGGACTCTCAAGAGTCTTCTCCAGCACCACAGTTCAGAAGCATCAGTTTTTCGGTGCTTAGATTTCTTTATGGTCCAACTCTCACATCTGTACATGACTACTGGAAAAACCATAGCTTTAACTAGGCGTACCTTTGTCAGCAAAGTTTTGTCTCTGCTTTTTAATATGCTGTCTAGCTTTGTCCTAGCTATTCTTCCAAGGAGCAAGCATCTTTAATTCATGGCTGCAGTCACCATCCACAATGATTTTGGAGTCCAAGAAAACAAAGTCTGTTACTGTTTCCATTTTTTCCCCATCTATTTGCCATGAAGTGATAGACCGGATGCCATGTTCTTAGTTTTTTGAATGTTGAGTTTTAAGCCTTCTCTTTCACTCTCTTCTTTCACCTTCATCAAGAAACTCTTTAGTTCCTCTTCACTTTCTGCCTTAAGGGTAGTATCATCTGCATATCTGAGGTTATTGATGTATCTCTCTGCAATCTTGATTTCAGCTTGAGTTTCATCCAATCCAGCATTTCATATGATGTATTCTGCCTATAAGTTAAATAAGCAGGGTGACAATATACAGCCTTGATGTACTCCTTTCCCAATTTTGAACTAGTCCATTGTTCCATGTCCAGTTCTATCTGTTGCTTCTTGACCTGAGAAATATCCTACAGAAAATAGGCAGTTTAGCTAAACACATGCCTGGTACCAAGACTTCATCTGTCACTTAACTCTAAAATACTGGCAACCAGGCCTTTTTTTCTCTAGTAGAGAATAGGGAGAGGCTGCCCTGGGGGATGTGTCCAGTCTAAGAGGAGAGATCTAAGGAGCCTCAGTGAAACTGACTCAACTGACCAGGTCATCCTTCAGTGAAGTACATATGGTCAAATCCACATAGGCCCTCAGAACCTCAAATGACTTTTAAAGGTTCCCAATCCTAAATTCAAGTAGATAACCAAGGATTGCCAAATAACAGAGAGACTCCTCTAGTATGAAAGATATAATCCAAAGTAAACAAGCAAAATGGCAGATTAGAGGAGACAGAGAAGTTAACTAAAACCAAAATCAATCTAACTGTTATTAATATGCTGTGTGCTGTGCTTAGTTGCTCAGTCATGTCCAACTCTTTGACCCCATGGACTGTGGCCCACTAGGCTCCTCTGTCCATGGGGATTCTCCAGGCAAGTATACTGGAGTGATCTTCTTAACCCAGGGATTGAACCCAGGTCTTCCACATTGCAGGCAGATTCTTTACCATCCAGGCCACCAAGGAAGCCCAAGAATACTGCAGTGGGTGGCCTATCCCTTCTCCAGGGGATCGTCCTGACTCAGGAATCGAACCAGGGTCTCCTGCATTGCAGGTGGATTCTTTACCAGCTGAGCTCCCAGGGAAGCCTTTATCATACTATATCCAAAATAGAGTAAATATATTTATTACATATTATTACTATATAGTAAATATATTAATACTATATACAGAATAAGAAATAGCAAGCATGACACAAAACAAGGAGAAAAGAGTATTCAAAAATGAAAAGGAGTTGTTGGAAATTAAAAATATGATAACAGAAATGGAAAAAAAAACCTCAGAGCAAGGTTAGACTAATGAAATTCTCACTGCCTCTGAAGACCTGAGAGGAGATTTAAATGGAAGACATAGAGCAGTGGGGATTTCGAGGTACAAACTAGCATGTATAAAATAAACTGAGACTTCCTTGGCCATCCAGTGGCTAGGACTCCTCGCTTCTACTGCAGGGTGCCTGTGTTTGATCCCTGCTTTGGGAGCTAAGATCTTACAAGCCATGCAGCACAGTCCAAAATAAATAAGTTACAAGGATATATTGTACCATACAGGGAATATACCCAATATTTTATAATAACTAAATGAAATATAACCTATAAAAATGTGAATCACTATGTCATACACGTCAAACTTAGTAGTATTGTACATGAACCATACCTCAATAAAGAAAAAAGAGACCTAGAGTTTGGGAATTGAACTAATGATAGATACAAATAAAGGTAAGACAGTATAACAATTATGCAGTTACTGGCTCTAGGGAAAATAAATCTTACATAAGAGAAGAAAGTAATTGTATTTGCTGCTGCTACTGCTAAGTCGCTTCAGTCATGTCCGACTCTGTGCGACCCCATAGACGGCAGCCCACCAGGCTCCCCCATCCCTGGGATTCTCCAGGCAAGAACACTGGAGTGGGTACTCATGATTATAACTTTTCATAATTCCCTTTGTGCCTGCTGAGTCGCTTCAGTCATGTCTGACTCTGTGCGACACTATGGACTGTAGCCTGCCAGGCTTCTCTATCCATGAGGTTCTCTGGGTAAGAATACTGGAGTGGGTTGCCATGTTCTCCTCCAGGGGGTCTTCCCAATCCAGGGATTGACCCCGAATCTCTTACATCTCCTGCACTGGCAGACAGTTTCTTAAGCAGTAGCGCCACCTGGGATGCCCCTTGCTGCTGCTGCTGCTGCTAAGTCGCTTCAGTCGTGTCCGACTCTGTGCGACCCCATAGACGGCAGCCCAACAGGCTCCGCCGTCCCCTGGGATTCTCCAGGCAAGAACACTGGAGTGGGTTGCCATTTCCTTCTCCAATGCATGAAAGTGAAAAGTGAAAGTGAAGTTGCTCAGTCGTGTCTGACTCTTAGTGACCCCATGGACTGCAGTCCACCAGGCTCCTCCATCCATGGGATTTTCCAAGCAAAAGTACTGGAGTGGGGTGCCATTGCCTTCTCCGGGATGCCCCTTAGCAACTTAAAAAAAATTTTTTTTAAAGTAAGTCTGCTAAATACAAATGGAAGAAATATGCTCAGGGCTCAGTTATAATTAGTGCCACATGAAAGCCCAGTTTTAATCTGGAATATCACTCTGTGTTTCAAATAATAGCCTGATGTGAAGGTAAGCAACATTGGAATTGAACTTCTTTTAAAAATGATGAAACTTTCATATTGATTTTTACTTTGTCCTCTGAATAAGGGTGAAAATTTGGTTTGGGAACTTGATTGTATTAAAATAACAGGTATAAGTAAGACATGACATTTATCAAAAACACAGCAAAATCTCCAACAAGAATTGCTTTCTCTCTTAGGCCAACTTTTGCTAATCTCTGGTTGTTTCTTCAGTCAGCCATTGTTATGCATCAGTCCTGGTGCTTCTTAGATATATCCTATCTCTGCATCTGAGCTCTTACTCTTCAAGCCTCTCTCCCCTACCTTGACTCATTCTTTGTACACCTCTGGATATCCTGCTATGAATAAACCCACATTCTTTCCTGTTGATTCATATCAAAATGGTCCCAGAATCTTGAAACCTGAGGAGGCACCTGAGTTGGGCCCCTCTGCTGTCCTCCAGGGGACTGGTCACATAGATTTGAGACCTGACCCTTGGAGCCGCAGAAGCTGCTGTACTAGAATTATGTGAGATTGGAGAGTAAAAAACTCTCAGAATGCCCAGCGTGGGGGAATATACTAAATCATCAGGGAGATTCATTCAAGCAGCTGGTTTTTATTGACCATATATCATGTTACAGGCACTGTTCTAGGTATTGGGAATGTGGGCATAAACAAGTGGAAAAACTTTCTGCCCTCCTTGCTGTAAAAACAGTGTCCCAGCATGGTATGTCAGAGATGAAACGCAGTAAAGATATCCCAATGTGGAAGAAGAGCTGACCACCTGAAGGGTATCAAAGCCTGAGTGGAGACAGTCTATTCCATTGTGTGGCAGTGTTGGGAGACTGGTTACATACAGGCAAACTGATTAAATATGTGCATGTGCTCAGGATACATTTTAAGAATGTTAAGGAAAATGGGTACCTGCTTTCTGACTGTATAACAAGGAAGTTATCAACATAAGAAAAGAAAAAAACCTACAATTAACCTTGTGGTATGGGATTGGAATCGGAGGTATTCTATGAACTCAATTTGAGTAGATAAACGTTAGGTAAATACATACATCCTCTAGCTGTGTCCCTTGATGGGACATGGGAACAGTGCCACTCTACTGCCCAGAATTGTTTTTTTAAATACTATTATCCACTGTGAGGGCTAAGAGCTTTTGGAGAAATAGCTGATTCTAGGCTGAAGCAGAAAAAGAACAAGGTGAGCATTAGGACAGCTTGTGCCAGAAAACAAAAAAGTACCCAAAGAATGATGAGGTCATGTCAAGATGATGCAGAAGCTAGCTTGCAGAGTCTCTCTGAAAGGAGAAAAATCAGGGACAATGAGAACATAAAAATAAATGATAGCAATGGATTATGACTCATTATAATTGGAATAAAGTAGGAAGCCAGGGGTCCATACTGATATAATAAGTACATGCAAAAATTGACATTTTGATGAGGAAGAAAATTTCTCAAAGTACCTCATCCTCTCCCAAATACCTCACAGTGGAGGTGACTTACAGACATCACCTTAATCAAATGATCACTGTGAACATCATCCGTAACAGAACATTTCAAAACTGCATGTCAGCTGAAAGGACACAGTGAGAAGAGGACAATATCACATCTGTGGCATCCCTGCCAGAGATGCATAACCTGATCTACTCCAGGGAACATCAGAAAAACCTTAGGCATTTTATACCATAGGTGGTTGAGGTCGTCAAAAGGGTTAAAGTCATAAAAGTCATGGAAACATGAAGAAGTTACCTTTATTGAAGGAAACTGAAAAATGTAACAACCAAATATAATGTGATTCTGAATTAGACCTTTTAATTAGGATTTGTGGGATACTTGATGAAATTGCATAGATCTGATGACTAGGTGGTCCTAATTTTGTCAGTGTTTACCTCCTGATATGGATGTTTTTTTGAGGTTCTGTAGAAATTGCACACTGAAGGATTTGGAGCCATGGGCACCAGTTTCTCAAACTGTTCAGAAAACATAAAAGGCTGTACTGTACTTACAAATTTGGGGTAAGATTGAGATTATTTCAATCTCTTTAAAAAGTGGAAAAAACTCTATTCTTTTGAAAGTTATACTTCATCTAAAAGAATAAGTAAAACATGTCTATCAAAAGGTTACAGGTTTGAGTCCTGGGACACTCCAACACTTAAAAAATCAATCAGCAGAGAAACTGTCAGCCAAGAAGGACTGAGAAGGAGCCATCAATGACACAATATAAAGGAGGAGAGCTGAGGAAGAAAAAGTTTTCAGAAGTAGCAAGTGGTTCACTCTGTCAAATGCTGCTGAGAGATCAAGTAGATTGAACAGAAATCAGGCGATCACTAGAACTGGCCCCAGTGCATCCTGGGAGGAGTCATGTTTGAGCCATTTTCAGCTGAGTGAGGACAGCAGTCAGATTAAGAAGAGATGAAAAGACAAAGGGAGGTGAGAGCATGGAGTGGGTTAACATAGATATCTCACCCCAGAAGTGTTACTGGAAAGGGAGCAGAGAATGATGTTGTAGTTGGAGGGTTCTGTAGAGCCCCCGGAGAGTTCTGTATAACAAGCAAGATTACCAGGGCAGTATGGTGATGGACTGCATGTGGAGACACTGCCACTGGCTGGAGCAGAGGCCCTGCATCCTAGTAATAAAGGGGAAGGAAGGGAAGGTGGGCCCAGGGAAAGATGTGAATTCTGTTTTGATGGCCAGCAGAGGAAAATTTTGTATGAGTTGCTTCTGTTCTATTTTTGTAATATGAGGCCAGGTCATCTACTGAGAGCACATGTCAAATACCAGTGGTTGGGCATGTTTACTGGGAGTTTGAAAAGATTGGAGAAGTAAATAGTGACAGTCATTTTGGAGAGTGGGGACACCAATACAGAAGGATTGAAGAGAAGTGACTAAGATGATTAGGCTGACTTGAGGGTGCATTTGAGATTTATGTTTATGAAAGTAAAGTGAGGGGAATTCCTTGGTGTTCCATGGTTAGGACTCCATGCTTTCACTGTTAAGAGTAAGAATTCAAGCCCTCTTGGGAGTTCAAGAAGACTCTTGAGAGTTCTTGGACTGCAAGGAGATCCAACCAGTCCATTCTGAAGGAGATCAGCCCTGGGATTTCTTTGGAAGGACTGATGCTAAAGCTGAAACTCCAATACTTTGGCCACCTCATACGAAGAGTTGACTCATTGGAAAAGACCCTGATGCTGGGAGGGATTGGGGGCAGGAGGAGAAGGGGACGACAGAGGATGAGATGGCTGGATGGCATCACCGACTTGATGGATGTGAGTTTGAGTAAACTCCTGGAGTTGGTGATGGACAGGGAGGCCTGGCATGCTGTGATTCATGGGGTCTCAAAGTCAGACACAACTGAGTGACTGAACTGAACTGAAGTGGGAAACTAAGGTCCCAGAAGCTGTGTGGCACAGCCAAAACAGATTAAAAATTTAAAACATTGAGAATCAGCATGCTTATGGATTTCTCTAGCAGTATCCACCTGTTTCAGTACAGGTGAGGATGTAGGAAATACTAAGTGTCAGATCATTATTTACCAAATATACACATATGTATTTCTTCAGAGACATTAAATGGCTCTAAACAAAGGAAGACAAGGTATGAATTGCAAAGCTTTTAATGAAAATGTTTGTTTTTCTTTTACAACATGCATAAATTCACATCGGTTTAATAGCAATTAATTCAATGCTTACAAACTTATCTGCCTCTGAATTTAGTCATAATGGATGAATTTAAGCTAATAAAACTAAGGAAAATCAACAGCTCATCTAATCCTTCTTTATATTCCTTCAGGATCAGCAAGATGCATAAATGAGTTCTTTGCAAAGGCTAAAATAGGTTGATGTATAAATTGTAAGTTTATTTTTAAAATTCTGTGCACATGCAACATTTCTACGAAAACATTTAAACCAAATGTCACACTTTTGAAAACAAAATTCATTGATTTGGGTTGTTTCCATTTTTGGCCATTTGACGTTCTTCTTTTTTTGACTGAACAGATGAGAGTTCACATGCCTACACAGGTGGGGCTTTGCCTAAGATCAATTTGCTTAGAGATATTCTTTTGTTATATTTTGTTGAATATTAGGGAGTACTTATACCATTCAAGATTAAGTCTGGGTTATCTCTTTGAAGAACTAAATGTATCAGAGATACATTTGATAATGAAGATTTTAGACAAATATTCACCAGCATTGGTTCTGTTAGCAAGCTGAAAAATGTTGTAGGCCTAATATCAAACAATAAACATGTGAGGTAAACGTCAAGCCTCTTAGAAGAAAGACCATATGCTCCTGCTTCGGTAAAAACATTATTTGTTTGAAAGAGTGATAGTATAACCTTTTACTCAACGATTACTTCCTTAATACGAAAAAGAGACAAAATGAGCTGAAGACAAAAACTCCACAGTTACACTCCGCAACCCTTAACATAACTTGTGAGGTCTCGGTTTTGACACTTGTTTCTCCATGCCACCCTGTAGAAAAAGATGAAACAAATGATAATAAGATTGAAACATATCTTCATTGCGTTATACATACTTCAAATCCTTTGCAAGAACAAAATAGTTAATCAGTACATGAAATACAAGCTACAGACAGATCCAAATGTTGCTATTTATTAACTGGTGATGCATATACCAGGGACATCACATCTCCACAAGCCTACACTATAGCACAGAATGCTGAACACAAATGTTGAGTCTTGTGAAGTCCCCAACAGCACTGCAAAGTGCATTCCACATTTACTTAAATCCAAAAGTAGTTTCAAGGTATTGTGTAGAGAATTCAAACCTCTAGAAATTCCCTAAAATAAACTGAATAGTAAAAGAGTAAAATATTCTGAATCAGGTAAAATAGATGGTTTCTATGTAATACACTTTAGCATAAATCTAAAGCTGCAATTTTCAAATCTCAGTAGCATACTGTAGTCTTCGGAATATTCTCTCACTTCTCTCACATCAGCAGGATAAATCAGCCCTCCTCTTTAATGTTTAACACATACTGTGCTCTTAACAGAAACTAAAGACTCATAAGATTAGTCTTATCCTAAAGACTAATCTATACCTGTTGTAGGTCCATTATACTTCAAACACAAATATACAAACAACCTCATAGGAAAGTGGTCAGATTTGTGGTTACCTGGTGTGGGGCTTGTAGGTGGGGTGAGGGGTAAGGAACTGGACAAAGGCAGTGGGAGGTACTATAGACTTGTAGTTATAACAGTAGGGATGCAATGTACCACAGGCCTATGCTGGTGGCTCAGTGGTAAAGAATCCGCCTGCAATGCAGGAGATGTGGGTTCAACCAGTCAGAATGGCTGCGATCCAAAAGTCTACAAGTAATAAATGCTGGAGAGGGTGTGGAGAAAAAGGAACCCTCTTACACTGTTGGTGGGAATGCAAACTAGTACAGCCACTATGGAGAACAGTGTGGAGATTCCTGAAAAAACTGGAAATAGAACTGCCTTATGATCCAGCAATCCCACTGCTGGGCATACACACCGAGGAAACCAGAAGGGAAAGAGACACGTGTACCCCAGTGTTCATCGCAGCACTGTTTATAATAGCCAGGACATGGAAGCAACCTAGATGTCCGTCAGCAGATGAATGGATAAGAAAGCGGTGGTACATATACACAATGGAGTGTTACTCAGCCATTAAAAAGAATACATTTGAATCAGTTCTAATGAGGTGGATGAAACTGGAGCCTATTATACAGAGTGAAGTAAGCAAGAAAGAAAAACACCAATACAGTATACTAACGCATATATATGGAATTTAGAAAGATGGTAACAATAACCCTGTGTACGAGACAGCAAAAGAGACACTGATGCATAGAACAGTCTTACGGACTCTGTGGGAGAGGGAGAGGGTGGGAAGATTTGGGAGAATGGCATGGAAACATGTATAATATCATGTATGAAACGAGTTGCCAGTCCAGGTTTGATGCACGATACTGGATGCTTCGGGCTAGTGCACTGGGACAACCCAGAGGGATGGTATAGGGAGGGAGGAGGGAGGAGGGTTCAGGGTGGGGAACACATGTATACCTGTGGTGGATTCATTTTGATATTTGGCAAAACTAATACAATTTTGTAAAGTTTAAAAATAAAATAAAATTAAAAAAAAAAAAAAAGGAGATGCGGGTTCAATCCCTGAGTGGGGAAGACCCTCTGGAGGAGTAAATGACAACCTACTCCAGTATTCTTGCCTGGGAAATCCCATGGACAGAGTAGCCTGGCAGGCAACAGTCCATGGAGTCGTTAAAGAGTTGGATGCAACTTAGCAACTAAACAACAACGGTACAATATACAACATGATAAATATAATTAACATTGCTATATGTTATACATATACAAAGGTGAGATGCTGAGATTAAACTTTAAGACTTTTCATTCCACACAAAATTTTTTTTCTTCTCTTTCTCTAATTTTATAGCTATATGAGATAAAGGATGCTTACTAAACTTATTGTGATAATCATTTCATGATGAATATAAATCAAATCATTATGCTATACACCCTAAACTTTTACCGTGCTCTATGTCAATTACATCTCAATAAAACTGGAAGGGGGAAAAAACATACCATGCTCTAATGCCTTGTGGATCTCTGACAACCCTCTTTGCACATGTTACAGCTTGAGTGATGTCATCTTTCAGCAAAGCTGAAAAAGAAGTGGTGAGAAATGAAAACAATCTTCATAGAAATTTCATTTTAAGTTTAGGTTCAGTCAGCTTTATTCTCTTATACTGAGGAAAGAACAACTAATATTATTTTTTAAGAGTCCTTATATCTGTATGAATTTTGGAGGAAAACTCTTTCTTCGTTCCATCCCATTTGGTATGAAATAAAACATTCTGTTTCTCATTTACCAAAGTCAGTGGATGTTCAGGAACTATTAACTAATGTGATACAAGGGTTTCTTTTTACTAGGCAGTGTAAACACAAAACAAACAAGCAGAAACAGTCTAGCAGTTTTTTAATTAGCAATTCTCCTAATGGAAATTTATCCTAAAGAAATCATGGTATGTACCCAAAGATGTGTATACAAAATGTTTCATAGCAGTTTATATAAAAGGAGAAAATGGAAACAGCCTAAGTGCTTAACCCTGAGAGATAGACTGAGGACTCCCTGGTGGCCCAGTGGTTAAGAGTGCACCTTCCAGTGCAGGGGATGCTGGTTCAATCCCTGGTGGGGGAAGGAAGATGTCAAATGCTGCAGGGCAGTTAAGCCTGCACATCCCAACTGGAGAGAAGCCTGCATGGCACAATGAAGATCCTGCCTGTGGCAACTGAGACTTCACATGGCCAAAAAACCAGAATATAAGAAACAATAGAAGCAATATTTTAACAAATTCAACAAAAGTGATATTCAAAAATTCAATAAAGACTTTATTAAAAAATAAAAAATATATTTTTTATTTTTAAAGTATTATTTAAAAATATTTTTTAAAATAAATTAACTGGATACAAAATAATATTCTAAAGACTAATCTTTATAGGATTTTGAATATTTAAAAATATAACTATCAGTTTTGCAATATTTTTTCAATATTTTATGCACTAAAGATTCATATGTTATCTCTACTTTAAAAGGAACTCAATAGATTATTTATTTCATCCCAATTAAACAAATCTGTAAATTAGCTTGTTAGAATGATTATGCTTATAAAGGCACTGTATTTTTTGGAGATGCAAACCAAAGAATTTAGAAATGAAATGTCATAATGTTTCTAAATCAGTTTAAAATCACTCAGCAAAAAAACCCCCATATACATAAAAGAAGTAAATATGACAAAATGTAAATAACTGTAAAAGTACAGTTGATGAGCATATTGATGTTTATTATGCTAATGTTTCTAATTTTCCATATATTAAAACATTTCATAATAAAAAGCAAAAATTATATTTTAAAAAACCACACATATTCTTCTTCTTTGGTTATCCACTAATCTTTTCATTTTCCAATAAAGGAGTGTAGATTAAAAAAAATGAAAACCCCCTATAACCAAATTACCCCTAAACCTCTACAAACAAGGAAAGTAGGAGGAATGGCATTGTTCTCTACAAAGCATCAACATGTCCAGTTATGATGAAGTGATAGGTCACTCCAGATCTTTTATGATACCAGCTCTTTAATTTCTTACTTGAGGAATTATGAAGAGCAAAATAAGGAGTTTTAGGAAGTTAATATGGAATTTTTCAAGGTGCCTGATGAGCCCTTCAAGACCTTTTTATTTCTATTGACTCTTGACCTAAAGGATCATTCCAGTTTTCCCATAAGATGTTTACAGAAAAACCTGAATGAACTTTTTGGATAACCCAACAGGTATAACCAGGTGAGTCCTGTGCCATGACTCCACATTATCCTGTCTTACCGCTGCAGGGTATACCACAGGCGTTAACTGCTCTTGGGGTTTTGCCATCATTGCACCACCAGCGGCTATTGATTTGAAATATCCCATAATCAGTGCTTTTGTCTCCACGATTGTAGTGTGTAGCACGTGTGTTGTAATTGCTTTCCCATCTGGCCAAACACATCCCTGAAAAAAAATTAGTATTAAACAGCAACACGACATAACTTATACTTCACAGCATAATTAGTTCTTTTTAATTCTACTTTACTAACAACTTGTTTTATAAGTATAAAGATGTATCTTACTTGTAAAATATTTTAACACTTTTGTATTAAAGGGCCCTTAAGAGAATTCTTTTGTTAGCAAAACATTAGTTAATACTAATGAAACAACTAACATATTATAAAAGATATTAAAATAGATGTTTCCTTCATTGCTATTACCCTTCCCCTGCTCCCATCGCTCACATAAATTTCAGCCTAGAATAGAAAAATCAGCAGAGTTGAGTGGATTCAGTCATTAGCTGCATATGTGTGAAGTAAGTCGCTTTAGTCATGTCCGACTCTATGCAATGCCATGGACTGTAGCCTGCCAGGCTCTTCTGTCCGTGGGATTTTCCCACACAAGAATACTGGAGTGGGTGGCCATGCCCTCTTCCAGGGGATCTTCTCAACTCAGGTCTTAAATCCATGTCTCTTGTGTCTCCTGCATCAGCAGTTGGATTCTTTACCACTGTGCCACCTGGGAAGCCCAATTAGTAGTATGCTGCTGCTGCTGCTGCTAAGTCGCTTCAGTCATGTCCGACTCTGTGCGACCCTATAGACGGCAGCCCATCAGGCTCCCCCGTCCCTGGGATTCTCCAGGCAAGAACACTGGAGTGGGTTGCCATTTCCTTCTCCAATGCATGAAAGTGAAAAGTGAAAGTGAAGTCACTCAGTCATGTCTGACTCTTAGCAGCCCCATGGACTGCAGCCCACCAGGCTCCACCCATGGGATTTTCCAGGCAAGAGTACTGGAGTGGGGTGCCATTGCCTTCTCCGAATTAGTAGTATCTGCATACACTAATGGAAAAATACTTTTACCTGGAAAAACAAGGAGTTTTTGAGAGGAAAAAAAAATTCTTACGACACCTAAAGTTGAATTTGGATATCAAATTAGAGTCCTGAAAAGAGTCATAGAATAGGAAAGACATCCATCCATCTATCCACTCATTCATTCATAAATAGTTATGGAGGGGAAATGTCTGAATTCAGTCTGAAAAATACAGTGATGACATTGACAAATATGGACTAAAATACAGTCACTTTTCCTTAGGACATATCTTTAATTTTGTGGAAGAAAATTAAAAATAATCAACTGGATGTAGAATAATAAAATGTCTTTCAGGCTGCCTTTCAGGGATCCTTATATAGATATTGATTGAGGGGAAATAGGTTCCTTCTGTCCCTGTTTTAAGAGTTCAATGAAATGTATAAAAACTTTGCCCAGTGTCATGGTAGGGGGACTAAAAATGAGAAAATTACTGCCTTACTCAGGCTTGCAGAGCTCACGTTCCAAACTGGAAATGGCTAGAGTCAAACACCAAGGGCTTGACAGACATATCCCAGGTGCTGAAATATATTTTATAGTCTGCTTCCATATGCCAGCTGGCAAATTTAGTGGTTCTAGAGGAGTATAGCAGTACCTGGCATGCTTCTAATTGTATGGAATTTAACCATCCTATACTTCAATCCTTTACCCAGTACATCTGATTCTAAAGGAAACATTGATATTTTAACCATTGTAAATGTACAAACCCGCCAAGAAATAAGAAAAGTCCATTCACACAATATCCCTTATTATTCATCCTCTATTAATATCTGTTCCACACCTGGCTAACTATTTGGAAGGAGGAAGAATAGTTAACTTACAGTTTGCCAGGCTGACTCCCTTGTAGCCAGCCAATCCAAGTTTCTTCAGAGTTCTGGCAAGCTCACACCTCCCAAATTTCTTGCCCTGGACAGCAACAGAAAGGAGGAGAAGCCCCACAATAAGGAGAGCCTTCATGTTGACAGAAGCCAAATGTCCAAGTTGACCAGGTGAGCTGGACTTGGTATTTAACATCTTTTCACTTCCCTCTTCTCTGACGAGTTTGGGGGCTCCACCCTTGGTGACATGTAAGTTTTCTTCCTTATGTTTAAAGGAATATGTGGATATCCTAAGTATTAACCTGAAAGAAAATAATAAAATGAGATTGCTTAACGACCTTGCTCAGGAAGAACTGGGATTAGCACTATAGCCCAAAGAGGAACTTCCTCCTATGTAAATATGAATTTGAGCAACTGTAAATAAAGGGATATGCTGATATTCTAAGTATTAACCTGAAAGAAAATAATAAGATGAGATTGCTTAATGACCTTGCTCAGGAAGAAGTGGGATTAGCACTATAGCCCAAAGAGGAACTTCCTCCTATATAAATATAAATTTGAGCAACTGTAAAGAAAAAAAAAACTGAATATTTTACACAACTGAAAATGAGCTCAAATCTTTAAGTTTTTTTTCGTTACATTGTTTTATGTGCTTTCACTCTGTTGTCTTCAATTTTTTCACTTGAAATTGTTATATATATTCATTTTCCACAAAACAACATGACACGCTGCCTGGTGTTCTGACAGGTATGTAGCACCACACCATGTCGTTCAACCAGATTCCTCTATCAACTTTTTTGGTGTCTATTGTAAATTCTTAATTTATGAATCCGTATTTTCCTATGATAAGTAAGTTCACGAGAACAACATTCCTAACTCCTTTCTGACAATGCCTTACTTCACATTTCCGTGTTAGAACATAAAAGGTCATTGCAAAGCAAAAGAACTTAACAGTAAAACCTGCAGAAGGATATCAGAATATCCCCAAATCTTCCCCTTTGGCATAAAGACAATTTTGAGCTGAAGGCAATTGAGAGGAAGAAGGTCCAAGAAAAATTCTCTGCCCTCTCCCTAGTTTCCTGAAAGCAGAAAATAAATTTGTGCAGATATTAATCACCAACAACTATTGACACTTATCAGCCCCAAGACAGCACTAGGGGACTGACAAAACATTTACTGAGTAGCTAGTATCTTTCCTTAGCTTCTAATGTATTTATCATCCCAAAATCTGCCACCCTTGAAGCTAGAACTCTTTTCCTATGTCTTGTTGCTACTCTAAAAATATATTGTTTTTAGATTAAGATAATCTGTAAATCCTGGCTCTAGCCATGTTTTTGAGTTACTGCTGCCTGTATTTCACTTAAGTATATATGAAACGTACATGTTAACAAACATGTTTGCTTTTCTCTTAATTTTTTGTTACAGAGCCCCAGCCAAAAACCCTAAAAGGGTTTCAGTTTCAGTTTAGTTGCTCAGTCGTGTCTGACTCTTTGTGACCCCATAAACCACAGCACACCAGGCCTCCCTGTCCATCACCAACTCCCAGAGCCCACCCAAACCCATGTCCATTGCATCAGTGATGCCATCCAACCATCTTATCCTCTGTCGTCCCCTTTTCCTCCTGCCCCCAATCCCTCCCAGCATTAGGATCTTTTCCAATGACTCATACTGTGCATCACGTGGCCAAAGTGTTGGAGTTTCATCTTCAACATCAGTCCTTCCAATGAACACCCAGGACTGAGCTCCTTTAGGATGGACTGGTTGGATCTCCTTGCAGTCTAAGGGACTCTCAAGAGTCTTCTCCAACATCACAGTTCAAAAGCATCAATTCTTTGGCACTCAGCTTTCTTTACAGTCCAACTCTCACATCCATAAATGACTACTGGAAAAACCATAGCCTTGACTAGACGGACCTTTGTTGGCAAAGTAAAGTCTCTGCTTTTGAATATGCTATCTAGGTTGATCATAACTTTCCTTCCAAGAAGGAAGTGTCTTTTAATTTCATGGCTGCAATCACCATCTGCAGTGATTTTGGAGCCCAGAAAGATGAAGTAAGCCACTGTTTCCACTGTTTCCCCATCTATTTGCCATGAAGTGGTGGGACCAGATGGCATGACCTTAGTTTTCTGAATGTTGAGTTTTAAGCCAGCTTTTTCACTCTCCTCTTTCACTTTCATCAAGAGGCTCTTTAGTTCTTCTTCACTTTCTGCCAGAAGGGTGGTGTCATCTGCATATCTGAGGTTATTGATATTTCTCCCAGCAATCTTGATTCCAGCTTGTGCTTCATCCAGCCCAGCATTTCTCATGATGTACTCTGCATAGAAGTTAAATAAGCAGGGTGACAATATACAGCCTTGATGTATTCCTTTTCCTATTTGGAACCAGTCTGTTATTCCATGTCCAGTTCTAACTGTTGCTTTCTGACCTGCATACAGGTTTCTCAAGATGCAGGTCAGGTGGTCTGGTATTCCCATCTCTTTCAGAATTTTCCACAGTTTATTGTGATCCACACAGTCAAAGGCTTTGGCATAATCATAAAGCAGAAATAGATGTTTTTCTGGAACTCTCTTGCTTTTTTGATGATCCAGTGGATGTTGGCAATTTGATCTCTGGTTCGTCTGCCTTTTCTAAAACCAGCTTGAACATCTGGAAGTTCACGGTTCACGTAGTGCTGAAGCCTGGCTTGGGGAATTTTGAGCATTACTTTACTAGTGTGTGAGATGAGTGCAATTGTGCAGCTGTTTGAGCATTCTTTGGCATTGCCTTTCTTTGGGATTGAAATGAAAACTGACCTTTTCCAGTCCCGTGGCCACTGCTGAGTTTTCCAAATTTGCTGGCATATTGAGTGCAGCACTTTCACAGCATCATCTTTTAGGATTTGAAATAGCTCCACTGGAATTCCATCACCTCCTTTGTTCGTAGTGATGCTTCCTAAGGCCCACTTGACTTCACATTCCAGGATGTCTGGCTCTAGGTGGGAAATCACACCATCGTGATTATCTGGGTCGTGAAGATCTTTTTTGTACAGTTTTTCTATGTATTCTTGCCACCTCTTCTTAATATCTTCTGCTTCTGTTAGGTCCCTACCATTTCTGTCCTTTATCAAGCCCATCTTTGCATGAAACGTTCCCTTGGTATCTCTAATTTTCTTGAAGAGATCTCTAGTCTTTCTCATTGTATTGTTTTCCTCTATTTCTTTGCATTGATCACTGAGGAAGGCTTTCTTATCTCTCCTTGCTATTCTTTGGAACTCTGCATTCAAATGGGTATATCTTTCCTTTTCTCCTTTGCTTTTCACTTTCCTTCTTTCCACAGCTATTTGTAAGGCCTCTTCAGGCAGCCATTTAGGTTTTTTGCATTTCTTTTTCTTGGGGATGGTCTTGATTCCTGTCTCCTGTACAATGTCATGAACCTCTGTCCATAGTTTATCAGGCACTCTATCTATCAGATCTCGGCCCTTAAATCTATTTCTCACTTCCACTGTATAATCATAAGGGATTTGATTTAGGTCATACCTGAATGGTCTAGTGGTTTTCCCTACTTTCTTCAATTTCAGTCTGAATTTGGCAATAAGGAGTTCATGATCTGAGCCACAGTCAACTCCTAGTCTTGTTTTTGCTGACTGTCTAGAGCTTCTCCATCTTTGGCTGCAAAGAATATAATCAATCTGATTTCAGTGTTGACCATCTGGTGATGTCCATGTGTAGAGTCTTCTCTTGTGTTGTTGGAAGAGGGTGTTTGCTATGACCAGTGCATTCTTTTGGTAAAGCTCTATTAGCCTTTGTCCTGCTTCATTCTGTACTCCAAGGCCAAATTTGCCTGTTACTCCTACTTTTGCATTCCAGTCCCCTATAATGAAAAGGACATCTTTTTTTGGGGTATTAGTTCTAGAAGGTCTTGTAGGTCTTCATAGAACTGTTCAACTTCAGCTCCTTCAGCATTACTGGTCAGGGCAAAGACTTGGATTATCATGATATTGAATGGTTTGCCTTGGAAACGAACAGAGATCATTCTGTCGTTTTTGAGATTGCATTCAAATACTGCATTTAGGACTCTTTTGTTGACCATGATGGCTACTCCATTTCTTCTAAGGGACTCCTGTCCACAGTAGTAGATATAATGGTCATCTGAGTTAAATTCACCCATTCCAGTCTATCTTAGTTCGCTGATTCCTAGAATGTCGATGTTCACTCTTGTCATCTCCTGTTTGACCACTTCCAATTTGCCTTGATTCATGAATCTAACATTCCAGGTAAAAGGAAACAAATGTTTCCTCTTGTACAGTTTCTAGTGATGAGGATGAGACAGTGAAAGACTGGAACACTCCACTCTCCCTGGAGAATGCAGTTGAGATACAGGATAACTGACAAGAGACCAGCAGAAAGTAAGAATTCTAACCATGTCAGTCTCATGGACATGTTTTGGACAATGGACTGGTTCAAAACTGGGAAAGGAGTATGTCAAGGCTGTATACTGTCACCCTGTTTATTTAACTTACATGCACAGTGCATCGTGTGAAATGCCAGGCTGGATGAAGTACAAGCTGGAATCAAGGTTGCAGGGAGAGATATCAATAACCTCAGATATGGCGATGACACCACCCTTTTGGCAGAAAGTGAAGAGGAACACAGAACCTCTTGATGAAGGATAAAGAGGACAGTGAAAAAGATGGCTTAAAACTGAACATTCTAAAAACTAGCATCATGGCATCTGGTCCCATCACTTCATGGCAAATAGATGGGGAAACAATGGGAACAGTGACTGATTTTGTTTTCTTGTGCTCCAAAATCACTGTGGACGGTGACTGCAGCCATGAAATTAACCAACACTTGCTCCTTGGAAGAAAAGCAAGACAAACCTAGACAACATATTACAAAGCAGAGACATTACTTTGCTTACAAAGGTCCTTATAGTCAAAGCTATGGTTTTTCCAGTAGTCATGTATGGATGTGAGAGATGGACAATGAAAAAGGCTGAGTGCTGAAGAACTGATGCCTTTGAACTATGGTGGAGAAGACACTTGAGAGTTCCTTAGACAGCAAAGAGATCAAACCACTCAATCTTAAAGGAAATCAACTCTGAATAGTCATTGAAGGGACTGATGCTGAAGTTGAAGCTCTGATACTTTGGTCGCCTGATGCATAGAACCATTCCTTGGTAAAGACCCTGAATCTGAGAAAGATTGAAGGCAGGAGGAGAAGTAGATGACAGAGGATGAGATGGTTGGATGGCATCACCAACTCACTGGACATTAGTTTGAGCAAACTCCAGGAGTTGGTGATGGACAGGGAAGCCAGGTGTGCTGCCAACCATAAACAGCCACAAAGAGTCGGACACAACTGAGCGATTGAACAACATTAATAACCATCTCCCAGCTCTCTGCCTGTAGTGCACAGTGAAAAGAGGAGGATAAAATTTCTCCTTGTCTCTTCCCTTACAAATTCACAGTGGCAGGAGAAAAACAGTTGTGAAAACAGATCTTAAATTGTGACTCTTGTGAATTTGTTTTTGGCAATCAACACCTATGGTTATTGATTCTTAGCCTCCCAGAAAGAATCATGCTTTCCTTTGTCTCCATCATTTGTCATAAGGATGAAAAACCATGAGAAGAGAATCTCTATTTGTCTTGTTTTATATACTGAGAACTTTTGTAATGAGTGAGTATATTCCCCCTGTGCCGGGGTCCAGCCCTGGCAGGATCCAGGGAATCCCTCAGGATGACAGCATCAGTGATAAGGAAAGTAAAAGGAGAGAGAAAGAGGCTTGATCTTCCTTGGTTTACACAGAAAGCCAATAAAGCTCCTGACACGGAACTTGCTCTGTTCACGGAGGCTGCAGGCGCCCTCTCGGTGGGGTGAGGACGCAGGACGCCCTCTCCCTGGTGAAGACACAGGGCGCCTTCCTGATTGGGTCTTAGAAGCCCAGGCAAAAAAGTGAATTCAGAGAGCCCTTGTGCCCCAAGGAGTCATCCTGAAAGAAGAAGATAGAAAGAAAGAAAAGGAAAGAAAGAAAGAATGACATTGGGGGACCAAGCTTAGGTGAGCGAGGCCCATAACTTTATTTTCAAAAGGAACTTTTATACCTTGACTTGTACATAGAGGGAAATGAAAGATGCAAAGTCATGCAGAGTCAGCCCAAACATTACATCTGTTTTGTCTTTATCGAAACCAGAATTTTTTCTGCATACCTTTCCCATAAACAATGTTGTGTACATTATCTTCTGGCTTTGGAGGCCTGTGAACATTTTATGACCCTTTTTTTGATAAAGGCTGTTCAACCAGAAAACTTATTTTCCCTTGAAGTGTTTTTTCTTTATATTTATAATCTATGTCAGCCTCAGAAAGTGCTAAACAGAGTTACATTCTCACGGAGCAAAGGTGCAGTGAGTTACAACAAAGAAAGAACCAATTAGCTCAAAGGTCTGATGTGGTTAATTCCAAGGCTACTACTTGCTTTTCTTGCATTCCAACTATGTTAACCAATGCACTGCCAGGTGCACAATGGATAAGGGATATGGGCACTTGGCAGCAAGCATTGGCTCAACAATGAAATCTTACACCAGCACTACTCCAGTAGTTTTTAACTCTTCAAAACGCTCTATATTTTTAGAATGTTTTAGGCTTCCCATGTCTCTCACGGTTGGGAGGCTGGGAACAATCACATGCGTAGCTGCAAGAGTCTGGATAAACCTGTCAGGCAAGCTAGAAAGCCATCAGAGGGGTTTGAATTGAAACACTCCTATCATGCCCAGGAGACTTATTAACTAAAGCCCTAAGTTGACTTTTTCCAGAGAAAGGTGGTCAGGGATAGCCCCCTGTTAATGTCAGAAGAGTTGGTGAAAGGCACAAAATAGTAAGACAGACAGATTCTGGTTTTGGGTTAGATGCTCAAGCAGGTCCAGGGGGTCCCTCGAGTCCTGATCTGCCTTGCTCGTCAGACCTCTTCCACATGACCTTGTCATGGGTGGGATCTCCCGTGCTGGCTCCTGGCACCCCTGGTTTCTGCCACTTGGGTGATGCAGGTTGTCTGTCAGGCTTGTATTAGCAGCTAGCCAGCCAGCTAGATGCCTAAGACATGAAATTAAAAGCAAGCTTCTTTTTGTCCAACCAGGCCAGCTGTCAGGGGTGTTTGTCTTAGTAAAGTCATAATGGGCCTTTATTGCTTCTACAAGATTAGGAGGGGAAGATCAGAGAACAAATGTCAAGAACTACAGATGGCACTCAGCCAGTGTAAAACTTATGTAAATACTGATAGCCAGGAAACTGCTTTAACAGAGGTCCAGAACATTTACAAAAAAGCTTGATATATTGTCCCTTACTCTGTAAGCAGAACCTACCAGGTCCAGACTTTTGTGTATTTGGGGATGGCACTTCACACACAAAAAATACTCAACTAATCTTCCTATCATTAAAGAAAAGAAAAAGATTATAGCAATTATCCTGGATTTCTGCTAACAGGCAAATAGGTCCTTGACTTCCTTCTTAGATAAAATCTACAATTCCTAATCCCTTGAAATATTGATCTTATATCTTTGAAATGTAGGCATTCAAAAAGATAATTGTTGGCTAAAGCAACCTTGGGACTGGGGAAAAAACAAACAGAGAGAGAGAGAGATTTTAAAAAGCAGAATGCTATTTAATATTTCCATAACTCCAGTGCCATAAACTCCCTTGCCAGGTCCCCGATAAGATATCTATTAAAGACAAGTAATACTCTGGTTTCTCTTCCTATCATATAAATCTTTCACTTTTTACTAAAGATTTCTGTGGAGAAGAATAATTCTGAGATCAAGAGGGAGATGATATATGTATAATTATGGCTAATTTGCATCGCTGTAAAACAGAAACCAACACAACATTGTAAAGCAATTTTCCCTCAATTAAAAATAAATTTTAAAAAGGCAAGTAAAAATCTTAAAAAGTCTTCCCATAAATATTGATAAAAGGCTTCAGCCATCTGAGTGGGTAAACTTAACTTGTTCCATCTGCCAGAAACAGCATTTATATCCAACTATTCTGTCTAGTCAAGGCTATGGTTTTTCCAGTGGTCATGTATGGATGTGAGAGTTGGACTGTGAAGAAGGCTGAGTGCTGAAGAATTGATGCTTTTGAACTGTGGTGTTGGAGAAGACTCTTGAGAGTCCCTTGGTCTGCAAGGAGATCCAACCAGTCCATTCTGAAGATCAGCCCTGAGTGTTCTTTGGAAGGAATGATGCTAAAGCTGAAACTCCAGTACTTTGGCCACCTCATGCGAAGAGTTGACTCATTGGAAAAGACTCTGATGCTGGGAGGGACTGGAGGCAGGAGGAAAAGGGGATGACAGAGGATGAGATGGCTGGATGGCATCACCGACTCGCTGGACGTGAGTTTGAGTGAACTCCGGGAGTTGGTAGATGGGGAGGCCTGGTGTGCTGCAATTCATGGGGTTGCAAAATATCGGACATGACTGAGCGACTGAACTGAACTGATTCTTACTTAGCTAGAGAAGGAAATGGGAGAACTCTCTTGCTGGGAGAACTCTAAGGACAGGAGCCGAGCGGGCTACAGTCCATGGCATTGCAGAGCCAGACACAACTTAGCTACTGAAAAACAACAACAAATTCTTGCTTAATAATTATAAGAATATAACTGTTCTCTTCAATATCTTTAAAAACTATTCTAAGTTCGGCCTAAGGTGCTGAACATTCCAAGGGAATGTTTTAGAATTTTTAATCCCTTAAAAATCACTTCCTGCCCTAGGAATTTGCTAGCAGTTGATAATTGTCTAAATGAATATTCTTATGTTTCAAAATTAGTTCTCATGAATTTACACTATTCTGGGCCTCTGCCAGGTGATTTTTATCAGGAGTTTTGTGTTTTTGAAAGAAGAGAGGAGTCTATATACAGATCTTCCTTGATTTCCTGTGGGATAACATTCTGATACTGGACTTCCCTGAAGGTAAAGTAAAGAATCTGCCTGCAACAAGGGAGACCCAGGTTCAGCCCCTGGGTAGGGAAGATACCCTGGAGAAGGAAATGGCAATCCACTCCAGTAATCTTGCCTGGAGAATTGCATGGACAGAGAAGCCTGGCAGGCTACAGTGCATGGGTTCACAAAGAGTCAGACATAAAGCCATCATAAATTAGAAATAAAGTCAAAAGTGCGTTCTATACACCTAGCCTACCAAACATCATAGTTCTGATCAGCATACCTTAAACTTTCCTAGGATGCATACATTAGTGTACAGTCAGGCAAAATCATCTGACACAAAACCTATTTTAGAATAAAGTGTTGAATATCTCATGTAATATATTGAATACACTCCCAAAAATGGAAAACAGAATGGCAGTCTGGGTACAAAATAGTTATATCAGTTGTTTACCCTCATAAACAAAAAATGTCACTAGTCTGGGGCACTTCACTTTCACTTTTCACTTTTATGCATTGGAGAAGGAAATGGCAACCCTCTCCAGTGTTCTTGCCTGGAGAATCCCAGGAACGGCGGAGCCTGGTGGGCTGCCGCCTATGGGGTCGCACAGAGTCGGACACGACTTGAAGCGACTTAGCAGCAGCAGCAGCAGCATCAGTCTGGGACAAGATCACATTTCAAACTCCAGGTATATTCTCTACTGAATGCATACCACTTCCACACCATTGTAAAGTTGAAACACCTTAAGCCATCGTGAAGTTGGGGACTTTCTGTATTGTAATAGCAAATTCAGACACAGGGCTTGCCATGTTCCAGGCATTATGCTAAAAAGCTTAGTATGTATTAACTCACTTTCTCCCCTTGAAAAAGGTATTGTCAACATCCCCATTTTACAGATGAGGAAACAGAAACCCACTGAAGTTCAGCAACTTGCCCATGGCCCCTCTGGGAGTGAGTAAAAGGCCAGCCTGCTCATGCACCGCTATTTCTGTAAGCTTTATCCAATTTTTCAGCAAAACTGCCTAATAAGGGCCCATTAGAATGCCTCTAATGGGCAGTTCATCTGAAAGCAGTTGGGATCTGTGGGAAATGGAAAGACAGGCTTGATGTCAGAGTGCTCTATCAGCCTTCCTTTTATTGTTGCTGTACATTTAGCATTCCATTTAAGTGGTTATACTAAGTTCCATAGAAGCAGACGCCTACCTGTATTTTTGTTTATAGGTTCTATTGCATGCAAGAAGCTGGCAGGGCAGATAATCAAACCCTGTGTTCATTGTGCTCATTGTTAGTAGGGGAATTCCCTGGATCCAAGAGAAGAATAGTTCCAGGGGGAAGTCACAGTTCCCAGGAGCCACCAAATGCTTTCTTCCTCATCAAGAATGAGCCTCTCCAAAGAAACACAGGAAACTTGAGTATGCAAATTCTTGAAAGCATACCCTTGTCTGGAGTGAATCACTACTTGCTTAATTCAGTGCTTAATTAAGAAAACAGCTGTATAAGGACTGGGGGAGAAGAGGGGCCAGGGTGGTGGTGATGGAAATGGTGCTGGAAAGAAGTGGGCAGAATAATAAATAACTGTCAAATGAACTGTATTAATTCCATCTGTAGGTTTTTGTATTTTTAAAAATTTTTGTTGTTTTGGATTTGGGGGAGTTTTTGGGTTTTGGTTTCATTTTGGTTTGTTTTTTTGGTAGATCTTTCTCTTTAATTCTACAAGCTGAGAATGACCAGGTAGACGACAGACCTTCTGATCTTAGTTAAAGTTTCCAAAGTTATTTGTAACTCACTTGGTGGCTGTTGAACTCAGAAAGTTCCTCTTCCTCTTTCTGAAAAAGGTGAGTATTTGGCACTTTTATAAGTTTGCACACAAACAGAAAACATCAGGACTCTAAATTTTGGAAGCAGCTGGGTTTTGGCTTTGTGTCTGGGAGAGAGTTCCTTTATCCAGGAGAGTTGGTTTTAATTTTTCTAAGCTAGGAGGCTTACTGTGACTGCTCCTCTGTCTTCGGCAGCCACAGGTCTGCTTGTTGCCTGGTGTGTGCACCCTCCCCTCGCTTTAGCCACCCGGTGTGGACACGGGAGATTAATTAATCCCTGTGCCATTCCTTTTCTCTGAAGAGTTCTAGGAGACTCTAATTGAGAGGATGTTCTGATTTTCAAGTGAGAAAATTTGCTAAAGTTCTAGTCATTCTGGAGCAGCACCCTGAGACATCTTGACACAAGTTAGAATCCTTGAATTATGGGAGGCAACAACTTAAATTCAAATCTTTTCCTTGCATGTGTGATCTCTCAAGGAAAATGTTCCTAGTCCACCACTTTTAGGTAAAACTGAGCATGTCACTACCTGCGTGATTGATAAAAGATGCTTCTCTGAGAACACACAAGAAAATACTTCTGAGATACTTAGAAATTGAGAACTTGTCTGTCAGCCTTCAGGAAAGCCCAAACCTCATTGCCTTTCTTCCAGATAAACTTTCTGTGGGATTTTGTGTGCTGGGGAAAGGTATGTGCTTCAAGGAAGACAAAGAGTTAGTGTGCAGGGTGTGGATGAGGCCGGGAATGATATTCCTGTCCCCTGTGTCACCCTCCACCCGCATCTTGCTTTTAAAATTTTTGTTCTTTTGCAAGTAAGGTGATCCAAGCAGAGGCATAGTAGGTCTCAGGAGAAAAGTTGCTATGAAGCTAGTAGTTGGAAAAGCGCGGTGTCTAAGATTTGTTGGATGATATTTCAAGACTAAAATGAAGCTATTACTCTGTTTCTTTATGGACCACCTGCAGAATTACTAGAGGTGATTTTTAAAAGAAAGATTTTTCTATACTCCACTCCAAAGCTACCACTAAGCCCTGAGAATCTGCTGCCTTAACAAGCACCCCATGATTTTTCAAATATTAACTGTAAATCTTAGAGCTCTGCAGAGTATTTGATAGATTGAAAGGATATATCCATGTGCACAGTTCTCTCTCTTTAAACAAATTACTTCCACATTGAGAGTAATGGCCAGGCTGCAAAGAGACTCTCTGCCTGCTTCATTTATCCCTGGAAAGGACCCTGTGCCTTGACCATGGCTAATTGGATTTTAGTTAGACTTGGATACAAGGCTGTTGATCATTTTATATGATCGACTTTCTTAAACTTTCAAGTTAAGAAACAAAGCAATTGTAGTTAGTCCATAATGGGTTCTAATATACCAGGGGACTGAATATACCAATGGGCCTATTATAAGGGGCAGAGAGAGAGACCACAAAGACAAGTTGAGCCTCTACCATTGGACAGCTTTGCCCTGTCCAGGTACCTACAATTGGATAGGTTTTGGCAAAAGGTTTGTCCCAGTCTCTCTTGGTAAACCAGGTTTGGTCGTTATGTTAGTCATACATTGCCATACCTAGTTACAAAATTTTTTTTCTTCTGTTTAGGACATTAAACATGTACTCTTAGCAAATTTAAACATACAATAGAGTATTGTTAACTATAGTCACTGTGCTGTATGTCACATCCCCATGACTTCTTTTGTAACTGGAAGTTGGTACCTTTGGACCCCCTTCACCTATTTCTCCCACTCCCCAACCCCTTCCCCACCTTCTGGCAACCATTCATCTGTTCTCCAAACCTATAAGCTTGGTTTTCTTTCCTGTTGTTGTTGTTTGTTATTTAGGCCATGCCGGTCTCTGTTGTGGCCCTGGGATCTTAGATCTTCACTGGGGCATGTGGGATCTTTAGTTGCAACATTTGGGATCTTTTTTTTTTTTTTTTTTAATTGTGTCATGTGGGATCTAGTTTCCTGACCAAGGATCGAACCTGGACCCTTGCAGTGGGATCTTGGACTCTTAATCACTGGACCACCAGGGAAGTCCCTGATGGTTCATAAAGTATTTGTCTTTCTCTGACTAGTTTCATTTAACATAATGCCCTCAGTTCAGTTCAGTTCATTTCAGTCACTCAGTTGTGTCTGACTCTTTGTGACCCCATGAACCACAGCACGCCAGGCTTCCCTGTCCATCACCAACTCCCAGAGTTTACCCAAACTCATGTCCATTGAGTAGGTGATGCCATCCAGCCATCTCATCCTCTGTTGTTCCCTTCTCCTCCTGCCCTCAATCTTTCCTAGCATCAGGGTCTTTTACAATTAGTGAGCTCTTTGCATCATGTGGCCAAAGATTTGAAATTTCAGCTTCAACATCAGTCCTTCCATTGAACACCCAGGATTGATCTCCTTTAGGATGGACTGGTTGGATCTCCTTGCAGTCCAAGGGACTCTCAAGAGTCTTTTCCAACACCACAGTTCAAAAGCATCAATTCTTTGGCACTTAGCTTTCTTTACAGTCCAACTCTCATATCCAAACATGACCACTGGAAAAACCATAGCCTTGACTAGATGGACCTTTGTTGACAAAGTAATGTCTCTGCTTTTTAATATGCTGTTTAGGTTGGTCATAACTTTCTTTCCAAGGAGTAAGAATCTTTTAATTTCATGGCTGCAATCACCATCTGCAGTGATTTTGGAGCCCAGAAAAATAAAGTCAGCCACTATTTCCACTCTTTCCCCATCTATTTGCCATGAAGTGATGGGACCCTATGCCATGATCTTAGTTTTCTGAATGTTGAGCTTTAAGCCAACTTTTTCACTCTCCTCTTTCACTTTCATCAAGAGGCTCTTTAGTTCTTCTTCACTTTCTGCCAGAAGGGTGGTGTCATCTGCATATCTGAGGTTATTGATATTTCTCCCAGCAGTCTTGATTCCAGCTTGTGCTTCTTCCAGCCCAGCGTTTCTCATGATGTACTCTGCATAGAAGTTAAATAAGCAGGGTGACAATAAACAGCCTTGACGTACTCCTTTTCCTATTTGGAACCAGTCTGTTATTCCATGTCCAGTTCTAACTGTTGCTTTCTGACCTGCATACTGGTTTCTCAAGATGCAGGTCAGGTGGTCTGGTATTCCCGTCTCTTTCAGAATTTCCCACAGTTTATTGTGATCCACACAGTCAAAGGCTTTGGCATAGTCAATAAAGCAGAAATAGATGTTTTTCTGGAACTCTCTTGCTTTTTTGATGATCCAGTGGATGTTGGCAATTTGATCTCTGGTTCGTCTGCCTTTTCTAAAACTGGCTTGAACATCTGGAAGTTCACAGTTATGTAGTGCTGAAGCCTGGCTTGGAGAAGTTTGAGCATCACTTTACTAGAGTGTGAGATGAGTGCAATTGTGCAGTAGTTTGAGCATTCTTTGACATTGCCTTTCTTTGGAATTGGAATGAAAACTGACCTTTTCCAGTCCCGTGGCCACTGCTGAGTTTTCCAAATTTGCTGGCATACTGAGTGCAGCACTTTCACAGCATTCTCTTTTAGAATTTGAAATAGCTCCACTGGAATTCCATCACCTCCTTTGTTCTTAGTGATGCTTCCTAAGGCCCACTTGACTTCACATGCCAGGATATCTGGCTCTAACTGAGTGATCACACCATCGTGATTATCTTGGTTGTGAAGATCTTTTTTGTACAGTTCTTCTGTGTATTCTTGCCACCTCTTCTTAATGTCTTCTGCTTCTGTTAGGTCCCTACCACTTCTGTCCTTTATTGAGCCCATCTTTGCATGAAATGTTCCCTTGGTATCTCTAATTTTCTTGAAGAGATCTCTAGTCTTCCCCATTCTTATTGTTTTCATCTATTTCTTTCTTGTTTTTTTTTTTTAATTTAATTTAATTTAATTTTTTAACTTTACAAAATTGTATTGGTTTTGCCATATATCAAAATGAATCTGCCACAGGTATACATGTGTTCCCCATCCTGAACCCTCCTCCCACCTCCCTCCCCATACCATCCCTCTGGGTCATCCCAGTGCACCAGCCCCAAGCATCCAGTATCATGCATCGAACCTGGACTGGCGACTCGTTTCATATATGGTATTATACATGTTTCAATGCCATTCTCCCAAATCATCCCACCCTCTCCTTCTCCCACAGAGTCCAAAAGACTGTTCTATACATCAGTGTCTCTTTTGCTGTCTCGTATACAGGGTTATCATTACCATCTTTCTAAATTCCATATATATGCGTTAGTATACCGTATTGGTGTTTTTCTTTCTTGCTTACTTCACTCTGTATAATAGGCTCCAGTTTCATCCACCTCATTAGAACTGACTCAAATGCATTCCTTTAATGGCTGAGTAATACTCCATTGTGTATATGTACCACCGCTTTCTTATCCATTCATCTGCTGACGGACATCTAGGTTGCTTCCATGTCCTGGCTGTTATAAACAGTGCTGCGATGAACATTGGGGTACACGTGTCTCTTTCCCTTCTGGTTTCCTCAGTGTGTATGCCCAGCAGTGGGATTGCTGGATCATAAGGCAGTTCTATTTCCAGTTTTTTAAGGAATCTCCACACCGTTCTCCATAGTGGCTGTACTAGTTTGCATTCCCACCAACAGTGTAAGAGGGTTCCTTTTTCTCCACACCCTCTCCAGAATTTATTGCTTGTACACTTTTGGATCGCAGCCCTTCTGACTGGCGTGAAATGATACCTCATTGTGTGTTTTTTTTTTTAATTTTTTTAAAAATTTTATTTTTTAAACTTTATATAATTGTATTAGTTTTGCCAAATATCAAAATGAATCCGCCACAGGTATACATGTGTTCCCCATCCTGAACCCTCCTCCCTCTTCCCTCCCCATTCCATCCCTCTGGGTCATCCCAGTGCACCAGCCCCAAGCATCCAGTATCGTGCATCGAACCTGGACTGGCGACTCGTTTCATACATGATATTTTACATGTTTCAATGCCATTCTCCCAAATCTTCCCACCCTCTCCCTCTCTCTCAGAGTCCATAAGACTGTTCTATACATCTGTGTCTCTTTTGCTGTCTCGTACACAGGGTTATTGTTACCATCTTTCTAAATTCCATATATATGCGTTAGTATACTGTATTGGTGTTTTTCTTTCTTGCTTACTTCACTCTGTATAATAGGCTCCAGTGTCATCCACCTCATTAGAACTGATTCAAATGTATTCTTTTTAATGGCTGAGTAATACTCCATTGTGTATATGTACCACCGCTTTCTTATCCATTCATCTGCTGATGGACATCTAGGTTGCTTCCATGTCCTGGCTGTTATAAACAGTGCTGCGATGAACATTGGGGTACACGTGTCTCTTTCCCTTCTGGTTTCCTCGGTGTGTATGCCCAGCAGTGGGATTGCTGGATCATAAGGCAGTTCTATTTCCAGTTTTTTCAGGCATCTCCACACTGTTCTCCATAGTGGCTGTACTAGTTTGCATTCCCACCAACAGTGTAAGAGGGTTCCCTTTTCTCCACACCCTCTCCAGCATTTATTACTTGTAGACCTTTGGATTGCAGCCATTCTGACTGGTGTGAAATGGTACCTCATAGTGGTTTTGATTTGCATTTCTCTGATAATGAGTGATGTTGAGCATCTTTTCATGTGTTTGTTAGCCATCTGTATGTCTTCTTTGGAGAAATGCCTATTTAGTTCTTTGGCCCATTTTTTGATTGGGTCATTTATTTTTCTGGAGTTGAGCTGTAGGAGTTGCTTGTATATTTTTGAGATTAGTTGTTTGTCAGTTGCTTCATTTGCTATTATCTTCTCCCATTCTGAAGGCTGTCTTTTCACCTTGCTAATAGTTTCCTTTGATGTGCAGAAGCTTTTAAGGTTAATTAGGTCCCATTTGTTTATTTTTGCTTTTATTTCCAATATTCTGGGAGGTGGGTCATAGAGGATCCTGCTGTGATGTATGTCGGAGAGTGTTTTGCCTATGTTCTCCTCTAGGAGTTTTATAGTTTCTGGTCTTACATTTAGATCTTTAATCCATTTTGAGTTTATTTTTGTGTATGGTGTTAGAAAGTGTTCTAGTTTCATTCTTTTACAAGTGGTTGACCAGATTTCCCAGCACAACTTGTGGTTTTGATTTGCATTTCTCTGATAATGAGTGATGTTGAGCATCTTTTCATGTGTTTGTTAGCCATCTGTATGTCTTCTTTGGAGAAATATCTATTTAGTTCTTTGGCTCATTTTTTGATTGGGTCATTTATTTTTCTGGAATTGAGCTGCAGGAGTTGCTTGTATATTTTTGAGATTAGTTGTTTGTCAGTTGCTTCATTTGCTATTATTTTCTCCCATTCTGAAGGCTGTCTTTTCACCTTGCTTATAGTTTCCTTTGTTGTGCAGAAGCTTTTAAGTTTAATTAGGTCCCATTTGTTTATTTTTGCTTTTATTTCCAATATTCTGGGAGGTGGGTCATAGAGGATCCTGCTGTGATGTATGTCGGAGAGTGTTTTGCCTATGTTCTCCTCTAGGAGTTTTATAGTTTCTGGTCTTACGTTTAGATCTTTAATCCATTTTGAGTTTATTTTTGTGTATGGTGTTAGAAAGTGTTCTAGTTTCATTCTTTTACAAGTGGTTGACCAGTTTTCCCAGCACCACTTGTTAAAAAGATTGTCTTTAATCCATTGTATATTCCTGCCTCCTTTGTCAAAGATAAGGTGTCCATATGTGTGTGGATTTATTTCTGGGCCTTCTATTTTGTTCCATTGATCTATATTTCTGTCTTTGTGCCAGTACCATACCGTCTTGATGACTGTGGCTTTGTAGTAGAGCCTGAAGTCAGGCAGGTTGATTCCTCAACCATGATCCCGTTGCCATTTACAGTCACAAAATTATTATATATATATATATATATGAAGTTTGCTCCACAAAACAATAAAGTAAATGGCAATAGGATCATACTTATCAATAATTACCTTAAACGTAAATGGGCTGAATGCCCCAACCAAAAGACAAAGACTGGCTGAATGGATACAAAAACAAGAACCCAAATACAAACCCTTTTTGTGTTTCCTGTCTAGAGATCCTTTAGCATTTGTTGGAGAGATGGCTTGGTGGTGCTGAATTCTCTCAGCTTTTGCTTGTCTGTAAAGCTTTTGATTTCTCCTTCATATTTGAATGAGATCCTTGCTGGACTTCCCTGGTGGCTCAGACGGTAAAGCGTCTGTCTACGATGTGGGAGACCCAGGTTCGATCCCTGGGTTGGGAAGATCCTTTGGAGAAGGAAATGGCAATCCACTCCAGTACTATTGCCTGGAAAATCCCATGGACAGAGGAGCCTGGTAGACTACAGTCCATGGGGTCGCAAAGAGTCGGACACGACTGAGCGACTTCACGTTCACGTTCTTGCTGGGTACAGTAATGTGGGCTGTAGGTTATTTTCTTTCATCACTTTAAGTATATCCTGCCATTCCCTCCTGGCCTGAAGAGTTTCTATTGAAAGATCAGCTGTTATCCTTATGGAAATCCCCTTGTATGTTATTTGTTGTTTTTCCCTTGCTGCTTTTAATATTTGTTCTTTGTGTTTGATCTTTGTTAATTTGATTAATATGTGTCTTGGGGTGTTTTGCCTTGGGTTTATCCTGTTTGGGACTCTCTGGGTTTCTTGGACTTGGGTGATTATTTCCTTCCCCGTTTTAGGGAAGTTTTCAACTATTATCTCCTCAAGTATTTTCTCATGGTCTTTCTTTTTGTCTTCTTCTTCTGGGACTCCTATGATTCAAATGTTGGGGCATTTAACATTGTCCCAGAGGTCTCTGAGATTATCCTCATTTCTTTTAATTCATTTTTCTTTTTTCCTCTCTGTTTCATTTGTTTCTACCATTCTATCTTCTACCTCACTTAACTTATCTTCTGCCTCCATTATTCTGCTGTGGGTCCCCTCCAGAGTGTTTTTGATCTCATTTACTGCATTATTCATTATATATTGACTCTTTTTTATTTCTTCTAGGTCCTTGTTAAACCTTTCTTGCATCTTCTCAATCCTTGTCTCCAGGCTATTAATCTGTGATTCCATTTTGATTTCAAGATTTTGGATCAATTTCACTATCATTATTCGGAATTCTCTATCAGGAAGATTCCCTATCTCTTTCTCTTTTGTTTGGTTTGGTGGGCATTTATCCTGTTCCTTTACCTGCTGGCTATTCCTCTGTCACTTCGTCTTGTTTAAACTGCTGAGTTTGGGGTGTCGTTTCTGTATTCTGGCAGTTTGTGGAGTTCTCTTTATTGTGGCATTTCCTCAGTGTGTGGGGGTTTGTACAGGTGGCTTGTCAAGGTTTCTTGGTTAGGGAAGGTTGTGTTGGTGTTCTGGTGGGTGGAGCTGTATTTCTTCTCTCTGGAGTGCAATGAAGTGTCCAGTAATGAGTTATGAGATGTCTATGGTTTGGGGGTGACTTAGGGCAGCCTGTATCTTGGAGCTCAGGGCTGTGTTCCTTTGTTGCTGGAGAATTTGCTTGGTATGTCTTGCCCTGGAGCTTGTTGGCCCTTGTGTGGTGCTTGGTTTCAGTGTATGTATGGAGGCGTTTGATGAGCTTCTGTCGTTTAATGTTCCCTGGAGTCAGGAGTTCCCTGGAGTTAGGGTTTGGACTTAAGCCTCCTGCTTCCAGTTATCGGTCTTATTTTTACAGTAGTTTCAAAACTTCTCCTTCTATACAGCACCACTGATAAAACATCTACATTAAAGATGAAAAGTTTCTCCACCATGAGGGCCACCCAGAGAGGCTCACAGCGTTACATGGAGAAGAGAAGAGGGAGGAGGGAGTTAGAGCTGACCCGAATGAGATGAGGTGGAATCAATAGAGGAGAGAGCAGGCTAGCCAGTAATCACTTCCTTATGTGCACTCCACAATTGGACCGCTCAGGATGTTCACAGAATTATACAGAGAAGAGAAGAAGGAGGAAGGAGACAGAGGTGGTCAGCAGGATAAAAGGGGGGAATGAAAAGGAGGGAGACAGATCCAGCCAGTAATCAGTTCCCTAAGTGTTCTCCACTGTCCGGAACACACAGAAATTCACAGAGTTGCATAGAGTAGAGAGGGGTTAGGGAGGAGACACAGGTGACCTGGTGGAGAAAAAGAAGAGTCCAAAGAGGGAGAAAGCAGTCAAGCCAGTAGTCTCGCTCCCTAGTGAAAAATGGGTACTGAAGATTGGGTTCTTAAAGGTACACAATTGGTAAGAAATACATCAAAGCAAAAATTAAAAATCTAGAGTAGAGTTTGGAATTTCAAAAATACAATGTTAAAGAAAAGAAGAAGGAAAAGAAAGAGAGAAAAAAACAAAGTCACAAAAATTATAAAGAAAATATAGGTACAAAATTGATAACAAATACCAAAAAGCCAAAGTTAAAAATCTAGAGTAGAGTCTGGAATTTCAAAAATACAATGTGAAAAAAAAACAATAATGAAAAGAAAGAGAAAAACAAACAAACAAACACAAACCAAGTTGCAAAAATTATAAAGAAAATATTGGTACAAAATTGATAACAAATACCAAAAAGCAAAAGTTAAAAATCTAGAGTAGAGTTTGGAATTTCAAAAATACAATGTTAAAGAAAAGAAGAAAAAAAAAACAAGGTCACAAAAATCAGAAAAAAAATATATATGAAGTTTGCTTTCTTAAAAAAAAATAGGGTCTCTCTTTTTTTTTTCAAAGTAATAGTAGGTTATAAAAGTGAAAATTTAAGGACTAATAGAGGACTTAAAATTTTTTTTAATTAAAAAAAAAAGATCATAAAAATAGTAAAAATATATCTAGGACTTCCTCTGATTTTGTTTTGGGTATTGTGGGGTCAGTTCATTTTCGGCTAGTTCCTTGGTCTGACTTATATTTCTCAAGGTCTATAGGCCCCTTCCTATGTATTCAGTTCTAACCACAGGGTTTTTAATCTATTGCCTGTAGCTTCCAAGGCGGTTCCCTCTGTTATAGCTTCTTCTGTTTGCTGGTCTCTTCAGTGTCTGGCTTCCGCCCTGACACAAAGGGGACGGTGGTGGACACTTTTTTCTTTCTTTCTTTTTTTTATTTTAGGCTCACTTGTTCAGTCGCGCTGTGGGGAGGGAGGGACGCTGCAAACAAATAACACTGGCGCGTGCTCGCAGTGCCTCAGCCACACTGGGCCTGCCTCCGCTTACAGCGTGTGTAGCCTCCGTGTCCACACTGCTCAGGCTCTAGGTTGCTCCACCAGGAACCATCCATGGCCGGCCCTGGGCTGCTTGCACCTCCCAGGTCCAAGCCGCTCAGGTTCAGGCACTCGGGTAGTCCTCAGAGGCGCAGACTCAGTTGGGCCAGCGTTTTGTGCCCTTCCCATGTCCGAGCAGCTCAGGTGATGAGGTTTTTGGCGAGCGCGATTGCTGCATATTATCACCTCCCCGCCGCTCGGTTATCTAGGTGTACAACTGGCGCACCTTCTCAGGTGGATGTTGACCGTCCAGACCCCCAAGAAGTTTTAGTTAGCAAAGAAGCCTGCTTACAGTTTTGTAGATAATGTCTCTCTGGGGCTGTGATTGCCCCCTTCCAGCTCTGGCTGCCTGTCACCAGAGGGGGACGGTCTGCAGCCGGCTATGTCTGTATAGTCCTTTGTTTCTTGCGGGGGCCTGGCAGTGTCTTAGGTTAGGGCTGGCTTTTTGTGTGGTAAATATCCCACAGTCTGGTTTGCTAGCCCAAATTATTTTGCTCAGATAGCGCTCGGGGTATTCAGGCCAGATCCTTATTCTAAGCGATACAGCCTGCGCCGTGCCTCCCTGCCCAGCCCCCGCTTGCTAATGGCAGAGGCAGGCGTCTGTGCTGCTTCTCCGCTGGGGGAGTTAGCGTAGGGCTCGTAATCTGCGGGTTTTAATTGTTTATTTATTTTTCCTCCCTGTTAAGTTGCTTGCTGTGCTTCCAAGGCTCGGCACAGATTCGGCAGTGAGCAGGTTTCCTGGTGTTTGGAAACTTCTCTCTTTTTAAGACCCCTTCCTGGGACAGAGCTCCGTCCCTCTCCCTTTTATCTCTTTTTTTGTCTTATATATTTTTTCCTACCTCCTTTGGAAGACGTGGGTTGTTTTTCTGGGTGCCTGATGTCCTCTGCCGGCATTCAGAAGTTGTTTTGTGGATTTACTCGGCATTTAAATGCTCTTTTGATGAATTTGTGGGGGAGAAAGTGTTCTCCCCGTCCTACTCCTCTGCCATCTTAGCTCCTCCACCCTGTCTCTGCTTTTGAATATGCTATCTAGGTTGGTTATAACTTGCCTTCCAAGGAGTAAGCATCTTTTAATTTCATGGGTTCAGTCACCATCTGCAGTGATTTTGGAGCCCCGAAAAATAAAGTCTGACACTGTTTCCACTCTTTCCCCATCTATATTCCATGAAGTGATGGGACCAGATGCCATGATCTTCGTTTTCTGAATCAACATTCAGCTTAAAGCCAACTTTTTCACTCTCCACTTTCATTTTCATCAAGAGGCCTTTTAGCTACTCTTCACTTTCTGCCATAAGGGTGGTGACATCTGCATATCTGAGGTTATTGATATTTCTCCCAGCAATCTTGATTCCAGCTTGTGCTTCGTCCAGCCAGGCGTTTCTCATGATGTACTCTGCATAGAAGTTAAATAAGCAGGGTGACAATATACAGCCTTGATGTACTCCTTTTCCTATTTGGAACCAGTCTGTTGTTCCATGTCCAGTTCTAGCTGTTGCTTCCTGACCTGCATAGAGGTTTCTCAAGAGGCAGGTCAGGTGCTCTGGTATTCCCATCTCTTTCAGAATTTTCCCGTTGATTGTGATCCACACAGGCAAAGGCTCTGGCATAGTCAATAAAGCAGAAATAGATGTTTCTCTGGAACTCTCTTGCTTTTTCCATGATCCAGTGGATGTTGGCAATTTGATCTCTGGTTCCTCTGCCTTTTCTAAAACCAGCTTGAACATCTGGAAGTTCACAGTTCACGTATTGCTGAAGCCTGGCTTAGAATTTTGAGCATTACTTTACTAGCATGTGAGATAGTGCAATTGTGCGCTCACAGTGTGGTCTGACACAATGTGGTCCACTGGAGAAGGGAATGGCAAACCACTTCAGTATTCTTGCCTTGAGAACCCCATGCAATTTCATCAAGTGTCCCATAAATCCTTCTTAATGAAAAGGTCTAATTCAGAATCGAGTGCTATAATTTGGCTGTCATGTTTTTCAGTTTCCTTCCATCTAGTTCACTTCAGCTTTTCCTTGACTTTTATGACTTTAACCCTTTTGAAGACCTCAACCAGTCATTGTGTAAAATGGCCTAAGGTTTTTCTGATATTCTCTGGAGTAGGTTAGGTTATGCACCTTTGGCAGGGATACCACAGATGTGATCCTGTGTTCTTCCCGATGCATCCTTTCAAGTGACATGCAGTTCTGAAATGTTCTACTACTGATGATGTTTGCATTGATCATTTGATTTAGGTGATGTCTGCAGATCACCTCCACTGTGAAGTATTTGGGAGAGGGGGAGGCACTTTGAGGAATTTTATTCCACAACAAAGTTTCAATTTTTATATTCACTTATTATATCAGCATGGGCTTCCCCAGTGACTCAGTGATAAAGAATTTGCCTGCCAATGCAGGAGACGCCAGAGACATGGGTTTGATCCCTGGGTCAGGAAGATCCCCTGGAGAGGAAACTGGCTATATGCTCCAGTTTTCTTGCCTGGATAATTCCAAGGACAGAGGAGCCTGGTGGGCTGCAGTCCCTGGGGTTGCAAAGAGCAGGCATACACACATTATATCAGTATGGACCCCTGGTTTCCTACTTTACTCCAATTACAATGAATCATAATTCATTGCTATCATTTATTTTGATGTTCATATTTTGCCTGATTTGGCAATAGGAGTCTCTGCCAGCTAAGTCTGTCATTTTGAATTGTCCCCATTATTCTCTGGCCACCTGTTTGTTTTCTCTCACAGGATGTTCTAAGAGTCACGTTGTACTTTTCCTCCTTCAGCCTGGAATCAGGTATTTTGCCAAAAAGCCCTTATTCCTCACAGAGGACAATGATATGTAAAAAACTAAGCACTGGGCACTAGAGTATCACTGTTCCCAGGTTCCATCTATGGATAGAGCTGGAGAATGAATACATTTACATAGTTTTATCTATTTAAACTGAATTCATATAACACGTCTTATTCCACTCTCACACTACAAGGTTAATTTTAGTTATTAAGTAAATTTCCTTTCCTCTGTTGGAAACTCCATAGCATGACAGTGAGAAACCAAGCTCCCACTGTCTGTAATACCTTTAAAAGTATCTGAGCATCTGCAAAGATTTGATCAATTTGCCTATATGTAATCAGTCTTTCAACTCTGCCATACTGTGGAATAGATGCTTTTCATTCAGTCGTTGATTCCCCTCACTGAGGCACCTCTTCTTCCACATCTCTTCACCTTCTCTACTGTGTTACATCTCTAGCACATCATGTTTGGTCACTGGGCCTTACAGGAAGGTGGGCAGAAACTTTTTACTCCTGTTTTCATCCATACTCCAAACACCTGCAAGAGTGCCTGTAACATGATACATGACCAATAAATATCAGTTGATTGAATCAATCTCTCCAATTATTTAGCATATTCCCCCAAGGTGGGCATTTTGAGAGCTTTCTTACTTTCTCATCCCACATGATTCCAGTACAGCAGCTTCTGAGGCTCCAAGGGTCAGGTCTCAAGTCTATGTGACCAGCCATGGGAGGACAGATTAGTAAAAGCTGGCCCAAAGGGAAAGCAATGTCTGTTAAGGATTTTGCTTAGCCTTTTTTTTTTTTTTAATTGACTTTTAATTCCTTTACAATGCTGTGTTAGTTTTTGCTGTGTAACAAAAGTCCAGGGCCAGATGGCTTCTTGGCAAGTTCTAACCAACATTCAGAGAAGAATTAGGTCTCATCCTTCTCAAACTTTTGCAAAAAATTGCAGAGTAAAGAACACTCCCAAGCTCATTCTATGAGCCCACCATTATTCTGATACCAAAACCAGACAAAGATATCACCAAAATATGAAAGACCAAGAAATTTTAAATTAAATCACAATTAAAAGACCAATATCACTGATGAGCATGGACACAAAAATCTTCAACAAAATAACTAGCAAACAGAATCCAATAACACAGTATAAGAATCATACCAGGATTGTGGGATCTCAGGGATACAAGGACTCTTCAATGTACACAAATCAATCAATGTGACACACCATACTAACAAATTAAAGAATAAAAACCATAAGATCATCTCAATAGGCACAGGAAAAGCAATTCACAAAATTAAACACACATTTATGATAAAAACTCTCTAGAAAGTAGACAGAGAGGGAACCTGCCTTAGCATAATAAAGGACATAAACAACAAACCCACAGGAAACATCATTCGCGATGGTGAAAAACTGAAAGCATATCCTCTAAGATAAAGAACAAGACAAGGATGTCTACTCTCGCCATTATTCAACATAGTTTTGGTAGCCCTAGCCACAGCAATCAGAGAAGAAAAAGAAGTAGAAGGAATCCAAATTGGAAAAGAAGTAGTAAAACTGTCACTGTTTGCAGATGACATGATATTATACGAAGAAAATTCGAAAGCTGTCACCAGAAAACTACCATAGCTAATCACTGAATTTGGTAAAGCAGCAGGATACACAGTGAATGCAGAAATTTCTTGCATTCCTGTACACTAACAATGAAAAAGCAGAAAATGAAGTTAAGGAAACAATCCCATTTACCATTGCAACAAAAACACACATGAAAAGATGCTCATCACTAATTACTAGAAAAATGCAGATCAAAACTACAATAAGGTATCAACTCACAGGGTCAAAATGGCAAGAATCAAAAAAAATCTACAAACAATAAATGCTGGAGAGGGTGTGGAGAAAAGGGAACCCTTTTGCACTGTTGGTGAGAATGTGGACTGATACAGCCATTATGGAGAGCAATATGGAAGTTCCTTAAAAAACTAAAAATAGAACTACCATATGATCCAGCAATCCATTCCTGGGCACATGCCTTGAGAAAACTGTAATTCTAAGAGACACGTGCACCCCAGGGTTCACTGCAGCACTGTCTACAGTAGCCAGGGCATGGAAGCAACCTAAGTGTCCACTGACTGATGAGTGGATAAAGAAGATGTGGTACATACATACAATGAAATGTTACTCAGCCATAAAAATGAACAAAAGTAAGTCATTTGTAGATAAGTGGATGGGCCCAGAGTGTGACCTACAGAGTAAAGTCAGAAAGAGAAAAACAAATATAGGTGTATGTGGACTCTAGGAAAGTGGCAGATAAATCTGTTTGCAGGACAGGAATGGAGACAGAGACATAGGGAAAGCACTTATGGACATGGCGGTGGGATGTCAGTGAGATGAACTGAGAGATCAGGATTGGTGTATGTGCACTGCCATGTGTAAAACAGATACCTAGTGGCGACCTATTGTACAATGCAGGGAACTCAGCTTGGTCCTCTGTGGTGAACTAGATGGATGGGATGGGGTGTGAGGCAGGGCTATGAGGGGATAAATGTATTCATAGAGCTGCTGCTGCTGCTACTAAGTCGCGTCAATCGTGTCCAACTCTGTGTGACCCCATAGATGGAGGCCACCAGGCTCTGCTGTCCCTGGGATTCTCCAGGCAAGAACACTGGAGTGGGTTGCCATATCCTCCAATATATAGAGCTAGTTCACTTTAAAGTGCAACAGATACAAACACAACATTCGAAAGCAACTACATTCCAAGAAAAAAATTTTAATTAAAAAAAATTTAAATTTTAAAAAGCCCCTTTTATTATGGAAAAACTATAGCATATACAAAAGTAGAGAAAATAATTCCCATGTCCTCTTGCCTAGCTTCAAAAATGGAACATATGGTCTATCTTGCTTTATCTATGAGCCTTATTCCGTCTGCCATCTCCCATTCCCCAGATCAGTTCAGTTCAGTTCAGTTGCACAGTTGTGTCCGACTCTTTGTGACCCCAGGAATTGCAGCACGCCAGGCCTCCATGTCCATCACCACCTCCCGGAGTTTACTCAAACTCACGTCCATCGAGTCAGTGATGTCATCCAGCCATCTCATCCCCTGTCGTCCCCTTCTCCTCCTGTCCCCAATCCTTCCCAGCATTAGAGTCTTTTCCAATGAGTCAACTCTTCGCATGAGGTGCCCAAAGTATTGGAGCTTCAGTTTTACCATCATTCCTTCCAAAGAACACCCAGGACTGATCTCCTTTAGAATGGACTGGTTGGATCACCTTGCAATCCAGGAGACTCTCAAGAGTCTTCTCCAACATAACAGTTCAAAAGCATCAATTCTTTGGTGCTCTGCTTTCTACACTACCAGCTCTCACATCCATATATGACTACCGGAAAAACCATAGCCTTGACTAGACGGACTTTTGTTGGCAAAGTAATGTCCCTGCTTTTCAATATGCTATCTAGGTTGGTATTAACTTTCCTTCCAAGGAGTAAGCGTCTTTTAATTTCGTGGCTGCAATCACCATCTGCAGTGATTTTGGAGCCCTCCAAAATTAAGTCTGACACTGTTTCCACTCTTTCCCCGTCTATTTCCCATGAAGTGATGGGACCAGATGCCATGATCTTCGTTTTCTGAATGTTGAGCTTTAAGCCAACTTTTTCACTCTCCACTTTCACTTTCATCAGGAGGCTTTTAGTTCCTCTTCACTTTCTGCCATAAGGGTGGTGTCATCTGCATATCTGAGGTTATTGGTATTTCTCCCGGCAATCTTGATTCCAGCTTGTGCCTCATCCAGCCTGGCATTTCGCATGATGTATTCTGCACAGAAATTAAATAAGCAGGCTGACAGTATACAGTCTATATGTGGCTGTACCAATTAACATTGCACAAAGGGTTCCTTTTGTCCACATCCTTGCCAACCTTGTTATTTCCTGTGTTTTTGATAATAGACTTTCTAACCGATATGAAGTGATATTGTATTGTGTTTTTGATTCACATTTCCTTGACGATTAGGATATTGAGCATGTTTGTGTATCTGTTGGCCATCTGCATGTCTTCTTTAGAAAAATATTTATTTAACTCTTCTGCTCAGTTTTAATTGAATTTTATGCTTTTCTTTTTTGCCACCGAGTTGCATGCGTTTATGTATTTTTGATGAAAACAAAAATATATTTTCGACTGATCAGATACATAATTTGCAAATATTTCCTCCTATTCAGTAAGCTGCCTTTCTATTTTGTTGATGGTTTCCTTTGCTCTGCAGAGGTTTTTTAGTTATTGGTTGGTGGGCTTTTTTATGATGTGCAGAAGCTGTTTATGTATCAAACAAAAAAGTCCTGTGGGGTATGAATACACTTTTCTTCATGGTATGTCTGTCTATAGACTTTGTTGACAATGTTTTTTTAGTATGTGAAAATTTTTATCTTCCTGTTCCCCCTCAACTCCCCCCCACCATATCAATTAAAAACATATGCAGAGTAAAGACACATTGTTAGATGCTGGGTGGGATACAGCAGATACAGCAGAGGTAGCAGACAGATAAGAAGGAAAAATGCATTACAGTGTCATGAGGTAATCAGGGAGCTAAGAGAACAGATAGGATTCATACAAAAGGGCAAATTGTGTGTGTGTATGTTAAGGAAGGCTTCTTGGCAGTAGGAAAATCTGAACTGAGTTTTCAAGAATAAGAAAGAAATTGGATGAAGTGGACATAGCAGGCCCTAGAAATAGTACAAAAAGATTTGGGAAACAACAAGGGCTGCCTGAGTGTAAAAGATAGTTTTAAATCTAGTCAGGAAGACCCAATTTTAATTCATTTGTCAGAGGATTGCAGTCACTACATATATGGATTTTTGTTGTTTGATTTAGTCACTACACTTTATTTTTGACAAATCAGAAGATTCTAAAGGGTACCATATATTGGAAGAACTGGGTTAAATAGCAATGAGATCCTAGGGGAAAACATTTAAAAACTTCTTTTAGCCTATTTTAGTTTTCTGCTTCTGTAAATTAAATGCTTATACATACATTATATATGTATGTATATATGTGTATTTTTATAAATATATATAAAATGTTTCAAATTTCCAAATGAAGCCTCAATTTACAGTAAATCAATTCAAAAAAGAATTGTTATTTTTGCAAAGTCAACGTAACTTACAATGTAACTGGACTGTAAGGCTTTTTAAAAAGAGATACAACTCTGTATGTTGGTTAAGAGTCTAGACTCTGTATGGGATTAAATTCTTTCTTTGCTGAGTAACTGGAGGCAAGATATCAAATCTCTCTATGTAAAATGGGGCTAACAGTACCTTCCTCCAAGGGTTGTTAAGGATATTCAACAACTTACGAAATGTAAAAGCACTTATAGTACAGGTAATTGCAGCCCTGAAATTAAAAGACGCTTACTCCTTGGAGGGAAAGTTATGACCAACCTAGATAGCATATTCAAAAGCAGAGATATTACTTTGCCAACAAAAGTCCATCTAGTCAAGGCTATAGTTTTTCCTTTGGTCATGTATGGATGTGAGAGTTGGACTGTGAAGAAAGCTGAGCACCGAAGAATTGATGCTTTTGAACTGTGGTGTTGGAGAAGACTCTTGAGAGTCCCTTGGACTGAAAGGAAATCCAATCGGTCCATCCTAAAGGAAATCAGACCTGAATATTCATTGGAAGGACTGATGCTGAAGCTGAAACTCCAATACTTTGGCCACCTGATTGGAAGAACAGACTCATTTGTAAAGACTGGGATGCTGGGAAAGATTGAAGGAAGGAAGAGTAGGGGAGGACAGAGGATGAGATGGTTGGATGGCATCACTGACTCAATGGACATGAGTCTGAGTAGACTCCGGGAGTTGGTGATGGACAGGGAGGCCTGGCATGCTGCAGTCCATGGGTTCTCAAAGAGTTGAACATGACTGAACAACTGAACTGAACTAAATCCTTTCCAGGGCTAAGTGAGGCAGGATAGGGAGTCTCTTTGCAGGCTGGCCATTACTCTCAGGGTGGAAGTAATTTTTTTAAAAGAGAGAGAACTGTGCACATGGATATATCCCTTCAGTCTATGAAATACTCTGCAAAGCTCTAAGACTTACAGTTAATATTTGAAAAAACATGGGGTGCCTGTTAAAGTAGCAGATTCTCAGGGCTTAATATCAACTTTGGTGGGGGGGGTATAGAAAACTCTTCTTTTTAAAAGTCAGTACCTCCAGTAGTTCTGCAGGTGGTCCATAAAGAAATAGAGTAATTGCCTCTGTTTTGTCTTAAAATACGATCTAACTGATCTTAAACACCACCCTTTCCCAACTATGAGCTTCATAACAAGTTATCTCCCAAGAACTACAGTGCCTCTGCTTGGCTCACCTTGCTTGCAAAACAACAGAAATTTGAAAAGCAAGCCAGGGGTGGAGGGTGGCACGAAGGTGACACAGGCATGACACAAGGGACACCATTCCCGGCCTCACCCACACCCTGCACGCTAGCTCCTTGTCTTCCTTGAAGCACTTACCCTTCCCAAACACAAACGCCCGCAGAAAATTTATCTGGAACAAAGGCAATGAGGCTTGGGCTTTTCTGAAGGATGACAGTCAAGTTCCTGGATTTCTACGCCTGCCGTGTAAATTCTCAGACAAGCATCTTTCATTGTTGCTGTTGTTATGGTCACTAAGTCATGTCTGACTCTTTCATGACCCCATGAACTGTAGCCCACCAGGCTCCTCTGTCTGTGGGATTTCCCACTCAAGAACACTGGAGTGGGCTGCCATTTCCTTCTCCAGGCAATCTTCCTGACCCAGGGATCGAACCTGCATTTCCTGCATTGGCAGGCTAATTCTTTACCACTGAGCCAAAAGAGAAGCCTCCATTTTTTATTAAGCCTCCATCATTTAATGACATGCTCAGTTTTACCTATAAGGCATAGACTTGGAACATTTTTCTTGAGAGATCACACATGCAAGAAAAAGATTTGAATTTAAGCTATCGCCTCCCTGCCCATAATTCAAGGATTCCAACTTGTGGCAAGACACCTCAGGGTCCTGCTCCAGAATGACTAGAAGTTAAACAAATTTTCTCACTTGAAAATCAGAACGTTCTCTCAAGCAGAACTTGAAAGAAAAGGAACTGCACAGGGTTTAATTAATCTCCTGTGTCCACAAAGGGTGGCTAAAGCGAGGGGAGGGTGCACACACCAGGCAACAAGCAGACCTGTGGCTGCTGAAGACAGAAGAGCATTCACGGTAAGCCTCGTTGCTTAGAACGATCAAAACCAACTCTCCTGGATAAGGAACTCTCTGCCAGACACAAAGCCAAAACCCAACTTCTTATGAAGTTTACCGAATCCTGATGTTATCTGTGTGCAAACTTTTAAAAATGGAATTCTCACCTTTCTCAGAAAGTAAAAGAGGAGATTTCAGAGTTCAACAGCCACCAAGTGAGTAACAAGTAACTTTGGAAACTATCACTAAGATCAGAGGGTCTGTCTTCTGCTTGGTCAAACTCACCTTGTAGAATTAAAGAGAAAGATCGGCCAGAAACAAACCAAAATGACACCAAAACCTGAAAAACCCTCCAAAACCCCCAAACCAATAAAAATTAAAAACCAAAAAACTCTGCAGATAGAATTAATACATTTGCCCTAACAGTTATTTATCCTGCCCATCCCTTTCCAGCATCATCTCCACCACCTCCTGTCCCTGTTTCTCCCCCCATCCTTATTCAAAGCTGTTTTCTTAACAAAGCACCCAATTAGGCAAGTAGTGATTCACACCAGGCAAATGTATACTTTCAAGAATTTGCATAGTTAGTTTCCCGCGTGTTTTTGGAGAGGCTTACCTTGATGAGGAAGTAAAACTCCAGCCTTTGCAAGCATTTGGTGGCTCCTGGGAACTGTTACTTCTCCCTGAAGCTATTTTTCTGGTGGAGCCAGGGAATTACCCTAGTAACAATGAGCACAATGATCACAGGTTTGATTATCTGCCCTGTCAGCTTCTTGCATGCAAGAGAACCTATAAACGAAAACACAGGTAGGCCTCTCCTTCTATGTACCTTAGTATGACCCTTAAATGGAATGCTAAGTGAACAGCAACAACCCAAGGAAGATACAGCACTCTGTCATCAAGTCTGTCCTTCCATTTCCCACAGATTCCTGCTCTACTAACTGGCCTGCTTTCAGATCAACTTCCTGTTAGAGGCGCTCTGATGGGCCTTTAATGGGTAGTTTTACTGAATGTTGGGTAGAGCTTACAGGAAAAGCAGGTGGACAGGCAGGGGGGCCTTTTACTCACTCCCAAAGGGGCTGTGGGCAAACTGCTGGACTTCAGTGAATTTCTGTTTCCTCATCTGTAAAATGCCAATGTTGACAATACCTTTTTCAAAGGGAGTTAAGTGAGTTAATACATATTTAGCTTTTTAGAATAATGCCTGGGACATGGCAAGCACTGTCTAAATTTGCTATAACAGTATAGAAGGTCCCCAACTTCATGATGGCTTACGGCTTTTCAACTTTGTAACGGTGTGAAGGTGGTATGCATTCAGTAGAAAATATAAAATGTGATCTTTTCCCAGGCTAGTGATATTTTTTGTTTATAAGGGTAAACAACCAATATACTTACAACCATTCTGTACCCAGACAACCATTCTGTCTTCCACTTTCAGAAGTGTATTCAGTATATTACATGAGATATTCAACACTTTATTTTAAAATAGGCTTTGCGTCAGATGATTTTGTTGGACTGTAGGCTAATATATCTGTCCCAGAAAAGTTTAAGGTATGCTGGGCAGAACTATGATGTTTGGTAGGTTAGGTGTATAGTATACATTTTTTTTACTTACTATATGTCTAACTTACAATAGGCTTATCAGAATGTAACCTCACCATAAATCAAGGAAGACCTGTAAATAGATTCCCCCTTTTTTCAATAACCCAGAACTCCTGATTAAGATCACCTGATAGAGTCCCAGAACACTGAAACTTCTTGAGAACTAATTTTGCATCATAAGAATATTCATTTAAACAATTATTAACTGGTAGCGAACTGCTAGGGCAGGAAGCTAACACCTTTTAAGGGATTTAAAATTCCAAAACATCCCCAGTACACCTTGAGATGAACTTACAAAAGAATAGTTTTATAAGAGTAGTTATATTCTGTTTGTGTTATCCCTAAATTCAGATGTTGACATCCTAAGGCCCCAAAGATGATATATTAGGAGATGGGGCCTTTGAGCGGTTCTCAGGTGATGAGGGTGCAGCCTTCATGAATGCGATTAGTGTGCTCATAAAACACACCCCACAGAGACCCTTCCGCCTTGTGAAGAGCAGCAAGAAAGCCCTGGTGATGAACCAGGAAGGGGACTTGCAGAAGAATCCAATGTGCTGGTGCCTTGATCTTGGACTTCCCAGCCCCCAGAGCTGTGAGAAATAAACTTCTATGGTTTATAAGTTTAAAATAAAAGTAGAAGAGTTATTTCTGATAACCATTATAAAAGAATAGCTGGATTTAAATGGTGTTTCTTGCAAGATGGAACAAGTTAAGTATACCCATTCAGATGGCTGAAGCATTTTACCAATATTTGTGGAAAAAATTTTTACTTGTCTTTAATAGACAATCTTATGGAGGCTGTGGACAAAATCTGAAGAAACGGAGCTTACAGAAATATCAAATAGCAATTTGGTTTTTTTTTTAAAGCTCTCATTTTTTTTTTTTTTTTCCCAGTTCCATGTTTGCTTTAGCCAACATGTATCTTTTTGGATGCTTACATTCCAAGACATGGTAAGGTTAATATTTCCAAGAGACTAAGAAAGAATTTTGAAAAAGGCACTCAGAGGCATATTTGCCTATTACCAGAAATCTAGGATTATTACCATAATGTTTTTCTATTCTTTAATGGTTGGATAAGATAGTTCAGTAATTTTTTTTCTGTAGTACCTGCCCCAAATACGGGAAGATCTGGACCTGGTGGGGTCAGCTTACAGAGGAGGGGACAGTCTATCAAGCCTTTCTATGCATTTTCTTGACCTTCGTCAAAACTATTTCCTCACTATCAATATTTCCGTAAGTTTCACACCAACTTGAGTGCCATCTGCAGTTCTTGACATTTGGTTCTCTGATTTTCCCCTCCGAAACATGTTAAGGACGTGTTTTGTATATATACAGCCAAGGTATTCTGTATATACTTCTCTCTTTTTTCTTTTCTTCTTCCTTTCTCCTTCTTTCTTTCTTTAATCTGATCTTCCTATACGTACCAAGAGGACATTTGATTAAAGTTAAGTGAAGTCGCTCAGTCATGTGCGACTCTTTGCGACCCCATGGACTGTAGCCCACAAGGCTTCTCCATCCATGGAATTTTCTAGGCAAGAGTACTGGAGTGGGTTTCCATTTTCTTCTCCAGGGGATCTTCCCTACCCGGGAATCGAACCCTGGTCTTCCACAATACGGTCAGACGCTTTACCGTCTGAGCCACCAGGAATAGAGCTCTCTTAGAAAGCCTTTTAGCAGGCTCCGCTAATGATTCAGTGGTAAAGAATCCGCCTTCCAATGCAGAAGACATGGGTTTGATCCCTGATCCAGGAAGATCCCATATGCTCCAGAGCAACTAAACCTGTGCACCATGACGACTGAGCCTATGTTCTTGAGCCAAGGACCTGCATTACTGAGCCCATGATCCCAACTACTGAAGCCCATGTGCCCTAGAGCCTGTGGTCCAAAACAAGAGAAGCCACCACAGTGAGAATGAGAAGCCCACACACTAGAGAGTAGCACTTTCTCTGCACCACTAGAGAAAAGCTCGCTCAATAATGAAGACACAAGACAGCCAGAAATAAAATAAATTAATTAAAAAAAAAATCCTTTTAGAGACCCCCTGGTGGTAAAGTAGTTAAGAACCCTGCCAATGCAGGGGACATGGGTTTGATCTCTGATCTGGGAAGATTCCACATGCCGTGGGGCAACTAAGCCCAGGCGCCACAACTACTGAGCCCAGGCTCTGCAACTATGAAACCTGGGAACCTGGATGGGGCCCATGCGTAGTAACAAGAGAAGCCCCTGCAACGAGTTCACCCACTACAACTAGAGATAGCCCCCGCTAGCAGCACCTAGAGAAAGCCTGCATACAGCAAGGAAGACCCAGAGCAGCCATACATAAATAAGTGAATAAACAAATAAAATGTAAAAAATCTTTAAGGTGTACAAGTCCACGTCTTCAATGTATCTATTTCAGTTCTAACTCCAGCCAGTGAGTATTTTTATGGCTTGAAACCAACATTAGGGTTTACCCATGGACACCAGTGGTGTTCTCTAAGAAATGTAGCCTTCTCAAGATACAGAGCCTCTGCAGAGAAAGCCTAAGAAGCAAAGACCTTCCTTGTCTCAGGTGACAAATAAACCTCCATCTCCCACAAAGTGAGACATCTTACATCACTGACCTCCTAACCTGGGTTACCAGAAAAGTGATAATGCGTGTGAATTTTCCCGTCAAAACCCGGCAACGAAGGTAGAGACCAAAAAGGCCCCTTTTGAATTTTCACACTTTATTAAGACACACTTCCCTGAGAGCCAGCATGTTTGGACAGAGAATGCTGCCTCTCACTTCATGTCTTAGGCTTCTAGCTGGCTGCGGACGCAAGTGTGACAGAAACTGTACCCCATAAGGGGCAGAAACCAGAGGGCACATTCTCACTGGTTATAAAGCCAAGCTCTCAATACATAAAACAAAACAAATGGAGAGTCTCATCTTATAGTTTTTCATCCTTATGATAAAGGAAAACATGACTCTATCTGGGAGGCCAAGAATCAGTCACCATAGGTGTTGATTACCAAAATCAAATTCACAAGAGTCACGATTCAATATCCATTTTCACAAATGTTTTTCTCCTGCCGCTGTGAATTTAGAAAGGGACAAAGAGAAGTCTTTATCCTTCTCTCTTGACTATGCTCTGTAGACAGAGATTTGCGAGACTGACATAGTAAGACCTCTTACCTTCTGCTGGTCTGTTGTCGGTTATCCCATATCTCAACTGCAGTCTCCAGGGAGAGTAGAGTGTCCCAGCCTTTCCCTGTCCCATCCTTATCACTAGAAACTGTACAGGAGGAAACATGTGTTTCCTTTTACCCTTTGCAGCTTTTCCCTGTGGCTCTGTAACCAAAGACAGATTAACAAGAGAAAAGGAAACAAAACATATACATCTCATGTATACTTGTAAGAAATGCAGGGTTGACTAACTCAAGGAGGAAGCCAGCATTTGGACTTACAGATTATCTTAACCAAAGAACAATATATTTTTAAGTGAGCAGCAAGACAGAGGAACAGAGTACTAGGCTTCCAAGAGTGGCAAACTGTGGGACAGTAAATACATTCGAGAATAAAGGAAGATAATAGCTAGTCAGCAAAGGCTCTTTTGCAGAGTCCTCAGGTACTGTCTTGGGGCTGATAAGTGTCTAGTGTTTCAAATGATTAATTTCTGCACACATTTATGTTTTACTTTCAGGAAAATAGAGGGAGGAAGAGGACTTTTCTTGAATCTGCTTCTTCTCAACTGCCTTCAGCTCAAAACAATCCTTGTGCCAAAGGGGAAGATTTTGGGGTGGCATAATTCTGCTATTCTTTTGTAGGTTTTACTATACTGTTTTCTTGCTTTACAATGACTGTTTATGTTCTAACATGAGAAAGTGAAGTAAGACATTGTCAGAAAGGACTTAGCAATGTTCACATGAGGCTTACTTATAACAGTAAAATATTGATTTACAAAGTAACTACTGAGAAACAACCAAAAGAGTCAGCATAGGATTCTGTGATCAACGTGGTGCTTTGCTATATACCTATCAGAACTGCAGGTAGAGTGTCACATTCTTTGTGGAAAGTGTACATAAAATACTTTTAAGTGAAAAAGATGAAGACAACATAATGAAAGCACATAAAAAACTTAGTGCAAATGAATATTAATCAAAGATGGGAGCACATTTTCCATTGTGTAATATGTTCATTCAGGGTTTTTCCTTTCTAGTTGCTCACATTCATAATCAAATATGAGGAAGTTCCTCTTTGGGCAATAGAGCTAATGCCAGTTCTTTCTGAGCAATGTCTTCAAGCAATATCATTTCATGATTTTCTTGCAATTAACTCTTAGGACATCAAAACTTTTAGCGTAAGTGAAGCAATAAACATTCCCTGCTTTCCACGTGTCTCCAAGGGTGGAGTTCCCAAACTGGTCAGAAAAGAGGGAAGTGAAAAGATGTTAAATAGCAAGTCCAGCTCACCTGGTCAACTTGGACATTTGGCTTCTGTCAACATGAAGGCTCTCCTTATTCTGGGGCTTCTGCTCTTTTCTGTTGCTGTCCAGGGCAAGAAATTTGAGAGGTGTGAGCTTGCCAGAACTCTGAAGAAACTTGGATTGGCTGGCTACAAGGGAGTCAGCCTGGCAAACTGTAAGTTAACTATTCTTCATCCTTCCAAATAGTCAGCCAGCTGTGGAACAGATACTAACTGAGGAAGAAGAATAAGAAAGGGACTTTGAGTGAATGGCTTTTTTTTAATGTCCCTTGAAGGGTTTGTACATTTACATTGGCTCAAACACATCAGCTCAGAATCAGATGTACCCAGGGAAGGATTGAGGCATGGGAGGGTCAAATTCTATACCATTCCAAGCATGCCAGGTCTTGCTGTACTCCTCTAGTGCCACTAAACTTGCCAGCTGGCACTTGTAGGGTGACTACAAGATATATTTCAGCCCTCAGCCATTTCCAGCTTGCAATTTGGGTTCTGCAAGCAAGAGTAAGGCAGTATTTTTGTCATTTTTAATCCCCCTACCATGATGCTGGGTTTTTAACAGCCAAGCTTTTTAAAAAATTACATTGAACTCTTAGAACGGGAACTGTAGGATCCTATTTCTCCTTAATCAATATCTACATAAGGATCCCTGAAATGTAGCATGAAATAACATTCTATTATTCTGCCTCTAGTTCATTAATTATTTGTCATTGTCTTCCACAGAATTCAAGATGTGCCCTAAGGAAAAGTTCCTTTGTATTTCAGTCCATACCTGTCCATGTCAACAATGTATTGTTCAGCGTGAATTCAGACATTTCCGCTCCATAACTATTTTTTAATACACGAGCAAATGGCTAGATGGATGGATGGATGACATAGTCTTTCCTATCCTATGATTCTTATTGTCTGGATTCTAATTTGATATCCAAATTCACCTTTAGGTATCATAAGAAATTTTCTTTCTCCTAGTAAATCCTTATTTTTCCTAGTACAAATATTTTTTTTCTTTTTTTTAATTTAATTTTATTTTTTAAACTTTACATAATTGTATTAGTTTTGCCAAATATCAAAATGAATCCGCCACAGGTATACATGTGTTCCCCATCCTGAACCCTCCTCCCTCCTCCCTCCCCATTCCATCCCTCTGGGTCGACCCAGTGCACCAGCCCCAAGCATCCAGTGTCGTGCATCGAACCTGGACTGGCAACTCGTTTCATACATGATATTTTACATGTTTCAATGACAAATATTTTTGCATTAGCATATGCATCTGCTGCTCGTGACCAAACCCATTGAACCACTCTGTTGATTTTTCTATTCTAGGCTCAATCTTACCTGGGGGATGGGAGCGATGGAAGACACAGCTATTTCAATATTTTTTACAACGTGTTATCTTGTTTCATTAGTATGAGCAAATGATTTGCTAACAAAAGAATTCTCCTAAGGGCCCCTAACATCAAATGTTAAAATATTTACAAGTGAAATATATCTTTATGCTTCTAAAATAAATCATTAGTAAAATAGAATTGTGCTATGAAATATAAGTCATATGATGTTGCTGTTTAATACTAAAAATACATTTTTTTTTCAGGGATGTGTTTGGCTGAAGGAGAAAGCAGTTATAACACACAAGCTACAAACTATAATCCTAAAAGCAAAAGCACTGATTATGGGATATTTCAGATCAACAGCAAATGGTGGTGTAATGATGGCAAAACCCCAAATGCAGTTAACGGCTGTGGCGTATCCTGCAGTGGTAAGACAAGACACTGTTGAGTGATGGCACAGGCCCCATTTGGTGGTACCTATAAGAGGAGAGACTTAGTACAAATGAAAAGGTCTTGAAGAGTTCATGAGGGACCCAGAAAAGCTCCATCTTAACTTCTAGAAACGGCTTTATCATCTACCTCATAATTCCTTAAGTCAGAAATCAAAAAGCTGGTATCACAGAAGGTTGCTGTTTGCTAACATACAAGAGTTGGAATGATCTATCACTGCATTGTAACTGGACATGTTGATGCTTTGTAAAGAGCAATGCCATTCCTACTAATTTACCTGGTTGGGAGAGGTTTAGGGATAATTTGGTTGTGTGGTCTTTTTAAAAATTTTGTCATATTTACTTCTTTTATGTATATATTATACAGTAGGGGTTTTTGGCTGAGTGATTTTAAAGTGAATTAGAAACATTTCACATTTCATTCCTAAATTCTTTAGTTTGCATATCTCAAACATGCACTTCCTATTTAATCACTGTCATTCTAACAAGTTAATATATGCATTTGTTTTTAATTGGGGTGAAGCACCTATTCTATTGAGTTCCTTTTAAAACTGAGATAATATATGCAATATTTAGGGCTTCCCAGGTGGGGCTAGTAGTAAAGGACCCTCCTGACAATCAGCAGATGTGAGATGCAGGTTCAATCCCTGGTTGGGAAGATCCTCTGAAGGAGGGTATGGCAACACACTCCAGCATTCTTGCCTAGGAAATCAACATAAACAGAGAAGCCTAGGGGGGCTACAGTCCATGGGGTCTCAGAGAGTCACACACGCACGTGTGCCACGCAATATTTATTGCATAAAATATTGGAGAAGTATTGCCAATTTGATATTGTTTAAATTTTAATATTAAAATTCCTATTAAAGAAGATTCATTTCTGGACATATCTTTTATATACACTTAGTTTAGTTTAAAAATTATTTGTATTATACAATAATCTGTGGTCATTGAATAAAAGTTCTACTACCCAGAGACTTATGACCACGGTAACTTGTGGTCTCCACATCTTCTTTCAGAATACACATCACTCACGTACATGACTGTAAAGCTATATAATCCACATTTGTACCCACATACAAACATGCAAGCAATAGGCTTCAACAAAAATGAAATTGTACTCTATTTACTACTTTACAATTTGCTTGTTATTGCACAATATCATTTTTCTCAACAAATATCAATCTTATTAATTTTTCTGGATGAATAGAATTTCACTAAATATCCTAACATTTATTAATCCAACTCTTGTATTGATACACACATCTTGGGTACATCACTTATTACTTTTCTTGTTTTGGAATGAATTTTCACTAGTAGAACTGCTGAGCAAAAAACTGCTAGATTGGTTTCTGCTTGTTTGTTTTTGTTTTGTTTTCAAAGTGTCCAGTGAAAAGAGAACCTTCTATCATATTAGTTAATAGCTTCAGAGCTTCCAAATGACATTGGCAAATGAAAAACAGAATGCTTTATTTCATGCCAAAGGGGATAGAATGGAGAGAGAGAGTTTTCTCCCAATATTCATAGATACAGGGACTCTTAAAAAAATAATTGTATTTGTTCTTTCCTCAGCCTAAGAGAATAAAGCTGGCTGAACCTAAAATTTACGTGAATTTCTGTGAACATTGTCCTCATTTCCCACCACCTCTTTTTCAGCTTTGCTGAAAGATGACATCACTCAAGCTGTAGCATGTGCAAAGAAGATTGTCAGTCAGCAAGGCATTACAGCATGGTATGTTATTTCTTTGTTTTTGTTTTCCATACAGTGTTGTTAAGATGTAATTGACACACAGTACTTCATAAATTTAAGGTGTACAGCATAATGACTTAGTACATCATGAAATGATTATCACAGTAAGTTTAGTGACCATCCATGATCTCAATGGATGCAAATTTAAAGAAATACAATGCAATACTGTTAAGCAATTATCCTTCATTTAAAAATAAATTAAAAACTTAAAGAAACAGAAGAAAAAAATTTGTGATGAAAAATCTTGTGATTTACTCTCTAATCTATTTTCATATGTGAGCACAGCAGTGTTAATTCTATTCTTCATGTTGTACATCACATCTCCAGTGTTTACTTATCTTATAATTGGAGGTTTGTAGTACTTTCCAATGCTTTCATCCAATTTCCCACCCCTCACCCCACCCACTGCTGCTGCTGCTGCTGCTAAGTCACTTCAGTCATGTCCGACTCTGAGCGACCCCATAGACGGCAGCCCACCAGGCTCCCCTGTCCCTGGGATTCTCCAGGCAAGAACACTGGAGTGGGTTGCCATTTCCTTCTCCAATGCATGAAAGTGAAAAGTGAAAGAGAAGTCATTCAGTCGTATCCGACTCTTAGCGACCCCATGGACTACAGCCTACCAGGCTCCTCCATCCATGGGATTTTCCAGGCAAAAGTACTGGAGTGGGGTGCCATTGCACCCCACCCACAATACCCACAATTGGTAACCACAAATCTGATTTCTTTTTCTGAGTTTGTTTGTGTTTCAAGTATAATGGACCTTCAACACTAGGTAAGTTCCCTCCCCAGAGCAAGGTATGGGTTAAGCATTAAAGGAGAGATGTGGGGTCTTCCCTAGTGGTTAAGAGTCTATGCTTTCAACACAGGAGGGGGTCTGGTACCTGGTTGGGAAACTGAGATACCACAGGCCATGTGGTGTGTGTGGCCAAAAAAAGGTGTGTGTGAGAGGGTAGGGAGAGGTTTTATCTTACTGTTATGAGAAAAGTGTGGGAAGATTCTCTAAGACCAAGGGAATTGAAAATGGAAAATCTAAATATTAAGATTTATGCTAAACAGTGTATTACATAGTAACAGTCTACTATCACCTCAATTTATTCTAAGGACTTCTAGAATTTTTAAGTTTTTCCACACTCTACCAATTCCTTGTCATATCTTGAAATTATTTTTGAAAGTAAGTAAATATGGAATATGCTTTGCAGTTGTGTTGTGGACTACACAAGACTCAACATTTGTGTTCAGCATTGTGTGCTCTACTGAAGCTTTGGGGAGATGTGAAGGCCTTGCTATACATGTCTCCAGTTAATAAATAAGCAATACTTGGATCTGTCTGTAGCTTGTATTTCATGGACTGATTAACTATTTTGTTCTCACAAAGGATTCGAAGTATGTATAACACAATGAAGATATGTTTTAATCTTATTATCATTTGTTTTATCTTTTTCTACAGGGTGGCATGGAAAAACAAGTGTCGAAACCGAGACCTCACGAGTTATGTTAAGGGTTGCAGAGTGTAACTGTGGAGTTTTCGTCTTCAGCTCATTTTGTCTCTTTTTCGTATTAAAGAAGTAATCGTTGAGTAAAAGGTTATACTACCACTCTTTCAAACAAATAATGTTTTTTCCAAAGCAGGAGCATATGGTCTTTCTTCTAAGAGGTTTGATGTTTACCTCACGTGTTGATTGTTTGATATTAGGCCAACAAAATTTTTCAGCTTGCTAACAGAACTAATGCTGGTGAATATTTGTCTAAAATCTTCATTATCAAATGTATCTCTGGCACATTTAGTTCCTCAAAGAGATAACCCAGACTTAATCTTGAATGGTATAAGTACTCCCTAATATTCAACAAAATATAACAAAAGATTAACTCTAAGCAAATTGATCTTAGGCATAGCCCCACCTGAGTAGGCATGTAAACTCTCATCTGTTCAGTCAAAAAGAGTAGAATGTCAAATGGCTAAAAATGGAAATAGCCCGTCAAGAATTTTGTTTTCAAAAGTGTGACCTTTGGTTTAAATGTTTTAGTAGAATGTTGCATTTACACAGCTTTAAAAATAAACTGAAAGTACATACATCAACCTATTTTAGCCTTTGTAAAGAACTCATTTAGGCATCCTCCTGATCCTGAAAGAATATAAATAAGAATTAGATGAGCTGTTGATTTTCCTTAGTTTTATTAGCTTAAATTCATGCATTATGACTAAATTCAGAAGCAGATGAGCTTGCAAGCATTGAATTAATTGCTATTCAATAGATGTGAAACTATGCATGTTGTAAAAGAAAAACATTTTCATTAAAAGCTTTGCAATTCATACTTTGTCTTCCTTTGTTTAGAGCCATTTAATGTCTCTGAAGAAATATGTATGTTATGGGAAATAATGATCTGACACTTAGTATTTCCTACATTCTCACCTGTACTGAAACAGGTGGATATTGCTAGAGAAATCCCTAAGCCTGCTGATAGCTCACTTAATGTTTTAAATGTTTAATCTTTTTTGGCTGTGCCATACAGCTTCAGGGACCTTAGTTCCCCAAGAGGGCTTGACTTCTTACTCTAAAGAGTGAAAGCACGGAGTCCTAACCATGGACCCACCAAGGATTTCCCCTCACTTAAAATTCATCAATACAAATCTCAAATGGGCCCTCACGTCTACCTGGTCATCATAGTCACTTCTCTGAAATCCTTCTGTGTTGGTGTCCTCACTCTCCAAAATGACTGTCACTATTTACTTCCCTCTTTTCAAAGTCCCAGCACACACACCAACCCCTGGCCTTCCATACTCTGCTCTCTGCAGATGACCTTACAGTCCGCCTTACAGTCTTAAGTCATCTGTCAGATGATATTACACTGACAGAACAGAAGCAACCTCATACAAACTCCTCCCCTCCTGGCCAGCATAGCAGAGCTAACATCTTTCCCTGGGCCCGCCCTCCCTTCTTTCCCCTTATCACTGGGATGAAGGGCTTCTGCTCCTCAAATGGCAGTCTCCAAATGCAGTCTATCACAGCCCTCTCACGACTCCAGTTTAGGCTGAGGGTTTCCTGCATCCCGATTTCTCCCTCTGCTGGATCATCCCCAGTACTGCACAAGCTGCCCTGGGAACGTTTCATCTTACAAAGAACTCTCCGTAGGCTCTACACAGCCCTCTAACTGCTGCGGCCAGTGCAGCAGGTAGGGATCAAAAGCTGTCGACACACAGTGCGGGAAAAAATAAACCAGAGTCAAAATTAAAGTTTTAAAGATGGGACCAGAGAACTAAGACTTCTTAGATCAAGAGCCCTGTTCTTCGGAGCCACATCATTTTTATTTAGTGTCTTGGCAACAGAAAGCATCTGTTGTGCGACGATGAAGTCAGCCTCCTGTGTCCCCGGTCATGTCTCCCATTTTATTGATTACTTTAAACTATCTTTGTTATTTTCTTTTACAAGGGGTTTCGTCTAGCTGGAGGGCATAGACCTGCATATGGAAAACATCTTGGGAAAACATCTTGGGAAAACATCTTGGTGTGTGCACAAGCAGCGATCTGAACCTGTGCTGACCTGGCTTTCCAAGGTCCACACTGTGTTTTTCCTCAGCTTACCAGGGCATGATGACCCCAACTAATCAACCTGATGTACTTTTGTTTGGGTTATGCTGTATTGCTATATTTTGCTTTTATTCTTTTCCCATGGTGATGTTCTCATGGCTTAGCCAGAGCAACAGGTGGCTGACTAGTAACCCCTGCAACCACCTACAACATTTTCAACTCCCATTCATAACACTTCTGGGATGAGATATCTATATTCACCCACTCCACGTCCTCACCTCCCTTTCTCTTTTCATCTCTTCTGAATTTGACTGCTGTCCTCACTCAGCTGAAAACGGCTCCAACAGGATTCCTCCCAGGATGCCTTGGGGCCAGTTCTAGTGATCACGTGATTTCTGTTCATGCTATTTGATGTCTCGGCAGCATTTGACAGAGTGAACCACTTGCTACTTCTAAAAACTTTTTCTTCCTCAGCTTCTCCTGCTTTATAATCAGCCTCATTGATGGTTTCTTCTCAGCCCTTCTTGGCTGGCTGTTTCTCTGCTGATTGATTTTTAAATGTTGGAGTGTCCCAGGGCTGAAGCCTATACCCATATTAGACATGTTTTATCTATTCATATATTTGTCTCTTTCAAAATAGAGTGTTTCCTACTTTTTGAAGTGCTTCCCTGATAGCTCAGTTGGTAATGAATCCACCTGCAAGGCAGGAGACCCCAGTTGGATTCCTGGGTTTGGAAGATCTGCTGGAGAAAGGATAGGCTACCCACTCCTGTATTCTTAGGCTTCCCTTGTGGCTCAGCTGGTAAAGAATCCGCCTGCAATGTGGGAGACCTAGGTTCGATCCCCGGGTTGGAAAGATCCCCTGGAGAAGGGAAAGTCTACCCACTCTAATATTTTGGCCTGGAGAATTCCATGGACTGTATTCCATGGGGTCTCAAAGAGTTGGAATGACTGAGCAACTTTCACTTTTATTTTTGAAGACTGAAATAATCTCAGTTTCCCACCAAATTTTCAAGTACAGTACATCCTTCTGTGTTTTCTTAACAGTTTGAGAATATACTGCCAACCTGGTGCCCAGTAGCTCTGAATTCTTCAGTGTGTAACTCCTCAAAACATCATCCAAACCAGGATGTGAACAAGGACAAATTCGGACCACCTAATCATTTGATCCTATGCAATTGCATCAAGTGTCCCATAAATCCTTCTTAATGAAAAGATCTAAATCAGAATCGAGTGTTATAATTTGGCTGTCATGTTTTTCAGTTTCCTTCTATCTAGTTCACTTCACCTTTTCCTTGACTTTTATGACTTCAACCCTTTTGAAGATGAGTCATTTCCTAGGCAGGTTGATAAGGAGTCTAAGGGTCCCCAAGGAGAGAGGGGTCTGAAATTCTCAAGGAGGAAGAAAGGACAAACTTTTTTTCTTTCTCCACATTCCTTAGGATATGTATCTTGCCTAACCACAGTCTCTGGATTAAACCTTCTGTTATCTTAAAATGTAAATTATGGGAGTAGGTCTGGTGAGGTCTTTACAACCTCCAGACAGTCTTTGGATTCATTGGAGAGTATATAATTTCATTGTTAACACTAGCAAGCGGGTACTCTTTCTACCTCCTTCTGATGCTTATGTCAGAAGCTTTCTCTATCTCCTTTATACTTTAATAAAACTTTATTACACAAAAGCTCTGAGTGATCAAGCCTCGTCTCTGGCCCCGGATTGAATTCTTCTCCTCCAGGGGCCAAGAATCCCGGTGTCTTCGCGTGATTCAACAACAACCTTTCATCTTGGGGGCTCGTCCGCGATCCTTCAGGACAAGGTAAGGAAGTTTGGAGCTTTAGTTCTTTGTTCTCTTAGCGAACACATTTTCTGCTGTGCTTTACTAACTGTACGGTGTGCTTGTGTGCATGAATGGCATGCCCTGCGTGGAGCAAGTAAGGAGCCCTGCTCCGCGGTTCCACGGTGATCTCATACGGCTTATGGCAGAAACCTGTCGGGGCGTTATACCGACCTGCCAATGCCAAGAGGCACCCAATGTCTGCTTCAGGAACCGACCAGAAATGGGCAAAGCGTGTGGACCGAACTCTCCTTTCTAGGTCAAACTTTTCCATCTCTTTGACCATTTCATAACTTCTTGGGAATTAGATGTAGTAACCTAATCTATTGGATCATAGACTTTCAAGGGACTTGTGATCTATACTGTTATTGTACTGTGGCTTAGGTCCCAAACTTGGATTGGTAGTCAAGAAAGTGCCTAGCCTCACTAGGAATCGAAAGTTAGGAAGCTAGATGGAGCTCTAGCTCCAAGAACATCTCTGAGGTTAAAGGTTACTCAGATTGGGACTGCAATGGGTTTTTTTCCTTTGGTAACACTGGCTCTTAGTGGATCAGAGGAGGCTGTTATACTGGTGTGGTGATGCTTGGAAAGAACATCTCAGTTTTATGTTCGCGTCATTGTAGTCAGGAAATACTCAGGGTCGTGCACAGGCACTCAGGTGACGAATGTTTCCCCTAGTAGTCTTAGCTTGGGAGGCATTCCAGAAGGTTACTCTGATTCACCCCGGGTGACATCAGAGGCAAGCAAGGTTAAAGGTGAAGAGCTGGACGTCAAGTAGGGATGCTATCAACTCTACGCCTGGTACATCCCCACCCCATCTCGGTGGTAGAACCGGGAGGGACGTGGACTGCGCCTGCATCGGTAAGGGACAGACTAAGTCCGACCAGGAAGGAAAAGCTTTTGGTGTAATGTCTGTCTACACCCCCATCTAGAGCAGGGAGGGACGCCTCTGGTAGAAAAATGGCCTTGGTCGCTTTTTTCTCTCTTACAGATGGGAGCTAACAATTCCAGCCTCACTCCTTTGAACTGTATCCTGAAAAACTGGGATAGATTTGATCCCCAGGGCTTAAAGAAGACACACCTAGTCTTCCTATGTGATACTGCATGGCCACGGTATCCATTGGAAGATGGAATGGTGGCCAGTTGGAGGGTCTCTTAAGTATAATACTGTTCTATAATTAGACTGGTTCTGTAAGGAACAAGGGAAATGGGTAGAAGTAGCATATGTGTTGCCCTTTTTTTCTCTGTGAAAGATGCCAGACTTATGTCCTAAGGGTATAGATTTGGGCGTGAAAACTTCAGCTCCCTCCTGTCCTCTTACTTTGCCCCCGTACCTGGAAATCCAAACTGAGATTCAAACTGCCCACATGGAGGTCTAAACAACTCCTGTCTCAGTACGACCTCAGACTACTCTGGTTTCAGTAGAAACTCAGACCATCGAAGTAAGAGATAAGATGGAGGACAGGAGACAAAGAGAAGAGGAAAAACAGGTTTCTCCAATCTATCCCTGGGATCATATGCGCAGAGCAGCCAGAGAGACTGAGGAACAGCCACACAAGCTGTTGCCTCTTTATGAAACACCCACCGGGAGAAATAATCAGTCTGTGAGAATTAATAAGCCTTTTTCTTATCAAGAAATACAAAGAATCAGGGAAGATCTGGGAGACTATTTAGAGGACCCAGAAAAATATATTAGAGCTTTTAAAGGTGTTACTCTGTTTTATGACCTCACTTGGAAGGATGTGATGTATATCTTGGGACAAACGGTGACTCCCGAGTCAAAGACTCGAGTTTTGGGAAAAGCGGTTGCTTATGGAGATGAATGGCTTGGTAATGAATCAGTAGGGAAGAGGGAGAACGAGATAGCGGCCCTCCCCACTGGGAATCAGGCGGTCCCAACTATAGAACCAGACTGGGACTACAACACAGCTAAAGAAAGATTGGATCAGAGTCATTTTGTTAGATGTATTTTTGAAGGACTTAGGCAGGCGCGTTCTAAGCCTTTAAACTATGGCAAATTGGCAGACATAGAACAGGAGGAGAAGGAAGCTCCTGGTAAATTCCTAGACAGACTGAGAGAAGGCCTTCGCAGACTCACTGAGATTGATCTGAAAGTGAAGAGGGAAAAGTGATCTTAAAGAATAGATTTCTCACTCAGTCGGCTCCAGATATCTGCCGTAAGCTATTACAACGGGGGTATGGACCAAATCAGCCTTTAGATACTCTGTTACAACTGGCTCAGACAGTCTATTATGGTAGGGAATATGAGGAAAAGAAAGAAAGGCAAAAAAAAGACAAAGGCGGAAGCCTTCGCCATGGCTACGAAAAACGTTCTTAAACAGCCTGAGAAAAGTGCCCAGAGGGGCCCCAGGTGAAAAGGGATGGGCTTGCTATTACTGTGGAAAGGAGGGGCACCTCAAGCGGGATTGCCCTCAGGCATCTAAGCTGCCCCCGGCTCCATGTCCCGTCTCCAAAGGACCACACTGGAAGAGAGACTGCCCCCAGAGGCGTAGGTCTCCGGGGTCGGACTCTCAAGACAATCAGGACTGAAGGTGCCCCAGGGGTCCCCACACAAGCTCCCGTCCTAATAACACCTGAGGAACCCCGGGTATTAATAATTGTGGGGGGCCAATCCGTCGATTTCCTTTTAGCTACTGGGGCAACTTATTCTGTGCTTACTGAAGCCCCTGGCCCACTTTCTTCCCGATCCGCTTCCATAATGGGACTGTCTGGACGAGCCAAAAGGTATTATTTCAGTTATTCTTTATCTTGGAACTGGGATTCTGTGCTGTTTTCACACGAGTTTCTGATCATGCCAGAATCTCCCTCACCCCTTTTGGGAAGGGATATACTGAGCAAGGTCCATGCCTCTGTTTTCATGAATATGGAGCCCTTCCTTTCTCTCCCTTTAGTTGAACAAAATGTAAATCCTAGAGTATGGGCTGATGGAAAATCTGTGGGTGGAGCTCAAAATGCTATTCCTGTAGTTGTTAAGCTCAAAGACCCACACGAATTTCCACATAAGAAGCAGTATCCACTGAAACCTGAAGTTAAGGAAGGGTTAAAACCCATCATTGAAAATTTAAAGGAGCAGGGACTATTAATTCCCTGTAACAGCCCTTGCAACACTCCTATTTTGGGTATAAAGAAATCGAATGGTAAATGAAGACTAGTTTAAGATTTACGAATAATAAATGAGGCTGTAGTTCCTTTACACCCCCGTGGTGCCTAATCCTTATACTCTATTGTCTGAAATTCCTGAACGGGCCAAATATTTCTCAGTAATTGATTTAAAGGATGCCTTCTATTCAGTGCCTTTGGCGGAAGAAAGTCAATTTCAATTTGCCTTTGAAGACCCTACACAGCCAGCTTCTCAGTTAACCTGGACAGTTTTGGCCCAGGGATTTCATGACAGTTCTCACTTATTTGGACAAAGTTTGTCACGGGATCTACAAAACTTTAATAGCTCTGAAGCGGTGGTGTCACAATATGTAGATGATATTTTGCTCTGTGCTGAGACAGAGGAAGCTTGTTCGCGAGCCTCAGAAGATTTCTTAAACTTTCTGGCAGGCTGTGGTTACAAGGCATCAAGAGAAAAGGCTCAGCTTTGTCAACAATCAGTTAGATATCTGGGCCTAATCATATCAGAAGGGACTAGGGCCATAGGCCCTGAGAGAATTAAACCTATACTAAATCATCCCCTACCTATGACTTTAAGACAATTGAGAGGATTTTTGGGAATCACAGGTTACTGTCGCATTTGGATTCCGGGTTACCGGGAACTTGTCCAGCCTTTATATAAACGTATAGCTGAAACTCAGCAGGCCCAAACCGACAAACTGGTTTGGTCTCCATAAACTCAAAAGGCTTTTAAAGTTCTTCAGACTGCTCTCCTGCAAGCTCCAGCTCTGAGCTTGCCCACAGGGTCAGAATTTAATTTGTTTGTCACTGAAAGAAAAGGTGTGGCATTGGGAGTTTTGACACAACCCCGAGGGCCTCACCAGCAACCTATTGCTTATCTAAGCAGAGAATTAGATGTAGTTTCACGTGGGTGACCCCACTGCCTAAGAGTAGTTGGGGCAGCGGCTTTATTAGCACCTGAAGCTTTAAAAATAATTAATGGATGAAACCTTATCTTACTGACTTCTCATGATGTGAGTGAAATCTTAAATTCTAAGGTTAATATTTGGATGACAGACAGTAGGCTTCTTAAATATCAGTCATTGTTGTTAGAAGGACCAGTAACTAAGCTTAAAGTTTGTGGAAATTTAAATCCTGCCACTTTCCTTCCTGAGAAGGAAAATGAAACACCTGATCACGATTGTTCTCAATTCCTAACTTTATGCAGCTTGGGAGGATCTAAAGGATACCCCATTAGACAATCCTGATATGGAAATATTTACAGATGGCAGTTCTTTTGTTAGGGATGGAAAGCGTAAAACAGGTTACGCCGTGGTGACTGCTGAACAGGTTTTGGAAGCAAAATCTCTTCCCCAGGGAACCAGTGCTCAGTTAGCGGAGCTTGTGGCTCTGACCTGAGCTCTCGAGTTAAGCAAAGGGCAGCGGATGGGCCTGATAATCTATGTGAGTCTACTTCTGCTGACTCCAAAAATCCTGAGTCTGCTGTTTGATCCTCAAGACAATGCCTTCCTGTTCTGGGCTCACTCCTAGGCTGCATTCCACAATCGGTCTAACTGCTGGGTCTGTGGAGCACTCCCCTTTTCATCAGTAAGGCTTCCAGAGGTAGACATCTCCACTTCAAGGAAAAGACTTTCTCCAAGTCTGTGAATACCTTCGACAACAATCACATGCAATGCCTCTTCTTCATCTGATGACATCTACCAACCCTAAAATGGACTGGTGCAACACGTTGCACTTTAACTATGGACATAATGTGACTTTTAATTTCGATTTTAACTTGTTTTAATGACTATGTTGCCTGCATCTGTAACTGTATAACTGGATTTGTTTTTAGCCACTTGAAAACTTTTAAGTTACAAAGGGTTGCTCAAACTCCTGCTACTGCTGTAACTTCCTCCAGCTACTATTTGGGGCCCCTGGATCAGATATCCTCAATATGAGGATTAGGAGAATATGTTGCCTCACCAATTTAGGGACAACGCCCCTTGTCAGCTCGGAAGCAGTTATGGAACAAAAACGACGCCCCTTTTCCCTAGGCAACATAATTCTCCTAAGAAAAGGGAGGAATGAGAGAGTCATTTCCTAGGCCGGTTGATAAGGAGTCTAGGGGTCCCCAAGGAGAGAGGGGTCTGGAATTCTCAAGGAGGAAGAAAGGACAAACTTTTTTTCTTTCTCCACATTCCTTAGGATTATATAACAATAATGTATCTTGCCTAAGGACTGTCTCTGGATTAAACCTTCCGTTATCTTAAAATGTAAATTATGGGAGTAGGTCTGGTGAGGTCTTTACAACCTCCAGACAGTCTTTGGATTCATTGGAGAGTATATAACTTCATTGTTAACACTAGCAAGCGGGTACTCTTTCTACCCTCTTCTGATGCCTATGTCAGAAGCTTTCTCTATCTCCTTTATACTTTAATAAAACTTTATTACACAAAAGCTCTGAGCGATCAAGCCTCATCTCTGGCCCCGGATTGAATTCTTCTCCTCCAGGGGCCAAGAATCCCGGTGTCTTCGCGTGATTCAACAAGAACCTTTCAAAGACCTCAACCAGTCATTGTGTAAAATGGCCAAAGGTTTTTCTGATACTCTCTGGAGTAGGTTAGGTTATGCACCTTTGGCAGGGATACCACAGATGTGATTCTGTGTTCTTCCCGATGCATTCTTTCAAGTGACATGCAGTTCTGAAATGTTCTACTACTGATGATGTTCGCATTGATCATTTGATTAAGGTGATGTCTGCAAATCACCTCCACTGTGAAGTATTTGGGAGAGCAGGAGGTACTTTGAGGAATTTTGTTCCACAGCAAAGTTTTGATTTTTATATTCACTTATTATATCAGCATGGGCTTCCCCAGTGACTCAGTGATAAAGAATTTGCCTGCCAATGCAGGGGACGCCAGAGACATGGGTTTGATCCCTGGGTCAGGAAGATCCCCTGGAGAAGGAATTGGCTATACGCTCCAGTTTTCTTGCCTGGATAATTCCAAGGACAGAGGAGCCTGGTGGGCTGCAGTCCCTGGGGTTGCAAAGAGCAGGCATACACACGATATATCAGTATGGACCCCTGGTTTCCTACTTTACTCCAATTACAATGAATCATAATTCATTGCTATCATTTATTTTGATGTTCCTAGTGTCCCTGATTTGGCCACGAGAGTCTCTGCCAGCTAACTCTGTCATTTGACTTGTCCCCATCATTCTCTGGGCACCTGTTTGTTTTCTCTCACAGGATGTTCTAAGAGTCACCTTGTTCTTTTCCTCCTTCAGCCTGGAATCAGGTATTTTGCCAAAAAGCCCTTATTCCTCACAGAGGACAATGATATTTAAAAAGCTAAGCACTGGGCACTAGAGTATCACTGTTCCCAGGTTCCATCTATGGATAGAGCTGGAGAATGTATGTATTTACATAATTTCATCTATTTAAACTGAATTCATATAACACGTCTTATTCCACTCTCACACTACAAGGTTAATTTTAGTTATTAAGTAAATTTCCTTTTCTATGTTGGTAACTCCATAGGATGACAGTGAGAAACCGAGCTCCCACTGTCTTTAATATCTTTAAACGTAACTGAGCACGTGCAAAGATATCATCAATTTGCCCATATGTAATCAATCTTTCAACACTGCCATACTATGGAATAGATGCTTTTCACTCAGTCGTTGATACCCCTCACTGGGGCATTCTTCTTCCACAGTAGAGAAGGTGAAGACCTTCTCTACTGTGTTACATCTCTAACACATCATGTTTGGCCACTGGCCTTATAGAAAGGTGGGCAAAAACTTTTTACTCCTGTTTACATCCATACTCCAAACATCTATAAGAGTGCCTGTAACATGACACATGACCAATAAATATCAGTTGATTGAATCAGTCACTCCAATTATTTAGCATATTCTCCCAAGCTGGGCATTTTGAGAGCTTTCTTACTTTCTCATCCCACGTGATTCCAGTACAGCAGCCTCTGAGGCTCCAAGGGTCAGGTCTCAAGTCAATGTGACCAGCCATGGGAGGACAGATTAGTAAAAGCTGGCCCAAGAGGGAAATCAGTGTCTGTTAAAAATTTTGCTTAGCGTTTTTTGTTTTTTTTTTAATTGACTTTTAATTCCTTTACAATGCTGTGTTAGTTTTTGCTGTGTAACAAAAGTCCAGGGCCAGATGGCTTCTTGGGCAAGTTCTAACAAACATTCAGAGAAGAATTAGCACTCATCCTTCTCAAACTTTTGCAAAAAATTGTAGAGTAAGGAACACTCCCAAGCTCATTCTATGAGGCCACCATTACTCTGATACCAAACCCAGGCAAAGATATCACCGAAATATGAAACACCAAGAAATTTTAAACTAAATCACAATTAAAAGACCAATATCACTGATGAGCATGGACACAAAAATCTTCAACAAAATAACTAGCAAACAGAATCCAACAACACATTAAAAGAATCATACCAGAATTATGGGATCCCAGGGATACAAGGACTCTTCAATGTACACAAATCAATCAATGTGACACACCATACTAACAAATTAAAGAATAAAAACCATAAGATCATCTCAATAGGTACAGGAAAAGCAGTTGACAAAATTCAACACACGTTTATGATAAAAACTCTCTAGAAAGTAGGCAGAGAGGGAACCTACCTTAACATAATAAAGGACATAAACAACAAATCCACAGCAAACATCATTTTCGATGGTGAAAAACTGAAAGCATATCCTCTAAGATAAGGAACAAGACAAGGATGTCTACTCTCGCCATTATTCAACATAGTTTTGGTAGCCCTAGCCACAGCAATCAGAGAAGAAAAAGAAGTAGAAGGAATCCAAATTGGAAAAGAAGTAGTAAAACTGTCACTGTTTGCAGATGACATGATATTATACGAAGAAAATTCGAAAGCTGTCACCAGAAAACTACCATAGCTAATCACTGAATTTGGTAAAGCTGCAGGATATAAAGTGAATGCAGAGAAATTTCTTGCATTCCTGTACACTAACAATGAAAAAGCAGAAAATGAAGTTAAGGAAACAATCCCATTTACCATTGCAACAAAAACACACATGAAAAGATGCTCATCACTAATTATTAGAAAAATGCAGATCAAAACTACAATAAGATATCCCCTCACATGGTCAGAATGGCCAGCATCAAAAAAAAAATCTACAAACAATAAATCCTGGAGAGGGTGTGGAGAAAAGGGAACCCTTTTGCACTGTTGGTGAGAATGTAGACTGATCAGCCATTATGGAGAACAATATGGAAGTTCCTTAAAAAACTAAAAATAGAACTACCATATGATCCAGCAATCCATTCCTGGGCACATGCCTTGAGAAAACTGTAATTCTAAGAGACACGCGCACCCCAGGGTTCACTGCAGCACTGTCTACAGTAGCCAGGACATGGAAGCAACCTAAGTGTCCACTGACTGATGAGTGGATAAAGAAGATGTGGTACATACATACAATGAAATGTTACTCAGCCATAAAAAGGAACAAAAATAAGTCATTTGTAGATGAGTGGATGGGCCCAGAGTGTGACATACAGAGTCAAGTCAGAAAGAGAAAACAAATATAGGTGTATGTGGACTCTAGGAAAGTGGCAGATAAATCTGTTTGCAGGACAGGAATGGAGACAGAGACATAGGGAAAGCACTTATGGACATGGCGGTGGGATGTCAATGAGATGAACTTGGAGATCAGGATTGGTGGATGTGCACTGCCATGTGTAAACCAGATACCTAGTGGCGACCTATTGTACAATGCAGGGAACTCAGCTCGGGCCTCTGTGGTGACCTAGATGGATGGGATGGGGTGTGAGGCAGGGCTATGAGGGGATAAATGTATTCATAGAGCTGCTGCTGCTACTACTAAGTCGCGTCAATCCTGTCCAACTCTGTGTGACCCCATAGATGGAGGCCACCAGGCTCTGCTGTCCCTGGGATTCTCCAGGCAAGAACACTGGAGTGGGTTGCCATATCCTCCAATATATAGAGCTAGTTTACTTTAAAGTGCAACAGATACAAACACAACATTCGAAAGCAACTACATTCCAAGAAAAAAATTTTAATTAAAAAAAAATTTAAATTTTAAAAAGCCCCTTTTATTATGGAAAAACTATAGCATATACAAAAGTAGAGAAAATAATTCCCATGTCCCCTTGCCTAGCTTCAAAAATGGAACATATGGTCTATCTTGCTTTATCTATGAGCCTTATTCCGTCTGCCATCTCCCATTCCCCAGTTCAGTTCAGTTCAGTTCAGTTGCACAGTTGTGTCTGACTCTTTGTGACCCCAGGAATCACAGCATGCCAGGCCTCCATGTCCATCACCACCTCCTGGAGTTTACTCAAACTCACGTCCATCGAGTCAGTGATGTCATCCAGCCATCTCATCCCCTGTCGTCCCCTTCTCCTCCTGTCCCCAATCCTTCCCAGCATTAGAGTCTTTTCCAATGAGTCAACTCTTCGCATGAGGTGCCCAAAGTATTGGAGTTTCAGTTTTACCATCATTCCTTCCAAAGAACACCCAGGACTGATCTCCTTTAGAATGGACTGGTTGGATCACCTTGCAATCCAAGAGACTCTCAAGAGTCTTCTCCAACATAACAGTTCAAAAGCATCAATTCTTTGGTGCTCTGCTTTCTACACTACCAGCTCTCACATCCATATATGACTACCAGAAAAACCATAGCCTTGACTAGACGGACTTTTGTTGGCAAAGTAATGTCCCTGCTTTTCAATATGCTATCTAGGTTGGTATTAACTTTCCTTCCAAGGAGTAAGCGTCTTTTAATTTCGTGGCTGCAATCACCATCTGCAGTGATTTTGGAGCCCTCCAAAATTAAGTCTGACACTGTTTCCACTCTTTCCCCGTCTATTTCCCATGAAGTGATGGGACCAGTTGCCATGATCTTCGTTTTCTGAATGTTGAGCTTTAAGCCAACTTTTTCACTCTCCACTTTCACTTTCATCAGGAGGCTTTTAGTTCCTCTTCACTTTCTGCCATAAGGGTGGTGTCATCTGCATATCTGAGGTTATTGATATTTCTCCTGGCAGTCTTGATTCCAGCTTGTGCCTCATCCAGCCTGGCATTTCGCATGATGTATTCTGCACAGAAATTAAATAAGCAGGCTGACAATATACAGACTAGATGTGGCTGTACCAATCAACATTGCACAAAGGTTTCCTTTTGTCCACATCCTTGCCAACCTTGGTATTTCTTGTGTTTTTGATAATAGACTTTCTAACCAATATGAAGTGATATTGCATTGTGTTTTCGATTCACATTTCCTTGATGATTACTGATATTGAGCGTGTTTGTGTATCTGTTGGCCATCTGCATGTCTTCTTTAGAAAAATATCTATTTAACTCTTCTGCTCAGTTTTAATTGAATTTTATGCTTTTTTTTTTTGGCCACTGAGTTGCATGCATTTATGTATTTTTGATAAAAACAAAAATATATTTTGGACTTATGAGATACATAATTTGCAAATATTTCCTCCTATTCAGTAAGCTGCCTTTCCATTTTGTTGATGGTTTCCTTTGCTCTGCAGAGGCTTTTTAGTTATTGGTTAGTGGACTTTTTTAATGATGTGTAGGAGCTGTTTATGTATCAAAGAAAAAAGTCATGTGGGGTATGAATACACTATTTCTTCATGGTATGTCTGTCTATAGACTTTGTTGACAATGCTTTTTTAGTATGTGGAAATTTTTATCTTCCTGTTTCCCCCTCAACTCCCCCACGCCATATCAAATAAAAACATATGCAGAGTAAAGACACATTGTTAGATGCTGGGTGGGATACGGCAGATACAGCAGAGGTAGCAGACAGATAAGAAGGAAAAATGCATTACAGTGTCATGTGGTAATCAGGGAGCTAAGAGAGCAGATAGTATTCATACAAAAGGGCAAATGGTGTGTGTGTACATTAAGGAAGGTTTCTTGGCAGTAGGAAAATGTGAACTGAGTTTTCAAGAATAAGAAAGAAATTGGATGAAGTGGACATAGCAGGCCTTGGAAATAGTATAGAAAGATTTGGGAAAAAACAAGGACTGCCTGAGTGTAATAGGTAGCTTTAAATCTAGTCAGGAAGACCCGATTTTGATTCATCAGAGGATTGCGTTCACTACATATATGGATTTTTGTTATTTGATTTAGTAACTACACTTTACTTTTGACAAGTCAGAAGATTCTAAAGGGTACCATATATTGGAAGAACTGGGTTAAATAGCAATGAGATCCTAGGGGAAAACATTTAAAAACTTCTTTAGCCTATTTTAGTTTTCTGCTTCTGTAGATTAAATGCTTACACATACATTATATATGTATGTATATATGTGTGTATGTTTATAGATATATATAAAACGTTTCAAATCTCCAAATGAAGCCTCAATTTACAGTAAATCAATTCAAAAAAGAAATGTTATTTTTGCAAAGTCAATATAACTTACAATGTAACTGGACTGAAAGGCTTTTAAAAAGAAATACAACTCTGTATGTTGGTTAAGAGTCTAGACTCTGTATGGAATTAAATTCTTTCTTTGCTGAGTAACTTGAGGCAAGATATCAAATCTCTCTATGCAAAATGGGGCTAACAGTACGTTCCTCCAAGGGTTGTAAAGGATATTCAATAAGTTATGAAATGTAAAAGTACTTATAGTACAGGTAACTGCAGCCATGAAATTAAAAGATGCTTGCTCCTTGGAGGGAAAGTTATGACCAACCTAGACAGCATATTCAAAAGCAGAGTTATTACTTTGCCAACAAAAGTCCATCTAGTCAAGGCTATGGTTTTTCCTTTGGTCATGTATGGATGTGAGAGTTGGACTGTGAAGAAAGCTGAGCACTGAAGAATTGATGCTTTTGAACTGGGGTGTTGGAGAACACTCAAGAGTCCCTTGGACTGCAAGGAGATCCAACCGGTCCATCCTAAAGGAAATCAGTCCTGAATATTCAGTGGAAGGACTGATGCTGAAGCTGAAACTCCAATACTTCGGCCACCTGATTGGAAGAACAGACTCATTTGTAAAGACCCTGATGCTGGGAAAGATTGAAGGCAGGAGGAGAAAGGGAGGACAGAGGATGAGATGGTTGGATGGCATCACTGACTCAATGGACATGAGTCTGAGTAGACTCCGGGAGTTGGTGATGGACAGGGAGGCCTGGCATGCTGCAGTCCATGGGTTCTCAAAGAGTTGAACATGACTGAACAACTGAACTGAACTAAATCCTTTCCAGGGCTAAGTGAGGCAGGATAGGGAGTCTCTTTGCAGGCTGGCCATTACTCTCAGTGTGGAAGTAAATTTTTTAAAGAGAGAGAACTGTGCACATGGATATATCCCTTCAGTCTATGAAATACTCTGCAAAGCTCTAAGACTTACAGTTAATATTTGAAAAAACATGGGGTGCCTGTTAAAGTAGCAGATTCTCAGGGCTTAATATCAACTTTGGTGGGGTGGGTATAGAAAACTCTTCTTTTTAAAAGTCAGTACCTTCAGTAGTTCTGCAGGTGGTCCATAAAGAAATAGAGTAATTGCCTCTGTTTTGTCTTAAAATACGATCTAACTGATCTTAAACACCACCCTTTCCCAACTATGAGCTTCATAACAAGTTATCTCCCAAGAACTACAGTGCCTCTGCTTGGCTCACCTTGCTTGCAAAACAACAGAAATTTGAAAAGCAAGCCAGGGGTGGAGGGTGGCACGAAGGTGACACAGGCATGACACAAAGGACACCATTCCCGGCCTCACCCACACCCTGCACGCTAGCTCCTTGTCTTCCTTGAAGCACTTACCCTTCCCAAACACACAAACGCCCGCAGAAAATTTATCTGGAACAAAGGCAATGAGGCTTGGGCTTTTCTGAAGGATGACAGTCAAGTTCCTGGATTTCTAAGCCTGCCGTGTAGATTCTCAGACAAGCATCTTTCATTGTTGCTGTTGTTATGGTCACTAAGTCATGTCTGACTCTTTCATGACCCCATGAACTGTAGCCCACCAGGCTTCTCTGTCTGTGGGATTTCCCACTCAAGAACACTGGAGTGGGCTGCCATTTCCTTCTCCAGGCAATCTTCCTGACCCAGGGATCGAACCTGCATCTCCTGCATTGGCAGGCTAATTCTTTACCACTGAGCCAAAAGGGAAGCCTCCATTTTTTATTAAGGCTCCATCATTTAATGACATGCTCAGTTTTACCTATAAGGCATAGACTTGGAACATTTTCCTTGAGAGATCACACATGCAAGAAAAAGATTTGAATTTAAGCTATCGCCTCCCTGCCCATAATTCAAGGATTCTAACTTGTGGCAAGACACCTCAGGGTCCTGCTCCAGAATGACTAGAAGTTAAACAAATTTTCTCACTTGAAAATCAGAACGTTCTCTCAAGCAGAACTTGAAAGAAAAGGAACTGCACAGGGTTTAATTAATCTCCTGTGTCCACAAAGGGTGGCTAAAGCGAGGGGAGGGTGCACACACCAGGCAACAAGCAGACCTGTGGCTGCTGAAGACAGAAGAGCATTCACGGTAAGCCTCGTTGCTTAGAACGATCAAAACCAACTCTCCTGGATAAGGAACTCTCTGCCAGACACAAAGCCAAAACCCAACTTCTTATGAAGTTTACCGAATCCTGATGTTATCTGTGTGCAAACTTTTAAAAATGGAATTCTCACCTTTCTCAGAAAGTAAAAGAGGAGATTTCAGAGTTCAACAGCCACCAAGTGAGTAACAAGTAACTTTGGAAACTATCACTAAGATCAGAGGGTCTGTCTTCTGCTTGGTCAAACTCACCTTGTAGAATTAAAGAGAAAGATCGGCCAGAAACAAACCAAAATGACACCAAAACCTGAAAAGCCCTCCAAAACCCCCAAACCAATAAAAATTAAAAACCAAAAACTCTGCAGATAGAATTAATACATTTGCCCTAACAGTTATTTATCCTGCCCATTCCTTTCCAGCACCATCTCCACCACCTCCTGTCCCTGTTTCTCCCCCCATCCTTATTCAAAGCTGTTTTCTTAACAAAGCACCCAATTAGGCAAGTAGTGATTCACACCAGGCAAATGTATACTTTCAAGAATTTGCATAGTTAGTTTCCCGCGTGTTTTCGGAGAGGTTTATCTTGATGAGGAAGTAAAACTCCAGCCTTTGCAAGCATTTGGTGGCTCCTGGGAACTGTTACTTCTCCCTGAAGCTATTTTTCTGGTGGAGCCAGGGAATTACCCTAGTAACAATGAGCACAATGATCACAAGGTTTGATTATCTGCCCTGTCAGCTTCTTGCATGCAAGAGAACCTATAAACGAAAACACAGGTAGGCCTCTCCTTTTATGTACCTTAGTATGACCCTTAAATGGAATGCTAAGTGAACAGCAACAACAAAAGGAAGATACAGCACTCTGTCATCAAGTCTGTCCTTCCATTTCCCACAGATTCCTGCTCTACTAACTGGCCTGCTTTCAGATCAACTTCCTGTTAGAGGCACTCTGATGGGCCTTTAATGGGTAGTTTTACTGAATGTTGGGTAGAGCTTACAGGAAAAGCAGGTGGACAGGCAGGGGGGCCTTTTACTCACTCCCAAAGGGGCTGTGGGCAAACTGCTGGACTTCAGTGAATTTCTGTTTCCTCATCTGTAAAATGCCAATGTTGACAATACCTTTTTCAAAGGGAGTTAAGTGAGTTAATACATATTTAGCTTTTTAGAATAATGCCTGGGACATGGCAAGCACTGTCTAAATTTGCTATAACAGTATAGAAGGTCCCCAACTTCATGATGGCTTACGGCTTTTCAACTTTGTAACGGTGTGAAGGTGGTATGCATTCAGTAGAAAATATAAAATGTGATCTTTTCCCAGGCTAGTGATATTTTTTGTTTATAAGGGTAAACAACCAATATACTTACAACCATTCTGTACCCAGACAAACATTCTGTCTTCCACTTTCAGAAGTGTATTCAGTATATTACATGAGATATTCAACACTTTATTTTAAAATAGGCTTTGCGTCAGATGATTTTGTTGGACTGTAGGCTAATATATCTGTCCCGGAAAAATTTAAGGTATGCTGAGCAGAACTATGATGTTTGGTAGGTTAGGTGTATAGTATACATTTTTTTTACTTACTATATGTCTAACTTACAATAGGCTTATCAGAATGTAACCTCACCATAAATCAAGGAAGACCTGTAAATAGATTCCCCCTTTTTTCAATAACCCAGAACTCCTGATTAAGATCACCTGATAGAGTCCCAGAACACTGAAACTTCTTGAGAACTAATTTTGCATCATAAGAATATTCATTTAAACAATTATTAACTGGTAGCGAACTGCTAGGGCAGGAAGCTAACACCTTTTAAGGGATTTAAAATTCCAAAACATCCCAACTACACCTTGAGATGAACTTACAAAAGAATAGTTTTATAAGAGTAGTTATATTCTGTTTGTGTTATCCCTAAATTCAGATGTTGACATCCTAAGGCCCCAAAGATGATATATTAGGAGATGGGGCCTTTGAGCGGTTCTCAGGTGATGAGGGTGCAGCCTTCATGAATGGGATTAGTGGGCTCATAAAACACACCCCACAGAGACCCTTCCACCTTGTGAAGAGCAGCAAGAAAGCACTGGTGATGAACCAGAAAGGGGACTTGCAGAAGAATCCAATGTGCTGGTGCCTTGATCTTGGACTTCCCAGCCCCCAGAGCTGTGAGAAATAAACTTCTATGGTTTATAAGTTTAAAATAAAAGTAGAAGAGTTATTTCTGATAACTATTATAAAAGAATGCTGTATCTAAATGGTGTTTCTTGCAAGATGGAACAAGTTAAGTATACCCAATTCAGATGGCTAAAGCATTTTACCAATATTTGTGGAAAAATTTTTTACTTCTCTTTAATAGACAATCTTATGGAGGCCATGGACAAAATCTGAAGAAACGGAGCTTACAGAAATATCAAATAGCAATTTGTTTTTTTTAAAAAATTGTGTTTCTCGTTTTTTTTTTTTCCCCAGTTCCATGTTTGCTTTAGCCAACATTTGTCTTTTTGGATGCTTACATTTCAAAGACATGGTAAGGTCAATATTTCCAAGGGACTAAGAAAGAATTTCGAAAAAGGAACTCAGAGGCATATTTGCCTACCGTAATGTTTTTCTTTTCTTTAATGGTTGGATAAGATAGTTCAATAATTTTTTTTCTGTAGTACCTGCCCCAAATACGGGAAGGTCTGGACCTGGTGGGGTCAGCTTACAGAGGAGGGGACAGTCTATCAAGCCTTTTTGTGCATTTTCTTGACCTTCGTCAAAACCATTTCCTCACTATCAATATTTCCATAAGTTTCACACCAACCTGAGTGCCATCTGCAGTTCTTGACATTTGGTTCTCTGAATTTCCCCTCCAAAACATGTTAAGGAAGTGTTTTGTGTATATACAGCCAAGGTATTCTGTATATACTTCTCTCTTGTTTCTTTTCTTCTTCCTTTGTCTTTCTTTCTTTAATGTGATCTTCTTATAGGTACCAAGAGGACATTTGTTTAAGATTAAGTGAAGTGGCCTAGTCGTGTCCGACTCTTTCCGACCCCATGGACTGTAGACCACCAGGCTCCTCCATCCATGGAATTTTCTAGGCAAGAGTACTGGAGTGGGTTGCCATTTCCTTCTCCAGGGCATCTTCCCGACCCAGAGATCAAACCCAGGTCTTCTGCAACACGGGCAGACGCTTTACTGTCTGAGCCACCAGGGAATAGAGCTCTCTTAAAAATCCTTTTAGCAGGCTCCCCTAATGATTCAGTGGTAAAGAATCCACCTTCCAATGCACAGGACATGGTTATGATCCCTGATCCAGGAAGATCCCATATGCTCCAGAGCAACTAAGCCTGTGCACCACGACGTCTGAGCCTCTGTTCTTGAGCCTAGGACCTGAATTACTGAGCCCATGAATCCCAACTACTGAAGCCCATGTGCCCTAGAGCCTGTGGTACAAAACAAGAGAAGCCACCACAGTGAGAATGAGAAGCCCACACACTAGAGAGTAGCACTTTCTCTGCACGACTAGAGAAAAGCTCGCGCAGCAATGAAGACCCAGGACAGCCAGCAATAGAATAAATTAATTAAAAAAAAAATCCTTTTAGAGACCCCCTGGTGGTAAAGTAATTAAGAACCCTGCCAATGCAGGGGACATGGGTTTGATCTCTGATCTGGAGGATTCCACATGCCGTGGGGCAACTAAGCCCAGGCGCCACAACTACTGAGCCCACGCTCTGCAACTATGGAACCTGGGAACCTGGATGGAGCCCATGCGCAGTAACAAGAGTAGCCCCTGCAACGAGTTCACCCACTACAACTAGAGATAGCCCCCGCTAGCAGCACCTAGAGAAAGCCTGCATACAGCAAGGAAGACCCAGAGCAGCCATACATAAACAAGTGAACAAACAAATAAAATGTAAAAAATCTTTTAGGTGTACAAGTCCAAATCTTCAATGTATCTATTTCAGTTCTGACTCCAGCCAGTGAGTATTTTTATGGCTTAAAACCAACATTAGGGTTTACCCAGGGACACCAGTGGTGTTCTCTAAGAAATGTTGCCTTCTCAAGATGCAGAGCCTCTGCAGAGAAAGCCTAAGAAGCAAAGACCTTCCTTGTCTCAGGTGACAAATAAACCTCTATCTCCCACAAAGTGAGACATCTTAAATCACTGACCTCCTAACCTGGGTTACCAGACTAGTGACAATGCTGTGTGAATTTTCCCCTCAAAACCAGGCAACGAAGGTAGAGACCAAAAAGGTCCCTTATGAATTTGCACACTTTATTAAGACACACTTCCCTGAGAGCCAGCATGTTTGGACAGAGAATGCTGCCTCTCACTTCATGTCTTAGGCTTCTAGCTGGCTGTGGATGCAAGTGTGACAGAAACCTGGACCCCATAAGGGGCAGAAACCAGAGGGCACATTCTCACTGGTTATAAAGCCAAGCTCTCAATACATAAAACAAAACAAATGGAGAGTCTCATCTTATAGTTTTTCATCCTTATGATAAAGGAAAACATGACTCTATCTGGGAGGCCAAGAATCAGTCACCATAGGTGTTGATTACCAAAATCAAATTCACAAGAGTCATGATTCAATATCCATTTTCACAAATGTTTTACTCCTGCCGCTGTGAATTTGGAAAGGGACAAAGAGAAATCTTTATTCTTCTCTCCTGACTATGCTGTATAGACAGAGATTTGCGAGACTGACATGGTAAGACCTCTTATCTTCTGCTGGTCTGTTGTCGGTTATCCCATATCTCAACTGCAGTCTCCAGGGAGAGTGGAGCGTTCTAGCATTTCGCTGTCCCATCCTCATCACTAGAAACTGTGCAGGAAGAGATATGTGTTTCCTTTTACCCTTTTCAGCTTTTCGCTGCGGCTCTGTAACCAAAGATAGATTAACCAGAGAAAAGGAAACAAGTATATTAACATATACATCTCATGTATACTTGTAAGAAATGCAGGGATGACTAACTCAAGGAGGAAGCCAGCATTTGGACTTACAGATTATCTTAACCAAAGAACAGTATATTTTTAAGTGAGCAAAAAGACAGAGGAACAGAGTACTAGGCTTCCAAGAGTGGCAAATTGTGGGACAGTAAATACATTAGAGAATAATGGAAGATAATAGCTAGTCAGTAAAGGCTGTCTTGCAGAGTCCTCAGGTGCTGTCTTGGGCTGATAAGTGTCTAGTGTTTTAAATGATTAATTTCTGCACACATTTATGTTTTACTTTCAGGAAAATAGAGGGAGGAAGAGGACTTTTCTTAAATCTGCTTCTTCTCAACTGCCTTCAGCTCAAAACAATCCTTGTGCCAAACGGAAAGATTTTGGGTGGCATAGTTCTGCTATTCTTTTGTAGGTTTTACTATACTGTTTTCTTGCTTTACAATGACTCTTTATGTTCTAACATGAGAAAGTGAAGTAAGACATTGTCAGAAAGGACTTAGCAATGTTCACATGAGGCTTACTTAAAACAGTAAAATATTGATTTACAAATTAAGAACTGAGAAACAACCAAAAGAGTCAGCATAGGATTCTGTGATCAACGTGGTGCTTTGCTATATACCTATCAGAACAACAGGCAGAGTGTCACATTCTTTGTGGAAAGTGTACATAAAATACTTTTAAGTGAAAAAGATGAAGACAACATAATGAAAGCACATAAAAAACTTAATGCAAATGAATGTTAATCAAAGATGGGAGCACATTTTCCATTGTATAATATGTTCATTCATGGTTTTTTCCTTTCTAGTTGCTCACATTCATAATCAAATAGGAGGAAGTTCCTCTTTGGGCAATAGAGCTAATGCCAGTACTTTCTGAGCAATGTCTTCAAGCAATATCATTTCATGATTTTCTTGCAATTAACTCTTAGGACATCAAAACTTTTAGCTTAAATGCAGCAATAAACATTCCCTGCTTTCCACATGTCTCCAAGGGTGGAGCTCCCAAACTGGTCAGAAAAGGGGGAAGTGAAAAGATGTTAAATAGCAAGTCCAGCTCACCTGGTCAACTTGGACATTTGGCTTCTGTCAACATGAAGGCTCTCCTTATTCTGGGGCTTCTGCTCCTTTCTGTTGCTGTCCAGGGCAAGAAATTTGAGAGGTGTGAGCTTGCCAGAACTCTGAAGAAACTTGGATTGGCTGGCTACAAGGGAGTCAGCCTGGCAAACTGTAAGTTAACTATTCTTCATCCTTCCAAATAGTCAGCCAGCTGTGGAACAGATACTAACTGAGGAAGAAGAATAAGAAAGGGACTTTGAATGAATGGCTTTTTTTTTTTTTCCTTGAAGGGTTTGTACATTTACATTGGCTCAAACACATCAGCTCAGAATCAGATGTACCCAGGGAAGGATTGAGGCATGGGAGGGTCAAATTCTATACCATTCTAAGCATGCCAGGTCTTGCTGTACTCCTCTAGTGCCACTAAACTTGCCAGCTGGCACTTGTAGGGTGACTACAAGATATATTTCAGCCCTCAGCCATTTCCAGCTTGCAATTTGGGTTCAGCAAGCAAGAGTAAGGCAGTATTTTTGTCCTTTTTAATCCCCCTACCATGATGCTGGGTTTTTAACAGCCAAGCTTTTTAAAAAATTACATTGAACTCTTAGAAAAGGGACTGTAGGAACCTGTTTCTCTTCAATCAATATCTACATAAGGATCCCTGAAATGTAGCATGAAATAGCATTCTATTATTCTGCCTCTAGTTCATAAATTATTTGTCATTTTCTTCCACAGAATTCAAGATGTGCCCTAAGGAAAAGTTCCTTTGTATTTCAGTCCATTGTATTTTTCAGAGTGAATTCAGACATTTCCGCTCCATAACTATTTTTTAATACATGAGCAAATGGCTAGATGGATGGATGGATGACATAGTCTTTCCTATCCTGTGATTCTTATTGTCTGGATTCTAATTTGATATCCAAATTCACGTTTAGGTATCATAAGAAATTTTGTTTCTCCTAGTAAATCCCTATTTTTGCTAGTACAAATATTTTTATATTAGCATATGCATCTGCTGCCAGTGACCAAACCCATTTAATCACTCTGTTCATTTTTCTATTCTAGGCTCAATCTTACCTGGGGGATGGGAGCGATGGAAGACACAGCTATTTCAATATTTTTTACAACGTGTTATCTTGTTTCATTAGTATTAGCAAATGATTTGCTAACAAAAGAATTCTCCTAAGGGCCCCTAACATCAAATGTTAAAATATTTACAAGTGAAATATATCTTTATGCTTCTAAAATAAATCATTAGTAAAATAGAATTGTGCTATGAAATATAAGTCATATGATGTTGCTGTTTAATACTAAAAATACATTTTTTTTTCAGGGATGTGTTTGGCTGAAGGAGAAAGCAGTTATAACACACAAGCTACAAACTATAATCCTAAAAGCAAAAGCACTGATTATGGGATATTTCAGATCAACAGCAAATGGTGGTGTAATGATGGCAAAACCCCAAATGCAGTTAACGGCTGTGGCGTATCCTGCAGTGGTAAGACAAGACACTGTTGAGTGATGGCACAGGCCCCATTTGGTGGTACCTATAAGAGGAGAGACTTAGTACAAATGAAAAGGTCTTGAAGAGTTCATGAGGGACCCAGAAAAGCTCCATCTTAACTTCTAGAAACGGCTTTATCATCTACCTCATAATTCCTTAAGTCAGAAATCAAAAAGCTGGTATCACAGAAGGTTGCTGTTTGCTAACATACAAGAGTTGGAATGATCTATCACTGCATTGTAACTGGACATGTTGATGCTTTGTAAAGAGCAATGCCATTCCTACTAATTTACCTGGTTGGGAGAGGTTTAGGGATAATTTGGTTGTGTGGTCTTTTTAAAAATTTTGTCATATTTACTTCTTTTATGTATATATTATACAGTAGGGGTTTTTGGCTGAGTGATTTTAAAGTGAATTAGAAACATTTCACATTTCATTCCTAAATTCTTTAGTTTGCATATCTCAAACATGCACTTCCTATTTAATCACTGTCATTCTAACAAGTTAATATATGCATTTGTTTTTAATTGGGGTGAAGCACCTATTCTATTGAGTTCCTTTTAAAACTGAGATAATATATGCAATATTTAGGGCTTCCCAGGTGGGGCTAGTAGTAAAGGACCCTCCTGACAATCAGCAGATGTGAGATGCAGGTTCAATCCCTGGTTGGGAAGATCCTCTGAAGGAGGGTATGGCAACACACTCCAGCATTCTTGCCTAGGAAATCAACATAAACAGAGAAGCCTAGGGGGGCTACAGTCCATGGGGTCTCAGAGAGTCACACACGCACGTGTGCCACGCAATATTTATTGCATAAAATATTGGAGAAGTATTGCCAATTTGATATTGTTTAAATTTTAATATTAAAATTCCTATTAAAGAAGATTCATTTCTGGACATATCTTTTATATACACTTAGTTTAGTTTAAAAATTATTTGTATTATACAATAATCTGTGGTCATTGAATAAAAGTTCTACTACCCAGAGACTTATGACCACGGTAACTTGTGGTCTCCACATCTTCTTTCAGAATACACATCACTCACGTACATGACTGTAAAGCTATATAATCCACATTTGTACCCACATACAAACATGCAAGCAATAGGCTTCAACAAAAATGAAATTGTACTCTATTTACTACTTTACAATTTGCTTGTTATTGCACAATATCATTTTTCTCAACAAATATCAATCTTATTAATTTTTCTGGATGAATAGAATTTCACTAAATATCCTAACATTTATTAATCCAACTCTTGTATTGATACACACATCTTGGGTACATCACTTATTACTTTTCTTGTTTTGGAATGAATTTTCACTAGTAGAACTGCTGAGCAAAAAACTGCTAGATTGGTTTCTGCTTGTTTGTTTTTGTTTTGTTTTCAAAGTGTCCAGTGAAAAGAGAACCTTCTATCATATTAGTTAATAGCTTCAGAGCTTCCAAATGACATTGGCAAATGAAAAACAGAATGCTTTATTTCATGCCAAAGGGGATAGAATGGAGAGAGAGAGTTTTCTCCCAATATTCATAGATACAGGGACTCTTAAAAAAATAATTGTATTTGTTCTTTCCTCAGCCTAAGAGAATAAAGCTGGCTGAACCTAAAATTTACGTGAATTTCTGTGAACATTGTCCTCATTTCCCACCACCCCTTTTTCAGCTTTGCTGAAAGATGACATCACTCAAGCTGTAGCATGTGCAAAGAAGATTGTCAGTCAGCAAGGCATTACAGCATGGTATGTTATTTCTTTGTTTTTGTTTTCCATACAGTGTTGTTAAGATGTAATTGACACACAGTACTTCATAAATTTAAGGTGTACAGCATAATGACTTAGTACATCATGAAATGATTATCACAGTAAGTTTAGTGACCATCCATGATCTCAATGGATGCAAATTTAAAGAAATACAATGCAATACTGTTAAGCAATTATCCTTCATTTAAAAATAAATTAAAAACTTAAAGAAACAGAAGAAAAAAATTTGTGATGAAAAATCTTGTGATTTACTCTCTAATCTATTTTCATATGTGAGCACAGCAGTGTTAATTCTATTCATCATGTTGTACATCACATCTCCAGTGTTTACTTATCTTATAATTGGAGGTTTGTAGTACTTTCCAATGCTTTCATCCAATTTCCCACCCCTCACCCCACCCACTGCTGCTGCTGCTGCTGCTAAGTCACTTCAGTCATGTCCGACTCTGCGTGAACCCATAGACAGCAGCCCACCAGGCTCCCCTGTCCCTGGGATTCTCCAGGCAAGAACACTGGAGTGGGTTGCCATTTCCTTCTCCAATGCATGAAAGTGAAAAGTGAAAGAGAAGTCATTCAGTCGTATCCGACTCTTAGCGACCCCATGGACTACAGCCTACCAGGCTCCTCCATCCATGGGATTTTCCAGGCAAAAGTACTGGAGTGGGGTGCCATTGCACCCCACCCACAATACCCACAATTGGTAACCACAAATCTGATTTCTTTTTCTGAGTTTGTTTGTGTTTCAAGTATAATGGACCTTCAACACTAGGTAAGTTCCCTTCACAGAGCAAGGTATGGGTTAAGCATTAAAGGAGAGATGTGGGGTCTTCACTAGTGGTTAAGAGTCTATGCTTTCAACACAGGAGGGGGTCTGGTACCTGGTTGGGAAACTGAGATACCACAGGCCATGTGGTGTGTGTGGCCAAAAAAAGGTGTGTGTGAGAGGGTAGGGAGAGGTTTTATCTTACTGTTATGAGCAAAGTGTGGGAAGATTCTCTAAGACCAAGGGAATTGAAAATGGAAAATCTAAATATTAAGATTTATGCTAAACAGTGTATTACATAGTAACAGTCTACTATCACCTCAATTTATTCTAAGGACTTCTAGAATTTTTAAGTTTTTCCACACTCTACCAATTCCTTGTCATATCTTGAAATTATTTTTGAAAGTAAGTAAATATGGAATACACTTTGCAGTTGTGTTGTGGACTACACAAGACTCAACATCTGTGTTCAGCATTGTGTGCTCTACTGAAGCCTTGGGGAGATGTGAAGGCCTTGCTATACATGTCTCCAGTTAATTAATAAGCAATACTTGGATCTGTCTGTAGCTTGTATTTCATGGACTGATTAACTATTTTGTTCTCACAAAGGATTTGAAGTATGTATAACACAATGAAGATATGTTTTAATCTTATTATCATTTGTTTTATCTTTTTCTACAGGGTGGCATGGAAAAACAAGTGTCGAAACCGAGACCTCACGAGTTATGTTAAGGGTTGCGGAGTGTAACTGTGGAGTTTTCGTCTTCAGCTCATTTTGTCTCTTTTTCGTATTAAAGAAGTAATCGTTGAGTAAAAGGTTATACTACCACTCTTTCAAACAAATAATGTTTTTTCCAAAGCAGGAGCATATGGTCTTTCTTCTAAGAGGTTTGATGTTTACCTCACGTGTTGATTGTTTGATATTAGGCCTACAAAATTTTTCAGCTTGCTAACAGAACTAATGCTGGTGAATATTTGTCTAAAATCTTCATTATCAAATGTATCTCTGGCACATTTAGTTCCTCAAAGAGATAACCCAGACTTAATCTTGAATGGTAAAAGTACTCCCTAATATTCAACAAAATATAACAAAAGATTAACTCTAAGCAAATTGATCTTAGGCATAGCCCCACCTGAGTAGGCATGTAAACTCTCATCTGTTCAGTCAAAAAGAGTAGAATGTCAAATGGCTAAAAATGGAAATAGCCCGTCAAGAATTTTGTTTTCCTAAGTGTGACCTTTGGTTTAAATGTTTTAGTAGAATGTTGCATTTACACAGCTTTAAAAATAAACTGAAAGTACATACATCAACCTATTTTAGCCTTTGTAAAGAACTCATTTAGGCATCCTCCTGATCCTGAAAGAATATAAATAAGAATTAGATGAGCTGTTGATTTTCCTTAGTTTTATTAGCTTAAATTCATGCATTATGACTAAATTCAGAAGCAGATGAGCTTGCAAGCATTGAATTAATTGCTATTCAATAGATGTGAAACTATGCATGTTGTAAAAGAAAAACATTTTCATTAAAACCTTTGCAATTCATACTTTGTCTTCCTTTGTTTAGAGCCATTTAATGTCTCTGAAGAAATACGTATGTATTGGGAAATAATGATCTGACACTTAGTATTTCCTACATTCTCACCTGTATTGAAACGGGTGGATATTGCTAGAGAAATCCATAAGCCTGCTGATAGCTCACTTAATGTTTTAAATGTTTAATCTTTTTTGGCTGTGCCATACAGCTTCAGGGACCTTAGTTCCCCAAGAGGGCTTGACTTCTTACTCTAAAGAGTGAAAGCACGGAGTCCTAACCATGGACCCACCAAGGATTTCCCCTCACTTAAAATTCATCAATACAAATCTCAAATGGGCCCTCACGTCTACCTGGTCATCATAGTCACTTCTCTGAAATCCTTCTGTGTTGGTGTCCTCACTCTCCAAAATGACTGTCACTATTTACTTCCCTCTTTTCAAAGTCCCAGCACACACACCAACCCCTGGCCTTCCATACTCTGCTCTCTGCAGATGACCTTACAGTCCGCCTTACAGTCTTAAGTCATCTGTCAGATGATATTACACTGACAGAACAGAAGCAACCTCATACAAACTCCTCCCCTCCTGGCCAGCATAGCAGAGCTAACATCTTTCCCTGGGCCCGCCCTCCCTTCTTTCCCCTTATCACTGGGATGAAGGGCTTCTGCTCCTCAAATGGCAGTCTCCAAATGCAGTCTATCACAGCCCTCTCACGACTCCAGTTTAGGCTGAGGGTTTCCTGCATCCCGATTTCTCCCTCTGCTGGATTATCCCCAGCACTGCATGAGCTGCCCTGGGAACATAATTCATTTTACAAAGAACTCATAGGCTCTACACAGCCCTCTAACTGCTGCGGCCAGTGCAGCAGGAAGGGATCAAAAGTGGTCGATGCACAGTTTGGGAAAAAATAAACTAGAGTCAATATTAAAGTTTTAAAGATGGGACCAGGGAACTCAAGACCTCTTAGATCAAGAGCCCTGTTCTTCGGAGCCACATCATTTTTATTTAGTGTCTTGGCAACAGAAAGCATCTGTTGTGCGACGATGAAGTCAGCCTCCTGTGTCCCCGGTCATGTCTCCCATTTTATTGATTACTTTAAACTATCTTTGTTATTTTCTTTTACAAGGGGTTTCATCTAGCTGGAGGGCATAGACCTGCATATGGAAAACATCTTGGGAAAACATCTTGGTGTGTGCACAAGCAGCGATCTGAACCTGCGCTGACCTGGCGTTCCAAGGTCCACACTGTGTTTTTCCTCAGCTTACCAGGGCATGATAACCCCAACTAATCAACCTGATGTACTTTTGTTTGGGTTATGCTGTATTGCTATATTTTGCTTTTATTCTTTTCCCATGGCGATTTTCTCACCACTTAGCCAGAACAACAGGTGGCTAACTATTAACCCCTGCAACCACCTACAACATTTTCGACTCCCTTTTATAACAACACTTCTGGGATGAGATATCTATATTTACCCACTCCATGTCCTCACCTCCCTTTCTCTTTTCATCTCTTCTGAATTTGACTGCTGTCCTCACTCAGCTGAAAACGGCTCCAACAGGACTCCTCCCAGGATGCCTTGGGGCCAATGCTAGTGATCACCTGATTTCTGCTCATCTACTTGATCTCTCAGCAGCATTTGACACCTGAACCACTTGCTACTTCTGAAAACTTTTTCTTCCTCAGCTTCTCCTGCTTTATATTCTGCCTCACTGATGGTTTCTTCTCAGCCCTGCTTGGCTGTCTGTTTCTCTGCTGATTGATTTTTAAATGTTGGAGCCTATAATCATATTAAACATGTTTTATCTATTCATATATTTGCCTCTTTCAAAATAGAGTGTTTCCTACTTTTTGAAGTGCTTCCTTGATAGCTCAGTTGGTAATGAATCCACCTGCAAGGCAGGAGACCCCAGTTGGATTCCTGGGTTGGGAAGATCTGCTGGAGAAGGGATAGGCTACCCACTCCTTATGCTTCCCTTGTGGCTCAGCCAGTAAAGAATCTGCCTGCAATGTGGGAGACCTAGGTTCGATCCCCAGGTTGGGAAGATCCCCTGGAGAAGGGAAAGGCTACCCACTCCAATATTTTGGCCTGGAGAATTCCATGAACTGTATAGTCCATGGGGTCGCAAAGAGTTGGAAATGACTGAGTAACTTTCACTTTTCTTTTTGAAGACTGAAATAATCTCAGTTTCCCACCAAATTTTCAAGTACAGTATATAGCCTTCTGTGTTTTCTTAACAGTTTGAGAATATCCTGCGAACATGGTGCCCAGTGGCTCTGAATTCTTCAGTGTGTAACTCCTCAAAACATCATCCAAACCAGAAGGTGAACATGGACAAATTCGGACCACCTAATCATTTGGTCCTATACAATTTCATCAAGTGTCCCATAAATCCTTCTTAATGAAAAGGTCTAATTCAGAATCGAGTGCTATAATTTGGCTGTCATGTTTTTCAGTTTCCTTCCATCTAGTTCACTTCAGCTTTTCCTTGACTTTTATGACTTTAACCCTTTTGAAGACCTCAACCAGTCATTGTGTAAAATGGCCTAAGGTTTTTCTGATACTCTCTGGAGTAGGTTAGGTTATGCACCTTTGGCAGGGATACCACAGATGTGATCCTGTGTTCTTCCCGATGCATCCTTTCAAGTGACATGCAGTTCTGAAATGTTCTACTACTGATGATGTTCGTATTGATCATTTGATTAAGGTGATGTCTGCAAATCACCTCCACTGTGAAGTATTTGGGAGAGGGGGAGGTACTTTGAGGAATTTTGTTCCACAACAAAGTTTCAATTTTTATATTCACTTATTATATCAGCATGGGCTTCCCCAGTGACTCAGTGATAAAGAATTTGCCTGCCAATGCAGGGGACGCCAAAGACATGGGTTTGATCCCTGGGTCAGGAAGATCCCCTAGAGAGGAAACTGGCTATACGCTCCAGTTTTCTTGCCTGGATAATTCCAAGGTCAGAGGAGCCTGGTGAGCTGCAGTCCATGGGGTTGCAAAGAGCAGGCATACACCCGTTATATCAGTATGGACCCCTGGTTTCCTACTTTACTCCAATTACAATGAATCATAATTCATTGCTATCATTTATTTTGATGTTCCTAGTGTCCCTGATTTGGCCATGAGAGTCTCTGCCAGCTAACTCTGTCATTTTGACTTGTCCCCATCATTCTCTGGGCACCTGCTTGTTTTCTCTCACAGGATGTTCTAAGAGTCACCTTGTTCTTTTCCTCCTTCAGCCTGGAATCAGGTATTTTGCCAAAAAGCCCTTATTCCTCACAGAGGACAATGGTATTTAAAAAACTAAGCAATATGTGAACCGTGAACTTCCTGATGCTCAAGCTGGTTTTAGATAAGGTAGAGGAACCAGAGATCAAATTGCCAACATCCGCTGGCTCATAGAAAAAGCAAGAGAGTTCCAGAAAAACATCTATTTCTGCTTTATTGACTATGCCAAAGCCTTTGACTGTGTGGATCACAATAAACTGTGGAAAATTCTTCATGAAATGGGAATACCAGACCACCTGATCTGCCTCTTGAGAAATTTGTATGCAGGTCAGGAAGCAACAGTTCGAACTGGACATGGAACAACAGACTGGTTCCAAATAGGAAAAGGAGTTCGTCAAGGCTGTATATTGTCACCCTGTTTACTTAACTTGTATTCAGAGTACATCATGAGAAAGGCTGGACTGGAAGAAACACAAGCTGGAATCAAGACTGCCGGGAGAATATCAATAACCTCAGATATGCAGATGACACCACCCTTATGGCAGAAAGTGAAGAGGAACTAAAAAGCCTCTTGATGAAAGTGAAAGTGGGGAGTGAAAAAGTTGGCTTAAAGCTCAACATTCAGAAAACGAAGATCATGGCATTCGGTCCCATCACTTCATGGGAAATGGGGAAACAGTGGAAACAGTGTCAGACTTTATTTTTCTGGGCTCCAAAATCACTGCAGAAGGTGACTGCAACCATGAAATTAAAAGACGCTTACTCCTTGGAAGGAAAGTTATGACCAACCTAGATAGCATATTCAAAAGCAGAGACATTACTTTGCCGACAAAGTTTCGTCTAGTCAAGGCTATGGTTTTTCCTGTGGTCATGTATGGATGTGAGAGTTGAACTCTGAAGAAGGCTGAGTGTCGAAGAATTGATGCTTTTGAAAAACTGTGGTGTTGGAGAAGACTCTTGAGAGTCCCTTGGGCTGCAAGGAGATCCAACCAGTCCATTCTGAAGGAGATCAGCCCTGGGATTTCTTTGGAAGGACTGATGCTAAAGCTGAAACTCCAGTACTTTGGCCACCTCATGCAAAGAGTTGATTCATTGGAAAAGACCCTGATGCTGGGAGGGATTGGGGGCAGGAGGAGAAGGGGATGACAGAGGATGAGATGGCTGAATGGCATCACTGACTTGATGGACATGAGACTCAGTGAACTCCGGGAGTTGGTGATGGACAGGGAGGCCTGGCGTGCTGCGATTCATGGGGTTGCAAAGAGTCAGACATGACTCAGTGACTGATCTGATCTGATCTGAAGCACTGGGCACTAGAGTATCATTGTTCCCAGGTTCCATCTATGGATAGAGCTGGAGAATGTATATACATTACATAATTTTATCTATTTAAACTGAATTCATATAACACCTCTTATTCCACTCTCACCCTACAAGATTAATTTTAGTTATTAAGTAAATTTCCTTTTCTATGTCGGTAACTCTATAGGATGACAGTGAGAAACCGAGCTCCCGCTGTCTGTAATATCTGTAAACATATCTGAGCATATGCAAAGATTTGATCAATTTGCCTATATGTAATCAATCTTTCAACACTGCCATACTGTGGAATATATGCTTTTCACTCAGTCGTTGATACCCCTCACTGGGGCACCTCTTCTTCCACATCTCTTCACCTTCTCTACTGTGTTACATCTCTAACACATCATGTTTGGCCACTGGCCTTACAGGAAGGGTGGGCAGAAACATTTTACTCCTGTTTACATCCATACTCCAAACACCTATAAGAGTGCCTATAACATGATACATGACCAATAAATATCAGTTGACTGAATCAATCTCTCCATTTATTTAGCATATTCCCCCAAGGTGGGCATTTTGAGAGCTTTCTTACTTTCTCATCCCACATGATTCCAGTACAGCAGCTTCTGAGGCTCCAAGGGTCAGGTCTCAAGTCCATGTGACCAGCCATGGGACGACAGATTAGTAAAAGCTGGCCCAAGAGGGAAAGCAACGTCTGTTAAGGACTTTGCTTAGCCTTTTTTTTTTTAATTGACTTTTAATTCCTTTACAATGCTGTGTTAGTTTTTGCTGTGTAACAAAAGTCCAGGGCCAGATGGCTTCTTGGGCAAGTTCTAACACACATTCAGAGAAGAATTAGCTCTCATCCTTCTCAAACTTTTGCAAAAAATTGCAGAGTAAGGAACACTCCCAAGCTCATTCTATGAGGCCACCATTATTCTGATACCAAAACCAGGCAAAGATATCACCGGAATATGAAACACCAAGAAATTTTAAATTAAATCACAATTAAAAGACCAATATCACTGATGAGCATGGACACAAAAATCTTCAACAAAATAACTAGCAAACAGAATGCAACAACACATTAAAGAATCATACCAGGATTGTGGAATCCCGGGGATACAAGGACTCTTCAATGTACACAAATCAATCAATGTGACACACCATACTAACAAATTAAAGAATAAAAACCATAAGATCATCTCAATAGGTATAGGAAAAGCAATTGACAAAATTCAACACACGTTTATGATAAAAACTCTCTAGAAAGTAGGCAGAGAGGGAACCTACCTTAGCATAATAAAGGACATAAACAACAAACCCACAGCAAACATCATTTTCGATGGTGAAAAACTGAAAGCATATCCTCTAAGATAAAGAACAAGACAAGGATGTCTACTCTCGTCATTATTCATTATAGTTTTGGTAGTTCTAGCCACAGCAATCAGAGAAGAAAAGGAAGTAGAAGGAATCCAAATTGGAAAAGAAGTAGTAAAACTGTCACTGTTTGCAGATGACATGATATTATACGAAGAAAATTCGAAAGCTGTCACCAGAAAACTACCATAGCTAATCACTGAATTTGGCAAAGCGGCAGGATACACAGTGAATGCAGAGAAATTTCTTGCATTCCTGTACACTAACAATGAAAAAGCAGAAAATGAAGTTAAGGAAACAATACGTTTACCATTGCAACAAAAACACACATGAAAAGATGCTCATCACTAATTATTAGAAAAATGCAGATCAAAACTACAATAAGGTATCCCCTCACATGGTCAGAATGGCCAGCATCAAAAAAAAATCTACAAACAGTAAATCCTGGAGAGGGTGTGGAGAAAAGGGAACCCTTTTGCACTGTTGGTGAGAATGTAGACTGATACAGCTATTATGGAGAACAATATGGAAGTTCCTTAAAAAACTAAAAATAGAACTACCATATGATCCAGAAATCCATTCCTGGGCACATGCCTTGAGAAAACTGTAATTCTAAGAGACACGTGCACCCCAGGGTTCACTGCAGCACTGTCTACAGTAGCCAGGACATGGAAGCAACCTAAGTGTCCACTGACTGATGAGTGGATAAAGAAGATGTGGTACATACATACAATGAAATGTTACTCAGCCATAAAAAGGAACAAAAATAAGTCATTTGTAGATAAGTAGATGGGCCCAGAGTATGACATACGGAGTAAAGTCAGAAAGAGAAAACAAATATAGGTGTATGTGGACTCTAGGAAAGTGGCAGATAAATCTGTTTGCAGGACAGGAATGGAGACAGAGACATAGGGAAAGCACTTACGGACATGGCGGTGGGATGTCAGTGAGATGAACTGGGAGATCAGGATTGGTGTATGTGCACTGCCATGTGTAAAACAGATACCTAGTGGCGACCTATTGTACAATGCAGGGAACTCAGCTCGGTCCTCTGTGGTGTCCTAGAGGGATGGGATGGGGTGTGAGGAAGGGCCATGAGGGGACAAATGTATACATAGAGCTAGTTCACTTTAAAGTACAACAGATACTAACACAACATTTGAAAGCAACTACATTCCAAGAAAAAATTTTTAATTAAAAACAAACAGATTTAAATTTTAAAAAGCCCCTTTTATTATGGGAAATCTATAGCATATACAAAAGTAGAGACAATAATTCCCATGTCCCCTTGCCTAGCTTCAAAAATTGAACATATGGTCTATCTTGCTTCATCTATGAGCCCTATTCCCTCTGCCATCTCCCATTCCCCAGGTCAGTTCAGTTCAATTCAGTTCAGTCGCACAGTCTTCTCCGACTCTGCAACACCAGGAATTGCAGCACGCCAGGCCTCCCTGTCCATCACCACATCCCAGAGTTTACTCAAACTCACATCCATCGAGTCAGTGATGCCATCCAGCCATCTCATCCTCTGTCGTCCCCTTCTCCTGCTGTCCCCAATCTTTTCCAGCATTAGAGTCTTTTCCAATGAATCAACTCTTTGCATGAGGTGGCCAAAGTACTGGAGTTTCAGTTTTAGCATCATTCCTTCCAAATAACACCCAGGACTGATCTCCTTTAGAATGGACTGGTTGGCTTTCCTTGCAGTCCAAGGGACTTTCAAGAGTCTTCTCCAACACCACAGTTCCAAAAATCAGTTCTTCGGCACTCAGCTTTCTTCACAGTCCAACTCTCACATCCATACATCACTACTGGAAAAACCATAGCCTTGACTAGACGGACCTTTGTTGGCAAAGTAATGTCTCTGCTTTTGAATATGCTATCTAGGTTGGTCATAACTTTCCTTCCAAGGAGTAAGCATCTTTTAATTTCATGGCTGCAATCACCATCTGCAGTGATTTTGGAGCCCCAAAAAATAAAGTCTGACTCTGTTTCCACTCTTTCCCCATCTATTTCCCATGAAGTGATGGGACCAGATGCCATGATCTTCGTTTTCTGAAAGTTGAGCTTTAAGCCAATTTTTTCACTCTCTTCTTTCACTTTCATCAGGAGGGTTTTTAGTTCCTCTTCACTTTCTGCCATAAAGGTGGTGTCATTTGCATATCTGAGGTTATTGAATTTCTCCTGGCAATCTTGATTCTAGCTTGTGCCTCATCCAGCCTGGCATTTCGCATGATGTACTCTGCACAGAAATTAAATAAGCAGGCTTACCACATACAGTCTAGTTGTGGCTGTACCAATCAACATTGTACAAAGGTTTCCTTTTGTCCACATTCTTGCTAATCTCATTATTTCTTGTGTTTTTGATAATAGACTTTCTAACCGATATGAAGTGATGTTGCATTGTGCTTTTGATTCACGTTTCCTTGACGATTAGGATATTGAGCATGTTTGTGTATCTGTTGGCCATCTGCATGTCTTCTTTAGAAAAATATCTATTTAACTCTTCTGCTCAGTTTTAATTGAATTTTATTTTATTTATTTATTTTTTGGCCACCGATTTGCATGCATTTATGTATTTTTGATAAAAACAAAAATATATTTTGGACTTATCAGATACATAATTTGCAAATATTTCCTCCTATTCAGTAAGCTGCCTTTCCATTTTGTTGATGGTTTCCTTTGCTCTGAAGAGGCTTTTTAGTTATTGGTTAGTGGACTTTTTTAATGATGTGTGGGAACTGTTTATGTATCAAAGAAAAAAGTCATGTGGGGTATGAATACACTATTTCTTCATGGTATGTCTGTCTATAGACTTTGTTGACAATGCTTTTTTAGTATGTGGAAATTTTTATCTTCCTTCTCCCCCCTCAACTTCCCTGCCCCATATCAATTAAAAACATATGCAGAGTAAAGATACATTGTTAGATGCTGGGTGGGATATGGCAGATACAGCAGAGGTAGCAGACAGATAAGAAGGAAAAATGCATTACAGTGTCATGAGGTAATCAGGGAGCTAAGAGAGCAGATAGGATTCATACAAAAGGGCAAATGGTGTGTGTGTACATTAAGAAAGGCTTCTTGGCAGTAGGAAAATCTGAACTGAGTTTTCAAGAATAAGAAAGAAATTGGATGAAGTGGACATGGCAGGCCTTGGAAATAGTACAGAAAGATTTGGGAAAAAACAAGGACTGCCTGAGTGTAACAGGCAGTTTTAAATCTAGTCAGGAAGACCCAATTTTAATTCATTTGTCAGAGGATTGCAGTCACTACATATATGGATTTTTGTTGTTTGATTTAGTCACTACACTTTATTTTTGACAAATCAGAAGATTCTAAAGGGTACCATATATTGGAAGAACTGGGTTAAATAGCAATGAGATCCTAGGGGAAAACATTTAAAAACTTCTTTTAGCCTATTTCAGTTTTCTGCTTCTGTAGATTAAATGCTTATACATACATTATATATGTATGTATATATGTGTGTATGTTTATAGATATATATAAAATGTTTCAAATTTCCAAATGAAACCTCAATTTATAGTAAATCAATTCAAAAAAGAATTGTTATTTTTGCAAAGTCAATATAACTTACAATGTAACTGGGCTGTAAGGCTTTTTAAAAAGAGATACAACTCTGTATGTTGGTTAAGAGTCTAGACTCTGTATGGGATTAAATTCTTTCTTTGCTGAGTAACTGGAGGCAAGATATCAAATCTCTCTATGCAAAATGGGCTAACAGTACGTTCCTCCAAGGGTTGTTAGGATATTCAATAACTTACGAAATGTAAAAGCACTTATTTAGTACAGGTAATTGCAGCCCTGAAATTAAAAGACGCTTGCTCCTTGGAAGGAAAGTTATGACCAACTTAGACAGCATATTAAAAAGCAGAAATATTACTTTGCCAACAAAGGTCCGTCTAGTCAAGGCTATGGTTTTTCCTTTGGTCATATATGGATGTGAGAGTTGGACTGTGAAGAAAGCTGAGTGCCAAAGAATTGATGCTTTTGAACTGTGGTGTTGGAGAAGACTCTTGAGAGTCCCTTGGGCTGCAAGGAGGTTCAACCAGTCCATCCTAAAGGAGACCAGTCCTGGGTGTTCACTGGAAGGACTGAAGCCAAGGCTGAAGCTCCAATACTTTGTCCGCCTCATGCAAAGAGTTGACTCATTGGAAAAGACTCTAATGCTGGGAGAGATTGGGGGCAGGAGGAGAAGGGGACGACAGAGGATGAGATGGCTGGATGGCATCACTGACTCGATGGACGTGAGTTTGGCTAAACTCTGGGAGTTGCTGAATGACAGGGAGACCTGGTGTGCTGCGATTCATGGGGTCGCGAAAAGCAGACATGACTGAGAGACTGAACTGAACTGAAGCTCTCATTAAACTTTCCCTATCACTTTAGTTATTCCTTGTGAAGCAATTTCAGTTAAAATCTAGATAATTGGTGCTTAAGTAGATTTCCACAGATTTACCAATAAAAATATCTTTACAAACTTTTAATGTTGCTTTATAATGAGTAGTCTTCATCCTGACTATTACTCTATCTAAAAATATTGCAATGTTTTTGGAACTTAAGTTCTGAGGACTGCTCAGGAGTCCTGGCTCTATCACTAACTCATGTTAACTGCTACAGACTTCTTACCAACCTATGCCTCAGTTTCCTTTGCTAAATGGATAACTTAATAAAATTATTATAGATGTAAATGAGTTTACACATGCACAGACTTAGATGATGCCAAATAGTAAGCACTCAATAAATCTGATATTACTATCAAATATTGAGTAAATTGCTCTCATACAAGCAAAAGTGTACCTATCTTTTTAATTAACATTCTCAAATTGCTTTCCCAAAAGGTCTACTCACAAACAATTCATGAGAACACAGGTTTCACCACATCCATAACAGGCACAACTACGAAACATTTCTTTGCTTATCTGATACAAATAACCACCCATTATTATCTGTTTTGCATTTTAATAATTACTAGCAAGGTCAAATACTTTCCCTTTCTATTTACTAGCCATCTCTTTTATCATCTGTCTGTCCATGCCTTTTGTTCACTTATCAACTGCAGTTTAAAACTTTATTCTATTTTTAAAATTTTTTGTTTTAAAGGTGTTAATCCTTTCTCATATTTTCTACAAATTTCTTTTTTTTTTTTTGCCCTTTTGAAATGTGTAAGTTATACACATCTTGCAAAAGTTTTTCTGGTCTTTCTTTCAATATAATTTCTTCTAACACCTCAAATTTACAAAGTCTGCCTTAGCCAGGACAGACAATCATTTCTCTAACTTTTTTAACAGGTTAATAGATTTTAAAGAAACATTTAGGGACTCTCCTAGCAGTTCATTGGTTAAAACTACATTTCCAATGCACGGGGCATGGGTTTGATCCCTGGTTGGGGAATAAGATCCTGTATGCTATGTGGTGTGGTAAAAAAAAAAAAAAAAAACAACCAAAGCAATTAACTATCATTAATAAAACTGGAATTTGTTTTGGTAAGTGCTATGAAGCACAATCTAAATGAAGTTTTCCTCCCCACAGTTATCAATTTTGCCAATAGCATTTACAGAATTACTTTTTTGTTCCTTATGAACAGTAGTGTTTCCCAGTCTTAAATTTAAGTAGATAACCAAGGATTGCCGAATAACAGAGAAATGCCTCTGGTATGAAAGATATAATCCAAAGTATAGGAAACAGATAAGTCAACTAAAACCAAAAACAACCAAACTGTTATATTTCTATGCTGTGTGCTGTGCTTAGTCACTCAGTCATGTCCAACTCTGTGACCCCATGGAGTATAGCCCACCAGGCTCCCCTCTCCATGGGGATTCTCCAGGCAAGTATACTGGAGTGGGCTGCCATGCCCTCCTCCAGGGGATCTTCCCAACCCAGGAATCGAACCCAGGTCTTCCACATTGCAGGCAGATTCTTTACCATCCAGGCCCCCAGGGAAGCCCAAGAAAACTGGAGTGGGTGGCCTATCCCTTCTCCATGGGATCTTCCCATCTCAGGAATTGAACCGGGGACTCCTGCATTGCAAGTGGATTCTTTACCAGCTGAGCTCCCAGGGAAGCCCTTACTATTACTATATCCAAAATATAGTAAATATAACCCATATTAATACTGTATACAAAATAAGAAATGGCAAACATGATGCAAGGAGAAAAGAGTATTCAAAAATGGAAAGGAGTTGTTGGAAATTAAAACTATGATAACAGAAATGAAAAAAACCTCAGAGCTAGGTTAGACTAATGAAATTCTTGCTGCCTCTGAAGATCTGAGAGGAGATTTAAATGGAAGACATAGAGCAGTGGGGATTGCGAGGTACAAACTAGCATGTATGAAATAAACTGAGACTTCCTTGGCCATCCAGTGGCTAAGACTCATCGCTTCTACAGCAGGGTGCCTGTGTTTGATCCCTGCTTTGGGAACTAAGATCTCACAAGCCATGCAGCACAGTCCAAAATAAATAAGTTACAAGGATATATTGTACCATACAGGGAATATACCCAATATTTTATAATAACTAAATGAAATATAACCTATAAAAATGTGAATCACTATGTTGTGCACCTCAAAGTTAGTAATATTGTACATGAACCACACCTCAATAAAGAAAAAAGAGACCTGGAGTTTGGGAATTGAGCTAATGATAGATACAAATAAAGGTAAGCCAATATAGCAATTATGCAGTTACAGGCTCTAGGGAAAATAAAATCTTGCATAAGAGAAGAAAGTAAGTGTATTTACGGCTATGTAAATACTGAGTATTGATCTTAATAAGTACATGTAATTACATTGGAAGGATGCGTTTTAGGGAAAGGTGCCATATGTGATGAGATACAGGGGAAGAAAATAGAACTTAATCCTTAACTTCCACTGTAGGAACCAACATCAGGAACAAAACGAGCCTGATACATAAAACCATGGGAGAAAACGTAAAATTCTTTTTTTGTTTTTTTTTGGGGTTATGTCTCATAGCTTCTGAGATCTCAGTTTCCAGACCAGGGATTGAATCCAGGCAATGGCACTGAAAGTACCGACCTAACAGGTAGGCCACCAGGGAACTTCCTAGGATTCGTTTTTAAATTTAATTAAATTTCTTTATTGGCTGCGCTGGGTCTTGGAGCTGCGCAGGGGCTTTCTCTGGTTGCAGCAAGCGGGGACTACACTCTAGTTGTGGTGCTCAGGCCTCTTATTTCAGTGGCTTCTCTTGCTGGAGAGCATGGGCTCTAGGGCGTGTGGGCTTCAGTGGTTGCAACCCAGGGGCTCAGTAGTTGCGGTGCCTGCTGCCTAGGATTCCTAACATTAAGCTAAAAAAGTAGAACACTGTTGCATGCGAAGAGGGAAAAATGGGGAGTTACATAAAAATCTCGTAGAACTATCCTACTGTAAACATTAACTTATAACCTCATAAAAATTTTAAATGATTTAAAATATAATTTGTTTAATAGACATATATTTAATTGAAAACATTGTATCTATGTATGATATTAGTCACTCATGATTATAACTTTTAGTAATTCCCTTTGTGCCTGCTAAGTCTCTTCAGTCATATCTGACTCTGTGTGTTGCTATGGACTGTAGCCTGCCAGGCTCCTCTATCCATGAGATTCTCTGGGTAGGATACTGGAGTAGGTTGCCATGCTCTCCTCCAGGGGATTTTCCCAATCCAGTGACTGAACCTGCATCTCTTACATCTCCTGCACTGGCAGACAGATTCACCTGGGAAGCTCCTTAGCAACTTCTAAAAAATATTTTTAAAGTATCCTAAATACAAGTGATTGGAAAATACTCTGATGCTGGGAAAGATTGAAGGCGGGAGAAGGGGATGACAGAGGATGAGATGGTTGCATGGCATCACTGACACGATGGACATGAGTTTGAGTAGGCTCCAGGAGTTGGTGATGAACAGGGAAGCCTGGCGTGCTGAAGTCCATGGGGTTGCAGAGTTGGACATGACTGAGTGACTGAACTGAACTGAACTGAAATACAAGTGGAAGAAATGTGCTCAGAGCTCAGCTATAATTAGTGCCACATGAAAGCCTAGTTTTAATCTGGAATATCACTCTGCATTTCAAGTAATATCCTGATGTGAAACTAAGTAACATCAGAATTGACTTTCTTTTAAAAATGATGAAACTTTCATATTGGTTTTTACTTTGTTCTCTAAATAAGGGTGAAAATTTGGTTTGGGAACTTGATTGCATTCAAGTAACAGGTATAAGTAACACGACATTTATTAAAAACACTAAGCAAAATCTCCAACAAGAATTGCTTTCTCTCTTAGGCCAACTTTTGCTAATCTCTGGTTGTTTTTTCAGTCAGTCATTGTTATGCATCAGTCCTGGTGCTTCTCAGATATATCTTATCTCTGCATCTGAGCTCTTACTCTTCAAGCCTCTCTCCCCTACCTTGACTCATTCTTTGTACACCTCTGGATATCATGATATGAATAAACCCACATTCTTTCCTGTTGATTCATATCAAAATGGTCTCAGAATCCTGAAATCTGAGGATGCACCTGAGTTGGGCCCCTCTGCTGTCTTCCAGGGGACTGGTCACATAGATTTGAGACCTGACTGTTGGAGCCACAGAAACTGCTATACTAGAAGTAAGTGAGAATGGAAAGTAAGAAAACTCTCAGAATGCCCAGTGTGGGGAAATGTACTAAATCATCAGGGAGATTCATTCAAACAGCTGATTTTTATTGACCATATATTATGTTACAGGAACTGTTCTAGGTATTGGGAATGTGGGCATAAACAAGAGGAAAAACTTTCTGCCCTCCTTGCTGTAAAAACAGTGTCCCAGCATGGTATGTCAGAGATGAAACACAGTAAAGATGTCCCGATGTGGAACAAGGGCTGACCGCCTGAAGGGTATCAAAGCCTGAATGGAGACCATCTATTCCATTGTGTGGCAGTGTTGGGAGACTGGTTACATACAGGCAAACTGATCAGGATACGCTTTAAGAATTTTAAGAAAAATAGGTACCTGCTTTCTGACTATATTACAAGGAAGTTATCAACATAAAAGAAAAGAAAAGAAAATCTACAATTAACCTTGTGGTATGGCATTGGGATTGGAGGTATTCTATGAACTCAATTTGAGTAGATAAAATTAGGCAAATACATACATCCTCTAGCTCTTTCCTTTGATGAGGCATGGGAACAATGTCACTCTAGTGCCCAGAACTGGGTTTTTTTTAAACTGTTATCAACTGTGAGGGCTAAGAGCTTTTGGAGAAATAGCTGTTTCTAGGCTGAAGCAGCAAGAGAACAAGGTGAGCATTAGAACAGCTTGTGCCAGAAAACACAGAGAATGATGAGGTCATGTCAAGATGACACAGAAGCTAGCTTGCAGAGGCTCTCTGAAAGGAGAAAAATCAGGGACAATGTGAACATCAAAATAAATGATAGCAATGGATTGTGACTCATTATAATTGGAATAAAGTAGGAAGCCAGGGGTCCATACTGATATAATAAGTGCATGCAAAAACTGACATTTTGATGAGGAAGAAAATTTCTCAAATTTCTCAGAGGTCAAAGTACCTCTGCTGCTGCAGCTGCTAAGTCGCTTCAATCATGTCTGACTCTGTGCGACCCCATAGACGGCAGCCCGCCAGGCTCCTCAGTCCCTGGGATTCTCCAGGCAAGAACACTGGAGTGGGTTGCCATTTCCTTCTCCAATGCTGGAAAGTGAAAGTGAAGTCACTCAGTCGTGTCCAACTTGTAGCAATCCCATGGACTGCAGCCCACCAGGCTCTTCTGTCCATGGGATTTTCCAGGCAAGAGGGCTGGAGTGGGGTGCCACTGCCTTCTCTGCAAAGTACCTCATCCTCTCCCAAATACCTCACAATGGAGGTGACTTACAGACATCACCTTAATCAAATGATCACTGTGAACATCATCCGTAACAGAACATTTCAAAACTGCATGTCAGCTGAAAGGACACAGTGAGAAGAGGACAATATCACATCTGTGGCATCCCTGCCAGAGATGCATAACCTGATCTACTCCAGGGATCATCAGAAAAACCTTAGGCATTTTATACCATAGGTGGTTGAGGTCGTCAAAAGGGTTAAAGTCATAAAAGTCATGGAAAAGATGAAGAAGTGATCTAGACTTAAGGAAACTGGAAAACATAACAACCACATATGACATGTGATTCTGAATTAGACCTTTTAATTAAGAGTTTATGGAACAATTGATGAAATTGCACAGATCTGATGACCAGGTGGTCCTAATTTTGTCCGTGTTCATCTCATGATTTGGATGATGTTTTGAGGTTCTGTAGGAGTTAAACACTGAAGGATTCAGAGCCATGGGCACCATGTTGGCAGTATATTCTCAAACTGTTCAGAAAACATAAAAGGTTGTACTGTATTTGCAAATTTGGGGAAAGATTGAGATTATTTCAGTCTCTTTAAAAAGTGGGAAAAACTATTCTTTTGAAAGTTATACCTCATCAAAAAGAATAAATAAAAGAATAAGTAAAACATGTATCAAATGGTTGCAGGTTTGAGCCCTGGGACACTCCAACACTTAAAAATCAATCAGCAGAGAAACAGCCAGCCTAGAAAGGCTGAGTAGGAACCATCAATGAGACAGAATATAAAGGAGGAGAGCTGAGGAAGAAAAACTTTTCAGAAATAGGAAGTGGTTCACTCTGTGCAATGCTACTGAGAGATCAAGTAGGATGAACAGAAAACAATTGATCACTAGAACTGGCCCCAGTGCATCCTGGGAAGAGTCATGTTGGAGCCGTTTTCAGCTGAGTGAGGACAGAAGTCAGATTAAGAAGAGATGAAAAGACAAAGGGAGGTAAGAGCATGGACTGGGTGAATATAGGTATCTCACCCCAGAAGTGTTACTGGAAAGGGAGCAGAGAATGATATTGCAGTTGGAGGGTTATGTAGAGCCCCTGGAGAGTTCTATATAACAAGCAAGGTTACCAGGGCAGTATGGTGATGGACTGCATGTGGAGACACTGCCACTGGCTGGAGCAGAGGCCCTGCATCCTAGTAATAAAGGGGAAGGAAGGGAAGGTGGGCCCAGGGAAAGACGCGAACTCTACTATGGTGGCCAGGAGGGTAAAACCTTGTATGAGTTGCTTCTGTTCTGTCAGTGTAAAATGAGATTAGATAATCTAGTGAGTGCAGGTGCAGAAGGCCAGTGGTTGGGCATATGTGCTGGGACTTTGAAAAGAGAGAAGTAAATAGTGAGAGCCAAAAAAAGAAAAAAAAATTAGTGACCGTCATTTTGGTGAGTGGGTACACCAACATAGAAGGATTGCAGAAAGTGACTAAGATGACGAGGCTGACTTGAGGGCCCATTTAAATTTATGTTTATGAATTCAAGGTGAGGGGAATTCCTTGGTGATTCCATGGTTAGGCCCTAGAGAAGGAAATGGCAAGCCACTCCAGTATTCTTGCCTGGAGAATTCCATGGACATAGGAGTTGGGCGGGCTATAGTCCATGGGGTTGCAAAGAGTGGACATGACTGAGAGACTAACACAAACACCCATGGTTAGGACTCCATGCTCTCACTGTTCTGCTCCTTTTGACTGAACAAATGAAGGTTCACATGCCTACACAGGTGGGACTTTGCCTAAGATCAATTTGTTTAAAGATTCTCATTATATTTTTGTTGAATACTGGAGCGTACTTGTATCATTCAAGATTAAGTCTGGGTTATTTCTTTGATTAAGAACTGAATGTCCTAGAGATACATTTGATAATGAAGATTTTAGACAAATATTCACTAGCATTAGTTCTGTTAGCAAGCTGAAAAATGTTGTAGACCTAATACTAAATAATAAACACGTGAGGTAAACGTCAAGCCTCTTAGAAGAAAGACTGCATGCTCCTGCTTCTATAAAAACATAATTTGTTTGAAGAGTTGTAGTGTAACCTTTTACTCAACTATTACTTCCTTAATATCAAAAAGAGACAAAATGAGCTGAAATGAAAAATCCACTGTTGCACTCCGCAGCCCTGAACATAACTCCTGAGATCTTGGTTTTGACACTTGTTTCTCCATACCCTGTAGAAAAAGATGAAACATATGGTAAGAAGGTTGAAACATATCTTCATTGTGTTATAGATACTTCAAATCCTTTGAGAAAACAAAATAGTTTATCAATACATGAAATACAAGTTATAGACAGCTGCAAGTATTGATGTTTAGCTGGAGATATGTATATCAAGGACTTCACATCTCCCCCAAGCCTTCACTAGGGCACAGAATGCTGAACACAAATGCTGAGTTCTGTGCAGTCCACAACAGACTGCAAAGTGCAGTCCACATTTACTTAATTCCAAAACTAATTTCGAGATATGACAAGGTATTGGTAGTGTATGGAGAATCTTAAAGCCTCTAGAAATTCCCCCCCCCAAAAAAAATGAGTAGTAAAAGAGTAAGATTCTGAATCTGGTAAAATATTGTTTCTATGTAATACATTGTTTAGCATAAATCTAAAGCTGCAGTTTTACCATGGTCTTTGGGAATATTCCCTCACTTCTCTCATCACAGCAGGATGAATCAGGTCTCCTTTTTAGTGCTTAACACATACTGTGCTCTATAACAGGAGCTAAAGACTAATAAGATTAGTCTTATTCTAAAGACTAATCTACACAGTGATGTAGGTCCACTATATTTCAAACACAAACATACAAAAAAATCCATAGAAGAGTGGTCAGATTTGTGGTGATCCAGAGTGGGGCTTGAGGGTGGGGTGAGGGGTGAGGAACTGGACAAAGGCAGTGGAAGGTACTACAGACTTCCAGTTATAAGACAATAGTAGGGATGTGATGTTCAACAGACCTTCTCTGGTGGCTCAATGGCAAAAGATTGCAGCTGCAGTGCAGGAGACCCAAGTTTGATCCCTGGGTCGGGAAGACCCGCTGGAGAAGTAAATGGCAACCTACTCCAGTATTCTTGCCTAGGAGATCCCAAGGACAGAGGAGCCTGGCGGGCTACGGTACATGGGGTCCTGAAAGAACTAGACACGACTTAGCAACTAAACAACAACAAAATACAATATACAACATGATAAATATAATTAACACTGCTATATGTTACTCGTATATAAAGGATGTTGAGAGTAAATTTTAAGACTTTTCATCCCACACAGAATTTTTTTCTTCTATTTTTCTAATTTTGTATCCATATGAGATAATCTATGCTTACTAAACTTATTGTGATAATCATTTCATGATGACTATAAATAAAATCACTATGCTGTACACCCTGAACTTTTATAGTGCTGTATGTCAATTACATCTCAGTAAAACTGGAAGGGGAAAAAAAATATACCATGCTCTAACACCTTGTGGATCACTGAAACCTTCTTTGCACTTGCTACAGCTTGAGTGATGTCATCTTTCAGCAAAGCTGGAAAAGAAGTGGTGAGAAGTGAAAACAATATAGAAATTTCATTTTAAGTTTAGGTGAAGTCAGCTTTCTCTTAGGCTGAGGAAAGAACAACTAATACTATTTTTTAAGAGTCTGTGTATCTGTGTGAATGCTGGAGGGAAACTCGTTCTTCATTCGATGGATCCTTTGGTATGAAATAAAGCATTCTGTTTCTCATTTACCAAAGTCAGTGGATGTTCAGGAACTATTAATTAATGTGATACAAGGGACTCTTTTTACTAGGCAGTGTAAAAACAAAACAAACAAGCAGAAACAGGTCTAGAGTTTTTTACTTAGCAATTCTAATGGAAATTTATCCTAAAAAAATCATGGTATGTACCCAAAGATGTGTATACAAAATGTTTCATAGCAGTTGATATAAAAGGAGAAAATGGAAACAGCCTAAGTGCTTAACCCTGAGAGATAGACTGAGGGACTCCCTGGTGGCCCAGTGGTTAAGAGTGCACCTTCCAATGCAGGGGATGCTGGTTCAATCCCTGGTGGGGGAAGGAAGATGCCAAATGCTGCAGGGCAGCTAAGCCTGCACGTCCCAACTGGAGAGAAGCCTGCATGGCACAATGAAGATCCTGCCTGTGGCAACTGAGACTTCACATGGCCAAAAATAAACAAACAGATGTTAAAAAAGGAGTAGATTGATAAATTACAGAATATCTACACAGTATAACTCTATTCATCTTAAAAAATAATAAAGATGGGTATTTGTTAACAAAAATAGTTTGTGAAATAAAGAGCAAATTGTAAAGCTGTAAATTTAGTACAATTTCTTTTATGTTGAAACACATTGCTTGTGGATACAAATGTGCATAATATAGCTTTAATTCATTTACATGAGTCATGTAGATTCTGAAAGAAGATATGGATACCAAAAGTTACCAGTGTTCATGCATCTCTTGGTAGTAAGAATTTCTATTCAATGATCACAGGTTATTCTATAATGCAAAATATTTGTATAAAATAAATTAACTGGATACAAAATAATATTCTAAAGGCTAATCTTTTTATTAGGACTTGGAATATTTAAAAATATAACTATCAGTTTTGCAATATTTCTTCAATATTTTATGCAGTAAAGATTCATATGTTATTTCTACTTTAAAAGGAACTCAATAGAATACTTTTTTCACCCCATTTACACAAATCTGTAAATTAGCCTGTTAGAATGATTATGCTTATATAGGCACAGGATTTTTTGAAGATGCAAACCAAAGAATTTAGAAATGAAATGTCATAATGTTTCTAAATCAGTTTAAAATCACTGAGCAAACAATCCCATATATATGATATACATAAAAGAAGTAAATATGACAAAATGTAAATAACTGTAAAAGTACACGATGAGCATATTGTTGTTTATTATGCTAATGTTTCTAATTTTCCAAATATTTAAAACATTTCACAATAAAAAGTAAAAGTTATATTTTAAAAAGACCACACATATTCCTCTTTTTTGGTTAGCCACTAATACTTTTGTTTTTTAATAAAGGAGGGTACATTGAAAAACAACAAACTCCCACACAACCAAATTATCCCTAAACCTCTACAAACAAGGAAAGTAGGAGGAATGGCATTGTTCTTTACAAAGCATCAATATGTCCAGTTATGATGAAGTGATAGGTCACTCCAGAAACTCTTGTATGTTAGCAAACAGCAAGCTTTTATGATACCAGCTCTTTAATTTCTAACTTAAGGAATTATGAGGAGCAAAGTAAAGAGCTTCTAGAAGTTAAGATGGAGTTTTTTTAGGTCCCTGATGAGCCCTTCAAGACCTTTTTATTTCTATTGAATCTTGACCTAAAGTATCGTTCCAGTTTTCCCATAAGATGTTTATGGAAAAGCTTGACTAACCCAACAGGTATAACCAGGTGAGTCCTGTGCCATCACTCCACATTATCCTGTCTTACCGCTGCAGGGTATATGACAGGCATTAACTGCTCTTGGGGTTTTGCCATCATTACACCATCTATGGCTATTGATTCGAAATATCCCATAATCACTGCTTTTGTCTCCATGATTGTAGTTTGTAGCTTGTGTGTTGTAATTTCTTTCCCAACTGGCCAAACACATCCCTGAAAAAAAATTAGCAATAAACAGCAACACGACATAACTTATACTTCACAGCATAATTAGTTCTATTTAATTCTACTTTACTAACAACTTATTTTATAAGTATAAAGATGTGTTTTACTTGTAAAATATTTTAACATTTTCGTGTTAAAGGGCCCTTAAGAGAATTCTTTTGTTAGCAAAACATTTGTTTATACCAATGAAACAAGTAACATATTTTAAAATATTAAAATAGATGTTTCCTCTATTGCTATTACCCTTCCCCTGCTCCCATCACTCACGTAAGATTCAGCCTAGAATAAAAAAATCAACAGAGTTATTGAGTAGATTTTGTCATTAGCGGTATATGTGTGAGAGAAGATGCTTCAGTGGTGTCTGACTCTTTGCAACCCCATGGACAGTAGCCCTCCAGGCTCTTCTGTCCATGGGATTTTCCACACAAGAATACCGGAGTGGGTGGCCATGCCCTCCTCTCAACCCAGGTCTCAAATCCACGTCTCTTGCGTCTCCTGCATCAGCAGATGGTTTCTTTTTACTGAGCCATCTGGAAAGCCCTGTTAGTGGCATATGCATATGCTAATGGAAAAATACTTTTATCAGGAAAAAAAATTTTAAGTATTTTTTTCTGGGAGAAAAAAAAATTTCTTATGGTACCTAAAGTTGAATTTGGATATCAAATTAGAATCCTGAAAAGAGTCATAGAATAGGAAAGACTATGTCATCCATCCATCCTTCTAGCCAGTTACTCATTCATTTAAAAATAGTTATGGAGGAGAAATGTCTGAATTCACTCTGAAAAATACAGTGATGACTGACAAATATGGACTAAAATACACAGTCACTTTTCCTTAGGACACATCTTGAATTTTGTGGGAGAAAATGAAAAATAATTCATCAACTGGAGTCAGAATAATAAAATGTCATTTCATACTGCATTTCAGGGATCCTTATATAGATATTGAGTGAGGGGGAATAGGTTCCTTTTGTCCCTGTTTTAAGAGTTCAATGAAATTAAAAAAAAACAACTTTGCCCAACATCATGGTAGGGGCATTAAAAATGAGAAAAACACTGCCTTACTCAGGCTTGCAGAACTCAAGTTCCAAACTGGAAATGGCTAGAGTCAAATACCAAGGGCTTGACAGACATATCCCAGGTGCTGAAATATATCTTATAGTCAGCCTCCACATGCCAGCTGGCAAATTCAGTGGCTCTAGAGTATAGCGGTACCTGGCATGCTTAGAATGGTATAGAATTTGACCCTCCCATGCCTCAGTCCTTCACCTGGTACATCTGATTCTAAAGGAACCATTGATGTTTTGACCACTGTGAATGTACAAAACCTCAAAGAAATAAGAAAAGTCCATTCACACAATATCCTTTATTATTCATCCGCTATTAGTATCTGTTCCACACCTGGCTCACGATTTGGAAGGAGGAATAGTTAACTTACACTTTGCCAGGCTGACGCCCTTATAGCCATCTAATCCAAGTCTTTTCAGAGTTCTGGCAAGCTCACACTTCTGAAATTTCTTGCCCTGAACAGTGACAGAAAGGAGGAGAAGCCCCAGATTAAGGAGAGCCTTCATGTTGACCGACAAGCCAGATATCCAGGCTGGACTTGGTATTTAAAATCTCTTCACTTCCCTCTTCTCTGACCAGTTTGGGGGCTCCACCCTTGGTGACATGTGGAAAGCAGGGCCTGTTTTTGGTCCACTGACCAAAGTTTTCTTCCTTATGTTTAAAGGAATATGCTGATATCCTAAGTATTAACTGGCAAGAAAATAATAAAATGAGATTGCTTAATGACCTTGTTCAGAAAGAACTGGGATTAGCACTATAGCCCAAAGAGGAACTTCCTCTTGTTTTATTACAAATTTGAGTAACTATAAAAAAAAAGATTACTGAATGAATATTTTATCCAACTGAAAATTAACTCTAAAATTTCATTAAATCTTTATGTGCTTTCACTATGTTGTCTTCTTTTTCACGTAAAATTATTTTATATATATATTTTCCACAGAACAACATGAAATACTGCCTGGTGTTCTGATAAGTAAGTAGCACCACACCATGTTGTTCAACCAGACTGCTCATGTGAACAACATTCCTAACTCCTTTCTGACAATGGCTTACTTCACATTTCCATGTTAGAACATAAAGGGTCATTGTAAAGCAAAATAACTTAACAGTAAAACTTACAGAAGGATAACCATATATGCCACCCCAAAATCTTCCTCTTTGGCACAAGGATTATTTTGAACTGAGGCAACTGAAAAGAAGCAAATCCAAGAAAAATTCTCTGCCCTCCCCCTAGTTTCCTGAAAGCAGAACATAAATTTGTGCAGATATTAATCACCAATAACCCTTGACTCTTACCAGCCCCAAGACAGCACCAGAAGAGTCAATAAAACAACCTTTACTGAGTATTAGTTTTTAATGTTTTTATTATCATCCTACAATCTGCCAGCCTTGAAACCTAGCATTCTTTTCCTCTGTCTTGTTACTACTATAAAAGTATCTTGTTCTTTGGTTAAGATAATCTGTAAGTCTAAGTTCTAGCCATGTTTTTGAATTATGCCTACTAGTATTTCTCATAAGTATAAATGAGATGTGCATGTTAATGGACTTTGTTTACTTTTCTCTTGTTAATCTTTTGTTACAGAGACCCAAACAAAAACCTTAAAATGGCAAAAGGAAACACGTTTCTTCCTGTACAGTTTCTAGTGATGAGGATGGACAGGGAAAGGCTAGAACACTCCTCTTGCCTCAAACTGCAGTTGAGATATGGGATAATCGACAACAGACCAGCAGAAGGTAAGAATTCTTACCATGTCTGTCTCCCAGCTCTCTGTCTGTAGTGCATTCAAGAGAGGAGGATAAAAATTTCTCCTTCTCTGTTCCTTTCCAAATTCACACTGGCAGGAGAAAAATATTTGTGAAAATAGATCTTGAATCATGCCTCTTGTGAATTTGTTTTTGGTCATCAACACCTACGGTTATTGATTCTTAGCCTCCCAGAAAGAGTCATGCTTTCCTTTGTCTCTCTCATTTGTCATAGGAATGAAAAACGTTAAAACAAGAATCTCTATTTCTCTTGTTTTATGTACTGAGAACTTTTGTAACCAGTGAGAATATTCCCTCTCATTTTTGCCACTTGAGGGGTGCAGGTTGTCCGTCAGGCTTGCCTCAATAACTAGTTAGGACCCTAAGACATGAAGTAACAGGCAACATTTTCTTCATCTAACTAACCACACTGGGTCTCAGGAAAGTTTGTCTTTATAAAGACATTATAAGGGGTCTTTATTGTTTCTACAAGATTAAGAGGGGAAGATCAGAGAACAAATGTCAAGAACTACAGATGGCACACAGCAAGTATAAAACTTATGTAAATATTGATAGTCGGGAAACTGCTTTGACAGAGGTCCAGGAAATGTACAGAAAGGCTTGATTTATTGTCCCTTACTCTCTAAGCAGACACCACCAGGTCCAGATCTTTGTGTATTTGGGGAAGGCACTTCACACACACAAAATATTGAACTAATCTACAGACTATTAAAGAAAATAAAAAAGATTATAATACTTATCCAGAATTCTGATAACAGGCAAATATGTTCCTGACTTCCTCCTTAGATAAAACTTACGATTCTTAGTCCCTTGGAAATATTGATCTTATCATATCTTTGAAATGGAGCATCCAAATGGTTGGCTAAAGCACCCTCGCTTGGGACTGGAAAAAAAAACAAACAAAAAGAGAGAGAGATTTTAAAAAGCAAACTGCTACTTGATATTTCTGTAACTTCCGTAACTGCCAAAAATTTTATCCACAGCCCCCATAAGGTTATCTATTAAAGGCAAGTAATATTCTGCTTCTCTTTCTATCATATAAATCTTTCACCTTTAACTAAAAATTTCTGTGGAGAAGAATAATTCTGAGTTCAAGAGGGAGATGATACATGTATAATTATGGCTGATTTGTTTTGTTGTACATCAGAAAGCAACACAACATTGTAAAGCAATTTTCCCCCATTTAAAAATAAAAGTTAAAAACAGGCAAGTAAAAACCTTAAAATGTCTTCCCACAAATATTGGTAAAAGGCTTCAGCCATCTGAGTGGGTAAACTTAACTTGTTCCATCTGCCAGAAACACCATTTATATCCAACTATTCTTGCTTGTTTGGCTCTAGGTGAGTGATCACACCATCGTGATTATCTGGGTCATGAACATATTTTTTGTACAGTTCTTCTGTGTATTCTTACCACCTCTTTTTTATATCTTCTGCTTCTGTTTGGTCCATACCATTTCTGTCCTTTATCGAGCCCTTCTTTGCATGAAATGTTCCCTTGGTATCTCTAATTTTCTTGACGAGATCTCTAGTTTTTCCCATTCTGTTGTTTTCCTCTATTTCTTTGCTCTGACCACAGAGGAAGGCTTTCGTATCTCTCCTTGCTATTCTTTGGAACTCTGCATTCAAATTGGAGTATCTTTCCTTTTCTCCTTTACTTTTCGCTTCCCTTCTTTAAACAGCTATTTGTAAGGCCTCCTTACAAGAGGATGTTTGCTATGACCAGTGCGTTCTCTTGGCAAAACTCTATTAGCCTTCGCCCTGCTTCATTCCGTATTCCAAGGCCAAATTTGCCTGTTACCCCAGGTGTTTATTGACTTCCTACTTTTGCATTCCAGTCCCCTAGAATGAAAAGGACATCTTTTTGGGGTGTTAGTTCTAAAAGGTCTTGTAGGTCTTCATAGAACCATTCAACTTCAGCTTCTTCAGCATTACTGGTTGGGGCATAGGCTTAGATCACTGTGATATTGAATGATTTGCCTTGGAAACAAACACAGATCATTCTGTCGTTTTTGAGATTGCATCCAAGTACTGCATTTTGGACTCTTTTGTCTTCACATTCCAAGTGAGATGGTAGGTGTTGAGAGAGGGCATCAGAGGGCAGACACACTGAAATCATAACCACAAAAAACTATCCAATCTGACCACACGGATCACAGTCTTGTCTAACTCAATGAAGCTAAGCCATGCCGAGTGGGGCCACGCAAGATGGGCCGGTCATGGTGGAGAGGTCTGACAGAATGTGGTCCACCGGAGAAGGGAATGGCAAACCACTTCAGTATTCTTGCCTTGAGAACCCCATGAACAGTATGAAGAGGCAAAATGATAGGATACTGAAAGAGGAACTCCCCAGGTCGGTAGGTACCCAATATGCTACAGGAGATCAGTAGAGAAATAACTCCAGGAACAATGAAGGGATGGAGCCAAAGCAAAACAATACCCAGCTGTGGATGTGACTGGTGATAGAAGCAAGGTCCAATGCTGTAGAGAGCAATATTGCAGAGGAACCTGGAATGTTAGGTCCATGAATCAAGGCAAATTGAAAGTGGTCAAACAGGAGATGGCAAGAGTGAACGTCGACATTCTAGGAATCAGTGAACTAAAATGGACGGGAATGGGTGAATTTAATTCAGATGACCATTATATCTACTACTGTGGGCAGGAATCCCTTAAAAGAAGGATACTCTGTCTATCAGATCCAATCCCTTAAATCTACTTCTCACTTCCACTGTATAATCATAAGGGATTTGATTTAGGTCATACCTGAATGGTCTAGTGGTTTTCCCTACTTTCTTCAATTTAAGTCTGAATTTGGCAATAAGGAGTTCATGATCTGAGCCACAGTCTCATCCTGGAATGTGAAGTCAAGTGGGCCTTAGGAAGCATCACTATGAACAAACCTAGTGGATGTGATGGAATTCCAGTGGAGCTACTTCAAATCCTGAAAGATGATGCTGTGAAAGAGCTGCACTCAATATGCCAGCAAATTTGGAAAACTCAGCAGAGGCCACAGGACTGGAAAAGGTCAGTTTTCATTCCAATCCCAAAGAAAGGCAATGCCAAAGAATGCTCAAACTACCACACAATTGCACTCATCTCACACGCTAGTAAAGTAATGCTCAAAATTCTCCAAGCCAGGCTTCAACAGGATGTGAACCACGAACTTCCAGATGTTCAAGCCAGTTTTAGAAAAGGCAGAAGAACCAGAGATCAAATTGCCAACATGCTCTGGATCATTGAAAAAGCAAGAGAGTTCCAGAAAAACATCTATTTCTGCTTTATTGACTATGACAAAGCCTTTGACTATGTGGATCACAATCACTGTGGAAAATTCTGAAAGAGATAGGAATACCAGACCACCTGACCTGCCTCTTGAGAAACCTCTATGCAGGTCAGGAAGCAAGAGTTAGAACTGGACATGGAACAGCAGATTGATTCCAAATAGGAAAAGGAGTACATCAAGGCTGTATATTGTCACCCTGCTTATTTAACTTCTATGCAGAGTACATCATGAGAAACGCTGGGCTGGAAGAAGACAAGCTGGAGTCAAGGTTGCCAGGAGAAATATCAATAACCTCAGACATGCAGATGACACCACCCTTATGGCAGAAAGTGAAGAGGAACTAAAAGCCTCTTGATGAAAGTGAAAGAGGAGAGGGAAAAAGTTGGCTTAAAGCTCAACATCCAGTAAACGATCACGGCATCCGGTCCCATCACTTCATGGGAAATAGATGGGGAAACAGTGGAAACAGTGTCAGACTTTATTTTGGGGGGCTCCAAAATCACTGCAGATGGTGACTGCAGCCATGAAATTAAAAGACACTTACTCCTTGGAAGGAAAGTTATGAACAAGCAGAGACATTACTTTGCCAACAAAGGTCCGTCTAGTCAAGGCTATGGTTTTTCCAGTGGTCATGTATGGATGTGAGAGTTGGACTGTGAAAAAGGCTGTGCCGAAGAATTGATGCTTTTGAACTGTGGTGTTGGAGCAGACTCTCGAGAGTCCCTTGCACTGCAAGGAGATCCAACCAGTCCATTCTGAAGGAGATCAGCCCTGGGATTTCTTTGGAAGGAATGATGCTAAAGCTGAAACTTCAGTACTTTGGCCACCTCATGCGAAGAGTTGACTCATTGGAAAAGACTCTGATGCTGGGAGGGATTGGGGGCAGGAGGACAAGGGGACGACAGAGGATGAGATGGCTCTATGGCATCACTGACTCGATGGACGTGAGTCTGAGTGAACTCCGGGAGTTGGTGATGGACAGGGGGGCCTGGCATGCTGCGATTCATGGGGTTGCAAAGAGTTGGACATGACTGAGCGACTGAAATGACTGAACTGAAGGGCCCATCAGAATGCCTCTAATGGGCAGTTCATCAGAAAGCAGTTGGAATTTGTGTGAAATGGAAGTACAAGCTTAATGTCAAAGTGCTCTATCAGACCTCCTTTTATTGTTGCTGTTCACTTAGCATTCCATTCAAGTGATTATTCTAAGTTACACAGAAGGAGAGGCCTACCTGCCTTTTTGTTAATACGTTTTCTTTCATGCGAGAAACTGACAGGGCAGATATCAAACCGTGTGTTCATTGTGCTCATTGTTATTAAGGTAATTCCCTGGGTGCACCAGAAAAATAGCTACAGGGAGAAGTCACAGTTCCCAGGAGCCACCAAATACTTGCGAAGGCTGGAGTTTTACTTCCTCATCAAGAATGAGCCTCTCTAAAGAAACATGGGAGGCTAAGTATGCAAACTCTTGAAAGTATACACTGTCTGGAGTGAATCACTACTAGCTTAGTTAAGAAAACAGCTTTGAGTATGGATGGGGGGAGAAATGGGGCCAGAGGGTGGTGGAAAGGAGTGAAAAGGTTAAATAACTGTCAGGGGAAATGTATGGTCACGCGAGGGTGTGCTCCTCGGTTCTTTGTCTCGTCACAACAAAGATTTGGAGTGACGGACATTAAAGCCCCCTCGGCGCGTCACAGCTCTCAGGTCTTGGATAGACCGTGTTATAGCTCTCAGGTGTCGAAAGGACCATGTTATAGCTTTTAGACAAATCCGTGTTAAACAGCTTTATTTTATTTAGAAGACAGCAAGAAAATCCATCTTTGAGGCGTGAGGGCACATCAATCCAAAGACGAAAAAAGAAGAGCACCCCAGCGTGCAGGAGAGAGAGAGAGAGAGCTAGCTTTGGCTCCTCTTTTTATATGTTTGTGTCTCCCTGGGCCTGTCCTATGTAAACTGGGCCAGCCAGGAGTGTTGTTTGTTTTACCTGAGATCCTCACTCCGGTCCTCGGACCTTCTTTTGTTCTATTTTCACGGGCTTTTTCTTTCTTTATCTTTTAGCCACTGCCATTTTGGACTCCTTTTCCCTATTCTACCTACCGAACAGGATTAATTCCATCTGCAGGGTTTTGTGCTTTTTAAATTTTTGTTGCTTTTTTGGTTTTGGTTTCATTTTGGTTTTTTTTTTTTTTTTTTTTTTTTGCAGATCTTTCTCTTAATTCTACAAGATGAGAATGTCCAGGTAGAGGACAGACTTTCTGATCTTAGTTTCCAAAGTCACTTGTGACTCACTTGGTGCCTGTTGAACTCTGAAAGTTCCTCTTCCACTTTGTGAACCAACAGGAACTTCCTTGTTGTGGAGTGATTAACACCCCGCAATCCCACTGCATGGAGCCCAGGTTTGAGCTTTGGCCAGAGAACTAGATCCCAAAGATGCAACTGAAGAAAAAAAAATATCCCAAGTATTGCAACTAAAGATCCCACATGCCCCAGTGAAGATCAAAGATCCCAAGGGCTACAACAAAGACCCAGCATGGGATAAATAAACAAAACAGCAACAACAGGAAAGAAAACCAAGCTCATAGATATGGAGAACAGATGGATGGTTGCCAGAAGTGGGGGGAGGCGGTGGGCAGTGGGAGATAAGGTGAAGGAGGTCCAAAAGTACTAACTTCCAGTTACAAAACAAGTCATGGGGATATGAAGTACAGCACAGTGATGATAGTTACTCTATTGCACATTTAAATTTGTTGAAAGTACATGTTTAACATCATCACAGAAAAAAAAAAAAAAACTTTTGTAACTAACTTTGGCAATGTGTGACTAATATAATGACCAAACCTGGTTTACCAAGAGAAACTGGGACAAACCTTTTGCCAAAACCTATCCAATTGCAGGTACCTGGACAGGGCAAAGCTGCCCAGTTGTAGAGGCTAAATTTGTCTGCAGCCTCTCTCTGCCCCTGATACATGACTCATTGGTGCATTTAGTCCCCTGGTTTATGAGTACTCATCATAGACTAATGACAATTGCTTTGTTTACTTACTTTAAATTTTAAGAAACTCTAATTGATCAACAAACTTGTATCCCAGGTCTAACTAAAATCCAGTTAGCCATGGTCAGGGCACAGGGTAACATATACATAGAACTATCATCAAAAAGGCAAGAGAGTTCCAGAAAAACATCTATTTCTGCTTTATTGACTATGCCACAGCCTTTGACTGTGTGGATCACAACAAACTGTACAGAATTCTAAAAGAGATGGGAATACCAGACCACCTGATCTTGCTCCTAAGAAACCTATATGCAGATCAGGAAGCAACAGTTAGAACTGGACATGGAACAACAGACTGGTTCCAAATAGGAAAAGGAGTACATCAAGGCTGTATATTGTCACCATGCTTATTTAACTTATATGCAGAGTACATCATGAGAAACGCTGGAATGAAGCACAAGCTGGAATCGAGATGGCTGGGAGAAATATCAATAACCTCAGATATGCAGATGACACCACCCTTCTGGCAGAAAGCATAGAAGAACTAAAGAGCTTCTTGATGAAAGTGAAAGAGGAGAGTGAAACAGTTGGGTTAAAACTCAACATTCAGAAAACTAAGATCATGGCTTCTGGTCCCATCACTTCATGGCAAATAGATGGGGAAACAGTGGAAACAGTGTCAGACTTTATATTTTGGGGGCTCCAAAATCAGTACAGATGGCGACTGAAGCCATGAAATTAAAAGATGCTTGCTCTTTGGAAGAAACACTATGACTAACCTAGACAGCATATTAAGAAGCAGAGACATTACTTTGCCAACAAAGGTCCATCCAGTAATCATGTATGGATGTGAGAGTTAGACTATAAAGAAAGCTGAGGGCAAAGAATTGATGCTTTGAACTGTGGGGTTGGAGAAGATCCTTGAGAGTCCCTTGAACTGCAAGGAGATCCAACCAGTCCATCCTAAAGGAAATCAGTCCTGAATCTTCAATGGAAAGACTGATGCTGAAGCTGAAACTCCAATACTTTGGCCACCTGATTGGAAGAACAGACTCATTTGTAAAGACCCTGATGTTGGGAAAGATTGAAGGCAGGAGGAGAAGGGGAGGACAGAGGACGAGATGGTTGGATGGCATCATTGACTCAATGGACATGAATTTGAGTAGACTCCAGGACTTGGTGATGGACAGGGAGGCCTGGCGTGCTGCAGTCCATGGGTTTGCAAAGAGTTGGACACGACTGAGTGACTGGACTGAACTGAATCCTTTCCAGGGCTAAGTGAGGCAGGATAGGGAGTCTCTTTGTAGGCTGGCCATTACTCTCAGTGTGGAGGTAATTTTTTTCAAGACAGAGAACTGTGCACATGGATATATCCCTTCAGTCTATGGAATACTCTGCAAAGCTCTAAGATTTACAGTTAATATTTGAAAAAACATGGGGTACTATTAAAGTAGCAGATTCTCGGGGCTTAATATCAACTTTGGTGAGGGGGTATAGAAAACTCTTCTTTTTAAAAGTCAGTACCTCCAGTAGTTCTGCAGGTGGCCCATAAAGAAATAGAATAATTGCCTCTGTTTTGTCTTAAAATATGATCTAACAGATCTTTAACACCACCCTTTCCCAACTATGAGCTTCACAACAAGTTATCTCCCAAGAACTACAGTGCCTCTGCTTGGCTCCCCTTGCTTGCAAAACAACAGAAATTTGAAAAGCAAGCCAGGGGTGGAGGGTGGCACAAATGTGACACAGGCATGACACAAGGGACAGGAACACCATTCCCAGCCTCACCCACACCCTGCACGCTAGCTCCTTGTCTTCCTTGAAGCACTTACCCTTCCCAAACACAAACGCCCGCAGAAAATTTATCTGGAACAAAGGCAATGAGGCTTGGGCTTTTCTGAAGGATGACAGTCAAGTTCCTGGATTTCTACGCCTGCCGTGTAAATTCTCAGACAAGCATCTTTCATTGTTGCTGTTGTTATGGTCACTAAGTCATGTCTGACTCTTTCATGACCCCATGAACTGTAGCCCACCAGGCTCCTCTGTCTGTGGGATTTCCCACTCAAGAACACTGGAGTGGGCTGCCATTTCCTTCTCCAGGCAATCTTCCTGACCCAGGGATCGAACCTGCATCTCCTGCATAGGCAGGCTAATTCTTTACCACTGAGCTAAAAGAGAAGCCTCCATTTTTTATTAAGCCTCCATCATCTAATGACATGCTCAGTTTTACCTATAAGGCATGGACTTGGAACATTTTCCTTGAGAGATCACACATGCAAGAAAAAGATTTGAATTTAAGGTATCACCTCCCCACCCATAATTCAAGGACTCTAACTTGTGGCATGGAGAAGGCAATGGCATCCCACTCCAGTACTCTTGCCTGGAAAATCCCATGGATGGAGGAGCCTGGTAGGCTGCAGTCCATGGGGTCGCTGAGAGTCGGACACGACTGAGCGACTTCACTTTGACTTTTCACTTTCATGCATTGGAGAAGGAAATGGCAACCCACTCCAGTGTTCTTGCCTGGAGAATCCCAGGGATGGGGAAGCCTGTTGGGCTGCCGTCTATGGGCTCGCGCAGAGTCGGACATGACTGAAGCGACTTAGCAGCAGTAGCAGCAGCAACTTGTGGCAAGACACCTCAGGGTGCTGCTCCAGAATGACTAGAACTTAAACAAATTTTCTCACTTGAAAATCAGAACGTTCTCTCAAGCAGAACTTGAAAGAAAAGGAACTGCACAGGGTTTAATTAATCTCCTGTGTCCACACAGGGTGGCTAAAGAGAGGGGAGGGTGCACACACCAGGCAACAAGCAGACCTGTGGCTGCTGAAGACAGAGGAGCAGTCACGGTAAGCCTCATTGCTTAGAACGATCAAAACCAACTCTCCTGGATAAAGGCACTCTCTGCCAGACACAAAGCCAAAACCCAACTTCTTATGAAGTTTACAGAATCTTGATGTTTTCTGTGTGCAAACTTTTAAAAATGGAATTCTCACCTTTCTCAGAAAATAAAAGAGGAGATTTCAGAGTTCAACAGCCACCAAGTGAGTAATAAGTAACTTTGGAAACTATCACTAAGATCAGAGGGTCTGTCTTCTGCTTGGTCATTCTCACCTTGTAGAATTAAAGAGAAAGATCTGCCAAAAAACAAACCAAAATGACACCAAAACCTGAAAAGCCCTCCAAAACACCCAAACCAATAAAAATTAAAAACAAAAAACTCTGCAGATAGAATTAATACATTTGCCCTAACAGTTATTTATCCTGCCCATTCCTTTCCAGCACCATCTCCACCACCTCCTGTCCCTGTTTCTCCCCCCATCCTTATACAAAGCTGTTTTCTTCACAAAGCACCTAATTAAGCAAGTAGTGATTCACACCAGGCAAATGTATACTTTCAAGAATTTGCATACTTAGTTTCCCGCGTGTTTTTGGAGAGGCTCATTCTTGATGAGGAAGTAAAACTCCAGCCTTTGCAAGTATTGCTGGCTCCTGGGAACTGTGACTTGTCCCTGAAGCTATTTTTCTGGTGGAGCCAGGGAATTACCCTAGTAACAATGAGCACAATGATCACAAGGTTTGATTATCTGCCCTGTCAGCTTCTTGCATGCAAGAGAACCTATAAATGAAAACACAGGTAGGCCTCTCCATCAATGTACCTTAGTATGACCCCTTAAATGTAATACTAAGTGAACAGCAACAACAAAAGGATGATACAGCACTCTGACATCAGCCTGTCCTTCCAAATCCCACAGATCCCAACTCTACTAACTGGCCTGCTTTCAAATCAACTTCCTGTTAGAGGCGCTCTGATGGGCCTTTAATAGGTATTTTACTGAAGTGTTGGATAGAGCTTACAGGAAAAGCAGGTGGACAGGCAGGGGGGCCTTTTACTCGCTCCCATAGGGGCTGTGGGCAAACTGCTGGACTTCAGTGAATTTCTGTTTCCTCATCTGTAAAATGCCAATGTTGACAATACCTTTTTCAAGGGGAGTTAAGTGAGTTAATACATATTAAGCTTTTTAGAATAATGCCTGGGACATGGTATGCCCTGTGTCTGAATTTGCTGTTATAGTACAGAAGGTCTGCCAACTTCAACATGGCTTATGGTTTTTCAACTTTACAATGGTGTGAAAGTGGTATGCGTTTGTTGCAGGAAGGGGGACCCCTTCCAGGGCCCGAAACTGGGCTCTTGTCTAACACTTGGAAATGAATTGTCTGACGAGACACACGTGCTGACAAAGCAAGAGATTTTATTGGGAAAGCGCACCCGGGTGGAGAGCAGTAGGGTAAGTGAACCCAGAAGAACAGCTCTGCCACGTGGCTCACAGTCTCGGGTTTTATGGTGATGGAATTAGTTTCTGGGTGGTCTTTGACCAATCGTTCTAATTCAGAGTCTTTCCTGGTGGAGCACGCATCGCTCAGCCAAGACGGATGCTAGCGAGAGGGATTCTGGGAAGTGGACGGACATGCGGTGTTTCCTTTCGACCTTTCCCTAACTCTTCTGGTTGGTGGTGGCTTATTAGTTCCGTATTCCTTATCAGATTCTCCTGTCATAAAACAGCTCATGCAGATGGTTACTATGGTGCCTGTCCAGGGTGGGTGCTTTCAGTCACTGTGCTTCCCCTAACACATTCAGTAGAAAATATACTTGGAGTTTGAAATGTGATCTTTTCCCAGGCTAGTGTTAACCTTTTGTTTACAAGGGTAAATAACCAATATACTTAAAACAATTCTGTACCCAGACAGCCATTCTGTCTTCTACTTTCAAGAGCATATTCAATATTGCATGACATATTCAACACTTAATTCCAAAACAGGCTTTGTGTCAGATGATTTTGCCTGACTGTAGGCTAATGAATGTGTCCCAGGGAGGTTTAAGGTATGCTAGGTAAAACTCTGATATCTGGTAGGTTAGGTGTATAGAATGCATTTTTGACTTATGTTATTTCTGACTTATGATGGGTTTTCAGAATGTAACTCCACAGTAAATCAAGGAAGACCTGTTAATAGATTCCCCCTTTTTTCAATAACCCAGAACTCCTAATTTAGATTACTTGACAGAGTCCCAGAACACAAAAAATTCTTGAGACCTAATCCTGAAACATAAGAATATTCATTTAAGCAATTAGCAACTGGTAGCAAATTTCTAGGGCAGGAAGCTAACTCCCTTTTAGAGATAAAAATTTCAAAACATTACCACTGAACTTTGAGATGAACTCATAAAAGAATATTTATGTTGTTTGTATTCCCCTGAATTCAGATGTTGACGTCCTAAAACCCCAAAGATGATATATTAGGAGATGAGACCTTTGAGCAGTTCTCAGGTCATAAAGATGGAGCCTTCACAAATGGGATTAGTGTTCTCATAAAACAGACCCCACAGAGACCCTTCCACCATGTGAGGAACAGCAACAAGGCCCTGGCTGCAAACCAGGAAGAGAACCTGTAGAAGAATCCACAGTGCCAGTGCCTTGACCTTGGACCTTCCAGCCTCCAGAACTGTGAGAAATAAACTTCTATGGTTTGTAAATTAAAGCAAAAAGAATAGTTATATTCTTATAATTATTATAAAAGTATAGCTGGATCTAAATGGTGTTTCTGACAGATGGAACAAGTTTACGCATTCAGATGGCTGAAGCATTTTACCAGTATTTCTGGAAACGTACTTTGAAGATTTTTACTTGTCTTTAATAGACAATCTTATGGAGGCTGTGAACAAAATCTAGGGCCGAGGGAGCTTATGGAAATATCAAATAGCAATTTATTTATTTTTTATAAAATCTCTCTCTCTCTCTTTTTCCCCAGTCCCATGTTTGCTTTAGTCAGCATTTATCTCTTTGGATGCTTACACTTTAAAGATATGGTAAGGTCAGCATTTCCAAGGGACTGAGAAAGAATTGTAGGTTTTATCTAAGAAGGAACTCAGGGGCATATTTGCCTATTAACAAAAATCTAGGATAAGTACTATAATGTTTTTCTTTTCTTTGATGGTAGGATAATATAGCTCGATAATTTTTATTTGGTAGTGCCAGCCCCAAATATGGTGTTGGGTGGGGGGGGTGTTCTGGACCTGATGGGGTCTGCTTACAGAGTAAGGGAAAATCTATCAAGCCTTTCTGTATATTCTCTGGACCTTTGTCAAAACTATTTCCTGGCTATCAATATTTATATAAATTTTACACCTACTTGAGTACCATTTGCAGTTCTTGAAGTTTTTCTCTGATATTCCCCTCCTAATCTTAAGGAAGTGTTTTAGTTTTTCTCACACTAGCCAAGGTATTCTATATATACTTCTCTCCTTTCTTTCTCTCTCTCTTTCTTCAATCTGATCTTCCTATAGGTATCAAGAGGACATTTGTTTAAGATTGTTGCTGCTGTTCAGTCACTCAGTTGTGTCCAGCTCTTTGTGACCCCATGGACTGGTGCACAGCAGGCTTCCCTGTCCTTCACCATCTCCCAGAGCTTGCTCAAACCCACTTCCATTGAGTCAGTGATGCCATCCCACCCTCTCACTCTCTGTCACCCTCTTCTCCTCCTGCCCTCAATCTTCCCCAGCATCAGGGTCTTTTCCAGTGAGCCCACACTTTGCATCAGGTGGCCAAATTATTGGAACTTCAGCTTCAGCATCAGTCCTTCCAGTGAATATTCAGGGTTGATTTCCTTTAGGATCAACTGGTTTGATCTCCTTACAGTCCAAGGGACTCTCAAGAATCTTCTCCAGCACAACAGCTTGAAAGCATCAATTCTTCAGTGCTCAGCCTTCAGACGGATGGTCCAACTCTCATATCCATACATGACTACTGGAAAAAACATAGCTTTCACTGAATGGACCTTTGTTGGCAAAGTAATGTCTCTGCTTTTGAATTTGCTATCTAGGTTTATCATAGCTTTTTTTCACAAGGAACAAGCGTCTTTTAATTTCATGACTGCACTCATTGTCCACAGTAATTTTGGAGCTCAAGAAAATAAAGTCTGTCACTGTTTCCATTTTTTTCCCCATCTACTTGCCAGGAAGTGATGGGACCAGATGCCATGATCTTAGTTTTTAAAATTTTGAGTTTTAAGTCAGCTTTACACTCTCCTCTTTCACCTTCATGAAGAGGCTCTTTAGTTACTCTTTGCTTTCCGCCATTAGGGTGGTGTCATCTGCATATCTGAGGTTATTGATATTTCTCCCAGAAATCTGGATTCCATCTTGTGCTTCATCCAGTCCAGAATTTCACATGATGTACTCTGCATAGAGGGCTTCGCAGGTGGCACTAGTGGTAAAGAACCCGCCTGCCAATGCAGGAAACATAGAGAAGCAGGTTTGATCCCTGGGTCGGGAAGATTCCCTAGATGAGGGCATAGCAACCCACTCCAGTATTCTTGCCTGGAGAATCCCCATGGATAGGGCAGTCTGGTGGGCTACAGTCCACAGGGTTGCAAAGAGCTGGACACGCGTGAAGTGACTTAGCATGCAGGCACACATGCAGTCTGTGTAGAAGTGAAGTAAGCAGTGTGACAATATACAGCCTTGATGAACTCCTTTCCCAATGTTGAACCTGTCCAGATTAGAGCTCTTTGAAAAATCCTTTTATCAGTCTTCCCTGGTAGCTCAGTGGTAAAGAATCCACCTGCCAATGCAGTATACACGGGTTCAATCCCTGATATAGGATGATCCCACATGCCCCAGAGCAACCAAGCCTGTGCACCACAATGCCTGAGCCTGTTCTCTCGAGGCTGGGACCTGCAATACTGAGCCCATGAATCCCAACTATTGAAGCCCGTGTGCCCTTGAGCCTGTGGTCCAAAACAAGAGAAGCCATCACAATGAGAAGCCCACATACTAGAGAGTAGCACCTTCTCTGCACAACTAGAGAAAAGCTCGTGCAGCAATGAAGACCCAGGACAGCCAAAAATAAAATAACTTAGTTGTAAAAAGTCCTTTTAGGCACTTCCCTGGTGGTCCAGTAGTTAAGAATCCTGCCAATGCAGGGGACATGGGTTTGATCCCTGCTTGGGAAAATTCCACATGCTGAGGGGCAACTAAGCCTTTGCACCACAACTATTGAGGGTACACTTTGCAACTATTGAACCCGGGGGTCCGGAGCCCATGCTTGGTAACAAGAAAAGCCACTGCAATGGTATGCTCACCCCCCATGACCAGAGAGCAGCCCCTGCTCGCAGCAACCAGAGAAAGCCTGCACGCAGCAACGAAGACCCAGTTCAGCCATAAATAGATAAAAATTTAAAAATCCTTTTAGGTATAAAACTACAAATCTTCAGTATACCTATTTCAGTTCTGACTTCAAACCAGTGAGTCTTTTTATGACTTAAAACCAATATTAGTGGGAATGCAAACTAGTACAGCCACTATGGAGAACAGTGTGGAGATTCCTTAAAAAACTGGAAATAGAACTGTCATACGACCCAGCAATCCCACTGCTGGGCATACAAACCAAGGAAACCAGAATTGAAAGAGACACGTGTACCCCAGTGTTCATCGCAGCACTGTTTACAATAGCCAGGACATGGAAGCAACCTAGATGTCCATCAGCAGATAAATGGGTAAGAAAGCTGTGGTATATATACACAATGGAATATTATTCAGTCAATAAAAAGAATGCATTTGGATCAGTTCTAATGAGGTGGATGAAATTGGAACTTATTATACAGAGTGAAGTAAGTCAGAAAGAAAAATACCAATATTAACACATATATATGGAATTTAGAAAGATGGTAATGATGACCCTATATGTGAGACAGCAAAAGAGACGCAGATGTAAAGAACTGTCTTTTGGACTCTGTGGGAGAAGGAGAGGGTGGGATGATTTTAGAGGGTAGCGTTGAAACGTGTATATTATCATATGTGAAGCAGATCTCCAGTCCAGGTTCGATGCATGAGGCAGGGTGCTCAGGGCTGGTGCACTGTGATGACCCTGGGGGATGGGATGGGGAGGGAGGTGGGAGAGGGGGTCTGGATGGGGAACACACGTGCGCCCGTGGCTGATTAATGTCGATGTTAACCACTACAATATTGTAAAGTAATTAGCGTCCAATTAAAATAAATAAATTTAAAAAAAAAACAATATTAGGGCTTACCCATGGACATGAGAGGTGTCCCCTAAGAAATGTAGCCCTCTCAAGATGCAGAGCCTCTCCAGAGAAAGCCTAAGAAAGCAAAGACCTTCCATGTCACAGGTGGCAAAGAAACCTCTATCTCCCACCAAGTGACACCTTAAATCACTGGCCTCCTAACCTGTGTTACCAGAAGATGATACTACTAAGAGAGTTTTCCCCTCAAAACCAGGCAACAAAGGTAGAGGCCATTATGGCCTCTTATGGACTTGGATACTTTATTCAACCTCCCCTAAAGGCTGGCATGGTTGGACAAAGAGAGTGTTGCCTGTCACTTCATGTCTCAGGCTCCCAGCTGGCTGGCTAGCTGCTGATGCAAGCCTGACAGACAACCTGCACCCCCCAGTGGCAGGATCCAGAGGGAGTATTCTCACTGGTGACAAAGCCAAGTTCTCAATACGTAAAACAAATGGAGATTCTCATCTCATGGTTTTTCATTCTTCTGACAAATGACAGCGACAAAGGAAAGCATGACTCCTTCAGGAAGGCTAAGAATCAATAACCACAGGTGTTGATTACCAAAACCAAATTCACAAGAGTCCCAATTCAAGATCTATTTTCACAAATGTTTTTCTTCTGCCAGTGTGAATTCACAAAGGGACAAGGAAAAATTGTTATCTTCCTCTTTTGACTGTGCACTACAGACAGAGAGCTGGGAGACTGACGGTAAAAATTCTCAGGCCTGTTGTCAGTTATCCCATATCTCAACTGCAGTCTCCGGGGAGAGTAGAGTGTTCCAACCTTTCACTGTCTCATTCTCATCACTAGAAACTGTAGAGGAGGAAACTTTTGTTTCATTTTACCTTATTAAGTTTTTGACTGGGGTTCTGTGCAAAAGATTAACAAGAGAAAAGTAAACAAGTATATTAACATGTAGATCTCATATATACTTATGAGAAATGTTAGCGGGAGTAACTTAAAAACATGGTTAGAACTTGGACTTACAGATTATCTTGACCAAAGAACAATATACTTTTAAAGTAGCAACAAGACAGAGGAAACGAGTGCTAGGCTTCAAGGTTGGCAAATTGTGGAACAATAAATACATTAGAAACTGATGGAAGATACTAGCTACTCAGTAAAGGTTATTTTGTTGAGTCCTCTGTTGCTGTCTTGGGGCTGATAAGTGTCAATAATCACCAAGGTTGTTGGTGATTAATATCTGCACAAATTTATGCTTTGCTTTCAGGAAAACAGGAGGAGGGCAGAGAATTTTTCTTGGATCTGTTTCTTCTCAGTTGCCTTCAGCTCAAAATAATCCTTGTGCTAAAGGGGAAGATTTTTGGGTGGCATATTCTGTTATCCTTCTGTAGGCTTTGCTGTTAAGTTCTTTTGCATTATATGTTCTAACATGGAAATGTGAAATAAGGCATTGTCAGAAAGGAGTTAGGAATATTGTTCACATGAGCTTACTTATTATAGTAAAACACTGATTCATAAAATAAGAATTTGTAATAGACACCAAAAAAGTTGGCAGAGGAATCTGGTTGAGCAACATGGTGTGGTGCTACATACCTGTCAGAACACCAGGCAGCGTGTCATGTCCTTTTGTGGAAAATGTATATAAAACAATTTTAAGGAAAAAGATGAAGACAATATAATCAGATCAGATCAGATCAGATCAGATCAGTCACTCAGTCGTGTCCGACTCTTTGTGACCCCAGGAATCGCAGCACACCAGGCCTCCCTGTCCATCACCAACTCCCGGAGTTCACTCAGACTCACGTCCATCAATTTGGTGATGCCATCCAGCCATCTCATCCTCTGTCGTCCCCTTCTCCTCTTGCCCCCAATCCCTCCCAGCATCACAGTCTTTTCCAATGAGTCAACTCTTCACATGAGGTGGCCAAAGTACTGGAGTTTCGGCTTTAGCATCATTCCTTCCAAAGAAATCCCAGGGCTGATCTCCTTCAGAATGGACTGGTTGGATCTCCTTGCAGTCCAAGGGACTCTCAAGAGTCTTCTCCAACACCACAGTTCAAAAGCATCAATTCTTCGGCGCTCAGCCTTCTTCACAGTCCAACTCTCACATCCATACATAACCACAGGAAAAACCATAGCCTTGACTAAACGAACCTTTGTTGGCAAAGTAATGTCTCTGCTTTTGAATATGCTATCTAGGTTGGTCATAACTTTCCTTCCAAGGAGTAAGTGTCTTTTAATTTCATGGCTGCAGTCACCATCTGCAGTGATTTTGGAGCCCAGAAAAATAAAGTCTGACACTGTTTCCACTCTTTCCCCATCTATTTCCCATGAAGTGATGGGACTGGATGCCATGACCTTCGTTTTCTGAATGTTGAGCTTTAAGCCAACTTTTTCCCTCTCCTCTTTTACTTTCATCAAGAGGCTTTTTAGTTCCTCTTCACTTTCTGCCAATATAATGAAAGTATATAAAACAACACCATGCAAGTGAATGTTAATCAAGATGGGAACTCATTTTCAGTTGTGTAAAATGTTCATTCAGGGTTTTTTTTTTTTTTCTTTATAGTTGCTGAAATTCAATAGTGCTAATCCCAGTTCTTCCTGAGCAGTATCTTTTATTATTTTCTTGCAATTAACTCTTAGGACATCAGAATACCCCTCTGCAAACATACAGAACAAAACTTTTAGTGTCGGTGAAGCAATAAAACGTCCCTGCTTTCCACATGTCTCCAAGGGTGGAGCCCCCAAACTGATCAGAGAAGAGGGAACTGAAAAGATGTTAAATACCAAGTCCAGCTCACCCTGGTCAGCCTGGAGGTCTGGCTTCTCAGTCAACATGAAGGCTGTCCTTATTCTGGGTCTTCTCCTCCTTTCTGTCACTGTCCAGGGCAAGAAATTTGAGAAGTGTGAGCTTGCCAGAACTCTGAGAAGATTTGGACTGGATGGCTACAAGGGAGTCAGCCTGGCAAATTGTAAGTTAACTCTTCTTCATCCTTTCAAACAGTTAGCCAGGTGTGGAACAGACACTAACAGAGGAAGAAGAAAGAGACTTTGAGTGAATGGGCTTTTTTATTTCTTGGCAGGTTTGTACATTTACAATGGTTAAAAACATCGAAGTTTCCTTTAGAATCAGATGTACCAGGTGAAGGAATGAGTCATGGGAGGGTCAAATTCTATACCATTCTAAGCATGCCAGATTCCCATATACTCCTCTAATGCCACTAAATTTCCCAGCTGGCACATGAAGGCTGACTCTAAGATATATTTCAGAACCTGGGATGGGTCTGTCAAGCCCTTGGTGTTTGACTCTACTCATTTCCAGTTTGGAACTCGTGTTCTGCAAGCCTGAGTAGGCAGTGTTGGTTTTTTTTTTTTTTTTTCCATTTTTAATCCCCCTACCATGATGTTGAGCTTTTAAGCAAAGTTTTTTAAAACTTACATTGAACTCTTAAAACAGGGACAGTAGGAACCTAATTCCCTCAATCAATATCTACATAAGGATCCCTGAAATGCAGCATGAAAATATATCTTATTGTTCTAACTCTCCATTAATTAATTTTCATTTTCTTCCACAGAATTAAAGATGTACCTTAAGGAAAAGTGGCTGTGTACTTCAGTCCATATTTGTCAACGTCCTCACTGTATTTTTCAGATTGAATTCATATATTTCCCTCCATAAGTTATTTTTGAACAAATGAGCAACTGGCTGGCTGGCTGGCTGGATGACACAGTCTTTCCTATTCTATGATTCTTGTTGTCTGGATTCTATTTTGATACCCAAATTCACCTTTAGGTATCATAAGAAATTTTCTTTCTCCTAGAAAATCCTTGCTTTTTCTAATAAAGGTATTTTCCCATTAGCATATACATCTGCTGCTAATGACTCACCAACTCTGTTGCTTTTTCCACTCTAGGCTCAATCTTACCTAGGGATGGGAGCACGGGAAGGGTAATAGTAATAGAAGACACAGCTATTTTAATATTTTTGCAATATGTTATCTTATTTCATTAGTATTTTCAAATGATTGGCTAACAAAAGAATTCTTTTAAGGGTCCTCAATACCAAGTGTTAAAATATTTACAAGTAAAATATATCTTTATGCTTCTAAAACAAATCATTAGTAAAATAGAATTGTGCTATGAAATATAAGTCATATGATGTTGCTGTTTATTACTAAAAATACATTTTTTTTTTCAGGGATGTGTTTGACCTATGGAGAAAGCCGTTATAACACACGAGTTACAAACTACAATCCTGGAAGCAAAAGCACTGATTATGGGATATTTCAGATCAACAGCAAATGGTGGTGTAATGATGGCAAAACCCCAAAAGCAGTTAACGGCTGTGGTGTATCCTGCAGTGGTAAGACAAGACACTGTTGAGTGATGGCACAGGCCCCATTTGGTGGTACCTATAAGAGGAGAGATTTAATACAAATGAAAAGGTCTTGAAGAATTCATGAGGGACCTAGAAAAACTCCATCTTAACTTATAGAAATGCTTTATTATCTACCTAAGTCCTTAAGTAAGAAATTAAACAGCTGGTATCATAAAAGGTTGCTGTTTGTTAACATACAAAAATTTTTGGAATGATCTATCACTTTATTATAACTGGACTTGTTGATGCTTTGTAAAGAGCAATGCTATTCCTCCTACTTACCTTGTTTGGGAAGGGTTTAGGGATAATCAGGTTGTGTGTGTGTGTTTTAAATATACACTCCTTTGTTGGAAAATGAAAGAATTTGTAGTTAACCAAAGAGGAGGAATATGTGTGGTCTTTTTAAAAAACTTTTACTTTTGATTATGAAATATTTTAAATATGTGAACAATTTGAAACATTAGTATATCAACATAAATGTGTACTTTAACAGTATAATATGTGCTTTAGCAGTTGTTAACATTTTGTCATGTTTACTGCTTTTATGTATGTATTATCCAGTTGGTGGTTCTTTGCTGAGTGATTTTCAAGTGAATTAGAAACATTATTACATTCCATTTCTAAATTCTTTACTGTGCATCTCTAAAAACTACACTTCATATTTAATCACTATCATTCTAACAATTTCATATATGGATTTGTTTAATCAGAATGAAACAAATATTCTATTGAGTTCCTTTTCAAACTGAGATAACATATGCAATATTTAGGGCTTGCCAGGTGAGGCTAGTAGTAAAGAACCTGCCTGCCAGCGCAGGAGACATAAGAGACACGGGATTGATCCCTGGGTTGGGAAGATCCTCTGGAGGAGGGCATGGCAGTCCACTTCAGTATTCTTGCCTGAGAGAATCCCCACGGACAGAGGAGCCTGAGGGGCTACAGTCCATGGGGTCTCACAGAGTCGGACACGACTGAAGCTACTTAGCAAATATGCATACACATACAATATTTATTGCATAAAATATTGAGAAGTATTGCAAATTTGATATTGTTTAATTTTTAATATTAAAATTCATAATAAAGAAGATTAGTTTCTGGATATTCTTTTGTATTCGGTTAATTGTTAGGGTTTAAAAATTATTTTTTATTATATAATAATCTGTGGTCATTGAATAAAAATTCTTACTACCCAGAGATTTATGACCACTGGTAACTTTTGGTATCCACATCTTCTTTCAGAATATATATCAGTCATGTACATGAATATAAAGCTGTATTATGCACATTTGTACCCACAAACATGTAAGCAATGTGCTTCAACAAAAATGAAACTGAACTATATTTACCAGCTTACAATTTGCTCTTTACTGTAAAAAATCATTTTTTAACAAATATTAATCTTTATTATTTTTTCTGGATGAATAGAATTCTACTATATAAATATTCTAAAATTTATCAGTCCAGCTCTTGTATTAACATATATATCTTGGGTACATATCTTATTTTTTTTTTGGAATAAATTTCCACTAGTAGAATTGCTGAGCAAAAAACTGCTAGACCAGGTTCTGCTTGTTTGTTTTTGTTTTGTTTTCGCAGTGTCCAGTGAAAAGAGAACCTTCTATCATATTTGTTAATAGTTCCAGAGCTTCCAATGACTTTGGCAAATGAGAAGCAAAATGCTTTATTTCATGCCAAGTGAGATGGAATGGAGAGTTTCTCCCAATATTCACAGATAAAGGGACTCTTAAAAAAATAATTTTAGTTGTTCTTTCCTCAGCCTAAGAGAATAAAGCTGACTGAACCTAAATTTACATGAAATTTCTGTGAACACTGTCCTCATTTCCCACCACCTCTTTTTCAGCTATGCTGAAAGATGACATCACTCAAGCTGTAGCATGTGCAAAGACGATTGTCAGTCGGCAAGGCATTACAGCATGGTATGTTATTTTTTTTGTTTTTGTTTTCCGTCCAGTGTTGTTGAGATATAATTGACACACAGCACTTCGTAAGTTTAAGGTGTACAGCATAAATGATTTACATACACCCCAAAATGATTGTCACAGTAAGTTTAGTGAACACCCATGATCTCAATGGATAAAAAGTTAAAGAAACAGAAGAAAAAATTTTGTGTGTGTGATGAAAAGCTTAGGATTTACACTCTGATCTATTAATTATATTATCATGTTGTACATTACATCCCTAGTGTTTGTTTATCTTATACCTGGAAGTTTGTAGTACTTTCCACTGCTTTCACCCAATTCCCTACCCCTCACCCCACCCACAACAGCCACCTCTGGTAACCATAAATCTCACCTCTTTTTCTATGAGCTGGTTTGTTTGTGTTTGAAGTATAAACTTCAAACTGAAACACTATGTAAGTTCCTTTTACAGAGCAAGGTATGCGTTAGGCATTAAAAGGGAGACCTGCAGTCTTCCCTAGTAGTTTAGATTCTGTGCTTTCAATTCAGGAGGTGGAGGTCTGGTACCTGGTTGGGGAACCTAAGATACCAGAGGCCATGTGGTGCGATTAAAAAAAAAGGGCCGGGGGGAGTTTTATCCTACTGTTTTACAGTAGTTTTACCCTACTGTTATGAGAGAAATGAGGGAATATTCTCAAAGACCAAGGTATGCTACTGAGAACTGAAAATCTAAAAAATTAGATTTATGCTCAACAGTGTATCACATAGAAATAATCTACTTTAACCGATTCAGAATCTAATTCTTTTATTCCTCAATTTATTTTAAGGGCTTCTAGAGTTTTTAAGTTTCTACATACTCTACCAATTCTTGTCATATCTTGAAATTAATTTTGAAAGTAAGTAAATATGGAACACGCTTTGCAGTTGTGTTGTGGACTACACAAGACTCAATATTTGTGTTCAGCATTCTGTGCTCTAGTGAAGGCTTGGGAGAGATGTGAACTCCTTGCTATACATGTCTCCAGTTAATAAATAGCAATACTTGGATCGGTCTGTAGCCTGTATTTCATATATTGATAAACAATTTTGTTCTCCCAAAGGATCTGAAATATGTATAACACAATGAAGATATGTTTTAACCTTATTACCACGTATTTCATCTTTCTCTACAGGGTGGCGTGGAAAAACAAGTGTCGAAACCGAGATGTCAGCAGTTATATTCGGGGTTGCAAACTGTAACTCTGTAGTTTTCTTTCTTCTGCTCATTTGTCTCTTTTTCATATTAAGAAGTAATAGTTGAGTAAAAGGTTATACTGCCACTCTTTCAAACAAATAATGCTTTTACAGAAGCAGGAGCATGTGGTCTTTCTTCTAAGAGGCTTGATGTTTACCTCATGTGTTAATTGTTTGATATTACTACAACATTTTTCAGGTTCTTAACAAAACTAATGCTGGTGAATATATGTCTAAATCCTTAGTTAGCAAATGTATCTCTAGTACATTAAGTTCTTAATCAAAGAAATAACCCAGACTTAATTTTGAATGATACAAGTATTCCCCAATATTTAACACAAATATTACAAAAGAATAAGTGAATTGATCTTGGGCAAAGTCCCACTGAATAGGCATGTGAATTTTTATCTGTCCAGCCAAAAGGAGATGAATGTCAAATGACTAACTATGAGAACAGCCTGAATTAAGAATTTTGTTTTCATACAGTGTGGCCTTTGATTTTAATGTTTTTGTAGAAATGTTGCATTTACATAGCTTTAAAAATAAACTCACAATTTATACATCAACCTATTTTAGCCTTTGTAAAGAACTCATTATGCTTCTTGCTGATTCTGGAACATAAAAAAGGATTAGACGAGCTGATGCTTTTCCTTAATTTTATTAACTCAGATTCACACTTTATGACAAATTCAGAGGTAGATGAGCTTGCAAGCATTGAATTAATTGCTATTAAATAGATGTGAAATTATGCAGGCTGTAAAAAATACAAACATTTTCATTAAAAGCTTTGCAATTCATACCTTGTCTTTCTTTGTTAAGAGCCATGTAATGTCTCTGAAGAAATACATATGTATATATTTGGGGAAAAAAATGATCTGACACTTAGTATTTCCTACATCTTCACCTGTAAAGAAACACCTGGATGTTGCTGCGAGAAATCCATAAGCATGCTGACAGATCTCACTTAATATTTTAAATTAAAATTTTTTTTGGTGGTGCCACACAGCTTCTGGGACCTTAGTTCCCCAGCCAGGGCTTGAATTCGCACCCTAAACAGTGAAAGCACAGAGTCCTAATCAGGGGGCCACCAAGGAATTCCCCTCACCTTAAATTCATAAACATAAATCTCAAATGGGCACTCAAATCTGCTTGGTCATCATAGTCACTTCTCTGCAGTTCTTCTGTATTGGTGTCCCCACTCTTTAAAATGGCTGTCACTATTTGCTTCTCCTCTCATTTCAAAGTCCTAACATACATGCCCAACTACTGGGCTTCAACACACTCTGCTCTCAGTAGATGACCTGGCTTCACGTTACACTGACAGAACAGAAGCAACCCAGAAAATTCTCCCTTCATCCCCACCATAATAGAGCTCACACCTTTCCCTGGGCCCATCCCCGCTTCGTTCCCATTTATCACTATGATGAAGGGCGTCTGCTCCTCCCAGTGGCAGTGTCTCAATATGCAGTCTTCATCACAGCCCTCTCCCTACTCCGGTTTAGGCTGAGGGTTTCCTGCATCCTGAGTTTCTCCCTCTTTGCTGGATCATCTCCATCACTGTACAAACTGCCCTGGTAACCTTGCTTCTTACAAAGAACTCTCCTTGAGCTCTACATAACCCTCCAACCGCAACATTTTTTATTTTCTTTAACAGCAACACTTCTGGGATGTTATCTATATTCACCCACTCCACATCCTCACCTCCGTTTCTCTTTGTGACTCTTCTCAATCTGACTGCTGTCCTTACCCAGCTGAAAACAGCTCCAGCCTGACCTTCCAGGATGCCTTGGGGCCAGTTCAGTGATCACCTGATTTCTGTTCATCCTATTTGATCTCTCTGCAGCATTTGACAGACTGAACCACTTCCTACTTTTGAAAACTTTTTCTTCCTCAGCTTCTCCTCCGTTATATTCTGCTTCATTGATGCTTCCTTCACAGCCATTCTGGCTATTTCTCTGCTGACTGATATTTAAGAGTTAGAGTGCCCTAGGGCTCAAGCCTGTTATCATTTGATAGACATACTTTATTTATTCATTTATTTGTCTCTTCTAGCTGAAGTATAACATTAAAAATGAGTTTTTCTAACTTTTTGAAGACACTGGAATAATGTCAATTTTCCCCAAAATCTGCAAGTACATTACAGTCTTTTATGCTTTCTGAACACTTTGAGAATATACTGCCAAAATGGTGCCCAGTGGCTCTGATCCTTCAGTGTGTAACTCCTCAAAACATCATCCAAATCAGGAGGTGAACACTGACAAATTAGGACCACTTAATCATCAGATCTTATGCAATTTCATCAATTGTCCCAAAAGATTTTCTTAATTAAAAGAATCAAGTGTTTTAGTCGGTGTTATGTTTCTCAGTTTCTTTCAGTCTAGATCCCTTTTTCATCTTTTGCATGACTTTTATGACTTTAACCCTTTTGAAGACCTCAACCACCTATGGTGTAAAACGGTGTACGGCTTTTCTGATATTCTGTGGAGTAGATTAGGTTATGCACCTTTGGCAGGGATACCATAGAAGTGATTTTGTGTTCTTTCCATTGCATCCTTACAGGTGACATGCAGTTTTGAAATGTTCTATTACTGATGATGTACACATTGATCATTTGATCAAGGTGATGTCTGCAAGTCACCTCCACTGTGATGTATTTAGGACATGGTGAGGTACTTTGAGAAATTTTGTTCCTAATCAAAATTTCAATTTTTATATTCACTTATTATATCAGTATGGGTTTCCCCAGTGGCTCAATGGTAAAGAATTCTCCTGCCAATACAAGAGACACATGAGACATGGGTTCGATCTCTGGGTCAAGATGAACCCTGGTAAAGGAAATGGCTACCCACTCCAGTATTTCTGCCAGTATAATCCCACAGACAGAGGAGTCTGGAGGGCTATAGTCCATGGGGTCACAGAGTCGGACATGACTAAGCGCACATGCAGGCATGACACATTATATCAGGATGGACCCTTGGCTTCCTACTTTATTCCAATTATAATGAGTCATAATCCATTCAGTTCAGTTCAGTTCATTTGTTCAGTCATGTCAACTCTTTGCTACCCCATAAACCACAGCACGGCAGGCCTCCCTGTCCTTCACGAACTCCCGGAGTCTACCCAAACTCATGTCCATTGAGTTGGTGATGTCATCCAACCATCTCATCCTCTGTTGTGCCCTTCTCCTCCTGCCCTCAATCTTTCCCAGCATCAGGGTCTTTTCCAATGAGTCAGCTGTTCACATCAGGTGGCCAAAGTATTGGAGTTTCAGCTTCAGCATCAGTCCTTCCAATGAACACCCAGGACAGATCTCCTTTAGTATGGACTGGTTGGATCTCCTTGCAGTGCAAGGGACTCTCAAGAGTCTTCTCCAACACCACAGTTCAAAAGCATCAATTCTTCGGCACTCAGCTTTCTTCACAGTCCAACTCTCACATCCATACATCACTACTGGAAAAACCATAGCCTTGACTAGATGGACCTTTGTTGGCAAAGTAATGTCTCTGCTTTTGAATATGCTATCTAGGTTGGTCATAACTTTCCTTCCAAGGAGTAAGCATCTTTTAATTTCATGGCTGCAATCACCATCTGCAGTGATTTTGGAGACCAAAAAAATAAAGTCTGACACTGTTTCCACTGTTTCCCCATCTATTTGCCATGAAGTGACGGGAACAGATGCATGATCTTCATTTTCTGAATGTTGAGCTTTAAGTCAACTTTTTCCCTCTCCTCTTTCACTTTCATCAAGAGGCTTTTTAGTTCCTCTTCACTTTCTGCCATAAGGGTGGTGTCATCTGCATATCTGAGGTTATTGATATTTCTCCTGGCAATCTTGATTCCAGCTTGTGCTTCTTCCAGCCCAGTGTTTCTCATGATGTACTCTGCATAGAAGTTAAATAAGCAGGGTGACAATATACAGACTTGACATATTCCTTTTCCTATTTGGAACCAGTCTGTTGTTCCATGTCCAGTTCTAACTGTTGTTTCCTGACCCGCATACAGATTTCTCAAGAGGCAGGTCAGGTGGTCTGGTATTCCTATCTCTTTCAGAATTTTCCACAGTTGATTGTGATCCACACAGTCAAAGGCTTTGGCATAGTCAATAAAGCAGAAATAGATGTTTTTCTGGAACTCTCTTGCTTTTTTGATGATCCAGCGGATATTGGCAATTTGATCTCTGGTTCCTCTGCCTTTTCTAAAACCAACTTGAATATCTGAAAGTTCATGGTTCACGTATTGCTGAAGCCTGGCTTTGAGAATTTTGAGCATTACTTTACTACTGTGTGAGATGAATGCAACTGTTTGGTAGTTTGAGTATTCTTTCACATTGCCTTTCTTTGGGATTGGAATAAAAACTGACCTTTTCCAGTCCTGTGGCCTCTGCTGAGTTTTCCAAATTTGCTGCCATATTGAGTGCAGCACTTTCACAGCATCATCTTTTAAGATTTGAACTAGTTCAACTGGAATTCCATCACCTCCACTAACTTTGCTATAACCCATTACTGTCATTTATTTTGATGTTCACATTGTCCCTGATTTGGCCAGAAGAGTCTCTGCAAGCTAACTTCTGTGTCATTGTCTGCCAATGCAAGAAACAGGATTTGATCCCTGATCTGGAAAAGTTCCATTTGCTGCAACTAAGCCCATGCACCACAACTATTGAACCTGTGCTCTAGAGCCCAGGACCTACAACTACTGAAGCCCATACACCCCAGAGCCAGTGCTCCACAACAAGTGAGAAGCCTGAGCACAACAACTAGAGAGTAGCCCCTGCTTGTTGCAATTGGAGAAAAACCCTAATAGCAACAAAGACTCAGCACAGCCCAAAATAAATATATAAAAATTTAAAATATATATATATATATATGAAAAGGCAAAGACAAAAATAAAATTGGAGACATGTAGAGATGGGCTCAATAAAGGACAGAAATGGTATGGACCTAAGAGAAGCAGAAGATATTAAGAAGAGATGGCAAGAATACACAGAAGCACTGTACAAAAAAGATCTTCATGACCCAGACAGTCACGATGGTGTGATCACTCACCTAGAGCCAGACATCCTGGAAAGTGAAGTCAAGTGGGCCTTAGGAAGAATCACTACGAACAAAGCTATTGGATCAGTAAATCCATCTGCCACTTCCCCTAATTCCTTAGCTTCTTGGAAGGATTTGACACAGCTATCTAGGCCTCCTTTTATAAAATACAGTCACTTTTTTCTCCTATCTTTCTGGCAGCTGATTTCCAGATAGTTCAGTCACACTGTCCTCTGTTTCTATGGTGCTTACTGGATTGAAACACTTAAGTTATATACTAATTATTTGTGAACTCCATGAGGCCAATAATTGTATCTTATACACTTTAATGTTCTTAAGCCTTATGAAATGTTTCTAGTCATCTATGTTTGTTGAATAGTGAATAAATGAAAATTGGAAAAGTTAAGAAGACTTGAGTCTCTTTTCCCAAAAGTGGTTGAAATCAGTGAGGTCTGTTGAAGTACTCTGTCGTACTGAAATGGAGCAGGACCCAGGACATGAGCTGCCACAATTCTGAGAACTGGCCTCAAGGAAATGGAAACAAATCAACCCTAGAGCTGAAGATTCACTGTACCTAAAACCACATGACAGTGGTTAGACTAGCACATGACCAATTTCAAGGTGACTGTCAGAGCTGATCATACTGTTTCTGCATATAACCCCCTCCCTCGGCCTATAAAAGCTCTTGTCCACTGACTATGGGGGGTTTTGGGGGGATTCTGCCTTTGAACAGGTATCCCCTCCCCCCTGCCCCCCCCACACCCCTCCCACTCCTGTAGCCAGCATTCAAAATAAAGCAAACTTTCTTTTACACCACCCTGACCTCTTTATTGGCTTTTGTGTAGTGAGCAGCGGGATCCAACTTTCAGTTACAATACATTCTTCATGCCACAATACAGGATTTTTTGTCCTCTGCACACTTTACTGGATTCTACCTTTCAGAATGTGGTCTCTAGAACTTCCCTGGTGGTCCAGTGGCTAAGACTAAAGATCCCAATGCAAGGTTCTCAGGTTCGGTCCCCAGTCAGGAAACTAGATCCCACATGCTCCAACTAAAGACCCAGCATTCTGCAAGTAAGATCCGCCTTAGCCAAAAAAAAATAATGTGATCTCTGGAGCAGAACTTTCCTCTTTGTAATTATTTCTCCAGCTTTCCTATTTCTGCTTCTCCCATTTCTCAAAAAAATTTTTTATTCTTTGCTTAAGAGGTTACCCTAAGTATTTTTAAAGCAAAATAAGCTTTCATAAAATAAAATTAAGGACTTCATTGGTAGTCTAATGGTTCAGAATCTGTGTTTCCAAGGCAGAGGGCACAGGTTTGCTCCCTGGTCTGGGAAGACAGACCCACATGCCATCTAAAAACTGTGTACCACGACTACTGAGCATGTGTGCTGCAACTACTGAAGCCCTCCAGGCTAAAGCCCGTGCTCTGCAACAGAGAAGTCACCACAGTGGGAAATCCGCACCCTGCAACAGAGAAGTCACCACAGTGGGAAATCCGCACCCTGCAACAGAGAAGTCACCACAGTGCGAAATCCGCACAACGCAACAGAAAAGTCACCACAGTGGGAAATCCGCACCCTGCAACGCACAGTGACACCCGCTCGCCACAACTGGAGAAAGCTTGCATTCAGCAAAGAAGACCAGTACAGCCAAAAATAAAATAAAGAGAGAAATAATCAAAAAATAAGAGATTTTCAAAAAGACATAAACCTATCAGGACTGGGAGAATGAGAGAGAAGACCAAAACAGAAATCTTGAAACTTGGACTAGAAAAGGCAAGTGGTATAGGGCAGTCCTCGGAGCTGAGGTAAGAGCTAAGAAGCTATCCAGTTCACACTGCAGGAACTCCCTGAATCTCAAGAATTTGTGGGTGTAGGGATCTCTGGAAGTAAGGGAAGGGAGGAGGAAGAGAGGAGCTAGAAAAAAAAGACTGGTTGAGATTCTGTTTAAAAAATATTCAGGTTCTACAGACATAGGGAACAAACACATGGATGCCAAGGGGAGGACTGAGGTAGGATAAGTTTGCAGATTGGGATTGGCATATACACACTACCATGTATAAAATAGATGATTATTGAGAACCTACTGTTCCCATAGCAGAAAAAAAAATAAAGAAGTTACAATCTGTTCGTAGGACATATATTTACCTAAAAATACATTCCAATGTACATTGAAAGTAAAAGTCAGTCGTGTCCAATAGTCCATGGAGTTCTCCAGGCCAGAAAACTGGAGTAGGTAACCTTTCACTTCTTCAGGGGATCTTCCCAACCCAGGAATCGAACGCAGGTCTCCCGCATTACAGGCAGATTCTTTACCCGCTGAGCCACAAGGGAATATATGTTAGACGCAGACAAATACTGTTTGATTCCACTTATAGGAGACACCTAGAATACTCAAACTCATAGAGTCAGAAAGTACACGGGTAGATGCTGGGGGTTGGGAGAGGGAGAATGGGGAGTTAGTGGTTAACGGGGACAGAGGTTCAGTAGGAAGGCGAACAATTTGAGAAATGGATGATAATGAAAGTTGCACAATAATGTGAATGCACTTAGTGCCACTGAAATGTATAGTTAAATATGGTTAAAATAGTATGCTTTATATTATGTGACTTTTACCACAAAAAAATTTTTTTTTAAATTCAGGTTCTTATAGCTGAACAATTATTTACCCCCACGGGATAGAACAAGGTTGTAAAGCAGGGCCTTTGCATTGAGGGTCACCAGACAGGGAGGAATACCGTACAGAAAATAGGTAGATTAGCCAAACACATGCGGGGTACTGAGACCATCATCCCCCACTAAACTCTTGAAATACTGGCAACCAGGCCTTTTTATGTGTGTGTGAGCAGAGAGGAGGGAGAGGCTGCCCTGGGGATGTGTCCAGTCTAAGTCTAAGGAGACTTAGTGAAACTGACTCAACCCACCAGGTCATCCTTCAGAGGACACACAGTCAAATCCATATAGGCCCTTGGAACCTCAAATGACTTTTAAAGTTTCCCAATCCTAAATTTAAATAGATAACCAAGGATTGCCAAATAACAGAGAAATGCCTCTAATATGAAAAGATATAATTCAAACTAAACAAGTGAAATGGCAGATAAGAGGAAACATAGAGAAGTCAACTAAAGCCAAAACAAACCCAAATTGTTATTACTACATCCAGATAAAATAAGAAATAGTAAATATGACACAAAACAAGGAAGAAAAGAATATTCAGGGAGTGAAAAAGAGCTGTTGGAATTAAAACTTTGATAGCAGAAATGAAAAAACTTGGAGAAAGATAAGACGGATGACATACTAGCTGCAACTAAAGACCTGAGAGGAGATTTAAACGGGAGACATAGATAGCAGTGGGGATTAAGAGGTGCAAACCACTGTGCATAAAGTAAATAAGCTGAGAATCCCTGGCAGTCCAGCAGATAGGATTCCATACATCTACTGCAGGGAGCATGGGTTTGGACCCTGGTTGGAAACTAAAATCTTGAAAGCCATGTAGCACAGACAAAATAAATAAGCAAACTACACAGATATATTGGGCAATACAAGGAATATAGCCAATACTTTATAACTACAAATGAAATATAATTTTTAAGAATTGTGAATTGCTATGTTGTACACTTAAAACTTATATAATAATGTGTTTACATCAACTATACTTCAATAAAGTACTGAAGCCACCTTGAAGTTGGGAGTTGAACTAAGGATAGATACAAAGAAAGCTAAGCCAGTTTAAGATCATGTAGTTATTAGCTCTAGGGGAAATAAAATCTTGCATAAGAGAAGAAAATAATTGTATTTATGACTATGTAAAAACTGAGTATTGATCTAATAAAGTATATATAGTTACATCAGAAGGATAGGTTTTAGGGAAAGTTGCCATGTGTGATGAAGATGCAGGAGGAGGAAATAGAACTTAATCCTTAACTGTGGGAATCAATATCATAAAATGGAGAAACCAAGAAGCATTACAAGCATAAAAGCATGGGAGTATAAATAAAATTCTTTTTTTTTTTTTGGCCATGCCCCACAGCTTGTGTTATCTTAATTCCTAGACCAGGAATTGAACCCCGGCCACAGCAGTGAAATTGCAAAATGCTAACCATTAGGCCAACACGGCACTGTCTAAAATTCCTAACATTAACCTAAAAGAGTAGAGAATTGTTGACTGTGAAGTGGGAAAAATGAGGAGTAACATCTTTCATAACAAACCTGTAGAAACATGTCATTCTGTAAACACTGAGAATTTACAACTTTGTAAAAAATTTTGAATGGTCTACAATATAATTTGCTGCTTCCCTGGCGGACTTAGTGGTACAGAATTCACCTGCCAATGAAGGAGACACATGTTCAATCCCTGACCTGGGAGGATCCCATGTGCTGCGGAGCAGCTAAACCTGCCCACCACAACTACTGAGGCTGTGCTCTAGAGCCCGGGGGCTGCAACTACCGAGCCCTCACACAGCAACCACTGAAGCCCCAGCCCCCAGAGCTCTGCAACAAGAGAAGCCACCCCAAGGAGAGGCCCATGTACTGCAACTGGAGACAGCCCCTTCTTGCCTCAGCTATGGAAAAGCCCACACAATGAAGACCCAGCACAGCAAAAATAAAATGAATACACAAAATTATTTTTTAAATGAAATTTGCATAATAGACATATATAACTGAAAAACGTTATGTCTATGAATGACTTTAGTCACTCATGACATAACTTTTAAATTCCCTTTAGCAATTTCTATAAAATATTTTTTAAGTAAGTCTGCTAAATACAAGTGCAAGAGATATGCTCAAGGCTTAGTTATAACTAGTGCTACAGGAAGAGCCCAGTAAAATCGTCTGGAATATCACTCTGCATTTCAAATAATATCCTGAGGTGAAACTGAGCAACATCAGAACTGAATGTCTTTTAAACATGATGAAACTTTCACACTGATTTTTACTTCATTCTAAGAATAAGGGTGAAAATTTGGCTTGAGAACTTAATTGTATTAAAATAACAGGTATAAGTAAAGGCATGACATTTATCAAAAACACTAAGCAAAATCTTCAACAACCATTGCTTTCCCTGTTAGGCCAACTTTTGCTACTCTCTGATTATTTCTTTAGTCAGCCATTGTTATACATCTGTCCTGATGCTTCTTAGATATACCTATCTGTGCATCTGAGCTGTCACTTCTTCAAGCCTCGCTCCTCTACCTTGACTTATTCTTCTTACACCTCTGGATATCCTGATATGAATAAACCCTTTATTCATAGCAAAATGCTCCTAAAATCTTGAAGTCAGAGGCTGTACCAGAGTTGGGACCCTCTGCTGTCCTCCCATGGCTGGTCATACAGATTTGAGATCTGACACTTGGAGCCCCAGAAGCTACTGTATTAGAATCATCTGAGACTGGATAGTAAGAAAACTCTTAGAATCCCTGGGGTGGGGGAATATACTAAATAATCAGAGATATTCATTCAAGCAATTGATTTTTATTGGGCATATATCATGTTACAGACACTGTTCTAGGTACTTGGATTACAGGTATAAACAAGAGGAAAACCTTTCTGCCCTCCTTCCTGTAAAAACAGTGGTCCAGCATGTTGCGTCAAAGATATAACACACCAAAGCAGCTGTCCAGATGTGGAAGAAGGAGTGACCCAATAAGAGGTATCAAAGCCTGAGTGCACAGCATCAAATCCATGGTGTGGCAGTGTTGGGAGATTGGTTACAAACAGTCAAGTTGATCAAATATATGCATGTGCTCACAATACATCTTAAGGATATTAAAGACAATGGGTGCCCAATTTCTCACTGTCATACAAGGGAGTTGGAGAAGGCAATGGCACCCCACTCCAGCACTCTTGCCTGGAAAATCCCATGGATGGAGGAGCCTGGTAGGCCGCAGTCCATGGGGTCGCATAGAGTCGGAAACGACTGAACGACTTCATTTTCACTTTCATGCATTGGGAAGGAAATGGCAACCCACTCCAGTGTTCTTGCCTGGAGAATCTCAGGGGCAGGGGAGCCTGGTGGGCTGCCATTTATGGGGTCGCACAGAGTCGGATATGACTGAAGCAACTTAGCAGCAGCAGCAGCAGCAGCAGCATACAAGGGAGTTATCAACATGAAAAAGGAAAAAAACTAGAATTAACCTTGTTGTATGAGACTGGAACTGGAGGTATTATAGGAACTCAATTTAAATAGATAAAAATTATGTAAATTCATACATTCTATAGCTCTTATCATTGATGGGATAGGCAAACAATAACACTCAACTACCCAGAGCTGGTTTTTTAAAATAAGGGTTTTTGGGAGAAGTGGAAGATTCCGGCTGAAGGAGGAAAAGAACAAGGTGAGAGTTAAAACACTTAATACAAGAAAACAAAAAAGTACCCAGAGAATGATGGGGACACCAAAGCTAGTGTGTAGAGGCTCTCCTGGCCAAATCAGGGACAATATGAGCATCAAAATAAATGATGGCCATGGATTATGACTTCAACTTCCCTGGTGGCTCAGACAGTAAAGTGTCTGACTACAATGTGCGAGACCCGGGTTCAATCCCTGGGTTGGGAAGATCCTCTGGAGAAGGAAATGGCAATCCACTCCAGTACTATTGCCTGGAAAATCCCATGGACAGAGGAGCCTGCTCGGCTACAGTCCATGGGGTCGCAAAGAATCAAACACGACTGAGCGACTTCACTTTCACTTTCATGGATTATGACACGTAATAATTGCAGTAAGATAGGAAGCCAGGGGTCCATACTGATATAGTAAGTACATGCAAAAATTGACATTTTGATGAGGAAGAAAATTTCTCAAAGTACCTCACCCTCTTCCAAATACCTCACAGTGAAGGTGACTTGCAGACATTACATTAATCAAATAATCTATGTGAACATCATAAGTAACAGAATATTTCAAAACTGCATGTCACCTGAAAGATACAACAGAAAGAGTACAGTATTACGTCTATGGTATCTCTGTCAAAGATGCATAACCTAATATATTCTAAAGAATATCAGAAAAAACTTAGGCCATTTACACCATAGCTGGTTTGAGGTCTTCAAAGGGGTTACAGTGATAAAAGTTAAGAAAAAAGTGAAGCAATGATCTAGATTGAAGGAAACATAGCAACCAATTTAAACACATGATTCTGAATTAGACCTTTTAGTGAAGAAAAACTTATGTGACAATTGATAAACTTGCAAAGATCTGATGACGAGGTGGTCCTAATTTGTCAGTGTTCACCTCCTGATTTGGATGATGTTCTGAGGTTCTGTGAGAGTTGTATATTGAAGGATTCAGAGCCGCTGGGCAACATATTGGCAGTATATTCTCAAACTGTTCAGAAGACTTAAAAGGCTTTACTGTACTTGCAAATTTTGGGCAAGATTGAGATTATTTTAATGTCTTTAAAGAGTGGGAAGGACTCTATTCTTTTGAAAGTTATACTTCGGCAAGAAAAGAAAAATAAATGAATAAGTAAAACTATTATTTCAGATGGTTTTACAGGTTTGAGTCCTGGGGACTCCCACAGTTAAAAATCAAAGAGCAGAGGAACAGCCAGCCATGAAGGGCTGAGAAGGAGCCATCAGTGAAGCAGGATGTAAAGGAGGAGAAGCTAAGGAAGAAAAACTTTTCTAGAAGTAGAAAGTGGTTCACTCTGTCAAATGCTGCTGAGAGATCAAATAGGATGAACAGAAATCAGGTGATCACTAGAACTGGCCCCAACGCATCCTGGAAGGAGTCAGGCTGGAGCTGTTTTCAGCTGAGTGAGGAGAGCAGTCAGATTAAGAAGAGATGAAAAGAGAAAGGGAAGTGAGGTCATGGTGTGGGTGAATATAGATATTTCATCCCAGAAATGCTGCTGTAAAAGGGAGCAAAGAATGATGTATTTGGAGATGTAGAGTCCATGATATAGAGTCCACGAGAGTCCTTTGCAAGATAAAACTTTTCTGGGGCAGTTTGCTCAGTGATGGGGTGATCAAGCAATGAGGAAGAAACACAGGATGCTGGGAAAACTTAGCTTAAATTGGAGTAGTGAGAGGGCTATGTATGGTGAAGACTGCACGTAGAAACTGTCACTGGCAGGAGCAGAGGCCCTACATCCTAGTGATAAAGGGGAAAGAGGGGAAGGAGGGCTCAAGGAGAGGTGTGAACACTATTATGGTGGCCAGGGGGGTAGAATTTTGTATGACTTGATTCTGTTCTGTCAGTGTAATGTGAGCCCAGGTTGTCTCCTGAAAGCAGAGGATGGAAGGCTAGTAGCTGGTGTGCTTGCTGGAACTTTGGAAAGAGAGAAGTAAACAGTGACAGTCATTTTGGAGAGTGGGGATATCAGCACAGAAAGTTTGCAGAGAAGTGACCACCAATCGGTGTTAAGGGCCCATTTGAGATTTGTGGTTATGAATTTAACCACACTGAAAGGAATGGCAGTCTGGTGGCTAGGAATCCATGCTTTCACTGTTCAGGGTGGAGATTCAATACCTGCTTGGGGAACTAATATCCCAAAGCTGTGCAGTTCCACAAATTTTTTTTTTTTAATTGAGATCTGTGAATAAACCTATGGATTTTTCTCTAGCAATATCCTTCTGTTTGGATACAGGTGAGAATGTTGGAAATACTAAGTGTCAGCTCATTTTTTCCCAAGTACATACATATGTATTTCTTCAGAGACACTAAATGGCTCTAAACAAAACAGACAAGGTATGAATTGCAAAGCTTTTAATGAAAATTTTGTATTTTTTACAGCATGCATAATTTCATATCTGTGGTTAATTAGTTATTTCAATACTTATCTGCCTCTGAATTTGGTCATAATGCATGAATCTATGCTAATAAAATTAAGGAAAAGAAACAGCTCATCTAATCCCTCTTTATATTCCTTCATGATCAGCAAGGCACATAAATGATCTTGCTTTAATTAAGAACTGAATGTACTGGAGACATATTTGATAATTAAGAGTTTAGATAAATATTCACCAGTATTAGCAAACTGAAAAATATTGTAAGCCTAATATCAAACAATTAACACATTAGATAAACATTAGGCTTCTTAGAAGAAAGACCACATGCTCCTGCTTCTGTAAAAATGTTATTTGTTTGAAACAATGGTGGTATAAACTTTCATTCAACTATCACTTTCTTAATATGAAAAAGAGATAAAATGAGCTGAAGAATGATAACTCCACAGTTACAGGGTGCAACCCTCAATGTAACTGCTGACGTCATGGTCTCGACAATGACTTTTCCATGCCACCCTGTGGAGAAAGATGAAACAAATGGTAATAAGACTAAAACATAGCTTCATTGTAATGTACATATTTCAGATCCTTTGGGAGAACAAAATAGTTCATCAATACATGAAATACAAGCTATAGACAAATCCAAGTATTGTTATTTGCCAACTGGAGATATGTATACCAAGGACTTCACATCTCCACCAGCCTTCACTAGAGCACAGAATGCTGAACACAAATGGTGAGTCCTGTGTTATTCACAACACAACTGCAGAGTGCATTCCACATTTACTTAATTCCAAAAATAATTTCAAGATATGACAAGGTAGAGTGTGTAGAGTCTTAAAAACTCTAGAATCTCCTAAAATAAATTGAAGAGTAAAAGAATAAGATTCTGAGTCAGTTAAAGTAAAGTGTTCATATGTAGTACATTGTTCAGCATTAATTTAAAGCTGCAAATTTTCAGTTCTCAGTAGTATACGTTGTTCTTTGGAAATATTCCTTCACTTCTCTCATAAGAGTAGGGTAAAACAGCTCTCACCTAGGACTTCCCTGGCGGTCCAGTTGTTAAGACTTTGCCCCTCCAAAATTGTGGACAAGGTTCAACTCTTGGTGGGGGAGAGGGAAGCTAAAATTTCGGGTGCCCTGAGGTGCTACCAAAAAACCCCCAGTTCTCCCCACCGTCTTATTTTTTTGGCCACACCTGATGTCACTGGTTTCCTGTCCAGCACCCCCTGCCTTAGAAGCACAAAGTCTTATCAACTGGACCACCAGGAAAGCCCCCAGCTCTCCTTTTTAATGCTTAACACAAACCATAGTCTGTAATAGAAATTAACACAGTGTTGTAGGTCCACTATACTTCAAACACAAACAAACATACAAACTCATAGAAAAAGAAGTCAGATACGTGGTTACCAGAGGAGCAGGTTGTGGTTGAGATGAGGGGTGGCGAACTGGATGAAGGCAACTAAAGGTACTACAAACTTCTAGGTATAAAAATACTAGGAATGTAATGTACAATGTGATAAATACAGTCAACACCGCTATATGTATGAAATAAGAAATATATGAAAATTCATATAAATGAATTTAATGAATTCATTTATATGAATATACATATTCATACATAAAATTCATATATATATGAAAACTGTTAAGAGAGTACAGCCTAAGACTTTTCATCACACACACATATTTTTTTCTTCAATTTCTTTATTTTTGTAACCATATGACATAACGGTTGTTCACTAAACTGACTGTGATAATAATTTCATGATGTATGTAAGTCAAACTCTTATACCGTACACCTTAAACTTCTACAGCGCTGTGTGTCAATTACATCTCAATAGAATTGGAAGCAGAAAAAAAAAAAACAAAAAACAACGTACCATGCTGTAATGCCTTGCTCACTGACGATCTGCTTTGCACAGGCTACAGCTTTAGCGATGTCATTTTCCATTAATTCTGAAAAGCAGATGGTGAGAAATGAAAACAACATTCCTAGAGATTTCATTTTAAATTTAGTTTCAGCAGGCTTTATTTTCTTAAGCTAAGAAAAATACAACTAAAATTATTTTTTTAGTCCATGTTGTGAATATTGGGGAAAACCTTGTCTTCATTCTATCCTATTTGGCATGAAATTAAAGCATTTCGTTTCTCATTTACCAAAGTCATTGGGAGTTCTGGATTTATTAATTAATGTGATAAAAGATTCACTTTTTACTGCGCTGTGCTTAGTCGCTCATTCATGCCCAGCGCTTTGCGACCCCATGGACTGTAGCCCATCAGGCTTCTCTCTCCATGGTGATTCTCCAGGCAAGAATACTGCAGTGGGTTGCCATACAACCACTATGGATTGAACCCAGGTCACCTGTATTGTGAGCAGATTCTTTACCATCTGAGCCACCAGGGAAGGCCAAGAATACTGGAGTGAGTAGCCTATCCCTTCTCCAGGAGAACTTCCCGACCCAGGAATTGAACCAGGGTCTCCTGAATTGTAGGTGGATTCTTTACCAGCTGAGCTACTGAAACAAAACAAAAACAACCAAGGGGAAATGGGTCTAGCATTTTTTGGCTCAGCAATTCTATTACTGGAAGTTTATTCTAAAGAAATAATAAGAGATGTACACACCCGAAGATGTGTGTACAGATGTTTCATATCAATTAATAACAGGGGAAAATATAGCCTAAGTGCTTATCAATGAGATTTGGATTGATAAATTATAGAATATTTATTTAGTGGAATTTATTCATCTTGAAATATAATAAAGATTGGTACTTGTTGATAAAATAATTTTGTGTAATAAACAGCATATTATAAAGCAGTAAGTTTAGTATAATTTCATTTCTGCTGACATTCATTGCTTACATGCTTGTATGTGGGTACAAATATGCATAATATAGTTTTACATTCATGTATGTGAATGATGTATCTTCTGAAAGATGTAGATACCAAAACTTACCAGTTATCACAAATCTCTGGATAGTGAGAATTTTTATTCAGTGAGCACAGATTATTATATAATGCAAAATGCTTTTTAAAGTAAATTAACATGATACAAAAGAATATTCTTAGACTAATTTCTCTATTATGAATTTTAATATATAAAAAATTAACAATATAAATTTGTATCAGGTCACCAATATTTTATGCACTAAACATTGTATGTCATCTCTATTTTAAAAGAAACTCAATAGAAAATTTATTTCAGCCCAGTTAAACAAATCTGTAAATTAACTTATCACAATGACAGTATTTAAATAAGAACTGTATTTTTTGGAAATCCAAGCTCAAGAACTTAGAGTTTCAAACTCACTTTAAACCACTCAGCCAACACACACACACACACACACACACATATATATATATACAGTTTATATACATAGAAGAAGTAAATATTACAAAATGTGAATAATTGTTAAAGTTCAGTTCAGTTCAGTACATGATGACCATATTGATGGTTGATATAGTCATGTTTCGAATTTTCTATATATTTAAAACATATCATCATAAAAAGTAAAAACAATTTTTTAAAAGGAACCATAGGTATTCCTCCTCTTTGGTTAACTAGTAATCCTTTGTTTTCCAATAAAGGAGGGTATATTAAATAAACGCACACACACACAACCTAATTATCCCTGCTGCTGCTGCTAAGTCGCTTCAGTCATGTCCGACTCTGTGCGACCCCATAGACTGCAGCCCACTAGGCTCCTCTGTCCCTGGGATTCTCCAGGCAAGAATACTGGAGTGGGGTGCCATTGCCTTCTCCGTAATTATCCCTAAATTTTCCCAAACAAGATAAGAGGAATGGCATTGTTCTTTACAAAGCATCAACAAGTTCAGTTATACTAAAGTGCTACGTCATTCAAGAAACTCTTGTATGTTAGCAAACAGCCAACTTTCATGATGAGAGAAAGTGTTAATCGCTGAGTTGTGTTAGACTCTTTGCGACAACATGGACTGTAGCCAGCCAAGCTCCTCTGTCCCCCAATTCTCCCCGAACAGGGGTCTCCCTCACTGTAAGCAGATTTTTCACCATCTGAGCCACCAGGGAAGCCTTCAAGACATTTTCATTTGTACTGAATCTCTGTTCTTATAGGTATAATCAGATGGGGGCTGAGCCATCACTCAACATCATCTTGTCTTACCGCTGCAGGATACATGACAGCCGTCAACTGCGTTAGGGGTTTTGCCATCATTACACCACCATTTGCTGTTGATCTGAAATATCCCATAATCAGTGCTTTCACTGCTAGGATTGTAGTTTGTAGCTTTTGTGTTATAACTGCTTTCCCATTTGGTCAAACACAACCCTGAAAAAAAAATGTATTTTTAGTTGAAAAACCACATGACATGACTTACACTTCATAGCCCAATCAGTTCTATTTAATTCTACTTTATTAACAATTTACTTTATAAGTACAAAGATGTACTTACTTGTGAAATATTTTAACACTTTTGTGTTAAGAATTCTCTTAAGAGAATTCTTTTATTAGCAAATCATTTGGTAATACTAATGAAACAAGATAATAAACTTTTAAAAATATTAAAATAGCTCTTGCCCTTCACACATCCCTAAGTTAATACTGAGCCTAGAATAGAAAAACCAACAGATTGGTTGAGTGGGTTTGGTCATTAGCAGCAGATGCACACACTAAAGGAAAAATATGTTATTAGGAAAAATAAGGATTTTCTGGGAGAGAGAAAATTTCTTATGACCCTGAAGGTGAATTGGGGTACCAAATTAGAATTCAGACAGTAAGAATCACAGAATAGGAAAGACTGTCCTCCATCCATCCATCTAGCCATTTGCTCATTCACTCAAAAATAGTTATGGAGGGAAATGTCTGAATTCAATATGAAAAAATACAGTGATGACATTGACAAATATAGACTAAACTACAGAGGAACTTTTCCTAAGGCCATTTCTTGAATTCTGTGGAAGAAAATGAAAAATAATCAACTGGGGTGAGCACAATAAAATGTCATTTCTTGCTGTATTTTAAGGATCCTTATTATAGAAATGAATCAAGGGAAATAGGTTCCTACTGTCACTGTTTTGAGAGTTTAATGTAATTTTAAAAAAACCTTGCTGTTAAAAGCCCAATATTGGTAGGGGAATTAAAAATGAGAAAAATATTGCCTTACTCAGGTTAGAAGAACCCAACTTCCAAACTGGAAATAGCTAGAGTCAAACACCATGGGCTTGACAGACATATCCGAGGTGCTGAAATACATTTTATCATCACCCTACATGTGCCAGCTGGCATATTTAGTGGGACTAGAATGGCCCTCTTGTGCCACAGTCCTTCACCTGGTACATCTGATTCTAAAGGAGCAAGTTGATGTTTTTAACCATGGTAAGTGTACAAACCCTCCAACAAAGAATTGCCCATTCACTCAAAGTCCCTTGCTCATTATTCATCCTCTGTTAGTTCCACACCTGGTTAACTGTTTGGAAGGAGAAAGAAGAGTTAACTTACAGTTCGCCAGGCTGACTCCCTTATAGCCGTCCAGTCCAAGTTTCTTCAGCGTTCTGGCAAGCTCACATCTCTCAAAGACCTTGCCTTGGACAGCAACAGAAAGGAAGAGAAACCCCAGAATAATGAGAGCCTTCATGTTGACTGAGAAGTCAAATGTCCAGACTGACCAGGGTGAGCCAGACTTGCTATTTAACATCTTTTCACTCCCCTCTTATCTCACTGGTTTGGTGGCTCCACCCTCTGAAACACGTGGAAAACAGAAACAGTTTATTGGTCCACTGACTAAAACATTTTTCTTCTTATGTTTGAAGAGAGATATTCTGATACCCTAAGAATTAATCTGAAGAAAATAAGGAAGTGAGATTACTTAAAGACATTAAGAAAGAAAGAACAGGGTTCAGCACTATTGCCAAAAGAGGAAATTCCTCCTATTTTATTATGAAGTTGAGCAAGTATTCAGAAAAAAAAAAAAAAAAAAAACCTGAATGAACATTTTTCTCAACTGAAAATGAGCTCCCATCTTTGATTAACATTCATTTACATTAAGTTGTTTTATGTGACTTCAGTATGTTGTCTTCATTTTTTTCACTTAATTTATTTTATATACACTTTCCACAAAGAACATGACACACTCCTGTTGTTCTGACTGGTGTATTGCACAGCACTATGTTGCTCAGCCAGCTTCCTATACTTACTCTTTTGGTGTCTATTATAAATTCCTAATTTATAAGTCAATGTCATAGTATGATAAATAAGCCTCCGGTGAACAACATTCCTAACTCCATCTGACAATGCCTTACTTCACATTTCCATGTTAGAACACAGTGTCATTGTAAAGTGAAAAAACAGGATGGTAAAATCCATAGAAGGATAACAGAATATGCCATTCCAAAATCTTCCCCTTTGGCACAAGGATTATTTTGAGCTGAAGAAGCAGATCCTGAACAAGTTTTCTGCCCTCCCCCTATCATCCTGAAAGCAGAACATAAATTTGTGTAGATATTAATCACCAAAACCCCAGATACTTACCAGCCCCAAAACAGCACCAGAGGATTCTGTAAAACAACGATTTTGACTAGCTACTATCGCCTATCATTTTTAATGTATTTATCATCCTAAAATTTGGCACCTTTGTAAGCCCAGTACTCTTTTCCTCTGTCTAGTTGCTCCTCTAAATGTTTACTGTTCTTTGGTAAAGATAATCTGTTAATTCCAAATTCCAGCCACTCTTTGATTTACTCATCCTGGCCTTTCTCACAAGTACACACAAAATGTACATGTTAATATACTTGTTTCCTTTTCTCTTGTTAAACTGTCTTTTGTTACACATGTTGTCTCCTGTACAGTTTCTAGTGATGAGGATGGGACAGTGAAAGGCCAGAACACTCTGCTGTTCATGGAGACTATAGTCGAGATATGGTTTAATTGACAACAGACCAGTAGAATTCTTACCATGTCAGTCTCCTAGCTGTCTGTCTAGACTGCATAGACAAAAAAGGAGGATAATAATTTCTTCTTGTCCCTTCCCTTCCAAATGCACACTGGCAGGAGAAAAAAAAAATTTGAAAATAGATTTTAAATTGTGACTCTGGTTTTGGTAATCAACACCTATGGTTATTGATTCTTAGCCTCCCGGAAAGAGTCATATTTTCGTTTGTCTCTGCCATTTGTCATGAGCATGAAAAACCATGAGAATCTCCATTTGTTTTATTTTATATCCTGAGAACTTGGCTTTGTCACCAGTGAGAATACTCCCTCTGGTTTCTGCCACTTTAGAGGTGCAGGTTGTCTGTCAGCTTGCATCAGCAGCTAGCCAGCCAGCTGGGAGCCTACAACACGAACTGACAGGCAACATTCTCTTTATTCAACCATGTGAACACTCAGGGGAGTCTGCTTTAATAAGGAGTCTCAGTTCATGAGGGGCCTCTATGAACAGGCTCTACCTTTGTTGCCTGATTTGTGAAGGGAAGACTCTCATCCCAGTACCACCTTTCTGGTATCAGAGGTGAGGAGATGAGTGACTTAAGGTGTCTCACTTTGTGAGAGATAGAGGTTTCATTGCCACCTGAGACATGGAAGGCTTTTGTTTCCTTAGGCTTTCTCTGGGGAGGCTCTGCATTTGAGAGGGCCACATTTCTTAGGGACACCCCTTGTGTTCATGTGTGTGTTTAGTCGCTCAGTCGTGTTTGACTCTTCACAACTCCATGTACTGTAGCCCACCTGGCTCCTCTATCCATGGGGATTCTCCAGGCAAGAATACTGGAGTGGGTTGTCATGCCCTCCTCCAGGGGATCTTCCCAACCCAGGGATCAAACCCAGGTCTTCCCCATTGCTGGTGGATTCTTTACTGTCTGAACCATGAGGGAAGACCAAAAATATTGGAATGAGTAGTCTATCCTTTCTCCAGGGGAACTTCCTGACCCAGGGATCAAACCGGGGTCTCCTGCATTGGAGGCAGATTCTTTACCAACTGAGCTACCCAGGAAGCCCCTGTGTCCATGAGTAGGCCCTAATATTGGTTTTAAGCCATAAAAAGACTCACTGGTTTGGAGTCACAGTTGAAAGAGGTGTATTGAAGATTTGAACTTTTACACCTTAAAAGGGTTTTTGAGAGAGCTTGCATTTTGAACAAAGGTCCTATTGGTACCTATGGGAAGATGAGATTGAAAAGAAAAAAAGAAAGAAAGAAAAAATAGCTATAGAAGAATACCTTGGTTAGTGTAAGAAAAAACAAAATAAAACATTTTGTTAACAAGATTAGGAGGGTAAGTTCAGAAAATAAACATTAAGAGCTGCTGACGTCATTCAAGCAGTTGTGATGTTTACATAAATATTGATAGCCACAAATAGCTTTGACAAAGGTTCAGAAAATGCACAGAAAGTCTGGATTTATTGTCTATTACTCTGTAAGCTAACCCCACCATATCCAGACCTTCTTGTATTTTGGGGCTGCCCTATAAAAAACTTAAAAATTTTTAAATATCATTGAACTATTTTATCCTACTGCTAGTGGAAAGAAAAATGTTATAGTAATTAATTATCTTAGAGTTCTGATAATAAGCAAATATGCCCCTAAATTCCTTCTCTGATAAACTTTACAGTTCTTTCTCAGTACTTTGGAAATATTGACCTTACCATATCTTTGAAATGTAAGCATCCAAAGAGATAAGTGTTGCTTAAAGCAAACTTGGGACTGGAAAAAATGATAACCGAGAGGGATTTTAAAAACAAACTTTATTTGATATTTCCATAAGCTCCCTTACTCCAGATTTTGCCAAAAGCCTCTGTAAGATTATCTTTTAAAGACAAGTAAAAATCTAAAAGTCTTATCCACAAATATTGGTAAATACTTCAGCCATTGTAGTGGGTAGACTTAACTTGTTCCACGTGGCAGAAACCTATTTACATCCAACTATTCTTTTATAGGGGCTTCCCAGATGGCACTAGTGGTAAAGAGCCTGCCTGCCAATAGTAGGAGACATAAAAGATGCGGGTTGGATCCCTGGGTCAGGAAGATACTCTGAGACGGTTGTGGCCACCCACTCCAGTATTCTTGCCTGGAGAATCTCATAGGCAGAGAAGCCTGGAGGGCTGCAGTCCACAGGGTTGCAAAGAGTTGGGCACAACCGAGCAACTGAGCTACACGTGCACTTGCTATGTGACTATGATGTTTAAATGAAAGCTATAAGATGTGTCTTTGCATTCATCTATATGTTTACATATATCTATGTATGTATGCTATGTGTGTGTGATATTTTTCTCCCTCTGGATAGTTTTCCTAAAAACTCGTGAAAGAGCTCTATTTAATTGGTTTAAAGAAAATAGAAGCAATTTTTACATTAAGACCAGTCACTTGATTTCCCTGTTGGTTCAGTGGCTAAGATTCTATGCTCCCTGTTCTGGGGGCCTGGGTTCAGTCCCTGGTCTAGATCCCACATATGCAAATAAAGATCCCGCATGTCACAACTAAGACCTGATGCAGGCAAATAAATAAATTTTTTTAATAAAATAAATTAAGCCTTGTCAAATATATTTATGTTATCTCCACTAGATGCTTGAGATGATAAAATTATAAATTCAGTCTAAGAACTAACTTTACAATAAAAATTATTTATTTAATGTATACCAATATGCTAAGGATAAAAAACCATGTGTAAATTTTAAGGTTCTTTGCTTCTGTGACTTTTGATACTTGCCTGGTTTTTCAATAAGAAAAATAAACTGATGGCTAATTTTTAATATCTCATGAAATTTTCATGGCAACTCAAGCATAATTTTTAAGAACACACAAATTAAATGGATATAAGTGGGAGAAAAGCTTATAAATGAATGTTGCAACCATCATTATATTTTATAAAATATGTCTACTTAGACAGTTTCCAAAATCTTTTTGTAACATTAACTTTAAATGAGGTACCTTCATTGAATATGTAAATCATTTCCAAAAAAGAGAAAATACTGAAATATTAATTGCTAAACATGTTTATCTGCTTTTGACTTCTTAGAGAAACAAAAGATATTTGGATCTGTTAATAAAATGTTCTTTTGTCTATTTGAAAAAAAAATGTACTTTAAAAAGGCATATGTCTCCAAAAATTACAAAATGATGTATTCCTGGGAATTCCTTGGCTGACTAGTGGTTAGGAATTTGTGCATTCACTGCCAGGGCCCAAGTTCAATCCTTAGTTGCGAAACTAAGGTCCCACAAGCCACGCAGCTTGGCCAAAAAATAAATAAATAAAAATTTAAAAGAGCAAATAAGATAGAATATATGGGTTCTAGGAGACAGAATTCTAATACAGGAGAGAGGAGAAGGTAAATTATGAGATGAAGGGAGACGTGTCCCTGTGAACTCCCTGGGGAAAAACTTAAAAGATGATCTGGAATGTGAGAACCTATTGAAAGAAGTTTGACTATTTTGGGTAATGAATTAATACATCAATCACTGACTAATTCAAAATTGGGGAAAGAGTATAACAGGTTTTATATTGTCATCCTGCTTATTTAATTTATATGCAGACTATATCATGCAAAATGCCAGGCTGGATGAATCATAAGTTAGAATCAAGAATGCTGAGAGAAATATCAACAACCTCAGATATGCAGATGATACCACTCTAATGGCAGAAAGTGAAGAGGAACTAAAGAGCCTCTTGATGAGGGTGAAAGAGGAGAGTGAAAAAGCTGGCTTAAAATTATACATTCAAAAAACTAAGATCATGGCATCCAGTGTCATCACTTTATGGCCAGTAGAATGGGAAACAATGGAAATAGCGACAGGTTTTATTTTCTTCGGCTCCAAAATTACTGTGGACAGTGACTGCAGCCATGAAATTAAAAGACTGCTTACTTGAAATCAAGAGATTAGCAACTTAAAACAAGCATGTATAACTATAGACTCCTAAACAAAATTCTCATGATTGCCACAAAATAAAAATTTATAATAGATACACATACAAAAAGGAACTTAAAAATGAAACTGAAGATAGCCATCACATCACAAGAGAAGAGAAGAAAAGAAGAATAAAGAAAAAACATTACAAAACCAAATCCAAAACAATTAACAAAATGGCCATAAGACAGACATATCCATTTTTACCTTAAATGCAAATGGACTAAATGCCCCAACCAAATGACAAAGACTAACCAAATGAATAAAAAAATAAGACCCATATATTTGCTGCTTACAAGAGACTCACTTCAAATCAAGAGACTCATACAGTCTGAAAGTGAGGGGATGGTAAAAGGTATTCCATGCACATGGAAATCGAAAGAAAGTCGGTTACAATACTTATATCAGACAAAATAAACTTTAAAATAAACACTGTTATAAGAGACAAAGAAGGACACTAACTACATAATGATGAAAAACTCAACCCAAGAAGATTAGCAACAATTTTAAGTATACATACATCCAACATAGGAGCACATCAATATATAAGACATAAAACGATGTTGTTGTCAAGAGAAAAAAAAAAAAAAAGATGCTTGTTCCCTGAAAGGAAGGAATTACAAACCTAGACAGCATATTAAAAAGCAGAGACATCACTTTGCTGACAAAGGTCCATATAGTCAAAACTATGGCTTTTCCAATAGACGTGTACGGATGTGAGCATGGAACATAAAGAAGGCTGAGTGCTGAACAATTGATGCTTTCAAATTGTGCTGGAGAAGTCACTTGAGAGTCCCTTGAACTGCAAGAAGTTTAAAGCAGTCAATCATAAAGGAAGTCAACCCTGATGTTCATTTGAAGGACTAATGCTGAAATTGAAGCTCCAATACTTTGGCCACCTAATGCAAAGAGCCAACTCATTAGAGAAGACCCTGATGCTGGGAAAGATTGAAGGCAAAAGGAGGAGGTGGCAGAGGACAAGACGGTTGGATAGTATTATCACTGAATGGAATTGATCTGAGAAAACTCTGGGAGATAGTGAAGGACAGAGGAGACTGGCATGCTGTAGTCCATGGGGTCACAAAGAATTGGACATGACTTAATGACTGAACAACAACAATGACATAATTCAAGCAAGGGTCTTAAACATAGGTATCATGTCCATTTTACAAATTTAAAAATCTGTGTCCCAGAAAGAAAATTCATCTGCCCAAAGACATACAGATAGGGAGTGGGAGAGCTGGGATTTAGATTCAGGTCAGTTCCCTGGCCTTTTCAGTTTACCACGTTACTTTGAAGTTGAAGTGAAAGGGAAGGAATTCTATTGCAACACAATTCTCACCCCTTAACACACTGTAACTTCTTTATCTACCACGTGTCTGATTTTAGTTACTGATATAGTTGTGCAAAACCATTTTATGTATTTATTTTTGAAGTGTGATTTTTCTTTAAGAGATTGATCTAATGCCAGGAATGCCATGGAACAATTAGAGACTATTTAAACATTAGTTCTTAATGTGTGTACAACTGATAATTGTGGAAAGCTTTGGATATCTTTGTGTATACTTTCTTTGTACAATTATTTCTGTTATCTTTAAATTTCCATGGTCAATTCAATTAGAACTTTGGCTTGATCTCACTCTCCTTTTCACATTATGAACAAATATTTCCCTTCCTACATAAGGCAGATTAAAATATCCTTTCTTAATTTACATAACAGTTGGGCATTCATCACTGAGAAATTATTTTTTAAACACATCATGAAGCATAATCTTGTTTAAAAAGTGATGGAAATTTTTCCATTTTAGTTTTTTTTTTTTTTTCAGACGAGTATTTAGATTTCTCTATTAAGTTTGAAAATAGCCTGGCAAATCATGCAAAAATTAAAATGGACTTATTATACAACCCAGCAATCCACTCTTGGGTATTTACCCCAGAGAAATGTCTTCTTTCCTCATGAGAAATTCTATGTAAGTATATTCATAGCAACTTTATTCTTAAATAGCCAATAACTGTGAACTATCCAAATTTCCTTGAACAAACGAATGGTTTAACAAACTGGTGTGTCCAAACCATGGTTGACTAGCCAGTGATAATAAAGAAACAAACTATTAAACCATGCAACATCCTGGAGGGACATCAAGAAAATTATACTGAATTAAAAAAAAACAGATTTCAAAAGGATACACACTGGAAGATTCCACTTATTTAACATTCATGAAATAACAATAAAAGAGACTGAGAATAGAGAAACAGTTATAGGGGTTAGGGATGGGAGGGAGTAGAGAGTTATGACTATAAAGTAGTGGAAGAGAGAAGTCTTGGGCTGATGTGTATGATCAAGTATCTTGATTGTAATTATCCAAGACTCCACATGTGATAAAGCACCATAAAGCCACACACACACACATACACACACCCACAAATAAGTACGTGTATGAGTGGTGAATTTAAATAAGCCTTCTAGATTATATCAATGTCAGTTTTTTACTTTGGTACTGTACTACAGTTGTGCAAAATGTTAACAGTGGAAGAGGCTGGAGGGAGCGTGCATAGGATTCTTCTGTACATTGTTTGTAACTTCTATGAATTTATAATTATTTCAAAATAAGAATGTTTTAAGGCGGCTGCGACCAGCGCGCTAAGCGCAGGCGAGAGGAGCCACCCCACGTCCGAGGTCAGGGGCAGAAGCCCGGAGGACCCCATGCCTGAAGGGCGGCAGCCAAGAGGAGTTACCCCACGCCCGAGGTCAGGGGCAGCAGCCGAGAGTACCAGACTGCAACGGCGCAGGAACCGCCGAGAGGAGCTACCCTGCGTCCGAGGTCAGGGGGGGCGGCCGAGAGGAGATACCCAGCATCCAGGGTCAGGGGCAGTGATGAGAGGAGTTACCCCGCGTCGGAGGTCAGGGGCCGCCGGCGGGAGGAGCTACCTCACGCCCCCACGTCCCCACGCCCTAGGCCAGGGGCTGCCGCAGGGAGGAGCAATCCACACCCGAGGCCAGGGCAGTGGCTGTGGCCGGGAGGACCAACCCCACATCTAAGGATCCATGGCTGCGCGGGCGCAGGAGGACCTAGAGGAGCTATCCCACTTGAAGGTCAGGAAGAGCAGCGGTGAGGAGATACCCCTTGTCCGAGGTAAGGAGCAATGGCTGCGCTTTGCTGGAGCAGCCGTGAAGAGACATCCCACGCTCAAGGTAAGAGAAACCCAAGTAAGACGGTAGGTGTTGCAAGAGGGCATCAGAGGGCAAACACACTGAAACCATACTCACAGAAAACTAGTCAATCTAATCACACTAGGACCACAGCCTTGTCTAACTCGTTGAAACTAATCCATGCCCGTGGGGCAACCCAAGATGGGCGGGTCATGGTGGAGAGATCTGACAGAATGTGGTCCACTGGAGAAGGAAATGGCAAACCACTTCAGTATTCTTGCCTTGAGAACCCCATGAACAGTATGAAAAGGCAAAATGATAAGATACTGAAAGAGAAACTCCCCAGGTCAGTAGGTGCCCAATATGCTACTGGAGATCAGTGGAGAAATAACTCCAGAAAGAATAAAGGGATGGAGCCAAAGTAAAAACAATACCCAGCTGTGGATGTGACTGGTGATAGAAGCAAGGTCCAATGCTGTAAAGAGCAATATTGCATAGGAACCTGGAATGTCAGGTCCATGAATCAAGGCAAACTGGAAGTGGTCAAACAAGAGATGGCAAGAGTGAATGTCGACATTCTAGGAATCAGCAAACTGAAATGGACTGGAATGGGTGAATTTAACTCAGATGACCATTATATCTACTACTGTGGGCAGGAATCCCTCAGAAGGAATGGAGTGGCCATCATGGTCAACAAAAGAGTCCGAAATGCAGTACTTGGATGCAATCTCAAAAACGACAGAATGATCTCTGTTCATTTCCAAGGCAAACCATTCAATATCACCGTAATCCAAGTCTATGCCCCAACCAGTAACGCTGAAGAAGCTGAAGTTGAACGGTTCTATGAAGACCTACAAGACCTTTTAGAACTAACACCCAAAAAAGATGTCCTTTTCATTCTAGGGGACTGGAATGCAAAAGTAGGAAGTCAACAAACAACTGGAGTAACAGGCAAATTTGGCCTTGGAATACAGAATGAAGCAGGGCAAAGACTAATAGAGTTTTGCCAAGAAAATGCACTGGTCATAACAAACACCCTCTTCCAACAACACAAGAGAAGACTCTATACATGGACATCACCAGATGGTCAACACCGAAATCAGATTGATTATATTCTTTGCAGCCAAAGATGGAGAAGCTCTATACAGTCAGCAAAATCAAGACCAGGAGCTGACTGTGGCTCAGACCGTGAACTCCTTATTGCCAAATTCAGACTCAAATTGAAGAAAGTAGGGAAAATCACTAGACCATTCAGGTATGACCCAAATCAAACCCCTTATGATTATACAGTGGAAGTGAGAAATAGATTTAAGGGCCTAGATCTGATAGATAGAGTACCTGATGAACTATGGAATGAGGTTCGTGACATTGTACAGGAGACAGGGATCAAGACCATCCCCATGGAAAAGAAAAGCAAAAAAATAAAATGGGTGTCTGGGGAGGCCTTACAAATAGCTGTGAAAAGAAGAGAAGTGAAAAACAAAGGAGAAAAGGAAAGATATCAACATCTGAATGCAGAGTTCCAAAGAATAGCAAGAAGAGATAAAAAAGCCTTCTTCAGCAATCAATGCAAAGAAATAGAGGAAAACAACAGAATGGGAAAGACTAGAGATCTCTTCAAGAAAATCAGAGATACCAAAGGAACATTTCATGCAACGATGGGCTCGATAAAGGACAGAAATGGTATGGACCTAACAGAAGCAGAAGATATTAAGAAGAGATGGCAAGAATACACAGAAGAACTGTACAAAAAAGAGCTTCACAACCCAGATAATCACGATGGTGTGATCACTCACCTAGAGCCAGACATCCTAGAATGTGAAGTCAAGTGGGCCTTAGAAAGCATCACTACGAATAAAGCTAGTGGAGGTGATAGAATTCCAGTTGAGCTATTCCAAATCCTGAAAGACGATGCTGTGAAAGTGCTGCACTCAATATGCCAGCAAATTTGGAAAACTCAGCAGTGGCCACAGGACTGGAAAAGGTCAGTTTTCATTCCAATCCCAAAGAAAGGCAATGCCAAAGAATGCTCAAACTACCACACAATTGCACTCATCTCACACGCTAGTAAAGTAATGCTTAAAATTCTTCAAGCCAGGCTTCAGCAATATGTGAACCGTGAACTTGAACTGATGTTCAAGCTGGTTTTAGAAAAGGCAGAGGAACCAGAGATCAAATTGCCAACATCCGTTGGATCATGGAAAAAGCAAGAGAGTACCAGAAAAACATCTATTTCTGCTTTATTGACTATGCCAAAGCCTTCGACTGTGTGGATCACAATAAACTGTGGAAAATTCTGAAAGAGATGGGAATACCAGACCACTTGACCTGCCTCTTGAGAAATTTGTATGCAGGTCAGGAAGCAACAGTTAGAACTGGACATGGAACAACAGACTGGTTCCAAATAGGAAAAGGAGTTCGTCAAAGCTGTATATTGTCACCGTTTATTTAACTTCTATGCAGAGTACATCATGAGAAACGCTGGACTGGAAGAAACACAAGCTGGAATCAAGATTGCCAGGAGAAATATCAATCACCTCAGATATGCAGATGACACCACCCTTATGGCAAAAAGTGAAGAGGAACTGAAAAGCCTCTTGATGAAAGTGAAAGTGGAGAATGAAAAAGTTGGCTTAAAGCTCAACATTCAGAAAACGAAGATCATGGCATTCGGTCCCATCACTTCATGGGAAATAGATGGGGAAACAGTGGAAACAGTGTCAGACTATTTTTCTGGGCTCCAAAGTCACTGCAGATGGTGACTGCAGCCATGAAATAAAAGACGCTTACTCCTTGGAAGGAAAGTTATGACCAACCTAGATAGCATATTCAAAAGCAGAGACATTACTTTGCCAACAAAGGTTCGTCTAGTCAAGGCTATGGTTTTTCCTGTGGTCATGTATGGATGTGAGAGTTGGACTGTGAAGAAGGCTGAGCGCCAAAGAATTGATGCTTTTGAACTGTGATGTTGGAGAAGACTCTTGAGAGTCCCTTGGACTGCAAGGAGATCCAACCAGTCCATTCTAAAGGAGATCAGCCCTGGGATTTCTTTGGAAGGACTGATGCTAAAGCTGAAACTCCAGTACTTTGGCCACCTCATGCGAAGAGTTGACTCATTGAAAAAGACTCTGATGCTGGGAGGGATTGGGGGCAAGAGGAGAAGGGGACATAGAGGATGAGATGGCTGGATGGCATCACTGACACGATGGACATGAGTCTCAGTGAAGTCCAGGAGTTGGTGATGGACAGGGAGGCCTGGCGTGCTGCGATTCATGGGGTCGCAAAGAGTCGGACACGACTGAGCGACTGATCTGATCTGATGTACATTTTAAGAATATGATTTACTTATAATTAATAATTTTGTCAGTTACACAGAAAAAAACTTTACCTTTGTTGAACTTTACTGAATTTAAAACTACTATCTTCTCTTACCTTTCATTGAAAACCTTTGAATATAATTATTTTGACACTTAAAAGCTGATATAACAAAAAAGACCAGTGAGAAATATGTAATTACAGGGGTTCACAAATGATCTGGACACTCTGTCTTTTTGGGAAAAAGAAAATAAGCTGGGCGTGAAAGTATATCTTTTATCCTTAAATTTTTTCCTGTTTGTGTTGCAGGTTACTTGAACCTCAACGTTGTTTTTCTTTTTATTTATTTATTTATGTATTTTATTTTTATTTTTTGTGTGACTATAAAAAGAACACAGTTGTTGCAAAATTGTAAATAATATAAATTGTTTTTAAAAGATAGTGAATTACCCTTTCTACTAATCAAAATACATACTAATAAAGCTGTTGTGTTGTTAGTCACTCAGTCGTATTTGACTCTCTGTGACCACATGACTGTTCCCTGCCAGACTCCTCTACCCATGGAATTCTCCAGGCAAGAATACTGGAGTGGGTTGCCATTCCCATTAACAGGGGATCTTCCCAACTCAGGGACTAAATCTGGGTCTTCTAAATTGCGGGCAGATTCTTCACCATTTGAGCCATCAGGAAAGCCCCTCCTACTGAATGCCAAGAAGAATAGTTTTATTTTTTGGTGGTAAAAATCTGAAGCTGATTTTGATAAGTTAAGATAAAGATGGTAAAAACTAGAGCAACTACTAAAAAACCCTAAAAATAGTGAAAAATCATTCAATTAAAGTGCTACATTAGAAAAACTTGTTTAATGAAAAAATGCAGTAAAGGAAGAATAGTGGAACAAAAAAACATGAAACGTAAAAAATAATAAAATTGCAGATGTAAATCTAACTATCAATAATAACATTAAATGTGAATGGATAAAAGAAGAATGAATACCGATTCTTCACAAACTACCAAAATCAGAATAAGAAACAGTACTCAATCCATTTTAGGAGGCAAATATTACCCTCATACCAAAATTAAAGACATCACAAAAACAGAAAACTACAGATCAGTATTTCGTATGAAGATGGGTGTAAAGCTCGTCAAAAAATAATACCTAATTGAATAGCAATACATAAAGCAAATTATGCACCATGATCTAGTGGATTTTATCCCAGAAATACTAATTGGCTTAACACCTGAATACAATGCAATACATCCCATCAACAAGATAAAAAACAAAAATTATATTATCATCTCAGTAGATACAGAAAAAAACATTGAAAAAAATCCTGCACCATTTCCTGATGGAACTGCTCAACAAACTAAGAACAGAAGGCAACATTTTCAGTCTGATACAGGATGTCTATAAAAAAAAACCTGTATAGTTAATTTTGTTAAACTGGATACCTTCCCCCTAAGATCAGGAACAAAACAAAGAAGCCCTTCTTTGTTTACCACTTCTTTTCAACATTGTACTGAAGGCCCTAGCCAAACCAATTAGTTACAAAAAGGATAAGAGTCATCCAGATTGGAAAGAAGTAAAACCATCTTTATTCATGGTAGACATGATCTTGTATGTATTGGGTTGGCCAAAAATGTCATTTGGATTTTTCCATAAAACGTTATGGAAAAACCTGAATTTTTTGGCCAACCTGATAGAATATCCTAAAGAATCTGTTAAAAAAAAAAAAAAAAAAAAAAAAAAAAAAAAAACCTAATAAACAAGTTCAGCAAGGTTGCAGGATACAGGATCAAGTTATAAAAGTCAGTTGCATGTCTGTGCACTTTTAATGAACCATCCAAAGATGAAACTAAGAAAATAATTCCTTTTACAAATGTAATTATTATTTATCCTTATTAAAAAATAAGATTATTTATTCTTTATAAAAAAGAATAAGATACTCAGGAATAAATTTAACCAAAAAAGTGCAAAACATACACACTGAAAACCACTAGCCATTGTTGAGAGAAGTTAAATAATTGGGAAAAATTACATGTTCAAGGACCAGCAGACTTACCATTGTTAGGATAGCAATATTCTCCAAACTGATCTATAGATTCAACAAAATCCTTATCAGAATCCCAGTAACTTCTTTGTAGAAACTGACAAGCTGATCCTAAAATTCATATCGAATTCAAGGGACCCAGAGTAGCAAAAAAAATCTTGGAAAAGAATAAAGTAGGATTCGCACTCCCCAGTTTCAAAACTTACTACACAGCAATGGTAATCAAGACAGTGTGGTACTGGCTAGATTCATAAATACAGATAATAACACATATTGGTTAGGATGCAAAGAAATAGAAATATCATACACTCCTGGCAGGAATGTAAATGGTGCAGTCATTTGGAAAATTGTCTAGCAGTTCTTCAAAATGTTAAGCACATAGTTACCTTATGATCCAGCACTTCAACTCCTAGGTTTCATTTCAAAAGAAACGAAAACACGTGTTCATGCAGATCTTGTAAACAAATGTTCATAGCAGCATTATTCATAACAGCTAAAAATGAAAACAATTCAAATGCCCATCAACTAATAAGCACATAAATAAAATGTGGTACATACATTTAACAGGATACATATATCTGAATATTATTTCACCATAAAAAGAAATGAAGTACTGATACATGTTATGACATGGATAAATTTTGAAAACATGATGCTAAGTGAAAAATGACAATTATAGAAGACCACACACTATATGCATGAGTTGTCTAGTTAGGCAATCCTGTAGAGACAGAAAGGAGATTAGTGGCTGGCTAGTGCTATGAGCACTGGGGAGAAATGAGAAGTGACTACTAATGGGTTATGAAAATAATCTTATCTCAATTAAGCTGTTTCTGCTTTTTAAGGATCCAGAAAACAAAGACTAGTTACATATAGAGAAAGAGTGAGATCAGAATTCTTGTCAGAAACAATAAAAACAATGAAGTCGTTGGAGTAACATTTTTAAAGTACTGAAAGGCAAAAACAGTCAACCTAGTATTTTATACACAGAAAAAATATTTTAAAAATAAAGATGAAGCACCACACTTCTAAATAACATTGGGTCCAAAAAAAGTCTCAAGAGAAATGAAAAATTTGTTTATACTAAATGAAAATAAAAATAAGCTCATCCAAATGTATGGGATGCAGTAAAAACAGTGCTTACAGAGAAATGTATAGCATTAAAGACATATATTAGTAGAGAATAAACTGTGAAAAAAAAAAAAACCCTGAACTTCTAACTTGGAACCTAAAAGAAGAACAACTCAAGCTTAAAGCAGAGGAAAAGAAATAATACAAATTAAAGCAGCAATCAGTGAAATTGAAAACAGAAAAACAATAGAGAAAATCAACAAATAAAAATCTGGCTCTTTGAAAAGTTTGGTAGAGGTTTGATAAACCTAACTAAGTAGAGGCTGGAAGAAGTTGCTGCTGCAGGCATCTCAGCTTTAGGAAGACCAGATGGCCTCCAGAAACTGAAAAAGACAAGAAACTGGATTGTCCCTGAGCCTTTAGAATGGAATACAGGCCTGTCAGTGCTTTGATTATCACCTAAGACCAGTAATGGACTTTTGACCTCCTGAACAGTTTTCAGAATGAATGGAGAGGAGCAGAGCAGAGAATGACTCAGAAATATAGCAGCTTCGAAATCCTGAGCAGAAGCCAGTCTGACACGGATGAAAAGATTTTCTCCTACAGAGGCAGGGGTTGGAAGTGGCCTGCCATGGGGACAAGAGCCCAGGCAGCAGCAGTCCTGGGAGGCATGTGCTGGGACCAGTCCTTTGTGGAGATAGCCAGTAGCCCTCCTCAGATATGCAGATGATGCCACTGCCATTACCACTTCTAATGGTAGAAACCAAAGACGAACTAAAGAGCCTCTTGGTGAAGGTGAAAGAGGGGAGTGAAAAAGTTGGGTTAAAGCTCAACATTCCCAAAACACTAAGATCATGGCATCTGGTCCCATCACTTCATGGCAAAAAGAATAGGAAAAAAGTTGAAGCAGTGAGAGATTTTATTTTCTTGGGCTCCAAAATCACTGTGGATGGTGAGTGCAGCCTTGAAATTAAAAGATGCTTGCTCCTTGGAAAGAAAGCTATGAGCAACCTAGACAACATATTAAAAAACAGAGACATGACTTTGCTGACAAAGTTCTATATAGTCAAAATGATGGTTTTTCTAGTAGTCATGTATGGCTGTGAGAGTTGGACCATAAAGAAGGCTGAACATCAAAGAAGTGATGTTTTCCAACTGTGGTGCTGGAGAATGCTCTTGAGAGTCCCTTGAACAGCAAGGAGATCAAATCAGTCAATCCTAAAGGAAATCAACCTTGAATATTCATTGGAAGGACTGACGCTGCAGTTGAAGCTCCAATTCTTTGGCTACTTGATACAAAGAGCTGATTCACTGGGATAGACCCTGATGCTGGGAAAGATTGAGGGCAGGAAGAGAAGGGGTAAGAGAATGAAATAGTTGGATGGCATCACTAGCTCAATGGACATGTTTGAGTTTGAGCAAACCCCAGGGGCTAGTGGAAGACAGAGGAGCCTGTGATGCTGCAGTCCATGGGGTCACAAAAAGTCAGAGACGACTTAGTTACTGAACAACAACAGTAGCCCCACCATAGAGCTTGTACACTCCAGGACTGAGTTGCTTCAGTTCAGTTAAGTTCAGTTCAGTCACTCAGTCGTGTCTGACTCTTTGTGACCCCACCAGGCTTCCCTGTCCATCACCAACTCCCAGAGCTTACTCAAACTCATGTTCATAGCATTGGTATTGCCATCCAACCATTTCATCCTCTGTCATCCCCTTCTCCTCCTACCTTCAATCTTTCCCAGCATCAGGGTCTTTTCCAATGAGTCAGCTCTTCTCAAAGAGTTACCTCAGGCCGAACAACTAATGGAGAGTGAGAACAGACCCACCCATCAGCAGATGATTGGATTAAAGATTTACTAAGCATGGCCCTGCCCACCAAAAGTGTTAGTCACTCAGCTGTGTCTGACTCTTTGTGACCCCAAGGACTGTAGGCCACCAGGCTCCTCTGTCCATGGGATTTTCCAGGCAAGAATAACTGGAGTGGGTAACCATTCCCTTCTCCAGGGATTGAACCCAGATCTCCTGCATCACAGGTAGATTCTTTACTGTCTGAGCCCACCAAAGCAAGATCCAGTTTTCCCCACAGCCAGTCACTCCCATCAGGAAGCTTGCACAAGCCTCTTACCCTCATCCATCAGAGGGTAGACAGAAGTAAGAAGAATAATCTCACATCCTCCAGAACTAAAACCACAATCACAGAAAGCTAAACAAATGATTACATGGATCACAGTCTTGCATGACTCAATAAAGATATGAGCCATGCTTTTCAGGACCACCCAAGAGGGATGGGTCATGGTGGAGAGTTCTGGCAAAACATGGTCCATTGGAAAAGGGAATGGCAAACCACTGCATTATTCTTGCCTCAAGAAACCCATGAACAGTATGAAAAGGCAAAAAGATATGACACAAGATGAGTCCCCCAGGTCGGTAGATGTCTACTATGCTACTGGGGAAGAGCAGAGAAATAGTTCCAAAAAGAATGAAGTGGCTGGGCCAAAGTAGAAAAAAAATAGTCAGTTGCAGATGTGCCTAGTGGTGAAAGTAAACTCCAATGCTGTAAAGAACAACATTGCATAAGAACCTGGAATGTTAGGTCCATGAATCAAGATAAAGTCAACATGGCCAAGCAGAGGATGGCAAGAGAAAACATTGACATTTTAGAAATCAGTGAACTAAAATGGACAAGATTGGGTGAATTTAATTCAGATGACCATTATATCTAATACTAGAAAAAAAGAGAGTTCCTTGGACTGCAAGGAGATCAAACCAGTCATTTTTAAAGGAAATCAATCCTGAACATTCATTGGAAAGACTGATCAAGTTCCAATACTTTGGCTACTTGATATAAAGAATGACTCATTGAGAAGACCATCATGATGGAAAGCAAAAGGAGAAGGGGAAGGCAGTGGATGAGATGGTTAGATGGCATCACCAACTCAATGTACATGAATTTGAGCAAATTCCAGGAGTTAGTAAAGGACAGTGGAGCCTGGTGTGCTGCAGTCCATGGGGTCCCAAAGAGTAGGATATGACTTAGTGACTGAACAACAGCAACAACAAAATTTTAAATGATTTTTAAAAAAGGTTCGTATAGTCAAAGCTATGGTTTTTCCAGTAGTCATGCATGGCTGTGAGAATTGGACCATAAAGAAGGCTGAGCATCAAAGAATTCATGTTTTCAAACTGTGGTGCTGGAGAGTCCTCTTGAAAGTCCCTTGGACAGCAAGGAGATCAAACCAGTTAATCCTAAAGGATATTAACCCTGAATATTCCTTGGAAGGACTGATGCTGAAGCTGAAGCTCCAATACTTTGGAAACCTGATATGAAGAGCCATTGGAAAAGATCCTGATGCTGGGAAAAAGCCATATGAAAAGCCACTGGAAAAGATCTTCATGCTGGGAAAGATTGAGGGCAGGAGGAGAAGGGGGAGACAGAAGATGAGATGTTGAATGGCATCACTGACTCAATGGAAATGAGATTAAGCAAACTCCAGGAGCTAGTGGAGGACAGAGAAGCCTGATGTGCTGCAGTCCATGGGGTTGCAAAGAGTCAGACACAACTGATTGACTGAACAACAACAAGCTATTTAAAGTAGCTATAATCAAATTTTATGGAAAAAGTGGGCTAAGAGCAAATAGCAGAAGAAGAGTGCAAGTATTGAAAATCAAAAGAAAAAGCACTTAGGATGACTTGACACTGAAATGAAAAGTCAGACTGAATAAAAAAGCAAAATCCAACTATATTTCATTAAAAAAACCTCACTTTCAGGGCCTTTCCTGGAGGTCCATTGGTTAAGATTCCACTGCAAAGATGCATAACCTAACCTATTCCAGAGAATATACATAAAAAAAAAAAAAAAAACTTAGGCTATTTTATACTATAGCTACTTGAGATCTTCAAAAGGGTTAAAGTCATAAATGTCAGGGAAAATGTGAGGTGATCTAAATTTAGAAACTGGGAAACATAACAACTAAATATAACACAATTCTGAATTAGACTTTGTGATTAAAAAGGACTTATGGGACAATTGATGCAATGCATAGAATCTGATGATTAGGTGATCCTAATTTGTCAGTGTTTACCTCCTGATTTGGATGATGTTTTGAGATTCTGTAGGAATTACACCAGAGAAGGCAATGGCGACCCACTCCGGTACTCTTGCCTGGAAAATCCCATGGACGGAGGAGCCTGGTAGGCTGCAGTCCATGGGGTCACGAAGAGTCGGACATGACTGAGCGATTTCACTTTCACTTTTCTCTTTCATGCATTGGAGAAGGAAATGGCAACCCACTCCAGTGTTCTTGCCTGGAGAATCCCAGGGAGGGCGGAGCCTGGTGGGCTGCTGTCTATGGGTGGCATAGAGTCAGACACGACTGAAGCGACTTAGCAGCAGCAGCAGCAGGAATTACACACTGATGGATTCCAGAGCAACTGGGCACTGTATTGGCAGTGTGTTCTCAAACTGTTCAAAAACTTAAAAGGCTGTCCTGTGCTCGCAAATTTTGGGAAAGGTTGAGATATTTCAATCTCCTGAAAAAGCGGGAAACACTCTATTCTTTTGAAAGTTACACTTCCACAAGAAGAAACAAATAAATGAATAAGTAAAATAGGTCTATCCAATGCTTTTATAGGCTTGAGTCCTGGGGCAATGCCACAGTTAAAAATCAAACAGCAGAGATCAGCCAGCCATGAAGAGTTGAGGAGGAGCCATCATTGAGTCAGGATGTTAAGGAGGAGAAGCTGAGGAAGAAAAAATTTTTCTAGAAGTAGGAAGTGGTTCACTCTGTCAAACGCTGCTGAGAGATCAAGTAAGATGAACAGAAAACAGCTGATCACTAGAATTGTCCCCAAGACATCATGGATGTAGTCAGGTTGAAGCAGATTTCTCCTAAGTGAGGTAGCAGTCATGTTAAGAAGAGTTGAAAGGCAAAAGGAGGTGAGGACATGAAGCAGATGAAAATAGATATCTCATCCCAGAAGTGTTGCTGTTAAAGGGAGCAGAGAATAATATTTTACTTCGAGGATTATGTAGAGTACACCAAGAGCTCTGGAATGTTACCAGGGCAGTTAATACAGTGATGGGGATGATCCAGTGAAGAGGAAAAACTCAGAATGAAGGAAAAACTTAGCCTAAATTGGGGTAGTGAGAGAGCTGTGATGAAGACTACCTGTTGAGACACTGCAATTGGCAAAAGCATAGGCTCTTTATCCTAGTGATAAAGGGGAAAGAAGGGAGGATGGACCCAGAGAAAGACATGAGCTCGGTTACGGTGGCGAGGAGGGGAGAATTTTTATGAGGTTGCTTCTGTTCTGCCAGTGTAATGTGAGTCCAGGTCATCTACTGAGATCTGAGAGCGTGGAAGACCAGTGGTTGGCATGTGTGCCTGGACTTTGAAATGAGAGGAGAAGTAGATAATGACAGACATTTTGAAGAGTGGGGACACCAATGCAGAGAAGTGACTAATATGACCAGGTAGTCTTGAGGGCCCATTTGAGATTTGTGGTTATGAATTTAAACTGAGGGGAATTCCCTGGTAGTCTGGTGGTTAGGACTCCCTGCTTTCACTGTTGAGGGCAGAGGTTCAGTCCCTAGATGGAGAACTAAGATCCCACAAGCTGTGCAGCTTAGCCAAAAAAATTTTAAAAGTTAAGTAAGATCTTTCACCATGCTTATGGTTTTTCTCCAGCATATCTGTCTGGGCATAGATGAGGATGTTGGAAATGCTAAATGTCATTTTTTTCAAAAGGAAAGGAAAGGAAAGTGAAGTCGCTCAGTTGTGTCCGACTCTTTGTGACCCCATGGACTGTAATCTACTAGGCTCCTCTGTCCATGGGATTTTCCAGGCAAGAGTACTGGAGTGGGTTGCCATTTCCTTCTTCAGGGGATCTTCTCAACCCAGGGATTGAACCCGGGTCTCACGCATTGCAGGCAGACACTTTACCCTCTAAGCCACCAGGGAAGCCCTTTTTTTTTGTTCAAAATATACACATAGATATTTCTTCAGAGACACTAAATGGCTCTAAACAAACAAAGACAAGGTTTGAATTGCAAAGTTTTTAATGAAAATGTATTTTTACAGCATGCGTCATTTCAAATCTGTGGTTAACCAGCAATTATTTCAATAGTTGCAGACTCATCTGTCTCTGAATTTGTCATAATGCTAATGACATTAAGAAAAAGCAACAGTTCATCTAATCCCTCTTTATATTCCTTCATGATCAACAAGATGCATAAATGATCTTGCTTTAGTTAAGAACTGAATGTACTGGAGCTATATTAGATAATTAAGAGTTTAGGCAAATATTCACCAGCATTAGTTTTACTAGCAAACTGAAAAATATTATAGGCCTAGTGCCAAACAATTAACACATTAGATAAACATTAAGCTTCTTAGAAGACCATATGCTCCTGCTTCTGTAAAACCATTGTTTGCTTGAAGGAATGGTGGTATAAGCTTTCATTCAACTATTACTTCCTTAACATGAAAAAGAGACAAAATGAGCTGAAGAACGATAACTCCACAGTTACAGCGTGCAACCCTCAACATAACTGCTGACGTCATGGTCTCGACAGTGACTTTTCCATGCCACCCTGTAGAGAAGGATGAAACAAATTGTAATTAGGCTAAAACATAGCTTCCTTGTAATGTGCATACTTCAAATCCTTTGGGAGAACAAAATAGTTCATCAGTACATGAAATACAAGCTATAGAAAAATCCAAGTATTGTTATTTGTTAACTGGAGATATGTATACCAAGGGCTTCACATCTCTACCAGCCTTCACTAGAGCACAGAATGCTGAACACAAATGGTGAGTCCTGTGTTGTTCACAACACAAGTGCAGAGTGCATTCCACATTTACTTAATTCCAAAAATTATTTCAAGATATGACAAGAAATTGGTATTATTTGTAGAATCGTAAAAACTCTAGAATCCCCTAAAGTAAATTGAGGAGTAAAAGAATTAGATTCTGAATCAGTTAAAGTAGATTGTTTCTATGTAACACATTATTTAGCATAAATCTAAAGCTGTGATTTTCAGTTGTCAGTAGCATACTTTTGTCTTTGAGAATATTCTCTCCCTTCTCTCAGAAGAGTAGGGTAAAACAGCTCTACCTGAGACTTCCCTGGTGGTCCAGCATTAAGGACCCCTGGACCTTCCAATGCTGAGGGAGTGATTTTGATTCCTGATGGTGGGGTGGGAGGCTAGAATCCCACATGCCCTGGAGTGCTGCCAAAAAAACCCCAATTCTTACTGAGTCCCACCTTTTTTTAGCAGCACCTAATGGCATGTGGTTCCCTGTCCAACATCCTCTGCATTAGAAGCACGAAGTCTTATCAAAGGACCACCAGGGAAGTCCCCAGTTCTCCTTTTTAATGCTTAACACAAACCATGCTCTGTAACAGGAACTTACATAGTGTTGTAGGTCAATTATATTTAAAACAAACAAACAAATATAGGAACAACTCACAGTAAAAGAGGTCAGATTAGGAGAAGGGGACGACAGAGGATGAAATGGTTGGATGGCATCACGGACTAGATGGACTTGAGTTTGAGCAAGCTCCCGGAGTTGGTGAGGGATAGGGAAGCCTGGCGTGCTGCAATCCATGGGGTTACAAAGAGTCTGAAATGACTGAGCAACTGAACTGAACTTATGGTTACCAGTGGAGGTTGTAGTGGGTGAAGTGAGGGGTGGGAAAGTGAATGAAGGCAGTTAAAGATACTGCAACGTTCTAGGTATAAGATAAATACTAGGAATCAAATGTACAGCGTGATAAATGCAATTATCATGGCTATTGTTATATATGAAAATTGCTAACAGAGTAAAGCCTAAGACTTTTCATCACCCATAAATTTTTTTCTCCTAATTCTTTAATTTGTATCCATATGATATAATGGATGTTCACCAAAGTTATTGTGATAATAATTTCATGATATATGTAAGTCAAATCATTCTGCTGTTTGTCTTAAACTTCTACAGTGCCGGGTGTCAATTACATCTCAATAGAACTGGAAGGAGAAAAAACACACACACACACAAACAAGAACAACATACCATGCTGTTATGCCTTGCTCACTGACAATCTGCTTTGCACATGCTACAGCTTTCGCGATGTCATTTTCCATTAATTCTGAAAAGGAGATGATGAAAAATGAAAACAACATTCATAGAAATTTCTTTTTAAGTTTAGGTTTGGCCAGCTTTATTCTCTTAGGCTGAGGAAAGAACAATTAAAAGTATGTTTTAAGAGTCCATGTGTCAAGGTCTCTCTAGTCAATGCTACAGTTTTTCCAGCAGTCATGTATGGATGTGAGAGTTGCACTATAAAGAAAGCTGAGTGCCGAAGAATTGATGCTTTTGAACTGTGGTGTTGTAGACTCTTGAGAGTCCCTTGGACTGCAAGGAGATCCAACCAGTCCATTCTAAAGGAGATCAGTCCTGAATATTCATTGAAAGGACTGACGTTGAAGCTGAAACTCCAATACTTTGGCCACCTATTGGGAAGAGCTGACTCATTTGAAAAGACCCAGATGCTGGGAAAGATTGAGGGTAGGAGAAGGGTACAACAGAGGATGAGATGGTTGGATGGCATTACCAACTCAATGGACATGAGTCTGGGTAAACTCTGGGAGTTGGTGATGGACAGGGAGGCCTGGCGTGCTGTGGTTCATGGGGTCACAAAGAGTTGGACATGACTGAGTGACTGAACTGAACTGAACTGATCTTTGGCAGGAGGTCTATGGAAACTTTTTCTTATTTTCTAATTGAATTTGTTCTTACTGTTGAACCTTTAGAAGTTCTCTATATATTCTGAATACAAGTACTTTGTCAATTATGATTTGAAAATATGTTTTCCAGTCTGCAGCTTGCCTTTTTTATTCTCTGGCTAGAATTACTTGCATAGCATTAGATTAAGAATTTGGTAGCATCCTGTTTATTATTTTTAAAAAAGTTCAAAGGACCATACTTTGAAGTTATATAGAAGAACTCTCTGCTTAGTTGAAATCACATATTTTTTATCTTTTCTTTTTCTAGAAGTTTCATAGTTTAACAGTTTATCCACATGTGCATGATCCATTTTGAGTTAATTTTATATAAGATGAGGAATAGACTGAAGTTCTATTTTACTCAAATAGATGTCTAATTTTTCCAACACCTTTGTTAAAAATCCATTTTTCCCTGAATTACTTTTGTAACTTTGTCAATAATAAATAGACTATATTAATGTGAAAAAAAAAAAAGTCCATGTTTCTGTGAATACCATGGGAAAATTCTTTTCCATCCTATTTGACATGAAAAGAAGCATTCTGTTTTTCATTTGCCAAAGTCAATGGAAGCTTCGGGAATTATTAACTAATGTGATAGAATGTTCTCTTTTACTAGGGATTATAAAATCAAAATAAAACAAGCAGACATGCAGAAACCAGTCTAGCAGTTTTTCGCTTACCAACTTTGTTACTGGAAGTTTATCCTAAAGAAGTAATAAGAAATGTACCCAAGATGTGTGTACCAGATGTTCCATAGCAATTAATAAAAGGGGAAAATACAGCTTGAGTGCTTAACAGTGTGATTTGGATTGATAAATTATAGAAAATCTTATTAGTGGAATTTATTCATCTTGAAATATAATAAATATTGGTATTAGTTGATAAAAATAATTTTGTACAATAAAGAGCATATTGTAAAGTAGTAAGTTTAGTACAATTTCTATTTTGTTGAAACACATTGCTTACATGTTCATATCTGAGTACAGATATATGTAATTTAGCTTTACATTCATGTCCGTGAGTGATGTATATTCTGAAAGAAACTGTGGGTACCAAAAGTTGCTGGTGGTCATACATCTCAGAGTAGTAAGAATATTTACACAATGACCACATATTATTGCATAATACAAAATATTTTTAAAGAAAATTAACTGGATACAAAAGAATATTCTTAGACTGATCTTCTCATTAAGAATTTTAATATTTAAAAATGTAACAACATAAATTTTGTAATTGTTCTCCAATATTTTATGCACTAAAGATTCCATATCTCTATTTTAAAAGGAACTCAATAGAATATTTTTCTCACTGCAATTAAACAGATCTGTAAATTAACTTCTCCAAATGACAATATTTATATAGGAACTGTATCTTATGGAGATGCAAGCTAAAGAATTTAGAAATGAAGTATCATAATGTTTCTAATTTTCTTTAAATTGCTAAGCAAGAAAAAAAAACCCATATATATAATTTGTTGGGAAGATCCCCTGGAGAAGGGAAAGGTCACCCTCTCCAGTATTCTGGCCTGGAGAATTGCATGGACTGTAGAGTCCATGGGATCACTAAGAGTTGGACATGACTGAGCAAATTTCACTTTCACATATAATTTATATACATAAAAGAAGTAAATATTAAAAAATATTAAAAACTGTTAAAGTACATAATGAACATATTGATGTCTATTAATGTTTCTAATTTACTATTTTTTAAAACATTTCATCATTAAAAGTAAAAATAATTTTTTAAAATGATCACATGTATTCCTCCTCTTTGTTTAACTAATAATTCTTTGTTTTCCAATAAAGGAGAATAGATTTAAAAAAAAAAAAAAGACCTCACAACCAAATTATCCCTAAATCTCCCCAAACAAGATAAGAAAGAGAAATGGTATTGTTTTCTACAGAGCATCAACAAGTCTAGTTATAATAAAATCATAGGTCATTACAGATACTCTTGATGTTAGCAAACAAGTAACCTTTTATCATACCAGCTCTTTAAATTCTTACTTAAGAAATCAGGAGGAGAATAATAGAGAGCTTCTAGAAATTAATATGGAGCTTTCCTAGGTCCCTGATGAACTCCTCAAGACAGTTTCATTTGTACTGAATCTCTGTTCTTACAAGTATAACCAGATGGGGGCTGAGCCATCACTCAACATCATCTTGTCTTACCGCTGCAGGATACATGACAGCCGTCAACTGCGTTAGGGGTTTTGCCATCATTACACCACCATTTGCTGTTGATCTGAAATATCCCATAATCAGTGCTTTCACTGCTAGGATTGTAGTTTGTAGCTTTTGTGTTATAACTGCTTTCCCATTTGGTCAAACACAACCCTGAAAAAAATGTATTTTTAGTTGAAAAACAACAACAGGACACGATTTATACTTTATAGACAAATCAATTCTTTTAAATAATAATATTTTATTAATGACTTTTATAAGTATTAATATAAAGAAATATTTTCCTTGCAAAATATTTTAACACTTTCATGTTAAAGCATCCTTAAGAGAAAGGAGATCAGTCCTGGCATTTCTTTGGAAGGAATGATGCTAAAGCTGAAACTCCAGTACTTTGGCCACCTCATGCAAAGTGTTGACTCATTGGAAAAGACTCTGATGCTGGGAGGGATTGGGGGCAGGAGGAGAAGGGGACGACAGAGGATGAGATGGCTGGATGACATCACCGACTCGATGGACGTGAGTCTGGATGAACTCCAGGAGTTGGACAGGGAGGCCTGGCATGCTGTGATTCATGGGGTCGCAAAGAGTCGGACATGACTGAGCGACTGAACTGAACTGAAAGGTGGATTTGGGTATCAAATTAGAATCTGAACAACAAGAATCATAAACTAGGAAAGACTATATCATCCATCTATCCATCTAGTCATTTGCTCATTCTTTCAAAAATAGTTATAGAGGGGAAATGTCTGAGTTCAATTTGAAAAATACAGTGGTGACCTTGAAAAATATGGACTAGAATACAGAGTAATTTTTACTTAATGCACATCTTGAATTCTGAGGAAGAAAATGCAAATTAATCAACTTGAGTGAAAATAATAAAATGTCATTTCTTGTTGCATTTCAGGAATCCATATATGGATATTGACTGAAGGGAAATAGGTTCCTACTGTCCTTGTTCTTGTTTTATGAATTCAATGTAATTTTTTGAAAAAGCATTGTTGTTAAACTCCCAACATCTTGGTAGGAGTATAAAAATGAGAAAAATAATGCCTTACTCAGGCTTGCAGAACCAAAGTTCCAAACTGGAAATGGCTAGAGTCAGACACCAAGGGCTTGAAAGAGATATCCCAGGAGTTGAAACATTTTATAATCAGCCTACAAGTGCCAGCTGGCAAATTTAGTGGCCCTAGAGGAGTATAGGGGGACCTGGAATGTTTATTTTTTGTTTTTGTTTTTGTTTTATTTTTATTATTTTTTTTATTTTATTTTATTTTTAAACTTTACAATATTGTATTGGTTTTGCCAAATATCAAAATGAATCCGCCACAGGTATACATGTGTTCCCCATCCTGAACCCTCCTCGCTCCTCCCTCCCCATACCATCCCTCTGGGTCGTCCCAGTGCACCAGCCCCAAGCATCCAGTATCGTGCATCGAACCTGGACTGGCAACTCGTTTCATACATGATATTATACATGTTTCCATGCCATTCTCCCAAATCTTCCCACCCTCTCCCTCTCCCACAGAGTCTGTAAGACTGTTCTATACATCAGTGTCTCTTTTGCTGTCTCATTTACAGGGTTATTGTTGCCATCTTTCTAAATTCCATATATATGTGTTAATATACTGTATTGGTGTTTTTCTTTCTGGCTTACCTCACTCTGTAATAATAGGCTCCAGTTTCATCCACCTCATTAGAACTGATTCAAATGTATTCTTTTTAATGGCTGAGTAATACTCCATTGTGTATATGTACCACAGCTTGCTTATCCATTCATCTGCTGAGGGATATCTAGGTTGCTTCCATGTCCTGGCTATTATAAACAGTGCTGCAATGAACCCTGGGGTACACGTGTCTCTTTCCCTTCTGGTTTCCTCTGTGTGTATGCCCAGCAGTGGGATTGCTGGATCATAAGGCAGTTCTATTTCCAGTTTTTTAAGAAATCTCCACATTGTTCTCCATAGTGGCTGTACTAGTTTGCATTCCCACCAACAGTGTAAGAGGGTTCCCTTTTCTCCACACCCTCTCCAGCATTTATTACTTGTAGACTTTTGGATCGCAGCCATTCTGACTGGTGTGAAATGGTACCTCATAGTGGTTTTGATTTGCATTTCTCTGATAATGAGTGATGTTGAGCATCTTTTCATGTGTTTGTTAGCCATCTATATGTCTTCTTTGGAGAAATGTCTATTTAGTTCTTTGGCCCATTTTTTGATTGGGTCATTTATTTTTCTGGAATTGAGCTGCAGGAGTGGCTTGTATATTTTTGAGATTAGTTGTTTGTCAGTTGCTTCATTTGCTATTCTTTTCTCCCATTCTGAAGGCTGTCTTTTCACCTTGCTAATAGTTTCCTTTGTTGTGCAGAAGCTTTTAAGTTTAATTAGGTCCCATTTGTTTATTTTTGCTTTTATTTCCAATATTTTGGGAGGTGGGTCATAGAGGATCCTGCTGTGATGTATGTCGGAGAGGGTTTTGCCTACGTTCTTCTCTAGGAGTTTTATAGTTTCTAATCTTACGTTTAGAATGATATAGAATTTGACTCTCCCATTCTTCAATCCTTCACCTGGTACATCTGATTCTAAAGAAGCGAGTTGATGTTTTTAACCATGGTAAGTGTACAAACCCTCCAACAAAGAAAAAGCCCATTCACTCAAAGTCCCTTGCTTATTATTCATCCTCTGTTAATTCCACACCTGGTTAACTGTTTGGAAGGAGAAAGAAGAGTTAACTTACAGTTCGCCAGGCTGACTCCCTTATAGCCGTCCAGTCCAAGTTTCTTCAGAGTTCTGGCAAGCTCACATCTCTCAAAGACCTTGCCCTGGACAGCAACAGAAAGGAAGAGAAATCCCAGAATAATGAGAGCCTTCATGTTGACTGAGAAGTCAAATGTCCAGACTGACCAGGGTGAGCCAGACTTGCTATTTAACATCTTTTCACTCCCCTCTTATCTTACTGGTTTGGTGGCTCCACCCTCTGAGACATATGGAAAACAGAAAGAGCTTTTTGGTCCACACACTTGTAAAGTTTTTCTTCTTATCTTTGAAGAGATATATTCTGATATTGTAAGAATTAACCTGCACAAAATAATGAAATGACATTGCTTAAAGACATTTCTCAGGAAGAACTGGAGTTAGCATTATTGCCAAAAGAGGAACTTCCTCTTATTTTATTATGAAGTTGAACAAGTATAAAGAAAAAAACCTGAATGAACATTTTACTCAACTGGAAATGAGCCCCCATTTGGATTAACATTCATTTACATTAAGGTGTTTTGCATATTGTCTATCTTTTTCACTTAAAATTATTTTATATACACTTTTCACAAAGAACGTGACACACTCCTGTTGTTCTGATTGGTAAATAGCCCAGCACCATGTTGATCACAGATTCCTATACTCACTCTTTTGGTGTCTATTGTAAATTCTTAATTTATAAATCAATGTTTTACTATGATCAGTAAGCCTCATGTGAACAACATTCCTAACTCCTTTCTAACAAAGCCTTACTTCACATTTCCACATTAGAACATAAAGGGTCATTGTAAAGCAAGAGAACTTCATAGTAAAACCTATAACAAGCTGCAATCAAGATTGCCGGGAGAAATATCAGTAACCTCAGATATGCAGATGACACCACCCTTATGGCAGAAAGTGAAGAAGAACTAAAGAGCCTCTTGATGAAAGTGAAAGAGGAGAGTGAAAAAGTTGGCTTAAAGCTCAACATTCAGAAAATGAAGATCATGGCATCCGGTCCCATCACTTCATGGCAAATAGATGGGGAAACAGTGGAAACAATGGCTGACTTCATTTTGGGGGGCTCCAAAATCACTGCAGATGGTGATTGCAGCCATGAAATTAAAAGATGTTTACTCCTTGGAAGGAAAGTTATGACTAACCTAGATAGCATATTAAAAAGCAGAGACATTACTTTGTCTACAAAAGTCTGTCTAGTCAAGGCTATGGTTTTTCCAGTAGTGATGTATGGATGTGAGAGTTGGACTATAAAGAAAGCTAAGTGCTGAAGAATTGATACTTTTGAACTGTGGTGTTGTAGAAGACTCTTGCGAGTCCCTTGGACTGCAAGGAGGTCCAACCAGTCCATCCTAAAGGAGATCAGTCCTGGGTGTTCATTGGAAGGACTGATGTTGAAGCTGAAATTGCAATACTTTGGCCACCTCATGTGAAGAGTTGACTCATTGGAAAAGACCCTGATGTTGGGAAAGATTGAAGGCAGGAGGAGAAGGGGATGACAGAGGATGAGATGGTTGGATGGCATCACCAACTCAATGGACATGGGTTTGGGTAAACTCTGGGAGTCGGTGATGGACAGGGAGGCCTGGCATGCTGTGGTTCATGGGGTTGCAAAGAATCAGACACGACTGAGCGACTGAACTGACTGACTGACAGAAGATTAACAGAATATGTCACTCTTCCACTTTGAGACAAATATTATTTTGAGCTGAAGGCAATGGAGGAAAAGCAGATCAAAGACAAGTTCTCTGTCCTCCCCTTATTTTCCAGAAAGCAGAACATAAATTTGTGCATAAATTAATCACCAACAACCCTGAACACTTAGCAGCCCCAATACAGCCCCAGAGAACTATACAGAACAAACATTAGTACTAGTTACTATCTGCCATTAGTTTCAAATGTATTTATCATCCCAAAATTTGATACATTTGGAAGCCTACTACTCTTTTCCTCTCTGTAGTCGCTCCTCTAATTATATACTGTTCTTTGGTTCAGATGCTCTGTAAGTCCAAATTCCAGCCACCTCTTTGAGTTATTTATCCCCGCATTTCTCATAAGTATACATGAGATGTACATGTTAGTATATTTGTTTCCTTTTCTCTTGTTAATCTGCATTTTATTACAGAGCTCCAGCCAAAAACTGAAAAGAGTAAAATGAAACACATGCTTCCTCCTGTACAGTTTCTAGTATTGTAGATGGGACAGTGAAAACCCAAAACACCCCACTCTCCCTGGAGACTGAAGTTGAGCTATGGGATAGCTGACAACTGACCAACAGAAGGTAAGAATTCTTACCATGTCAGTCTCCCAGCTCTCTGTCTGTAGTGCACAGTCAACAGAGGAGGATAAATATTTCTCCTTGTCCCTCCCTTTCCAAATTCACAGTGGCAGGAGAAAAACATTTGTGAAAATAGATCTTGAATTGTGACTCTTGTAAACATGGTTTTGGTAATAAACACCTATGGTTATTGATCCTTAGCCTCCCAGAAGGAGTCACATTTTCCTTTGTCCCTTTCATTTGTCATAACGATGAAAAATCATCAGATGAGAATCTCCAATTGTTTTGTTTTATATCCTGAGAATTTGGCTTTGTAACCACTGAGAATATTCCCTCTGGTTTCTGCTGCTTGGGAACACAGGTTGTCTGTCAGGCTTGCCTCAGCAGCTAGTCAGCCAGCTCGGAGCTGAAGACATGAAGTGACAGGCAACCTTCTTTTTGTCCAAACATGCTGGCTTTCAGGGGAGTTTGTCTTAATAAAGGGTCTCAGTTCATAAGGGGACTTTATTGCCTCTATTTTCATTGTCTGATTTGGGAAAGAAAAAACTCTCATCCCAGTATCACCTTTCTGGTAGCATAGTTTAGGAGGTCAGTCATTTAAGGTGTCCCACTTTGTGGGAATTGAGCTTTCTTTGTCACCTGAGACAAGGAAAGTCTTTGTTTCTTAGGCTTTCTCTGGAGAGGTTCTGCATCTTGAGAGGGCTACATTCCTTGGACACCTTTCATGTCCATAGTGAAGTTGCTCAATCATATCCGACTCTTTACAACCTCATGGGCTGTAGCCAGTGAGGCTCCTTCATCCATGGAATTTTTTAGTTAAGAGTACTGGAGTGAGCTGCCATTTCCTTCTCCAGGGGATCTTCCCAACCCAGGGATCGAACCCAGGTCTCCCGCATTGCAGGCAGACACTTTACCATCTGAGCCACCCTAATATTGGTTTTAAGCCATAAAAAGACTCACTGGTTTGGAGTCACAGTTGAAAGAGGTATATTGAAGATCTGAACTTTTATATCTAAAAAGTATTTTAAAAGAGCTTGCATTTTAAACAAAGGTCCTATTTTTACCTGTGGTAAGATCCTATTGAAAAGAAAAGAAAAAGATAGCTACAGAAAAATATCTTGGTTACTTGAGAAAACAAAGCAAAACAAAACACTTTGTTAACAAGATTAAAAGAAGAAGATCAGAGAATAAATGTCAAAACCTGCAGACATCACTCAAGGAGGTTTATAATTTACATAAATATTGATAGCCAGGAAAAAGTTTCGACAAAGGTCCAGAAAATGCACAGGAAGTCTTGATGTATTGTCTGTTATTCTGTAGAAGGATCCCACCATGTCCAGAATGTCCTATAGTCTGGATTGGGCTGCAAAAATATAAATAAATAAATAAAAAGAAACTTAAAATATCATTGAACTATCCTATTATAAAAGAAAAGAAAAATGTTATAGAAAGAGGCTTAGATTTCTGATAATAGGCAAATATACCCATGAGTTCCTTCTTAGATTAAACCCTACAATTCTTTCTCAGTACTTTGGAAATATTGACTTTACCATATCTTTGAAATGTAAACATGCAAAGAGAAATTGTTACCTAAAGCAAGCATGAGACTGGAAAAAAAAGAGAGATTTGAAAAACAAACTGTTATTTCATATTTTCATAAGCTCCCTTGATCCACATTTTGTTGACAGCCTCCTTAAGATTATCTTTTAAAGACAAGCAAAAATATTAATAAAAATCTTGGTAAAAGGCACCAGTCATCTGAGGGGAAAACGTGTTCCATCTGCCAGAAACACCACATAGATCCAACTATTCTTCAGCCTTGTCTAACTCAATGAAACTAAGCCATGCCCGTGGGGCAACCCAAGATGGGCGGATCATGGTGGAGAGATCTGACAGAATGTGGTCCACTAGAGAAGGGAATGGCAAACCACTTCAGTACTCTTGACTTGAGAACCACATGAACAGTATGAAAAGGCAAAATGTTAGGATACTGAAAGAGAAACTCCCCAGGTCAGTAGGTGCCCAATATGCTACTGGAGATCAGTGGAGAAATAACTCCAGAAAGAATAAAGGGATGGAGCCAAAGCAAAAACAATACCCAGCTGTGGATGTGACTGGTGATAGAAGCAACGTCCAATGCTGTAAAGAGCAATATTGCATAGGAACCTGGAATGTCAGGTCCATGAATCAAGGCAAACTGGAAGTGGTCAAACAAGAGATGGCAAGAGTGAATGTCGACATTCTAGGAATCAGCGAACTGAAATGGACTGGAATGGGTGAATTTAACTCAGATGACCATTATATCTACTACTGCGGGCAGGAATCCCTCAGAAGGAATGGAGTGGCCATCATGGTCAGCAAAAGAGTCTGAAATGCAGTACTTGGATGCAATCTCAAAAACCACAGAATGATCTCTGTTCGTTTCCAAGGCAAACCATTCAATATCACCGTAATCCAAGTCTATGCCCCAACCAGTAATGCTGAAGAAGCTGAAGTTGAACGGTTCTATGAAGACCTACAAGACCTTTTAGAACTAACACCCAAAAAAGATGTCCTTTTCATTCTAGGGGACTGGAATGCAAAAGTAGGAAGTCAAGAAACAACTGGAGTAACAGGCAAATTTGGCCTTGGAATACGGAATGAAGCAGGGCAAAGACTAATAGAGTTTTGCCAAGAAAATGCACTGGTCATACAAACACCATCTTCCAACAACACAAGAGAAGACTCTATACATGGACATCACCAGATGGTCAACACCGAAAGCAGATTGATTATATTCTTTGCAGCCAAAGATGGAGAAGCTCTATACAGTCAGCAAAAACAAGACCAGGAGCTGACTGTGGCTCAGACCATGAACTCCTTATTGCCAAATTCAGACTCAAATTGAAGAAAGTAGGGAAAACCACTAGACCATTCAGGTATGACCTAAATCAAATCCCTTATGATTATACGGTGGAAGTGAGAAATAGATTTAAGGGCCTAGATCTGATAGATAGAGTACCTGATGAACTATGGAATGAGGTTCGTGACATTGTACAGGAGACAGGGATCAAGACCATCCCCATGGAAAAGAAAAGCAAAAAAACCAAAATGGCTGTCTGGGGAGGCCTTACAAATAGCTGTGAAAAGAAGAGAAGCAAAAAGCAAAGGAGAAAAGGAAAGATATCAATATCTGAATGCAGAGTTCCAAAGATAGCAAGAAGAGATAAAAAAGCCTTCTTCAGCGATCAATGCAAAGAAATAGAGGAAAACAACAGAATGGGAAAGACTAGAGATCTCTTCAAGAAAATCAGAGATACCAAAGGAATATTTCATGCAAAGATGGGCTCGATAAAGGACAGAAATGATATGGACCTAACAGAAGCAAAAGATATTAAGAAGAGATGGCAAGAATACACAGAAGAACTGTACAAAAAAGAGCTTCATGACCCAGATAATCACGATGGTGTGATCACTCACCTAGAGCCAGACATCCTAGAATGTGAAGTCAAGTGGGCCTTAGAAAGCATCACTACGAACAAGCTAGTGGAGGTGATAGAATTCCAGTGGAGCTATTCCAAATCCTGAAAGATGATGCTGTGAAAGTGCTGCACTCAATATGCCAGCAAATTTGGAAAACTCAGCAGTGGCCACAGGACTGGAAAAGGTCAGTTTTCATTCCAATCCCAAAGAAAGGCAATGCCAAAGATTGCTCAAACTACCGCACAATTGCACTCATCTCACACGCTAGTAAAGTAATGCTTAAAATTCTTCAAGCCAGGCTTCAGCAATATGTGAACCGTGAACTTCCTGATGTTCAAGCTGGTTTTAGAAAAGGCAGAGGAACCAGAGATCAAATTGCCAACATCCACTGGATCATGGAAAAAGCAAGAGAGTACCAGAAAAACATCTATTTCTGGTTTATTGACTATGCCAAAGCCTTTGACTGTGTGGATCACAATAAACTGTGGAAAATTCTGAAAGAGATGGGAATACCAGACCACCTGATCTGCCTCTTGAGAAATTTGTATGCAGGTCAGGAAGCAACAGTTAGAACTGGACATGGAACAACAGACTGGTTCCAAATAGGAAAAGGAGTATGTCAAGGCTGTATATTGTCACCCCGCTTATTTAACTTCTATGCAGAGTACATCATGAGAAACGCTGGGCTGGAAGAAGCGCAAGCTGGAATCAAGATTGCTGGGAGAAATATCAATCACCTCAGCTATGCAGATGACACCATCCTTATGGCAGAAAGTGAGGAGGAACTAAAAAGCCTCTTGATGAAAGCGAAAGAGGAGAGTGAAAAAGTTGGCTTAAAGCTCAACATTCAGAAAACGAAGATCATGGCATCTGGTCCCATCACTTCATGGGAAGTAGATGGGGAAACAGTGGAAACAGTGTCAGACTTTATTTTTCTGGGCTCCAAAATCACCGCAGATGGTGACTGCAGCCATGAAATTAAAAGACACTTACTCCTTAGAAGGAAAGTTATGACCAACCTAGATAACATGTTCAAAAGCAGAGACATTACTTTGCCAACTAAGGTTCTTCTAGTCAAGGCTATGGCTTTTCCTGTGGTCATGTATGGATGTGAGAGTTGGACTGTGAAGAAGGCTGAGCGCCGAAGAATTGATGCTTTTGAACTGTGGTGTTGGAGAAGACTCTCGAGAGTCCCTTGGACTGCAAGGAGATCCAACCAGTCCATTCTAAAGGAGATCAGCCCTGGGATTTCAGTTTCAGCTTTAGCATCATTCCTTCCAAAGAAATCCCAGGGCTGATCTCCTTTAGAATGGACTGGTTGGATCTCCTTGCAGTCCAAGGGACTCTCGAGAGTCTTCTCCAACACCACAGTTCAAAAGCATCAATTCTTCGGTGCTCAGCCTTCTTCACAGTCCAACTCTCACATCCATACATGACCACAGGAAAAACCATAGCCTTGACTAGACGGACGTTAGTTGGCAAAGTAATGTCTCTGCTTTTGAATATGCTATCTAGGTTGGTCATAACTTTCCTTCTAAGGAGTAAGTGTCTTTTAATTTCATGGCTGCAGTCACCATCTGCAGTGACCCTGGAGCCCAAAAAAATAAAGTCTGACACTGTTTCCACTGTTTCCCCATCTATTTCCCAGGAAGTGATGGGACCAGATGCTATATGTCTATCTATATCTATGTTTGTATGTTGTATATATGTGATATTTTTCTCCCTCTGGATATTATTCCAAAAACTTGTGCTCTATTTAATTGGCTTAAAGAAAATAGAATCATTTGTATAAATTAAGACTAGTCATGAGATTTTCCTGACAGTCCAGTGACTAAAATTCTAAACTCTCAATGCCAGGGGCCCAGGTTTAGTCCCTGGTCTGGGAACTGGATCCCACATACTGCAAATAGAGATCCTGCTTGCCACAACTAAGACCTGGTGCAGCCAAATAACTAAGTAAATATTTTTTAAAAAATAAATGAATCAGCCTTGTCAAATAAATTTATGTTATCTCTACTAGATGCTTGAGATGATAAAATTATAAATTCAATCTAAGAACTCAGTTTACAATAAAAATATTTTCTTGATATATGTCAATATGGTAGAGAAAAAAGCCATGTGTAAATTTTAAGTTTCTATCCTTTTGTGATTTTTGCTGCTTGCCTGGTTCTTCAACAAGAAAAGTAACTCAAAATGATGGCTAATTTTTAATATCTCATGAAAGTTTCATGGCAACTCAAGCATAATTGTTAAGAACACACGAATTAAATGGATATAAGTGGGCAAAAGGGTCTTCCCTGGTGGCTCAGATGGTAAAGAATCTGCCTGCAATGCAGGTTTGATCCCTGGGTTGGGCAGATCCCCTGAAGAAGGACATGGAAACCCACTCCATTATTCTTGCCTGGAGAATCCCATGGACGCAGGAGCCTGGTGGACTACAGTCCATGGGGTTGCAAAGAGTTGGACATGACTGAGTGACTAACTATTACTACTTCTGCTACTAAATGGGAAAAAGGTTTATAAATTAATTTTGCAACCATCATTATATTTTATAAACTATATCTACTTAAAAATAGCTTTCAAAATCATTTTGTAACCTTAAATTTAAGATGAATATTCATTGGATATGTAGATCCTTTCCAGAAAAGAGAAAATACTGAAACATTAATTGCCGAACATTCATTTAAGATTATTTGCTTTTAACTTCATATTAGAGAGATGAAGATATCTGGGTGTTAATAACATGCTCTTTTTGCCACTTTAAAAAGATGTACATTAAAAAGGCATGTGGCTCTAGAAATTCCAAAATGATGTATTCCTGGAGACTCTCAGGTCGTCTAGTGGTTAGGAATTGGTGCTTTCACTGCCAGGGCCCAAGTTCAATCCTTGGTTGGGGAACTAAGATCCTGCAAGTCACCCTGCTCAGCCATAAAAATGAATACATAAAAAATAAAAAGAGCAAATCAGTTAGAATATGGGGGTTCTAAACACAGGGTTCTAATACAGGAGAGATAAGAACATAAATTATTGAGATGAAGGGAGAAGACTCCCTGTGAATTTCCTGGGGAAAAACTTAAAGATGTTCTGGAATGTGTGAAACTGTTAAAAGGAGTTTGACAACTTTGGCTGAGACTTTGGGTAATGAATTAATACACAAATTACTGACTAGTTCAAAATTGGGAAAGGAGTACAAGGCTGTATATTGTCACCCTGCTTATTTAACTTATATGCAGAGTGCATCATGTGAAATGCCGGGCTGGATGAAGCACAAGCTGGAATCAAGATTGCTCAGAGAAATATCAATAACCTCAGATATGCAGATGACACCACCCTAATAGCAGAAAGCAAAGAGGAACTAAAGAGCTTCTTGAAGGTGAAAGAGGAGAGTGAAAAAGCTGACTTAAAACTCAACATTCAAAGAACTAAGATCATGGCATCTGATCCCATTACTTCATGGCAAATAGAAGAAAGAAAAGTGGAAACAGTGAGATATTTTATTTTCTTGGGCTCCAAAATCACTGTGGACGGTGAGTGCAGCCATGAAATCAAAAGACGCTTGCTCCTTGGAAGGAAAGCTATGACAAACCTAGACAGTGTATTCAAAAGCAGAGACATCACTTTGCTGACAAAGGTCTATCTAGTCAAATCTATGGTTTTGCCAGAAATCATGTACGGATGTGAAAGTCGGATCATAATGAAGACTGAGTGCTGAAGAACAGAAGCTTTTTAATTATGGTGCTGGAGAAGACTTTGAGAGTCCCTTGGACTGCAAGAAGATCAAACCAGTCAATCCTAAAGGAAATCAAACCTGAATATTCATTGGAAGGACTGATGCTGAAGTTGAAGCTCCAATACTTCGGCCATGTGACGCAAAGAGCCAACTCATTGGAAAAGACCCTGATTCTGGGAAAGATTGAAGGCAAAAGAGAAAGGGGTGGAGGAGGATGAGATGGTTAGATAGTATTACCACTGAATGGAATTAATCTGAAAAAACTCTGGGATATAGTGGAGGACAGAGGAGCCTAGTGTCCTATAGTCCTAGGGGCCACAGAGGATACATGACTTATTGAATGAACAACAAAAACATAATTCATACAAGCGTCTTAAATATAAGTATTATGTCCATTTTACAAATGAAAATATATGTGTTCCCAGAGAAGAAAAGTCACCTGCCCAAAGACATAGATAGTGGTAGAGCTGGGATTTAGATTCAGATCATCTCAATGGTCTTTTCAGTTTACCACATTACTTTGAAGTTGAAGTGAAAGGGAAGGAATTCTATCGCTATGCAATTCACACCCCCTAACATGCTGTAACTCCTTTATCTACCACGTTTAGTTCCTGATACAGTTGTACAAACCCATTTTATGTATTTATTTTTAAAGTGTGACTTTTCTTTAAGAGATTGATCCCACACCAGGAATGCCACAAAACAATTAGAGACTATTTCAATAACAAAATTCTTAAAGTGTGCACACCTGATAACTGAGCAAATTTGATTTCTTTGTGCATACTTTCTTTGTCCTATTATTTCTATCATCTTTAAAGGTTCATGGTCAATACAATTAGAACTTAGGCTGGATCTCACTTCTCCTTTTCACATTATGAGCAAATATTTCCCTTCCCATACAGGTCAGGTTCAAAAATCCTTTCTCAATTCACATAACAATTGGGCATTCATCACTGAAAAATAATTTTTCAAACAGATGATAAAGCATAATCTTGTTTACAAAGAGAACAAAATGTTCCCGTTTTAGTTTCCTCTTTCCAGAAGAGAATTCTGATTTTATTTCTCTGTTAAGCATTACTTTTTGATTTAAGATTAGGTTTGATCTTTTTATTTGTGCAGCTGCATAGTCATTCGGTTTCTTTCTTGAACTAGAAAGCTATGGTTTCAATCTGTAATTTAGCTCTAGCAACATCACAAAAAAACTGGAGAAGGAAATGGCAACCCACTCCAGTGTTCTTGCCTGGAGAATCCCAGGGTCGGGGGAGCCTGTGGGCTGCCGTCTATGAGGTCTCACAGAGTCGGACACGACTGAAGTGACTTAGCATAGCTTAGCATAGCATAGGAACTGAATAAGATAACATACTCAACTTATTATTAACAACAATTTATCTGTACACATTGGATTGAAGATGAAACACTCCAAGTTGTTTAAGATTTTTTTTTTAATTCATTTTCTCACTCCAACCCCTCACCTCAAGCCAATATCATACCTCTGTGAGGTAGCTGGTTGCTGACATGGGAGTGGTCTATTTCCAACTCAGTCAAATAGAAGCTGAACTCACAAACATGGCACCATTTTCACAGAGTCTAACATGATTTGACCCCAAAGATGATGAGGGCTAGTATCAGTGCCTTACAGATTTATTTTGGAAAATAGTTTCCTTGACTACTGATTCAATAAGATTTTCTATTTTAAGATTTATTTTTAATTGGAGGATAATTGCTTAACAATATTGTATTGGTTTCTGCTGTATAACAATGTAAATCTGCTATAAGTTTACATAAATCCCCTCCCTCTTGAGCTTCCCTTCCACTGCAAAAGGATTTTTCAGTTAAAGAGCAATTTAGTAAATCAGAAATATCATGTAAATATAAAATGGTAAACTTAAATCTGCTTAAAAAAAAATGAATGGATGTTTCAACATCTAGGAAGTTAAGGTAATTTTAAGTTTTCTCATAAGTATACTATCTTCTTATAGGAAAGTTTACACAAACTCACTTATACATACGTGCATGACTACTAATTTTTCTGAAAAATAACAGGAATAAAATAAACCTAAATATAGAAACCTGGAGAAGGAAATGGCAACCCACTCCAGTATTCTTGCCTGGAGGATTCCATGGACAGATGAGCCTGAAGGGCTACAACCCATGGGGTCACAAAAAGTTGGACACGACTGAGTGAATGGACTTAAAATATCTTCCTTATGTAAAGGTTCAATCCACAGCAAGTCACATATCCTCTGCGTAGTCAGTGTGTGAAATCTGGTTAGGATTTGAATTTCATGATGGGACTGACCTGGCTTTCTAAGCAGTCTTCTTCCCTCCAGTTTCTCTTCCCTCCAACCCAGTCTTCATCCAGAGCATGCCAACCTTGAACTCAGAGGACTCGGCCTTTATAACACACATATGTCAAGCACATGTCACCTATGACTTTATTGTCTATCCTGAGATTTGCTGTCATGTCCTTATATTCATCATGATGAGCTACTTGAGGTCTTATGCTCCCTTAAGGCTTCTCTGCTTTCTCAGAAAGGACACTCATATGTATAGTGTAGACATTCAACGAAATTGGTAAATTCCCTGTATATAAATATACTCCACCTACAATTAAGGTGTTACACTCCTCTCTTGACCACCTGTGTTAAAATAGTGTTTTGATATTACAAATGATGCAGGGAAGTAATGCAAGCTTACAAACAAATATCAACCACAAACTACAGCCACGTCTTCCCTGGTGGCTCACATGGTAAAGAATCTGCCTGCAAAGTGGGAGACCTTGGTTGGATCCCTGGGTTGGGAAGATCCCCTGGAGGAGGGCATGGCAACCCACTCCAGTATTCTGGCCTGGAGAATCCCTTGGACAGAGGAGCCTGGTAGGCTATAGTCCACATGGTCGCAAAGAGTCAGACATGATTGAGCAACTAAGCACACTCATAGCACATAAACTACAGAAAGATGAGCTGCTCCAACATGAGGAAGCAATTACAAAAGATAACCTAGAATTTTAAAGACAGAATCACTTTTTAGATAAAGTTAACTCAGATTTCTGAAAGAAATTAGGAATGCGACCATTTACTTTGGGGGCTTCTCAGATGGTGCTATTGGTAAAGGATCTGCCAGCTAATACAAGAGACCTTGGGTTCAATCCCTGGGTCTGGCAGATCCCCTGGAGGAGGAAAATGGCAACCCACTCTGATATTCTTGCTGAAAAATTCTATGGACAAGAGGAGCCTGGTGGGCTACAGTCCATGGGATTCCAAAGAGTCAGACATGACTGAGCGATTAAGCACACCAACAAACCTAAAATTTTAAAGATAGAATCGTTTTTTAAATAAAGAGTTAACTCAGGTCTCTAAAATAAATTAGAAACAAGACCATATGTTTGAGATACGGGATTACTCAGGCCAATATATGTAAAATCTTTGAAGATATGATTCAACATTAACGTTAGTAAAGGAAAACAATTTTATACTTCAATTGTCAAGAATTTATGCACAAATAATTTTATTAGGGAAAAAGTTCTTATGTAACATTTGGTTATGAATTTAGGATTTCGATAAATAATAGAAGTTGATTGAATATTTTCTAGGTAAGAGGTACTGTATTAAAGCTGAGGATACCAAGGGGAAAAGGCATAATTGTTTTTCTCTGCAAACCAACAATTACAATGGCAACCCACTCCAGAATTCTTACTGGGATAATCCCATGGACAGCAGAGTCTGGCAGGCTACAGACCATGAGGTTGCAAAGGCTCAGACACGATTGGGCGACTGATACTCACTCACAATAGTTGTTTACTGTTGGTCCACTCAAAGGACTGATGGAGCAAGGAGGGGGATCTGAAATCTGTGCGGAAGAGCCAATGAAGGCTTCACAGCACTTAAGATGAATGAGAACTAGAGGAAGAATAGGATTTTGTTAGGTGGATAGTTGGGGTAGCAGATTTGTGATAGGAACCTTCCAGGTCTGGTTCTCTCTCCTTCCAGGCACAGGGGAGGATTATACTTCCCTATTCCCTTGAATTTAGGGAGAACTATGTAATTCTGGCCAATGAGCTATGGGTAGAAACGATACAGGTCACTTTTAAAGTGAAAACATTTAATTGCTAGTGAAAACACTCCAGTGCTTTCTACCTACCTTGCCAACTGATGCAGTTGTACGTGTCCGAAGGTATAGTTACCTGCTGGTAAAACCTCTTGTCAGCTTGAGTGCCTGAGTGACTGTGGAGCACAGCCACATGTGGAACCATGATGGACATTGTGACGAGAATAAGAAATAAATTGTGTGTATAGTCATAGAAATTTGGAGAATGTTTTGTTATTTCATCATTTTGAGGGAGGTAAAACAATTTTAAAAACAAAGGGAAAGAAGAATGGACAAATCTCCCATGCATAAGTATTCCAAGAAACTTACAAGGATATTCTGCCCTCAAGGAAATAGAGTATAACTCCCCACTCTTTAGTATGGGCTGTGCATAGTGAATTCCTTCCCAAGAATACAGTATGGAAAGGAGGATAAAGGAATAATTTTACAGCAGAGAAACCTGACAAATACTTCTTCAGCAGTGGATCCAAGTTAATATCAACAGTAATAGGTTATTTTGATGGGAGGTATCCTAGATACCATGTGATGAAAATGATATCTGTGGTCTTCCTTCTCCAAACACATAATCCTTGACTAATCATGAGAAAAAACATCAGACAAATCCCAGGTAAGCATCGTTTTACAAAATATCTGGTCTGTGTCCCTCAAAACTGTCATGGTCATCAAAAAACAAGGAAAGTCTGAGAGACTATTAGAGCTAAGAGGAGCCAAAAGAACATACCAACTAAACGCAATGTGGTGCTCTGGAGAGGATCTTAGAAAAAGGTAATTTCATAAAACCTAAGGAAATCTGAAAAAAAGTATGAACTTTATTAGGTAATAACATTCTGATATTGGTTCACTGGGGCTTCCCTGGTGGCTCAGCCAGTAAAGAATCCGCCTGCAATGCAAGAGATTGCCTGCAGGAGACCAGGGTTCAATCCCTGGCTCAGGAAGATCCTCTGGAGAAGGAAATGGCAATCCACTCCAGTATTCTTTCTTGAGAAATCTCGTGGATAAAGGAGCCTGGTGGGCTACAGACCCTGGGGTCACAGGGGTCAGACATGATTTAATGACTAAACCACCACCTTTTTTATTAATTGTAACAAATGCACTACTCTGATGTAAAATGTTAATAATAGGAGAGAGTGGGTTTGGTGCACACAGAAACAATACACACCATCATAGCAACTTTAATGTAAATCTCAAACTATTCTAAAATTAAAAGTTTATTTTTAAAAAGAGGTATTAGAGAGAATATAATATGTTCTGAAAATTCCTTTGAAGTGGGGAGAGGAAGTTAAGAGTTTGGTTAGGAAGGCAAAAGATCTTTTATACTAGTCAAAGGAGACTCAATTTGCAAATTGTATAGGCTGGGTGAGGGATTCCTAGAAGATCTGTGGATGGGCTTCAGGGGTGTTGCAAAACCTCTTGAGTTATATAAGATTATATTGTGTGTATGTGTATATGTACATTTTCCTCGGAAGAAAGTTAGAAGCTTTAATTATTTTTCACTTATTCTTAAAGGGAAAAGCATCTAAAATATGCTAATAATCATTGTTGAAGGTAATGTTGAAACTGAAATATTCTGAGCAAGAGATATGAAACAATTCTATTTTGTGTGCAAAAAAGATCTCTTCTTGAGAGTCCAGACTACAGTGATAATGTGTATGTGTTTGGAGAAAGAAGGCAGAAGTTAAAGCCAAGATGGTAATAAAGACCATGATCCTCAGATTCTTTTGATTGTAGACTACTTTGCAGGGGGAAGAAATGACCCCATAAGATATTTTACCCTACTGTTGCCACTTTCCTAAGAAAAAAAATTCTGAGTCATAGGATGAAATGTCATTTTTTGTAAACCAAGGCTTAATGGGATTATATATATATACCTACTTTATCATTAGGGTTGTGAATGGCTAGTATTTGAATAAAAATGCATATATGTTTTTAAAGGTATCTATAAACCTAAAGCACTATGATGAAAGCTACATTTATGGGAAATTATAGTTAAAAAGCAAAAAAGCAGGAACTTAAAACTATGACACTGATATGAAGGCTTCTATTCTGAAAATAAGGGTAATTTCAACTATTGATGTACAATAACATTACATTCAGCCAGACTTCTTTGTGGGATATATTTTAATCAGTAAATCCTATTAATGTACTACTTTTATTTTATTAATACAAAATATTGGCAATCCTTAATAACTCATTTAATTGGTTATTAATAATTAATCCTTTATTTACAAATGAAAATATATAGAATTGTGCATCATAAGTCCATAAAATGGGCAAAAAATCTTTAATATTTTGTTCAATTCATGGTCTCTTAGGAGGACTGTGGACTGCAAATAATTCTTTGAGAAACTGCTGTTACAATCTACAAGAGAAATAATGAAAGACCAAGATAGAAGCAGGCAGGATGTACAGAGAAAAGGGGATAGATAAGACAGATATCAAAGGATCAGAACCAGGAGAATTTTTTGATCGCTTTGATGGAGAGGTACAAGGCAGAGGGGGAAAGCAAGCTTAATTTTGGAGTTGCTGGGGAATATTGGACAGTGAATAAACTTAGAGGAGGATAGCGTAGGATATGATAAGTCCAACTTTTAATATGTTGTGTTTGAAATCCCAAGTCCATATGTCTGGTGGTCCAGCTGGGTCCTTTCATCTTAAAAAAAAGCATCTGGGCTGGAGCTATAAGGCCCTAACTTAGAAAAGTGAAGCGTTCACATCACAGTGTGACTTCTCTAAAATTTACAACAATATGGAGGAATTTCAATTTTTAAAGATTCCATTCTATTTCTAGAAATAAATATAGGGAGGGGGAAAGTCAGCAATTAAGAATTCCTGAGAAACAACAAGAGTACCTATGTTATATGATTAGAAATTCTTAGTGTGGGAATTGTCTGGCAGCCCAGTGATTAGGACTTTGTGCCTCCACTGCCCTGGGTCCCTGGTCAGGTAACTAAGATCTGAAAGGCAATGAAGCATTGCCAAAAAAAAGAAAAATTCTTGGTGAGTGAAGTTTCCAGGGCCTCATTTCTTTTTTAAAAAAATTTAATTGTATATTTAAATGGAGAATAATTACTTTACAATATTCTGATGGTGTCTGCCATACTTCAGCTATTTTTCTCCTAACCAACCTCTCCCCTCTTTAAATAATGGAATTCAGGTGTCTATTTTTTTGTTACTGTTGTTGCTGTTTTGTTTCAAAAATTATTTTTTATTTTATATAATATAATATTTATATTATATTTAGATTTATAAAATTGGGTTAGTTTCAGTCCACGGGGTCACAAAGAGTCAGATAAGAGTGACTGAAAAACAACAACAATTTTAAAAAAATTATTTAAGATATAATTTGCATAATAGATATGCATATAACTAAAAAAAAATGTATCTGTGAATGACATTAGTTACTCATGATTATAACTTTTCATAATTCCCTTTAGCAACTTCTCAGAAAATACTTTTAAAATAAGTCTGCTAACTATAAGTGCAAGAGATGTGCTCAGGGCTCAGTTATAATTAGTGCTACTGGAAGAGCCCAGTTACCATCTGGAATATCACTCTGCATTTCAAATCCTATCCTGAGATGAAACTAAGCAACATTGGAATTGAGTTTCTTTTAAATGCTGGATCATCAAAAAAGCAAGAGAGTACCAGAAAAACATCTATTTCTGATTTATTGACTGTGCCAAAGCCTTTGACTGTGTGGATCACAAGATACTGTGGAAAATTCTGAAAGAGATGGGAATACCAGACCACCTGACCTGCCTCTTGAGAAGCCTGTATACAGGCCAGGAAGCAACAGTTAGAACTGGACATGGAACAACAGACTGGTTCCAAATAGGAAAAGGAGTATGTCAAGGCTGTATATTGTCACCCTGTTTATTTAATTTATATGCAGTGTATATCATGAGAAACTCTGGGCTGGAGGAAGCACAGGCTGGAATCAAGATTGGTGGGAGAAATATCAATAACCTCAGATATGTAGATGACACCACCCTTATGGCAGAAAGTGAAGAACTAAAGAGCCTCTTGATGAAGGTGAAAGAGGAGAGTGAAAAAGTTGGCTTAAAGCTCAACATTCAGAAAACTAAGATCATGGCATCCGGTTCCATCACTTCATGGCAAATAGATGGGGAAACAGTGGCTGACTTTATTTTGGGGGGCTCCAAAATCACTGTGGATGGTGATTGCAGCCATGAAATTAAAAGATGTTTACTCCTTGGAAGGAAAGTCATGACCAACCTAGACAGCATATTGAAAAGCAGAGACATTACTTTGTCAACAAAGGTCCATCTAGTCAAGGCTATGGTTTTTCCAGTGGTGATGAATGGATGTGAGAGTTGGACTATAAAGAAAGCTGAGTGCCTAAGAATTGATGCTTTTGAACTCTGGTGTTGGAGAAGACTCTTGAGAGTCCCTTGGACTGCAAGGAGGTCCAACCAGTCCATCCTAGAGGAAATCAGTCCTGAGTATTCATTGGTAGGACTGATGTTGAAGCTGAAACTCCAATACTTTGGCCACCTGATGCGAAGAGCTGACTCATTTGAAAAGACCCTGATGCTGGGAAAGATTGAAGGCAGGATGAGAAGGGGACAATAGAGGATGAGACGGTTGGATGGCATCGCTAACTCAATGGACATGGGTTTGGATGAACTCCAGGAGTTGGTGATGTACAGGAATGCCTGGCATGCTGCAATTCATGGGGTCGCAAAGAGTCGGACACGACTGAGCAACTGAACTGAACTAAAAATGAGGAAACCTTGATATTGATTTTTTACTTCATTCTCAGAATAAGGGTCAATTTTTGGTTTGGGAGCTTGATTGTATTAAAACAACAGGTATAAGTAAGATATGACTTGAAAAAAAAAACAAGGAAGAATCTGCAATAAGCGTTGCTTTCCCCCTTAGGCCAACTGTTGCTACTCTGATTGTTTCCTCAGCCAATCATTGTTATGGATCAGTCCTGGTGCTTCTTAGTTATATCCTGTCTCCGCATCTGAGCTGTCACTCTTCAAGTCTCTCTCCCTACCTTGACTCATTCTCCATACACCTTTCAATATCCTTATATGAATAAACCCATATTCTTTCCTGTTGATTCATATAAAAATGGTCCCAGAATCTTGGACCCCTCAGCTGTCCTCCCATGGCTGGTCACATAGACTTGAAACCTTGGAGCTCCAGAAGCTGCTGTGCTGGAATCATGTGGGACTATAAAGTGAGAAAACTCTCAGAATTCCCTGGGTGGGGAAATATGCCAAATAATTTCAGAGATCCTTTAAATCAACTGATATTTATTGTTCATCATGTTATAGGCACAGTTCCAGATATTTGGGATATGGGTGTAAACAAGTGTAAAGGAGTTCTGCCCTATTTCCTGTAAGGACAGCGGCCCAGATGGTGTGGCAGAGATGTAACACAGTGAAAAAGGAAAAAATTAGAATTGACCTTGTGGTGTGAGATTGATATTGGAGATACTATATGAATTCAATTTAAATAGATTAAAATAATGTAAATACCTACATCCTCTAGTTCTGACCATTGATGGAGCCTGGGAACAGTGACTCTATTGCCTATAGCTATTTTTTAAAATAAGGATTCATGAAAGAAATCACTGATTCCAGGCTGAAGTAGGAAAAGAAGAAGGTGAGCATTAGAACATCTTACACCAGAAAACAAAAAAGTCCCCAAGGAATGATGGGGACAAGTCAAAGTGACATAGAAGCTAGCTTGCAGAGGCTCTCATGGCCAAATCAGGGACAATGTGAACATCAAAATAAATGATAGCCATGGATTATGATACATAATAATTGGAGTAATGTAGGAAGCTGAGAGTCCATACTGATATAATAAGTAAAAATGTAAATTGACATTTTGATAAGGAAGAAATTTTCTCAAAATACTTCACCCTCTCCCAAATACCTCACAATGGAAGTGACTTGCAGACATCACCTTAATCAAATGATTAATGAGAACATCATCAGTAATAGAATGTTTCAAAACTGAATGTCACCTGAAAGGGTGCAGGGAGATGAGCACAGCATTACTGCTATGGTATCCCTGCCAAAGATGCATAACTAATCTAACCCAGAGAATATCAGAAAAATCTTAGAAAATTTCACACCATAGCTGGTTGAGGTCTTCAAAAGGGTTAAAGCCATAAACGTCAAGGAAAAGGTGAAAAGTGACCTAGATTGCAGGAAACTGAAAAACATGACAAACAAATATAACATGAATCAGAATTAGACATTTTAATTAAGAAGCACTAATGGGACAATTGATGAAATTGCATAGCATCTGATGATTAGGTGGTCCTAATTTGTCAGTATTCACTTGTTGATTTGGATGATGTTTTGAGGTTATGTAGGAATTACACACTGAGGGATTCAGAGCCACTGGACACCATGTTGGCAGTGTATTCTCAAACTGTTCAGAAAACATAAAAGGCTATACTGTACTTGAAAATGTTGGGGGGAAATTGAGATTATTTCAATGTCTAGAAAAGGGGGAAGGACTCTATTCTCTTGAAAGTTATATTTCAGCAAGAAGAGACAGATCAATGAATAAATAAAACATGTCTATCAAATGGTTACAGGCTTGAGTCTTGGGGCACTCCCACAGTTAAAAGTAAACAGCAGAGAAACAGGCAGCCAAGAAGAGCTAAGAAGAAACCATCAATGAGACAAGATGTAAAGGAGGAGAAGCTGAGGAAGAAAAACTTGTCTAGATGTAGAAGTGGCTCACTCTGTCAAATGCTGCTGAGAGATCAAGTAGGATGAACAGAAATCGGGTGATCTCTAGAACTGGCCCCAAGGCATCCTGGGAGGAGTCGGCTGGAGCCATTTTCAGCTGAGTAAGGACAGCTCTGAGATTAGGAATAGATGAAAAGAGAAAGGGAGGTGAGGAGGTGGAGTGGGTGAATATAGACATATCATCCCAGAAGTGTTGCTGTAAACAAGGGAGTCAAAAATGATGTTGTGGTTGGAGGGTTATGTAGAGTCCATGGAGAGTTCTTTCTATGATGGAAGATTACCAGAGCAGTTCCTTCCATGATGGGGGTGATCCAGCAAAGAGGGAAAACTCAGGATCAGGAAAGACTCAGCCTAAACTGGAGTAGGGAGAGGGCTGTGATGAAGACTGCATGTGGAGACACTGCCATTGGCAGGAGCAGAGGCCCTTCATCCCAGTGATAAAGGGGAAGGAAGGGAGGGCGGGCCCAGGGAGAGACGTGAGCTCTGTTATGATGGTGAGGAGGGGAGAGTTTTGTATGAGTTGCTTCTGTTCTGTCAGTGTAATGGGAGAAGCCAGGTCATCTGCTGAAAGCAGAGTGTGGAAGGCTAGTAATTGGTGTGTGTGCTGGGAATTTGAAAAGAAATGAGTAAATAGTGGCAGTCATTTTGGAGAGTGGCAACACCAACACAGGATTGTAGAGAAGTGACTAAGAACACCGGACAGTCTTGAGTGCCCATTTGAGGTTTATGTTTATAAATTAAAACTGAAGGGAATTCCCTGGGAATCTTGTGGTTAGGACTTTGATCTTTCACTGTTGAGGGTGTGGGTTCAATCCCTGGTTGGGGAACTAAGATCCCACAAGCTGATCAGCTCAGCCAAAAAAATAATAATAATAATTATAAGAACTGTCAGCATGCTTATGGATTTTTCTCCAGCAATATCCATCTGTTTGGGTATAGATAAAGATGTTGTAAATATTAAGTATCATTTTTTACTGCATATATACATATGTATTCTTCAGAGACACTAAATAGCTCTAAACAAAGACAGACAAGGTATGAATTGCAAGGTTTTTAATGAAAATGTCTCTATTTTTTACAGATGCATCATTTCATATCTATAGTTAATTAGCAATTATTTCAATACTGGCAATCTCATCTGAATTTAGTCATAATGCATGAATCTATGATAATAAAATTAAGGAAAAGAAACAGGTCATCTAATCCCTGTTTATATTCCTTCATGATCAGCAAGATGTATAAGTGATCTTTCTTTGATTAAGAACTGAATGTACTGGAGGCATATTTGATAATTAAGAGTTTAGACAAATATTTACCAACATTAGTTCTGTTAGCACACTGAATAATATTGTAGGCCTATTAACAAACAGTTAACACATCAGGTAAACATTAAGCCTCTTAGAAGAAGGACCATATGCTCCTGTTTCTGTAAAAATATTATTTGTTTGAAGGAATGGTGGTATAACCTTTCACTCAACTATTACTTCCTTAATGTGAAAAAGAGACAAAATGAGCTGAAGAATGATAACTCCACAGTTACAGGGTGCAACCCTCAACATAACTGCTGACGTCATGGTCTCGACAGTGACTTTTCCATGCCACCCTGTGGAGAAAGATGAAACATATGGTAATAAGACTTAAACATAGTGATACTGTAATAAACATATTCAAATTCTTTGGCAGAACAAAATAGCTTATCAATACATGAAATTGAGACTATAGACAGTTCCAAGTATCACTATTTATTAACTGGAGGTATGTATACCAAGGACTTCACATCTCCATCAAGCCTTCACTAGAGCACAGAATGCTGAACACAAATGATGAGTCCTGTGTAGTCCACAACACAACTGCAGAGTGCATTTCACATTTACTTAATTCCAAAATAATTTCAAAATATGACAAGTAATTGATAGACGAGAGAGAATTTTAAAACCTCTAGAAATCCCCTAAAATAAACTGAGGAATAACAGAATAAGATTTTGATTCCATTAAAATAGACTGTTTCTATATAATACATTGTTCAGCACAAATCTAAAGAATAATGCTCTTAAAGTGCTGGCTCAATATGTCAACAAATTTGGAAAACTCAGCAGTGGCCACAGGACTCAAAAAGATCAGTTTTCATTCCAATTCCAAAGTAGGACAGTGCCAAAGAATGTTCAAAATATCTTACAATTGTGCTCCTTCCACATTTCACATAGCACATTTCCCATGCTAGTAAGGTTATGCTCAGAGTCCTTCAAGCTAGGCTTCAGCAGTACATGCACCGAAAACTTCCAAATGTACAAGTTGGATTTAGAAAAGGCAAAGGAACAAGAGATCAAATTGCCAACATCCGTTGGATCATAGGAAAAGCAAGGGAATTTATTAGAAAATATCTACTTCTGCTTCATAGACTATGCTTAAGCCTTGTATGGATATACAAGCAAACTGTGCTATGGATCACAGCAAACTGTGGAAAATTCTTAAAGAGATGGGAATACCAGATTACCTTGTCTGTCTGCTGAGAAACATGCATATGGGTCAAGAAACAACAGTCAGAAACTTACATGGAACGACTCATTGGTTCAAAATTGGGAAATCAGTATGACAAGGCTATATATTGTCATCCTGTTTATTTAACTTATATGCAGAGTATATTATGCAAAATGCTGGGCTGGATGAATCACAGGCTGGAGTCAACATTGCCAAGAGAAATATCAACAACCGCAGATATGCAGATGATACCACTCTAATGGCAGAAAGTGAAGAGGAACTAAAGAGCCTCTTGATGAGTGTGAAAGAAGAGTGGAAAAGCTGCTTAAAACTCAGCATTCAAAAAACTAAGATCATGGCATCTGGTCCCATCACTTCATGGCAAATAGAAGGGGAAAAAGTGGAAGCAGTGACAGATTTTATTTTCTTGTGCTCCAAAATCACTGTGGTTGGTGACTGCAGCCATGAAATTAAGACACTTGCTCTTTCCAAGGAAAGCTGTGGCAAGCCTAGATGGTGTATTCAAAACCAAAGACATCACTTTGACGACAAAGGTTCCTATAGTCAAAGCTATAGTTTTTCCAGTAGTCATGTACATATGTGACAGCTGGACCATAAAGAAGCTGAGTGCCTGAGAATTGATGCTTTTGAATAGTGGTGCTGGAGAAGACTCTTGACAGTCCCTTTGACAGCAAGGAAATCAAACCAGTCAATCCTAAAGGGAATCAATCCTGAATATTCATTGGAAGGACTGATGTTAAAGCTGAAGTTCCAATACTTTGGCCAGGTGTCCTGAAGAGCCGACTCATTGGAAAAGACCCTGATGTTGGGAAAGATTGAAGGCAAAAAAAGGAGGGTACGGCAGAGGATGAGATGCTTAGATAGCTTCACCAACTCAATGGACATGAATTTGAGCATACTCCAGGTATGCTCAAGGTATACCTCCAGGAGGTAATGAAGGACAGGGAAGCCTGTGTTCTACAGTCCATGGGGTCACAAAGAGTCAGATATGACTTACTGACAGAACACACAAACAAAGCTGCAATTTTCAGTCCTCAGTAGCATATTTTGGTCTTTGGGAATATATTCCTTTGCTTCTTTCATAACAGGAGAGTAAAACAGCTCTCTGGAGGTCCAGTGGTTAAGACTCCACCCCTCCAATATTGGGGTAGATTCCTGGTAGTTAGGTAGGAGGCTAAAATCCTAGGTGCCCAAAGGCACTACCAAAAACCCTAGTTCTCCATCCTCCCCTTATTTTTTTGGCCACATCTAATGGCATGCAGTTCCCTGTCCAGCACCCCCCGCATTGAAGCACAAAGTCTTATCAACTGGATGGCCAGGCAAGTCCCCAGATCTCCTCTTTCATGCTTAACACATACCATGCTCTGTAACAGGAACTTACATAGTGTAAGTCCATTATACTTCAAACACATACATCCAAACAAAATCATAGGAAAAGAGGTCAATATGTGGTTATCATAGGTAGGGGTAGTGGGAGGGGATGAGGGTGGGGAATTAGATGAAGTCAGTCAAAGTTCTTACAAACTTCTAGGTATAAGATAACGAATACTGGGGATGTAATGTATGTGGTAATATATACAATTGACACTGATATATGTTGTATATGAAGATCGTTAAAAGAGTAAAGCCTAAGACTTCATCACACACACAAAGTTTTTCTTCTATTTCTTTGTTTGTATCTATATGACATGATGGAGAAGGCAATGGCAACCCTATCCAGTACTCTTGCCTTGAAAATCCCATGGGCGGAGGAGCCTGGTAGGCTGCAGTCCAGGGGGTCGCAAAGAGTCGGACATGACTGAGTGACTTCACTTTCACTTTTCAGTTTCATGCATTGGAGAAAGAAATGGCAACCCACTCCAGTGCTCTTGCCTGGAGAACCCCAGGGATGGGGGAGCCTGGTGGGCTGCCGTCTATGGGGTCGCACAGAGTCAGACACAACTGAAGCGACTTAGCTGCAGCAGCAGCATATGACATGATGTATGTTCACTAAACTTATTGTGACAATAATTTCACGATGTATGTAAGTCAAATCATTTTGCTGTACACTTTAAACTTCTACAGTGATGTATGGCAATTACATCTCAGTAGAACTGGAAAAGGGGAGAAAAAAACCCAAAACATACCATGCTGTAATGCCTTGCTCACTGACAATATGCTTTGCACATGCTACAGCTTTGGCGATGTCATTTTCCATTAATTCTGAAAAGGAGATGGTAAGAAATGAAGACAACATTCATAGAAATTTCATTATAAGTTTAAGTTCGATCAGCTTTGTTTTCTTAGGCTGAGCAAAGAACAACCAAAATTTTGTTTTTTATGAGTCCATGTATCTGTGAATGTTGAGGGAAAACTCTTTCTTTTTCCATCCTATTTGGCATGAAATAAAGCATTCTGTTTCTCATTTACCAAAGTCACTGGCAGCTCTGGAACTATTAACTAATGTGATGGAAGGTTCTCTTTTACTAGGGACCAGAAAATCAAAACAAAACTAAAACAAACAAGCAGAAACCGGTCTAGCAATTTTTTGCTCAGCAATTCTGTAATTGGAGAAGGAAATGGCAACCCACTGTTATACTCTTGCCTGGAGAATCCCATGGATGGAGGAGCCTGGTAAGCTACAGGTCATGGGGTTGCAAAGAGTCGGACACGACTGAGTGACTTCACTTTCTCTTTCTGTTAATATTAGTGGAAGTTTATCTTAAAGAAATAATAAGAGATGTCCCCAAAGATGTGTGTACAAAATGATTCATAGGGGAAAATAAAAAGGGACTATAGTCTAAGTGCATTAACAGTGTGCATTGGATTGATAAATTATAGAATATATATTTAGTGAAATTTATTCATCTTGATATATAATAAAGATTGGTGTTTGCTGATAATATAATTTTGGGCAATAAAGAGCATATTATAAGGCAGAAAATTTAGTACAATTTCATTTTTGTTGGAACACATTGCTTACATGTTTGTATGTGGGTACAAATGTGCATAATATAGTTTTATATTCATGTCCATGAGTGATGTATATTGTGAAAGAAGCTGTAATTCCAAAAATTACCCAGTGTTCATAAATCCTGGGGTAGAGACAATTTTTACTCAATGACTAACGATTACTGTATAAAAAATATTATCTATGTAAATTAACTGCATACAAAAGAATATTCTTAGACTAATCTTCTCTATTAGGAATTTTCGTATGTAAAAATTTAACAATTTTTGCATTAGTTCTCCAGTACTTTATGCACTAAAGATTCCATATCTCTATTTTAAAAGGAACTCAGTAGCATATTTATTTCACCCCAGTTCAACGGATCTATAAATTGACTTGTCAGAATGACAACGTTCATACAGGAACTGTACTTTTTGGAGATGCAAGCTAAAGAATTTCGAAATGAAAGGTCATAATTTTCTATTCACTATGAATAATTCACTTTAAATCACTCAGCAAAAAAACCCATATATATATATATATAGTTTATATACATAAGATAAATAAATATGACCAAATATTAATAACTGTCACAGTACATGATGAACATATTGAAGGTTATTATATTAATGTTTCTAATTTTCCATATATTTAAAATATTTAATCATAAAAAGTAAAAACAAAATTTTTAAAAGGACCACACATAGTCCTCCTCTTTGGTTAGTTAGTAATCCTTTGTTTTCCAATAAATCAGGGCAGATTAGAAAAATACCACATAATCGAATTACCCTCTCCTCCCCAAACCACGTAAGTAAGAGGAATAGCATTGTTCTTTACAAGCATCAACAAGTCCAGTTATAATAACATGACAGGTCATTACAGAAAATCTTGTAGGTTAACAAACAGCAACATTTTATGATACCAGCTCATTAATTTTTAACTTAAGAAATTTTGAGGAGGATAATAGGTTCTAGAAGTTCAGATGGAATTTTTCTAGGTCCCTGATGAACTCCTCAAGACATTTTCATTTGTACTGAATCTCTGTTCTTATAGGTATAACCAGATGGGGGCTGAACCATCACTCAACATCATCTTGTCTTACCGCTGCAGGATACATGACAGCCGTCAACTGCGTTAGGGGTTTTGCCATCATTACACCACCATTTGCTGTTGATCTGAAATATCCCATAATCAGTGCTTTCACTGCTAGGATTGTAGTTTGTAGCTTTTGTGTTATAACTGCTTTCCCATTTGGTCAAACACAACCCTGAAAAAAAAATGTATATTTTGATTATAAACAGCAACATGACATGACTTAGACTTCATAGCCCCATCAGTTCTATTTAACTAATTCTATTTTAGTAACAACTTTATAAGTTTAAAGATGTATTTTACTTGTGAGATATTCTAACACCTACATGTTAAGAATTCCCTTAAGAGAATTCTTTTATTAGCAAATCATTTGGTAATACTAATGAAACAAAACAACATATTTTTAAAAACATTAAAATAGCTATTTCTGCCATTCCTGTTACTCTTCCCCTGCTCCCATCCCTCAGGTAAGATGCAGCCAAGATAGAAAAGTCAACAGAGTTGTTGAATGGGTTTGTTCATTATCAGCAGGTGTATAAGCTAATGGAAAAATACTTTTATTTAAAAAACTATTTATTAAGAAAAATAAGGAATTTCTGGGAGAAATAAAATTTCTTATGATACCTAAAGGTAAACTTGGGTATCAAATTAGAATCCAGACCAAAGGAATCATAGAATAGAAAAGACTATGTCATCCATCCATCTATCTAGCCATTGGCGCATTCATTCAAAAATAGTTATGGAGGGGAAATGTCTGAATTCAATCTGAAAAATACAGTGATGACATTGACAAATATGGACTAAAATACACAGTTACTTTTCTGTAGTGTGCAGCTTGAATTCTGTGGAAGAAAATGAAAATTAATTAATGGACTAAAGTCAGATTAATAAAATATCCTTTCATGGTGCATTTCAGAGATCCTTATGTAGATATTAATTGAGAGGAAATAGGTTCCTATTGTCCCTGTTTTGAGAGTTTAGAGTAATTTTTTAAAACTTTGCTGTTAAAAACTCAACATCGTGATAAGGGGGTTAAAAGTGGAAAAATACTGCCTTACTCATGCTTGCAGAACCCAAGTTCCAAACTGAAAATGGTTAGAGTCAAACACTTGATAGATATATCACAGGTGCTGAAATATTTTTATTGTCAGCCTACTTGTACCACCTGGAAAATTTAGTGGCACTAGACAAGCACAGTCACACCTAACATGCTTAAAATGATATGGATTTGAACCTCCTATGCCTCACTCCTTCCCCTGGCGCATCGGATTCTAAAGAAACAAGTTGCTGTTTTTAACCTCTGTAAATGTACAAACCCTCCAAGAAAGAAAAGAGCCATTCACTCCAAGTCCCTTTCCTATTATTCATGCTCTATTAGTATCTGTTCCACACATGGCTAACTGTTTGGAAGGAGGAAGAAGAATTAACTTACAGTTCGCCAGGCTGACTCCCTCATAGCCATCCAGTCCAAGTTTCTTCAGAGTTCTGGCAAGCTCACATCTCTCAAAGACCTTGCCTTGGACTGCGACAGAAAGGAAGAGAAACCCCAGAATAATGAGAGTCTTCATGTTGACTGAGAAGTCAAATGTCCAGACTGACCAGGGTGAGCTGGACTTGCTATTTAACATCTTTTCACTTCCCTCTTATCTCACTGATTTGGTGGCTCCACCCTCTAAGACATGTGAAAAACAGGAGCAGTTTATTGGTCCATATACTTAAACAGTTTTCTTTCTTATGTTTGAAGAGCGATATTCTGATATCCTAAGAATTAACTTGCAGAAAATAATGAAATGACATTGCATAAAGACATTGCTCAGGTAGATTCAGGATTAGACCTATTGCCCGAAGAGGAACTTTCTCTTATTTTTATGAAGTTGAGCAAGTTTAAAGGAAAAAAAAACCTGAATGAACATTTTACTCAACTGAAAATGAGTTGAGTTTTCTCCCATCTTTGATGAACATGTATTTACATTAAGTCTTCACATTTCCATGTTAGAACTTAAAGCGTCATTGTAAAGCAAGGAAACTGTATAGTAAATCTACAGAAGAATAACAGAATATGCCATTCCAAAATCTTCCCCTTTGGCATAAGGATTATTTTGAGCTGAAAAAACAAATCCTAGACAAGTTCTCTGTCTTCCCCCTATCTTCCTGAAATCTGAACATAAATTTGTGCATAAATTAATCACCAACAACCCTGGACACTTATCAGCCCCAAGACAGCACCAAAGGATTCTACAAAACAACGATTTGACTAGATATTATCTTTTTTCCCTTTCTAATGTATTTATCGTTCCAAAATTTGGAACCCTCAGAAGCTTAGTATTCTTTTCCTCTTTCTAGTTGCCTGTCTAAATATATGCTGTTCTTTGGTTAAAATGATCTGTAAATCTAAATTCTAGCCTCCTCTTTGAGTTACTTATCCCTTCATTTCTCACAAGTATGCATGGGAAAGTGAAAGTGTTACTCACTCAGTCATTTCCAATTCTTTGTGCCCACATGGACTGTCCATGGAATTTTTCAGGCAAGAATACTGCAGTGGGTTGCCATTTCCTTCTCCGGGGGATCTTTCTGACCCATGGATGGAACTCAAGTCTCCAGCATTGCAGGCAGATTCTTTACCATCTATGCTACCAGGGAAGCCCAAGTATACATGAGATGTACATGTTAATAAACTTGTTTCCTTTTCTCTTATTAATCTGTGTTCTGTTACAGAGCCCCAGCTAAAAATGGTAAAGAGTAAAGGGAAACACATGTTTCCTCCTGTAGTTTCTAGTGATGAGGATGGGACAGCGAAAGGCTGGAACACTCCATTCTCCCCGGAGACTGCTGTTGAGATATGGGATAACCGACAACAGACCAGCAGAAAGTAAGAATTTTTACCATGTCAGGCTTCCAGTTCTCTGTCTAAAGTGCACAGTCAAGACAGGAGGATAAAGCTTTTCCTTGTCCCTTCCTTTCCAAATTCACAGCAGCAGGAGAAAGACATTTGTGAAAATAGATCTTAAATTATGACTCGTGAATTTGGTTTTGGTAATCAACACCTGTGGTTATTGATTCTTAGCCTCCCAGTAGGAGTCATGTTTTACTTTGTCTCTGTCATTTGTTATAAGGATGAAAAATCATCAAATGAGAATCTCCATTTGTCTTGTTTTATATCCTGAGAATTTGGCTTTGTAACCAGTGAGAATATTCCCTCTGGCTTCTGCCCCTTGTGGAGTGCAGGTTATCAGGCTTGCATGCAACAGTTAGCCAGCTAGGAGCCTAAGACATGAAGTGACAGGCAGTATTCTCTGTCCAACCATGCCGACTCTCAGGGCAGTCTGTTTTAACAGAGTGTCCACATGCATAAGGGGTCTTTATGGCCTCTACCTTCCCTGCTTGGTTTGAGGGGGAAACTCTCAACCCAGTATCACCTTTCTAGTGATATGGGTGAGGAGATCAGTTGTTTTAGAGGTCTTACTTTGTGTGAGACAGAGGTTTCTTTGCCACCTGAGACATGGAAGATCTTTGTTTCTTCAGCTTTCTCTGGAGAGGCTCCTCATCTCAAGAGAGCTATATTTCTTAAGGTACTCCTCTCATGTCCACGGGTAAGCCCTAATATTGGTTTTAAGTCATAAAAAGACTCAGTGGTTTGGAGTCACAATTGAAATAGGTATATTGAAGATTTGAACTGTTATACCTAAAAGAATTTTTAAGAGAGCTCATATTTTAAACAAATGTCCTATTTTTACCAATGGGAAGATCAGATTGAAAAGAAAAAAGAAAGAAAGGAAAAATATAGCTATAGAAGAATACTTTGGTGTGAGGAAAAAAAACAAAACACATTCTTAACAAGATTAGGAAAAGATCAGAGAATAAACATCTGGACTGCAGAAGTCACTCAAGCAGGTGTAAAATTTACATTAATATAAATAGCCAGGAACGAGCTTTGACAAAGGTCCAGGAAATGCACAAGAGGGCTTAATGTATTGCCTGTTACTCTATAGCAGACCTGACCATTTCCAGACTTTCCTGTATTTGGGGGCTGTGCTACAAAAATTTTTTTAAAAAACTAAGATATTGAACTAGCCTATCCTACTGTTAAAGAAAACAAAAATGTCATAGGAATTATCCTAGATTTCTGATAATAGGCAAACATGCCCCTGTGTTCATTCTTAGATAAACCCTACAATTCTTTCTCAGTACTTTGGAAATATCGACCTTACCACATCTTTGAACATTAAGATCTAAAGAGATAACTGTAGCCTAAAGCAAACATGTGACTGGAAAAAAAATAGTGAGAGAGATTTTTAAAACAAACTGTTATTTGATATTTCCATAAGCTCCCTTACTCCAGACTTTGTCCACAGCCTCTGTAAGATTATCTTTTAAAGGCAAATAAAAATCTTAGAAGTCTTATCCACAAATCTTGGTAAAAGGGGTCAGCCATCTCAGTGGAGAAATTTAACTTGTTCTATCTGCAAGAAACACCATTTTGATCCAATTATTCTTTTATAGGGCTTCCCAGAAGCTTCCCTACAGGGCTTTAGGGGTAATAAATCCCCCTGCAATGCAGGGGGCACAGGGTTTCATCCCTGGGTCAGGAAGATCCCCAAGAGTAGGAAATGGCAACACACTCCAGTATTCCTGCTGGGAAAATCCCATGGACAGAGGAGCCTGGTGAGATATGGTTCATGGGGTCTCAAAGACCCCATGAACTAAAGCAACTGAGCACATTCTTTTATAAGCTATTGAGTTTTGTACTACTGTACCTGAAATGTGGCTAAAATGTTTAAATGAAAGCTATAAGATCCCTGTTTGTGTCTATCTATATGTCTATCTATATCTATATATGTATGTTATGTATATGGGATATTTTTCTCCCTCTTGATATATTCCTAAAAACTTGTGAAAGAGCTCTATTTAACTGGCTTAAACAAAATAGAAGCACTTGTATAAATTAAGACTAGTCATGGGATTTCCCTAGTGGTCCAGTTGCTAAGATTCTGACCTCCCAATGCAAGGTGTCCAGGTTCAGTCCCTGGCCTGGGAACTAGATCCCCCATGCCATAACTAAGACCTGGTGTAGCCAAATAACTGAATAAATATTTTTTAAAAAATAAATTAAGCTTCTTCAAATAAGCTTGATAACAAATATGTTGTCTCTACTAGATGCTTGGTGTGATAAAATTATAAATTCAAGTTTAGAACTGAATTTTTAAAAAATGATTTCTTTAATGTATGTCATCAATATGGTAAGAAAAAAGGACATGTAAATTTTAATGTTCTTTGCCTCTGTGAGTTTTGCTACTTGCTGGATTTGTCAACAAGAAAAATAACTTTCAGTTCAGTCTCTCAGTCGTGTCCAACTCTTTGCGACCCCGTGAATCGCAGCACGCCAGTCCTCCCTGTCCTTCACCAACTCCCGGAGTTCACTCAAACTCATGCCCATTGAGTCGGTGATGCCATCCAGCCATCTCATCCTCTGCCATTTCCTTCTCCTCCTGCCCCCAATCCCTCCCAGCATCAAAATCTTTTCCAATGAGTCAACTCTTCGCATGAGGTGGCCAAAGTACTGGAGTTTCAGCTTTAGCATCATTCCTTCCAAAGAACAACCAGGACCGATCTCCTTCAGAATGGACTGGTTGGATTTCCTTGCAGTCCAAGGGACTCTCAAGAGTCTTCTCCAACACCACAGTTCAAAAGCATCAATTCTTCAGCACTCAGCTTTCTTCACAGTCCAACTCTTACATCCATACATGACTACTGGAAAAACCATAGCCTTGACTAGATGGACCTTTGTTGGCAAAGTAATGTCTCTGCTTTTTAATATACTATTTAGGAAAAGGCAATGGCACCCCACTCCAGTACTCTTGCCTAGAAAATCCCATGGATGGAGGAGCCTGGTAGGCGGCAGTCCATGGGGTCGCTAAGAGTTGGATATGACTGAGCAACTTCACTTTCACTTTTCACTTTCATGCACTGGAGAAGGGAATGGCAAGCCACTCCAGTGTTCTTGCCTGGAGAATCCCAGGGACGGGGGAGCCTGGTGGGCTGCCATCTATGGGGTCACACAGATTCGGACACGACTGAAGTGACTTAGCAGCAGCAGCAGCAGGTTGGTCATAACTTTCCTTCCAAGGAGTAAGCGTCTTTTAATTTCATGGCTGCAATCACCATCTGCAGTGATTTTAAACAATGGTTAATTTTTAGTGTCTCATGAAATTTTCATGGCAACTCAAGCACTGAATATGTACATCATTTCCAAAAAAAGAGAAAATACTGAAACATTAATTGCCAAACATATGTTTATCTGCTTTTGACTTTTTATTAGAGAAATGAAGAATATTTGGGTCTGTTAATAACATGCAAAAAAAAGAGCACCACTCTAAACAAATATCCTATAAAAAGACATATGTCTCTAGAAATTACAAAATTATATATTCCTGGGGATTCCCTGGCAGGCTAGTGGTTAAGAATTGGTGCTTACACTGCCAGGTTCAATCATTGGTTGGTGAACTAACATCCTGCAAGCCACCCAGCTCAGCCAAAATAAATAAATAAATAAAAATTTTAAAGAGCAAATAAGATCGAATATGAGGGGTCTAGGAAATGGGGTTCTAATACAAGAGAAAAGAGAAGGTAAATTTTTGAGATGAAGGGAAAATTGTCCCTGTGGACTTCCTGGGGAAAAACTTGAAGATGGCCTGGAATGTGTGAACTTATTGAAAGGAGTTCCACTAATCTGGCCAAGACTTTGGGTAATGACTTAATACACCAATTATTGATTGATTCAAAATTGGGAAAGGAGTACGACAGGCTGTGTATTATTAGCTTGTTTATTTACCTTATATGCAGAATACATCATGGGAAATGCCAGTCTGGATGAATCACAAGCTAGAATCAAGCTTGCCAGAAGAAATATCAACAACCTCAGATATAGAGGTGATCCCACTCTAATGGCAGAAAGCGAAGAGGAACTGAAGAGCCTCTTGATGAGGATGAAAGAGGAGAGTGAAAAAGCTGGTTAAAACTCAACATTCAAGAACCTAAGATCATGGTTCCAGTTCCATCACTCCATGACAAATAGGGGAAAAAAGTGGAAGGAATGACAGATTTTACTTTCTTGGACTCCAAAATCACTGCAGATGGTGTGTGCAGCCATGAAATCAAAAGATCCTTGCCCTTTGGAAGAAAAGCGACTACAAACTAGACAGTGTATTCAAAAGCAAAGACATCACTTTGCAAACAAAGGTCTGTATACTCAGAGCTACGGGTTTTCCTGTTGTCATGTTTGTTGTGAGTGTTGGACCATAAGGAAGGCTAAGCATTGAAGAATTGATTCTTTCGAATTGTGATGCTGGAGAAGACTCATGAGAGTCCCGTGGACTGGAATGAGATCAAACCAATCAATCCTAAAGGAAATTAACCCTGAATATTCATTGGAAGAACTGATGCTGAAGCTGAAGCTCCAATACTTTGGCCATGTGATGTAGAGTTGACTCATTGGAGAAGACCATAATACTGGGAAAGACTGAAGGCAAAAGGAGAAGGGAGTGGCGGATGATGAGATGTTTAGAAAACATTATCACTGAATGGCACTAATCTGAGAAAACTCTCAGAGACTGTGAAGGACAGAGGAGTCTGGCTTGCTGTAGTATATAGTGTCGCCAGGAGTGAAACACGGCTTAGCAACTGAACAACAGCAACAACATAATTGTACAGGGGTCTTAAGGTAGGAATTATGTCCATTTTACAGATGAAAAAAATGTGTCCTAGAGAAGATACATCATCTGTCCAGAGACATATAGCTAGTGAGCGGGAGAGCTAGGATTTAAGATTCAGGTTGATTCCATGGCCTTTTCAGTTTACCACATTATCTTGAAGTTAAGTGAAAGGGAAGGAATTCTATTGCAATGTAATCCTCATCCCTCAACAGGCTATAACTTCTTTGTCTATCACGTGTCTGATTTTGGATCCCAATATAGTCATGCAAACCCATTTTATGTATTTATTTTTAAGGTGTGAGTTTTCTCTAAGAGAATATCAATATTCTTTTTTTTTTTTTGATCAACAACAGCATTTATTCCATTACATATATATACCACATCTTTATTCATTCATCCATCAATGAATAGTTAGATTTCCATATCTTGGTTATTATAAAAAATGCTGCAATAAACATAAGGGTGAATGTATCTTTTTGAACTAGTATTTTCATTTTCTTTAGATAAATACCTAGTAGTGGGATTTCTGGATTATATAGTAGTTCTGTTTTTAATAATTTGAGAAGCCTCCAAACTGTTTTCCATAGTGGCTATACCAATTTACATTCCCACCAATGGTGCACAAGGGTTCCCTTTTATCCGTATCCTCACCAGCACCTGTTATTTCTTGTCTTTTGGATGATAGCCATTCTGACAGTAGGTGATACTGATTGTGATTTTAATATGCATTTCCCTATTGATTAATGATGTTGAGCACCTTTTCATGTGCCTGTTGCCATCTGTATGTCTTCTCTGGAGACCCCTTAGACAGCAGCCCACCAGGCTCCCCAGAGGATCTGAATAAATATCAATATTCTTAATGTGCACAACTGATAATTGTGGAAAGCTTTGGATTTCTTTGTGAATGCTTTCTTTGTACTATTATTTCTGTTATCTTTAAACATCCACAGTCAATACAATTAGAACTTAGGCTGGATCTCACTTCTTTTCACTTTATAAACAAATATTTCCCTTTCCACATAGATCAAGTTACAAAAACTCTTTCTCAATTTACATAACAATTGGGCTATCATCACTGAGAAATTATTTTTCAAACAGGTCATAAAGCATAATCTTGTTTGCAAAGTGATGGAAATGTTCCCATTTTAGTTTTCTCTTTCCAGAAGAGTATTCTGATTTCATTTCTCTATTAAGTATGAAAATAGTTTGGCAGTTCCTGTCAAAATTGAAAATTATACAACCCAGCAATCCACTCTTGGGTATTTACCCCAGAGAAATGTCTTCTTTCCTCCTAAGAACTTTTATATGAGTATTCATAGAAACTTTATTCTTAATAGCCAACACCTGTAAACTATCCACATTTTCTTGAACAAGTGAAAAAATACCTAAAAGTAGTGAAAAATCATTTAAGAAATTGAAATACTACATTAGAAAATTTTGTTTAATGAAAAAACACAGTAAGGGAGGAAAAGTGGAACAAATAAGACATGAGATATGTACAAATAAAATACAAAATAACAGATGTAAATCCAACTATATCAATAATAACATTAAATGTAAATGGATAAGAGAAGAATGAATACCAATTCTTCATAAACTCTACCAAAAACCAGAAAAGGTACCCAACCCATTTTATGAGGCAAATATCACCCTGATACCAAAATTAAAGAAAGACATCACAAGAACAGAAAGCTAACAGATCAATATTTCTTATGAATATGGAAGTAAAAATCCTTGACAAAATACTATGAAACTGAATGTAGCAACACATAAAAAGAATTATATCCTATAACCGAATGGATTTTTCCCAGGAATACTAGTTGGTTCAACACCTGAAAATCAGTGTAACACATCACATCAATAGGATAAAAAAAAAAGAAACAAAATGATCATCTCAGCAGACATAGAAAACAGCATTGAAAAAATCCAACACAGTTTCATGATGAAACTACTTAACAAACTAGGACTAGAAGGGAACATTTCCAGTCTGATAAAAGACGTCTATTAAAAAGCTACAGATAAGATTATACGTAATGAAGAAAGACAGGATACTTTTCTTCTATGATCAGGAACAAAACAAAGAAGCCCACTCTCACCATCTCAGTTCAACACTGAAAAGAATAAAAGGCACTCATTTTGGAAAGGAGAAGGAACACTATCTCTATTCACAGATGACATGATCTTTCATGTATTGGGTAGGCCAAAAATGTTCTTCAGGTTTTTCCATAAAATGTTATGGAACTTTTTGGCCAACTTGATAGAATATCCTAAAGTGAAAGAAAGTGAAAGTGAAGCTGCTCAGTTGTGTCCGACTGTTTGTGACCCCATGGACTGTAGCCTACCAGGCTCCTCCCTCCATGGGATTCTCCAGGCAAGTGTACTGGAGTGGGTTGCTATTTCCCTCTCTAGGGGATCTTCCCGACCCAGGGATTGAACCCGGGTCTCCTGCATTCCAGACAGATGCTTTAACCTCTGAGTCATGGGGAACTTAGAATATCCTAAGGAACCCATTAAAAAAACCTGTTAGAACTAATAACTAAGTTCAACAAGTTTGTTGGATATAAGAATATATTAAAATTGTTCACAGATAGGTATATCCATTAACTAAGTTGATTTCCACCCCACTCCAGTACTCTTGCCTGGAAAATCCATGGACAGAGGAGGCTGGTGGGCTGCAGTCCATGGGGTCGCTAAGAGTCGGACACAACTGAGCGACTTCACTTTCACTTTTCTCTATCATGCATTGGAGAAGGAAATGGCAACCCACTCCAGTATTCTTGCCTGGAGAATCCCAGGGATAGTGGAGCCTGGTGGGCTGCGGTCTATGGGGTCACACAGAGTCGGACACGACTGAAGCGACTTGGCATTAGCATTAGCAAGTTGATTTCAGATCATTTTCATCACACCAAAAAGAAACCACGTTAAAAAAAGAAACAAAACAAAAAAAAAGAAACCAGGTATCCTTCAGCTTTCACCCACTGACACCTAATTCCAGCACTAGACAATCACTAATATACTTTCTATCTCTATGTACTTCCCTGGGCTGGGTATTTTATATGAATGGAATCATATTACAGTTGGTCCTTTGTGACTGACTTCTTTCACTTAGCATAATTTTTCAAAGTTCATCCTGTATCAGTTCTTGTACTAATCAGCACATGTATCAGAATTTAGTAATTTGTGCCTTCTCTTTTACTTAGTTAGCCTACTAGAGGTTTATCAAGACAGGTCCCCTTGAAGAGTTATGACAAAATGTGGTCCCCTGGAGGAGGAAATTGCAAACCACACCAGTATCCTTGTTGTCAGGATCTCAGGAACAGTATGAAAAGGCAAAAGATATGACACCAGAAGATGAGTCCCCCCAGGTCACAGGGGTCCAAATATGATACTGGGGAAGAGTGGAGGGCAATTACTAATGGCTCAAGAAAGAATGAAGGAGCTGGGCCAAAGTGGAAATGATGCTCTGTTGTAGATTTGTCTGGTGGAGAAAGTAAAGTCCAATGCTGTAAGAATAATATTACATAGGAACCCGGAATGTTAGATCCATGAATCATGGTAAATTGGATATGATCAGCAGGAGATGGCAAGAGTGAACATTGACATTTTAGAAATCAGTGAACTAAAAGGGACCAGAATGGCAAATTTAATTCAGATGACCATTGTATCTACTACTGTGGGCAAGAATGCCTTAGAAGAAATGGAGTACCCCTCATAGTCAACAAAAATGTCCAAAATGCAGTACTTCAGTGCAGTCTCAAAAACAACAGAATGATCGTGGTTTGTTTCCAAGGCAAATCATTCAACATCACAGTAATTCAGGTATGCCCCCAAAAACTAATGCTGAAGAAGCTGAAGTTTACTGATTCTATGAAGACCTAGAAGATCTAGAACTAACACCAACAAAAGATGTCATCCTTTTCATCATAGAGGGTTGGAATGCAAAAGTAGGAAGTCAAGAGATACCTGGAGTAACAAGCAAATTTGGCCTTGGAGTACAAAATGAAGCAGGGCAAAGGCTAACAGTGTGTTCAGGAGAACACACTGATCATAGCACACACCCTCTCCCAACAACACAAGAGGTGACTTTACACATGGACATCACCAAATGGTCAATACTGAAGTCAGACTGATCATATTCTTTGCAGCAAAAGATGGTGAAGCTCAATATAGTCAGGAAAAAACAAGACCTGGAGATGAATGTTGCTTAGATCATGAGCTCCTTATTGCAAAATTCAGGTTCAAATTGTAGAATTAGGGAGAACCATTAGGCCATTCAGATATGACCTATATAAAATCCCTTATGGTTATACAGTGGAGGTGACAAATAAATTCAAGGGGTTAGATCTTGTAGACAGAGTGTCTAAAGAACTATGGGTGGAGATTCCTAACATTGTGCAGGAGACAGAGTCCAACACGACTTAGTGACTGAACAGCAACAACAAAAAATTGTAAATGATTTAAAGTATACTTTGCATAATAGACATGTATATAAAAGCATCATATCTAATTAGTCACACATGATTAGTCATTTTTAGTAATTCCCTTTTAGCAACTTCTAAGAAAATGTTCTTTAAATAAGTCTGCTAAATATAAGTGCAAGAGATGTGCTCAAGGCTCAGTTACAACTGGTGCTACAGGAAGAGCCCAGTAATCATCTGGAATATCACTCTGCATTTCAAATCATATCCTGAGGTGAAACTGAGCAACATTGGAATTGAGTGTCTTTTAAAAATGATGAAACTTTCATATTGATTTTTATTTCTATCTCAGAACAAGGATAAAATTTGGTTTGGGAACTTGAAGGTATTAAAATAACAGGTATAAGTAAGATATGACATTTATCAAAAACACTAAGCAAAATCTTCAACAAGAATCACTATCCCTCTTAGGCCAACTTTTGCTAATCTCTCCTGTTTCTTCAGTCAGCCATTCTCATGGGTCAGTTCTGGGGCTTCTTAGCTATATCCTGTCTCTGCATCTGAGTTGTCACTCGTCAAGTCTCTCTCCCCTACCTTGACTCATTTTCCATACACCTCTGGATATCCTGATATGAATAAACCCATATTCTTTGCCATTTATTCATATTAAAATGGTACCAGAATCTTGGACCCCCAGCTGTCCTCTCATGTCTGGTCACATAGACTTGACACCTAACCCTTGGAGTCCCAAAAGCTGCTGTACTGGAGTCATGTGGGATCAGAGAGTAAGAAAACTCTCAGAATGCCCAGTGTGGGGGAATGTGCCAAAGTATCAAAATATTCATTAAATTAACCAATATTTATTGATCATGTACAATGCTACTGACACTATTCTCTATATTTGCAACATGTGTGTAAAGAAGAGTAAAGGATTTCTGCCCTCTTTCCTGCAAGGACACAGGCCCTGCATACAGTATCAGAGATGTAACACAATAAAGAAGGTGTCCAGAGTGAAAGAAGGGTAATCGGATGACAGGTATCAAAGCCTGAGTGGAGACCATCTATTCCATGATGTGGCAGTGTTGGGAGATCACAAAATTGGTTACAAACAGGCAAATTGATCAAATATATGCATGTGCTTAGGATACATCTTAAGGATATTAAAGACAGTATGTGCCCGGTTTCCCACTGTCATACAAGGGAGTTGCCAACATGAAAAAGAAAAAAGCTAGAAGTAACCTTGTGATGTGAGATTGGAGTTGGAGATATATAAATTCAATTTAAATAGAGAAAAATTACTTAAATACTACATCCTTTAGCTCTGACCATTGATGGGGCCTGGGAACAGTGACTTTACTTCCCAGAGCTGGTTTTTTAAAATAAGGGCTCTTTGGAGAAATGGCTAATTCCAGGCTGAAGCAAGAAAAGAACAAAGTGAGCATTACAACATTTTATGCCAGAAAACAAAAAAGTGCCCAGAGAATGACAGGGATGTGTCAAAATGACACAGAAGCTAGCTTGCAGAGGCTCTTGTGGCCAAATCAGGGACAGTGTGAACATCAAAGTAAATGATAATGAAGCTTCCCCTGTGGCTCAGATGGTAAAGCATCTGCCTGCAATGCGGGAGACCCAGGTTCGATCCCTGGGTCGGGAAGATCCCCTGGAGAAGAAAATGGCAACCCACCTCCAGTACTCTTGCCTGAAAAACCCCATGGACTGTCGCCTGAGGATCCTGGTAGGCAATAGTCCACAGAGTCACAAAGAGTCGGACACGATGAAACGACTTCACTTTCAGACTCATTATAATTGGAATAAAGTAGAAAGCCAGGGTTTTATACTGATACAAGAAATAATTGCATAAATTGACATTTTGATGAGGAAGAAGATTTCTCAAAGCACCTCATCCTTTAATATACCTCACAATGTAAGTGACTTTCAGACATCCTCTTAATCAAATGATCAGTGAGAACATCATCAATAATAGAACATTTCAAAACTGCATGTCACCTGAAAGGAAGCAAGAGGAAGAGCACAATATCACGTCTGTGGCATCCCTGCCAGAGATGCATAACCTAATCTACTCCAGAGAATATCAGAAAAACCTTAGGCCATTTATAGCACAACTAGTTGAGGTTTTTAAAGGGGTTAAAGTCATAAAAGTTAAGGAAAAAGTGAAGAAATGATCTAGATGGAAGGAAACTGAAAAAACATAACAACCAATTTTGACACGTGATTCTGAATTAGACCTTTAGTTAAGAAAAAGTTATGTCACAATTGATAAAATTGCATAGATCTGATGATGAGGTGGTCCTAATTTGTTAATGTTCACCTCCTGATTTGGATGAAGTTTTGAGGTTCTGTAGGATTTACATACTTAAGGATTCAGAACCTTTGGGCACCATGTTGGCAGTATATTCTCATATTGTTCAGAAAACATAAAAGTCTATCCTGTACTTGCAAATTTGGGAAAGATTGAAATATTTTAATTGCCTTAAAGAGCTGGAAAGATTCTATTCTTTTGAAAGCTATCCTTCAGCAAGAAGAGACAAATAAATGAATAAGTAAAACAAGTTTATCAAATGGTTACAGACTTGAGTCCTGGGGCATTCTCACAGTTGAAAATCAAACAGCAGAGAAACAGCCAGCCAAGAGGGCTAAAAGGAACCATCAATGAGGCAGGATATAAAGAAGGAAAGGCTGAGGAAAAAATATTTTTCTAGAAGTAGGAAGTGGTTCACTCTGTCAAATGCTGCTGAGAGATCACGGAGGATGAACAGAAATCAGGTGATCACTAGAATCAGCCCCAAGGCATCCTGAGAGGAGTCAGGCTGGAGCCCTTTAGAGCTGAGTGAGGACAGCAGTCAGATTAAGAAGAGATGAAAAGAGAAAGGGAGGTGAGGACGTGGAGTGGGTGAATATAGATATCTCACCCCAAAAGTGCTGCTGTAAAAGGGAGTCGAAAATGTTGTAGTTGGAGAGTTATATAGAGTCCATGGAGAGTTCTTTCTAAGATGGAAGGTTACCAGGGCCGTTCATACAGTGATGCAGATCCAGCAAAGAGGGAGAAACTCAGGATGCAGGAAACAGCCCAAACTGGAGTAGTAAGAGGGCTGTGATGAAGACGGCATGCGGAGACACTGCCATTGGCAGGAGCAAAGCCCCTTCATCCCAGTGATAAAGGGGAAGGAAGGGAAGGGAGGTTCAGGGAAAGACGTGAACTCTGTTATGGTGGCCAGGAGGGGAGCATTTTGTATGAGTTGCTTCTGTTCTGGCAGTGTAAGGTGAGGCCAGGTCATCTACTGAGAGCAGAGTATGGAGGCTAGTAGCTGGCATGTGTGCTGGACTTTGAAAAGAGAGAAGTAAATAGGGACAATCAGTTTGGAGAGTAGGAAGCAACACAGAAGGATTGCCAAGAAGACATTAAGATGAGCAAGCAGATTTCAGGGCCCATATGAGGTTTATGTTTACAGATTTAAACTGAAGGGAATTCCCTAGCAGTCTGGTGGTTAGGACTCCACATTTTCACTTTTGAGGGTCGGGGTTCAGTCCCCGGTTGGGGAACTAATATCCCACAAGCTGTGCAGCTCAGCTCAAAAAAAATTAAGTGAGATCTGTCAGCATGCCTATGGAGTTTTATTCAGCAATATCTATCTGATGGTGTACAGGTGAGGATGTTTGAATTACTGTGTCAGCTCATTTTTCCCCAAATATATACTTATGTATTTCTTCAGAAATACTAAATGGCTCTAAACAAAGACAGACAAGGTATGAATTGCAAAGCTTTTAATGAAAATGCATTGTTTTTACAGCAAGCATAAATTTACATTTGTTTAATAGCAATTATTTCAATACTCGCAAACTCATCAGCCTCTGAATCTGTCATAATGCATGAATCTAAGATAATAATATTAAGGAAATGCAACAGCTCACCAAATTCCCCTTTATATTCCTTCATGATCAGCAAGATGCATAAATGATCTTTTTTGATTAAGAACTGAATATGCTGGAGATATATTTGATAATTAAGGTTTTAGGCAAATATTCACCAGCATTAGTTCTAATAGCAAACTCAGAAATGTTGTAGGCCTAGTATCAAACAAGTAGCATATTAATACATTTTAAGTCTCTTAAAAGAAAGACCGCAGCTCCTGCTTCTGTAAAACCATTATTTGCTTGACAGAATGATGGTATAAGCTTTCACTCAACTATTACTTTCTTAATGTGAAAAAGAGACAAAATGAGCTGAAGAATGTTAACTCCACAGTTACAGGGTGCAACCCTCAACACAACTGCTGACGTCATGGTCTCGACAGTGACTTTTTCATGCCACCCTGTGGAGAAAGATGAAACAAATGGTACTTAGGCTAAAACATAGCTTCATTGTAATGTACATACTTCAAATCCTTTGGGAGAACAAAATAGTTTATCAGTACATGAAATAGAGTCTACAGACAGATCCGAGTATTGCTATTTATTAACTGGAGACATGTATAGCAAGGACTTCGCATCTACCTCTTCACTGGGGCACAGAATGCCGAACACAAATGGTGAGTCCCGCATAGTCCACAACACAACTGCAGAGTGCATTCCACATTTACTTAATTCCAAAAATAATTTCAAGATATGACAAGGGATTAGTAGAGCCTGTAAAACCTTAAAAACTCTAGAATCCCCTAAAATAAATTGAGGAATAAAAGAATAAGATTCTGAATCACTGAAAATAGATTGTTTCTACGTAATAAATTGTCTAGCATAAACCTAAAGCTGTAATTTTCAGTTCTCAGTAACATACTTGGGAATATTCCCTCGCATCTCTCATAAGTTGGATAAAAGAGCTCTCGTCTGGGACTTTCCTGGTGGTCCAGTTGTTAAGACTCCGCCATTCCAATGCTGGGGTTGGGGGTTGATTCTTGGTAGTGGGGTTGGGGTCTAAAATCCCACCTGGCCCAAGGCATTGCCAAAAGCCCCCAGCCCCCCCATCACCTTTTTTTTTTTTTGGCTCCATCACATGCCAAGTGGTTCCCTGTCCAGTATCCCCTTTGGGGGGATACTTTGGCCCTTGTTGGGAGCAAAAAGGCTCAACCACTGGACAGCAGGGAAGTCCCCAGCTCTCCTCTTTAATGCTTAATACATACCATGCTCTGTAACATGAACTTACATACTGTTGTAGGTCCATTATACTTCAAACACAAACATACAAACAAACTCATAGAAAAAGAGGTCAGATATGTGGTTACCAGAAGTAAGAGGCTGAGGGGTGAGGGGTGAGGAATTAGACAAAGGCAGTCAAAGGTACTACAAACTTCTAGGAATAAGAAAAATAAATACTAAGGATGTAATTTGGAATGTGATCAATACAATTAACACTGCTATATGTTATAATGAAAACTGTTGAGAGTAAAGCCTGAGAATTTTGATCACACCTATTCTTATATTTCTTTAATTCTGTATCCGTATGACATGATGGATGTTCACTAAACATTGTGACAATAATTTCATGATATATGTAAGTCAAATCATTAGGCTATACTCCCTAACCTTCTACAATGCTGTATGTCGATTACATCTCAATAGAACTGGAAGGAGAAAAACAAACAAACAAACAAAAACAACATACCATGCTGTAATGCCTTGCTTGCTGACAATCTTCTTTGCACATGCTACAGCTTTAGCTATGTCATTTTCCATTAATTATGAAAATAAGGTGGTGAGAAATGAAAACAACACAGAAATTTCATGTAAGTTTATTCTCTTAGGTTAATGAAAGAACAACTAAATTCTCTTAGGTTGAGGAAAAAACAACTAAAATTATTTTTTAAGAGTGAGTGTATCTGTGAATGTTGAAAGAAAACTCTTTCCTTATTCTGTCCAATTTGGCATGAAATAAAGCATTCTGTTTCTCATTTTCCAAAGTCATTGGAATCTTTGGAACTGTTGAATATGTGATAGAAGCTTCTTTTTCTTACTATGCACCACAAAAACAGAACAAAACAAACAAGCAGAAACTGGTCTAGCAGTTTTTGCTTAGCAATTCTATTACTGGAAGTTTAACCTAAAGAAATAATAAGAGATGCATCCAAAGATGTGTGTCTTTAAGATGTTTCAAAGCAATTAATAAAAGGAGAAATTATAGCCTAAGTCCTTAACAGTGTGAGTTGGGTAGATAAATTATAGAATATTTATTTAGTGGAATTTATTCATCTTGAAATATAATAAAGATTGGTATTTGTTTTTTTGTTTTTTTGTTTTTTTTTTCCAAAGCAAGTCTTTATTGTCCAACCTATCAACAAGTATTTGATGAGGCCCAGCACGGTACCGGGCACACGCACTAAGCATAAATACAAAAGTGTAAGACACACTCCCTGCCAATTTGAGGCGCACAATCTAAATATTTCTCAGGACTTAATTGCATGGTTTAAAAAATCAAATCTGGACTTTGCCAGTACTGCAAGGAACATTCTTTAATGTCTTAAGGAAAAACATTACACTAACATTGATCACATCATGAAATTTCTTCCGAGTCATAGCAACTTCGTGGTTATCAACAAGGTTTACTTTTGTTAAAATTCATTTTACACTCTCCTCCTCTGTAATTTAAAACAAAGAGGTTTTTTTTTTTGGAAAAAGCAATTTTAAAAGGTAATAGTGGAAGAGCTTAGGTACAAATTTGGACAACAGCTGTCTGGACAAAACAGCTCTAGACTACTGAGCAAACCCAGCTCATTTCCAGGCCGTTGTTACCTCTATTTTGAGGATAACATAGAGCACATTTCCACATTTGCCATGATTCCATGGCATGGAAAATTCCATGATTGCCAACCAGAAGAGGGAGTCCCAGTGCCACGGAGAGTGGCCTGGATGAGACATCCTTCATGGCAAAATTTAGCACCAACCAACTTGGCTGCCGGGCATCTCGTTGCCCAAATTTAACCCCTTGATTCTCTCACAAACTCTCAGAACTCCCGGGTGTGTGGTTCTACGAAGAGCAGCTAACCCAAACTGCACGTTGGACTGACATACTGTACGTGGTTCTGCTTCCATCTGGGGAGCCAAGCTCCTGCTTCAGGCGGAGAACATTCGGTGCAGAGCAGAGGAGTCTGGGCAGCAGCCTCAGAGAGGTGACGAGGAACACGAAGGCATTGCCCTTCCTTAACCCAGCCTGGGGCCTGGCGGGGCATCCCTGGCAAAGAGCCTTGCCATGCGCTGGGTGCCCACCCCAGAGGGTCTCCATTTGGCAAATAAGAGTCAAAGGAAGGAAGGATTCAATGATTTTCTAGTGTTACAGAGTCTAGTGTTATGGGTTTTTTTTTTTTTCTTCTCATAGAATAAGATCACTGATTTCTCTCAGTAACGTACATTAAACCAGGACCTCTGGGCTAGAAAACAAGTTCAGAATTGAACTTTATATCTGTGGCAAGCAAGGGCCTTTTTAATTTGAGCCTTCTTTTTTTTTTTTAACAAAAGGATGCCAGAGTCTAACAGGATCCCCAGGTGTGCAGAGACCCCAGGCCTGAGCCAAGATCACACAAGTGAAGGCAGTCCACAGCCCACCCTCCCCCAACTTTCCCATCACAAAGACCAGTCCAGCTCTCGGGCATGGGGGAGCCCTTGGGACTCCCTCATGGACTGCAAAACTGGTCATCAAAGCTACTGAAATGGAAGGTAGTGTAGAAAATGTAACACTGGTTGTTCTTAACATGTAAGACTGGTTTCTTTAGAGCGTGTATAAGGCACTATGTGAGAAAGCTGCTCCCACGCCCGGCCACACACCCACACTCGGCTCCTCACACGCACACATGCACACACAAGAGGCCAGCTGACTTCGCCACGACGCACGGGGAGCGCGGCACCTCCCGTCACTTCTGGTTTTTGAGCTGGTTGGAGAGCCAGTCCAGGCCTTCATAAAGCCCATCTCCACTGGTGGCGCAAGTGGCCTGAATGTACCAGTTTCTCTGGCGGAGGGAATGTAAGCCAAGCTTGTCTGTTATCTCTGCTGTGTTCATAGCATTGGGAAGATCCTGTTTATTTACAAACACCAATAAGACTGCATCTCTGAGCTCGTCTTCAGCTAACATTCTGGTTAGTTCTTCTCGGGCTTCATTGACCCGCTCTCTGTCATTACTGTCGACCACGAAAATCAGACCTTGTGTGTTCTGGAAATAATGTCGCCACAGAGGTCTGATTTTGTCCTGGCCGCCGACATCCCAGACTGTGAAGCTGATGTTTTTATATTCTACTGTCTCCACGTTGAAACCTATCGTGGGGATGGTGGTCACAATCTCTCCCAGCTTCAGTTTGTACAAGATGGTGGTTTTTCCAGCGGCATCCAAACCCACCATAAGAATCCGCATCTCCTTTTTCCCAAAGAGACTTTTAAACAATTTTTCAAAAACGTTCCCCATTGTTACTGAATTCTGTGACCCGTTTCTGCAGGCAACCCGCTGCTCTCCAGCCTCCCTTTCGCTGAAGCTGCGAGAACCCAGCCAGCCCTTGAGTGCCGCAGTCCTCTCGCCCCAGCCCACGACTCACCAATCGCCCCTGGTATTTGTTGATAAAAACAATTTTGTATAATAAAGAACATATTGTAAAGCAGTAAATTTACTACAGTTTCTTTTTATGTGAAATACATTGCTTACATGTTCATATGTGGGACAGATGTGTATATATTGGTGGCTCAGCTGGTAAAGAATCCACCTACAAAAAAAAAAAAAAATCCACCTGCAGTGCAGGAGACCTGGGATTGATCCTTGGGTTGGGAAAATCCCCTGGAGAAGGAACATATATCCACTCCAGTATTCTGGCCTGGAGAATTCCATGGACGGTATAGTCCATGGGTTCCCAAAGAGTTGGACACAACTGAGCGACTTTCACTTCACAGATTATAATACAAAATATTTTTTAAAGTAAATTACCTGGTTACAAAAGATATTCTTAGACTAATCTTCTTTATTAGGAATTTTAATGTATAAAAATTTAACAATATAAATTTTAGATTGTTCTCCAATATTTTGTGCACCTAAGATTACACGTTATCTCTATTTCAAAAGAAACTCAGTAGAATATTTATTTCACTCCAAGTAAACAGATGTGTAAATTAACCTGTATGTTAGCAAACAGTAACCTTTTAAGATACCAGCTCTTTAATTTCTTAGTTAAGAAATTAGGAGAAGGATAATAGAGTGTTTACAGAAGTTATGGTGGAATTTTTCTAGGTCCCTAATGAACTCTTCAGGACATTTTCATTTCTACTGAATCTCTGTTCTTATAGGTATAACCAGATGGGGCCTGAGCCATCACTCAACTTCATCTTGTCTTACCGCTGTGGGACACATGACAGCCGTCAACTGCTTTGGGGGTTTTACACCACCATTTGCTGTTGATCTGAAATATCCCATAATCAGTGCTTTCATTGCTAGGATTGTAGTTTGTAGCTTTTGTGTTATAACTGCTTTCCCATTTGGTCAAACACAACCCTGAATAAAAATATTTTTAGATTATAAACAGCAACACAACTAGACTTAGAGTTCATAGCCCAATTAGTTCAATTTAACTAATTCTACTTTAGTAATGACTTATTTATAAGTATAAAGATGTATTTACTTGTGAAATATTTTAACACTTTTGTGTTAAAGGGCTTTTAAGAAAATTCTTTCATTGGCAAATCATTTGGTAATACCAATGAAACGATATATTTTTTTAAATATTAAAAGATGCTCTTCTGCTCCCATCTCTCAGGTAAGATTGAGCCTAGAATAGAAAATCAACAGAATTGTTGAGTGGGTTTGGTTGTTTGATGCAGATGTATACACTAGTGGAAAATACTTTTATTAGGAAAAATGAATATTTTCTGGATGAAAGAAAATTTCTTATGATACCTAGAGGTGAATTTGGGTATCAAATTTAATCCAGACAATAAGAATCATTGAATAGGAAAGACGATGTCATCCATCCACCCATCTAGCCATTGGCTCATTCATTCAAAAATAGTTATGGAGGCGAAATGTCTGAATTCTACCTGACAAATACAGTGATGACATTGACAAATATGGACTAAAATATAAAGTACCTTTTCCTTAGGGAACATCTTGAATTCTATGTAAGAAAATGAAAAATAATTAATGAACTAGAGTCAGAATAATAAAACATCATTACATACTGCATTTCTGGGATCCTCAGATAGATACTGATTGAAAGGAAATAGTTCTTAACTATCCCTGTTGTAAGAGTTCAATGTAAGTTTTAAAAAAAACCTTGCTGTTAAAAGCCCAACATCATGGGCTGCTGCTGCTAAGTCGCTTCAGATCAGATCAGATCAGATCAGTCGCTCAGTCATGTCTGACTTTTTACGACCCCATGAATCGCAGTACGCCAGGCCTCCCTGTCCATCACCAACTCCTGGAGTTCACTGAGACTCACGTCCATCGAGTCAGTGATGCCATCCAGCCATCTCATCCTCTGTCATCCCCTTCTCCTCTTGCCCCCAATCCCTCCCAGCATCAGAGTCTTTTCCAATGAGTCAACTCTTCGCATGAGGTGGCCAAAGTACTGGAGTTTCAACTTTAGCATCATTCCTTCCAAAGAAATCCCAGGGCTGATCTCCTTCAGAATGGACTGGTTGGATCTCCTTGCAGTCCAAGGACAGAAATCGCTTCAGTCGCATCCAACTCTGTGCGACCCCATAGACGGCAGCCCACCAGGCTCCCTCATCCCTGGGATTCTCCAGGCAAGAACACTGGAGTGGGTTGCCATTTTCTCCTCCAATGCATGAAAGTGAAAAGTGAAAATGAAGTCTCTCAGTCGTGTCCGACTCTTAGCGATTCCATGGACTGCAGCCCACCAGGCTCCTCCATCCATGGGATTTTCCAGGCAAGAGTACTGGAGTGGGTGCCATTGCCTTCTCGCAACATCATGGGAGGGGGATTGAAAATCTTACAGTCTTACTCAGGCTTGAAGAACCCAACTTCTAAACTGGAAATGGATAGAGTCAGACATCAAGTGCTTGAAAGAGATATCCCAAGTGCTGAGATATATCTTATAGTCAGCCTTCATGTGCCAGCTGGCAAACTTAGTGGTGCTAGAGGAGTACATGGGAACCTGGCATGCTTAGAACGGTATAGAATTTGAACTTCCCATGCCTCAATCCTTCGGCTTGTACATCTGATTCTAAAGGAACAAGCTGATGTAAGTGTACAAACCCTCCAAGAAAGAAAAAAGCCATTCACCCAAAGTCCCTTTCTTATTATTCATTCTCTATTAGTATCTGTTCCACACCTGGCTACCTATTTGGAGGGATGAAGAAGAGTTAACTTACAGAGTCAGAGTTAACTGACTCCCTTATAGCCATCCAATCCAAGTTTCTTCAAAGTTCTGGCAAGCTCACATCTCTCAAAGACCTTGCCCTGGACAGTGACAGAAAGGAGAAGCCCCAGAATAAGGACAGCCTTCACATTGACTGAGAAGCCAGACCTCCAGACTGACCAGGGTGAGCTGGACTTGCTATTTAACATCTTTTCACTTCCCTCTTATATCACTGGTTTGGTCACTCCACCCTCTGAGATATGTGGAAAACAGAAAGAGCTTATTGGTCCACTGACTTAAAAGTTTTCCTTCTTACATTTGAAGAGAGATATTCTGATACTCTAAGAATTAACCTGCAAGAAAAGAATGAAATGAGATTGCTTAAAGACATTGCTCAGGAAAAACTGGGATTAGCACTATTGCCAAAAAAAAATTTCCTCCTATTTTATTATGAAGTTGAGCAAGTTTAAAGAAAAAAAACCTGAATGAACATTTTACTCAACTGAAAATGAGCTCCCATCTTTGATTAACATGCATTTACATCAAGTCATTTTATATGTCTACAGTATATTGTCTTTATCTTTTTCACTTAAAATTATTTTATATATACTTTTCACAAAGTATTTCTCCACATCCTCACCAATGCTTATTTTATTTGTTGTTTGGGGTTTTGTTTTATTTTGGCTTTATAATGGCCATCCTAGTGGGTAGGAGATGATATCTCATTTTTAGTTTAATATGAATTTCTCTAGTGATTACTGATGGTGATGATCTTTTCATATGTTTGTTGGCCATTCCAGGGATCAAGCCCATGCCCCCCACAGTGGAAGGCGGAGTCATAACCACTGGACTGCCAGGGAAGTCCCTCTCTTACCCATTCTTTAATCGGGTTCATCGTTTTGGTGTTGAGCTGTTAAGAGTTCTTTATATATGTTAAATATTGCCCTTTATCAGATATATGATTTACAATTTTTCTCCCATTCCACAGTTACTTTTCACTCTGTTGATTATTTACTTTAGTGTGCACAAGTTTTTAAGATATGAACCCACTAATCTATGTTTGCTTTTGTTGCCTGTGTTTTTGGTGTCTTATCCAAGAAATCTTTGCCAGATCCAAGGTCATTAAGTTTTTCTCCTATGTTTGCATCCAGGAGTTTTACAGTTTTAGGAGGAGATGAGGATTGAGTACAGTTTTCAGAAAGAGTATGGCTGCATTCAAGTTTCCTACTTCTAGGTCTCAGAACCGTGAATCAATACATTTGTTGTTTTTGTGGTGCATTGTTACAGCAGTGCTAGGAAGCAAATACAGAGGGTGTCTCCCTTGCCACCTTGTTGCACTGGCTGGTTTCTAAGTAGAAGGTAAAAGGAACTTTGGATCTAGGATGTCACCAATTTCACAGCCTAGTAGTATTCTCCATTTTTACAAAAGAATTCTCTTACATGATTTTTCCCAAAAGGAATGGGCTCTAATTTCATATGCTAACTCACAAATTATCCTGAATAAATAAATATATTTAAGGAGTATATTTGTATATGGAGGCAAATGAACTTCTCCATAGTGTAAGTGGGACCACAATTTAGAAGGCTAGAGTTATAGTGACTTTGTGTCCTTGCTAGAAACAAAGGTTCTTTTGAAGTCAATATATACCATGTTCTGGTAAAAGTTCATTATGCCTTTCAAGTATCCTATGAGGACACACAGGTTTACTATGTGAGAAAAATATGAAATTCCATTGTTAGGACTGTGGAGGCCTTAATGAGATTACTATTCTGGATCTTTACATACTCTCACAACTCAAAACCGGCTCACTGGAAGGTGGATATTTTGTAAAAATCTATGCTCCTTGTGGGCCTTCAACTTTGTGTAAGTCAACAAGTGGAAGATGATCTTTCAAATATGGCTTGGCCATTCCTGAATACATCATCATGACCCTTGGTTTGTGTAAGATTCCAGACATCTACCAATTAATAACAACATCCCTTTCCAGTTACTTTCCCATTTCTTTACTCTTTTAAAAACTCTTTTCTCTCCTTCCATTCCCTCCTGAATTCACTCTAATCATCCTTTTATCCTCACCACTCCATTAAAATCATTCAACTCAAAGTCACCAATGAATTCCAGATGTCAAGCCAAAAGCTCAGATTAGTCTTCATCTCATCAAAACCCTCAGTGGCATGTGACACACTTCACTCCCTGTTTTGTGAAACTTGGCTTCTGAGACACCCAACTTTTCTTTCCCTCTTTCCCTCCCTCCCTCCTTTCTTCCTTCCTCTACTTTCCCTCTTCTTTTTCTCCCTTCTCCTTCCCTGTCTTCCCTCCTTTCTCCCTCCCTCTCTCTCTTCTTTCCCTTCTCACCCTTTTCCTTTCTTCCTTGGTTCTCTTACCTCATAAGCTTCTGCCTCTGTCTTTTTAATTGCATCATTCTATTTCCCCTTTTTCTAGGCATAGGAGCTCCCTATGGTTCAGGCTGATGACATTTTTTCTTTATCCATCAACAATCTCCTGGTGATCTCACCTGGTCCCACTGCTTTAAACACTATCTGGGCACTAATAACCTTGCACAATTATATTTCCAACCATTAAATTGTCCCAGAATTCCAGACTCAGTTCAGTTCAGTCACTCAGTCATGTTCGACTCTTTGTGATCCCATGCAGCATGCCAGGCTTGCCTGTCCATCACCAACTCCCAGAGCTTGCTCAAACTCACATCCATCAAGTAGGTGAATTCCAGATATATACATCCAAATGAGTACTTGATGTTTCCATTTGGTAGTCTAATCATTTTCTCAAACCCAACATACTCAATAAGAAAATTTTGGACTTCCCTGGTGGCCCAGTGGTTAAGAATCCATCTGCCAATGCAGGGAACATGGGTTCTATCCCTGGTCCAGGAAGATCCCACATGCTGTGAGGCAACTAAGCCCATGCAGCACAACTAGAGAGTATCCCCCACTCATTGCAACCAGGGGAAGGTTGAGCACAGCAGTGAAGACCCAGCACAGCCAAAATAAAATAAACAGATAAATAAATCTTTCTTAGGTCAAAAACTATAGAGACATCCTTGATTTCTTTCTCTCACATTCACCTTTTGTCCATCAACAGACGAAGTTGGCTCTACCTTTAAAATATACTCAGTCTTACTTCCTCTCTACTGCTATTATCTCAGTCAAGCCACTTTAATTTCTCTCCCATTGATTCATAGTTCTGGGACCTAAAAGTAGGAAACTTGAATGTAGCCATATTCTTTCTGAAAACTGTACTCAATACTCATCTCCTCCTAAAACTGTAAAACTCCTGGATGCAAACATAGGAGAAAAACTTAATGACCTTGGATCTGGCAAAGATTTCTTGGATAAGACACCAAAAACACAGGCAACAAAAGCAAACATAGATTAGTGGGTTCATATCTTAAAAACTTGTGCACACTAAAGTAAATAATCAACAGAGTGAAAAGTAACTGTGGAATGGGAGAAAAATTGTAAATCATATATCTGATAAAGGGCAATATTTAACATATATAAAGAACTCTTAACAGCTCAACACCAAAACGATGAACCCGATTAAAGAATGGGTAAGAGAGGGACTTCCCTGGCAGTCCAGTGGTTATGACTCCGCCTTCCACTGTGGGGGGCATGGGCTTGATCCCTGGAATGGCCAACAAGCATATGAAAAGATCATCACCATCAGTAATCACTAGAGAAATTCATATTAAACTAAAAATGAGATATCATCTCCTACCCACTAGGATGGCCATTATAAAACCAAAATATAACAAAACCCCATACAACAAATAAAATAAGCATTGGTGAGGATGTGGAGAAATTGGAATCCTTGGATCCTGCCAGTAGTATAAACAGAATAATACTGTGTGAATTCTTCTGTGACTTGCTTCTTCCAGTCAACATAATTTTATGATTCATTTAAGTCATAGTGTGCTGTTAGAGTTCTTGTCTTTTCAGCCTGTATAGTATTTCATTATATAGATGTCCTACTATTTATCTCCTCTAATAATGGTGAACATCTGAGCTGTTCCCAGTTTTTTGCTGTTAGAAATAATGTTGCTGTATGCATTATTGCAAATGCCCCCAAGTGCAAAGATGCAAGCTTCCCTGAAGGGTATATGGACATTTACTTTACTTAGAACTGATTAAACTTTTTTGGGAGGTCAACCTAGCAGGTATGAAATGGCACCTGTGATTTCAATGTGCATTTCTTAGATTACTGATGAAGTTGGATATCATTTTATATATTTATGGACTATTTGTGTGTGTGTGAAATATCAGTTTATGTCTGTTGCTCATTTTCCTACTGGATTTCTGTCATTCTCTTATAGATCTGTAGTTTATTATATATACTTGATATTAATCCTTTGTCACTTTTGTATGTTTCAAGTATGTTTCCCCACTTTAGGGCTTGTCTTTTCTCTGCCTTTGTGGTATCTTTTAATGAATAGAAGTTCTTACTTTATTCACATTTATCAATCTTTCCTGTTATGATTTGTACTTGTATATTAAAAAATTCTTCCTTAATCTGAGGTCATAAAATTGTTTTCTATATTTTCTTCTTAATAGTCTAGCTTTGCCTCTCCCATTAAGTCCACATTAATCCACCTAGAACTGATATTTATGTGTAGTATTAGGTAAAGATCTCATTTTTGTATTTCAGTGTAATCCATAGCAATTTCCTTCTTAGCATAAACTCTAGTTTTCATATACATATGGTTTCTGGTACCTCTGTATTTTTCCATGGCCTATTTATTTATTCTTGTAGAAAGTCTGCACTATCTTATTATAGGCCTTCATATGTGATGGAGCAACTCTTCCCCAGTCTCTTTCTTCATTTACTTTCAATTCCACATAAAGTTTAGAACTAGATTGTCATATCCAGTAAGATTTGAAAACCCTCTTGGAATTTTAATAGGCTTTGCATTAATGCTAAGTCACTTTGGAGGGAATTGTCACACTTACTACACTAAACTTTCCTGTTCATGAACTTGGTATGTCTGTTGACTTTGGGTCTATATTAGTGCCTTCTGTTAAAGGTTTAAAACTTTCTCCAAAAGGGCTTAAACTCTTTATTAGATTTAATACTAGCTACTTTATATCTGGTTTCTATACCGTTGTGTTCACAAAGTTTTCTAACCTGTTGATCCTGATGCTTTATCTATGGAGTCTTTCACGCCGTCTCCCGTCTTCTGTAAGTAATCGCCACTAAGTCCCCCATCACATGCTCTAGATTGGCTCTTCTGAACCTAAGTGGATTACTGCTTTGCTACTGAATCTTCCTAAATTTCTTTCCGCACCTGTAAATTGAGGAACTCCAATGGAATTGATTTGATGCTTACATTAAAAATACCACATGGGAAAGTGGCCAGGATGTCCCTTCAACTGCTCTCTTCCAAGACAACACACGGTTTTCTTTCTTTGTGTGCTCATGGAATTTTGCACATTGTAGTAATTTTGAGTATTTGTTGGGTATAAATTATTTCTTGACTCTCAAAGGACAGAAAGAATATTCCTTGACTCATATCCCCTTTCCAAATGTCATGTATAGCATCAGAGTGGGCACTCAAATGCCAAAAAAAAATAGGCTCTTTCACCTAGGGATAAAAACAAAACAGGTACTATGTAACTAAGTAAAATTAAGTCCACACTCTTACACCTACCATGAGAAATCTATTCAGAATGACATTAGAATTCTATACTCTTCAAAGAGATGTTAAATATATTTCCCAAATAATCTATATATAAATGCAAAATATGTAGGTACAAAACTCCTTTCCTTCAAATGACTCTTTTTATGAGCATTGAGCAAATTTAGAAATATTTTCAGTATAAACATAAAAAGGTTTTATTAACTGCTTTCATCAGAAGAATGAGAATATTATTTTCCTCACCATCTGAACTTTGGGTTTGACTGTACTGCTGTGACTTAGGAGGAACAATGGATTAGAAAAGAATCTTTCAGATCTTTCTTGGATGAGAGCTTGGCTTGGATTTTTCTGTTCTTGAGTTCGCACTTAATTGGTTATATTACTTGGGGTGTGAATGCATATACTTAACTGTTTCCTCTATTACAAGATGAAACTACTGAAGTATTATGACTTACCCTTTTCTTTCTTACAAAGTTATCACTAGATGGCAGTACACTAATATTTTTAAATACCTAAAATATTTTAAAATGTTAAAGAGTTTAAGCTACTCTAAAAGAAAATCACAAAATATTTTAAAAGATACCAGCTTTTACCACTAAAATAAATATATTTTAAAGCTCCCATTATTGAAAAAGCTGTGGGAAAATATGCATCTTCACGTATAGATGTGGTGAAAGTCAGAGAGCAACTTCGTGTATCAAAAAATTTCAATTGTTCATACTTATTAAATCAAGCACCACAAGAAACTACTTTTTGGAAAAGATATGCATTTAGATTTACTTGTAAGGATATCATTAGAGTATCCTTTATACAAGTCAGAAATCTAGTGGAATAACCTGAGTACCCAATTATAAGAACTTTACACAGCCTAGCTATACAGTCTTTCTATAAAACTGACTTATTCACACATTTAAGTCCAGAAACTTCTGCTTACTAATTGCATTCCATCAGACTCAGGCATGTGTTCCTAAACTATATCAATAGTACTTTTTCCAGTGATTTCATGGCTTGGTATTATGGAAACCAACAAAATACAACTATGAACACAATTGGTTCAAAGAAAACTTTGTTAAATACTTTAGAAAGACTGGCTAAAGATGAGTTACTTTTTTTTTTTCTTTTTCTATTTTTTAAATTTTATTTTATTTTTAAACTTTACAATATTGTATTGGTTTTGCCATATATCAACATGAATCCACCCCAGGTATACACATGTTCCCCATCCTGAACCCTCCTCCCTCCTCCCTCCCTGTACCATCCCTCTGGGGAGAATGGCATTGAAAGATGAGTTACTTTAAAATTCACGGTTGTGCTTGCCTCTGCAGCAAATATACAAAAATTGGAAGGATACAGAGAAGATTAGCATAGATATCTCATCCCAGAAGTGTTCCTATAAAAGAGAGCAGAGAATGATGTTGTCCTTGGAGGGTTATGTAGAGTTCTTGGAGAGTTCTTTGAAGACAGACGTTTATCAGGGCACTTTGCATGGTGATAAAAATCATCCAGCAAAGAGGGAGAAACTCAGATGCAGAAAATACTCAGCTTGAACTGGAGTAGTAAGAGGGCTGTGATGAAGATTGCCTGTGGAAAAAATAAATGCTGGAAAGGATGTGGAGACAGGGGAACCCTCCTACACTGTTGGTGGGAATATAAATTAGTAAAGTCACTATGGAGAACAGTATGGAAGTTCTTAATAAAACAAAAATAGAGCAACTGTTTTTGTTTTTCAGTTGCGAAGTCATGTCCGACCCTTTGCAGCCCCGTGGACTGCAGCAGGCCAGGGTTCCCTGACCTTCACTGTTTTCTGGAGTTTGCTCAAACTCATGTCCATTGAGTCAATGATGCCATCCAACCATCTCATCCTCTGTTGCCCCTTTCTTCTCCTGCCCTCGATCTTTTCCAGCATTTCAGGGTCTTTTCCAATAAGCTGGCTCTTCACATCAGGTGGCCAAAGTATTGGAGCTTCAGCTTCAGCATCAGTCCTTCCAATGAATATTCGGGATTGATTTCTTTTAGAATTGACTGCTTTGATCTCCTTGCAGTCCAAGGGAGTCTCAAGGGTCTTCTCCAACACCACAGTTTGAAAGCATCAGTTCTTCAGTACTCATCCTTCTTTGTGGCCCAACTCTCACGTCCATACATGGTTACTGGAAAAACCATAGCTTGGACTATGTGAACCTTGGTTGTGATGGTTCAAGCAAAGTGATGTCTCTGCTTTTTAATATGCTGTCTAGGTTTGTCATAGCTTTTCTTCCAAGGAACAAGCATCTTTTAATTTCATGGATGCAGTCACCATCCAAGGTGATTTTGGAGCCCAATAAAATGAACTCTGTCACTATTTCTGTTTTTTCCCCATCTATTTGCCATGAAGTGATGAGACCAGATGCCATTATCTTAGTTTTTTAAATGCTGAGTTTTAAGTCTGCTTTTTCACTCTCCTCTTTCACCTTCATCAAAAGGATCTTTAGCTCCTCTAGCTTTCTGCTATTAGAGTGGTGTCATCTGCATACCTGAGGTTATTAATATTTCTCCCAGCAATCTTGATTCCAGCTTATGATTCATCCAGCCCAGCATTTCACATGATGTACTCTGCATAAAAGTTAAGTAAGTAGACTGAATGATATACAGCCTTGATGTACTCCTTTCTCAATTTTTAACTAGTCCATTTTTCCATATCTGGTTTTAACTGTTGCTTCTTGATCTGCATACAGATTTCTCAGGAGGCAGGTAAGGTGGTCTGGTATTCCCATCTCTTGAATTTTCCACAGTTTGTTGTGACTCACACAGTCAAAGGCTTTCACATAGTCAATGAAGCTGAAGTAAATGTTTTTCCGGAATTTTCTTGCTTTTCCTATGACCCAATGAATGTTGGCAATTTGATCTATGGTTCCTCTGCCTTTTCTAAATTCAGCTTGTACATCTGGAAGTTCTTGGTTCACATACTGTAGAAACCTAGCTGGAAGGATTTCGAGCATAACCTTACTAGCATGTGAAATGAGTACAACTTTACAATAGTTTGAACATTCTTTGGCATTGCCCTTCTCTGAGATTAGATTGAATACTGACCTTTATCAGTCTTGTGGCCACTGCTGTGTTTTCCAAATTCACTGGCATATTGAGTGCAGCACTTAACAGCATCATCTTTTAGGATTTGATATAGCTCAGCAGAAATTCCATCACCTCCACTACCTTTGTTCCTAAGGCCCACTTGACTTCACACTCCAGGATGTATGTCTCTAGGTGAATGACCACACCATTGTGGTTATCCAGGTCATTAAGACCTTTTTGTATAGTTTTTCTGTGTATTCTTGCCACTTCTTCTTAATATCTTCTGCTTCTGTTACTACTTACCTTTTCTGTCCTTTATTGTACCCATCTTTGCATGGAATGTTCCCTTAGTATCTCTATTTTCTTGAAGAGATCTCTAATATTTCCCATTCTATTGTTTTCCTCTATTTCTTTGCATTGTTCACTTAAGGCTTTCTTATCTCTCCTTGCTCTTCTTTGGAACTCTGCATTCAGATGGGTATATCTTTCTCTTTCTCCTTTGCCTTTCACTTTTCTTTTCTCAACTATTTGTAAGGCCTCCTCAGACAACCATTTTGCCTTCTTTCATTTTATTTTCTTGGGGATAGTTTTGGTAACTGCCTCTTGTACCTGCATCCATATTGCTCCAGGCACTCTGTCTATCAGACCTAATCCCCTGAATCTATTTGTCATTTCCACTGTAAGATCATAAGGGATTTAATTTAGGTCCTACCTGAATGGCCTAGTGGTTTTCCCTACTTTCTTCAATTTAAGTCTGAGTTTTGCAATAGGGAGCTCATGATCTGAGTCATAGTCAGCTTCAGGTCTTGTTTTTGCTGACTGTACAGAGCTTCTCCATTTCGGCTGCAAAGAATATAATCAATCTGATTTCAGTATTGACCATCTGGTGATGTCCATGTGTAGAGTCATCTCTTTTGTTGTTGGAAGAGAGTGTTTGCTAAGACCAGCTCGTTCTATTGGCAAAACTCTGTTAGCCTTTGCCTTGCTTCATTTTTTACTCCAAGGCCAAATTTCCTGTATGACCACATCCAATTTACCTTGATTCATGGATGTAACATTCCAGGCTCTTATTCAATATTGCTCTTTACAGCATTGGACTTTACTTTCACCACCAGACACATCCAGAACTGGGTGTCATTTCTGCTTTGGCTCAGCCTCTTCATTCTTTCTGGAGCTATTCCTCCAGTCTTTCCAGTAGCATATTGGACACCTATTGACCTCAGGGGCTCGTCTCTCAGTGTCTTATCTTTTTGCCATTTCATCCTGTTCATGGGGTTCCAAAGCAAGAATACTGAAGTGATTTGCCATTCTCTTTTCCAATGGACCACGTTTTGTCAGAACTCCACACCATGACCCATCCATAAGACCCTGCAATCCCACTCTGGGCATATATCCAGAGAAAAACATTATCTGAAAATAATCACACACCCCAATATTCATTGCAGGATTGTTTACAATAGCCAAGACATGGAAACAACCTAAATGTCCATCAACAGAGGAACAGATAAAGAAGATGTGGTGCATATATACAATGAAGTATTAGCCATAAGCAAGAATGAAATAATGCTATTTGTAGCAACATAGATGGACCTAGAGAGTGTCATACTGAGTGAAAGTAAGCCAGACAGAGAAGGAGCAATATCATATAGCACCTTATATGTGGAATCTAAAAATAAATGATACAAATGAACTTACCAAACAGAAAGAGACTCGCTGACTTAGAGAATGAGCTTATAATTGCCCTGGGGAAGGATGAGGGTAGGGATAGTTAGAGAGTTTGGGATGGATATGTACACACCGCTTTATTTAAAATGGATAACCAACAAGAACCTACTGTAGAGTCCATGGAACTCTGCTCAGTGCTAAGTGGCAGCTTGGATGGGAGGAGGGTTTGGGGGACATGTACATGTATGGCTGTATCCCTTCGCTGTTCATCTGAAACTATCACAACATTGTTTGTTAATCAGCTGTATCCCAACACAAAATAAAAAGTTTAAAAAAAAAAAAAAAGACTGCATGTGGATACACTGCCATTGGCAGGAACAAAAGCCCTTCATCCCAGTGAAAAAAGGCTAAGGAAGGGAGGGTGAGCCCAGGGAAAATGTGAGCTTTATATGGTAGCCAGGAGCAGAGAATTTTGTATCAGTTGCTTCTGTTCTGGCAGTGTAAAGTGAGGCCAGGTTATCTACTGAGAGCAGAGTGTGGAAGGCCAGTGGTTGGCATGTGCGCTGGGACTTTGAAATGAGAGAAGTAAATGGTAAATGAGACTTTGAAATGAGAGAAGTAAATGGTAAATGGGACTTTGAAATGAGAGAAGTAAAATGGCAGCCATTTTGAAGAGTCAGGACACCAACACTGAAGGATTGCAGAGAAGTGACTAAGACAACCAGGCAGACTTGAAAGGCCATTTGAGATTTGTGGTTATGAATTTAATGTGAGGGAAACTCCCTCGGGGTCTGGTGGTTAGGGCCCCAGCTTTCACTGGTGATGGTGGGGGTTCAATCTCTGGTCAGAGAACTAAGATCCCCCAAGCCAGTGGCATGGCCAAAAGTACAAAAATAAATAAATAAAGTGAGATCTGTGAACATGCTTATGAATTTTTCTGCAGCCATATCCATCTTCTTTGGTACAGGTAAGGAGGTAGGAAATACCAAGTGTCACATCATTTTTTCCTAAGATATACATAGGCATTTTTTCAGAGACACTAAATCGCTCTGAACAGAAAAAGACAAGATATGAATTGCAAAGATTTATTGAAAATGTTTAGCATGCATGATTTCATACCTGTGATTAATTAGCAATGATTTCAATATTTGCAAAATTATCTGCCTCTGAATTCAGTCATAAGGCATTAATCTAAGCAAATAAAATTAAGAGAAAGCAACAATTTATCTAATCCTTCTTTATATTCTTTCATGATAAGCAAGGTGCATAAATGAGTTTTTTAAAAGGCTTAAAATACGTTGATAAATAAATTCTGAGTTTATTCCTAAAGTTGTGTAAATGCAGCATTTCTAAGAAAACATCTAATTCAAAGGTCACACTTTATGAAAACAAAATCCTTAGGGCAGGCTGTTTTCATTTTTAGCTATTTGGCATTCTGCTTCCTTTTAAATTTTATATTGCCCAACAAGAGTAGTTATCTTTTACTGTTTTTAGAGACAACTCCACAGATGAAGGTGTCACAGGCTTACACAGGTGGGATTTTTGCCTAAGATCAATTTGTTTAATATAACAAAAAGGTATTCTTTTGTTATATTTATATTGAGTATTGAGGAGTACTTGCATCATTCAAGATTACGTCTGGGTTATTTAATTAAGAAATGAATGTACTGGAGATATATTTGATAATCAACATTTTAGACAAATATTCACTAGCTTAAGTCAATTAACAAACTTAAATATACTCTAGGCTAATATCAAACAATAAACACATGAGGCAAACATTAAGCCTCTTAGAAGGAAGACCGCATGCTTCTGCTTCTGTAAAAACATTATTTGTTTGAAAGAATGGTAGCATAAACTCCCACTCAACTATTATTTCCTTAATATGAAAAAGAGATGAAATAAGCTGAAGAAAGAAAACGCCACTGCTAGACTCTGCAATCCTGAACATAACTCCTGAGATCTCGGTTTCGACACTTGTCTTTCCATGCCACCCTGTATAGAAAGATGAAACAAATGGTAATATGGTTAAAGCGAGTACATCAAGGTTGTATATTGTCACTCTGCTAATTTAACTTATATGCAGAGTATATCATGTGAAATTCCAGGTTGGATGAAGCACAAGCTGGAATCAAGATTGCCAGGAGAAATATCAATAACCTCAGATATGCAGATGATACCACCCTTATGGCAGAAAGTGATGAAGAACTAAAGAGCCTCTTGATGAAAGTGGAAGAGGAGAGTGAAAAAAGTTGGCTTAAAACTCAACACTCAGAAAAGTAAGATCATGGCATCCAGTCCCATCACTCCATAGTATATAGATCAGAAAACAATGGAAACAGTGAGAGACTTTATTTTGAGGGGCTCCAAAATCACTGCAGATGGTGACTGCAGCCATGAAATTAATAGACACTTGCTCCTTTAAAGAAAAGCTATGACCAACCTCAACAGCATATTAAAAAGCAGAGACATTACTTTGCCAACAAAGGTCCATCTAGTCAAAACTGTGGTTTTTCCAGTAGTCATGTATGGATGTGAGAGTTGGACTATAAAGAAAGCTGAGTGCTGAAGAATTGATGCTTTTGAACTATGGTGTTGGAGAAGATGCTTGAGAGTCCCTTGGACTGCAAGGAGATCCAACCAGTCCATCCTAAAGGAAATCAGTCCTGAATATTCATTGGAAGGACTGATGCTGAAGCTGAGACTCCAATACTTTGTCCACCTGATGCAAAGACCCTGATGCTGGGAAAGATTGAAGGTGGGAGGAGAAGGGGACGACAAAGGATGAGATGGTTGGATGTCATCACTGATGCGATGGACGTGAGTTTGAATAGGCTCTGGGGAGTTGGTGATGGACAGGGAAGCCTGGCATGCTGCAGTCCATGGGATCTCAAAGAGTCGGACAGGACTGAGTGACTAAACTGAACTGAAAGCTGAATTTGGGTATCAAACTAGAAACCAGACAACAAGAATCAAAGATTAGGAAAAACTATTTCAACTATCCATTCATCTAGCCATTGGCTCATTCATTAAAAAATAGCTATGGAAAGGATATGTCTGAATTCAACCTGAAAAATACAGTGATGACATTGACAAATATGGACTAAAGTATAAAAAAACTTTTCCTTAGAGCACACCTTGAATTCTGTGGCAGAAAATGAAAAATAATTAATGAACTAGAGTCAGAATTTAAAAATGATGTTTTATGCTGCATTTCAGGGATCCTTGTGCCAATATTGATTGAGGAGAAATCAATCAATTTTTGAGAGTTCAATATAATTTTGAAAAAAACTTTGCTGTTAAAAGCCAACATCATGGTAGGAAGATTAAAAATGAGAAAAGTAGTACCTTACTCAGGCTTACAGAACCCAAGTTCCAAACTGGAAATGGCTGAAGTCAAACACTAAGGGCTGACAGACACATTCCAGGTGCTCAAATGTATCTTATGTAATAGTCAGCCTACATGTGCCAGCTGGCAAATTTAGTGGCAATAGATGGGGAAACAGTGGAAACAGTGTCAGATTTTATTTTTTGGAGCTCCAAAATCACTGCAGATGGTGATTGCAGCCGTGAAATTAAAAGATGCTTACTCCTTGGAAAGAAAGTTATGACCAACCTAGATAGCATATTCAAAAGCAGATATGTTACTTTGCCAACAAAGGTCCATCTAGTCAAGGCTATGATTTTTCCAGTGGTCATGTATGGATGTGAGAGTTGGACTGTGAAGAAAGCTGAGTGCCAAAGAATTGATGCTTTTAAACTGTGGTGTTGGAGAAGACTCTTGAGAGTCCCTTGGACTGCAAGGAGATCCAACCAGTCCATTCTAAAGGAGATCAGTCCTGGGTGTTCTTTGGAAGGAATGAGGCTAAAGCTGAAATTCCAGTACTTTGGCCACCTCATGCAAAGAGTTGACTCGTTGGAAAAGACTCTGATGCTGGGACAGATTGGGGGCAGGAGGAAAAGGGGACAACAGAGGATGAGATGGCTGGATGGCATCACTGAATCGACGGACGTGAGTTTGAGTGAACTCTGGGAGTTGGTGATGGACAGGGAGGCCTGGCATGCTGCAATTCATGGGTTGCAAAGAGTCGGACATGACTGAGTGACTGAACTGAACTGAGAGGAGTACATGGGGACCTGGTATGCTTAGAATGTTGTAGAATTTGACCCTTTCATGCCTCAATCCTTCACTTGATACATTTGATTCTAAAGGAACAAGTCAATGTTTTGAATAATTGTAAGTGTACAAACCCACCAAGAAAGAAAAAAACCATTTGTTCAAAGTCCCTTTCTTATTATTCATCTTCTATTAGTATCTGTTCCACACATGATTACCTGTTTGAAAGGAGAAAGAGGAGTTAACTTACAATTTGCCAGACTGACTCCCCTAAAGCCATCCATTCCAAGTCTTTTCAGAGTTTTGGCAAGCTCACATCTCTCAAAGACCTTGCCTTGGACAGGGACAGAAAGGAGGAGAAGCCCCAGAATAAGGAGAGCCTTCATGTTGACTGAGAAGCCAAAAGTCCAGGCTGACCAGGGTGAGCTGGTCTTGGTATTCAACATCTTTTCACTTCCCTTTTATCTGACAGGTTTGGAAGCTCCACCCTTTGAGACATGTGGTAAATAGGAAATGCTTATTGGTCCACTGACTTTAAATTTTTTCTTTCTTATGTCTGAAGAGGGACATTCTGATGTCCTAAGAACTAATCTGCAAGAAAATTATGAAATGACATTGCTTATAGACATTGCTCAGGAAGAATTTGGCACTATTGCTAAAGAGGAACTTCCACCTATTTTATTATGAATTCCAGTTCAGTTCAGTTCAGTCGCTCAGTCATGTCCGATTCTTTGCGACTCCGTGAATCGCAGCATACCAGGCCTCCCTGTCCATCACCAACTCCCGGAGTTCACTCAAACTCACATCCATCGAGTCGGTGATGCCATCCATCCATCTCATCCTCTGTCATCCCCTTCTCCTCCTGCCCCCAATCCCTCCCAGCATCAGAGTCTTTTCCAATGAGTCAACTCTTCACATCAGGTGGCCAAAGTACTGGAGTTTCAGCTTTAACATCATTCCTTCCAAAGAACACCCAGGACCGATCTCCTTTAGAATGGACTGGTTGGATCTCCTTGCAGTCCAAGGGACTCTCAAGAGTCTTCTCCAACACCACAGTTCAAAAACATCAATTCTTCAGCGCTCAGCTTTCTTCACAGTCCAACTCTCATATCCATACATGACCACTGAAAAAACCGTAGCCTTGACTAGACGAACCTTTGTTGGCAAAGTAATGTCTCTGCTTTTCAATATGCTATCTAAGTTGGTCATAACTTTTCTTCCAAGGAGTAAGAGTCTTTTAATTTCATGGCTGTGGTCACCATCTGCAGTGACTTTGGAGCCCCCAAAAATAAAGTCTGACACTGTTTCCCCATCTATTTCCCATGAAGTGATGGGACCGGATGCCATGACCTTCGTTTTCTGAATGTTGAGCTTTAAGCCAACTTTTTCACTCTCCTTTCACTTTCATCAAGAGGCTTTTTAGTTCCTCTTCACTTTCTGCCATAAGGGTGGTGTCATCTGCATATCTGAGGTTATTGATATTTCTCCCGGTAATCTTGATTCCAGCTTGTGCTTCTTCCAACCCAGCGTTTCTCAAGATGTACTCTGCATAGAAGTTAAATAAGCAGGATGACAATATACAGCCTTGAGGTACTCCTTTTCCTGTTTGGAACCAGTCTGTTGTTCCATGTCCAGTTCTAACTTGTGCTTCCTGACCTGCATATAATTTAAGCAAGTATAAAGAAAAGAAACCTGAATGAACATTTTACTCAACTAAAAATGAGCTCCAATCTTTCATTAAATTATTTTCATCAAATTGTTTTATGTGCTTTCACTAACTTGGCTTCATCTTTTTCATTTAACACTTTCCACAAAAGAACATGACACACTGCCTGTTGTTCTGATAGATAAGTATCACAACACAGTGTTGCTCAGCCAGATTCCTATACTCACTTTTCCAGTGTCTATTCTAAATTTTTAATTTATAAATTAATGTTTACCATCATAAGTTCAGATGAATAACATTCCAACTCCTTTCTGACAATGCCTTACTTCAGTTTCTATTTTAGAACATAAAGGGTCATTGTGCAAAGGAAATTTACAGTAAAACCTACAGAAGAATAGGGCTTCCCAGGTGGCTCTGATAGCTTATGGTGAATGGTGTCGCATTTGTGATCTTTGAAGATTTAGAAGAAGACTTAGCTTCTGGACCAGAGACCAGGCTTGATCACTCAAGAGCTTTTGTTTACCAGAGTTTTTTTAAAGTATCATCAGTTCAGTACTCAGTCGTGTCCAGCTCTTTGCGACCCCATGGACTGAAGCATGCCAGGCCTCCCTTTCCATCACCAACTCCTGAGGTTTACTCAAACTTTTTTCCATTGAATTGGTGATGCCATCCAACCATCTCATCCTCTGTTATCCCCTTCTCCTGCCTTCAATCTTTCCCATCATCAGAGTCTTTTCAAATGAGTATGTTCTTTGTATCAGGTGGCATGGGTCCTTCCAGTGAATATTTAGGACTGATTTCCTTTAGGATTAACTGGTTGAATCTCCTTGCAGTCTAAGGGACTCTCAAGAATCTTCTCCAACATCACAGTTTAAAAGCATCAATTCTTCAGTGTTCAGCCTTCTTTATAGTCCAACTCTCACATCCATACATGACTACTAGAAAAATCATAGCTTTGACTAGACAGACCTTTGTTGGCAAAGTAATGTCTCTGCTTTTTAATATACTCTTGGGTCGGTCATAACTTTTCTTCCAAGGTCTTTTAATTTCATGGCTGCAGTCACCATCTGCAGTGATTTTGGTGCCCCCAAAAATAAAGTCTGTCACAGTTTCCGCTGTTACCCCATCTATTTGCCATGAAGTGATGGGACAAGATGCCATGATCTTCGTTTTCTGAATGTTCAGCTTTAAGCCAACTTTTTCACTCTCCTCTTTCACTTTCATCAAGAGGCTCTTTAGTTCTTCACTTTCTGCCAGAAGGGTGGTGTCATCTGCATATCTGAGGTTATTGATATTTCTCCCGGCAATCTCGATTCCAGCTTGTGCTTCATGCAGCCCAGCGTTTCTCATGTATTCTGCACATAAGTTAAATTAGCAGAGTGACAATATACAGCCTTGATGTACTCCTTTCCTGATTTTTAACCAGTCTGTTGTTACATGTCCATTTCTAACTGTTGCTTCTTGACCTGCATACAGATTTCTCAAGAGGCAGGTCAGATGGTCTGGTATTCCCATTTCTTGAAGAATTTTCCACAGTTTGTTATGATCCACACAATCAAAGGCTTTGGCATAGTCAATAAAGCAGAAGTAGATGTTTTTCTGGAACTCTCTTTCTTTTCCATGATCCAACAGACGTTGGCAATTTGAGAAAGCTTCTGACATAGACATCAGAAGGGGGACAGAGAGTGCCCCACTCGCTAGTGTTAGCAAGGGAGCTATATACGTTTTTAAGTTGATTTTTAGAATAAATCAAAAGAATGTCTCAAGGTTGTAAAGATCTTACCAGACCCACACCCACAATTTACATTTTAAGATGACAGGATTAGAACTAACAATAGAAAGATCTTACCAGACCCACTCCCATAATTTACATTTTAAGATAACAGGATTCAGTTCAGTTCAGTTGCTCAGTCATTTCTGACTCTTTGCGACCCCATGGACTGCAGCACGCCAGGGTTCCCTGTCCATCACCAACTCCCAGGGTTTACTCAAACTTATTTCCATTGAGTTGGTGATGCCATCCAACCATCTCATCCTCTGTCATCCCCTTCTCCTCCTGCCTTCAATCTTTCCCAGCATCAGTGTCTTTTCTAATGAGTCAGTTCTTTGCATCGGGTGGCTAAAGTATTGGAGTTTCAGCTTCAGCATCAATCCTTCCAGGACTGATTTCTTTTAGGATAGACTGGTTGGATCTCCATGCAGTCCAAGCGACTCTCAAGAGTCTTCTCCAACACCACAGTTCAAAAGCAAAAGCATCAATTCTTCTGCGCTTAGCTCTCTTTATAGTCCAACTCTCACATCCACACATGACTGCTGGAAAAACTATAGCTTTGACTAGATGGGACCTTTGTTGGCAAAGTAATGTCTCTGCTTTTATAACATGCTGTCTAGGTTGGTCATGGCTTTACTTCCAAAGTGCAAGCGTCTTTTAATTTCATGGCTGCAATCACCACCCGCAGTGATTTTGGAGCCCCCCAAAATAAAGTCTGTCACTGTTTCCACTGTTTCCTCAACTATTTGGCATAAAGTGATGGGACCAGATACCATGATCTTAGTTTTCTGAATGTTGAATTTTAAGACAACTTTTTCACTCTCCTCTTTCACTTTGAAGCACAAGCTGGAATCCAGATTGCCAGGAGAAATATCAATAACCTCAGATATGCAGATGACACCACCCTTATGGCAGAAATAGAAGGAGAACTAAAGAGCCTCTTAATGAAAGTGAAAGCTTTATGTGACTAAGACTAAGTTCAGTTCAGTTCAGTCACTCAGTCATGTCCATCTCTTTTCGACCCCATGGACTGCAGCATGCCAGACTTCCCTGTACATCACCAACTCCTGGAGCTTACTCAAACTCACGTCCATTGAGTTGGTGATGCCACGCAACCATCTCATCCTCTGTCATTCCCTTCTCCTCATTAAGACTAAAGAATGTAGAGAAAAAAGACATTTGTTCTTTTTTCCTTCTTGAGAATTCTAAAACTCTATCTCCTCTTTGAAAGCCCCAGACTCCTTTCTCCTCCTTGGAGACCTGGAACTTCTTATCAACCTACCTAGAAATCGACTCTCTCATCTCTAGTGGCAAAGAATCTGCCTGACAATGCAGGAGACATGAGATGTGGGTTCCATCCCTGGGTCAGGAGGATCCCCCCGAGAAGGGCATGGCAACTCACTCCAGGATTCTTGCCTGGAAAATTCCATGGACAGAGGAGACTGGCGGGCGACAGTCCATAAGGTCATAAAGAGTCAGACACAACTGAAACAGCAGCACACATGCATGCACAGAAGAATAACAGAATATGCCACCCCAAAATCTTCCCTTTGGGCACAAGAATTATTTTGAGCTGAAGGCAACTGAGAAGGAGCAGATCCAGGAAAAGTTCTCTGTCCTCTCCCTATTTTCCTGAAAGCAGAACATAAATTTGTGCAGAAATTATCCTCAACAGCCCCAGACACTTATTAGCCCCCAAGAAAGGATCATAGGACTCTAGAAAGCAACCTTTACTGACTAGCTATTATCTTCTCTTAGTTTCTGATGTATTTACTACCCCACAACTTGGCACCTTAGAAGCCTAGTACTCTTTCACTCTGTCTTGTAGCCCCACAAAAACATATTGTTCTTTGGTTAAGATGATCTGGTAAGTCCAAATTCTAGCCACCTCATTGAGCTACTCATCCCTGCATTTCTCCAGAGCATATGTAGCATGTACATTTTAATACACTTGTTTGCTTTTATCTGTTAATCTGTCTTTTGTTACAGAGCCCCAGCCAAAAATTAAAAGAAAGGTAAAAGGAAACAAAATTTTCCTCCTGTACAGTTTCTAGTGATGAAGATGGGACAGTGAAAGGCTGGAATGCTCCCCTCTCCCTGGAGACTGCAGTTGAGATATGGGATAACCAACAACAGACCAGCAGAAAGTAAGAATTCTTACCATTTCAGTCTCCCAGCTTTCTATCTAGAGTGCACAGTCAAGAAAGGAGGATAACAATTTTTCCTTGTCTATTCCTATTCAAATTCACACTGGCAGGAGAAAAGCATTTGTGAAAATAGATCTTGAATTTTTACTTTTGTGAATTTGGTTTTGGTAATCAACACCTATGGTTATTGATCCTTAGCTTTCCAGAAGGAATCATGTTTCCCTTTGTCTCTGTCATTTGTCATAAGGATGAACAACCATAAGGTGAGAATCTCCATTTGTCTTGTTTTGTATCTTGAGAACTTGGCTTTGTAACCACTGAGAATATTCCCTCTGGCTTCTGCCAGTGGGGAGGTGGTGGGGAGCGGGGAGTTCAGGTTGTCTGTCAGACTTGCATCAGCAGCTAGCCAGCCAGCTAGGAGCTGAAGACATGAAGTGACAGGCAACATTCTTTTTGTCCAAACATGCTGGCTCTCAGGGGAGTTTGTCTTAATTCATAAGGGCCCTTTATGGCCTCTACCTTTGTTGCCTCATTTGTGAAGGAAAAACTCTCACAGCAGTATCACCTTCTGGTAACCCAGCTTAGGAGGATAGTGATTCAACGTGTCTCACTTTGTTGGAGATAGAGGTTTCTTTGCCACTTATGACAAGAAAAGTTTTGGCATTCCTAGGCTTTTCTGGAGTGGGCTCTGCATTTTAAGAGGGCTACATTTCTTAGGAAATGACTCTTGTGTCCATGGCTAAGCCCTAATACTGGTTTCAAGCCATAAAAACACTTATTGGTTTGGAGTCACAATTGAAATAGGTATATTGAAGATGGACTTTTACATCTAAAAGGATTTTTAAGAGAGCTCTCATTTTAAATAAATGTCCTATTGATACCAGTGGAAAGATCAGATGAAAAAAAGACGACAGAGAAATAGCTACAGAATAACACCTTTGTTAGTATGAGAAACACACACACACACTTTCTTAACAAGATTATGAGGGGAAGATAAGAGGATAAATTTCAAGAACTGCCGACATCTCTCAAGCAGGTGTAAAACTTACCTAAATGTTGATAGCCAAGGAATAGATTTTACAAAGATCCAGAAAATGCACAAGAAGACTTGATTTAATGTCCCTTATTCTATATAGCAGATCCCACCAGGTCCAGACCTCCTATATTTTGGGCCTGCACTACAAAAAAAAAAAAAATCATTGAACTATAAATTCCTAGTGTTAAAGAAAGGAAAAATGCTATAGAATTAACCTAGATTTCTGAAAATAGACAAATAAGCCCTTGAGTTCCATCTCATATAAAACCTACAGTCCTTTCTCAGTCCCTTGTAACTATTGATCTTACCATATCTTTGAAATGTAAGCATCCAAAGAGATCATTGTTGGCTAAAGCAATCATGGCACTAGAAACAAACAAAAAAGAGAGAGACTTTTTAAAAAGAACAAACTGCATTTGATATTTTCATAAGCTCCTTTGCCCCAAATTTTGCCCATTGGCTCTACAAGATTATTCATTAAAGACAAAATTCTTAATAGACTTTTCCAAAAATATTAGCAAAAGGCTTCAGTCATCTGAGGGGGTAAACTTAACTTGGTCCATTTGCAAGAAACACCATTAAATCCTTTATAAGTTAGTGAGTTTTATACTATTGTACTTGATACATGGCTAAAATTTTTAAATGAAAGTTATAAGATCTCTGTTTCCATCTGTTAATATCTATATGTCTATGTACCTCTATGTATGTATGGTCTGTACATAGAACATTTTTCTCCCTCTGGCTAGTAGTAATAAAAACTTGTGAAAGAGCTCTATTTAATTGGCTTAAAGAAAATATAAGTACTTATGTAAATTAAGATGTCAAATAAGTTTATGTTATCTCTACTAGATGCTTGAGATTATAAAATTGTAAATTCAACCTAAGAACTAAATTTACAATAAAAATCATTTTTTTAATGTATGTAAACATCTTAGGAGGAAGAAAAGCCACGTTTAAATTTTTAAGTTCTTTGCTTCTGTGATTTTTGCTACTTGCCTGGTTTTTCAATAAGAAAAATAACTTAAAATGATTATTAATTTTTAATGTCTCATTAAATTTTCATGGCAACTCAAGCATAAGTGTTAAGAACACATGAATTAAATGGATATAAGTGGGAAGAATATTTGTAAATACATTTTGCAACTCTCATCATGTTTTATAAAATATGTCTGCTTAAAAAACATTTTCAAACTCTTTGTAACCTTAGTTTAAATGATGTATATTCATTGAATATCTAGCTCATTTCCAGATAAGAGGAAATGCTGAAACATTGTCAAATATAGGTTTATCTTCTTTTCACTTCGTTTTAGAGAAACTAAAGGTACTTGGGTCTGTTAATAACATTTTATTTTTGCCACTTTAAAACAATTGTACTATAAAAAGGCATAAGGGCCCAAAAGCCATGCAATTTGGACAAAAAATAAGTAGATAAAATTTCAAAAGAGCAAATAAGATAAAAGATGTGGGTTCTAGTAACAGAGTGCTAAAACAGGAGAGAGGAGAAGGAAAATTATCAAAATGAAGGGAACCATATCCTTGTGGACTCCCTGGGGAAAAATCAACTTTAAAAAGTCCTGGAGGATTTCCCTGGTGCCACAGTGGATAAGAATCTGCCTGGCAATGCAGGGGACACGGGTTCGATCTCTGGTTGAGAAAGATTCTACATGCCACAGAGCAACTCAGCTTGTGTGCCACGACTACTGAGCCTGCCCTCTAGACCCTGCAGCCTACAACTACTGTGTCCACGTGCTGCAGCTACTGGAGCTGGAGCACCTGGAGCCTGTGTTCTTCAACAAGAGAAGCACCACAATGTGTGGCCTGCACACGGCAACGAAGAGCAGCCCCTCCTCACCACAACTGGAGAAAGTGCCCTTGCAGAGACAAAGACCCAACCAAAAATAAAAATCAATTAATCAATTAAAAAAACAATCTTAGAATACGTGTGTTATAGCCCAGCTTAAAAAAAAAAAAAATGACCAGGAATGTCTGAACCTATTGAAAGGAATTTGACAACGCTGGCTGAGACTTTGGATAATAAATTAATACATGCATAAGTACATGGGAAACTAAGCAAACAGAGAGTAAGCCAATTGTTAATTCCAAGGAAACCAGGAAACTTAAGAATAGAAATACAACCAAACTATAAGATCATATTATACTCATCTGTGAGTATTTGTACATGCTTGTAAAGAGGAACAACAAGGCAAGGGGAGTTGAGAGAGCTAAATCCTCATCTTCCTTGTTGGAGATAAATAAAGAGTATCTATGATTGAAAATCAAAAATGAGTAAAATAATCATACTCTTATGACATATGGTTGTAATTGTGTGTGTCCTCAGTTGCTCAGTTGTGTCCAACTCCTTGCAACCCCAAGGACTGTATCCCACTAGGTTCCTCTGTCCATGGGATTATCCCAGCAAGAATACTGGAGTGGGTTGCCATTTCCTCCTCCAGAAGATCTTCTTGACCCAGGGATCAAACTCGAGTCTCCTGTGGCTCCTGCACTGACAGGCAGATTCTTTATCACTAAGCCACCTGGGAAGCCATATGGCTGTAATACTAGAATATAACTAAAGAAGCCGTTTGGTTGGTGCAAAAGTAATTGCAGTTTTGCACTGCTGAACTTTGCCATTTGATGTTAGAATACATTGTTAAATAAATGTGGTTATGTTACACATCATTTTGATGTGCCTTTCTTGCTTTATCTCTTTTTTTTTTTTTTTTTGCTAATGACTTTACTTGCTATTTATTTTTTATTTATTTTAGACTATGGGAACAATATTAGACAAAAAGCAAATTCAAGTGATTTTTTTGATTCACATTCAATATGGGTCATAAAGCTGCAGAGACAACTCACAACATCAACAACACATTTGGCTCAGGAACTGACAACAAACATACAGCGCAGTGGTAGTCCAAGAAATTTTGCAAAGGAGAAAAGAGCCCTGACGTTGAGGAGTGCAGTGGCTGGCCGTCGGAAGTTGACAGCCACTAATTGAGAGCAATCATCGAAGCTGATCCTCTTACAACTACACAAGAAGCTGCTGAGGAACTCAATGTCGACCCTTCTATGTTCACTCTGCATTTGAAGCAAACTGGAAAGGTGAAAAAACTTAAAAAGTGAGTGCCTTAAGAGCTGACCAAAAATTTAAAAAATTGTTTTGAAGTGTTGTCTTCTCTTATTCTATGCAGCAACAATGAACCATTTCTCAATCAGATTGTAACGTGCGATGAAAAGTGGATTTTATACTACAACATGCAATGACCAACTCAGTGGCTGGATGGAGAAGTTCTAAACCACTATCCAAAGCCAAACTTGCACCAAAAAAGATCATGGTCACTGTTTGGTGGTCTTCTGTCGGTCTGATCCACTGCAGCTTTCTGAATCCTGGTGAAACCATTACATCTGAGAAGTATGCTCTGCAAATCAATGAGATATACTGAAAACTGCAATACCTGCAACCTGCGTTCAGGTTGATTCAGGCCAATCAACAGAATGGGCCCAATTCTTTTCCACAACAATGCTCAACTTTATGTTCCACAACCAATACTTCAAAAGTTGAACAAATTGAGCTACAAAGTTTTGCCTCATCCTCCATATTCACTTGACCTCCCAACTGACTACCACTTGTTCAAGCAACTCAACAACTTTTTGCAGGGGAAACCCTTCCACAACCAGCAGGAGGCAGAGCCTTTCAGTTCAGTTCCCTTCAGTCGCTCAGTCGTGTCCGACTCTTTGCAACCTCATGAACTGCAGCACACCGGGCCTCCCTGTCCATCACCAACTCCCGGAGTCTACCCAAACCCATGTCCATTGAGTCAGTGATGCCATCCAACCATCTTATCCTCTGTTGTCCCCTTCTCCTCCTGCCCTCAATCTTTCCCAACATCAAGGTCTTTTCAAATGAGTCAGCTCTTCACATCAGGTGCCTAAAGTATTGGAGTTTCAGCTTCAACATCAGTCCTTCCAGTGAACACCCAGGACTGATCTCCTTTAGGATGGACTAGTTGGATATCCTTGCAGTCCAAGGGACTCTCAAGAGTCTTCTCCAACACCACAGTTCAAACGCATCAATTCTTCAGTGCTCAGCTTTCTTTATAGTCCAACTCTCGCATCCATACATGACCACTGTATGTATAAATACCTACATACCTTGACTAGACAGACCATAGCCTTGACTAGATGGACCTTTGTTGACAAAGTAATATCTCTGCTTTTTAATATGCTGTCTAGGTTGGTCATAACTTTCCTTTCAAGGAGTAAGCATCTTTTACTTTCATGGCTGCAATCACCATCTGCAGTGATTTTGGAGCCCAGAAAAATAAAGTCAGCCATCCAAAGCATAAATTTTTATGCTACAGAAATAAACAAATGTCTTTCATTGGCAAAAATGTGTTAACAGTAATGGTTCCTATTTTGATTAATAAAGATGTGTTTGAACCTAGTTATAATGACTTAAAATTCACAGTTCAAAAACACAATTACTTTTGTACCAACCTATTAAAAATAGCTAAAGAAGTTGAAAGAGATTGCCTCTGCTGTTGGGAATTGGATGAGAAAGATCAGGGCTATTTTTATCATTAAATTTATAACACCTCATCTGACTTTTAAAAATATACACATGCATTTTACGATTAAAAAATTAGTTTAAGATGGTAGAGTAGAAGGATGTGTGCTCATCTCCCCCTGCAAGAGCATCAAAATTGCAACTAGCTATTGAACAACCATTAAAGGAGGACACTGGAACCTGCCAAAAAAATATACCCCACATGCAAAGACAAAGAAGAAGCCACAACAAGCCAGTAGGAGGGGCGCAGTCATGATAAAACCAAATGCCATATCCTCCACGTGGGTGATCCACAAACTGAAGAACAATAATACCAATGAAGTTCTCCACTTTTGTGAAGGTTCTGAGCCCCACATCAGGCTTCTCAGTCTGGGGATCTGGCAAAGGGACAGGGAAATCCAGGAAATCTGACACTGAAGTCTAGCAGGATTTGATTACAGGACTTCTACAAGGCTGTAGGAAGCAGAGACTCTACTCTTAGAGAGCACAAACAAAAATCTTGAGAAGCAGACATAGAGAACAGACCTATGGACACCAGGGGAGAGGAGGAAGGAAAGAGTGAGATGTATGGAGAGAGTAACGTGGAAACTTACAATACCATATGTAAAATAGATAGCCAATGGGAATTTGCTGCAAGACTCAGGGAACTCAAACAGGGGCTATGTGACAATCTAGAAGTGTGGGATGGGGAGGGAGATGGGAAGGAGGTTCAAGAGGGAGGGGACATGGGTGTACCTATGGCTGATTCTTGTTGAGGTACGACAGAAAACCACAAAATTCTGTAAAGCAATTATTCTTCATTTAAAACAATAAATAAAGTGGGGGTAAAATATCTCGCATGTACCAAGACCCAGGGGAAAGGAACAGTGACCCTATAGGAGACTGAACCAGACCTATGTGCTGTCTGTGACATGTTGCAGGTTGTTGTATAAAATCCACTTTTTGTCACATGTCAAAATCCAATGTGTTGGAGGGTCTCCCATGGAGATGTGGGTCAGCAGTGGCTCACCACAGGGACTGGGACACCAGCAGCAGCAGTCCTGGAAGGTGCCCTTTAATGTAAGTCTTCTTGGAGGTGTCCATTAACCCTACCATAGAGCCACATCGACCCCAGGCCTGGGTCACCTCAGACCAAACAACCAACAGGGAGGGAGTGCAATTCCACCCATCAGCAAATAACTGGATTAAAGCTTTACTGAACATGGTCCTGCCCACCAGATCAGGACCCAGTTTTTCCCATGGCCAGTCCCTTTCATCAGGAAGCTTACACAAGCCTCTTAGCCTCATTAAACAGAGGGCAGACAGAAGAATCAAAAGAACCACAATTCCACAGCAGCTAGAATGAAAGCCATATTACAGAAAGTCAATCAGGATGAGAAAGCAGAGGGTTTTGTCCCAAATGAAGGGACAAGAAAAAACTCCAGAAAAATGAGTAAATGAAGAGAACATAGGCAATCTTTCAGAAAAAGAATTCAGAATAATGATAATGAAGATGATCCAGGATCTTGGAAACAGAATGGAGAAGATACAAGAAATACTTACCAAAGACCTAGAAGAACTAAAGAACAAGTAGAGATGAATGATACACTAGAAGGAATCAACAGTAGAATAACTCAAGCAGAAGAAAGGATAAGTAACTTGGAAGACAGAATGGTAGAAATCACTGCCACAGAAGAGAATACAGAAAAAAGAAGGGAGGAAAAATGAAAATAGTCTAAGAGACCTCTGGGACAACATTAAACACACCAACATTTGCATTATAAAGGTCCCAGAAGGAAAAGAGAGAGAGAAAGGATATGAGAAAATATTTGAAGAGATAATAGCTGGAAACTTCCCTCACATGGGAAAGCAAATAGTCAACCACATCCAAGAAACACAGAGAGTTCCAGGCAGGATAAATCCGAGGAGGAACACATGGAGACACACAGTAATCAAACTGAAAAACTTAAAGAGAAAGATAAAATATTAAAAGAAACAAGGAAAATGATAACATACAAGGGAACTCCTATAACGTTATCAGCTAATTTTGCAACTGAAACTCTACAAGCAAGAAGGGAATGGCATGATATATTCAAAGTGATGAAAGGGAAGACCCTACAACCAAGAATACTCTACCCAACAAGACTCCTGTTCAGATTTGATGGAGAAATCAAAAGCTTTCCCAGACAAGCAGAAGTTAAGAGAATTCAGCACCACCAAACCAGTTTTACAACAAATGCTAAAAGAACTTTTCTAGGCAGGAAACACAAGAGAAGGAAAAGATCTACACAAAATAAACCCAAAACAATAAAGAACGTGGTAATAGGATCATGCATATCAATAATTACCTTAAATGTAAATGGATTAAATGCACCAACCAAAAGACATTGGCTGACTGGGTGGATGAAAACATGTGCATGTATGCATTTCCATTTATAACATCACTCTACTTAACTCCCCAAATTGTATGTAATTATTTTATACTGTTAGGTTAATCATGTTTTCATTATGGCTTGCAATTGTAATTCTCTTTTATTTTTTGTCTGGCTATTGATTGTGAAAACTGATAGGCATTTTTACTATTGTGGTTATGTAATTATTCACTTAATACCATTGTATCATGATTGGTCTACAGAAAATAATAGAATTCTATATCACTAAAACTACCATTTAATAGAAAAACCTGTAATAACTTTTTAAAATCCAGGTGCATATCAGAATTATCTTGGAATTTTTGAAAAATACAAATGCCCAGGTAAAGTTTTTTTTCCTCCAAAACTCCAGATATGTTTCTAATGAGCAGCCATGTTTAAAAACAACTGGACTATATGATAATGTTTTACTTGTATCTAGTTTGTTTCACTTTTTAAATTTCATATTCAGTGCTCCCATTTCATTTAGCTTATGTTTTCCAATATCTCCCATCTCGTTTTTATCTTTATCAATGTTCTTTCTCAAGCCTTTATCAAGTGTAGTAGAAAAGCTTTTGTAAACATATTATATAAATAGTATTTATAATATATATATTTTAAAAGTTGTGAATGTTTACCTAGCTAAAAAACTTACAACATTTGATTCCACTTGTTTGACTTAGTATGAATAGAATGCTAAATTTCTAATTAAAAAAACAAATGCACAACAAACAACATAGTTTTACTGTATAGAACAGGGAATTATAGTCTATATCTTGTAATAACCTATAATGGAAAATAATCTGAAAAGTAATATATGTGTATATGTATGACTGAATCATCATACTGTACACTTGAAACATTGTAAGTCAACTATCCTTCAATAAAATATACATATTAAAAGGAAAAAAGTTTAAAATGTATTATGTAAGAAAAAGATATAAAAGATATACATCAGAATGTTTATAATGATTATCTATGAATATGCTTCAGAATTTTTATTTAATTAGTATATTTTGGCATTTTCCAAGTTTTCTTTCAACATATATTACTTTTGCAAATTAGCAAAATAATAAATAATTACACATACAGAGAGGAGTGTGCGGAATCACTAAAAATAGAGTGATTTTTTTTTGAAGTCCTCAACATTCCTCTGTGTATATAAACTCAGCTATATTGGTAGAATTATTCTGCCATTTAACTTTAAAATTAACCTTCTCTTATGTAGTTCATCTGTATCCAGATCAGTGGTCTCTTAAGCTTCAATGGAAAGGAGTTAAATATTATTTTTCACTGAGCTTCATGAGCTGGATTAAAATGGCATGTAAGTTATATAAAGAGAAACATGAGAGAATATCTCAGAACAATGCTGTTTGGTTAGAATCATTTTTATTGTATAGTTAATTTATTAAAAAGTCTAAAAAATACTCTTGTAAGGATAGAATTTATAATTCTTGGAGTGAAAGACAAGTTGCCAAGCTCCTGGAACACTCTGTCCCATCCAGGCTTTCATTTGGGAGATTATATCACTGAAGGAGGATAAGCTGGGGAGAAAGATTTCCTGAGGCCAGGGGTAATTGAAGAGGCAAGTCTGGCGAGACCTAAGATGACAAGTGGTATCATGCTTGAAAAATGGGAGGACCCTGCATCCCACTCCCATGTGGGGCCAAGAGCGATGGCAAGAGGTCTCTTGGGTGGCCTGTGACTGCTTGGGAAAGCGAACACGAATTGCCCACCTTGGGAATCAATGAAGATTTGAGAAGGAGTTTCTGTCTTTCAGTGAACCATGTCAACTTGGGTAATAACTATTGTATGAACATCTCTGTGATGGACTGAAACTCTAAGGTCTTCCTCAAGCTTTCTGGACTCTGTTGTTTCTTGAGATGGTGGAAGTATCTGGGCAGGGGATTACCTAAAGAAGTTTCAAAAAACTATCGTTGACTCATCTTTTGGGGAAGTAGGGCTTAGAGACAAATTTTGTTTGATTTAGAGAAATAAAGCAAAGTGGTGGTTCTTGCACCCATTTATGGTATAGCAAATTTATGCCCTTTGTACTACCTGACCCAGACTTACCTTCTCTGAATGTAATGGGAGGGAATGTGACTGGAGAATGTGACTGGAGAGTGGGAAGTGAAATGGTTTTTGGGAGCCGTAGAGATGAAACTATTTTCATCTGGCTCTACCATTCCATGATTCAGGCTACCATTGACTCTGGAGGTAAGCCTGGGTGTTTCTGTTTTCAGTGATTCAGACCTCTCTGTCTTGATAATCTAGTTTCACTATAATCTGTCCCATCACTTTTTTGTTGTTGTTCCTGTAGTCCTGTTTTTCTCTATGAGCACAAAATTAAAATCTATTTGTGTCAGTATATGAGGGACATGAAAAACTGTATGAAGATAGATAATCTCAGAAAATCACTGACACTAGTAAATTAAAATTGTTTTAATCCTTTGATTAAAACAAAGAAAAGAAAACCTTCCAAGAACACATCTGTTTCTAGAGGAGAGGCACTGTGGGGCTCCTAGGCTTGCCGGAAGAACCCTGTTCCCTTGCCTGCCTTGGAGAGAGAGGACCCAAGGGCTGCTCAGCAGGCTGCCTCCTTTCCTGCTGAGATCCTCCTGGGGATCTCTGGGGGAGTTCGTGCCCCACCAGCTTCCCAGCAGGCTCTGGGAAGATAAGTTCCAACCTCTGAGTAGATGGAACTGGTCAGCAAGTGATGTCTCCGCTTTTTCTTAAATTAAAATCTATTTGTGTCAACATATGAAGGACATGAAAAGCTATATGAAAATAGCATAACCTCAGAAAGTATTAATAACTGACACTGGTAAATTAATTGACTGTATTAATGAAAAGAGGCATTGGAATGAGTTTTGTCAAAGACTGTAAATAGTCATTTGCTATGAAGTAGTGCCATTTTCTTGAAGCCATTATGGACCTTTGGAGACCATGGTCAGAGCAGCTGCACTGCTCTCATTACCCAGCTGATACTGTCCTTGTGTAGTTTGGCTCAGGGGTACAGAGGACCTAATCTCATCTCTGCTGTGGCAGCATGGCTGCTAGGAGAATTTGGAAGAGGTACGGGAGCTGGGAGGGCTGGCATGTGGGGTGGGGGACACAACTGGACTTTCCCAGGGAGCCCAGATGCTGAAAGCTTAAGATGGAATAATTTCTTACTCAATTAATGGAGCTGTGTAATAGCCCTGTGAAACAGCACCAGCATCCAGCTGCTCCCAGCAAGTCCAGCATCCTAGCCACAGGTCAGAGTGGCTCTCTGTGGGGACATTCCCTGACTCAGAGCAGTGCTTCACCCCAATCCAAAGCTAGCATTTTGTTGACCAAGTACTGGGTCATTGAAAAATGGTAAATGATTTGGGTTTGCCTAATCCAGACCACTGTATCCTTTTTGAGGATTAGTGACCACTTTCTATTCTTTTAGCTCTCAATGTCTCTGCAATTTAAGTTTCCACTCTTTGCAAAATAGATCAAACAAGCAAGATGCTTTCCTACGTCTCCTGACACCATCCAAACTCCAGAAATCATCTAACTTTTGTATTTAATTTACTCTCTGATCTTGCTGTTTTTGTGTTTTGAGTCAGATACTCTTGGTTCATGGTCTTCCCAGGTGGCTCAGTGGTAAGGAATCTACCTGCCAAACAGGAGATGTGGGTTTGATCCCTGGGTCAGGAACATCCCCTGGGAAGGAAATGGACAGGGTATTTCCATTCTGAGTATTTATTTCCTCCAATATTCTTGCCTGGGAAATCCCATAGACAGAGGAGCTTGGCAGGCTACACTCTATAAGGTTGCATAAGAGTCAGACACGACTTAGCAACTAAGCAACAACACTGTTCATATTGAGAAAAAATATTACTACTTAATACACACAGGAGAAATTATTTCTACTGTGGAGTCAATATTGTGCTTTAAGAGTTACTGTAGTCTAGCACAGAGTTGCTGACCCATGAATGATCTTTAAGCCTAAAACAGTACCAGCTTAATAAATCTGCCAGGTACTTTACTGCTACTCACAGAGATTTTACCTTTCTTCATACTAGCCATGCTTCCTCAGTGGCTTAGCGGTAAAGAATCCACATGCAATGCAGGAGACACAGGAGATGTGGGTTTGATCCCTGGGTGGGGAAGATTACCTGGAGGAAGTCACGGCAGCCCACTTCAGTATTCTTGCCTGGAGAATCCCATGGACAGAGGAGCCTGGTGGGCTACAGTCCATAGGGTTGCAGAGTCGGACATGGTTGAAGCAACTGAGCACTCAAGCATACTTGCCATGCACTCACTCTCTTCTGTCTTCCTTGCTGCTGTCTCCTCAATGTGCTAGGCAGACAATGAAAAAAAATATCAGGTTGTCTGGTGGCAAAGAGAACATTGGAGGGTGAACAGAACCAGACTGGGAAGCTTAATCCCCAAAACAGTGGAGTTCAGCAATTAATCTTAAAGACAATGGAAACTATTCATGACTATTAAACTGGAGAGTAACTGGATCAAAATTTTAAAAAACAAAACAAAATAACACTCTCAGTTGGATTCAGGGACTACTGCTAGAAAACTGACAAGTAATCCAGATGGCAGATACAGCAGGGAATGGATAGTAGAACTGGGGGGATTCAAGAGATATTTAAGAGGTTTGAATAATCAAGATTGGAGGTTATTTTGGGACACAGCAGAAAAAGGAAAGGTAAATAATACTAGCTTTTTTTTTTCGTCAAATGCTTGCAAAGTGTTAGCAACTTAATAAACATTATTTATAATTCTTGCAGGGGTCTTAAAGATAGGTATTATGTCCATTTTACAAATGAAAAACTATATCTCCAGAGAAAAAAAGTCACCTGCCCAAAGACATGTAGATAGTTGAAAGATTGTTGTTGAATCATGCAAATACACCGAGATTCTTGGCCCCGGAGGAGAAGAATTCAATCCGGGGCCAGAGACGAGGCTTGATCGCTCAGAGCTTTTGTGTAATAAAGTTTTATTAAAGTATAAAGGAGATAGAGAAAGCTTCTGACATAGGCATCAGAAGGAGGTAGAAAGAGTACCCGCTTGCTAGTGTTAACAATGAAGTTATATAATCCAAAGGATGTCTGAGGTTGTAAAGACCTCATCAGACCCACTCCCATAATTTACATTTTAAGATAACACTGTCCTCAGGCAAGATACATCCTTGTAAAGACCAGGTCTACTCCCATAATTAACATTTTAAGATAACAGAAGGTTGAATCCAAAGACTGTCCTTAGGCAGGATACATTATTGTTATATAATCCTAAGGAATGTGGAGAAAGAAAAAAAGTTTGTCCTTTCTTCCTCCTTGAGAATTCCAGATCCCTCTCTCCTTGGGGACCCCTAGACTCCCTATCAACCTGCCTAGAAAATGACTTTCTCATAGTGAGTGGGAGATCTGGGAGTTAGATTCAGGTCAGGTCCATGGTCTTTTCAGTTTACCTCATTACCTTGAAGTTCAAATGAAAGGGAAGAAATTCCAATGCAACACTATTCTCAGCCCTTAACACACTATAACCTCTTTGTCTACCTCTTGCTGATTTTAGTTCCCAATATAGTTGTGCCAACTTATTTTATGTTTGTTTTTTTTTTTTTAAGTCTGATTTTCCTCTGAGAGTTTCATCTAACTCCAGGCAATGCCATTAAACAATCAGAGACTATTTAGAAATCAGTATTTTTCTTTTTTTTTTTTTCTTAATCAGAGATGTTTCTTATTTGTTTATTTCAGCCTGTGCTGGGTCTTAACTGCTGCATGTGGCCTTTCTCTACTTGCAGTGAGTGGGGGCTACTCCCTAGTTGTGATGCTTGGGCCTCTGATTGACATGGCTTCTCTTGTACCACATGGTTCTAGGAACTCTGGTTTCAGTAGCTGTGGCTCCTAGGCTCTAGTGTCTGGGCCCAGTAGTTGTGGCTCAGAGGTTTAGTTGCTCAGTGGCATCTGGGATCCTCCCAGACCAGGGATCCAACGCATGTCCCCTACATTGACAGGCAGATTTTTAACTCCTGGACCACTAAGTTCAGTTCAGTTCAGTCGCTCAGTCATGTCCGACTCTTTGTGACCCCATGAATCACAGCATACCAGGCCTCCCTGTCCATCATCAACTCCCGAAGTTTACCCAAACTCATGTCCATAGAGTTGGTGATGCCATCCAGCCATCTCATCCTCTGTCTTCCCCTTCTCCTCCTGCCCCCAATCCCTCCCAGCATCAGAGTCTTTTCCAATGAGTCAACTCTTCGCATGAGGTGGCCAAAGTATTGGAGTTTCAGCTTCAGCATCAGTCCTTCCAATGAACACCCAGGACTGATCTCCTTTAGGATGGACTGGTTGGATCTCCTTGCAGCCCAAGGGACTCTCAAGAGTCTTCTCCAACACCACAGTTCAAAAGCATCAATTCTCCAGCGCTCAGCTTTAGACCACTAAAGGAGCCTCTAAAAATCAATATTCTTAATGTATGTACAACTGATAATTATGGAAAGCTTTTGATTTCTTTGTGCATACTTCCTTTGTACTATTATTTCTGTTGTATTTAAATTTCCAGTGAAGGTTGCTCAGTCGTGTGTGACTCTTTGCGACCCCATGGACTATAGAGTCCATGGAATTCTCCAGGCCAGAATACTATGTAGCCTTTCCCTTTTCCAAGGGATCTTCCCCACCCAGGAATCGAACCCAGGCCTCCCACATTGCAGGCAGATTCCTTACTAGCTGAGCCACAAGGGAAGCTCAAGAATTCTGGAGTGGGTAGCCTATCCCTTTTCCAGCAGATCTTCCCAACCCAAGAATCGAATTGAGGTCTCCTGCATTGCAGGTGGATTCTTTACCAACTGAACTATGAGGGAAGCCCTTAAACTTCCAGGGTCAATGCAATCAGAACTTAGGGTGGATTTCACTTCTTTTCACATTGTGAACAAATATTTCCTTCCCACATAGGTCGGGTTACAAAAATCATTTCTCAATTTGCACAAAAAGTGGGCGTTCATCATTGAGAAACTATCATGAAATAGGTAGCCAATTTTTTAAACATGTGATAAAACATAATCCTATTTACAAAGAGATGGAAATGTTCCTGTTTTAGTTTCCTCTTTCTAGAAGAGTATTCTGATTTCACTTCTCTGTTAAGTATGACTTTGGGGTTTAAGGATTGGTTGGATCTTTTTATATATGTCAATGCAACTGCAAGATCATTAAATTTCTCTCACTGAACTAGAAAGCAGTAATTTCAATCTGTAAATTAGCTCTGGTAACATCACACAGTGTTGGGAGAGAGAATAAATTGTTGCAAATAGGGGAATAAGGTCATGTACCTGGGTTGTATTTTTGCCCCACTCCACAAACATTTTATTCTCCCCTTAGGAAGTAAATAAGATAATATGCTAATCTTATTAACAACAATTTATCTGTACACATTGAATTAAAGATGATTCTGTTCTCCCTTTGACATCACTCCAAGTTGTTTAAGATTCAGCCACACATTTTCTCAGCCCAACCCCTCACCTCAAGTCAACTTCATACCTCTCTGAGTTGGCTGCTTGCTGGCATGTGAGTGGTCTATTTCCAACTCAGTCAAATAGGAACTGAACTCACAAACATAGGACCATTTTCACATTGTCTCACATGACCTGACCCAAAGATGATAAGGGCTAGTATTGGTGCCTAACACTTTTATTTTGGGAAATAGTTTTCTTGATTGTCAATTCAAAAGGATTTTCAATTAAAGAATAACTTCAGATCAGATCAGTCGCTCAGTCGTGTCCGACTCTTTGCGACCCCATGAATCGCAACACGGCAGGCCTCCCTATCCATCACCAACTCCCAGAGTTCACTCAAACTCACATCCATCGAGTCGGTGATGCCATCCAGCCATCTCATCCTCTGTCATCCCCTTCTCCTCCTGCCCCCAATCCCTCCCAGCATCAGAGTCTTTTCCAATGAGTCAACTCTTCACATCAGGTGGCCAAAGTACTGGAGTTTCAGCTTTAACATCATTCCTTCCAAAGAACACCCAGGGCTGATCTCCTTCAGAATGGATTGGTTGGATCTCCTTGCAGTCCAAGGGACTCTCAAGAGTCTTCTCCAACACCACCGTTCAAAAGCATCAATTCTTCAGCCCTCAGCCTTCTTGACACTCCAATTCTCACATCCATACATGACCACAGGAAAAACCATAACCTTGACTAGACGAACCTTTGTTGGCAAAGTAATGTCTCTGCTTTTGAATATGCTGTCTAGGTTGGTCATAACTTTCCTTCCAAGGAGTAAGTGTCTTTTAATTTCATGGCTGCAGTCACCAACTGTAGTCATCTTGGAGCCCAGAAAAATAAAGTCTGACACTGTTTCCACTGTTTCCCCATCTATTTCCCATGAAGTGGTGGGACCGGATGCCATGATCTTTGTTTTCTGAATGTTGAGCTTTAAGCCAACTTTTTCACTCTCCACTTTCCCTTTCATCAAGAGGCTTTTCAGTTCCTCTTCACTTTCTTCCATAAGGATGGTGTCATCTGCATATCTGAGGTTATTGATATTTCTCCCGGCAATCTTGATTCCAGTTTGTGTTTCTTCCAGTCCAGCGTTTCCTCATAATGTACTCTGCATAGAAGTTAAATAAACAGGGTGACAATATACAGCCTTGACATACTCCTTTTCCAATTTGGAACCAGTCTGTTGTTCCATGTCCAGTTCTAACTGTTGCTTCCTGACCTGCATACAAATTTCTCAAGAGGCAGATCAGGTGGTCTGGTATTCCCATCTCTTTCAGAATTTTCCACAGTTTATTGTGATCCACACAGTCAAAGGCTTTGGCATAGTCAAGAAAGCAGAAATAGATGTTTTTCTGGAACTCTCTTGCTTTTTCCATGATCCAACGGATGTTGGCAATTTGATCTCTGGTTCCTCTGCCTTTTCTAAAACCAGCTTGAACATCAGGAAGTTCACGGTTCACATATTGCCGAAGCCTGGCTTGGAGAATTTTGAGCATTACTTTACTAGCGTATGAGATGAGTGCAATTGTGCAGTAGTTTGAGCATTCTTTGGCATTGCCTTTCTTTGGGATTGGAATGAAAACTGACCTTTTCCAGTCCCGTGGCCACTGCTGAGTTTTCCAAATTTGCTGGCATATTGAGTGCAGCACTTTCACAGCATCATCTTTCAGGATTTGGAATAGCTCCACTGGAATTCCATCACCTCCACTAGCTTTGTTCGGAGTGATGCTTTCTAAGGCCCACTTGACTTCACATTCCAGGATGTCTGGCTCTAGGTCAGTGATCACACCATCGTGATAATCTGGGTCATGAAGATCTTTTTTGTACAGTTCTTCTGTGTATTCTTGCCATCTCTTCTTAATATCTTCTGCTTCTGTTAGGTCCATACCATTTCTGTCCTTTATTGAGCCCATCTTTGCATGAAATGTTCCTTTGGTATCTCTGGTTTTCTTGAAGAGATCCCTAGTCTTTCCCATTCTGTTGTTTTCCTCTATTTCTTTGCATTGATCGCTGAAGAAGGCTTTCTTATCTCTTCTTGCGATTCTTTGGAACTCTGCATTCAGATGTTGATATCTTTCCTTTTCTCCTTTGCTTTTCGCTTCTCTTCTTTTCACAGCTATTTGTAAGGCCTCCCCAGACAGCCATTTTGCTTTTTTGCATTTCTTTTCCATGGGAATGATCTTGATCCCTGTCTCCTGTACAATGTCACGAACCTCATTCCATAGTTCCTCAGGCACTCTATCTCTCAGATCTAGGCCCTTAAATCTATTTCTCACTTCCACTGTATAATCATAAGGGATTTGATTTAGGTCATACCTGAATGGTCTAGTGGTTTTCCCTACTTTCTTCAATTTCAGTCTGCATTTGGCAATAAGGAGTTCATGGTCTGAGCCACAGTCAGCTCCTGGTCTTGTTTTTGCTGACTGTATAGAGCTTCTTCATCTTTGGCTGCAAAGAATATAATCAATCTGATTTCGGTGTTGACCATCTGGTGATGTCCATGTATAGAGTCTTCTCTTGTGTTGTTGGAAGAGGGTGTTTGCTATGACCAGTGCATTTTCTTGGCAAAACTCTATTAGTCTTTGCCCTGCTTCATTCCGTATTGCAAGGCCAAATTTGCCTGTTACTCCAGGTGTTTCTTGACTTCCTACTTTTGCATTCCAGTCCCCTAGAATGAAAAGGACATCTCTTTTGGGTGTTAGTTCTAAAAGGTCTTGTAGGTCTTCACAGAACCGTTCAATTTCAGCTTCTTCAGCGTTACTGGTTGGGGCGTAGACTTGGATTACTGCGATATTGAATGGTTTACCTTGGAAACGAACAGAGATCATTCTGTCGTTTTTGAGATTGCATCCAAGTACTGCATTTCAGACTCTTTTGTTGACCATGATGGCCACTCCATTTCTTCTGAGGGATTCCTGCCCGCAGTAGTAGGTATAATGGTCATCTGAGTTAAATTCACCCATTCCAGTTGATTTCAGTTTGCTGATTCCTAGAATGTAGACATTAACTCTTGCCATTTCTTGTTTAACCACTTCCAATTTGCCTTGATTCATGGACCTGAAATTCCAGGTTCCTATGCAATATGGCTCTTTAGAGCATCGGACCTTGCTTCTGTCACCAGTCACATCCACAGCTGGGTATTGTTTTTGCTTTGGCTCCATCCCTTCATTCTTTCTGGAGCTATTTCTCCACTGATCTCCAGTAGCATATTGGGCACCTACTGACCTGGGGAGTTTCTCTTTCAGTATCCTATCATTTTGCCTTTTCATACTGTTCATGGGGTTCTCAAGGCAAGAATACTGAAGTGGTTTGCCATTCCCTTCTCCAGTGGAAATGCTATATGAACATATAGAATGGTAAACTCTAACCTGCTTTAAAAAAAAAATGAACGGATGCTTTAACTTCTAGGAAGTTAAGACACATCTACTTTTCCTCATAAGTATGCATCTTCTAATGAGAAAATTTACACATGCTCACATATGTACACACATGACTAATTTTTGTAAAAAATAATGGGAATAAAATAAACCTAAATATAGAAAAACTACACTTAAAATTACCTTCCTCATGTAAAAAATTTAATCCACCACAAGTCAAATATCCTCGATGTTATTTGGTTTAGATCTGAATTTCATGCCAGGACTACTGACTTGGCCTGACTTAGCTTTCTAAGTAGTCTCTTTCCCTCCAGTTTCTCTTCCCTCCAACCCGCTCTTGATTGAATAAGCCAACCTTGAACTCAGAGAATGCAGAGCTTATGGCAGACATATGTCAATCACAAATAATCTACGACTTTACTGTCTATTCTGAGATTTGCTGTCATGTTGTCCTCAGATTCATCACGGTGAGGTACTTGAGGTCTTATGCCCCTTTGAGGTTTCTCCTCTGCCCTCTCAGAAAGGACATTCATGTGTATAGTGTATATATTCAACAAAATTTGTAAATTCCTGTATATAAGTATACTCCACCTACAATTAAGGTGTTATTCTTCTCTCTTGATCACCTGCGTTACAATAATGTTTTGATATAACAAATGATTCAGGGAAGTAATCCAAGCTTACAAATAAATACTAGCAACATACTACAGAAGGATGTGCTTCTCCAACTGGAGGCAACAATTACAAAAGGTAACCTAGAATTTCAAAGACAGAATCGCCTTTTAAATAAAGAGTCAACTTAAGTCTCCAGAATAATGAGAAATAAGGCCATATGTTTGAGACAAAAGATTACTTATGCCAATATACTCAATCCAATTCAGAAGGTATGATTCAACACTAACATTAGTAAAAGAAAAAATTTTCTACTTCAATTGTCAAGAAATTATGGATGAAGAAAAAGAGATCAAAACACAAACACAGGAGTAGACACAGAACAAAGAGGGAGAACCAACAAAACCCGAACCCACAGAATCCTAAAACACTTACACTGTGTTATTTACAAGAACAGAACGTGAAGACAAGTGGGAGAAGAAAACGAATGCTGCTGATGAGACCAAGCTTTCAGAATTTGGGAAATGAAGAACAGACACATCAACTACTCTCATTTCTAGAGAACCCCTGACAGTTACAGACAGATAACACTTCCTCTTTTCAAGACCACCCTGCTATTTTTCCTTAGTATCATATAATGTTTCTGATTCAACGTCCTCAATTCTTAGCAGGAACTGGAGTTAGCGATACCTACTTCTGCTTCTCAAACTGGAGTATCATTCTTTATGTACGTTATATGTGTGTTTTAGGGCTTCTTGGGTGGCGCTAGTGGTAAAGAACCTGCATGCCAATGCAGGAGATGTGAGAGACAAGGGTTTGATTCCTGGATTGAGAAGATCCCCTGGAGGAGGGCATGGCAACCCACTCCAGTATTCTTGCCTGGAGAATCCCATGGACACAGGAGCCTGACGTTATAACTGTATACAGTCCATGGGGTCACAAAGAGTCAGACACGACTGAAGCGACTTAGCATGCATGTAAGTTTTAAATAATCCTGACTCAGTATCTATTGTATATATATATTTCTTAATGTTTAAGGAAATGTACAGCGTAGTGCATTCCTTTTGTATCACACATATACGATGGGGCATGCAGCCACGGTGAAGTCTCCAGAAGACTTCCATCTCAGTTACAGCCTTTGAAAACAGAGATTCCTGGAAATAACATTACTGATCATAAGCTAAACTTCTTTTGAAATTCACTAAAGATTAGGTCTGTGCTTGGTATCACTCCAAAATTGGTCACTTTCCTATTATGTACCATATGCTAAAAATAAAAAGCATTTGGAGGGGGGGAATATACAGAATGTTCCAATGTTCATGGGAAATTTTTCTTTCTAGCCCCCAGTGGAGGTTGGAAGGAAGGTTTTTTCAGTAGCAGTAACCTCTCTTGTACTTCTGCTTTATTGACTACACCAAAGCCTTTGACTGTGTGGATCACAACAAACTGGAAAATTCGTTAAGAGATGGGAATATCAGACCGCCTTGCCTGCCTCCTAAGAAATCTGCATTCGGGTCAAGAAGCAACTGTTAGAAATGGACATGGAACAACAGAATGGTTCCAAAATGGGAAAGGAGTACGTCAAGGCTGTACATTGTCACCCTGCTTATTTAACTTATATGCAGAATATATCATGCGAAATGCTGGGTTGGATGAAGCACAAGCTGGAATCAAGATTGCCAGGAGAAATATCAATAATCTCAGATATATAGATGACACCACCTTTATGGCAGAAAGTGAAGAACTAAAGAGTCTCTTGATGAAAGTGAAAAAGGAGAGTGAAACTCAGCATTCAAAAAGCTAAGATCATGGCATCCGGTCCCATCACTTCATGGAAAATAGATGGGGAAACAATGGAAACAGTGACAGACTTTATTTTGGGGGGCTCCAAAATCACTGCAGATGGTGTCTGCAGTCACAAACTTAAAAGACACTTGCCTTTTGGAAAAAACTGTGACCAACCTAGACAGCATATTAAAAAGCAGAGACATCACTTTACCAACAAAGGTCCATCTAGTAAAAGCTATGGTTATTTCAGTACTCATGTATGGAAGTGAGAGTTGGACTATAAAGAAAGCTGAGGGCTGAAGAATTGATGCTGTTGAGTTGTGGTGTTGGAGAAGACTCTTGAGAGTCCCTTGGACTGCAAGGAAATCCAACTAGTCCATCCTAAAGGAAATCAGTCCTGAATATTCATTGGAAGGACTCATACTGAAGCTGAAACTCCAATACTTTGGCCACCTGATGCAAAGAATAGACTCATTGAAAAAGACCCTGTTGCTGGGAAAGACTGAAGGCAGGAGAAGGGGACAACAGAGGATGAGACAGTTGGATGACATCACTGACTCGATGGACATGAGTTTGAGCAAGTTCTGGGAGTTGGTGATGGACAGGGAAGCCTGGTGTGCTGCAGTCCATGGGGTCACAAGAGTCGGACTCGACTGAGCGACTGAACTGAGCCTCTCTTGTTGCAGAGCATGGGCTCTAGGGCACGTGGGTTTCAGTAGTGGCAGTGCTCATACTCGATTAGTTTTTTATGTGAATTTCTCCTTCGTTCATTTTTAAGAAAACAAACAAACAACAACAACAAAAGAACTTCTCTTGTTGTCCAGTGGTTAAGAATCCACCTTGCCAAAAAAGAAGCAGACTCACTGAGAACAAATTAGTGGTTACCACTTGCCTGGAGAATCCCAGGGACGGGGGAGCCTGGTGGGCTGCCGTCTATGGGGTCGCACAGGGTCGGACACAACTGAAGCCACTTAGCAGCAGCAGCAGTGAGGATAGGGAATGGGGAAGGGCAACACTGGAGTAGGGAATTTTTAAAAGGTTATTATGGGATTATATGAAATGTGTGTGAAACTTCTGAAAATTTTAAAGCACTGTAGAATTTTTTAAATAAAATAAAATACAAATTTTAATTAAAAAAAAAAAGAACCCACCTTGCAATGTGGGGGATGCAGGTTCGATCTCTGGTCAGGGAACTAAGATCCCACCTGCTGCAGATCAATTAAGCTTGCATGCCACAGCTAGGACCAAATCCAGCCAATTAAATAAGCAAACAAAACAAAAAACCCAAGACTTTCCTTGTGGTTCAATGGATAAGAATCTGCCTGCCAATGCAGGGGACATGGGTTCGATTCCTGGTGTGGGAAGATTTCACATCTGCTGGGCAACTAAGCCCGGGGAAACAGTGGAAACAGTGTCAGACTTTATTTTTGGGGGCTCCAAAATCACTGCAGATAGTGACTGCAGCCATGAAATTAAAAGACGCTTACTCCTTGGAAGAAAAGTTATGACCAACGTAGACAGCATATTCAAAAGCAGAGACCTTACTTTGCCAACAAAAGTCCGTCTAGTCAAGGCTATGGTTTTTCCAGTGGTCACGTATGGATGTGAGAGTTGGACTATGAAGAAGGCTGAGCGCCGAAGAATTGATGCTTTTGAACTGTGGTGTTGGAGAAGACTCTTGGGAGTCCCTTGGACTGCAAGGAGATCCAACCAGTCCATTCTGAAGGAGATCAATCCTGGGATTTCTTTGGAAGGAATGATGCTAAAGCTGAAACTCCAGTACTTTGGCCACCTCATGCGAAGAGTTGACTCATTGGAAAACACTCTGATGCTGGGAGGGATTGGGGGCAGGAGGAGAAGGGGACGACAGAGGATGAGATGGCTGGATGGCTTCACTGACTCGATGGACGTGAGTCTCAGTGAACTCCGGGAGTTGGTGATGGATAGGGAGGCCTGGCGTGCTGTGATTCATGGGGTCACAAAGAGTCAGACACGACTGAGTGACTAAACTGAACTGAACTGAAGCCCAAGTACTACAACTACCGAGCCTACATGCCTTGGAGACCAAGCGCCCTTACAGCCCATGTGCCATAGAGCCCTTGCTCCACAAGAGAAGTGACTTCAGTGAGAAGCCTGAGCACTGCAACTCCAGAGTAACCCCCAGCTTGCTGCAACTATCGAAAGCCCAAGTATAGCAACTAGGATCAAGCACAGCCAAAAGTAAAAAATAACTTTTTAAAAAAAGAAATGTTTTAACAGTTTTATTGAGGTGTAAATAGCATACAATAAACTACACATTTTTTAAAGCATAAAATTTGATACACTTTTATGTATTCATACACTCATGAGACCATCACCACAGTCAAAAGAATGAATATTCTTCACTTCCAAAAGATTCCTCTTGTTCCTTCACCAAGCATGTGCTTTGAAAAGATTTTCTCCCAATCTTTTCATTACCTTAGCAGTGTTTTTTTTTAAAGCATAAGTTTTATCAGTTCAGTTCAGTTCAGTCACTCAGTCGTGACTGACTCTTTGTGACCCCATGAATCGCAGCACGCCAGGCCTCCCTGTCCATTACCAACTCCTGGAGTTCACTCAGACTCAAGTCCATCGAGTCAGTGATGACATCCAGCCATCTCATCCTCTGTCGTCCCCTTCTCCTCCTGCCCCCAAGCCCTCCCAGCATCAGAGTCTTTTCCAATGAGTCAACTCTTCACATGAGGCGGCCAAAGTACTGGAGTTTCAGCTTTAGCATCATTCCTTCCAAAGAAATCCCAGGATTGATCTCCTTCAGAATGGACTGGTTGGATCTCCTTGCAGTCCAAGGGACTCTCAAGAGTCTTCTCCAACACCACAGTTCAAAAGCATCAATTCTTCGGCACTCAGCTTTCTTCACAGTCCAACTCTCACATCCATACATGACCACTGGAAAAACCATAGCCTTGACTAGACAGACCTTTGTTGGCAAAGTAATGTCTCTGCTTTTCAATATGCTATCTAGGTTGGTCATAACTTTCCTTCCAAGGAGCAAGCGTCTTTTAATTTCATGGCTGCAGTCACCATCTGCAGTGATTTTGGAGCCCCAAAAAATAAAGTCTGACATTGTTTCCACTGTTTCCCCATCTATTTTCCATGATTGTGTTAAATTTCAAGTTATTTATTTGTTGTTTTTTTTGATTGTGCTTTTGCTTTTGTATCTAAGAAATCTTTGCCTTACAGGTCACAAGATTTTCTCTTATTTTTCTTCTTGAAGTTCTATAGTTTTAGGTTTTTCATTTAGATCTAAAATCTGTCTTGAGTTATTTTCCGTATGTAGTGTGCAGTATTGATTCAAGTTCATTTTTTTTGCATACAGATGTCTAGTTGTTCCAGCACCACTTGTTAAAAGGCTATCCTTTCTCCACTACCTTTAAATTGCCTTTGTGCCTTTAAAACATTTTTCTATATTTACAGAAAAGTTGCAAAAATAGTACAAACAGTTAAATCACTAAGTTTCCCCAGTGTCAATTTCTTAGTTTTGATAAATAGAGTTACATAAGATGTAGACATTAGTAGATTACTACTAACTAAATTCTAGGCTTTCTTTAGATCCCATTAGTTTTCCCACTAATGTTCTTTTTCTGTTCCAGGATCCAATAGGGGCTATTACATTATATTCATTTTCTTGTCTTCTTATGTTTTCTTTGTTTACACATAAATCAAATAAAAATTCCCTTAGACCAAAGTCTTATTAAACACAGATTAAAAAAAGAACATTAAGTATTATTCTAAAGTGCTAATAGTTGTGGCTATTAAAATTTTAAAGCAAAAAGCACTTTCTTGGCAGTCCAGTGATTAAGACTCCATGTTCCCAATGCAGGGGGCCCGAGTTTGGTCCCTTGTCAAGGAACAAGCCTGCATGCCACAACCGAAGATACTGCATGAAGAAACAGACTCATTGCAGCCAAATAAACTAAAAAAAAAGGAAGGCCAATTGTATTTTAAAAAAATATTTTAAAGCAAAACTATTTTCTTTTAGAGTTCATAATGAACAGTGGCATTCTTAAATAACAAATATTTCATAGGAATTATCAAAATAGCTGCTGCTTTCAATCCAGGAGCATTTGAGAAAATACTAAAATGAGAAAAGCTAATTTAACATTTATCCAAATCATGTTAATAAAAATTAATTTTAGAATCAGAAAACATGTATAAAACTAGGTGGTAAATAAGAGAAATCAGACAGCAAGTAATAGTCCATTACTGGAGATTTTATTTAAGATGTGACAGCCCTGATCAATTGTTGATTGTTGTGTAATATGGTTAATATAGAAAACCTTATGAGTGATTTTTAACTTTCTTATCAACTGAGAACTAGCTATGGCTTTATTCAACAGAGTGAAGCACGTTCTGGGTGATTTGAACCTGTTGTTGAATGACATTTGTGGTCAGTTTTATGATAAGAAAGCTATAATAAAAGATGTGAAATAAGTATTCCTTTAAAACATGAACAAGTACACAACATGTGCTCTGTCTAGTTTCTTTAAATTCATTGAAGAAAATGTTACTTCTTCACTACTGGGATTTGTTGGGTTGGATTCAACATTTTGCAACTATTATTTGTGTTCTTTTCAGGTCCATCTGGCAGATGAAGTATTTTAAACATGCACGCCAACTTAGATGATCTACCCATGATAAAACTGTTCAAACATTGCAACAGGAGTTCAAAAACATACTAAGGTCTCTGAACTATATTTTCAAAGACTTGAAGAGAAAACTGACAATAAATAAAGTACATGTTTTTTTCTAAAAGTTCATAAAGCTCAAATAAATGATTACAATTCTTAGACAAGCATAAATTTATAGGAAAGTTTAAAGAGAATGTTATAAAGCACTATTTTCCCTGAATCATGTCAGAATGAATTGCTGAACTAATGCCCATTATATTCAGCTCAGTTCAGTTCAGTCGCTCAGTCGACTGGTTTCTGTACTGATGTTGATTCTGATGCTTTATTTGTGGAGTCTTTCACGCTGTCTCCTGTCTTCTGTAAGTAATAGCCACAAAGTCCCCCTGTCACATGCTCTTCTGATTGGCTCTTCTGACCCTAAGTGGATTACTGCTTTGCTACTGAATCTTTCTAAATTTCTTTCCTCACCTGTAAAATGAGGAACTCCAGTGGAATTGATTTGATGCTTACATTAAAAATACCATATGGGAAATTGGCCAGTATGTACTAGTCCCTTCAACTGCTTTCTTCCAAGACAACATATGGTCTTTTTTCTTTGTGTGTGTCTCATGGAATTTTGCACATTGTAGTCATTTTGAGTATTCACTGAGTATGAATTATCTTATTTCCTGACTCTCAAAGGGCAGAAAGAATTTTCCTTGGCTTATATCCCCTTTCTGAATGCAATGTATAGTATTCTATGCTATACGTGGCATTCAGAAAGGGGCATTTTGTTTTCTACGTAGGGTTAAAAACAAAACTGATATCACATAGCTAAGTAAAATTAAGCCTACAATCTTACACCTACCCTGAGAATTCTATTCATAATGATATTATAATACTATACTCTTCAAAGAGATGGTAAATATATTCCCTAATTAATCTATATATAAATAGAAAATATGTTGCTACAAAATTCCTTCCCTTCTGTTTTTATGTCCACTGAGCAAATTTAGAAAGATTTTCAGCATAAAGATAGAAAGGTTTTATTAACAGCTTTCATCAAAATAATCAGAGTATTATTCTCATCATCATCTGATCTTTTGGTTTGACTATACTGCTGTGACTTAACAGGGACAATGGAAAAGAAAAGAATCTTTCAGATCTTGGATGAGAGTCTGGCTTGGATTTGTCAGCTCTTGAGTTTGCCCTTAATTGGTTATATTACTTGGGGTCTGAATGCATACACTTAATTGTTTCCTCAATTACAAGATGAAATTACTAAATTATGACTTACTCGTTTATTTCTTACATAAAGTTGTCACTGGATGACAGCACGCTAATATTTAAAAAAATTTTTAATACAATATTTTAAAATGTTTGAGTTTAAAGCTAAGCTAACGTAAAAAAAAATCACAAAATATTTTAAAAGATACCAATTTTCACCACTAAAAATCAATATATTTTAAAGCACCTATTACTGAAAAAGATGTGAAGAAATATGCATTTTCACATACAGCTGTGGTGAAGGTTAGAGAGTAACTTCATGTGTCAAAAATTCAATTGTTCAGATAAACAAACAAAAAAACTCCACAAAAAATAAAATTAAGAAAAAAAGAAAAAAACAAACAAACAAAAATTCAATTGCTCATGCTTATTAAATCAAGCACCACAAGAAACTACTTTTTGGAAAATGCATTTAGATTTACTTATAAAGAGATTCATTATAGTATCCTTTATACAAATCAAAAATCTAGTGAAATAAGCTGAATATCCAATGATAAGAACTGATTAAAATACCCTCCACATAACCTGCCATTCATGGGAGTTGCAAAGAGTCAGACACAACTGAGCCACTGAACAACAACAATAACACATAACCTAGCTATACAGTTTGTCTATAAAACTGACTTATTCACACATTTATGCCCAGGAACTTCTATTACTAATTACTTTCCATGAGACTCAGTGCATGTGTTCCTAAACTGTATCAATAGTACTTTTTCCTGTGATTTCATAGCTTAATATTATGTAAACCAACAAAACATGAGTGCAAACACAATTGGTTCAAAGAAAATTTTGTTAAATGCTTCAGAAAGACTGGCTAAAGATGAGTTGCTTTAAAAATCACAGCTGGTGCTTGCTTTGGCAGCAAATACACAAAAATTGGAATGATACAGATAAGATGAGCATGGTCCCTGCACAAGAATGACACACAAATTCGTGAAGCCTTCCATATTTTTAGACATGAAAGCCCATTTTATGACATAAAAAAAAATCACAGTTGATAAAGAAGTACATTCATTACATAATGAGAAAGGGGTCAATTCTCCACAAAGACATAACAATTCTTAATGCATATGTGCCTAACAACAGTGTCAAACTACAGGAGGCAAAAACAGATAGAACTCAAGGAAAAAATAAATCAATAAAATCATAGTTCACAATGTCATACTATAAACCCAACAAGATGGCTAGTATAAGAAAAAGAGAAAATAACAAGTTTAATCAAAATGTCTAGAAATTTTTATGCATGGCTCATGGAAATATAAAAGGGTACAGCTGTTGTGGGCTTCCCTTATAGCTCAGTCAGTAAAGAATCTGCCTGCAGTGCAGAAGACCCGTGTTTGATTCCTGGGTTGGGAAGATCCCCTGGAGAAGGAAATGGCTACCCACTCCAGTATACTTGCCTGGAGAATCCCATAGATAGAGTAGCCTGGCAGGCTACAGTACATGGGGTCGCAAGAGCCGGACACGATTCAGTGACTAAACCACCACCACCACCACACAGTTGTTGTGGAGAAGCTTCAGGGTTCTTGAGCCACCAGGAAGATAGTTGCGGTAAAGTGAAGTGAAGTCACTCAGTCGTGTCCGACTCTTAGTGACCCCATGGACTGTAGCCTACCAGGCTCCTCAGTCCACGGAATTTTCAAGGCAAGAGTACTGGAGTGGGTTGTCATTTCCTTCTCCAGGGGATCTTCCCAACCCAGGGATCGAACCCAAGTCTCCTGCATTGCCTGCAGACGCTTTACCATCTGAGCCACCAGGGAAGCCCCAGTTGCGGTAAAAGGAAATCTAAAATGATGTTGTACCTGGAGGGTTATTTGCAAGATGAAAGGTTACCAGGGCAGTTCGTACAGTAAAGGGGATGATCCAGCAAAGAGGGAGAAACTCAGGATCAGAAAACCCTCAGCCTAAACTGGAGTAGTGAGAGGGCTGTGATGAAGACTGCATGTGGAGACACTGCCATTGGCAGGAGCAAGGCCCTCCATCCCAGTGATAAAGGGGAAGGAAGGGAGGGTGAGCCCACGGAAAGACCTGAGCTCTGTTATGGTGGCCAGGAGGTGGGGGGGTTTATATGAGTTGCTTCTGTTCTGTCAGTGTAAGGTGAGGCTGGGTCGTCTACCACGAACAGAGTGTGGAAGGCCAGTGGTTGGCGTGTGTGCCAGGACTTTGAAATGAGAGAAGTAAATGCTACTGCTGCTAAGTCGCTTCAGTCGTGTCCGACTCTGTGCGACCCCATGGACTGCAGCCTACCAGGCTTCCCCGTCCATGGGATTCTCCAGGCAAGAACACTGGAGTGGGTTGCCATTTCCTTCTCCAATGCATGAAAGTGGAAAGTGAAAGTGAAGTTGCTCAGTCGTGTCTGACTCTTAGCGACCCTATGGACTGCAGCCTACCAGGCTCCTCCATCCTTGGGATTTTCCGGGCAACAGTACTGGACTGGGGTGCCATTGCCTTCTCCGAGAAGTAAATAGTGACAGTCATTTTTGAGGAAATGGGATACCAACACAGGATTTCAGAGAAGTGACTAAGATGACCAGGCTGATTAGAGGGCCCATTTGAGATTTGTGTTTTTGAATTTAGTGTGAGGGAAATTCCCTGGAGGTCCGGTGGTTAGGACTCCAAGCTTTTGCTGTGGAGGATGCAGGTTCAATCCCTGGTCAGGGAACTAAGATCCCACAAACATAGTAGCACAGCTAAAAAAATAGAGATCTGTCAGCATGCTTATGTATTTTTCTTCAGCAATATCTAGCTATTTTTGGTTTTTGTAAGAGCTTTTTTAAGATGATATATACCCTATCTCTTTATGATTAAATCCATTGAGGAAAAAATGAGTTATTTAATGTGAATGTGAATTCTATGATTAAAGAGAATATACACACAGAAAAAAAATCTAGCTGTTTTGGTACAGATGAGGATGTAGGAAATACTAAGTGTCAGATAATCTTTTTCTCAAATATATATGTATGCATTTTTTCGGAGACACCAAATGACTTAACAAAGAAAGACAAAGTATAAATTGCAAAGCTTTTACTGAAAATGTACTTTTTATAGCATTCATGATTTCACACCTGTGATTAACTAGCAATGATTTCAATACCTACAAACTCTTCTGCCTCTGAATTTGTCATAATGCATGAAACTAAGCTTATAACATTAAGAAAAAACAACAGCTCATCTAATCCATCTTTATATCCTTCATGACAGCAAGATGCACAATTAAGTTCTTTAAAAGGGCTAAAAGTGATTGACATATAAATTCTGAGCTTATTTTTAAAGCTGTGTAAATCCAACATTTTTAAGACAACATTTAAAACAAAGGTCACACTTTATGAAAACAAAATTCTTAAATCAGGCTTTCTTCCTTTTTAGTCTTTTGGTATTCTGCTTCATTTAACATTTTATATTGCCCAACAAAGAGTAGTTATCTTTTACTGTTTTTGGAGATTACTGAACAGATGATGGTGTTACATGCCTACTACACACGTGGGATTTTGCCTAAGATCAATTTGTTTAAAGATATTATTTTGCTATATTTTTGTTGACTATTAGGGAGTACTTGTATGATTCAAGATTAAGTGTGTGCTATTTCTTTAAGAACTGAGTGTCCTGGATATATATTTGATAATTACGATGTTAGACAAATATTCACCAGCATTAGGTCTGTTAAACTGAAATACACTGTGGGCCTAATATCAAATAATAAATACATGAAGTAAATATTAAGTATCTTAAAAGAAAGACCACATGCTCCTGCTTCTGTAAAAAAACATTATTTGTTTGAAAGTATGACCTTTCCCTCAACTATTACTTCCTTAATATGAAAAAGAGACAAAATGGGTTGAAGTAAAAACTCCAACATTACACTCCACAACCCTGAATGTAACTCGTGAGATCTTGGTTTTGACAATGACTTCTCCATGCCACCCTGTAGAGAAAGATGAAACAAATGGTAATAAGGTTGAAACAAAGCTTCATTGTATTACATATACTTCAAATCCTTTGGGAAAACAACATAGTTTATCAATACATGAAATAAAAGCTACAGACAGATCCAAGTATTGCTATTTATTAACTGGAGATACTATACCAAGTACTTCACATCTCCCCCAAACCTTCACTAGGGCACAGAACATCTGAGTGCAAATGTTGAGTCCTGTGTAGTTAGTTCACAGCACAAACGCAAAGTGTGTTCCATATTTACTTAATTCCAAAAATAATGTCAAGAAATGACAAAGAATTGGTATAAGGTAGAGAATCTTAAAACCTCTAGAAATTCCCCAAAATAAATTGAGGAGTAAAAGAATAAGATTTTGAATCAGTTAAAGTAGATTGTTTCTATGCTATATACCATTTAGCATGAATCTAAAGCTGCAATTTTCAGTTCTTAGTACCATACTTTGATCTTTGGAAATATTCTCTCACTTCTTTCATAACAATAGGATAAAACAGCTCTCTCCTTTAATACTTAACACATACCGCGCTCTGTAATGGGAACTAACATAGTGTTGTACATACATTATATTTCAAACACAAACAAACAAAGCAAGAAAGTCATAGAGAAAGAGGTCAAATTTGTGGTTACCTCTTGAGGTAACCACAAGAGAATTTGGGTAGAATGAGGGAAGGGGAATCGGATGAAGGCAGTCAAAGGTACTACAAACTTCCAGTTATAAGATAAATAAATACTAGGGATATCATGTACAGCATGGGGCTTCCCTGGTGGCTCAGCAGTAAAGAATTTGCCTGCAGTGCAGGAGATACAAATTCAGTCCCTGGGTTAGGAAGATCTCCTGGAGGAGGGAAGAGCAACCTGCCTCGGTATTCTTGCCTGGAATAATCCCATGGACAGAGGAACCTGGCAGGCTACAGTTTATTGATCACAAAAGTCAGACGTGACTTAGTGACAAAAGAGCAAAAACAAATATATAGCCTGATAAATATAATTAACACTGCTATATTTTATATATGAAAATTGTTAAAAAGAGAGTAAATCCTAAGAATTTTCATCACACACAAAAAATGTTTTCTTCTATTTCTTTAATTTTGTATCCATGTGAGATAATGGATGTTCACTAAATTTATTGTGATACTGTTTCCTGATGTAAGCCAAATCATTATGCTGTACACCTTGAACTAATATAGTGCTTTATGTCAATTACATCTCAATAAAACTGAAAGGGAAAAAAATAAACACATACCATGCTCTAATGCCTTGTGGATCACTGACAACCCTCTTTGCACATGCTACAGCTTGAGTGATGTCATCTTGCAGCAAAACTGAAAAAGAGGTGGTGAGAAGTGAAAATAACATCCATAGAAATGTTAAGTTTAGGCTCAGTCAGCTTTATTCTCTTAGGCTGAGGAAAGAACAACTAAAATAATTTTTAAGGGTCCATTTATCTGTTGATGTTGGGGGAAACTCTTCATTCCATCCCATTTGGCATCTGTTTCTCATTTACCAAAGTCATTGGAAGCTCTGGAATTATTAATTAGCATGATAAAAGGTTTTTTTTTTTTAACTAGGAAATTAAAAAAAAAAAAAAAAAAAGGCCAAAGAAGCAGAAACTGGTCTAGCAGGTTTTTGCTCAGCAATTCGACGCTGGAAATTGATCCTAAAGAAATAATAATAGATGTACTGAAACATATGTATACAAAGTGTTTCATAGCAATTAATAAAGGGCATAAGTGGAACTAGCCTAAATGTTTAACAGTAAGAGTTAGGTTGATACATTATGGAGTATTTATATTGTGAAAGTCTATTCCTCTTTAAAAAACAATAAGGATTGGTATTTGTTGACAAAAATAATTTTGTGTAATAAAGAAAATTGTAAAGCAGTAAATATAGTACAATTTCACTTTTGTTATGTGGGTACAAATATGTATAATATAAACTTTACATTCATGTCTGGGATTGTTGTGTATTCCAAAAGAACATGTGGATACCAAAATTTCCCAATGGTCATACATGTTGGGTAGTAAGAATTTTTATTCAATGACAACAGGTTATTCTATAATACAACATTTTTAAAATAAATTAACTGGATACAAAAGTATATTCTTAGACTCATCTTCACTACTAGGATTTTTAATATTTAAAAATTTAGCAGTATCAATTCTGCTATATTTCTCCAATATTTCAGGCACTAAAGATTCTACATGCTTTGGGAGGTTCAAGAAAAAGGTAGGGGATATATGTGTACCTATGGCTGATTCACACTCAGGTTTGACAGAAAAGAACAAAATTCTGTAAAGCAATTATCCTTCAATAAAAAAATAAATACATTTTTAAAAATTTTAAAAAAAGATTCCACATGCTTTCTCTATTTTAAAAGGAAGTCAATAGAATACTTGTTTCACCTCAATTAAACAAATCTATAAATTAATTTGTTAGAATGACAATTTTTATATAGGAGCTGTGTTTTTGGAGATTCGTTCTAAAGAATTTATAAATGAAATATCATAATGTTTCTAATTCACCTTAAAATCAAAAAGAAGTTTATATACATATATATAAAGAAGTAAATATGCTAAAATGTTAACAACTGTTAAAGTACATGATGAACATATTGACGCTTATTATAGTAATGTTTCTAATTGTCCATATATTTAAAATATTTTATAGTAAAAAGTAAAAACAATTTTTTAAAAACACCACGTATATTCCTCCACTTTGATTAACTAGTAATTCTTTTGTTTTCCAATAAAGGAGGGTAGATTTAAAAAAAAAAAGACCACCCAACAAAATTATCGCTAATCCTCCCCAAACAAGGAAAGTAGGAGGAATAGCATTGTTCTTTACAAAGCATCAATATGTCCAGTTATGATAAAGTGATAGGTCATTCCAGAAACTCCTTTATGTTAGCAAACAGCAAACTTTTATGATACCAGCTCTTTAATTTCTTACTTAAGAAATTAGGAGGAGGATAATAGAGTTTCTAGATGTTAAAATGGGGTTTTTATAGGTCCCTGATGAACCCTTCAAGACCTTTTTATTTCTATTGACTCTTGACCTAAAGGATCATCCCAGTTTTCCCATAAGATGTTTACAGAAAAACCTGGATGAACTTTTTGGATAACCCAACAGGTATAACCAGGTGAGTCCTGTGCCATGACTCCACATTATCCTGTCTTACCGCTGCAGGGTATATCACAGGCGTTAACTGCTCCTGGGGTTTTGCCATCATTGCACCACCAGCGGCTATTGATTTGAAATATCCCATAATCAGTGCTTCTGTCTCCAGCATTGTAGTTTGTAGCACGTGTGTTGTAACTGCTTTCCCATCTGGCCAAACACATCCCTGAAAAAAAACATATTTTAAGTAATAAAGAGCAAATCATATGACTTACAGTTCATAGCATAATCAGTTCTACTTAACTAGTTCTATTTTACTAATAACTTACTTTATAAGTATAAAGATGTATTTTACTTGTAAAGTGTTTTAACACTTTGGTGTTAAAGGTCCCTTCAGAGAATTCTTTTATTAGCAAATGATTTGGTAATACAAATGAAAAAGATGACATATTTTTAAAAATATCTTCCATTGCTATTACACTTTCCTTACTACTAACACCCAGGTAGGATTGAGCCTAGAACAGAAAATCAACAGAGTTGTTGAGTGGATTTGGTCATTAGCAGCAGATGCATATGCTAATGGAAAAATGCTTTTTATTAGAAAAAATAAGGATTTTTCTGGGAGAAAGAAAATTTATGATACCGAAGGTGAATTTGGGCATCATATTATAATGCAGGCAAGAATCATAGAATAGGAAAGGCTGGGTCATCCATCCATCCATCTAGCCATTGGCTAACTCATTCAAAAATAGTTATGGAGGAGAATGCCTGAATTCAATATAAAAACTACAGTGATGACATTGACAAATATGGACTAAAATACAAAGGAAATTTTCCTTAGGGCACATCTTAAATTCTGTGGAAGAAAATGAAAAATAATTAATGAACTAGAGTCAGAATAATAAAATGTCATTTCATGCTGCATTTCAGGGATCCTTATATAGATATTGATTGAGGGGAAATAGTTCTACTGTCCCTGTTTTAAGAGTTCAATGTAATTTTTAAAAAACCTTGCTGTTAAAAGTGCAACAGCGTGTTAGGGGGATTAAAAATGAGAAAAATACTACCTTATTCAGAACCCAAGATCCAAATTAGAAATGGCTAGAGTCAAACAACAAGGGCTTGACAGACATGTCCCAGGTGCTCAAATGTATCTTATAGTCAGTCTACATGTGCCAGCTGTCAGATTTAGTAGCGCTAGAGGAGTACATGGGGACCTGGCATGCTTAGAATGATATAGAATTTGACCCACCATGCCTCAATCCTTCACCTGGTACATCTGATTCTAAAAGAACAAGTTGATGTTTTTAACCATTGTAAGTGTACAAGCTTTTGAACTGTGGTGTTGCAGAAGACTCTTGAGAGTCCCTTGGACTGCAAGGAGATCCAACCAGTCCATTCTAAAGGAGATCAGTCCTGGGTCTTCATTGGAAGGACTGATATTGAAGCTGAAACTCAGATGAGCTGACTCATTTGAAAAGACCCTGATGCTGGGAAAGATTGAGGGCAGGAGGAGAAGGGGACGACAGAGGATGAGATGGTTGTATGGCATCACCGACTCAATGGACATGGGTTTGGATGGACTCCGGGAGTTGGTGATGGACAGGGAGGCCTGGTGTGCTGCAGTTCATGGGGTCACAAAGAGTCGGACACGACTGAGCGACTGAACTGAACTGAACTGAACTGAAGTGTATAAACCCTCCAAGAAAGAAAAAAACATTCACTCAAAGACACTTTCTTTTTGTTCATCCTCTATTAGTATCTGTTCCACACCTGGCTAACTATTTGAAAGGATGAAAAAGAGTTAACTTACAGTTTGCCAGGCTGATTCCCCTAAAGTTGTCCATTCCAAATCTTTTCAGAGCTCTGGCAAGCTCACATCTCTCAAAGACCTTGCCTTGGACAGCGACCGAAAAGAGGAGAAGCCCCAGAATAAGGAGAGCCTTCATGTTGACTGAGAAGCCAGACCTCCAGGCTGACCCAGGGGAGCTGGCCCTGCTTTTAACATCTTTTCACTTCCTTCTTATGCAACTGGTTTGGGAGCTCCACCCTCTGAGACATGTGGAAAATAGAAAATGTTTATTGATTCACTAACTTTAAAATTTTCTTTCTTATGTTTGAAGAGGGACATTCTGATGTCCTAAGAATTAATCCGCAATAAATTAGTGAAATGGCATTGCTTAAAGACATTGCTCAGGACTAATTGGGATTAGCACTATTGATAAAAGAGGAACTTTTTCCTATTTTGAATAGGAATTCCTATTCCTATTATGAATTTGAGCAAGTATGAAGAAAAAAATCTGAATGAACATTTGACTCAACTAAAAATGAGTTTCAATCTTTCATTAAATGTTTTTCATTAAGTTGCTTTATGTGCCTTCTGTATGTTGCCTTCATCTTTTTCCCTTAAGATTATTTTATATACACTTTCCACAAAAGAACACTGCCTGTTGTTCTGATAGGTATATAATACAACACTACTTTGTTCAGCCAGATTCCATTACTAACTTTTTGGTTATTATTGTAAATTCTTAATTTATAAATCAATGTTTCACTATTAGAAGTAAGCCTCATGCAAATAACATTCCTAACTCCTTTCTGACAAAGTCTTACTTCACGTTTTCATGTTAGAACATAAAGAGTCATTGTAAAGCAAGGGAATTTTATAGCAAAATCTTCAGAGGAATAACAGAATATGCCACCCCAAGAATCTTCCCCTTTGACACAAGAATAATGTTGAGCTGAAGGCAATGGAGAAGAAGAAGATTCAAAAAAAGCTCTCTTTTCTCCCCCTATTTTCCTGAAAGCAGAACATAAATTTGTGCAGAAATTAATCATCAACATCCCTAGATACATATTAGACCCAAGTAAGGACCAGAGAACTCTGGAAAACAACCTATACTGACTAGCTAGTATTTTCCATTAGTTTCTGATGTATTTATTGTACCACTATTTGCTGCCCTTGGAAGCCCAGTACTCTTTTCCTTTGTCTTGTAGTTCCCCTAAAAATATATTGTTCTTTGGTTAAGATGATCTGTAAGTCCAAGTTCTAGACACCTCTTTGAGTTACTCATCACTTTCATTTCTCGTAAGTATATATGAGATGTACATGTTAATATATTCATTTCCTTTTCTCTTGTTAAGCTGTCTTTTTGTTACAGAGTCCCAGCCAAAAACCTAAAACAGTAGAAGGAAACAAATATTTCCCCCTGTACAATTTCTGGTGAGGAGGATGGGACAGTGAAAGGCTAGAACACGCCATTCTCCCTGGAGACTGCAGTTGAAATATGCGATAACAGACAGCAGACCAGCAGAAGGTATGGATTCTTACCATGTCAGTGTCCCAGCTCTTTCTCTGTAGTGCACAGACAAGAGGGGAGGATGAAACTTTCTCCTTTTCCCTTCCTTTCCAAATTCACAGAGGCAGCAGAAAAACATTTGTGAAAATAGATCTTGAATTGTGATTCTTGTGAATTTGTTTTTGTTAATCAGCACCTATGGTTACTGATTCTTAACCTCCCAGAAAGAATTATGTTTTCCTTTGTCATCTGTCATAAGGATGAAAAACCATAAGATGAGAATCCCCATTTGTTTTGTTTTCTATCCTGAGAACTTGGCTTTGTCACCAGTGAGAATACTCCCTTTGGTGGTGGGGGGTGGGGTGCAGGTTGTCTGTCAGGTTTGCATCAGCAGTTAGAAAGCCAGCCAGCTAGGAGCCTAAGACATGAAGTGACAGGCAATATTCTCTTTGTCCAACCATGCTGGCTGTCAGGGAAGTTCGTCTTAATGAAGTGTCTCAGGTCATAAGAGGCCCTTACGGCCTCTACCTTTGCTGCCTGGTTTGTGAAGAAAAAGTTCTCCTCTCAGTATCACCTTTCTGGTAACATAGGTTAGGAGGTCAGTATTTGAGGTGTCTCACTTTGTGGGAGATGGAGCTTTCTTTGTCACCTGAGACAAGGAAGGTCTTTGTTTTCTTAGGCTTTCTCTGGAGTGGCTCTGCATCTTGAGAGGCCTACGTTTCTTAAGGGACAGCTCTTGCGTCCTAACAGTATAAGCTCTAATATGGGTTTTAAACTCTTGTAAGCCCTTAATATTGGTTTTAAGCCATGAAAAAGACTCACTTGCTCAGACTCACAATTGGAATAGATATATAGAAGACTTGAACTTTTACACCTAAAAGGACTTTTAAGACAGCTCTCATCTTAAACAAGTGTCCTATAGGTACCAATGGGAGATCAAATTGAGAAAAAAAAAAAAAAGGAAAGAAAGAGAGAAAAGATAGAAATAGATACAGAAGGTACAGGGTTTTCCTGGTGGCTCAGTGATAAAAAATCTGCCTGCCAGTGAGGTGGACCCTGGGTCAGGAAGATTCCCTAGAGAAGGAAATGGCTACTCACTCCAGTATTTATGCCTGGAAAATCCCATGGACACAAGAGGAGCCTCATGGGTTACAGTCCACAGGATTGCAAAGAATCAGGCATGACTGAGCGACTGTGTGAGAGAAAAACAAAACACTTACTTAACTTTCTCAACAAGGTTAGGAGGGGAAGATCAGAGAACTGTCAAGAGCTACAGTGGGCACCCAAGCAGGTATAAAACTTACAGAAATATTGATAGCCAGGAAATAGCTCTGACAAAGGTCCAGAAAAGGCACACGAAGGTTTGATTTACTGTCCTTTACTTTGTAAAGCCAACCCCACCAGGTCCAGACATCCCATATTTTGGGCCTGCACTACCAAAAAAAATTAAAATTGTTGAATTATCCTATCCTACCATTAAAGAAAGGAAAAATGTAATAATAATGATCTTTGAATTCTGATAAGGACAAATATACCCTTGAGTTCCTTTTCATATAAAACCTACAGTCCTTTCTCTGACCCTTGGAAATATTGATCTTACTGTATCTTTGAAATGTAAGCATCCAAAGAGATCATTGTTGGCTAAAGCAATTCAGTTCAGTTCAGTTCAGTCGCTCAGTTGTGTCCAACTCTTTGCGACCCCATGAACCACAGCATGCCAGGCCTCCCTGTCCATCACCAGCTCCCAAAGTCCACCCAAACCCATGTCCATTGAGTTGGTGATGCCATCCAGCCACCTCAGCCTCTGTCGTCCCCTTCTCCTCCTGCCCTCAATCTTTCTCAGCATCAGGGTCTTTTCCAATGAGTCAGCTCTTCGCACGAGGTAGCCAAAGTATTGTAGTTTTAGCCTCAACATCAGTCCTTCCAATGAACACCCAGGACCGATCTCCTTTAGGATAGACCGGTTGGATCTCCTTGCAGTCCAAGGGACTCTCAAGAGTCTTCTCCAACACCACAGTTCAAAAGCATTAATTCTTCAGTGCTCAGCTTTTCTTATAGTCCAACTCTCACATCCATACATGACCACTGGAAAAATGATAGCCTTGACTAGACAGACCTTTGTTGGCAAAGTAATGTCTCTGCTTTTGAATATGCTGTCTAGGTTGGTCATAACTTTCCTTCCAAGGAGTAAGCATCTTTTAATTTCATGGCTGCAATCACCATCTGCAGTGATTTTGGAGCCCAGAAAAATAAAGTCAGCCGCTGTTTCCACTGTTTCCCCATCTATCTGCCATGAAGTGATGGGACCAGATACCATGATCTTCGTTTTCTGAATGTTGAGCTTTAAGCCAACTTTTTCACTCTCCTCTTTCACTTTCATCAAGAGACTCTTTAGTTCTTCACTTTCTGCCGTAAGGGTGGTGTCATCTGCATATCTGAGGTTATTGATATTTCTCCCAGCAATCTTGATTCCAGCTTGTGTTTCTTCTAGCCCAGCGTTTCTCATGATGTACTTTGCATATAAGTTAAATAAGCAGGGTGACAATATACAGCCTTGAAGTACTCCTTTTCCTATTTGAAACCAGTCTTTTGTTCCATGTCTAGTTCTAACTGTTGCTTCTTGACCTGCATACAGGTTCCTCAAGAGACAGGTCAGGTGGTCTGGTATTCCCATCTCTTGAAGAATTGTCCACAGTTTATTGTGATCCACACAGTCAAAGGCTTTGGCATAGTCAATAAAGCAGAAATAGATGTTTTTCTGGAACTCTTTTGCTTTTTTGATGATCCAGTGGATGTTGGCAATTTGATCTCTGGTTCCTCTGCCTTTTCTAAAACCAGCTTGAACATCTGGAAGTTCACGGTTCACGTATTGCTGAAGCAATTACAGGACCAGAAATGAACAAAAATGAGAGACAGTTTTTTAAAAAAACAAACCATTTGATATTTTCATAAGCTCCCTTGCCCCAAATTCTGTCCATAGCCTCCACAAGATTATTCATTAAAGACAAGTAAAATTGTTAATAGTCTTTTCCACAAATATTGGCAAAAGGCTTTAGCCATCTGAGTGGGTAAATTTAGCTTGTTCTATCTGCCAGAAATGCCATTTAGGTCTTCTATAAGCTAGAAAGTTTTGTACTACTGTACTGGATATGTGGCTAAAAGTTTTAAATGAAAGCTATGAGATCACTGTTTGCATCTATCTATATATCCATGTATATCTATGTATGTATATTATATATGTGTGATATTTTTATTCCTCTGGATAGTATTTGTAAAAACCTGTGAAAGACCTCTATTTAACTGGCTTAAAGACAATACAAGCACTTATGTAAACTAAGACTAGTCAAATAAGTTTATGTTGTCTCTACTTTATGCTTGAAATTATAAAATTATAAATTCAACCTAAGAACTAAATTTATAATAGAAATTATTTCCTTAATGTATGTCACTATGGTAGAGAAAAATGTCATCTTTAAATTATTAGGTTCTTTACTTCTGTAATTTTTGCTACTTGCCTAGTTTGTCAACAAGAAAAATAAAATGATGGTTAATTTTTAATATCATTAAATTTTCATGGCAACTTAAACATAATTGTTAAGAATACATGAATTAAATAGATTTAAGTGGTAGAAGTAGAAATGTTTGTAAATGAATTTTGCAGGTATCACTAATAAAATGTGTCTGGTTAAAAATAGTTTCCAAAATCTTTTTGTAACATTAACTTTAAATGATATTCTTTGATATCTAGTTCATTTCCAAATAAAATAGTGAAATATTAATTGCCAAACACATGTTTAAGTTTATCGGATTTTCGCCTCTTATTACAGAGAAACTAAAGATATTTGGGTCTGTTAATAACATGTTGTTTTTACCCCTTTTTAAAAAATTGTACTATAAAAAGGCATATGTCTTTAAAAATCACAAAGTGATATATTCCTGGGAATTCCCTGGTGGTCCTGTGGATAGGACTTGGTGCTTTCACTGTTGTGGTTGGTCTGGGTTCAATTCCTGGTTGGGGAACTAAGATCCTGTGGTGTCCACACAGCACAGCCAATAAATAAAGATATAAAAAGAGCAAATAAGATAAAAGATAAGGGTTCTAGTAAACAGGATTTTAATACAGGAAAAAGGAGAAGGGAAATTATTGAGATGAAGGGAACAGTGTCCCTAAGGACTCCCTGGGGGAAAGCCAAGTTAAAGAAGTCCTGGAAGACTTCCCTAGTGGTGCAGGGGATAACAATCCTCCTGCCAACAGAGGGCATGCAGGTTCGATTTCCAACTGGAAAGATTCCACATGCTGGAGCAACTCAGCCCGGGCACCACAACTACTGAGCCTGCCAGAGGCAACTACCAAAGCCCAGGTACCTAGAGCCTGTGCTCTGCAACAAGAGAAGCCAACACAGGGACAAGCCCAGGCACCACAATAAAGAGTAGCTCTCCACTCACTGCAACTAGAGAAAATCCACGTGCAGCAACAAAGACCCAGCACACCAAAAAATAAAAATTAGTTAATTATGAATCAGAGAAGAAAAAAGAAAACGAATTAAAAGAAATGAGGACAATCTCAGAGACCTCCAGGACAATATTAAATGCCACAACATTCGAGTCATAGGAGTCCCAGAAGAAGAAGACAAAAAGAAAGACCATGAGAAAATACTTGAGGAGATAATAGTTGAAAACGTCCCTAAAATGGGGAAGGAAATAATCACCCAAGTCCAAGAAACCCAGAGAGTCCCAAACAGGATAAACCCAAGGCGAAACACCCCAAGACACATATTAATCAAATTAACAAAGATCAAACACAAAGAACAAATATTAAAAGCAGCAAGGGAAAAACAACAAATAACACACAAGGGGATTCCCCTAAGGATAACAGCTGATCTTTCAATAGAAACTCTTCAGGCCAGGAGGGAATGGCAAGACATACTTAAAGTGATGAAAGAAAATAACCTATAGCCCAGATTACTGTACCCAGCAAGGATCTCATTCAAATATGAAGGAGAAATCAAAAGCTTTACAGACAAGCAAAAGCTGAGAGAATTCAGCACCACCAAACCAGCTCTCCAACAAATGCTAAAGGATATTCTCTAGACAGGAGACACAAAAACAGTGTATAAACTCGAACCCAAAACAATAAAGTAAATGGCAATGGGATCATACTTATCAATAATTACCTTAAATGTAAATGGGTTGAATGCCCCAACCAAAAAACAAAGACTGGCTGAATGGATACAAAAACAAGACCCCTACATACGTTGTTTACAAGAGACCCACCTCAAAACAGGGGACACATACAGACTAAAAGTGAAGGGCTGGAAAAAGATATTCCATGCAAATAGAGATCAATAGAAAGCAGGAGTAGCAATACTCATATCAGATAAAATAGACTTTAAAACAAAGGCTGTAAAAAAAGACAAAGAAGAACACTACATAATGATCAAAGGATCAATCCAAGAAGAAGATATAACAATTATAAATATATATGCACCCAACATAGGAGCACAGCAATATGTAAGACAAATGCTAACAAATATGAAAAGGGAAATTAACAATAACACAATAATTGTGGGAGACTTTAATACCCCACTCAAATCTATGGATAGATCAACTAAACAGAAAATTAACAAAGAAACACAAACTTTAAATGACACAATAGACCAGTTAGACCTAATTGATATCTATAGGACATTTCACCCCCAAACAATGAATTTCACCTTTTTCTCAAACACACATGGAACCTTCTCCAGGATAGAACACATCCTGGGCCATAAATCTAGCCTTGGTAAATTCAAGAAAACAGAAATCATTCCAAGCATCTTTTCTGACCACAATGCAGTAAGATTAGATCTCAATTACAGGAGAAAAAATATTAAAAATTCCAACATATGGAGGCTGAAAAACACGCTGCTGAATAACCAACAAATCACAGAAGAAATCAAAAAGAAATCAAAATATGCATATAAATGAATGAAAATGAAAACACAACAACCCAAAACCTGTGGGACACTGTAAAAGCAGTGCTAAGGGGAAAGTTCATAGCAATACAGGCACACCTCAAGAAACAAGAAAAAAGTCAAATAAATAACCTAACTCTACACCTAAAGCAATTAGAAAAGGAAGAAATTAAGAACCACAGGGTTAGTAGAAGGAAAGAAATCTTAAAAATTAGGGCAGAAATAAATGCAAAAGAAACAAAAGAGACCATAGCAAAAATCAACAAAGCCAAAAGCTGGTTCTTTGAAAGGATAAATAAAATGGACAAACCATTAGCCAGACTCATAAAGAAACAAAGGGAGAAAAATCAAATCAATAAAATTAGAAATGAAAATGGAGAGATCACAACAGACAACACAGAAATACAAAGGATCATAAGAGACTACTATCAGCAATTATATGCCAATAAAATGGACAACATGGAAGAAATGGACAAATTCTTAGAAAAGTACAACTTTCCAAAACTGAACCAGGAAGAAATAGAAAATCTTAACAGACCCATCACAAGCACGGAAATTGAAACTGTAATCAGAAATCTTCCAGCAAACAAAAGCCCAGGTCCAGACGGCTTCACAGCTGAATTCTACCAAAAATTTAGAGAAGAGTTGACACCTATCCTACTCAAACTCTTACAGAAAATTGCAGAGGAAGGTAAACTTCCAAACTCATTCTATGAGGCCACCATCATCCTAATACCAAAACCTGACAAAGATGCCACAATAAAAGAAAACTACAGGCCAATATCACTGATGAACATAGATGCAAAAATCCTTAACAAAATTCTAGCAATCAGAATCCAACAACATATTAAAAAGATCATACACCATGACCAAGTGGGCTTTATCCCAGGGATGCAAGGATTCTTCAATATCCACAAATCAATCAATGTAATACACCACATTAATAAATTGAAAAATAAAAACCATATGATTATCTCAATAGATACAGAAAAAGTCTTTGACAAAATTCAACATCCATTTATGATAAAAACCCTCCAGAAAGCAGGAATAGAAGGAACATACCTCAACATAGTAAAAGCTATATATGACAAACCCATAGCAAACATTATCCTCAATGGTGAAAAATTGAAAGCATTTCCTCTAAAGTAAGGAACAAGACAAGGGTGCCCACTTTCACCACTACTATTCAACATAGTTTTGGAAGTTTTGGCCACAGCAATCAGAGCAGAAAAAGAAATAAATGGAATCCAAATTGGAAAAGAAGAAATAAAACTCTCACTATTTGCAGATGACATGATCCTCTACATAGAAAACCCTAAAGACTCCACCAGAAAATTACTAGAACTAATCAATGAATATAGTAAAGTTTCAGGATATAAAATCAACACACAGAAATCCCTTGCATTCCTATACACTAATAATGAGAAAATAGAAAGAGAAATTAAGGAAACAATTCCATTCACCATTGCAACAAAAAGAATAAAATACTTAGGAATATATCTACCTAAAGAAACTAAAGACCTATATATAGAAAACTATAAAACACTGGTGAAAGAAATCAAAGAGGACACTAATAGATGGAGAAATATACCATGTTCATGGATCAGAAGAATCAATATAGTGAAAATGAGTATACTACCCAAAGCAATCTATAGATTCAATGCAATCCCTATCAAGCTACCAACAGTATTTTTCACAGAGCTAGAACAAATAATTTCACAATTTGTATGGAAATACAAAAAACCTCAAATAGCCAAAGCAATCTTGAGAAAGAAGAATGGAACTGGAGGAATCAACCTGCCTGACTTCAGGCCACAGTCATCAAGACAGTATGGTACTGGCACAAAGACAGAAATATAGATCAATGGAACAAAATATAAAGCCCAGAGATAAACCCACACACCTATGGACACCTTATCTTTGACAAAGGAGGCAAGAATATACAATGGAGAAAAAACAATCTCTTTAACAAGTGGTGCTGGGAAAACTGGTCAACCACTTGTAAAAGAATGAAACTAGAACACTCTCTAACACCATACACAAAAATAAACTCAAAATGGATTAAAGATCTAAACCTAAGACCAGAAACTATAAAACTCTTAGAGGAGAACATAAGCAAAACACTCTCCGACATACATCACAGCAGGATCCTCTATGACCCACCTCCCAGAATATTGGAAATAAAAGCAAAAATAAACAAATGGGACCTAATTAAACTTAAAAGCTTCTGCACAACAAAGGAAACTATAAGCAAGGTGAAAAGACAGCCTTCAGAATGGGAGAAAATAATAGCAAATGAAGCAACTGACAAACAACTAATCTCAAAAATATACAAGCAACTCCTGCAGCTCAACTCCAGAAAAATAAATGACCCAATCAAAAAATGGGTCAAAGAACTAAATAGACATTTCTCCAAAGAAGACATACAGATGGCTAACAAACACATGAAAAGATGTTCAACATCACTCATTATCAGAGAAATGCAAATCAAAACCACAATGAGGTACCATTTCACGCCAGTCAGAATGGCTGCGATCCAAAAGTCTACAAGCAATAAATGCTGGAGAGGATGCGGAGAAAAGGGAACCCTCTTACACTGTTGGTGGGAATGCAAACTAGTACAGCCACTATGGAGAACAGTGTGGAGATTCCTTAAAAAACTGGAAATAGAACTGCCATATGACCCAGCAATCCCACTGCTGGGCATACACGCCAAGGAAACCAGAATTGAAAGAGACACATGTACCCCAGTGTTCATCACAGCACTGTTTATAATAGCCAGGACATGGAAGCAACCTAGATGTCCTTCAGCAGATGAATGGATAAGAAAGCTGTGGTACATATACACAATGGAGTATTACTCAGCCATTAAAAAGAATACATTTGAATCAGTTCTAATGAGGTAGATGAAACTGGAGCCTATTATACAGAGTGAAGTAAGCCAGAAAAAAAAACACCAATACAGTATACTAACGCATGTATATGGAATTTAGAAAGATGGTAATGACAACCCCGTATGCGAGACAGCAAAAGAGACACAGATGTATAGAACAGTCTTTTGGACTCTGTGGGACAGGGAGGAGGGGATGATTTGGGAGAATGGCATTAAAACATGTATAATATCATTTAAGAAATGAATCACCAGTCCAGGTTCAATGCAGGATACAGGAAGCTTGGGGCTGGTGCACTGGGATGACCCAGAGGGATGATATGGGGAGGGAGGTGGAGGGGGAGGGGTTCAGGATGAGGAACATGTGTACACCCATGGTGGATGCATGTTGATGTATGGCAAAACCAATACAATATTGTAAAGAAAAAAAATAATAATAATAAATGATAAATAAATTTAAAAAAAATCCTACTACAAATGTGTGTTATAGGCAAGCTTAAAAAAAAAAAGTCCTGGAATGTTTGAAACTATTGAAAGGAGTTTGACAACTCTGAGATCTGGGGCAATGAATTAATACACAAATAAGTAAATGGAAAACTATGCAAACAAAAAGTAAGATAATTGTCAATTCCAAGAAAACTAAAACACAACAAAAGAAGAAATACAACCAAATTATACGATCATATTATACTCATCTGTGAGAGTTTGTACATGTTTGTAAAGGGGAATGAGACATGGGGAGTCCAGAGAGCTAAATCTTCATCTTTCTTGGTGGAAATAAATAGAAAATATCCATGACTGAAAATAAAAATGAATAGAATAATCATACTCTTGACATATATGGCCATAATACTAAAATAGAACTAAAGAAGCTAAAAATAGCTAAGAAGTTGAAAGAGATTGCCTCTAGTGTTGGAAATTGGATAAGAAAATTTAAGGCTATCTTTCAGCATTTAATTTATAACACCTCATTTGGCTTTAAAAAATGTGCATATGTATTTTATGATTAAAAAATATTTAAAACGTCTTATGTAAGAAAAAGAACTAAAAGATACACACCAAAATATTTACACTGACACTCTTCAGAATTTTATTCAATTTGTATATTTTGGCATTTTCCAAGTTTTCTTCTTTCAGCATATATTACTTTTATAATTAGCAAAATAATAAATAATTACACATACAGAGAGGAGTGTGCAGAATCACTAAAAAAAGAATGATTTTTTTTTTTTTTAAGTCCTCAACATTCCTCTGTGTATATGAACTCAGCCATATTGGTAGAAATATTCTGCCAATTAACTTTAAATTTATCCTTTTTTCATGCAGCTCATCTGTACCCAGATCAGTGGTCTCTTAAGCTTCAATGGAAAGGAGTTAAATATTAATTTTCAATGAACTTCATGAGATGCATTAAAAAATAAGCTATAGAAAAATAAACATGAGAGAATATGTAAGAACAATGCTGTTTTATTTAGGATCATTGTTATTGTATCATTAACTTTCTTAAAAGACTGAAAAATACTCTTACAAGAATAGAATTTATATTTCTTGGAATAAAAGATAAGTTGCCAAGCTCCTGGAACACTGTCCCATCCAGGCCTTCATCTGGGAGATTATATTATTGAAGGAGGATAAAGCAGAAAGAAACATTTCCTGAGGCCTGGGGTACTTGAGGAGGCAAATTTGGCCAGATCTGAGATGATAGTGGTTACAGGCTTGAGAAGTGGCAGGGCCCTGCATCCCACTCCATGGGGATCCCAGAGCAATGGCAAGAGGTCTCTTGGATGGCATGCAGCTGGTGGGAAAGTGAACATGAATTGCCCTCCTGTGGGAATCAATAAAGCTTTTTTAAAAAATATTTATTTGGTTGTGCTGGGTCTTAGTTGCAGCAATGTGAACTCTTAGTTGCAGCATGTAGGATCTAGTTCCCTGACCAGGGATTGAACCCAGGCCCCCTGCGTTGGGAGCACAGAGTCTTAGCCACTGGACTACCAGACAAGTCCCTCAATGAAGCTTTGAGAAGGAGCTTCTGCCTTCGAGTGAACCATGTCAGCTTGGGTAATAACCATCATATGAACATCTCAGTGATGGACTGAAACTCTAAGGCCTTCCTCAAGTTTTCTGGACTTTGTCCTTTCTTGAGATGCTTGCAAGCTCCTGGGCAGGGGATAAGCTAAAGAAGTTTTACAATACCATCACTGACTCGCCTTTTGGGGAAATGGGGTTTAGAGACAAATTTTGTTAGATTTAGAAAAATAAAGCAAATTGATGGTTCTTGCACCCATTTATAGTATAGCAAATTTAGACCCTCTGCACTATTTGACCTAGACTTACCTTCTCTGAATGTGACTGGAGAGTGGGAAGTGAGGTGGTTCTTGAGAGCCCTAGAGATGAAACTACTTTCCTGAAAATGGCTCTTCGATTTAATGATTTCGGTCACCACTGACTCTGGAGGTAAGCCAAGGTGATTCAGTTTTCAGTGACTCAGACCTCTCTGTCTTGATAATCTTGTTTCACTATAATCTACCCCATCACCTTTTTGCTGTTGTTGTTCCTGCAATCTGGTTTTTCTCTATTTTGTTGTCATTCAGTCACTCAGTTTTGTCTGACTCTTTACAACCCCATGGACTGCCTGCAGCATGCCAGGCTTCCCTGTCCTTCATTATCTCCTGGAGCTTGCTCAAACTCATGTCCATTGAGTTCATGATGCCATTCAACCATCTCATCCTCTGTTGGCCCCTTCTCCTCCTCAATCTTTCCCAGCATCAGGGTCTTTTTCAATGAATCGGCTCTTCGCATCAGATGGCCAAAGTATTGGAGCATCAGCTTCATCATCAGTCCTTCCAATGAATATTCAGCACTGATTTCCTTTAGGACTGACTGGTTTGATCTCCTTGCAGTCCAAGGGACTCTCAAGAGTCTTCTTCAACACCACTGTTCAAAAGCATTAGGAATCTAGGCACTGAGCCTTCTTTATGGTCCAGCTCTCACATCCATACATAACTACTGGAAAAACCATGGCTTTGACTACACAAAACTTTGTTGGCAAAATGATGTCTCTGTTCTTTCTAAATTAAAATCTATTGGTGTCAATATATGAAGGACATGAAAAACTATATGAAAATAGCATAACCTCAGAAAGTATTAATAATTGACACTGGTAAAAAAAAAAAAATGACTGTATTAATGAAAAGAAGCACTGGAATGAGTTTTATCAAAGACCATAAATAGTCACTTGCTATGAAGCAGTGCCATTCCATGGTCAGGGCAGCTGCACTGCTCTGATTACCCAGCTGATACTGTCCTTGTGTAGTTTGGCTCAGGGATGCAGAGGACCTAGTCTCATCTCTGCTGTGGCAGCATGGCTCTAGGAGAATTTGGAATGGTGGGTAAGTTGGGAGGGCTGGGAGTGAGGTGGAGGACACAGCTGGGCTTTCCCAGGGAGCCCAGATGCTGAAAGCTTAAGATGGAATAATTTCTTTTTCAACTAATGGAGATATATAACAGCCCTGTGAAACAGGACCAGCATCCAGCTGCTCCCAGCAAGTCCAGCATCCTAGCCACAGGTCAGAGTGGCTCTCTGTGGGGACATTCCCTGACTCAGAGCAGTGCTTCATCCCAATCCAAAGCTGGCATTTTGTTTGCCAGGTTCTTGGGTCATTGAAAAATGGTAAATGATTTGGGTTTGCCTAATCCAGACCAGTATATCTTTTTCGAGGATTAGTGATCACTTCTGTTATTTTAGCTCTCAATATCTCTGTAATTTAAGTTCCCACTCTTTGCAAAATAGATCAAACAAGCAAGATGCTTTCCTGCATCTCATGACACCACCCAAACTCCAGAAATCATCTAACTTTTGTACTTTATTTACTATGTAGTCTTGGTGTTTTTGTGTTTTGAGTCAGATACTCAGTTCATGGGCTTTCCAAGTGGCTCAGTAATAAAGAAGCTGCCTGCCAAGCAGGAGACATGGGTTTGATCCCTGGGTCAGGAAGATCTCCTGGAGAAGGAAATGACAGCCTACTCCAGTATTCTGGCTTGGGAAATCCCATGGACAGAGAAGCCTGGCAGGCTATAGTCCTTAGGGTCGCAAAGGAGTCGGACACAACATAGCAACTAAAAAACAATCTGTTCATACTGAGAAAAAATACTACTACTTAATATACACAAGAGAAATTATTTCTACTGTGGTGTCAATACTGTGCTATAAAAGTTATTGTGGTCTAGCACAGAGCCACAACTTACTGACCCATGAATTGATCTTTACGTCTAAAACAGTACCAGCCTAGTAAATCTGCCAGGTACTTTACTGCTAATCACAGAGGAGATTTTACCATTCCTCACCCTTGCCATGCACTCAGTGTCTTCTGTCTTTGTTCTTGCTATATCCGCAATGTGCTATGCAGACAATGGAAGAAATAATAGGTTGTCTGGTGTCAAAGAGAATGCTGGAGGGTGAGCAGAACCAGACCTACAAGCTTAATCCCCCAAAACAGTAAAGTTCAGCAATTAATCTCAAAGACAATGGAAACTATTCATGAGTATTAAACTGGAGAGTAACTGGATCAAAATCTTAAAACAAAGCAAATTAACACTCTCAATTGCATTCAGGGACTGCTGCTAGAAAACTATACGAGTAATTCAGATGGCAGATGAAGTGGGGAGTGGATAATAGAACTGGGAAAATTCAAGAGATATTTAGGAGGTTTGAATAACCAAGATTGGAGACTATTTTGAGACACAGGGATAAAAGGAAAAGTATATAATACTAGCTTTTTTTTTTTTTTATCAAATGCTTGCAATGTGTTAGCCTCTTAATAAACATTACTTATGATTCTTTCAAGGGGTCTTAAAGATAGGTATTATGTCCATTTTACAAATGAAAAACTATGCCTCCCAGAGAAGAAAAGTCTTGCCTGGAGACATATATAGTGAGCGGAGGAGCTGGGAGTTAGATTCAGGTCAGTTCCATGGTCTTTTCAGTTTACCTCGTTACCTTGAAGTTCAAGTGAAAGGGAAGAAATTCTCTCACAACACAATTCTCACCCCTTAATACACTATAACTTCTTTGTTTACCTCTTGCTGATTTTAGTTCCCAGTATAATTGTACAAACCCATTTTATGTGTTTTAAGTGTGATTTTCATCTAAGAGGTTAATCTAACTCCAGGCAATGCCATTAAACAATCGGAGACTATTTAAAAATCAGTATTCTTTTTTTTGTTAATCAGAGATCTTACTTATTTATTTTTGGCTGCGTGGGTCTTACTTGCCGCAGGTGGGCTTTCTCTCGTTGCGAAGAGTGGGGGCTACTCACTAGTTGCAGTGCTTGGGCCTCTCATTCCCGTGACTTCCTTGTTGCACAGCACTGCTCTAGGCACTCTGGCTTCAACAGCTGCGGCTCCCAGGCTCTAGAACACGATCTCAGTAGTGTGGCACCGGGGTTATTTGCTTGGTGGCACATGGGATCTTCCTGGGCCAGGGATCAAACCCATGTCCCCTGCATTGGCAGGTCGATTTTTAACCACCACCAAAGAAGCCCCTAAAAATCAATTTTCTTAATATGAGTACAACTGATAATTGTGGAAAGATTTTTTATTTCTTTGTGCATACTTTCTTTGTACTATTATTTCTGTTACATTTAAACTTTCAGATTCGATGAATTTATAACTTTGGAGTTCAATTCCCTTTTTCACATTATTAACAAATATTTCCCTTCCCACATTGGTCAGGTTACAAAAATCCCTTCTCAATTTACACAATAATTGGGCATTCATCATTGAGAAATTGTAATGAAATAAGTAACTAATTTTTCAAACATGTGGTAAAACATAATCTTGTTGACAAAGAGATGGGAATGTTCCTATTTTAGTTTCCTCTTTCTAGAAGAGTATTCTGATTTCATTTCTCTATTAAGTATGACTTTGGAGTTTAAGGTTTGGTTTGATCTTTTTATTTGTGCCAAATCAACTGCATATCATTAAAGTTCTTTCACTGAACTAGAAAGCAGTGATTTCAATCTGTAAATTAGCTCTGGTAACATCATGAAATGCTGAAGAGAAGAGAAGAAATAGTTGGAAATATGGGACTAAGGTAATGTACTTGGATTGTATTTTTTTCCCTTTCTTGACAAACAAACATTTTATTGCTCCTCTTAAGAAGCAAATAAGATAATATGCTCAACAACAATTTATCTGTACACACTGAATTGAAGATGATTCTGTTCTCTCTTTGGCATCACTCTAAATTAAGACACAGCCACAAATTCTTTCACGCCAACACCTCACCTCAAGTCGATATCATACCTCTTTAAGGTGGCTGGTTGCTAGCATGTGAGTGGTCTATTTCCAAATCTGTTAAATAGGAAGTGAACTCACAAACATAGCATCATTTTCCACACGGTCTCACATGAGCTGAACCAGAGATTATGAGGGCTAGTATCAGTGCTTTACACATTTATTTTGGAAAATAATTTCCTTGACTGCTGATTCAAAAGGATTTTCAATTAAAGAGTAACTTATTAATATTAAATTAGAAATACTGTTAATAATATGGAATGATAAACTCTGCATACAGAAACTATATGTGTTATCTTAGTAATTTTTATGTAAATCTCAAAACTATTCTAAAATTAAAAGTTTCAGTTCAGTTCAGTCACTCAGTCGTGTCCGACTGTTTGCAATCCCATGAATTGCAGCATGCCAGGCCTCCCTGTCCATCACCAACTCCCGGAGTTCACTCAAACTCACATCCATCAAGTCAGTGATGCCATCTAGCCATCTTCTGTCATCCCCTTCTCCTCCTGCCCCCAATCCCTCCCAGCATTAGAGTCTTTTCCAATGAGTCAACTCTTCACATGAGGTGGCTAAAGTACTAGAGTTTCAGCTTCAGCATCATTCCTTCCAAAGAAATCCCAGAACTGATCTCCTTTAGAATGGACTGGTTGGATCTCCTTGAAGTCCAAGGGACTCTCAAGAGTCTTCTCCAACACCACAGTTCAAAGGCATCAATTCTTCGGCACTCAGCTTTCTTCACAGTCCAACTCTCACATCCATACATGACTACTGGAAAAACCATAGATTTTTTTTTTTTTAAGTATAAGAGAGAACATAGTATGTCCTGGAAATTCCCTTTGAAGTGGGGAGTGGAAGTGAATAATTTGGCTGAGTAGGCAAAAGACTTTATGCTATTCAAAGGAGAGTCAATACGTAAATTGTATAGGCTGGATGAGGATTCCTAGAAGATCTGTGGATGGGCTTCAGGGGTGTTGCAAAACCTCCTGAGTTGTATAAGATTATACTCTCTGTATGTGTATATGTATGTTTTTCTCTGAAGAAAGTTAAAAACTTTAATTATTATTCAATTATTCTTTTTTTATCTTTTTTTAAATTTTATTTTATTTTTAAACTTTACATAATTGTATTAGTTTTGCCAAATATCAAAATGAATCAGCCACAGGTATACATGTGTTCAGGGAAAAGCACAAAAATGTGTTAATAATCACTGCTGAAGGTAATGTTGAAACTGAAATATTCTGAGCAAGAGATATGAAACAATTCTATTTTTGTGTGCAAAAAAGATCCCTTCTTGGTAGTCCAGACTACAGTGATAATGTGTATGTGTTTGGAGAAGGAAGGCAGGAGTTAAAGCCAAGATGGTAATAAAGACCATGATCTTCAGACTCTTTTGAATTGTGGTCTACTTTGCAAGGGAAAGAAATGACCCCATAAGATATTTTGCCCTACTGTTGCCGCTTTCCTGAGAAAAAAATTACTGAGTCTTTGGGATGAAATGTCATTTTTGTAAACCAAAGTTTGATGGGATTATATATATATATCTACTTTATCATTGTAGATAAATGTACTGTACAAAAAAGATCTCAATGACCCATATAACCACAATGGTGTGATCACTCACCCAGAGCCAGACATGCTGGAGTGTGAAGTCAAGTGGGTCTTAGGAAGCATTACTACAAATAAAGCTAGTGGCGGTGATGGAATTCCATCTGAGCTATCTAAAATCCTAAAAGATGATGCTTTAAAGTTCTGCACTCGATATGGAAGCAAATTTGGAAAACACAGCAGTGGCCACAGGACTGGAAAAGGTCAATTTTCATCCCAATTTCAAAGAAGGGCAGTGCCAAAAAATGTTCAAACTACAGTACAATTGTACTCATTTCACATGCTAGCAAGGTAATGCTCAAAATCATTTAAGCTAGGCTTCAACAAGATATGAGTTGAGCAATTTCAGATGTACAAACCTGATTTAGAAAAAGCAGAGGAACCAGAGATCAAATTGCTAATATCCGTACGATCATAGAAAAAGCAAGGAAATTCCAGAACATCTACTTTTGCTTCATTGAGCACACTAAAGCCTTTGACTGTGTGGATCACAACAAACTGTGGAAAATTCTTAAAGAGATGGGTATACTAGACCACCTTACCTATCTCCTGAGAAACCTGTATACAGGTCAAGAAGCAACAGTTAGAACTGGACATGGAACAATGGACTGGTTCAAAATTGGGAAAGGACTATGTTAAGGCTGTATATTGTCATCCTGCTTATTTAACTTATATGCGGAATACATCATGTGAAATGCTGGGCTGGATGAAGCTCAAGCTGGAATCAAGATCGCCAGAAGAAATATCAATAACCTCAGATATGCAGATGACACCACCCTAATGGCAGAAAGCAAAAAGGAACTAAAGAGCCTCTTGATGAAGTTGAAAAAGGAGAGTGAAAAACTTGCTTAAAAGTCAACATTCAAAAAACTAAGATCATAGCATCCAGTCCCATCATTTCATGGCAAATAGATGGGGGGGAAATGGAAACACTGACAGATTTTATTTTCTTGGGCTCCAAAATCACTGCAGATGGTGACTGCGGCCATGAAATTAAAAGAGGCTTGTTCCTTGGAAGAAAAGTTATGGCAAACCTAGACAGTGTTTTAAAAAGCAGAGACATCACTTTGCCAACAAAGTCTGTCTAATCAAAGCTAAGGTTTTTCCAGTGGTCATGTATGGATGTGAGAGTTGGACCATAAAGAAGGTTGAGCAATGAAGAATAGATTCATTTGAAGTGTTACGCTGGAGAAGACTCTTGAGAGTCCTTTGGTCTGCAAGGAGATGAAACCAGTCCATCCTAAAGGAAATCAGTCCTGAATATTCACTGGAAGGACTGATGCTGAAGCTGATGCTCCAATATTTTGGCCATGTGATGCAAAGAGCTGACTTATTGAAAAAGACCCTGATGTTGGAAAACACTGAGGGCAGGCGGAAAAGGGGATGACAGAGGATGAGATGGTTGGATGACATGAGTTTGAGCAAACTCCGGGAGATAGTGAAGGACAGAGAAGTCTGGCATGCTGTAGTCCAGGGGGTCACAAAGGGTCAGACATGACTGAGAGACTGAACAACAACATGGGTCACTGTGCACCAGCATCCTGGCAACAGAGAAGAAAAACTCCCCCCCCGAACAGGGATTCCCACATGCTGCAGCAGCAACTGTGTCCAGGCTGGTGAAAGGTACAGCCCACTGAGCTCTTCTGGAGAAGGACTGAGGCTTAGCACTAGTGACAGCAGCTGCGATGGACAGGTCATTTTCTTGAGCTGTCTGCGATGTCCAGTTTCAGGATGAAGTTAGAGTAACGACAGATACTGTGGACTGAGTAAGTGTCCTTGGATTCTTTGACCTTCAAAGGAAGAATTGTTTAATAAAGAACATAGAACACAATTTTCTGTTAATGTGGCCACACTGGATCTTAATTAGGAAAACATCTCTGAATGGTGAAGCCCAACACTAAGGCAGGCCACCTTTCAGGATATAGAAGTAGCTATAATTCTATTGAGTTATCGATCTGTAACTCAGGTACTGGATAAATATCCTTTCTTTTCAACCTCATCTTACCATGAAGAGGTTATCTATGGCTGAATTAGCACCATCAGAGCCCACATTTCCTATAAGTGATATAAACTTGGCTCCAGGTGCTTTATACATATTTGCCTAAGTAATCTATCTGAAAAAAAAAAAAAAGAAGGAAAGATTACAAAGCTGTACTAATCTCTATGATCCTGGCCAAGATCATTCTCATGAAGTTATACTTTATAAAGTATGTGCTCATACTCATAATTTATACTCTATGAAGCTCAATCTTTTCCTCTATAAAATGAGAGTATTAAGGTTCATCCTGTAGCTTTGTTGAAATTACACCATGAAGATTACAGCAAAATTTAAACAACCAAGAAATGACAGCTCCTTTTCTACCCTCTTAGTTCTTTCTCCTCTCTAAACAAGAAAAACAAATTATTATTTTAATACATCACATGCCATAGCATTTACATAGAACACTCTTGATGGTCTCAACAAACCACAAACCCAGAGATAAGAACAAGATGAGAAGATTTTATCATAGTTGATGAATCTTATACTACAATAAGAGTGAGAGAAAACTGAGAAAATTTGTTATCTTCATGGCATCTATTTATTAGTTGATTTTAGAAATGTTTGAGGAAAAATAAACAATAAGAAGTACCACCTGGAAAGACCGCTATTAAAAACTTAGCACAGTAATCAAGATAGCATAATATTGAAGGAAAAAAATAAGACACATAGGTCAATGGAACAGAATAGAAAGCCCAGAAACAGACTCATACAACTATGCCCAGTTAATTTTTGACAAAAGAGCAAAAGCAACTAAATGGAGGATGGACAGCCTTTTCAATAAATGGAGCTGGAGAAATTGAAATTCATCAGCAAAAAAAAAAAGAAACTTGACCTAAAAAAATCACACTTTATGCAAAATTGCACTGAAAACAAATTTTTAATTTAAACTATAAAACTTATAGAAAATAACAGGAGAAAATCTTTCAGACCTAGAATTAGGTAAAGAATTCTTAGGCTTGACACCAAAAGCATAATTCACAAGAGGAAAAAATAGATAAATTGGCCTTCATCAAAATAAACTTTTGCTCTGCAAAAAGACCCTATTCAAAGGATAAAAAGACAAATTAGAGACCAGGGGAAGATTTTGCAAATCACTTATTAAAATTCTTTTGTCTAGAACACATAAAGATGCTTCAAATCTCAACATTTAAAAAATAATAATCTAATTAGAAAACTGGGCATGGACACAGAAAAGACATTCACAGACATTCCTCCAAAAAGGATAGGCAGGCAGGTGGCAAATAAACAACTAAGACTTCTAACATTATTATCCATTAGATGGATGCTAATTAAAGCTACAGTATCCTGTCAAAATTAACAATGGACTTATTATACAACCTAGCAATCCGCTTTTGGATATTTATCCTAAAGAAATGTCTTCTTTCCACATAAGAACTTGTATATGAATGTTCATAGCAACTTTATTCTTAAATAGCCAATTACTGTAAACTCTCCAAATTTCCTTGAGGTTCCTTAAGATGTTGTATGTATCAATAGTTGGCATCTTTTTTAAAATCGCTGAGTAGTATTCCATGGTGTGGACACACCTGTTTGTTTAACCATTCACCCACTCAACGAAATCTTACTAGTTTATGGTTTTTGGCTATTAGGAATAAAGTTGCTATGAATATTCATATACTTCTAAATATCACTTGGGTCAAAGAAGAAATCTCAAGAGAAATGAAAGAATTGTTTAAACTAAATGAAAATAAAAATACAGCATATGAAAATGTATGGAATACACTGAAAATAGTGCTTACAGAGAAATTTATAGCATTAAATACATATATTAGTAGAGAAGAAGACGTAAAATTCAAAAAAAAAACCACACACTAAAAAAAATACCCTAATACCTTAGGAAACTAGAAAAAGAAGAACAATTCAAGCCAAATGCACAAGAAAAGAAATAATACAAATTAGAGCAGAAATCAATGAAATTGAAAATAGGAAAATAATAGAGACAATCAACAAAACCAAAATCTGGCTCTTTGAAAAGATCAATAAAATTGACAAACTTTTACTAGGCTAAGAATACAAGAGAAGACACAAATTACTAAATTCTGATACATGTGCTGATCAGTCCAAGATGAACTTTGAAAAATTATGCTAAGTGAAAGAAGCCAGTCACCAAGGACCACCTATAATATGATGCCACCCATATAAAATGCCCAGCCAGGGGAAGTACATAGAGACAGAAAGTAGATCAGTGATTGCCAAGTGCTGGGGTTAGGGGTCAGTAGGTGATAGCTGAAGGATACATTTCTTTTTGAGGTGATGAAAATGTTCTGAAATCAACTTTGGTGACAGGTATATATATCTGTGAATATACTAAAAACCACTTAAGTGTACACTTTAAATGAGTGAATTGATGGTATGTGAATCATATCTCAAGAAAGGCACCTAAGAGAAACAACAGAGTGCAAAAAATTGTATCAGATCACTTCAGTCGCTCAGTCGTGTCCGACTCTTTGCGACCCCATGAATCGCAGCACGCCAGGCCTCCCTGCCCATCACCAACTCCCGGAGTCCACTCAGACTCACGTCCATCGAGTCAGTGATGCCATCCAGCCATCTCCTCCTCTGTCGTCCCCTGCTCCTCCTGCCCCCAATCCCTCCCAGCATCAGAGTCTTTTCCAATGAGTCAACAGGCTAAATTTTCTAAGAAAAGAATTGCGGGGGAGAGGGGGGGACAAAATGTTTCAGAACAAAAAGCTTATCTACGCATAATATTTCAGGGAGGACCCAGGAAACAGAATATATTTATTGCCTCCAAGGAAGAGAACTGGTGACTGAAGGATGTGTTTGGAGGAAACTTTACATTGCATTATCTTTTTACATTTTCATGTGCCATATTATTAGGCAGACTTACCATGAAACTAATGAAGCTTAAACTCTGGGCCCCTCACTTGCACAGGCTCTTCATAAGGCCCCAAGAGGGCCCTAAAACATACTTACCTGTTTGTAAAATTTATGTTCATGTTTGTAAAATTTCCAAAAATGAGATGTGTTAACTTCCAACAACTCACCTTGCTATTTCTTTCCACTCCAAATTCCCCTTCTTTTATTTCTCCTTTTGTGATGTGTGAGGAAAGAAGAAAGAATCTGGCTGCAAACATTTTTGGGAGGCCATGCTCTGCAACAAGAGAAGCCGCCTCAGTGAGAAGCCCGAGCACTGCAACTGGAGAGTAGCCTATGCTCGCTACAACCAGAGAAAGCCCAAGCGTAGCAAGACTCGGTTCAGCCAATAAACAAATAAATGAAATTTTAAAAAAGAAATGTTTTACCAGTTTTATTGAGGTATAAATGACATACAAAAACTGCATTTTAAAGTATACAATTTGATATGTTTCTGTATATGCATACACCCATGAGGCCATCACCACAGTCAAAAAAAATGATCATCTTCTTCACCCTCAAAAGATTCCTCTTGTTCCTTCATCAAATATGTGCTTTGCAAAGATTTTGTTCCAGTATTTTCACTATCTTAGCAGCATCTTTTTAAAAGCAAAACTTTTATAAATTACATTGAAGTTCAATGTATTTATTTGTCCTTTTCTTGATTGTGCTTTTGCTGTTGTATCTAACAAACAAGTCGCAAGATTTTTGCTTATTTTTCTTGGAGGAGTTCTATTGTTTTAGATTTTTCATTTAGGTCTACAATCCATCTTGAGTTATTTTCCGTATGTAGTGTGCAGTGTGTATTCAAGTTCATTTTTTTGCATACTGACATCTAGTTATTCCAGCACCACTTGTTAAAAGGCCCATCCGTTCTCCACTACATTGCCTTTGTGCCTTTTAAAACATTTTTCTGTATTTACAGAAAAGTTGGAAAGGTAGTACTGACAATTCTGTCACTGAGTTTTCCCAATGTCAATTTCTTAGTTTTGGCAAATGAACTAGAATCACGTAAGATGTAGACATTGGTAGATTACTATTAACTAAGTTCTAGGCTTTATTTGATCCCACTAGTTTTCCCACTAACGTTCTTTTTCTGTTCCAGGATCCAACAGGGGATACCACATTATATTTGTTTTCATCTCTTTTTAGGTTTTTTGGTTTACACATAAATAAAATAAAAATGCACTTAGACCAAAGTCTTCAACAGGAACAAGAAAGAACATTAAATATTATTCTGAAGTGCTAATAGTTGTGGCTATGAAGATTTTAAAGCAAAAGGGACTTCCCTGGTGGTGCAGTGGTTAAGACTCCATGCTCCAGTGCAGGGGGCCCAGCTTTGACCCCTAGTCAAGGAACTGGATCCTGCATGTTGCAGCTAACAGCCTACATGCCACAACTAAAGATCCTGGATGCAGCAGCTAAGACACATCACAGCCAAATAAATTTTACAAGGAAGTTCAACTGTATTAAAAAAAAAAGATTTTAAAGCAAAAGAATTTTCTTTCAGAGTTCATAATGAACAGCGGCATTATTAAATAGCAAATATTTCATGGGAATCATCAAAATAGCTGCTGTTTTAATCCAGGAGTATTCAGAAAAATACTAAAATGAGAAAAGCTAATTAATATTTATCCAAAACACTTTATTAAAAATTAAAATGGAAAAATATGTATAAAATTAACTGGTAAATAAACAAATCAGACAGAATAGTCCATTACTGGAGATTTTATTTCAGATGTAACAGCCCTGATCAGTTGTTGATTGTTGTGTAATATGGTTAATATAGAAAACCTTGAGTGATTTTTAACTTTCTTATCAACTGAAAACTAGCTATGGCTTTATTCAACAAAGTGGAGCAACTTCTGGATGACTTCAACCTGCTGTTGAATGGTATTTGTAGTCAGCTGTATGATAAGAAAGCTATAATGAAAGATGTGAATAAAGCATTCTTTTAAAACATGAACAAGTACAGAATATGTGCTCTGTCTAGTTTCTTTAAATTCACTGGAGAAAATGTCACATCTTTGATATTAGGATTTGTTGAGTTGGATTCAACATCTTGCAACTATTATTTGTGTTCTTTTCAGGTATAATTCTCCACTTTTACAAAAGAATTCTGTTACTAGAATTGCCTACATGATTTCCCCAAAAGATTCTAATTCCATATGCTAACTCACAAATTATCCTAAATAAATAAAAATATAAGGAGTATACGTGCGCACATCCTCAGTCCCTCAGTTGTGTCCAACTCTGAGACCCCCTGGACTGTAGCCCACCAGCCTCCTCTGTCCATGGATTTTTCAGCGAAGAATACTGGATTATGTTGCCATTTCCTAGTCTAGGGGATCTTCCCAACCCACATTCCTGGAGGCAAATAACTTCCCCAGTGTAAGTGTGACTGCAATATGTGAGTTTAGAGTTATGGTGAGAGTTTGTGTCCTTGCCAAGTGCTTGTATTGTTAGAAACAGAGGCTCTTTTTAAGTAGATAGACACCAAATTCTGGTAAAAGTTCATTATGCCCTCCAAGTCCCCTATGAGGACACTGGCTTACTATGTGAGAACAAAATGAAAGTCCATCATTAGGACTGTGGAGGCCTTAATGAAGTCACTATTCCAGAACTTTATATACATACTCACTACTCCCTGACCAGCTCATTGGGAGGTGGCTATCTTGTAAAACTGTGGGCTCCTTGGGAGCTTCAACTTTATACAAGGCAACACGTGGAAGATGGCCTTTCAAACGTGGCTCGGCCATTCCTGAATACAACATGACACTCAGATTGTGAAAGACCCCAGACATCCACTGATTAGCAATGTTCCCTTCCAGTTACTTTCCCATAAAATGTTTTCTCCAATCATCCCCTCCCGAATTCAGTTCAATCATCCTTTTATCCTCACCACTCCATTAATATCATTCCACTCCAAGTCACCATGAATTCCAGATGTCACATCCAAAGGTCAACTCAGTCTTCATTTTATCAAAACTGTCAGTAGCGTGTGACACACCTCACTCCGTTTTGTGAAACTAGGCTTCCGAGACACCCTCCTTTTCTTTCCCTCTCTCCCTCCTTCTTTCCTCACCTTTCCTTCCCTCTCTATCCCACACTCCCTCCTTGTCTCCCCACACTTCCATCTCTCTCTCCTTTTTCTCCTCTCTTCCTTGGTTCTCTTACCTCATTAGCGGCTACCTATCTTTTTGGTTGCATCATTCTATCTTCCCTATTTCTAGGTATGCTGCTGCTGCTGCTAAGTCGCTTCAGTCGAGTCCGACTCTGTGCGACCCCACAGATGGGAGCCCACCAGGCTCCCCCATCCCTGGGATTCTCCAGGCAAGAACACTGGAGTGGGTTGCCATTTCCTTCTCCAATGCATGAAAGCAAAAAGTGAAAATGAAGTCGCTCAGTCGTGTCCAACTCTTAGCGACCCCATGGACTGCAGCCTCCCAAGCTCCTCCATCCATGGGATTTTCCAGGCAAGAGTACTGGAGTGGGGTGCCACTGCCTTCTCCGATTTCTAGGTATAGGATCCCCCTTTTTCAGACTGTTGACCTTTCTTCTTTATCCATCATTGTTCTCCTGGTGATCTCACCTGGTCCCACTGCTTTAAATATTATTTAGACACTGATACCTCACACAGTTGTACCTCTAGTCATGAAATTGTCCTGAATTCCAGATATGTACATCCAAATGAGTACCTAGCTCCACTTGGTAGCCTAATCGTTGTCTCAAACTCAACATGCCCGGATGCTCCCTGGTGGTCTAGAGGTTAGGATTCGGCGCTCTCAAACTCAACATGCCCAACATGAAACTTTTTATTTCTGCTCCCACCAAAAAAAAAAAAATTCCCACCCAACTCTCCAGTCTTTATCTCAGTAGAAAACAATTCTATTTTTTTATTTCTTAGGTCAAAGACTATAGAGATATCTTTGATTTCTTTTTCTCTCATTCAGCTTTTGTCCATCAACAAATGAAGTCAGCTCTACCTTTACTGCCTTACTGCTTCTCCATAACTATTGCCTCAATCAAACCACTTCAATTTCTCACTACACTAATGCAAAATCATTCCAGTTGGTCTGCCTGCTCCACAACTGTTCCCTAACCATTTCTTCTCCAGATAGTGACCAGTGATAAAAGGGGCATTACGACACTCCTCTACTCATATCCTCCCATGCTTCCTGTCACTCTGTGAGTAAAAACTAAAATCTTTACCATTCCCTATAAAGCCCTACCCAACCATGCCCCCAAACATCTTTCTAAATCCATTTCCAACCATTCTCCTCTTCCTTCATTCTCCTATCCTTTGCTGCTTCACTTACCCTTCAGGGTGTTTGCTCTTGCTATTCCCTCCACGAGAATGGTCTCCTCCTTGATATATACAGAGCTGACACCCTGTCTTTGCATCTATGTTCAAACTGCACTTTATAAAGGCCTTCCCTGATGAACCTGTATAAAAATACCCTGCTTTACTTCACTTAATAACTTTAACACCAGTTGGTAAATTTGACATTAAAAACAAGCTCCAAGAAGCATGTTATCTGTCACACCCAGGGCTGCATGTCTAGCTCCTAGATCTGTGGTCAACACACTTGTTAAATGAATGAATCTTTCCTACCTGGAGAGGGATGCTAACTATACAAATTCTGATTTGAACACCATATTTGACCTCACATAAACCCCTCTTCCCAAGATATCCTAAATACTGCAGCAACACCTCTTTTGGGACTAACCCTAAAAAGTGCACATAAAAGACACTCAAAAAGTTAAGTTCCTGAGCTATGTCTTCTTCAGCCAATTTAGCTCCATAATATTCAAACAGAACTCATAGACAGGAGCCCTCCAAAGTGAGGAAAATAAATCCACTGCTTCAGAGAAAAATTACCTTTTCTTCACTAATCTTAAGATGAAGTTTGTTTTTTGTGTGTTTGTCTTTTTTTAATGTGGCCCTAGAAGAGTGCCTGGCATCTAGTAAGCACTCAGTAATTGGTAATTGAAGCCTTTCATTTGGAAGACATTATTCGCTGCCATCCATATACCAGCTTCCCTAACCAATGTTGGCCTGCCACCTAGTGGCAGGTGCTTCCAACACTACGCTGCTGCTGCTGCTGCTAAGTCGCTTCAGTCGTGTCCAACTCTGTGCGACCCCATAGACGGCAGCTCACCAGGCTCCGCCGTCCCTAGGATTCTCCAGGCAAAACACTGGAGTGGGTTGCCATTTCCTTCTCCAATGCATGAAAGTGAAAGTTAAGTCGCTCACTCGTGTCCGACTCTTTGCGACCCCATGGACTGCAGCCTACCAGGCTCCTCCGCCCATGGGATTTTCCAGGCAAGAGTACTGGAGTGGGGTGCCAATGCCTTCTCCAACAGTACGCTAGAGCCCCCTTTGTCTCAAGATGACTCTAGCTCTGGTTATCTCCATCTTAGTTAATTTCTTCAAGAAGTAGACTGATTCCAATGTGGGAGTCATTAGCATGAATAGTTGTTTTTCAAACAGTTTTTGAAAAAAGGAGGCACCACATCACATAAGGAGGACAGAAATGGCTTGGCACAGGTATATTACTAAGTACAAAATTTCATGCAGAGTGGCTCTAATGCTGCTGCTAAGTTGCTTCAGTCATGTCTGACTCTGTGCGACCCCATAGATGGCAGCCCACCAGGCTCCTCCATCCCTGGGATTCTCCAGGCAAGAGTGGCTCTAGGAGGCAGAAAACTCCAGAATAGTCTGCTCAGTGAGGGAGGGTGACTTCTCAGTCTACATCCATGTACATTGATTGTATTGCCCACTGCATTCCCTCCAAGACAATGGATACACAGACTATACTTTTGTGTAGCCTCACATCTAACTGAAATTTCAGAACGTCTTACTTGTTACTGACCATTGTTGGTAACTGCCTATTCCAGTACCCTGGGACACTGGTCACCAGGCAGTTGGCTTCCCTTAGCCTGTACTGTATTTTAAGGCTATTCTGAGAGAAAGTATTGTCATTAGCTCACTTCTGATAAACATAAACCTTACGGTGCTGCAGAAGACTCTTGAGAGTCCCTTGGACCGCAAGATCAAACCAATCAATCCTAAAGAAAATCAACCCTGAATATTCACTGGAAGGACTGATGTTAAAGCTCCAAACTTTGGCTACCTGATGTGAAGATCCAACCCATCGGAGAAGATTCTGATGATTGGGGAAATTGAGGGCAATAGGAGAAAGGTGCAGCAGAGGATGAGGTGGTTGGATGGCATTACCGACTCAACGGACATGAGTTTGAGCAAATTGCGGGAGACAGTGAAGGACAGGGAAGCCTGGTGTGCTGCAGTCCATGGGGTCACAGGGTCAGACACTGACTCAGCAACTGAACAAAAACAATGCTTTACATTATTTGAAAATTTGAAATAAAACACAAAAGCAATATTAGTTTAAAATACATTTTTCTAGACTATACATGCTTCTTTCTTGTTAAGAATCTGATTAGACCAGGAGACTGGTTATAACATTATCTGTCCACCATCATTATGCCCTCAACAGATTGTGCTAACTCATACTTCAAGTAAGTGAAAGTGAAGTGGCTCAGTTGTGTCCGACTCTTTGCAACCCCGTGGACTGCAGCCCACCAGGCTCCTCTGTCCATGGGATTCTCCAGGCAAGAATACCAGAGTGGGTTGCCATTTCCTTCTCCAGGGGATCTTCCCGACCCAGGAATCGAACCCAGGTCTCCTGCATTACAGGCAGACGCAGGCAGATGCTTTAACCTCTGAGCCACCAAATTTATTTAGTTACTTCAAGTAAACTGGTACTCAAATGAATCTTCAAACACAAATAGGAAATCAGTTGTTGTAAAGTAGCATTTGCAACGTTTTTGGAGATCTACCTTAAGTATTAAATACTTGTTAGTGGCATTATCTAGGTATGATAGCATGATCTAGAATTCAGCTGGACTTACACAACAGGCAATTTCTATAATTGCAATCTTATTTTGTATTAAATATATCTAACGTATATTTACAGTTCAAACCATACAATTAACAATGCAATATGCCACCTCATGAGCCTCCTGTGGCATGCTCCCTTAACTGTATTCCTCTGCCTCCAGTACTATACTAAATGTTGTTCATGACTTCCTTGAACTTTTCTACCGTTTTCCTTGTATTGGAATCTCTAATACAGTTTCAAAATTTTGCGTGTTTTGGAACATTATATAAATAGAAATATACTGTGTGAATGTTCTGTGACTTGTTTTTTCTAGTCAACATAATTTTAAGATTCATTTATGTTGCTGTGTGCAGCTAGAGTTATCTTTTCAGCTCGAGTAGTTATTTTCACTGTACAGATGTCCTACTATTAATCTATTGTCGGTGGACATCTGTGCTGTTCCTAGTTTTTTGCTATTAGAAATAATGTTGCTATATACATTCTTGTAAAACCTCCACACACAAAGAATCAAGTTTCCCTGGTGTATACATATGCATATTTACTTTAGAAAGTAATGCTAAACTGTTTTCCAAAGTCATTAGAACAATTTACATCCTTTACAGCAGTACTTTTCTTTGCACCATATCATAGCCAACACAGAACTTATCAAACTTTTTTTTTCTCCTGGCCTATATACTGTGTGAAATGGCACCTGTGAGTTCAATATGCATCTCTCAGATTCCTAATGAAGTTGAACATTTCATGTACTTATGGAATATTTTTGTGTGAAATATTAACTCATGTCTGTTGCCCATTTTTCCACTGGATTTTTGTTATTCTCTTATACAGCTGTAGTTTATTATATATTGATACTATCCTTTATTAGTTTTATGTGTCAAGTATTTTTCCCCACTTTGTTGTTCAGTTCTCAGTTGCATCCAACTCTTAGCAATCCCTGTCCTTCACCATCTCCTGGATCTTGCTCAAACTCACATCCATTGAGTCAGTGATGCCATCCAACCATCTCACCCTCTGTTGTTCCCTTCTCTTTCTGCCTTCAATCTTTCCCAGTATCAGGGTCTAACAAGTCAGCTCTTTGGCAAGTCCCCACATTGGGGCTTGTCTTTTCTCTATTAATGTGTCTTTAATGAACAGAAGTTCTTATTCATGTTTATCAATCTTTCCCTTTATAATTTGCACTTATATCTTAAGAAATCCTTGTCTAATCCATGGTCATGAAATTATTTCCTATGTATTTTTTCTTAATAGTCTAGCTTTGTCTGTCCCATTAAATCCACATTTAATCCACCTGGAATTGATATTTATGTGTAGCATTAGGTAAAGAGTTAATTTTTTCTTTTTCACTATAATCCTTACAATTTCTATCTTAGCATAAACTCTACTTTTCATTTATATATGGTTTCTGGTCCCTCTGTATTGTTCCGTGGCCTATTAATTTATTGCCGTATAAAGTTTGCACTATCTTACTACAGGTCTTGGTATGTGACAGCAACTCTTCCCTTCCTCTCGTTTTTTTTAATTTTTATTAACTAAAAAAAAAAAAATGTATTTGGCAGCACCAGGTCTCAGTTGTGGCAAGATGGATCTTCTATCTTCATTGTGGCATGTGGGATCTAGTTCTCTGACCATGGAACTTAGCCGGGCCCCTTGCATTGGGGACAGGAGTCTTAGCTAATGGACCACCAGGGAAGTCCCTATTATTTGCTTTTAATTCCACATAAAGGTTAGAATCAGACTGTAATATACAGTAAGACTTGACAAACCTTTTGAAATTTTAGTTGGATCTGTATTAATGCTAAGTCAATTTGGAGGGAATTGTTATACTTACATTAAACCTTCTGATTCACGAACATGGGTTTGTCCAGTGATTTGAGTCCATATCAAATCAAAAGGACTCCAAATACTCAAAACTTCCTTCAAAAGGACTTGCACATCTTTTATTAAATTTAGTACTACTTAATCTGTTTCTACACTGATGTTCACAGAGCTTCATAGTCTTTTGACTCTAGTAACTGTCGTCTTCCACACCATCTCCTGTCTTCTGTAAGTAATAACCACTAAGTCCCACTGTCACAGTCTCGATATTGGCTCTTTTGACCCAAAAGTGGATTACTGCTTTGCTACTGAATCTTCCTAAATTTCTCTCCTCACCTATAAAATGAGGAACTCCAGTGGAATTGATTTCTTAAAAATACCACATGGGACAGTGGCCAGTAGATGTCTGTCGCTTCAACTGCTTTCTTCCAGACAGCACATGGTTTTGTGTTCTCATGGTATTTTGCAGTCATTTTGAATATTCATCGGTTATAAATTATTTTATTTCCTCTCAAAGGACAAAATGAATATCCCTTGGCTTATATATCCTTTCTGAATGCCACATATAGCACAGAGTGGACACTCAAATGCTAAAAAAAAAAAAAAAAGGCAATTCACCTAGGATTAAAAATAAAACAGGTATTATGTAGTTAAGTCAAATTAAGCCCACGCTCTTACACCTACCCTGAGAATTCTATTCAGAATGGCATTAGAATACTATATACTCTTGAAAGAAAAATTAAATATATTCTCCAAATAAATAATCTACATGTAAATACAAATTATGTAGGTACAAAATTCCTTCCCTTCAAGTAACACTTAAGTGAGTGAATAAATTTTTAAATATTTACAATATAAAGATATAAAATTTTCTTAATGGCTTTCATCAGAATGATCAAGAGTATTATCTCATCATCATCTGATCTTTTGGTTTTACTGTACTGCTGTGACTTAAGAGGAACAACGGCTTAGAAAAGAATCTTTCAGATCTTGGATGAGAGCTTGGCTTGGATTTTTCAGCTCTTGAGTTTGCTCTTAATTGGTATATTACTTGGGGTCTGAATGCATACACTTAACTGTTTCCTCAATTATAAGATGAAATTACTAAATTATGACTTACCCTTTTATTTCTTAAATAAAATTATCACTAGATGGCAGCAGTGTAAGATATTTTTAAAACTAAATATTTTAAAATATTATACTGTAAAAAAAACATGTTTTTTAAAAAGATACTAATTTTCACCTCTAAAATCAGTAATTTTAAAAGCATTCATTTTTCAAAAGGAAATGGAGAAATATCCATTTTCACATACAGCTGTGGTCAGAGGGCAATTTTATGTGTCAAAAACATCAACTGTTCATATTTATTAAATCAAGCACAAGAAACTACTTTCTGGAGAATATGTGCATTTATAATTACTCATAAGAATATTCATTATAGTATCCTTTATACAAGTCAAAAATCTAGTGGAATAATCTGAGTGTACCCAATGATAAGAACTGATTAAAATGCCCTGCACCTAACCTAGCTGTACAGTCTCTATAAAACTCATTTACACATTCGTATAGAAAAAAATTCGTACTAATTACACAAGACTCAGTGTGTGTGTTCTGAAACTACACTGATAGTATTTCCTGTTATTTCATGACTTAATATGATGTAAAGCAACAAAATTAAGAAGAGGTGGCAAGAATACACAGAAGAACTGTACAAAAAAGATCTTCATGACCCAGATAATCACGATAGTATGATCACTCACCTAGAACCAGACATCCTGGAATGTGAAGTCAAGTGGGCCTTAGAAAGCATCACTACGAACAAAGCTAGTGGAGGTGATGGAATTCCAGTGGAGCTATTTCAAATCCTAAAAGATGATGCTGTGAGAGTGCTGCACTCAATATGCCAGCAAATTTGGAAAACTCAGCCGTGGCCACAGGACTGGAAAAGGTCAGTTTTCATTCCAATCCCAAAGAAAGGCAATGCCAAAGAATGCTCAAACTACTGCACAATTGCACTCATCTCACACGCTAGTAAAGTAATGCTCAAAATTCTCCAAGTCAGGCTTCAGCGATATGTGAACCGTGAACTTTAAGTTCAAACTGGTTTTAGAAAAGGCAGAGGAACCAGAGATCAAATTGCCAACATCTGCTGGATCATGGAAAAAGCAAGAGTTCCAGAAAAACATCTATTTCTGCTTTCTTGACTATGCCAAAGCCTTTGACTGTGTGAATCACAAGAAACTGTGGAAAATTCTGAAAGAGATGGGAATACCAGACCACCTGACCTGCCTCTTGAGAAACCTATATGCAGGTCAGGAAGCAACAGTTAGAACTGGACATGGAACAGACTGGTTCCAAATAGGAAAAGGAGTACGTCAAGGCTGTATATTGTCACCCTGCTTATTTAACTTATATGCAGAGTACATCATGAGAAACGCTGGGCTGGAAGAAGCACAAGCTGGAATCAAGATTGCCGGGAGAAATATCAATAACCTCAGATGACACCACCCTTATGGCAGAAAGTGAAGAGGAACTCAAAAGCCTCTTGATGAAAGTGAAAGTGGAGAGTGAAAAAGTTGGTTTAAAGCTCAACATTCAGAAAACGAAGATCATGGCATATGGTCCCATCACTTCATGGGAAATAGATGGGGAAACAGTGGAAACAGTGTCAGACCTTATTTTTCTGGGCTCCAAAATCACTGCAGATGGTGAGTGCAGCCATGAAATTAAAAGACATTTACTCCTTGGAAGGAAAGTTATGACCAACCTAGACAGCATATTCAAAAGCAGAGACATTACTTTGCCAACAAAGGTCTGTCTAGTCAAGGCTATGGTTTTTCTGTGAAGAAAGCTGAGCACCGAAGAATTGATGCTTTTGAACTGTGGTGTTGGAGAAGACTCTTGAGAGTTCCTTGGACTGCTAGGAGATCCAACCAGTCCATCCTAAAGGAGATCAGTCCTGGGTGTTCTTTGGAAGGAATGATGCTAAAAGCTGAAACTCCAGTACTTTGGCCACCTCATACGAAGAGTTGACTCATTGGAAAAGACTCTGATGCTGGGAGGGATTGGGGGCAGGAGGAGAAGGGGACGACAGAGGATGAGATGGCTGGATGGCATCACTGACTCGATGGACATGTTTGAGTGAACTCCGGGAGTTGGTGATGGACAGGGAGGCCTGGCGTGCTGAGATTCATGGGGTCGCAAAGAGTCGGACACGACTGAGTGACTGAAGTGAACTGAACTGGAAGCAACAAAATATGAGTGCAAACACAAGTGGTTCAAAGAAAACTTAATTAAATGCTTTGGAAAGACTGGCTAAACATGAGTCATTTTAAAAATCACAGCTGATAGAGAGAGACATTACATAATGAGAAAAGGGTCAATTCTCCAAGACACATAACAACGCTTTATGTGTACGTCTCTCACAACACTGTCAAACTACATTAGGCAAAAATGGTAAAACTCAAGGAAAAATAAAAATCACAGTTCAGTGTCATACTTCCCACCCAAAAGATGGCTATTATAAGAAAAACGGAAAATAAAAAGTTTATTCAAGATACGGAGAAACTGAAATTCTCATGCATGGCTCATGGAAAATATAAAACAGTACAGCTGTTGTGGAAAGGCTTCAAGGTTCCTCAAAAAGCTCAATATAAAATTACCTTGTGTCTGTGTGCTCAGTTGCGTCTGAATCTTTGTGACCTCATGGACTGTATAGCCTACCAGGCTCCTCTGTCTGTGGAATTTTCCAGACAAGAATACTGGAGTGGGTTGCCATTTCTTACTCCAGGGGATTTCCCAACCCAGGGATAGAACCCATGTCTCTTGTGTCTCCAGTATGGGCAAGTAGTATCTTTACCACTGCACCACGTGGGAAGTTATAGAATTATCATGTGTGTGCATGTTAAGTCGCTTCAGTCATGTCTGACTCTTTGCAACCCCAGGCTCCTCTGTCCATGAAATCCTCAAGGAAACACTGGACTGAGTTGCCATGCCCTCCTCCAGGGGATCTTCCTGACCCAGGGATTGAACCCACTTCTCTTACAGCTTCTGCACTGGCAGGTGGGTGGCTTCTTTACCACTAGCACCACCTGGGAATTACTATAAAATTCAGCAATTCCACTCCCATATATGCATCTAAAAGAACTGCAAGAAGAGATTTAAACAGATACTTAATACACTGATCTTCAAAGCAGCATTAGTCACCACAGCCAAAAGGTGGAAACAACCCAAATGGCCAGACAGATAAATTGATAAACGAAATGTGGTATTGACATACAACACAATATTGTCTTAAAAGGAATGAAATTTTGATTCACGCTACAACATGCATCCTGAAAACTGTATGCTAAGTGAAATAAGCCAGCCACGTAAGACAACATATTCTATAATTCTACTTATATAACGTATCTGGAATACACATACTCATAGAAAGCATAGAAGTTGCCAGGGAGGGTCTAGAAGTGGGAAAGGAATGGTCAGTTATTGTTTAGTGGGTACAGGATTTCTTTAGGATGAAGTTCTGGACATGTACGGCTTCCCTTGTGGCTCAGCTGGTAAAGAATCCACCTGCAATGTGGGAGACCTGGGTTTGACCCCTGGATTAGGAAGATCGCCTGGAGAAGGGAAAGGCAATCCACTCCAGTATTCTGGCCTGGAGAATCCCATGGACTGTCTAGTCCATCAGGTCACAAAGAGTAGGACACAACTGAGCAACTTTCACTTTCTGGACATGTATAGAGGTAATGGCTGCATTGCACACTGTGAATATACTTAAGGCCACTAAAATGGTTTAAATGGCAAATTTTCATTATTTTGTGGTGGTTGTTGTTCAGTCCCTAAGAAATATCCAACTCTGTGCAACCTCATGGACTGCAGTAAGCCAGGCTCCTCTGTCCTCCACTGTCTCCCAGTTTGCTCAAATTCATGTCTGTTTAATTGTTGATGCTATCTAACCATCTCATCCTGTGTCCCCTTCTCTTGCCCTCTATCTTTCCTGGTATCAGAGTCTTTTCCAATGAGATGGCTCTATGCATCAGGTGGCCAAAATACTGGAGCTTCAGCATCAGTCCAATGAATATACAGGGTTGATTTCCTTTAGAAGGGCTTCTCTGGCGGCTTAGAAGGTGGAGTCTGCTGGCAGTGTGGGAGACCCAGGTTCAATCCCTGGGTCAGGAAAATTCCCCTGAAGAAGGAAATGGCAACCCACTCCAGTATCCTTGCCTGAAAAATTCCATGGACGAAGGAGCCTAGCAGGGTACAGTCCATGGGGTCACAAAAAGTTGGACACAACTGAATGACGTCACTTCCCTTTCTTTTCTTTTTCTTTAGGATTGACTGGTTTGATCTCCTTCCAGTCCAAGGAACTCTTCTCTAACACAATTTGAAACATCAACTCTTCCACTCACTAGCCTTTATAGTCCAACTCTCACATCTGGACAGGACTACTGGAAAAACCATAGCTTTGATTATATGGACCTTTATTGGCAAAGTGTTAATTTTTTTAATACATCTCGGCCTGTGTAACTTTCCAAGGAGCAAGGGTCTTTTAATTTCACGGCTGAAGTGACCGTCTGCAAGTGATTCTGGAGCCCAAGAAAACAAAATCTTTCACTGCTTCAATTTTTTCACCCTTTTCCTTGAAGTAATGGTACTGGATGCCATTATCTTAAGTTTTTTAAATGTTGAGCTTTACACCAGCTTTTTCACTCTCCTCTGACACCCCCAAGAGGATCTTGAGTTCCTAACTTTCTGCCATTAAAGTGGTATCAACTGTGTATCTGAGGCAATTGGAATGGTTTTGGTCACTGCTTCCTGCGTATCTGTCCATAGTTCTTCAGATGAGACTCGTCTACCAGACCTAATCCCTTCAATCTATTTGTCACCTCCACTGTATTATGGTAAGGGATTTGAATTTAGGTCATACTTGAATGGCTTATGTGTTTTCTCCTACTTTCTTCAACTTAAGCCTGAATTTTGCTAAGGATCTCATGATCTGAGCCAGTCAGCTCCAGGTCTCATTTTTCCTGATAGTACAGAGCTTCTCCATCTTTAGCTGCAAAGAATATAATCAATCTGATTTCAGTACTACTATTTGATGATGTCCACGTGTAGAGTCGTTTTTTGCATTGTTGGAAGAGTGTGTTTGCCATGACCAGTGTTTTGTGTTGTATACTTTAAAATTTGAAAGATGCTGAATTAGCTCTTATCACTGTACTGTCCTAAGCTTAAGTTAACAGGATAATGTGGTAGACCTAAACTTTCAGGATATTCATTCATTATTTATTGAACATCTACATGCAATTTGTTTATTTATGTAGGCACTTGAGACTTCATATGCCTTACAGTCTTACATACAACAAACGTAACATATTGTGCTAATATTATGTATTGTTAGCTAAAAAACACTTTAGAAAAAGCAGAATGAAGTTAGACAGTGGGTTCCATTCAATAGAAAGGTGAAAATAGACCTCATTAAGATGACACTGTCAAGCAGATATCCAAAGCATTCCAAGCAAGGAAAATGGCCTAAATGCTGAGGGAACATTTGCTGTTGTTCAGTCATCAAGTCATGTCTGAGTCTTTGCGACCCCATGGACTGCAGCATGCCAGACCTCCCTTTCCCTAACTATTTCCCAGAGTTTGCCCAAGTTCATGTCCATTTAATCAATGATGCCATCCAACAATCTCACCCTTCGTCACCCTGTTCCTTAAGAATTTTAGAGGAACACACCTGGACTGAAAAGGGAGGCCAGGGTACTTCCCTGGTGGTTCAGTGGTTAGGACTCCAAGCTCTCACTACTGAGAGTCCAGGTTCAATCCCTGGCCAGGGAACTAAGACCCTACAAGGCATGTGATGTAGCCGAAAATAATAAATAAAAAGGAGGGCCAGAATGACTGGAATGCAGTGAGCAGGGAGAGAGGTACTGGGAGGTCTAGCCAGAGAGGAACTAGGAGCCAAATCACAGAGGAACATTTTAAGGACTGAAGCTTTACTCTAATAGGAATGGGGAGTCATAGCAGGACTTTGAACAGAGATATGACAGAAACTCTGACAGCTGTACCAAGAACAGACTATAGGGAGGCAGGAGCAGAAAGCATGGAGACCTGTTAGAAATCACTCCAGTGATACAGGCAAAAAATTAAAGTAGTGGGAGTAGTAATCAAGTTGTCAGATTCTAGATATAGTAGACAAAAAGATTTCTTGCTGTACTGGACGTAGGGTGTGAGAAGAGTCAATAATTTCAAAGTATTGGCCCTAAACATTTGAAATGATGCTGATGCTCATTGCTGGTGCTGAGCAGGTGGTGGGGAATGCACAAGGGTAAAAGAATTCAGCCTTGGCATGTTATCTTTGAGATGCCTAGCAGACATTCCAGTAGAGATGTCTAGCTGCCAGTTAAGCCTCCAGTTGGAGAAAAAGGTCTGATTAAAGTCTAGTAAGGTTAAAATCCTTTAAAATTAAACAAATGTTCTCTGAAACTTAGATTTAAAAATAAAGCAGCCTAAAAATCTTTTAGGTTCTAAATCCTAATTTTAGTCAGATATCATCTGCTTTAAAGACCATCAAAATGGCAAAAAAAAAAAAAAAAAAAAACAACCAGAACCCCACTATCCAGGAGGGTGGCTTAAAGATAAAATACCAGCAATTTCTGTTATACTGCAGATATATGGATTTATTATTCACACCATACACAACAGTTAACAAATCATAAGTCAAACAAAAAAGACAAACTGCAAAGTCTTATAAAAACTGTGTTTTATTTTCAATACAAGATAAATACCATGCTCGTTACTAGTGCAGTTTAAAGGCCAACAATGGCCATATAGCAAACTGCTGAACAGTCACCTAAATGCTAAAGAAAGAAAAGACAGAAAGTAAACATTAAACACAAAATTGCAATTACAATCATTTTAATAAAATGGAATGAGCTTTTTAATAGAAGCTAATATGGAAGTCTATTTCTCATGGACATCAAAAAGATGTATTTATTTGATCAAATATCACCTTACCTTTTGCACAGAAATTTTATTGTGAAGTCACCATAGAGTCAATAGCTAAAATTTTAAGACTTTCTTTGGCCTTCTGGTATTAGATAAAATTATTTACAAACCGTGGTTCAGTAATTCATGTATACTGGTAATATGATACAATTTTTTGTTAAGGGCTTTCCATTAAAAATTGTAAAACAACTTTGTAAGGCTGTACAAGGCTGTAAACTACTTTGCTAATATATCATGGAATGAAGAGGAAGGATGAATAATAGACCTTTTTTTTAAGGCTAAAGTCATCAATGTTATAGATGCATTCCTTAGAACACATTATGATTTACCCCAAAGGATCTTTTCCCATTAAATACCACCTGAGTACTACAATTTTCAAAGTAAAAAAATAAACATGAATTCACCATTTTAAAATAATTTAACTTACAAATGCTGGGAAGGATTACGCAGTAACAATGAGACGAAAAGAACACATCTTCCAAATGAAATGTTTCCACTAAATGCAGGGTCTGTCCAATTACGAAACTGATGTAAAACATTTACATCTATGGCGGAGTTTTAGGATACTCCCACATGAAAAACTCTCTTAAGTATTTACTGTCTGCAGATACCGTTTCAAGATTTGTGTGACTTCAATTAAACTCTACTTAATATTTTTAAAAACTCCCATTATAAGAGGCTAATTAATATAGCAGGAAGTCTTTAAAACATTAAAATCTATATAAACCTAACCAAGTGTTTATATGTCCCATAAAAAACCATAATAGCTGCACATTCAGAGTGAATACCAACAACCTGAAACTTTAAAGAAATTGGTTAAGACAAACCTAAATCAATCCAAACACAATACAACTGCCTATTGAGTATTTATAAAACTTCCTATTACTTCTTTCTGATTCCAAGAAAGAAGAGTATAAGAACTTCCTCCCAGAAGCCTAGACATTTTAAAACACATTTTCTATTTCAGCTTACAATAAATTATTTTAATCCTGAATCTTTTGAAATCTCTAAATCAAAAATCTCACATTACAAACACAAGGAATGCTATATATAAGGCCACATCTTAATAAATTTATAATTTTTGGTTTAGTGTTTATTAAAAAATTAGTCTAAGGCTTCTAAGAGTCAAGTTGCTAAAAAAATAAAACATATACACCAGTGTTTAAACTGAAGGTTAATGTAGAAAACAACACCACAAATACTGTAGAACAGAAAAATAGAATGTTTTGCTACAAAAATCCCACTTAATATATTTCAGCACAAAAAATGTCTAATGTGTACAATGGATAAGCGTGCACTTAAAAGTACATACAACTACAGGAAACATTACAGATGGCCATGGGATGCAAATGAACTTAATGGATAAAATTTAAAAGGCAGTTATATGTAAAACAGCTAGGATCTCAATACTGTGTTCTCAGTAAAGAATTAGAACATAAACTTCCTCTTAAAAAAACAAGCTAATGCTTAAAACACAAAAGTGAGGCCATCTTACAAGATACAGAAAACACAATGATCATTCAGGTATGAAAACCAAAATGTCGAGAGCACTGCAACAGAAAGTCTTGCAGTAGTATCTCATTGTATAAAACAGTTGTATTTAGGTTATTGGCACATTTTAACACATAAAGGAAAGAAAGTCTTTACCATTCCAATAATTTTCCTCTTTCACTATAAAATGTTATACAACATTGATTAAAACCGCCATGTTTATTTTAAGAACGGACCATAAACTAGTAGAAAACAAAGTAATAATCTCCATAGGAGAATTAACTGAAAATAATACCTTAAGCTACAATCCATAAGTTTTTGTGAACTCCAAATTGTAGTTAACTGCTTAAGAATATTCTAGGTAAATGGGCTAAATTATGATCATTAGCCACTGCAACTTACTCCAAATCTTGCTTATGAAAATCGACAAAACACTCACAAATTTATACTGGAACATCCTTTCCAAAACCTATGTCCTTTAACCAAAAGCACATTCAATTCAAAGGGCTGCTTCAGAAGCAATACCATTTAGGTACTGTATTCATAACTTTACCAGCTAAAAGGAATGTGACCGCATAGCACTAATAAATGCTATGGCTTAAAATTAAACTCAAGTTTTGATTTCATAGCCATTACAGTTATTATTAAAAAGAAATAAAAAAGATATCTGGGACTCTTTTTTGGTGTCTATGTAAAGATTAATCTCTTTGGATTATTTTTAACATTAAAAAAGTTTTCAGTAACATCAGCCCATTAAAAAAGGGGGGGGGGTATGAAGAATAAAACAAAGCTTGCATTTTCACCTTTACTGCTATACATTCATGTATCAGATAAAGACTTTGCAAAAACTGGTCAAATCAAAAGTTATTCCCTTTTGATGACACTTAAAAATAATAGACTAACAGCAAACAAGTATAGAACACTCACACTGTCTGCAACAAAAGTACGTAATGAGATCAGCCAAGCAGGGAGAAGAATGATACAGAATGAGCAATTTAAAGGGTTCCACTGATAAAAAAAAATGAAAACATATATGAAGGATTTAATTAGTATAAAACTTCCAGTTTTCATTTCAAGTTCAAGCACAGTTAAGATTTTTATGATTCCATTTTTAAACTTTTCAGAGAAAATTGTATCCTCATGGACATTTACTTACCTTTTAAACTATTAACTAATTCCCTTGTAATATTTATGTCCATACTTCTTCGCATTACGGCATTGTAATATTAAAAAAGCTAAGAAATAATAAAAACCAACAACACCTATACACAAAGCAAGAAAACTGATTTTGATACAACTCTCAAATGTTAAAAAGCCAACTGCATTTTCAACAAGACAGAACACTTAAAAAATCATTTCTGAGAGCAAATAGTTCTGATGAACACCAGTGATTCCATGCATAAACACCCTAATCACAAAATGTTTTAAAATAAAACTGGCAATATTTGGAACAGCTAATTCTATAAGAGCTAGTATGATAGTGGACAACATGAAAGTGAAGAACTGCAGTTCTCTGGAGGGCTTCTAAGGTTGCACGTTATGTTACACCAGGGTGCTTAAACTAGCATTGTCCTAAAATTTAGCTATACTTTAAAAATGTGTATTATCAGAAGATCTCTCAAAGATAATTAGATTTTAAAAACATTAAAAACAAGCTTAAAGGTTTTAACTCAAATTTTTGAAGCAGTGATTCAGAATGACCTTCCTAAACTGACATTCTGCCTATGCTGATTAAGAACACATGCTAGCCAGGTGCTTTTAATGTGGGCTCATATGCAAGGCAGGTTTGGAAAAAACCTTTGATTAACTAGGTAATTTTAGCATGAATTAAACAGACTGCATGAATACACAGAACTCCTTAAACTGTGGAGACAGGTACACCTATAATCTCCCATTACACATACAGGAGAATACAACCCAATGTTAATAAGCCTCACACCCTTCAGAAGTCTATTTTCTGTAACTGAAAAATAAAACTAAGGCTTTCTTTACTCACATTTGTCTGCTGCACGGCTGCCTATATTTACATCGCCCATGGCTTCAAAAATAAACCATAAGCACTATCAATATAAAATAGCAAATAACTGCTGCATCAAATCAGAATTGTCAAAATATTTCTTCAATGCTAGCAGTTTACAATTAAGCGTTTCAGTACATGTGTCTTGTAATTAAGCTGCATTACTGTAGCAAATCACGTGTGGGTTTCTACTAAAATGTTAAAATCACAAAATCTTTGTTGACCCCTAACACAATGACTGGATTGCTATGTCGTGAAATTTCAGTTTTTTACAAGTTTACATACCATTCAGCAAAGTCACAAGCTTAACTAGGTAAAAACAGCTAGAAAAGCAGAATATAGAAATATTAAATATCCAGGTAATCACCTATTCTAATATCAAAATCAAGGGCAAGAGACACTTAATTAGTATGTTTAATTAACTGAACGCAAGATTAGGTTGATGCATATCCAAAAACGCTATTGCAATGTTTTTTTTTTAACGACAGTATAAATGTCATAGTAACATTATCTTTAGATATTGCTGAACACAAGACTTTCCCTGAGGTGTAAACATCAAATAACTTGAACAGCTTTACACATCAGCCCCATTAAACAGTTTATTACAACACTACATCTATTGTAATCAAAGTGGTGCTGTTTACAGACATTATCATATGAACATTTTTTTAACAAGAACAAACTACTATAAAACAAGCATTTACTTGACGTTTTTTTTTTCCAATTGCTTGCACATTATAATGGCCAAATGTATATAACCAGTAATAAAGTTGCAAAAGCTTTAACTTTTTAAATCACACAGGTTTCCTTCAAATAAAACAGTTAAGCAACATAAAAAATAAAAGTAGAGCTACTGGTTACCATTTATGCAGATTTGCTTTATTCAGATCTATTCCTGTTCATTTTATCCATGAATCCTTACAGGTTCAGTTCAATCACAAGAAGCAAACTGCTGGACAAGCGTCATTTTTCCAGAAGACTGTTTTATCTTGGAAGGTGTTCCTCTTCCTTCAGCTGTAATGTGTCAAAATTTATGATGTAGATTTTGCTATTCCCCATAATACACAGAAAAACGCTGGCTTAACTATACATACACAGTCGTGCATCTACGTCACTGTTACGTATTCTAACACAAAATAAGATAACTGAAACAGTAGCTGCCTTTGTGATGGAGAATGCTCCCAATTTATGTGATGATTAAAAGAGACATTCTGATTTCCTTCTTCTTAAGTATTATTGCCTTATAAATTTAATGACTGAAACAAATGAAATTGTAGCAGCTACTGTTTCTGTGAAAATGGAAACATTTGTAAGTCATTTTCTAAAGTATTCATACTACAAAAATGGAAAATGCCTGTATGATTTTAATGTAAATATTTTTCATTCATCCACATAAATTCTATATAACTCATAAACAAATGAGAACTGAATATAAATGCAATAAATTATTTTACAAATTAGTTGTATTTGACAGTATACAGGAACTTCTGCAAATATAAATCAAACGGACCTCCATGTTACAAAACTTGTAAATATAAGCTCAGTATGCACATGTAAATAAATATAATGACATTCACGTACAATCTTTAGACATATACAAATTTATAACAGTACTGTCACTCTATTTCACCTATATCAAAATATCTAATGTAAATAAACTAAGCCAAAACAAGCTAAATGGGAATCTACAAATTTCACTGAAAATTCACAAAAAGGAAAAAAAACACCCAATAAATGAGATAAACTAAAATTTTAGGAATACATAAAAATGCAAACTTCAGGTAGAGGTTCACAAAGGAAACATATTCAATTAATGTGATATTAGTGACCACTGAAACACCAGTTATTTGAAATATAAATTCCAAGAGAGCATGTCAATAATAAGATGATGTAAGAGGCAAAAGGGCACAATGTTTAGTGACAGTCTTCCGTAAAATTAAGAAAAATACTTTTTGCTCTACAATTAAGAATAATTAGTATTCTGTCACAACTAACTAGAAATTTTCTTTCATGTCCTTTCCTCCTCAACTAGGGTGTAAGCATATTAAGAGCATCAATACACATATTCACATTGCCTACAGTAAAAACCTAAATTTTACAACTGCAAAGAGAAAAGCAGACACTATAATCCTGAAACTTTTGAACTATTTCTATTTGCCCTTACTTTTCATATAGATGCTTAAGCCTTTTTTAATGCTAACTTTTATTGTACTTTATCTTATGTTGATAAAGCTTTTGGTGGAATTATTTCACAGAAAAAATCTGGAAGATGGCTGGCTTTCACATATCTTTACTACTTTTCAGTACACTTAAACAAACTGGTATTGAAGCATTAAAGAGAGACAAGGCATATATTCTAACCAAAAAAAAAATTAATAGGAAATCCACAATTCTTACTGTAAGAGAACGCTATCGCCCTAATTATTCTGTCATACTGAAAGGGTTAATTAAGAAGGAAAAATTAAGTCACAATGAGCAAAACAAAAATACCCAACCCTTCCAAAAACCATATGGCATATTCTGCAATTTTATATCATTCTGAATGGAGAAGTTCTACTACTTTATATGTAAAGAATCCTGTTTGTGAAATTACAACATGTATCTTTAGGATGAACACATTTATTGTTTGCTTTAAAGATAAGACTTTTACTACTAATAAATCTCTAATTTTCACCATACAGACATAAAATCTGGGGGATAATCTGACAGTTTTTATTTCTATTTCTAAACACTTTACATGTATCCATTTGGAAATACAAATTTTACAATCTCAAAAAAAGGCAAAATTGAAGGCAATACAACCCATTTCCAATAACCCAATTCCATATTATAGTCTCAAATTTCTAGGCAGAAATCTACATAAACAAAGATATAAAAAAGAAGCTTAAAAGTAACAAATACATTCAGTGGTCATATTTTCAGAATACCATGCAGTCAAATCTATAATGTCAAAGCTACACAATGTCTTGCTTTAGCTATCAGTTATAGAAGGAAGATCTATGCAAACAGATGTAAAAAAAACTGAGACAGATGGAATCTATGGCTCTTTAATGAGTATATAAAGTGATCACTAAGTTAAAATTTCAATACAGAGAAGCACCTGGATTTTGAGATAAACCCAAGAATGATGGTGTGAGTAGCCTATCCCTTCTCCAGGGGACCTTCCCAATCAAGGAATCAAACAGGGGTCTCCTGCGTTACAGGCAGATTCTTTACCAGCTGAGTTACCAGGGAATCCCAAGATAATTTAAGATCAAGTCAGTATTAACAACTCAAATAATGAATGCTTCTGTTAGAAATTTATCCAAGAAAATGTACTGGTATCAGTTACTTCATCTTTCAAGTAAAAGATTCAAATATATATTAGATATGGATCTTTTACAGGTTTTCACATTAATATACTGAATTTGAAGGATTCTAATTTATTAACTCAGTATAACGAAATTCACTTTTTATCTGAAAATTTCAGAGAGGAATGGAGATGAGGTGGGCAGAAGACAGAGAAGTATCTAAATACAACTCTTTAAAATCAACATCCCTTCTTGCATTGACTAGAACATAGTACACAAAATCTTGCTTATGGTAGATATTTACAAAAAAACTTCCCTACTACCAAACCATTTTGTACTTTCATCTTTCCACTTCTAGAGACAGTACTTACCTCATTTTAACTAAAGAATTTTATTACACTATGAAATATAACATGACTGCTGCTCCAGGCAGTCCACTAAATGGCAGAAATAAACTTCACAAAGAAATACTCATCTTTGCTGCAAAATCTGACAAAATGGCCATTTCAAAATAAGCTATGATTTAGATTTCAGAGAGTTAAAACATGCTACCACCAAGGCATTATATTAGTAAATTTGGATAGCATACATGACACCCTTACTCCTTTTTTGGTTATTAGGCTTCTTTTAAACAATGGTAACTGTTCATTCTAATTAAGTATTTATTCAAAACAATCTCACAAACTAAACCAATGGTAGCAAATTTTACACTGAAATGAAGGTGAGAGATCAAGGTGACTCACATTGGTACTGATTTTTTTTTTTTAAAGAAACAGGGAACATTAATTATTTGTAAATAAAACCATATTCTTAAACCACAGTGAGCAAAACACACTACACATACATTCTAGGGATCACTTACTACCTTATTTTCACTGCAATTAACATACCTGTGTAGTCACACAGGGTTTGCTACTTCTACTAAAAGCAAGGAAAATTAAAAGTGAGAGGTAGCATATCCAGATTAAGCAGTTAAAATATATGGGGAAACCATAAACACAGGGATGGGTAACATTAGTGATCTCAGATGACCTAAGAATTGCAGAAATAATTTTTAAATCTCATCACCACCGGTATCATTCATCAGATAATTAGAAGTACTTAATTTTCACCTAAGACTCGAAGTAACACTAACTCTTAAGGAGATAAAACATCTTAACATTTAAAAAGAACATTCGATTCTTTCGGCTTTTTTGGTTTGTTTTTCCCAAATTAATGCAAAGCTAAAAAACTGAGTAAGGAATGTAAAACACCCTAAATCTTATACAATGACAACAAAATCTAAGATCATAATATTTACGATAGGAGAAGAGAAATCATATAGCAAAGGAAAGTATAATTATTTAACCTATACCCCATACATGATGCTTAAAAATCTAATCAAAGGAATGGATAATGATTTGAGAATGCGTCAAGTCATGTGTCGGGGAGAGGAAAAGCATGAATAAAAAGTATTTTTTAAAAATCCTTTCATTACTCTTCAGTATACAAACAAAAGCAGAACCATTAACAGAAATTTGCTGAGCAGGGTTGTTCCCAACAAGTAATAACAGAAACACGAAAGAAAATAACTTTGAAAATAAAATTATTTCTGTAAAAAGCATACAATATTAAAAACACTGAACTACTTTTGTTTTGCTCAGAGTGGTCTGAGAATTGAGGCAGAAATTACAGAATATGAAGCACAATGTATTTACATGCTGAAATTCACAATATTGATATTCTCATTAAAATATTATATATTTGAACTTAGATATTAAATGCTTTTAGAAAAACTAATACATTTTTTAAATGAGAGAATGCAATTAACATTACCAACAGTTCAAACACAAAAAAATTAAGATGGGACAGACATTAACAGCTTGCCAACATCATTAAGTTTCCAGTTAAATTAAGAACTTGCCCTTTTAGCCATTCATAACTTTAATAATAGGTCACATTATTGTTTTATTTGTATACAGACTTAACAGTGACATTCACTTCAGCTTCCAAATTACTCTTATTCCATTTAGTCCATTTAAGGTTTACATGAAAGTTCAAAAGGACTCATATTTTAAAACTTCTAAAAAAGGTCAATAGACCTTATTTTGATGGTGATTAAATGTGAAAATATTTTTATTTGCTTAAGAAAGTTTTTCACTTGGATATATTTAATCCCAATTCCCCCCACCCCATTTATTCCATGTCTACATCAGCAATAAATACTTTTTGGTATATAGCAAAGGTACAATATTCCAGGTTAACAAAATTTTTTGCACTGGAAATGCATATGTAAAATTTTGCTTGGATGAAGGCACATAACAATATTACAACTCAATTCTGATTATAATGTACAAACAAAACATGGGAATTTTGGTATGGTACACATCAGCGATTAAGAAAAAATGCCGACAATATTTAGTTTGCAAGTTAAGAATTCATAGTTAATGTCTGAATGTAATGAAACTCAAACCATGATATAGTTAGGTGTACCCATTACTGGAATGTAATGTTAGTTAATTTAAGGTATTTAAAATTAACAATGGGCTTTTCAGAAAGAGTTTACCTATCTGTCTATGCTAGTTTTAACTAAAACCAGTAAGAAAACCTGTTAATTAACTTTGGATATAAACTGGTTCAGAATGCCCCTTAATGGGCATGTCCAGTCCCGGAGAAGATTGAAAAGGTATGCAAGTTCCATTCTCATGACTTCAGTAACTAGAAGCTTGTTGGTAACTGACAAAGTCTAAGTAAAAATATAACTTGAAGGACCTGTATCTTACTTTAAATGAAATGACTGATGAACATTAAGCATTTCACTAAGGTGGCCATAATTCACCTAAAGCAACTGATGAGCACTGCGAGTTTTTTTTAAGATGGGATTAGGCCCATTCAACTTGGGGAGAGGAGGGGGACTACATCTAAAAAATCTAATGTTTAGTTTTACATGACACAACATTCAATTCTTACATCCAAGAACAGTATCAATTCCAAAAACCTTAGTTTTAAAAGTAAAAAAAATTTTGCCTTATATTAAAATAATGTTTTGAAAATCATATTAAATTCTATAATACAGTACATGGAGAACTATTTTAAAATTACAGTTTGATATATATTCAAGATGCATATTCAAAATGCAAGGAAAAGTATTCAAACTTGCCTTTTCCCTTCAAAAAGCTCTTAAAACTGTAAATAATATAACTTATTTGTAAACCACAAAAATAAGACTTACATTGCTTGTTTTCTAAGTAGTATTACTTAAAAAATGATCTCATTTGCTAAAATATATCTACTTTACTTAAAGAAACTGCTATTCTGCCACAGAATTACATACAAGTCTTTGGTTTTGCCCATAACAATCTAAACACTAACAATTACTGAATTTTCAAAAGTATTTACCAATTTTAGTTACGGAAAATAATCATGTAAAGAGTAGTAACCTATAAGGGATTTGTTTTAGTCTAATTTAATTTGGATATGCCACCAACCTATGAAGAAAAAAAATCTGTTTACAGAATAACTTTTGTGTCACATGCACAAGCCTTAAAGTGCCCTCTTCCCACTCTTCACATGAATAAATGCTGTTCACAAATATAAAAATAAAATTACACGTGAAAATGAAGTATAAACAGACAAACTCTTCCCGCTTTATGAAAAATGTACACAATAGTTTTAAAATACAGAAAAAAAAAGACACAATGATTATGGTTTATGAATGAAACATCAAAGAAGATTACTTCAAGGTTATTCTAACCTGAGATGTATGATTTGATACAACTTAAAATTCTCTACATGGAATACTTGAATTCATTTTAACTGAGTAACTTTCTTATCTTCTTTGCAAATCAAAGAATACTGTTTCTTTTCCTTTAAAAACAAAGCCCAGATGGCAGGAAAAGTGTCTTTTCTTAAAAAAAAAAAAAAAGTTTTTCTCAATGCTAACAAACCACCTTCCAACTAGCAACAAGTGTCAGATTGTCTATAAAATTTTTAGGGATAAATAAAGTTAGTTCAAGGAGAGAAACTTTAAATTTATTTTTTGAAGTCCAAGCATATTATAATAAGAATTAACTCATATTTTATACTTTAAATCACATGCAAACTATGTATGTGATTAAGAGAATTCCAATTTTTAGATTTTAGAAGTAGACAATGAGTCCTCTTGATTATTTTCTTGCTTTCTTAGGATCATTAACAGTCTGAAACCTAAAAGCTGTAACTCAAGCAAGCAATATTTAAGGATAAGAGGTCAAAATGTTTACCTGTCATTACTCACCTGTCATTTACCTCAGATGATTCCAGAAGATTAAACTCAGAACAAGTAGTTGGACGATATAAAATGTGGGTATATACTGTATAAACAATAGCCTTGGAGTTATAATTACTATTAATAATAGGTATGCTAAAAACAACAGGAACAAGGAATACCCACCTTCTAACGATGACGATACTCGCGCTCTCGGTCACGCTCTCGATCCCGGTCTCGGTCCCGGTCCCGGTGTCTCTCTCGTTCTCGGCTTCTCTCTCTGTAATAATCATCATGACGATCTCTACTGCGGGATTTATGACGCCGACTCTTTTCTCGTGATCTACTATGATCCCTTTCTCTTGATCGTTCACGTCTTCTAAAAGAAATTACTGGATTAATGCTCTCCATAATTAGCTTTAAAATTTAGTATTTTGATGTTTAAAAATACCCAAGGCAAAAAAGTAACTTACAAATATAGTTTAGACTAAAATATCCTGAACAGACAATAATGATTTATCAACTCAGCAACAAGCATAAACTAGAAATCCCATTTTAAAAAATATTCACCTAAAAATTGGGAACCAGACACACCATGACAATACATCATATCATCTATTATAACCAGAAGCCTAAAAGAGACATGCAATATTTACTGAATGAAAAGCAGAAAGGTAAAGTAGAGAAAATCTCATTGAACTTGTGTTTTAATCAAAAGAATATATAGAAAAGTAGTTTTTTAGAAATAAAATTCATGAAATCACTCAATACACAATGAGACTTAACTACTTAAAATTATCACCCATTACTGTAAACATGTATTTAAGTATCAATCTTACATTTATAACTAGCCAAAATATGGTTCATCGTAAGTGCTACCCTGCTAAGAAACTTTCCGAAGAAATATATACATATGTATGCTTGGAGGATGGTAGTGCTGAGAAGCATGGTGGGAAGCAAAGAAGAAACTTAGTAAACACGACCACTAGAAAAGATTGAGAAATTATTCACACTGTTATTTAATAAAGAGAAATGCTGCATGAACTTCCTTTAGAAACAAACAAAAAACAGGTACGTTAACCAAAGTATGTATCTTAGAAATCCTACTAATCTAAGTTCTAAAATTCACAATTAGGAAATAACTGCCTATTAGTTTAATCCCTATTTTGTATTTCTGCACCAGGCAGCTCAACTTAGCAAACATTATTAAGTGTTAAGCTTGTGATCAAGGTAGAAGTTATTCTGGACTTAAAAAGTTAAAAGACTATGTAAGATACAGTCTTTAGCTATGAAAATTTGTTCAGATTTAAAGATCCTTCAACAGGGTCACAAAATTAATAATTATAAAGTTGGGGACCATGACAAAGACAAGCTCCTTTTCCTAGCTTAATGAAGAGGACTCTACCACCTGGTAAGTATACTAAAGACCTGAAAGTATGTCAAGATTAAGCTTTACCTTTCTAAAATATGTAAAATTTCAATGTTAGCAGTAATGCCAAAAAAAGAATTGCCTAATTTTAAAAAAACCCTAAGAAATAGATCATAAACTCTCTTGTTCAAGAAATACTTATTTAGCACCCATTCTCTACATCATTACCAACACAGTAATCAACAAGACAGGTAAATAAGACCCCTCCCATTTTTCAATGTGTTCTAGTGAAAAGAAATAAGAACAATAAGTAACAATACTTAACAACAATAAGAAAGAACAGATTGCAAGAAGAATTATTAAAGAAATAATCAGAATAACCTGGGAGAAGACCCCCTCCTAGAAAGATTGAATTGAGAAAAGAACAAGGAACAGCTATGTGAAGAGCCAAGGAAAAGGGCTCCCAGTAGAAGAAATACCAAGTGTTAAGACAGAAACAAGAGTTTCAAGAGGAAGAAAAGGGAAACCAGTATTGCTAGAGAATAGTGAGCAAGAGAGGTACATAATGAGGCAAACTGTATCATACTGTTTACAATGTTTACATTTGCATTATTACACTTATTCTAAGAATAAGAATTGTAAGAACAACTGAAAGTCTTTGAGGTGTTTTAAGCAAGCAAACACCTAACATTTATTCAACAACAACAAAATCACATTAGCTGCTAAATAAACAGTAATAAGTAAAATCAAAGTCCTATAGAGTCCCAAACACAATATTTTTCTCTATTTGCAAAGCAGCAATTTTAAATAGACATGAGACAGGAAAGTTTTACCTTGATCCAGAACCATAAGACTTGGATTCAATTCCATGCAGGCAATCTTGCAAAGAGCTAATAAGAACTTTGCAACGATCATCAGCAGATACTTTGGACTGTTTAATTAAAGAAATTGCAGTTACCAATGTCTCAATAGCACTCCCATAATCACCTGTGAGTGGAAAGAGAGGTTTAAGTCAAACAAATGTTGTTTTCAAAAATATCACCTAACCATTTGAGGCAACCATTTTAAAAAAGCAATGCACTTCAAAATGATTATAGATGATGTCTTAATTTTTTCAGTTTCATCATTTTGGGAAAGGCTTTAATGTACATGAAGTTTGTTGTTGTTATAGCTGTATGAAACACGTGATCATTTAGTAAATATAGGAATAAATAAGCTGCCTTGAGGCCCCTAAGCCATTAAATGTCAGGGCTAATACTTAAATTTATACCTAAAATGTTTAAATTAGGGGTATTTCACTACACTGTGACATATAGTTTCCTTCAATGCCTTTTAAATAAAAGACAGATAATGATTGGGAAATATAAAAATAACTACTACCTGTAGATGACCCATCTTCAAAGTTGTACTTAAAAGCTTTAGGTCATGCCTAGACTTCCCTGGTGGTACAGTGAAAAAGAGTCTGCCCGCCAATGCAAGGGACACAGGTTCGATCACTGGTCCAGGAGGATCCTACATGCCTCGGAGCAACTAAACCCACGCGCCACAACTACTGACCCGGGGTGCTGCAACTACCGAAGCCTGTGTGCCTAGAGTTTGTGCTCTGCAGCAAGAGAGCCACACAATGATAAGCCAGTGCACCGCAACTAGAGTGGCCCCTGCGTGCTGCAACCAGGGAAAGCCTGCCCACAGCCAAAACTAAAATCATTTTTTAAAAGTTTTAGGTCATTCCTAATAACATAAATAAGAAATATTAATACAGAAAGAAATATACAAACCAGCACTGGCATCAGACACAGCTCTTGAAATAGCACTGCTTGAGATTGCCCTATTTCTATTCATGATTTCTTCAAACTCAGCTTCACTCAATGGCGTTCTTGCGGTATCCATTTCCCTATAAAATCAAAATAAACCTTAAATCATACTCAAAATTCTAAATTAGTCATAACAGTGTAATGCAATTCAAATAACTGCTTTTGACAAGTGCCTCAGAACTAACAGTTATTTTCTCATATTGAAATATGCTATTTTTCGTACAGAGCAGGTGTATGCAAAATCCCCTTGTACAATTATTATCTTTCAGCTGAAATAAAGTAGCAACTTAAAAACCCTATCTTTCTGGAGGTCAGAAATGCTATATCTACATAACTGCAATAAAATATTTTTACAGTCATACAAAACCATGTAAAAAATTGTTTTGATGTCTGTCTATATATGTATGTATATCTAAGTAAAACATGCTAACTGCAAAAAATACAACCCTACACAAGCCAGGGCCAAAATCTGGTTTCATTTATATTTGGATCCTTTAGGCGCAGAGCCCAACTCACAACAGAAGAATAATAAATGTCTAACTAATAAAATTTCAGGAGGGACAAGATCTTAGACCTATCTTGTATGCCCCACTGAATCCCCAGGATATCTGGCAAATCAAAGACCCTCAGTACCTACAAATATTTACTGAAAAAAAAGTAACAAAATCCCGAGATTTTCTAAAGCTGCTGGACAACTTAAAAAATTGTGACTACGTGTGTAGTACAGAAAAGGTAAACATTTTGCCATCTTAGTTATTAGTTACTAGGTAGGATGCTGAATCAAGGCAAGCAGAAGCAGTTCATTCAGATGAGATGAGGAAGAGCTAATACAACCTTCTGCATGTTTATAAAGTATTACTGTTATTCTCAAAACTTTATAAGCAGTCTAACCAAATTACAAGTTTTCCAACATCCATGTATGATTTCAGATAAATTCTGTGACTCATACCCATCCTATTTCTTTAAAAACAAAGTCAGTTTTCTCCCACTTCCAATTAAAAATTACTCAATAATAACCAAGTATATATACACAAATATTTTTAGAAAAACTGGTACTACAGACATTCTATTATGTTAGAAAAAAGACATGTGATTCAAACTAAACTTATCAAACCAAGCCACCTAACCCACCCCCACACAATGAACACTTAACAGATAGTTGCTCTCTGGAATTAAGTTGAATAGAAGAAAAATTGTGCTACCTTCCTAGATATAACATTTCTCAAAATAAAACGAAATATTTCAGGCACTCAAAAAGACACAACGTCTATGGATAGATAACTGTCAGAAGACTTTATCTACAACATCAAATTTATTTCCCTGGCCCTGTACACTTGAATGAAATTAGGCAGATGCTCAAATCCATCCCTGCAGGACACTGTCAGACAAAAAAAATGAAATAGAGAGTAATTCAACGATAACAGTAAAAGAATATAAAATCAAGAAACTGAAGGGGACAAATTCAAGTAGTTTTTAAAGATTAACACAGCTCTCCAGATTACGATTTGAGCATGGATAGCTTTAAAAGTCGGAGAAGGCAATGGCACCCCACTCCAGTACTCTTGCCTGGAAAATCCCATGGACGGAGGAGCCTGGTAGGCTGCAGTCCATGGGGTCGCAAAGAGTCAGATATGACTGAGCAACTTCACTTTCACTTTTCACTTTCATGCATTGGAGAAGGAAATGGCAACCCACTCCAGTGTTCTTGCCTGGAGAATCCCAGGGGCGGGGGAGCCTGGTGGGCTGCTGTCTGTGGGGTCGCATAGAGTCGAACACTACTGAAGCGACTTAGCAGCAGCAGCAGCTTTAAAAGTACTTTAGTTTCCATGCAGCTTTTCTCTAAAGATTGCCATTAACTATTTTAATTCCCATAAAGCCTGTGTTTTACAAGTCTTTGTCTACCCAAAGATGTTTATAAATTATTTAATGTCCCCACTTTAATTAAAAGTTAGTAATTTTGCTATACAGGACTCTTGATAAGCATGAGATACTATCCAATAAACTGACCTAATTTCTAAAACAATGAAGAAACTTTAGCTTTCTATGTAATGTCATCAATGGTAGATGAATGATATTGACGTTAAAATTTTAAAAGTAGCTTGAGGATACCATTAGCTTGCTTCGGTATCTTTATCAACCTCTTTTATGTTAAAAATGACAGAAATAATGTGACTTGCCCTAAAATCACAAGCCTGTGGAAGTGGTAGAGCTGGATTATTCCCAACCCTGTTAAGTATGTTTTTCACCGTATCATACTGCTTCTTGTAAGAAAAAACATACACAACATTATATATCGGGAAAGCTCCTAATTTTTTAAAACTTCACAGACAAGAGAGAAAAATAGCTTTTGCAGATCAAATATACCAAGTCTACTTTTACAGACGCATACTAACTTACCTCCCAGGAGGCCCATAGTCACCCCTATCATATGGCGGAGGCCGGCCATATGGATCTGTTGGTGGTGGGCCTCGGCTATCTGATGTAGGCATGCCGCTGTTAGTTGGTGGAGGAAAGAAAGCTGGGTTCACATGTGGAGCTGGCGGTGGGGCCCCTGGAGGTGGTCCAGGAAGATGCGGAGGAGGAGCGAGTGTAAGGGGTGGCCCAAGAGGGCCAGGTGGGCGAGGTGGAAAGGGGCCTGGAGGTGGAGGTGGTCCCTGTTGTGGAGGTGGTGGACCAGGAGGGGGGCCGTAGCCTGGAACTGGAGGTGGAGGACCAGGAGGAAGCGGACCCAATGGAGGCTGCCCAAAAGGCTGTCCAGGAAAAAGAACTGGTGGTGGAGGGCGATCTCCCCGATTAGGAGGCCCAGCTAAAGGAGGAGGCAGAACCTGACCAGGAGGTGGAGGACCTGGCGGACCGGGTGGGCCTGGAGGACCTAAGGGTGGGCGTGGTGGAGTCTGTCCAGCTACAGAATAAAGGGGGGAGAGAGAGAGAGAAAAAAAAAAACACTTCAATAAGGTGTTTTAATCTTCATGCCACAATTATACTTTTAAAGCATAACTCATAGACCAAGACTCTTTCTCTTTAAATGAAACCCATATGGTAAATGCTACACTAACAAGTTACAAGGATGAAGTATATCCTTACACATTTAACTAGCTCAATTTAATGCTTAAGAAAAACTACTGAAACAAAAACTTTAACAGATTACAATGCTTAGAGATAGTTTCCATCTTTCAGCATACACACACTTCTTACAGTGAAATCACCCACCTTATAGTCTACTCTGATGTCAAGCTAGAAAGTGAAACAAGGAAAAATGGTCTTGAAAGGATTTTTTAAGAGGTAAGAAAATAAGACGGATGTAAATATTCTATATATAAGTCAAGCAAGTTTGGAGAAAAATAAAGACCTTTTAGGCCAAAAATGGGTAATTCCTCTATGCTGTGCCCCATATGCCATGGAATCCTAGTTTCCAGGAACAAAGGCCGAGTTCCTTTAACAAGATGCTTGATCAAATTTCCTGGATTCCAAAAATAGCATAACAAGGAGAGTAAGTCACATTAATAATGCATTACTTGAAAAAGAGAGAAAAGGAAAAGAGGTATTAGGTAGACACATTTTATCCATGGCAATTTAAGAAAAATTTTACCTGGAAAAGGTGGAGGTGGCCCTCCTGGTCCTGCTGGCCCAGGAAATCTGTCCCCACCAGGAACAGCCCCTGGAAAACGGCCCCGTCCTCTACCACCTTGTGGAAATGCTGCACGTGAACTGCCTCCCGGAGGACCAGCTTTACCTTCCCCAGACATTTGTCCTGATTGTGTAGCTGCAAATATCCAAATACTCATAAATAGCATTTATTAAAATAGTTCTCTGATATGTAACCACTGTTAGATACTAGAAACAACTCTAAATCAAAGTTTATGAATACTGCTTACTAACTTCCAGATGCCTTGGGCCTGTCCAAACTACATGAGAAGTACCCATTTAGGAAAACCTTCACATCTATTTAAATTCTTTTGAAGTCTCAAAGATCTATGCTTAAATGTATTTCTGATAAATAATGAGTTACTTTCAAAATACCAGTATTCTGCAGCAGCCAAGACCAAAACTCTCTAACAGAAATCTAAATTTCAGTAAGTATAAATCATTCAAACTTTTTAACATTCATCAGTTAAAAGTGCTAGAACATTAAGAAAAACAACCACTCAAATTTCTATTAATTACATTATCATCCATTTATCTCTTTAAGTGATAACATTTTTAAGTATATAATGGCAAATCTTTTCTATAGTCACTTTACCAAGTGGTGATAGGTCTTGGTGCCAAGCAGAAAATCAACGAATACTTTCTGGTTATCAGTAGTTTCTCCCCAACCATAACAGACATCCACATAACTTTCCTTCAACCTAAGGATTAGAATGTAGTTTCTTCCTTTCTTTAGGATGGGAATGACAGGATAAGAATGGCAGGGCTATAAAACTTGCACACTGTTGTATAATGTTGGGTCTGTAACATTTAGAGAAAAATGGGCATAGGTTTCCAGTACACGGAACCAGTCATAATCAGTAATTTAAATCAAACTCAAAGCATGGATTTTCTAAAATGGATTCTCCAATGAACTAAATATAAATATTAAGATGACTTCTCCAATACAACATATAACAAATGCTAACAAGACTGGTTAAAATGCACATCTGTTAATAAAAGCCTCTGAGGGGGGTGCTTACTTTTCCTGGACTGCATTTCAAATTGACTCAGGAACTGTTTATTGCATGGAGTTACAACAGGATTCTGACCATGAAGCTCTCTCTTAGGCAACAGATCCATTAACTTTTTTGAGGATGCTTCAGATCCAACACCAACAAGGGCAAACCTAAAAGGTGTTTAAAGGGATGTGGGTAGAAAGTGAGGAGGGATTAACTGTTATTGCAGTTATTAAAAATGAAATGATCTGAATTTAATTTTACCTACCAAAAAAAAACAAACTATTTCTTAGAATACAATGGTCACACTTTCACCTCTAACTTTTTTTATAATAACACATCATATTATTCAAAGTGTACAGAATTCAATGCTTTGTTTGTTTAGCATACTCAGAGTTTTACAATCACAGCCACATCAATTTCAAGAACATTTTCATCACTCAAAAAAAAAAACCCCATAACTGTCAGCTGTCACTCCATTTCCTCCCATCCTCCAACCCTAAAGAACAAATCTGTACATCTGCCTATTCTGGACATTTCATTAAATGTGAATAACACAGTGTGTGGTCCTTCGTGGGGACTAGCTTCTTTCACTTAGCATGTTTTCAAGGTTTAATGCATGTTAAAACATGTGTCAGTCATTAATTCCTTCTCATGACTGAATAATATTTCATTATATAGATATACCACATTTCCTCAAAACCACCAACTGACAGGCATTTGGGTTGCTTCCACTTTTTAATTATTACGAATAACATCACCATAAAAAGATGCTCAATATCATTAGCTAACAGCAAAATGTAAATCAAAATCGTAATGATACCACTTCACCCACTAATCAAAAAGACAATTAACAAGTGCTAGTGAGGATGTGGGGAAAATTAGAACCCTCATACACTGCTTGATGAAAAAATATATAATAGTACAGACACTCTGACAAATATCCCAGCAGCTTCTTAAACCGTTGAATATAAGAGAGTTAAAATATGATCCAATAAATCTCCTGGGAATTCTCTGGCGGTCTAGTGGTTTGGAGTTGGAGCTTTCTTCAGAGCCATGGCCCAGGTTCAATCCCGGCTCAGGGAACTGAAATCCTACAAGCCTTATGGCAGCAAAAAAAACAAAATTCCTGAGTGTATACATGTACCTAACAGAACTGACTGAAAATATTATGTTCATACAAACTGGTACATGAATACAGAGGAGGAGTATTCTTAAGAACAAAATTAGAAATTTTTATAAATGTTGATAAATTTAACTTCTTTCACTGAAGATTTTTCTGTCTATATAAAAGGGTGGCTTTGGAACAGCTGCAAATCATACGGGAACTACAGTGTAATCCATTTAGATAAAAGAAACAATTTCCTTAAAAAAAATGCTCATGCTAAAACTCATATATGAATATTCATAGGGGCCTTATTCATAATAGCAAAAATGGAAACCACCTAAATGTCCACCAAATGATGGATGAAATTTTCAGAATTTCTAAATTTTTGACATTTTAAATGTGATGTATTCACATAGTGTAATATTTAGTGGAATATTAATATTTTTTAAAAATAAGTACTGACACATGTTACAACATGATGAGACCTGAAAATATTATGCTAAAAGCAAGGAGCTAGGCACATGGGACCACATTCTTTATGATACCACTTCAGAACAGGCAAATCCACAAAGACAGTTGCTAATAGACACAGGATTTCTTTTGGGGGTGATCAGAACATTCTGGAAATAGACAATAATAATGGTTGTACAACTTTATAAATAAAGTCCACTGATTTGAATTCTTTAAAAGGGTGAATTTTATAGTATGTGAATTGTATCTCACTAGGAAAAATAAATTTAGAACAGAAAAAAATGAATGAATGTCAATTCATAAAATTATATAATATTCTAAATTATTCTCAGAAGGTCTCTTAGGAGCCTTTACTGCCTAGTATTCAAAATGGTCCTTTAATTAGATCCTGGTCAACAAAGTCTGCTGTTTGATTCAAGATTACCTTGGGTCACAACATTTAGAAAAAATTTAATTAATTCACTAATTTAATTGAGCACCACTTCCTATATGCCATGCCCCATTTTAGGGTTAGGGAATACAACAGTGAACAAAGCTCTTTTGGAATTTACAATCTAAATCTAGTAGGAGACAAGACCATAAACGAATAACATACAATGTAAGAAAAGCGGAGGAAAAAGGAAACAGTGATAGGAGCCAAAGATCTTGCACAGAGTGGCCAGATAAGGGGAATTCAGGGAGAATCCTGATTGAAGTGAAAAGATCCCAAATGTGGATATTTTGGGGAAAAGTAAGTCAAACAGAAGAAAGAGTGTAAAGGTCTTAAGTAGCAGTATGTCTGAGGAACAGCAAAGATACATTAACTAATACTAGTTAATGTAGCTGAAGCAGCATAGCAAAGTAAATAGCAGTAGGAGATAAGGTCAGAGATGTAGTGGGTAAACAGGTCTTTGTGCCTTACAGACCACAGTGAAGATTCTGGGTTTTACTCTGAATAAAACGGATAATCAATAGAACATTCTCAGGAGACAAATACTGATGTCACTTTTTTTTCAACTTCTGCTATGTCTCTATATAGACTGTACAGAATTCGAGTGAAGGCAGGTACATCAGGTAGGAAGCTACTGTTCAAGTAAGAGATAACAGTGACTTGGACCAGGCAGTAGAGTGAAGTTCATGAAAAGCAGTCAGACTCTGCACATGTTTGAAAATATTCCTAGTTATTGCACACTGGCACACTGGATATAAAATAAGCACATTAAGCATATATTTTTACTTTATCATTCTGTAGTTAGCAAATTATCTTTTAAAAAATCCAAAATCTATACCAGAGATTTAAATAAAACATTATTTCTAATAGACAAAAACTGAAAACTCAAATAACCAAAAATAAGAATGGTAAAATTAGTTACAGTAGCAAAGTATGATGGAAAGAACTAATACATTAGAGAAGATGTATGCTGCTGCTGCTGCTGCTGCTGCTGCTAAGTCACTTCAGTCGTGTCTGACTTTGTGCGACCCCAGAGACGGCAGCCCACCAGGCTCCTCCGTCCCTGGGATTCTCCAAGCAAGAACACTGGAGTGGGTTGCCATTTCCTTCTCCAATGCATGAAAATGAAAAGTGAAAGTGAAGTCGCTCAGTCGTGTCTGACTCTTAGCGACCCCACGGACTGCAGCCTACCAGGCTCCTCCGTCCATGGGATTTTCCAGGCAAGAGTACTGGAGTGGGGTGCCATTGCCTTCTTCGGAGAAGATGTATATTTATTGTTAATTTTTTTTACCGCATATCAAACACACTATAAAATGTAAATTGCAATCCTATTGTTTTTGCAATAAAAATAAAGCACTAGGAAAATACCTGAAAGTATATTCACTAAAATGACAAGAGTAATCACCTACAGATGATGACATTCTATTTTTTTACTCTCTTACTTTTGGACATCTGGATTTTATAAGTATCCTACCTCATCTGTGTAGTTTAATAGTTAAACAAACAATGCAAAACATCCACGCTACATTATTCTTCAGTGGCCCATCTTCCAATACCCCTTAACCACAGGGATAGTGATGCTTCTTCAAACTGTCATTGTTCAACCACAATGGAGAAAACGCAGGAAAATTGGAAAAGAGACCTAATCTCCCAGCTCCACTAGTTTTAAGGAGGTAGATCACAGGATACATTAAACGAGTATGAATCTTTGCCCAAGAACCTCCTGTCAGTGTAGAAAAGAAACATCCTACCCATGTGTAGATAAGTATTAACTTCAAGGAAAGTCACCCCTAAAATTGTAATTGTTAGCTACTAACTCCCATTGGGTGAAAAAAAAAAAAGAATTAAAACAAAATTCTTACCCCTTTGACTGGCCATTTGCCCGATTTTCAAAAAACTTTATCTCCAAAATATCATTTACTCCCAAAGAATGAACTGCTTCAGTTAAGTCTTCATCTGTTGTCCACTGCAAGATATTTCCCCCTCATTAACCATCATAACATAGCTAAGATTTTTATTGTTTCAATTTAGTTTGTAAGGGTAAACTCAGGACAGACAAAATTAATCCTTAGTGCAAACTATGTACAATTACCGCCAGTCAGTCTCCAATTTTTAAATAGCACAAAAGCACCTGAAGACATACTTTTGTCCCTTGATAAGAGTTTTGGAAATAGAAGGTACATATCCTCAGAGAGAATATAGAATTAAAAAAAGAAAACCCTTAATGAGTTTTTGGTCTCTTCCAGCTTTCAACTGCTATGACTTTAAATTTTCAGTAAACCAATCTCACCTGCCGCTTTTTTTCTTAAAAGAAATTATTTGGGGAAATAAACTCCACCTTATGTTTCTAAGTATACAAAACAAAATCCTAACGTGTATTCAGTGCCTACCATACCCTTTTACCAAATATTTAATTCTCAAAACATAGAAGTCCCATTTTACATATAATTCCTATTTTACACTCTATGCAATAGAGAGGTTAAAGAAGTTGTCCAAGGTTATAAAACATATGTAGGAGCCAAGACTCAGTCTTACTTAGCAACCACACTCTTTTTATCTACAATGCTACTGTCTCCAACATTATAAAAATTGCTCAGATAATGGGAGATTGGCCAGTTTTTAAAATATGCAAACATTTAAAATAAAATACTATTAAGGAAATGTACAGTAACAACTGATTTCTAGGAAATTTTTAAATTTTCAAGTATGTGTAATAAACGTTTTTAAATAGAGATGCAAAAACTCTACCAGACTATTTTAGTAAATATTTAAGATTCAATGCTAATAAAACACAGATAATACTACTACTAAACATTCAGCTAATGAAACTCCAATCAATAAACCTACAGTATCATAAACAAATTAAAATACAATGTATAATAGCAGTATTTCTGTAAATCAGATTTCAAATTTAAGGGCAAAAATGAAATTCAGCATGTATGTAATTATGGTTTGGATATTGAAAACTCTTAAAAACAAGAATCATATTGTGTATTTTCTCTCCTTCTACATTACTGAATCCTGGTTTGAGACTTTATGTGAGCATTTTCCTTTGTAAACTGAGATAGCTGAAGTGTAGGAGTAGTAAAAGATAAGATAATTGAACTACATTTAACTGGAATCTCTACCAAAACAAGTTGAATGTCTACAAAATTCAGAACTAGAAGATTCTGGTACTTACTATATTTAAAAGGTACATGTATGTCCCCCCCTTGGTGCATAACAAAGCATGTAGAACCAATTTAATAACTTGAAATTCTTATTTTATATACTGGAGAAAAAATTAACTACTGGAATAGTTTGAAATCAATCACCAAGGATTTAATTCAAATCAAGTCACTTACCCATGTTAGATTCCCAATATACAATGCAATTCTCTTTCCCGTATATGTATAGACAACATTTGGTGCTGCTCCTTTACCCACATCATCACCAACAGTTGGTGGGAGAGTATCCATGTAATCCCGATCTTCCGGGGCATCTCCATTATTTGCAGATGGAGAGATGACATCATCATACAAATCTATCTGATCATGCCCACCATATTCAGCTTCCTGAGATACAGAAATAATGTTCTAGATTATACAATAGTCAGACGACTTCTAAAACAGATGTGAATGCAAATTTATTCAACAATTTTCTTTTAAAAATTTGGTAGAAGACATAGGTCAAAGATCTCAGTACAAATCTTTCACTTTATGGCACTTCTTGAACAGTGCCTATAAAGTGAATTTCTATACAATGAATCCTATTTCCCCACTGATACTTATTATAGGAACTAATGTTCCTCTAGGAACAGAATAACATGTAGACAAAATAAAATAATAAACTTTTCATGGAAGCGAAATACTCTAAAAGTAACAACACTGACTACAAATTTTCAATACACAAATATCACAAACAGAAATCAGAGCCATTATGAATCTTTAATAATATTTTTAACTGCAGAAAAATACAACTATTATTTTCTATAGTATTCAGGATCATGCTTCCCAATTCTGTGGAAGCTGTTAGTTTTAGAAAAAGCATAGTAAGCTAAGCCACAGGAAAGGGATAAAGAAATATGGCTAGGTAATGATTCTATATGTCACAACAAATGAACAAGGGAAAGAGAAAATACAGGTTAAACTATCCAAATTAGTATCTATATTAAGTTTTATTATTCTCAGTCAACAAAGAGTTAATGCTTACCTGACTTCTTAGATATATAGTCAATTAGCAAAACATCTACATGGTCAAGAGAAAGGGGACATGAACAAGGAAGAATCTAGTAAAGTTCTGCCATGGAGTGTCACCAGCAGAATTAAAACAAGGCTAGTAGATGCCACTTACATGCCTAAGTAATATGCAAGTAAGAGGAAAATGAAAAATAAGCAAATATGTGAACAGGAGAAAAATAGAAAAATAGGGTTCAACCTGTAAATAAGCACAAGAAAAATGAAATGCAGGTAGTGGCAGAACACTGATCATCATTTAAATCGCCTTTGGTAACAGTTACTGGGCCACTGGCTTAACTAGCCAGTAACAGAGGAAAAGCTCTATTTTTATCTTCCTTTCCACCACAAAGTATCTAAATGGATGTGAACTATTTCATTCTGAAAAGTGAAGTCGCTCAGTCTTGTCTGACTCTTTGCAAGGCCATGGACTGTAGCCTACCAGGCTCCTCTGTCAAGGTAATAAAAGAGAGGCAATTACACTTAGAAAACGAATATAATTCTTATCTTCTCCATTATTACAATTCAGTAAGAATGAACACAAATGGCAGATAAGGAGAAACTAATAGTTTTAGGAACTAACCATTTTATGGATAAAGAATGACACTGAAAAAAGGCATGAATAATATGACTATGAACAGATCAACAAAATACTGTTATAATAAGAGTCCCAAGGGAACATGGCTCTTGTTTTGCTATTCAGAAGGAAGCCAGAAAAAGATTTTTTTTTAAAGAAACAGGAAAAGAAAAAAAAAATCTAGAAGGGGAAATATACCACTTATCAGTTCATAACACATGGCATATCAGGTAATCTTCTGCATAATGAAGTTATCCAATTTGCTGATTATGCAACAGAATCTCTACATAACAATATTGTTATGAGGCTGAATGTATGTAACTTATTTATTAAGGGACAAAATCTTAAGGTACGTCAGAGAAGAAAGCCCTCTTTAGCAATGGGCAGAAACTAAGACCACAAATCACTGAATAATGCCATAATTTTGTTTCCACAGCAGTACCAAAATAACCTTTGAGAACTGAGTTTTTTGAAACCAAGGAACATGATAGTAAAAATTGTGATAGTGACAGTAAAAATTAGAAAAAAGAAAAAAGTTAGAAAAAAGCAGTGATAGTAAAAATTAGAAAAAAGAAGATTGAGTTTTGTTAAGAAGTTTCAGTGTAGCTAAAGCTTCAGGTGGCACGGCTGCAGCAGTTGATTCCACACACTTAAGATACCAAAGTTTCCTGCAAGGGGTAGCAGGCACTTTGAAATCGTTCGCAATCCAGTTTTGCACATCAAGTACAATTATTTCCATCCTCCTCTGCAGAGACTATAGTCACAATATATGGTTTGAAGGAGAGTAAAACAGAATGCAAGGGTTATTAATAGTAGCACTAAAAGTATTTCAATCTATACTTTCATGAAATATTATTTGATTTTTCACTAGTTATAAATCTAGGAAAATGTTCACATAAGTCGACAATAATTTACAGGCATAATAATTGCAGCTACACTAACCTGGTGAGTCACAACTTACTATTTTTGTCCCTCCATGAATTCCTATGTTGATACTAATCAATTTTCCATACTGATATGATTCTACCAATATTTACTATCAGTCACTTGGTCTGGTAGTTGGACTGCTTCCAACTGATTGAAATACGATGCTAACCGAGACCACAGTCCTGGGGTTTGATTTCCAAGTAGACTAGTTAGCTTTGCTCAGTTCCAAGGCCACAGCCTGTACTTTTAGCCCCATGGTATGCATTTGGACTTGGAGAAAAAATATTAATGAATTTGAATACATTACCACCATTACTAAGAGGCAACTTAAAACACACCCTCTTCTGTAGTATCAGTAACCTTCCTTTTCAACTTCACCATATCACACCTATCCTCCAGATTAAAAAAATAATTATATACAGAACATATCCTACTTTCTGTTCCCACTCTAAAAGGGGGGAAAACATGCACGTTCTAAAATTATGTAAAATGAGTATCACAAGTCAGGGCTTCCCTGGTGGCTCAGTGGTAAAGAACCTGCCTGCAATGCTGGAGACCCAGGTTCAATCCCTGGTTCGGGAGGATCCCCAGAAAGAAACAGCAATCCACTCCAGTATTCTTGCCTGGAGAATACCATGGACAGAGGAGCCTGGCAGGCTACAATCCATGGGGTCCCAAAAGAGGTGGGCATGACTTAGGGACTAAACAACAACAATACCACCACAGATCACATACAAAGAAAGTGAGCTCTGAAAGTCTATTGGACAAACTTTGTCAAAGAATAACAGTCAACAGTGTCAAGTTCTATATGCAGTCTTTTCAATTATTGCCATTGGGAAATTTTAAAGCTACTCAAAAACAAAAAATAATCAATATTACCCCCTAATTATTTTAGATTACCAAATATTGCCCAATTTGTTCACAGCAACTAATAACCAATAGAACTATACACTATATTTAACTTCCAGTAGGCAACAGCTCTTAAGAGTTTGTTAAAAAAAAAATCCACTAAGTTATTTCATTTTCTACATTTAATTACAATAATCATTTTAAAGGCAAGGTAGCCTTTCAAGATTCTGCATCTCAAGATCATGTTCCTCATGACAAATGAGTAGCTGTAGCCAGGTCAGAGACAGTACTCAAATTAAGACAGATAGTAAAATAACCAAATTTCAATTAGCTCCTCTTAAGAGCAGTGTTTCTCAACCTTTTTTTCATTATCACCATGCCCTTGCTCTGAAGAGGGACACTCTTGTTAATCACCTCGCGTGTAATTTTAATGTCAGATATCCGGTACATCACTGGCAAGACTGTGGTAGCTGTCCTGTAACCTTCGCGCTTCCTGACAGGCACAACACTACCTGTGGTGCCCCTACAACTGTATTAATGAATGAATGAATGAATGCCGCTCCTGCATTATGTTACTGCCACCAATGTCACAGCAAGGGCCACTTGTTCACAGTTCCTCTATTGGAAAAAAAAATTTTCCATTTAGAGAAATACAAGCAAAATACAAGTTTTGCACTTACAAAATGTTTTCTATACCATGGAAGAGAATACACTAACCCACAAAATCCACAAAACAGATAATCTAATACATACCTATCTTTTTAGAAAATATTTCACTTTCTGATTTTGTTTACATTTCAAGTAGATATTAAAATCAGTTTCCAATCCCTGTTAAAAGCTCAACTAATGGTAAGGAAGCCAATTTGGTACTACAAATACGGCACATAAATCACAAAGTGAACAACAGAATGAACTACTTATAAATAATAAAATAATTAAGAGTTACAGCTCCCCTAAACATTTCTACCCAAGTTTCTGAATCAGTCTCTACCTACCTCAGTCTCTACCTACTTCAGTTTCCATCTTACATGCCTTATCTTAGAGGGTTCTCTATTCAATATAAATTTGGCAGAAATAAGATTTCACAGATATCTGCCTAATAAAATTTATTTTCCAAAATTAGCTAAACATTGGCTATAGTAGACACACAATAACTAAATGTAAAGTATAATGAGTCATGATAAAGACAAGTACACTTATAAGGATGTCTACGTCTGTAACTTCCGAATGAATTTTTTCCCACTATCTACATACATTTTCATTTTAAAGTCTGATTGTCAGATCACTGAATGAGCACTGCTCTCAGTGACCTACCACCAGGTCCATCAAAAACTACATTCTACATGAGGGGCTTTGCTCCCCAAACAAGCAAAATACACACTACTTCAGTGCACCCAGGCTAAGCTTTCCTGAAGTTCAGAATTTGACTTCCCTCTCCTCTCCTCTGCCAACAAAAGTTTACACAAAGAGACAGACATAAAAGAGTGGTTTCTGTAACACATGACCTGTCCGGGTGTCATATTTTTCATGTAATCCCACTACAGTGCACTTAGTCTAGACACTATATATACTTTGTATCCTTCCTTGAAAGTGAAAGTGAAAATCGCTCAGTCTGTCCACTCTTTGAGACCCTGGGGACTGTAGACCACCAGGCTCCTCCTTCCATGGGATTCTCCAGGCAAGAATACTGGAGTGGGTTGCCATTTCCTTCTCCAGGAGACCTTCCTGACCCAGGGATCGAACTCTGGTCCCCCGCATTGCAGGCAGACGCTTTAACCTCTGAGCCACAAGGGAAGCCCTACCTTGCTGGCATATAAAATACTCAACTGAGTTAAAAAAAATTTAGTTTAGTTTAGGTCAAAATAAAAGTCTGTAATTATTAAATATGAGACTAGTAACTACTACCTTCAAGTACAAATTCCAGTTCAAACTGAACTGATACACACTATCAATTCAGTGTGAGAGACTGAAACCAACAGCTTTCTTTTCAACTCCAAATCCAAGTAATATAGAGGTTTGGAAGGAGTTCAAATTCTTCCACTTTGAGCAACTGTTCTCAATTTGGTTCCATCCAAAGATCTTCAATTTAAGAACTAAAGAGCAGCTATGAAGGATAACTGAGGCCCTTGTGCATTCTTCCCTTCTCCAATTTTATTCTTCATTCTAAATTCATCTGGTGAAGAAAGGGGCTGTTCTATAGCTTCAGTAACTTTCTTCTCACACCATCTCCAAATTACAGTTTCTAAGACAACTGAATGTCTCACTTTTTGAAATAGGTTTACACTGCTCTTTACCAAAGTACATACATGAAATAAACATCATACAAGTATAACTATTTAAAACAGAAAAAATAAAAAACACATATATTACAAAGAATTTCAAAGTACACAATGCAATTAAAACTACAGCTCACAATGAAGAGATTTTTTTTAATGTTTACAACAGTTTAGAAGCCGAAATAAAACCCATTATACTTAGCAAAACATTCTACTCAACTACAACAAAATAAAGTCAGTTTAGCAACCAATAGAAGTAATGTCACCAGCTAATAAGAATGCAAATTAAATCCACCAACAATTTTGTAGTTGCTTCTAATTCTGATAAAATTTCAGGTAAATATTTCAATACTAGTAACATTTTTAAAAATTAAGAACGAACCTTAAAGAACCATCAACTATCCTTTTATGGCCATATTGTGAACAGGAATTATCACAGCAAGCAGTAGATTACAAAGGCCAGTGATACACAAAATAATAACAAAAACAAACCCTCTATTTAATGCCATTCAAATACATGTGCAATATAATGCTATAGGTAAAATCCACAAAATGTTATTTTTGAAAGAACCCTATTAAGCAGTTCATCAGGGCTCCCAAATTTTAATCTCTTCTTACCTCCTGTTCAGTCAGCACTAGCTGGTGCACAGGGATAAGCAAGTATCACTCCATCCAGCTACACAGATGACAAAAATGCCCACCCCAAATTAAGTATGCAAAAGCCTAAGAAGTTATTTCATTAAAAAGTTGTGAACAATGCTCAACTTCTAAAATTGTAATCCAGCTCTTCTGTCTTCCTTTACTGTGACTAGAAAGACAGAAGGAAATATATTTTCTTGGAAGAGAGCTAATGAAGACTGCCTTGAACATTTGTTTTTTTACTTGCAGGTATGGACCTCCTGTCGATGGAATGTTACACTCATTTGATAAATAAAAGGAAAAGAAATTTCCCAGAGGTCTTTGTTTACTGACCTTAAAAAAAGCATTAGAATCCGACTGTGTTCAGCACTCAAGGTAACTTTCTAAATTGTCACTGACACAACTCAGGCATAGCAAAAAATTTTAAGCGCAACACAATAAAGATTTTAAAACTTAACATTTGATAACAATGAGTTACGTTTAAATATACTCTCTTTTTTAACGGATTAGAAAACATTTAAAGCTAATTGAACTTTTCTTCTAATATTTAAACGTAAGGGCACCATCATCCCTCAAAAAAAAAAAAAAAAAAAAAACCGGATTTCTAGTTTTCCCTATTTAAAAAAATTCTTAAACTCCTTGCACAAATAAAATCCTTAACGGAGGGGTAAAAACCCCACAAAAACACATTAACCAGAATTTTACTAAGCTTCTCACATGGACCTGGAAAATGTAAGAAAGCTATTAGGAACACTGCAGTTAAACACAATTTGCTTTTTTTTTTTACAATTTGCTTTTTTTAAATGTGTTACTATATAAAAGACAGCAGATGTGACCAGAATGCTTACAGCTTAAACGTCACTGCTCTAGTAACAACCTTTTGCAAGGATGCACATCAGACATCACAGCTCCGCGGCTAGTCCTTCTAGGCAACTGTGGCCTATGAGATACCGGAAAAACCTTGCATTCTCACTTTCTCCAGCCTTTCCAAACCCCTTGGAGAACAGTAAACATTTTGCTTTCGGAAATCAGGAAACAGCTATAAAACTAACAAACACCATGTGAATTTTGGGTGAGATTCTTTAATCACTACTCTGATCCCTTCTCTTGGTGAGCTACCACCTTTTTTGTTCCATCCAACCCTCGCGCTTCCAAGTCTTCCTTTTGGCCCGGGCCACCTATCTTCACTGATATTTTCATCACAAAGACCGAGAACGACTGGGCCTCGGAGGCACTGCAAGCCCTCGACCACCGAGGTACGGCCAGTGCACCGACTTTCAAAACACGATCCATGGGTCCGAAAGTCAAAGGACTTGTTGCAAACGTGCCCGCACCGAAGCCGTCTTCCCAAAGAGTGAGAGAAGGAGAGGGATGGCGCCACGCCGAAACCTGTCGCAAACGCGGGCAGGGGAGCTCAGGAAGCTAGGCGCGCGGGATACAAAGGGCCGTGAACACGGCCTTCCATGAGGCGACCGAGTGACGACAGAGACACAAAATGGACCGACCGAAGGAATCGGAGCCCGAGCGGCAGGGCCGGGGGCAAGGAGAAGGCCGGCGCGCGCCCCGCTGGGCTTCCTCCTCGACCTAGCCGCGGGGGATGGGGCGCAGGGGCGGCCCGTTCTCCCCGCCGCGCACACGCCGCCCCGCCGCCCGGGCCTACCAAGGCGGGAAGCGCCCGCCGGCCTCCAACAATGGGGAGCGAGGCGGCGGCGAGGGAGGAGCCGGCGGCGGCTGCACAGTAGCCGGCGTCCGCGCTCGGGGCCCCGCGGAGGGTGGCAGCGCCCGCCGCCCACGAAACGACGCGGTAGAACGAGGGGCGAGGCGGGCGCTGCGCCGGGATCGGGCGGCGCGGCCCAAGGCGCCAAGGGCGCACGGTCTGCAGCCGCGCCGTCTCGTGGCCCGCAGCTGGCCCAAGGTCCGCGTCCCGGCCGCAGCACCGCCCACTTCGGCGGCGTGAGCCCGGGCCCACACGTACCTGGTTGAACTCTTCGCCCACATCCGCGTAAATGTCTATATGGTCCACACCGTCCGCCATCTTCCCTCGGCCTCGGCCGCCGCCGCCGCCTCTTGCAGGTCCGCCCGCCGCGGCAGCAGCAGCGGATCTAGCGGCGGGGGCGGGGCGCGCTGCGTCACTTCCGAGGCCCGAGGACCGAGGCGGGGGCAGCCGGGGGCGCGGGTCTCCGCCACCGCTTGCTTGGCTGGCGGAGAAGAGAAACTGCGTCTCCGAAGGCGCTGGCGGTTTCTTTTGTGTGTCTGGATTAGGCTTGGGGGGGCGGGGCAGGGGTGGTCCCAGTTGTCTCCAGACAGTTTCCACGTTGTCTTTGGCACACTTAAGCATTTTGTGATATTTTCATTTCTCAGTTTTTCTTACTTTTCTCACAGCCAGGGCTTTTAGGGAGGTGGAAGTTTTATGTCTAGATGAAACACCAAAAATGTAGCCCGGCTTTCCGTGAGCGCCTCCAGAGGATGTCTTACCTCTGCATCCTCAAAAGACCAGCAGAATTTCGTCTGCCTCGTAAATGCTAGTTACCGGTTGATGGTTTTCTTGAGTTATTTGCATGCTACTTACGTCATTTGCATACCGTTTATCTTTCCATCTGTATCTTCTGCATCGTCTTCTTTCATCTCCTCCCCCCGCCCCCTTTTCATCACCCGTCATTTTTAACCTCCTTGAGCTGCAGTTGGTTGTTCCTGGGATAGTTTAAAAGTCTCAAACTTGAATGCGGTCCCCGTTGGGCCCGCCCTATAAAATGGAGGTATCTTCAGACGAGGGGACTCCTCTCTTAGACTCATAGAATGTCAGAGAAGGAAGGGAACTAGAAAAGATGACTTTAGGTCCAAACATCTCATTTTACAGATGATAAAGGGAAATGAGGCCTAAAGAATCTTAAGTGGCTTAACAGGAGTCACGTGGTTAATAAAAAAAGCGTTTGCCAGCCAATGTAGTAGTCTGTCCTGAGAGAGAGTTTCAGTTGCCTGGGGTCAACTGCAGTCCAAAAATGTTAAATGGAAAATTCCAGAAATAGTTTCTAAGTTTTAAGTAGCTATAGTTCTGAGTAGCATCCAAGAAATCTTTAGCCGTCCTACACCAACCATCCCTGGAAATGAATCATCTTTTTGTCTAGCACCCTTTATACACTACCTGTTAGTCCAGAAAAAAGACATGTTATATTTAGCTTTGGGTACTACTGCAGCGTGTGAAAATCCCGTGGACGGAAGAGCCTGGTAGGCTGCAGTCCATGGGGTCGCTAAGAGTCGGACACGACTGAGCGACTTCACTTTCACTTTTCACTTTCATGCATTGGAGAAGGAAATGGCAACCCACTCCAGTGTTCTTGCCTGGAGAATCCCAGGGATGGGGAAGCCTGGTGGGCTGCCGTCTCAGGGGTCACACAGTCGGACACGACTGAAGCGACTTAGCAGCAGCAGCAGCAGCAGTTTCAGGCATCCACTAGGGGTCTTGGAGCATATCCCTTCTGGGGTTCTTTACCACTAGCCACCTGAGAAGCCCCAAATGGAGACTGCTGCTGCTGCTGCTAAGTCGCTTCAGTCGTGTCCGATTCTGTGCGACCCCATAGACGGCAGCCCACCAGGCGCCCCCGTCCCTGGGATTCTCCAGGCAAGAACACTGGAGTGGGCTGCCATTTCCTTCTCCAATGCATGAAAGTGAAGTTGCTCAGTGGTGTCCGACTCTTCGCGACCCCATGGACTGCAGCCCACCAGGCTCCTCTGTCCATGGGATTTTCCAGGCAAGAGTACTAGAGTAGGGTGCCATCGCCTTAGTCTCTCCAGTTTGAAACCTCCTCCTATTCTTTTTCATCCTTTTAAAAACCCACCAAGTTAGAGTGGGTTTATAAGACACATCCTGCCCAGAAATTACTGATACAGTGGTAAGCAAAAGTGATAACTGTACTTGATATGGTGGAAAACCTTGGTTCGTTGAAGTTTTAGAGACAGGTCTGGTGATCTGGATACAAATTTCTAGTCAGCTACTTTACCAGCTAGATGACCTCAGTCAAGATACCTACGGGTTCTCAGGTTCAATCTCAGAATCTTTAAAATTGGGGTGGTAATGTTTACCACATCAAGGTTGAAGGTTGATAGTGGTTTAATGTACAAAAAAATGCCTACCCACTTTTGTTTCTTGGAAACACTTAGTTTCTTCTTTTTCCAAAGGGCTTTATAGGAAAAAAGAACCACTCCTGATAAAAGGCAAGAGCACTTTTTAGACTGGTAATGTGGTAGGTATAATAATGGCCTGTCATAGAGGTCCACATCCCAATTCCTAGAATCTGGGACTATGTTACCTTACATTCCAAAACAGACTTTGCAGATATGATTAAGTTAAGGACCTTGAAACAAGAACCTTGAATTCTGGATTTCCTGGGGTTGGCCCAAAGAAATCACAAGAGTCCTTACAAGTGAAAGAGCAAGTCAAGAGTCTGAGGAGACCATGAGGCTAAAAGTAGTTTCTGTTCTTTCAGGACACTTAAAAATCATTTCAAGATTCTGACTTCTATTGCTACCTGTGAAACGTCAGCTCTTAGTGTGACTGTTATTTTGAAGGTCATTGGAGTTTTTTCCCCCTTTGGCTGCTTTAAAGATTTTCTTTCTGTTAGACTTCGGTTTTCCGCCCTTTTACTATGTATGTCTGGAGGTGTATTTCTTTTTTTTTTAATGATGCCTTGAATTCAATGGGCCTTTTGAATATATTGATTGATGCCTTTCATGAATTTTGAAAAATTCTCAGATATTACCTAATATTGTTTCTGCCCCACTCTTTCTTCTCTCATATAACTCCATTTAAATGTTAGATCATTTCTATCCACTATTTCTCTTACCTTCTCTCTTTTATTTTCTACATCTTTATCTCCCTATGCTTCATTTTGAATAGCTTTTTCCTTTTCTTCTGGGTTACTAATTCTTTCTCCTATATGTTAAATTCATCTACTGAACTGTAATTTAGTTTTTTAATTTTTTTTTAATTTTAGGTTCTAGAACTTCTATTTGATTCTTTTAAAACTTAGGTTCATATTAATGGCATCAAAAAAAAATTTTTTTTGCTCAAACTGTCAATCTTAGGTTTTGTCTCTTTGTATATAGTAGGCATCACTGGTATATGGTTTTGGTCTCTGATAATTCCATTATCTGGAGTCTTGTTGTATTTGTTATTGCTTCATTGTTCTAGTTATTCTTCATTGTGCTGATTCTCACTCATGTTGTCTTGTTACCTGACTGTAAGCTGGGCATCGTAATTGAAACATTTGAAGAAATAATGTGAGATGTATATGATTTTCTTCCATGATTGGAAGAAGATTTTCATTTTCTTTGAGGCATGTTGCAGTACCAACAAACACGATCACCCTAACCCAGGTGATTGGGGACCTTGGGGAGACTGCTTTAGTTTTGCTGGCCTTTACTTCCCAGGGTACTGCCCTTGTGAAGACCAGCCCAAAACATGGTATACAAGATCATCACTTTAAATACATATATATATTTATTTATTTATTTGGCTGCATCAGGTTGGTGCACATAATTGCAGCACAAAGGCTTAGTTCCTTCATAGCATGTAGAATCTCAGCTCCTCAACCAGGGATTAAACCCTCGTCCTCTGCACTGCAAGGCAGATCCCCAAACACTGGACACCAGGGGAGTCCCAAAAATCACCCGCTGTTGACGCGTCCAGAATTACACTTTTGACAGATCCAAGACTCCATATTTTGTTCTTCTAGTTGTCAAAAGTGGAGTTCAACCTCTCGGTCATCTCTTTTGAATCTAAAAATGTTCCCCAGGGGAGAATGAATACACATATATATATATATGGATGAGTTGCTCCTGCCGTGCACCTGAAACTGTCATAACATTGTTAATTGGTTAGACTCCAACATAAAATAAAAAGTTTTAAAAAATTAAAAATTTTTTAAAAAGAAGAAATAAAAGAAAAAAAGAAAGAAACAAAAATTAAATTAAAATGTCCCCTAGGACAAAAGCACTGTGAATGTATAGACACTATTCCCTTCTGCTTCTTGGTCAGGTAATTCCTAACTCACTTCTTGGTTAGCTTTTTGATTATTTTATTTTTAAAAATAATTTTTATACAGTTTTGTTTTCTTAATTTTAATTTTTTTGGCCATGCTGAGTGGCTTGCAGAATCTTAGTTCCCCGACCAGAGACTGAAGCCTTATCCTTGGCAGTGAAAGTGTGGCATCCTAACCACTGAACTGCCAGGGAATTTTCATATACAGCTTTTAAAGGTTACTTCCCATTTACAGTTATTACAAAGTATTGGCTATATTCCCTGTGCTTTAAAATACATCCTTGAGCCTATCTTACACCCAGTAATTTGTATCTCACATTCCCCCAACTTTTTGATGATTTAAAAATGTTGTTCCAGGGTACTTCCTTATTTGGCCACAAAATGGCATTGTAGTGAATTACAAAGGAAAATGCATAACAATAATGACAGCAGTGACAAACTCTGTGGCTTATTGAGTATCTTCTACACAACAGTCTGTTAGGCATGTTACAGTTGTTACTGTACATAGATGAAAGATAGGAGACTTGGGTTCTTGTACTGGCTTTACAACTGATTAGCCAAGTAACCTTAGACAAGTCCTTTCCCTCAAATTCTCCATGAAGGTCCCTCTCAGTTCTAAATTTCTGTTGTTTAAAGCTACAGAGAATTCTCTGAAAGTTCAAGGTACCTTGTGACAATCGTGTATTAAATATCGTAGAGGAGTTTCCTACTGGCCCACCTGCATTCGTTTCCTATTGCTGCTGTAACAAGTTACCATACACTGAGTGACTTGAAGCAACCAAGTATCTTATCTTACAGTTTTGAAGATCAGAAGTCTAAAATGTATCTCACTGGGCTAAAATCAAGGTGTTGGGAGGCCTGCATTCCAGAAGGCTCTAGAGCAGCGTTCCCCAATCTTTTTGGCATCAGGGACCGGTTTTGTTGAAGACAGTGTGTCTGGTGGAGGTGGGATGGCGATGGCTCAGGATGATTCAAGCACATTGCTTTCATTGTGCACTTTATTATCATTACATTGTGAGAATGACATAATACGAGCGCAGGGGTGCGGCTCTAAGTACAGACGAAGCTTCCCTCACTCTCCCACTGCTCACCTGCTGCGTGCAGCACAGTTTCTAACAGGTAACAGACTGGTACCTGTCTGTTGCCCAGGAGTTGATGTTGCCCAGGAATTGAGGACCCTGCTCTAGAGGAAAATTCATTTTCTTGCTTTATCCGTCTCCTCGAGGCTGCCCACATGCTCTCTTTATGACCCCCTTTCCACAATCTCATCACTCTAATAATATAAATAATATAAAATTAAAATATGTAAGATTAGCAAAGGGATTAGAAGAGAGATCGTGTTCTAAGGTTGCCTATACATCTGCTTTTTCTCTGTATGGAAGAACCTTCTCTCCTTTTCCATGCACATGGTCTTGCAACATTGGCAACCTCAGCTGCAGAATTCAAATAACCACTACTCAAGAAAATGGCCATCTGTCTTGGTTTCAATTATAAAACCTAAGGAGAAAGCAACGGTTTAGCGCAGCTGTAATAGAAGTTTACTCCTAGTCCAGCCAAGTTTGTCTAAGGCAGTGGGGTCCCAGAGTAACAACTTGGCTTACAATTTCTACTGTGTGAGTTAGGGAAGTGTGGAGACTTGTGAGCGAAAGATGGTTGTTTTGAACCAAGCAGACACTCCACTTGTTATTTAACACATTCCTCTTATTGAATGACATCATATAGACAAAAACCTGATGGTTGGGGACAGCAAATCCAGTCCATAAATACTTAACACAGGCTATCATTCTTACTTACCCCAAATAAGTCAAGGCCATGACCTCTACAGAAACATGATTTTGGTTCTAACATACTACAGGTCATAGTTTAGCCCTATGGTCCCCAAAGTTTTAAAAATACCTACCCCTATTAGTATATTTTAAAACATGCAGCCATAAAATATGAAAATATAAATATTATTTTATTGAGACATGTTATATTGACATCAGACTTAAATTGAAGAACGTGGGGAAAACCACAGGACCAGTTATGACCTGGTATGATTTGATTCAGGTATGACCTAAATCAAATCCCTAACGATTATACAGTGGAAGTGAGAAATATATTTAAGGGACTAGATCTGATAGATAGAGTGCCTGATGAACTATGGACGGAGGTTCCTGACATTATACAGGAGACAGGGATCAAGACCATCCCCATGGAAAAGAAATGCAAAAAAGCAAAATGGCTGTCTGAGGAGGCCTTATAAATAGCTGTGAAAAGAAGACAAGAGAAAAGCAAAGGAGAAAAGGAAAGATATACCCATTTGAATGCAGAGTTCCAAGGAATAGCAGGGAGAGATAAGAAAGCCTTCCTCTGCGATCAATACAAAGAAATAGAGGAAAACGATTGGGAAAGACTAGAGATCTCTTCAAGAAAATTAGAGATACTAAGGGAATATTTCATGCAAAGATGGGCTCAATAAAGGACAGAAACGGTATTGACTTAACAGAAGCAGAAGATATTAAGAAGAGGTGGCAAGAATACACAGAAGAACTGTACAAAAGAGATCTTCACGACCCAGATAATCATGATACTGTGATCACTCACCTAAAGCCAGACATCCTGGAATGTGAAGTCAAGTGGGCCTTAGGGAAGCATCATTACAGACAAAGCTAGGGGAGGTGATGGAATTTCAGTTGAGCTATTTCAAATCCTGAAAGATGATGCTGTGAAAGTGCTGCACTCAATATGCTGCCAGCAAAACTCAAAGTGCTGCCAGCAAATTTGGAAAACTCAGCAGTGGCCGCAGGACTAGAAAAGGTCAGTTTTCATTCCAATCCCAAAGAAAGGCAATGACAAAGAATGCTCAAATTGCCCCACAATTGCACTCATCTCACACGCTAGCAAAGCAATGCTCAAAATTCTCCAAGCCAGGCTTCAGCAATATGTGAACCATGAACTTCCAGATGTTCAAGCTGGTTTTAGAAAAGGCAGAGGAACCAGAGATCAAATTGCCAACATCTGCTGGATCATCACAAAAGCAAGAGTTCCAGAAAAAACATCTATTTCTACTTTATTGACTATGCCAAAGCCTTTGACTGTGTGGATCACAATAAACTGTGGAAAATTCTGAAAGAGATGGGAATACCAGACCACTTGACTTGCCTCTTGAGAAACCTGTATGCAGGTCAGGAAGCAACAGTTAGAACTGGACATGGAACAACAGACTCTTTCCAAATAGGAAAAGGAGTATGTCAGGGCTGTATATTGTCACCCTGCTTATTTAATTCATATACAGAGTACATCATGAGAAACGCTGGGCTGGAAGAAGCACCAGCTGAAATCAAGACTGCCTGGAGAAATATCAATAACCTCAGATATGCAGATGACACCACCCTTATGGCAGAAAGTGAGGAAGAACTAAAGAGCCTCTTGATGAAAGTGAAAGAGGAGAGTGAAAAAGTTGGCTTAAACCTCAACATTCAGAAAACTAACATCATGGCATCTGACCCCATCACTTCATGGCAAATAGATGGGGAAACAATGGAAATGGTGAGAGACTTCATTTTGGGGGGCTCCAGAATCACTGCAAATGGTGACTGCAGCCATGAAATTAAAAGACGCTTGCTCCTTGGAGGAAAAGATATGACCAACCTAGACAGCATATGAAAAAGCAGAGACATTACTTTACCAACAAAGGTCCATCTAGTCAAAGCTATCATTTTTCTAATAGTCATGTATGGATGTGACAGTTGGCCTATAAAGAAAGCTAAGTACCGAAGAATTATGCTTTGGAACTCTGGTGTTGGAGAAGACTCTTGAGAATCCCTTGGACTGCAAGGAGATCCAACCAGTCCATTCTAAAGGAAATCAGTCCTGAATATTCATTGGAAGGACTGATGCTGAAGCTGAAACTCCAATAGTCTGGCCTCTTGATGCGAAGAACCAACTCATTGGAAAAGACCCTGATGCTGGGATTGAAGGTGGGAGGAGAAGGGAATGGCAGAGGATGAGATGGTTGGATGGCATCACAGATGCGATGGACATGAGTTTGAGTAGGCTCCAGGAGTTGGTGATGTACAGGGAAGCCTGGCATGCTGCAGTCCATGGGATCGCAAAGAGTCAGACACGACTGAGCAACTGAACTGAACTGAACTGAATGTTTTAAAAAAAAAAGGTTCTCTCCATGACTTTAAAGTGTATTGTTTGTTACAATTAGTCTTATTTTGTGCTTTGTAAAATGTATTTGTCTTTGTGTTTTTATTTTTATTTTTTTAATTATCAGATCAGATCAGATCAGTCGCTCAGTCATGTCCAACTCTTTGCGACCCCATGAATCGCAACACACCAGGCCTCCCTGTCCATCACCAACTCCCGGAGTTCACTGAGACTCACGTCCATCGAGTCAGTGATGCCATCCAGCCATCTCATCCTCTGTCGTCCCCTTCTCCTCCTGCCCCCAATCCCTCTCAGTATCAGAGTCTTTTCCAATATTAAAACTTATTTTAAAAACTAAGACTAATTTGTAGGTAGCCCTAGGAAACTACTTTTTTAAAAATATATATATAAATTTATTTATTTTAATTGGAGGCTAATTACATTACAATATTGTATTGGTTTTGCCACACATCAATATGAATCTGCCACGGGTGTACACGTGTTCCCCCTCCTGAACCCCCCTTCCACCTCCCTCCCCATACCATCCCTCTGGATCATCCCAGTGCACCAGCCCCAAGCATGCATCGAACATGGCCTGGCGATTCATTTCACATATGATGTTATACATGTTTCAATGCCATTCTCCCTGTCTTTGTGTTCTTAATGATTTGTTTCTGGAAATTACTGGAGGTGAAACAGAAATATACAATCCACATGAAGGATTGTACTTCAGCAAAATACAATAATATTAATGTGAATGGAAGTATTTTTCAACATCAAAAATCACTTTTTATGGAGTAATGGGGCTCAAAATTAGTAATCATACTGTTTATTTTTTTCCTACAACTTCTATGGCAACTAAACAAATGTATAATCTTAATGTTAATCACCCAGTCTTGTCTAACTCTTTGCGACCCCATGGACTGTAACCCACCAGGCTCCTTTGTCCATGGACATCTCCAAGCAAGAAACTGGAGTGGGTTGCCATTCCCTTCTCCCGGGGATCTTCCCAATCCAGGGACTGAACCCAAGTCTCCTGCATTGCAGGCAGATTCTTTACTGTCTGAGCCAACAGGGAAGCCCCAAGACTCTGTGTTTTCATTGCTGATGGCCAAGGTTCAATCCATGGTCCGGGAACTAAGATTCTGCAAGACACAAGACAAAAAAAAAGAGTATAAATAAATTCTACATAATGTAGAATTTATTCGTTCCATTATTCAACACATTTTTTTTTTCTTTTTTTGTTTTGCATCTTGAGAGATCTTAGTTCCCAGACCAGGGACTGAATCTGGGCCCTCAGCAGTGAAAGCACAAAGTCCTAACCACTGGATCACCAGGGTATTTCCTCAACACATATTTTTAATGCAACTACTGTGTGTGGACCACTGTAGTAGGTAGTAACAAGTGTTACAAATGTAAATAAAATTCCATCATGTTGTAATAAGAAGTGGTATGGTAGCCTGCAATGTGACAGATCTTGGTTTGACACCCAGCTCTGTCTGTCATTTGAGACCCAGCTGTGACATTTTGGGCAAAAGTTACTTAACCTCAATGAGATCTGTTGAAAAAAATAAGGATAATATTAGTACTATCTACCTCAAATGGAGTTCTAGGTTGAAGACCTGAGAAATGGGAAAGAGCAAACAATTATTGAGCATCTAGTAATATGTACCCCTGAGATAAATGCTTTATAAGCACCAACTCAAATTAGAAAGTATATGCACAGTGTGGTGTAGGGGAGCTGGTAATCCTTAGAAGCACAGATATTCCTTTGGAATTCTCTGGGAATATGTGCCAGCCAGAACCCAGCAGGAAAGGGATGCCGCACTCACTGGGGAAAATAGAGAATTTAATTGAGCAATCATTTATGAGAACATGGGCAGGGATAAGAGAAACTAATTAAGGATGATGAAGCACTGTAGGGCAAGCCTGAAGGGACAAAGAGAGCAATCAGTTGCTAAAGCTCAGGGAGAAATCTGTAACTTTTAAGAGAAGACTGCTTGCTAGGCTGTAGCCTTCAGTAGAGGCACACAGCAGAGAAAGCCTAGGCAGTAAATACCTGTTATTTCTCCTCTCTTGACCTTGGATCTCCTGGTAGAGCCTCTCATTGAATGAAGCCAACTGGGAGGGTGGAAGATGTACCATAAAAGGGTAGAGAGCAGAAAGTGGATCTGGAGAGACCAAGAAGAATGTGTAGCACAGAATGTAAAGAAATGAGGAAGTGTTACCTCCTATGTTCGCCACTTTGTAGAACTTGATAACGGTTTTTAAAAAGGAAACAAAATGCATCCCTTCTAATTATGATCTGGAGCAAGTCACCTTCCTCCATTGTAAAATTAGCACATTGTATTAGATTATCTTTGTTGGTGATGAAGGCCTGGGGCAAAATACAGAATACAATAGCTTGTGCTAAGGTTCTGTTCTGCATTATGATAGAACTCTTGAAAAACTTCAGACAAAGGTAGATACAGATTATATGTTATATTGCTATATACGTTAAATATGTTACTCAGAAAATTAAAGGTAACCTCCAAAATCAGAGTTCAGGAGGTCAGAAGACTGAAATGGGTCTCACTGGGCTAAAATCTAAGTGTTGGCAGGACTGTATTCCTTTTGGAGGTTTCAGGGGAGAATCTGTTTCCATGCCTTTTCGATAAAAGATCAGTCTTCAGCTTAAAAATATCTAGCAGAAACCTTTGACTGTGTAATTATGTGCACAATAGCCCCCAAGCCTGTAGCACAGATATTCCTTTTGAAAACTAAGCAGCCCCAAGTATAGCACATTCTACAAAGACTATTTTAGATGTAACCAGAGATAAGAATGGACAGAAAGAATCTCCCATAGGGTAAAATTTGGGTCATGGAGAGTAAAGGGCAAGGATTCAGAAGAGAGATCTCCACATCCCCCAGGCAGCAATAATAGCAACTGCTATATGGGATAACCTAGAGACTCACTCCAATACCAGGGCAGGGAATCTCTGCAATTACTAATCTGCAGCATTTGATGGTTGGAATGAACCAGAGGCTGCTGTGTCTTTCCCTCTTTCCCATTCTTCTCTTTACTCATTCTCTCTCTCTCTCTCTCTCTCTCTCTCTCTCTCTCTCTCTCTATATATATATATATATATATATACACACACACACACACACACACACACACACATATCCTATTCCTGTTTTACAATTTATAACAGGATGATTGGAGGCAGGTGACTTTCTTTTAGTTTAGAGGCTCCAGACCATAAGGAATTATAAGTGGATGTCATAAATAAGAATAAGAATTAACCAGAGATTGTGAACTTTGAGCTGGATGCAGAAACTAGATGGGACTTTGGTGGTGTCTGCCCCTAGAGAGGAAATAAATACATAAAAAGAAAGGTGCATGTGGATATTTGGGTGACTTGAGGGACAGAATGGGCCAAAGACTATTAATTGCCCCTCAGTATGCCCCTCAGAGAAGTCTTTCTTAATATTAGAATTCTTTAGTTTGGCATATGACTACCCAGGAAGACGGTGTATTTCCCTGCCTGCTTACAGCTAATTTATTAAGACCTAGGTAATGGGATCTTCGCATGAGGTGGCCAAAGTATTGGAGTTTCAGCTTCAGCATCAGTCCTTCCAATGAACACCCAGGACTGGTCTCCTTTAGGATGGACTGGCTGAATCTCCTTGCAGTCCAAGGAACTCTCAAGAGTCTTCTCCAACACCTCATACGAAGAGTTGACTCATTGGAAAAGACCCTGATGCTGGGATGGATCGGGGGCAGGAAGAGAAGGGGATGACAGAGGATGAGATGGCTGGATGGCATCACCGACTTGATGGACATGAGTCTGAGTGAACTCCTGGAGTTGGCGATGGACAGGGAGGCCTGGCATGCTGCGATTCATGGGGTCGCAAAGAGTCGGACACGACTGAGCAACTGAACTGAACTGAACTGAATGGGATCTGAGAGGGAGTGATGTTTGTGATTTCTAGGTTGCACTCTTAAAAGGAGTGGCATATTCCCTTCCTCTTTTCTTTCTTGTTGGTTGAAATGTAATATGATATTACATCTGGGACCATGAAGTCCAAGAGAACACCGTAGGAATAGGGAAACAATAAGATAGAAGGAACTTGGGCCCCTGACACTGTGGAGTGATTTATCAGACTTTTACATAAAAGAGAAATACTTTTTCTCCTGTAAAGCCACTGTTATTTGAAGTCTTATTGGTATGGCTGGAACCATATTTTAACTTTCATATTCATGTCAAGTTTGAGGTGCCTTTAAAATTTCTTATGAAAAGTGTTATACATATGCAAAGTAGAAAGAATAGTAGGTAATGTCATGGATACTTAACTTTCACTTCAACAATAACCACTTCATCTATCCGATTTAAGCTAAACTCACACATCCCCCTCTTTCCACTGGAATATTTTGAACCAAATTCCTAATATTGTATCATTTCTTCTATAAATATTTTAGCATGTATCTTTAAAGCACATGGATTTTTTAAAAAGAAGAGTTTCAAATGCTTTTGAGTAAAAAAATGTAGATATCTAGTAGACAGTTGGGCATATCTCTTTAACATTCAAGAGAAAGGTCTGGCCTGAAGGTACTACTTTGAGAGGCATCGTCACAGAGGTTATTTAAGGCCTTGGAGGTAGACGAGATAACTCGTGGAAGGTGACGTCCTGAGTAGAAAGGAGAAAAATTTTATCAGTTTAGAGATGCAAGGATTTCTTTACTTGGTGTCAGGTAGCATGAAAATTGTAGAAGATAGGGTAAATGCACATGAGTAAGATACTTGCATAGACTTTGTTTCACTGCCCCAAATCCATTCCACATCTTGATTTCCTTTGGGGTAGAAAGCTCCAATCTTATTTCCTAGGTACCAGTTATTTGTTCAGGGATGGTCGTATATCTTAGTCACAGCTGATGAGATCCAAGGAATATATGCTTCTAAGAAATCCTCTCAGTTCCTGGCGAACTGCTTGCATCTGCTGGGTGATGTGATATGATGGAATGTGCTGGAACTGCTGCAGCCATCTTGTCATCATGAGAGCATTCTAGAACTACTGAGGACCTTGTTGCAGAGGCTGAGGATGAAGTCAACACTGCGTGGAGAGACAGAGAGAGGAAAACCCAGATCTTAATGATATAATTTGTACTGCTGGTTCCGGCTTCTTAGAACCAACCCTCACTCTGGATCTTTGAGTTAAGATGTACCAAAGGCTTTGGCTTTGTTGTTTAAATGGTTTTAAATTGGATTTCCTGTCACTTGTAATGCAAAGTGCTCTAACTGATAGAGTAAGCCATGAGGTTAAGGTTTTTCAAGACCTGGAGGAATGCCAGTTTTATAATGGGCAGGTAATATGTTTGCATTAGAAAAATAACTAGACGGTGATGTCCTCCACTCACTGTATTTCCTTGATGTTCAGTGTTAATAAACACAGGTTGCTTTCTGGCAAGTAGGAGGATTTCCTGCAGGCTCTCTCTAGTGGCTTATATCTTCTTCAGGTACTGTCCAGTTGATGCGGGTAATGGTGGTACTTAAAGGTATGGATAAATAGCAAACATGGAACCAGCTGCTGTGAAAGAAAGTGTTCTGTGTAGTGAAATGCAGTGAGTTATGTATAAAATCCACTTTGGCTATGGGATAGACCGAGTTCTTCTCTGTAGAAGCACAGCATGGCGTATTGCTCTAAGATGTAACTAATACACCCAACCAAGTGGACAAGAAGATGAAAAATTGTATCTTTTTGAGCCATATCCTTCAAAATAGCAGCCAACACAGCAGTTCTTAGAGGTGGATATTTCTTTGACAAAATGTTAGGGGGAGGGCGGATGGATGGTGTTAATGGAGGGCTAGAACAAGAGATGAAATGTACCATATTGATGTGAGATGACCTCAGCCTTCAAGGTTGTATTGAATTCATGGGGCCATCATCATCTGGATGTAGCTTCGTTTTGTAGCACTGATACTTTAAGCAAAGAGTGCTCAGTGATGTGAACAATTACTAAAGTCACCTCCTTGATGATTTTCCTATATGCAGAAGGGGAATTTCTATTCCTTTTCATGCACCATTGAGGAAAAAATGGCAGCCATGAGGACTATTTGCCAGGAAGAGTACTCACACTTTATGACAGTGATTTGTTAGAGAAATTAGCTGAGAGCATGCATCTCTTATTAGGTAAATGGAAGACAGCATATGAATATTTTTTTAAAAAAGCAATTCGCATCTATTTAAATTTAGCTCAGAGTACTGCAGTTAGTTAAAACTCCATAGATAAGGGCCTGTACAGGACAGGCTTATTTTCTTTCTTTTTTTAGAATTATTTTTTTTTGGGGGGAGGAATGCCCTGGATCTTCGTTGCTGTGTGGGGGCTTTGTCTAGTTGCAGTGAGTGGGGGCTGCTCTTCGTTGTGGTGCACAGGCTGCTAGTTGTGGTGACTTCTCTTGTTGAGCTCAGTAGTTGCAGCGCTTGGGTTCCAGAGCTCAGGCTCAGGAGTGTCTTCAGTTGTATGTGGAATCTTACTGGACCAGGGATTGAACCCTTGTCCCCTTCGTTGGTAGGCAGATTCTTATCCACTGTACCACCAGGGAAGTCCCAAGCTTATTTTCATTTTTAAGTACCTAGAACCCAGCATTTGGAGAAGCCAAAAGATATTTATTATTTAACTACAAAATATTTATGAATATTCTCATTAGCAAACCAAACATCATGGTCTTTGGACTCTCAATACTAGGGTAATATGATTAGTAACCATATTTGCCAACCTTAGAATAGGGAGGGGAGCCCTCTTCAGATCAGATCTGTTGCTCAGTTGTGTCCGACTCTTTGCGACCCCATGAATCACAGCACGCCAGGCCTCCCTGTCCATCACCAACTCCCGGAATTCACTGAGACTCACATCCATCGAGTCAGTGATGCCATCCAGCCATCTCATCCTCTGTCAACCCTTCTCCTCCTGCCCCCAATCCCTCCCAGCATCAGAGTCTTTTCCAATGAGTCAACTCTTCACATGAGGTGGCCAAAGTACTGGAGTTTCAGCTTTAGCATCATTCCTTCCAAAGAAATCCCAGGGCTGATCTCCTTCAGAATGGACTGGTTGGATCTCCTTGCAGTCCAAGGGACTCTGAAGAGTCTTCTCCAACACCACAGTTCAAAAGCATCAATTCTTCAGCACTCAGCCTTCTTCACAGTCCAACTCTCACATCCATACATGACCACAGGAAAAACTACAGCCTTGACTAGATGAACCTTTGTTGGCAAAGTAACGTCTTTGCTTTTGAATATGCTATCTAGGTTGGTCATAACTTTCCTTCCAAGGAGTAAGCGTCTTTTAATTTCATGGCCGTAGTCACCATCTGTAGTGATTTTGGAGCCCAGAAAAATAAAGTCTGACACTGTTTCCACTGTTTCCCCATCTACTTCCCATGAAGTGATGGGACCGGATGCCATGATCTTTGTTTTCTGAATGTTGAGCTTTAAGCCAACTTTTTCACTCTCTACTTTCACTTTCATCAAGAGGCTTTTGAGTTCCTCTTCACTTTCTGCCATAAGGGTGGTGTCATCTGCGTATCTGAGGTTATTGGTATTTCTCCTGGCAATCTTGATTCCAGCTTGTGTTTCTTCCAATCCAGCGTTTCTCATGATGTACTCTGCATATAAGTTAAATAAAAAGAGTGACGATATACAGCCTTGACATACTCCTTTTCCTATGTGGAACCAGTCTGTTGTTCCATGTCCAGTTCTAACTGTTGCTTCCTGACCTGCATACAAATTTCTCAATAGGCAGGTCAGGTGGTCTGGTATTCCCATCTCTTTCAGAATTTTCCACAGTTTATTGTGATCCACACAGTCAAAGGCTTTGGCATAGTCAAGAAAGCAGAAATAGATGTTTTTCTGGAACTCTCTTGCTTTTTCCATGATCCAGCAGATGTTGGCAATTTGATCTCTGGTTCCTCTGCCTTTCCTAAAACCAGCTTGAACATCAGGAAATTCATGGTTCACATATTGCTGAAGCCTGGCTTGGAGAATTTTGAGCATGACTTTACTAGCGTGTGAGATGAGTGCAACTGTGCAGTAGTTTGAGCATTCTTTGGCATTTCCTTTCTTTGGGATTGGAATGAAAACGGACCTTTTCCAGTCCTGTGGCCACTGCTGAGTTTTCCAAATTTGCTGGCATATTGAGTGCAGCACTTTCACAGCATCATCTTTCAGGATTTGGAATAGCTCCACTGGAATTCCATCACCTCCACTAGCTTTGTTCGTAGTGATGCTTTCTAAGGCCCACTTGACTTCACATTCCAGGATGTCTGGCTCTAGGTCAGTGATCACACCATCGTGATTTTCTGGGTCATGAAGATCTTTTTTGTACAGTTCTTCTGTGTATTCTTGCCATCTCTTCTTAATATCTTCTGCTTCTGTTAGGTCCATACCATTTCTGTCCTTTATTGAGCCCATCTTTGCATGAAATGTTCCTTTGGTATCTCTGATTTTCTTGAAGAGATCCCTAGTCTTTCCCATTCTGTTGTTTTCCTCTATTTCTTTGCATTGATCGCTGAAGAAGGCTTTCTTATCTCTTCTTGCGATTCTTTGGAACTCTGCATTCAGATGTTTATATCTTTCCTTTTCTCCTTTGCTTTTCACTTCTCTTCTTTTCACAGATATTTATAAGGCCTCCCCAGACAGCCATTTTGCTTTTTTGCATTTCTTTTCCATGGGGATGGTCTTGATCCCTGTCTCCTGTACAATGTCACGAACCTCATTCCATAGTTCCTCAGGCACTCTATCTATCAGATCTAGGCCCTTAAATCTATTTCTCATTTCCACTGTATAATCATAAGGGATTTGATTTAGGTCATACCTGAATGGTCTAGTGGTTTTCCCTACTTTCTTCAATTTCAGTCTGAATTTGGCAATAAGGACTTCATGATCTGAGCCACAGTCAGCTCCTGGTCTTATTTTTGCTGACTGTATAGAGCTTCTCCATCTTTGGCTGCAAAGAATATAATCAATCTGATTTCAGTGTTGACCATCTGGTGATGTCCATGTATAGAGTCTTCTCTTGTGTTGTTGGAAGATGGTGTTTGTTATGACCAGTGCATTTTTTTGGCAAAACTCTATTAGTCTTTGCCCTGCTTCATTCCGTATTCCAAGGCCAAATTTGCCTGTTACTCCAGTTGTTTCTTGACTTCCTACTTTAGCATTCCAGTCCCCTAGAATGAAAAGGACATCTTTTTTGGGTGTTAGTTCTAAAAGGTCTTATAGGTCTTCATAGAACCGTTCAACTTCAGCTTCTTCAGCATTACTGGTTGGGGCATAGACTTGGATTACTGTGATATTGAATGGTTTGCCTTGGAAATGAACAGAGATCATTCTGTCATTTTTGAGATTGCATCCAAGTACTGCATTTCAGACTCTTTTGTTGACCATGATGGCTACTCCATTTCTTCTGAGGGATTCCTGCCTGCAGTAGTAGATATAATGGTCATCTGAGTTAAAATCACCCATTCCAGTCCATTTCAGTTCGCTGATTTCTAGAATGTCGACATTCACTCTTGCCATCTCTTGTTTGACCACTTCCAATTTGCCTTGATTCATGGACCTGACATTCCAGGTTCCTATGCAATATTGCTCTTTACAGCATCAGACCTTGCTTGTATCACCAGTCACATCCACAGCTAGGTATTCTTTTTGCTTTGGCTCCATCCCTTCATTCTTTCTGGAGTTATTTCTCCACTGATCTCCAGTAGCCTATTGGGCACCTACTCACCTGAGGAGCTTCTCTTTCAGTGTCCTATCATTTTGCCTTTTCATACTGTTCATGGGGTTCTCAAGGCAAGAATACTGAAGTGGTTTGCCATTCCCTTCTCCAGTGGACCGCATTCTGTCAGATCTCTCCAGCATGACCTGCCCGTCTTGGGTTGCCCCACGGTCATGGCTTAGTTTCACTGAGTTAGACTGCAAAATATCTCAAGTGATAGAGGGAATGCCTGGAGACAAGAGTACAGAGCCCCCTGCTGGCAAAGACTAGCAAAGAAAAACCGAGACCAAAAAAATGTAGAAACATTCATGGAAATGCTGTCAGAAATAATGAAATAAGACGCAGAGAACAGGCTCGTGGTTGCCAAGTGGGAGGTGGGAGGAGGAGGAGGGATGGAATGGGAGTTGGGGATTAAGAGATGCAAACTATTTATATAGGGAATGAATGAATAACAAGGTCCTACTCTATAACACAGGGAACTATATTCAATATCCTGAATAAACGTTAATGCAAGAAAGAGGATAAATTAATAAATAGGCTTCCACGGACAAGCCATTGGAGAAGGAAATAGCAACCCACTCCAGTGTTCTTGCCTGGAGAATCCCAGGGACGGGGGAGCCTGGTGGGCTGCCGTCTATGGGGTTGCACAGAGTCGGACACGACTGAAGCTGCTTAGCAGAAGCAGCAGCATGGACAAGCCAAAAAAAGGAAAAAAAAAAAAGAAATAATGAAATGGATAAGAACGTGAAGGTTTAAGCTTGACAAGGAAGATTAGGTTTGTTGTCATCCTTGGCACAAGAAGCTGAGAGATCGCAGGTGTATCCTGAGAGACAGATGCAAAAGTTGACGCAATCAGTGCAAATGAAGATAGCAGAGGACCAGCGCAGGTGTTAGCCGCGTTAGTTTGTTGTGTCCAACTCTTTGCACCCCCATGGACTGCAGCCCACCAGGCTCCTCTGTCCATGGGATTCTCTAGGCAAGAGCACTAGAGTGGGTAGCTTTTCCTTCCTCCAGGGGATCTTCCCGACCCAGGAATTGAACCTGGGTCTCCCATATTGCAGGCAGATTCTTTACAATTTGAGCCACCAGTGAAGACCAGAGGACCGGAGGAGGAGTCAAACAAATCAGTAAAGTATAATTGGCAGCAGTGAGACAAACCAGTTACAAGTGTTGTCTTGCGGTGGGTAAAGGACTTGGTCACTGTAGATGTGGCAATCCAGGTCTAAAGGCAAGTTTAGCAAAGACTTCTCCAGAACTGGAAAGAGTGTTTTTGAGATGGTAGCCTCTGGACGTTCCTGGCCAAGAACTGAAAAGGCGTATTCACCAAAGATCTACCTTCACTCCCACTCCCACCCTTGTTGCTGCTGCTAAGTCACTTCAGTCATGTCCGACTCTGTGTGACCCCATAGACGGCAGCCCACCAGGCTCCCCCGTCCCTGGGATTCTCCAGGCAAGAACACTGGAGTGGGTTGCCATTTCCTTCTCCAAAGCATGAAAGTGAAAGTGAAGTCGCTCAGTCGTGTCCGACTCTTCTCGACCCCATGGTCTGCAGCCTACCAGGCTCCTCCGTCCATGGGATTTTCCAGGCAAGAGTACTGGAGTGGGGTGCCATCGCCTTCTCCCACCCTTACCCTGGGCCCATTTGTGGGAAGGATCGAGTAGGCCACTATTTGAATTTGCTGCCCGATGCTGTTGGCACCCAAACCTCCAGGCCATCCTCAGGCATGCTATTTCTGTGTGTGTGTGTGTGTGTGTGTGTGTGTGTGATAATTGCTTTAGCCCATACTCTCCCTATGTACGATGCCTGATTCATTTCTTGTTGTTGTGTTTAGTCGCTAAGTCATGTCCGACTCTTTGTGACCCCATAGACTGTAGCCCATCAGGCTCCTCTGTTCGTGAGATTTCCCAGGCAAGAATACTAGAGTGGGTTGCCATTTCCTACTCCAAGCTGGCTCATAGTAGATGTTTAATCCATATTTGTGAGGTAAATGAATAAATCATTAAACGAGACCTGTGGGAGGCCTGGTAAGGTCTCAGAAGAATAATTTACATATATATTCATTTTCTTCTCACTTTACTTCTATTCTCTCCTCTTCTGTAAGTGTTTGGAAAAGCTTACAAGAATACATATGATCCATTAGAAAATATAAATAATAAATAGGATCATTAGAAACATCTATTAGGCAAAAACAAGTCAGTGGAGCGGAGTAAATTATATAAGCAATAGGGTTCCACAGAATTATCTAAGCTGAGCCACAGGTGAGAATTTGAATTTTCTGCTGAAAAAATAAAGGTCAATCATAATTTTTCTTGACTACAAAAGCAAAACATTCTACTTTTTTTTTTTTTAATTTTATTGGAACTTAGCTCTAAAACTTTTTTTCTGATATGGTGTTTTATACCTGGGACATTAAGTAATATAGTAAACAGTGTCCTTAATAATGTTCTTACAACAAATTCAATAAAGTGTTTCTAAAGCTGTGTTTTAATGTGTGCCTGCTAAGTTGCTTCAGTCATGTCTGACTCTTTAAAACCCTATGGACCGTAGCCCACCAAGCTTCTCAGTCCATGGGGTTTTCCACGCAAGAATTCTGGGGTGGGTTGCCATGCCCTCCTCCAGGGGATCTTTCCAACCCAGGGATCAAATGCAAGTCTTCTGTGTTTCCTGCATTGGCATGTGGATTCTTTACCACCAGCACTGCCTGGGAAGCCCATCACTGCCTAGTAAACTACCCCAAAACTTAGTGGCTTAAAATAACATTGGTGGACTTTGCTGGTGAGATGCAATAGAAAAGAATCTGCCTGCCAATGCAGGGGTCACAGGTTTGACCCCTGCGCTGGGAAGATTCCACATGTTTCAGAGCAACTAAGCTCGTGGGCCCTAACTACTGAGCCTGTGTGCTGCAACCACTGAAGCCCACGCACCTAGAGCCTATGCTCCACAGCAAGAGAAGCCATTGCAATGAGAAGCCTGCAGATCACATCCGGAGAGTGGCCCCTGCTCCCTGCAACTAGAGAAAGCCCATGCACAGCAACGAAGACCCAGCACATCCAAAAATTAATTAATTAATTAAAAATAAAACTGGTTATTATTAGTATCTCTCATAGTTATAGGTGTTGGATGGGCTTAACTAGGCAGTTATGCAGTTGCAGATAGTGACTGGGGCTAGAATCACTTGATGGTCTGCTCAATTACACGTCTGGTATCAGGTTGAGGAGACTCATCCAGCTTGAGGCTGGAACAGCTGGGTCCCTGTGCAACTGTGTAACTGTATCTCTATGTAGCTTCTGCATATGGTCTCTCCAGCAGCATGGCTTTAGGCTAGCTGGGCTTCTTACAAGGTGGCTCAGAATGAAAGAAAGAGGGAGAGGGAGAAGGGCAGAAAGAGAGAGAGAAAGTCAGGTAGAAGTCATATTACCTTTTTTGACCTAGCCTTGGAAACCACGTACTGTCACTTCTACCACAGTCCATCCACTGAGGCAATGTACAAAGGTCTGCCCACGTTCAAGAGGCAGGGATAAAAACTCCAGGAGGTATTGATGGGGAAGTGGTAGAGTTTAGAAGAGCATTTGGGAACAAAAATGTTATTTCAGCCACATCTGTAAATTACAATCTCCCACACCCTCCTCATCTCAAAGGTTCACCAAAGGAGTAACTATAACCAAGACAGGATCATTCTTAAGAACCTATTTTGGTCTCTCAATAAATGAGCAAATTCAAGTCCCTGAAGTTTTGTTTTGTTTTTTCATCATCATGTATAGATGAGGTAACTTAGCAAGGAAAATTTTCCAAGAGGCTTTACTGATCACTCATTACAGAAATAGGAAAAAGGGCATAATGCTACCATGAAAATTCCAACTTTGAGCAATTTTGAAGCCATTCCTAATTCATGTCTCCAGCAGGGAGGAATGTACCCAGGTCATCTACGGGTTTTCTGTCAAAGAACAGTTTAAGAAAGCATGGGAGAGAGGAGAACATAGTCCTGCTTTAGGCCCTTCAACATTCTTATCTGGTTTGCCAGGAGACAGATCTGTCAGAAAACAGATACTGACCCTTGCTATGGTGATATAATGCAGCTTTTATGTAAGAACCAACAACTGGGAGTCAATGCTGTGCTCAGGAAGCTTAACCTAGAATCATTCTAGTTCAGGGTTAAAGGCAGAGGAAAGATAGATTAAAAAGCAAACAGGAAAAACCAACTCATTCATTTGGGTGTCCCTGGTGGTTCAAATGGTAAAGAATTTGCATTTACTGTATTTAAGTTTTTAGTTGTGCCCATTTAGTTCCAAGAAGGTGATGCTACTAATCGTCTATTGCTTCCCTAGTGGCTCGGAAGGTACAGAATCCTCCTGCAATGCAAGAGACCCGGGTTCAATCCCTGGGTCGGGAAGATCCCCCTGGAGAAGGGAATGGCTACCCACTCCAGTATTCTTGCCTGGAGAATCCCATGGACAGAGGAGCCTGGCTGGCTACAGTCCATAGTGTCTCAAAGAGCCAGACACGACTGAAGCAACTTAGCACACACAAACAGTCTATTATTATTGATAACTTTTTTCTATTAGGTAATAGTGGCGTATCTATGCTTAAAACTTGAATAAAATATTGATCCAGAAATCCTCAGTCTGAAATAAGGAAGAAATAGACATCAGGTTTAAATGGAACGTTTAACAAACAGATGGGTCTATGTTTTAGAGGACATCACTTAGGACAAACTTGGAATAATTTTGATAGCAGAAGGTCTTCACCTGGTGCTTTATTTAAATTAAGCCTTCTAACCAAATGAAATACACGAGGAGCTCTTCAGTTCCCATTTGTCAACTGAAAGGTGTGCTTATTTGTGCCAACCATAAATAATTATGTCTCTAGATCTATCTTCATTATTGGTTCTGGCAGTAAAAACTCAAGCCTCCCATAACATTTGCTAAATTGAATTTTAGGCAACAGGTTTAAACTTAAGATCTTATCTGGTCCCTCGTGTTCCTTTTATACCCTGTTGTACCACTTCAAGTAATGATCAGAGGAATATTAACTAGAATTCTGAACTCCCAGGACTCCAAATCCCACCAGCCTCCCAGGTAGATGTCCTGAGAAAGTGTTTCTCACACAGTTCTCTTTCAAAGACCCAGTGGGAAATGTACTCAGGTAGTGCAGAGAGGGGTTTCCCATGTGGCGCTAGTGGTAAGGAACTTGTCCACCAGTGCAAGAGACATAAGAGACTTGGGTTTGATCTCTGTGCCAGGAAGATCCCTTGGAGGAGGGCATGGCAACCCACTCCAGTATTCTTGCCTGGAGAATCCCTTAGACAGAGAAGCCTGGCAGGCTACAGTCCATAGGGTCGGATAGAATCAGACAGGACTGAAGCAACTTAGTACAGCAAGCACACAGCACAATGTAGAGAAAGCATGACCCCCTGAAGTGGCTGTGGTAGATACTGTTCATTTTACCCAACAGTTCTTGGGACTAGAACCCCCTGCTGCTGCTGCTGCTGCTGCTGCTGCTAAGTCGCTTCAGTCATGTATGACTCTGTGCGACCCCATAGACGGCAGCCCACCAGGCTCCCCGGTCCCTGGGATTCTCCAGGCAAGAACACTGGAGTGGGTTGCCATTTCCTTCTCCAATGCGTGAAAGTGAAAAGTGAAAGTGAAGTCGTTCAGTCGTGTCCGACATGTAGCGACCCCATGGACTGCAGCATACCAGGCTCCTCCGTCCATGGGATTTTCCAGGCAAGAGTACTGGAGTGGGGTGCCATTGCCTTCTCCGAGAATCCCCTAGTGTTTTTTTTTTTTTTTTTTAACTTTTATAGAGAGATAGTATCCATATACTGAAAGCACCAATTCCAAGTGCATAGCTCAATGAATTGTTGTATCTGCTTATACTTGTGTTATTACCACACAGATCAAGATCTGGAAAGTTTCCAGCACCTCAAAATATTCTCTCCTGCTTCTTCCAAGACTGCACCCAATCCCATGGAGAGGAAGGGTGGGTAGTCACTATTCTAAATCTATCATCACCGATTAGTTTTGCCAATTCTTGACCTCTGTATAAGTGGACTCATATGTATGCTTTTAAATTTGGTTTCTTTCACTCAACTTCATAGATATGAAATTCATCATGAAAAAGGAACAATAGTTTGTCCCTTTTTATTGCTAAATAAAATAATTCTACTTTATGAATATACCTCAATTTATCTATTCTTCTGTTGATGGGCAATGAATTGCTTCCACTTTGGCTAATACAAATAAAGCTGTGATGAACCTTCTTACTCATGTCCTTAGTGGATGTATATCCTCACTTCTCTTGGGTTAATTCCTAGAACTGGAATTTCTGTCATGTGTTCAGATGCATTTAGTTTTAGCTGCTGCTGCTGCTGCTGCTAAGTCACTTCAGTCGTGTCCGACTCTGTGAGACTCCATAGACAGCAGCCCACCAGGCTCCCCCATCCCTGGAATTCTCCAGGCAAAAACATTGGAGTGGGTTGCCATTTCCTTCTCCAATGCATGAAAGTGAAAAGTGAAAGTGAAGTCGCTCAGTCGTGTCCAACTCTTAGCGACCCCATGGACTACAGCCCTCCAGGCTCCTCTGTTTATGTGATTTTTCCAGGCAAGAATACTGGAGTGGGGTGCCATTGCCTTCTCTGGTAAGCATCCCAGTTCCTCCAAATCCTTGCCATCATTTAACACTATTGAGCCTTTTAATTTTAACCATTCTGATTGGTGTCTAGTGGTATTTCATTGTGATTTTAATTTGCATTTCCCAAATGAGTAATGATGCAGAGTATCTTTTCATGTTTATTGGATATTTGGGTATCTTATTTTGTGAAATGCTGATTCAAATTTTATGTCCACTTTTAGTTATTTACTTTTTTCCCTATTGATTTGTAGAAGTTATTTACATATTCTGAACATGAATATTTTGACAGAAATATGTATTATGAATATCTTTTCCTAGTGGGATCTGTGGCATCCCAGCTTCCTGACCAGGGCCCTAGTAGTGAAAGCGCTGAGTCCCAACCACTGGACTGCCAGGGAATTCCTGAAAGAATTTTAATGAAGTCCAAATTACCAATGTTTTCTTTTGTAGTAGTGCTTTTGCAATTAAAAAAATCTTTGTTTACCACAATGCAGTGATATTAGTCAAGTTTCAACCAGAGAAGTCGAACCAGTAAATTTATATATTAAGAGATCTATTGCAAGAAATTGTGTAATATGAAACGGGGATCTACCAGGCAAGTTTTAAATCCACTGGGCATGCTATCAGGAAGTGTAGGATGGAACTCTTGGCATGAATTAGAACAGATGTCCACAAGCAGAATTTCTTCTTCATCTGGAAAGCCTTAGTTCTGCTCTTAAGGCCTTCCACTGATTGAATCAGGTCCACCCAGATCATCTAGCTTATCTCCCTTACTTAAAAGAAACTGACTATGAACTGTAATCATGTCTACAAAAAGACTTTACTATAACATCTAGGTTATATTACATCTAGGTTATATAACATCTAGGTTAATACCTGATTGAATGACCGGGGACCATAGTCTAGTCAAGATGATACTTAAAAAGATCATTATATACAAAACAGCATGGAGATTTCATGAAAACTAAAAAGAGAACTATCATATGATCCAACAATTCCACTTCTGGGCATATATCTGAAAAAAACAAAAACAATAATTTGAAAAGATACATGCACCCCAATATTTTTCAGCATTATTTACAACTGCAAAAATATGGAAGCATATTTCCATCAATAGAAGAATGGACAAAGAAGATGTGGTATAGATATACAATGGAATACAATTCAGCCATAAAAAGGAATGAAATTTTGCCATTTATAACAACATGGATGGACTTGGAGGGTATTATGCTAAGCAAAATAAGTCAGTCAGAGAAAGACAAATACTGTACGATATCACTTATATGTGGAATCTAAAATATAAAAGAAACTAGTAATTATAACAGAAAAGAAACAGATTCAGATATAGAGAACCAACTACTGGATAATAGTAGGGAGACAGAAGAAGGGAGAGGTAAGATAGTGGTAGGGGATTAAGAGGTAAAAATTAGTATGTATAAAATAAATAAGCTACAAGAATATATTACAAGCATGGGCTTCCCTGGTGGCTCAGATGGTAAAAAATCCTCTTGCAATGGAGGAGACTTGGGTTCGATCTCTGGGTTGGGAAGATCCCCTGCAGAAGGGAATGGCTACCCACTCCAGTATTCTTGCCTGGAGAATTCCATGGACAGAGGAGACTGGTGGGCTACAGTCCATGGGGGTTGCAAAGAATCAGACATGACTGAGTGACTAATACACACACAAGGAATATAGCCAATATTTTATAATAGCTATGAATGGAGTAAAGGCTTTAATAATTGTGAATCACTATGTTGTACACCTGAAAATTGCATAATATTGTACAACTATACCTCAGTTTTAAAGAAGATAATCATCAGTTCAGTTCAATTCATTTGCTCAGTCGTGTCCGACTCTTTGAGACCTCTTGGTCTCAAAGATGCATCTTTTAATAATTTTCGTGCCAAGCGTGCATGGTCAAAGCTGAATGGGATGTGGTTATGGGGAAGCAATATGCTTAAGGCAAGATAAGCTCTGGCCCCTGCCTCAGAGGACAAGTCACAGATTGGTCCAAGCCAATCGTGGTAAATTTATGACCTTTTCAACCATGCAGCAAATATCTGTTGATTGTTTACTATGTGCCAAACATTCTCAATTCTAAGAATGCTGCTGGTGCTGCTAAGTCGCTTCAGTCGTGTCCGACTCTGTGTGACCCCATAGACGGCAGCCCACCAGGCTCCCCCGTCCCTGGGATTCTCCAGGCAAGAACACCGGAGTGGGTTGCCATTTCCTTCTCCAGTGCATGAAAGTGAAAAGTGAAAGTGAAGTCACTCAGTCGTGTCCGACTTGAGTGACCCCATGGACTGCAGCCTACCAGGCTCCTCCGTCCATGGGATTTTCCAGGCAAGAGTACTGGAGTGGGGTGCCATTGCCTTCTCTGATTCTAAGAATACAACAATGAATAAGACAGATAAAGTCCCTGCTATAGTGGAATTTCCCTTTGCAAGTAATTGGTTAAAGATTAGGTATGTGACCCTACTCTGAGCAATGAAACCTGAAGGGAAGGATGCTGTGAATATCTGAAGAAGGGTTAACTCTTGATAAAAGGGACAGTTACTAAAAAAATAAAAACGTCCCTGCCTTTCATATGGAAACATTTGGTGTTACAGCCGTCGTGTTCTGACCCTTAGGGTAATACCCAGAGAATGACAGAGAAGCCAACCCAGAGAGGTGACATCTTTGACGTCCTTTATTAACCAATTCTTAAATAGCCTATCTCCAGGTTTCTTAGGTGACATAATTAGATATTCTTATTGTTTAAGCTAGACTTGGTCTTTCTATTACTTGTAGCCACAGATACATACCTGTTGTAGCATGGCACCATTGCTCTCTAACACATGTGCCATAACTTGCCTCTGTTCCTTTCATCATCCAGTTCCAGTCTTAATTCTTTAATCTTAGACCTTCTCCAGCTACCATGCTAATTTGCTTTGGCCTGTGATAACTAAAGTGATCTCTTCTGCTGTGGTCGCTGTACCCTAGTTTCCATATCAAAAATATACCCACCCTGGGAAATCCCTGGTGGTCAAGTGGTTAAAAATCCTGCCAATGCAGGGAACACAGGTTTGATCTCTTGTCCGAGATCACCCGTGCTGCAGGGCAACTAAGCCCGTGTGCCACAACTACTCTAGAGCCTGCATACTCTACGGGCCTGCACACTCTAGAGCCCATGCTCCACAAGAGAAGCCACCACAATGAGAAGCCCTCGCAGCCACCCTCCCCCCCCAAAAAAAGTCCACCTCAATTTTCCTGCCACATCCATCTTCTTTTTCTAGTTTGGCTTCCATCTCCTCAAACCCCACATACACTAAACTCCAGATGAAGAGGTAGGCACTAAATTAGGGTTACATAGTGTTTGGGCCACAGTTGGTGCAATTTTTTTAGTGCAAAGCCACATGAAATATAATTCTAAGGTAGAAACTAAGAAACTGAGAGCCATGCCCAGAAGCTAGACTTCAAAGACCAAAGTGGACATAGAGCAGAGTTGAGAGAACATGTTGTCCTGGATAGATAGAGACAGCAAATAGCTGTACAGTGATTTCCAGTTACTGTGTGGTCTGACCACACTTACTGCAATTGAGTGCTTTGGAAGTCCCCTGTATTCTCATACTAAAACTCTTTCCTTAAGCCACCCTGAAAGGCTTTCTGTTCCTTGCAAACAAATTGCCTAGACTATGTGGCTCTTGCAGTCCCCAAGGGACCTTATTCTTTCAAGCGTACACTTCCCTCTGTTAGAGAATGTTATCAACTGTTTGGGAGTAAGTCAGGTATCTGTTCAGTACACTTGCAAGTTGAACCAGCAATAACCTCTGCAGATTCAAGCCTAGGATTCCAAAATAGGGAACAAATCCTTCCTCAATCCTGTCACAGAGTGGGTTCCTAAATTCCTGGAGTTTGCTTTCTTGAGAAGCTGAAGGCAAGCATTTTAACTCCTCTTCTGTCTTAATTTGGGTCATTCTTCCCAAAAGCAGAGCCTGGGACTGTGAGTTGTCTTGAGTTCAAGTGTTTCATTTGGGAGGTGACCTGAGGAAGCAGGAAAGAGAGCACAAGCAGAGAGTGACAGAGATGGAAAAAGTTCATAAGTAGTACATTATTGGGTTAGGTACTAGTGCAGAGGGTCTTGGGTTCAGCTCCACTGGAAACCATGAAAACCCAAGAATGTACCTTAGAATGTACCTAAGATGTACCTTAGAATCCACCTGCTTTGTCCACCATTGGTTTAGGTTTGTCCCCAGGGTATTAATTCCTCTATACTTTTGGACCGCCCTGCACTAGTTGAGGAAACTCTTGTGGTTTCAGAAAAATCCCAGAGGCAGAACTGAGAGTTACAGGGGCACTCCAGGTGGCACACAGGCAGTGAGCATGGGAACCATTCAACTTTAGCTGAATTCAGAGGTGGGGATGTGCCACAGACGATGTTCTACATCTTGTCTTTGGGTTTTATCCTAGTATCCTTAAACTTGACTATGGGTCCCTCCCCAAAAACAGGGATCCTAGAAGTATATATGGTAATCCTTTGGGTTAGAATGCCTGTCTGCTAAGCAGAGCTCCATGTGGTTCTCTACTTTTGCAGTATTCAGCTGGTCCATATTTCCCAGTCTCCCTTGCAGTTAGTTGGGTGTGGCCAACTGACTGAATTCCAATCAATGTAATGTGAGCAGAAGTAACGGCCCCTAAAAATCCTCGCATGCGTAGTTCTCCATGTCCTTTCCCGTCCTACCCGCTCAGTGTTGATTCTCAGGCGACGCTAAAAACCATGGTGGAGCCTCTGCCAGCCTGGGTTCTTGAATGACTATGTGTAACACAGCATATCTTCCTCCCTTTCCTCCTATTTTTGCAGTCCCACCTCACTCACCTGGAACTGCCTTGCTCTGAAAGAGAGAAGTAAACTTCTATGGTGTCTGGGTCATTGTCCATTTGGGGCTTAATTTTTTTTATAGCAGCTGTTCTACCCTAACTAAGTTACCCGCCACAGCACCCTGTCACTACCCAGGCACAGAAATATTTCTTCTGCTGTCTCTGAACTAAACTATTTATAAAAGACTTGGAAGTTTAGAAAGATAGTGATAAAACTAATACATAGCAAGAGAGTCTAAAATCAAAGTAAAAGTCTTCTGTCTCCCTTCTCACCCCATTTCCAGCCCCACACCCATTGGATAATCACTTTAAACTATTTGTGCCTTTATTTTCCTGATTGTTACCTCTATACAATCTCCTCTGCTTCTATTTCTATCATCGTTAAAAAATATTTAGTGACGTTCCGTTGTGAAAGACGAGTGGGTACCAAAGATTTCTTTTAACCTAGAAAAGTGAGGAGTAGTAAGCAGAAGAAATACGGTGTAGAAAAATCTCCACCTTTGCTTTAATTATATGAGGGAGAAACTACTTGGTGATGTGTGGAATTTAGCTTCTGCTTCTTATTTGCAAGGTGAGGAGGTTTTTGTGAAATGAAAAGAATGCATGTGCAGGTATTTTGCTATGGGTTCATTCCTAGAAATAATTGTGGTGGGCGCCAATTAATCCTACTGTCAAATTTTACAATCAGACTGCTCTGGAAGTTGACCTGTATGAAGTGTCTTGCACATCTGCTTAGAAACAAATCTTAGGTTACTGAATTCTACTCCAGCCAGCAGTCCTCACTCCAGCCAATAGAGGGCAGTAAGAGACACAGTGTATTTACACCCCACTCCAGGGCTCTTGCCTAGAAAATCCTATGGACGGAGGAGCCTGGTAGGCTGCAGTCCATGGGGTCGCTGAGGGTCGGACACGACTGAGTGACTTCACTTTCACTTTTCACTTTCATGCATTGGAGAAGGAAATGGCAACCCACTCCAGTGTTCTTGCCTGGAGAATCCCAGGGACAGCAGAGCCTGGTGGGCTGCCGTCTAGGGGTCACACAGAGTCGGACACGACTGAAGTGACTTAGCAGTAGCAGCGCACCCAAAGTCTTGCTTAGAAACCAGGCCAAAGTCAGATTTGATTGTCAGCCTATCAAAGTATTGGCCAGAAGGCCAGAAGCATATAAAATCATCCTTCTCGAATCATAAGTCGATCAAAATGACTTGAAAAATCCCCCCGCATATTTCTTAAAACATAATAAAATAATGCAAATTCAATGTTAATTTAGAAATACTCAAACTACATAGTAAATACTTTGCTTAACCTATCAGGTATCAGCCATGAAAACATTATGGTTTTGTGTATGCTCAGCTCCCCTAGGAGGAAAACAGTTCATATGTTTGTTATCTGAATTATGTCCAAACCAATTCTTGTGCTGATTCATGTTACTAAGCAAGTGGTAGTGACACTCGTCTTCTTCAGTCTGATTAAGGCTCCTGCTGTGGAACTTTTTAGATTGAAACAGACCACTGACTACTCAGCAATGGGAATTCTCTGGTGGCATTCAAGAGAGTCATCAGCTGATATTAACATCTCAATCATAATCCTTAAATCACATAAATAAATCACGGAAGGAATCTGTTTTAGATCGCAAAGGCTAACACGGGTTAAAAGATAGAGGTCAGGCTTTCAGATCTGGAAAGTAAGTCACTTTTCCCACTGCTACTTGATCTTAGAATTTAGATACATTTTGATTAATTCCAAGTTTAGGTGGGAGGGTATTGTGAGGGAGGGGATGTAAGAGGGGAAGGAAGGTAGTAAATAATGCCTCTTCTTGAACATCATTTCTTCAATGTCTTTGTCAGAAGTAAGCTTGCTAGGATAGAACTTGGGAGTCTCATTTTGAAGAGGTATTAGTTTAGAACAATAAAAATCTGACCCACAAATGAATTTAAAATAGATACTAGATCATTAATATATATTGTAAGTGTTTCTATGCCATAGTAAAAGAAATAGTGTCCATCAGAAATTTTCTCAGTTAAATGCACAATTCATTCTCAGTTTTTCTGCATATATTGCTAGACTTTGGATTGAGATTCCTTGCTGATTCTATGGTTTTGCATATTTAAGTAGAAAAGGATAACACTATCCATCAAATACTCAGACTAAGTGCTAGAAAAGATGGTTGCTTTTTTAGATAAAACTCATCAGGAGCCAGTATCATGGGATGGTTACCAGACAGGGTTTGTTTCAGACAGACGTGGTTTCCTTTGTCAGCTCTACTACTGTCTAGCTGTGTGACCATGGGCAAGTTACTTAGCCTCTCCGTGTCTTAGTTTCCTATCTGAAAAATAGGGATAATGATAAAACATACAGCCCATAGGGTTGTTGTACTTGGAATATGGTAACCTCTCAGTAAATACTAAGATTTTAGTGTCAGAAATAATTTTAGAGTAAATGCCTAATAAATAAATGTTAGCTGCAATCGTCATTATCTTGGGCCATAACTTTGGTAAATATCAGTTATTTAATTTTTTAACTCTTTTTAAATTTTTTTAATGTGTGTGTGTGGCTCAGACAGTAAAGAATCTTCCTGCAATGAAGGAGAGCTGGGTTCAATCCCTGGGTCAGGAAGATCCCCTGGAGAAGGAGATGGCAACCCACTCCAGTATTCTTGCTTGGAGAATTCCATGGACAGAGGAGCCTGGCGGGCTATAGTCCATGGAATCACGAAGAGTTGGACATGACTGATTGACTAACACGAAAATTAAGCATGTTGCAACTAACCTGGACCACTGGTTCTCAATGCTGTTTACCAAGTAAAATTGCCTGAGAAATTTTAAAACAGAGCAAAATACACACACAAAATACACCCCCCCCACAATGCTCAGGATCCCCCGATGACCAATTAAATCAGGATCTATGGGACTGATAGCCTGATATGATTTTTTTAACCCTCCCCAGGTGGTTCAAAGTACAATCAGAATTGAGAGGTGTTTCCAGGGTCAGAGTCCCTTCACCCACTTCTCTTGTGATGGCACTCTTTCTTGCTACTTGATTTCTGGGGTTCTACTTGATAATTATTGACCACAGATAACTGCTCTCCCGTCAAATCTGGATTATCTACAACTGAGGAACCCTCACTTACTCCTTATTTCTGTCAGCCATAGATGTTGTTAGCTCACCCTTCAAAGATTCTGACTTTAGCCTGGCACTCTCTCTTGCACAGAGCCTTTATTTTGCATGCACCATATTATACACCTTTATTCAGTCAATATAGAGCTATAAGGCTTGGCATTCTTGTGATCAGACAAAGGGGTTATTATTCCATTTTGCTAAAAGTAAGCTTTTAGTTTACTTTTAAAATGGACTCTACTTATTTTTAAACCAGTAAGTAAATTAAAATTAATTTGCTTTGGAGATGTTGGAGATGCTTTAGAATATCACAAACTGCCACCATGTCGAGCAAAAGAGCAAAGACCAAGACCACCAAGAAGCGCCCGCAGCGCGCGACCTCCAACGTGTTCGCCATGTTTGACCAGTCCCAGATTCAGGAGTTCAAGGAGGCCTTTAACATGATCGACCAGAACAGGGATGGGTTCATCGACAAGGAAGACTTGCATGACATGCTTGCTTCCCTGGGAAAAAATCCAACTGATGAGCATCTGGATGCCATGATGAACAAGGCTCCAGGTCCCATAAATTTTACCATGTTTCTCACAATGTTTGGTGAAAAGTTAAATGGCACAGATCCAGAAGATGTCATCAGAAATGCTTTTGCTTGCTTTGATGAAGAAGCAACTGGCACCATTCAGGAGGATTACCTGAGAGAACTGCTGACCACAATGGGAGACCGATTTACAGATGAGGAAGTGGACGAGCTGTACAGAGAAGCACCTATTGATAAAAAGGGGAATTTCAATTACATCGAGTTCACACGCATCCTTAAGCATGGAGCGAAAGACAAAGACGACTAAAAAGAACTTCAAACTCCAGCCAAACGTTCCTTGTTGCCACTCTGGGTATTTCTGAGACTTTCTCTTAGAGCCTGTTGCATGCCCTTAGCTTTACAGCTTCTGCCTTTCTTGTTGTATTTATTCTCAGCCATTTGGGGCACATGCATCTATCTCTATAATCAGACTGGATGTGGGACTTCTTGTCATTTTAAGAGTAGAAAATAGGGTAATTTAACTTACCAGCTGCCGTCTACCCTCCCCGCCCCCAGTAACTGCAGTCTACAGAGTCAATATATTTTTTCAGAGAAGATTATTCACTCAATTTTTTCTGAACCATAATTAAACTTTATGATAAAAAAAAAGAATATCATAAACTAGATTACAAATAATTGTTGTGGAAATATCTTATCCCTTTAGAATAATAAGGAAGCCTAGCAGAAGATTGCTGCCAGCTCTTTCTAAAAGATTTTCTATATGGTTAATCAAATGTTCCAAGCTTTTGCAGGTAAGAAGCTCTGAATTCTTGTTCATAATCCCTCTACTTCTTTCATTCATGCACACGTTCATTCATTTATTTTAGGCCTTGGATGGCTTTAAGTTATTCCTATTGGAGGAAAAGGATGGAACGAAAAAAAGCTATTGGAATACTTTTAAGTCTCACAAATCTAATTTTTTATTAGGAATAGATAGAAACTGCAGTTGCAGTTGACTTTAAACACGATTCTACCTCTGTTTTATTGAAAGCTATATTTCAACTCCAATGAAAGCATGAATATTACAAGTACTTACTAATCAAGTAAAGTCAACATGAAGAGAGAATACTCTATGGTGAGTCCATTAACAGAAATGTAAGAGTCTGTCACATGGTCAAAATTTTACTGAAAACCATGGTAGACACAGATTAGTTTGTGATACTATCCTTGAACTAGGAGATTTACCATCTGTTGGTGAGGAGATTAGCACATAGGAAATTCTGGTATGGTTTGTGAGGTGCAGATTACCTGTGCTGCTGTAAGTCACTTCAGTCGTGTCCGACTCTGTGCGACCCCACAGACGGCAGTCCACCAGGCTCCCTCATCCCTGGGATTCTCCAGGCAAGAACACTGGAGTGGGTTGCCATTTCCCTCTCCAATGCATGAAAGTGAAAAGTGAAAGTGAAGTCGCTCAGTTGTGTCTGACCCTCAGAGACCCCATGGACTGCAGCCTACCAGGCTCCTCTGTCCATGGGATTTTCCAGGCAAGAGTACAGGAGTGGGGTGCCATTGCCTTCTCTGGCAGGTTACCTGTAGGTGCCTTATAAACACATAGGGAGGTCAGTGAGTAAGGCTTCCTCTAAAGAAGGAAGTAGGACTTGCAGTGGGTTTAAAAAACCAACCAACCAACCACCCAAATGCAAACATGGGAGGAATTTGGATAGACAGAGGTAAAAAAGAAGGACTTTTCAGGCCAGGGAGGAAACTCAGGCTAGAATAAGTAAGAATCATTTGCATGAGAGTGACTAGACCAGGCAGATACATTTGGATAAGTGACTGCATGCATGCATGCATGTGCATGCTCTGTCGTGTCCAACTCTTTTGGCCCTATGGACTGTAGCCCACCATGCTCCTCTGTCCATGGGATTTCCCAGCCAAGAATACTGGAGTGGGTTGCCATTTCCTCTTCCAGGGGATCTTCCCAACCCAGAAATCAAACTTGCATCTCTTGCATTGCAGGCAGACTCTTTACCTCTTGAGTCATTGGGACTTCTCTTGGATAGATGTGTGTGTGTGTGTGTGTGTGTGTGTTAGTCGCTCAGTCATGTCCGACTCTGCAACCCCACAGATTGTAGCCTGCCAGGCTTCTCTGTCCATGGAATTCTCCAGGCAAGAATACTGGAGTGAATTGCCATTCCCTTCTCCAGAGGAACTTCCCAACCCAGGGATCAAATCCAGGTCTTCTGCCTCGCAGGCAGATTCTTTACCATTTGAGCTACAGGGAAGTCTCCTTGGATAGATGTGATTATGCCCCCCCCCAAAAAAGGCAAACAATGGCACCCCACTCCAGTACTCTTGCCTGGAAAATCCCATGGACGGAGAAGCCTGGTGGGCTGCAGTCTATGGGGTCACAAAGAGTCGGGCACGACTGAGCGACTTCACTTTCACTTTTCACTTTCATGCATTGGAGAAGGAAATGGCAACCCACTCCAGTATTCTTGCCTGGAGAATCCCAGGGACAGAGGAGCCTAGTGGGCTGCTGTCTATGGGGTCGCACAGAGTCGGACACGACTGAAGCGACTTAGCAGCAGCAGCAGCAGCAGCAGCAGCAGCAATTATGTTTAAGGAAGGAATCTTCTGACCACAGTGGGAGGATAGATGGAAAGGGAGTCTCAGAAACAAGCTACATTTTACCAACTGCCTGCTATGTGCCAAGCTCTGTGATAAGATTTTATATATATTATCTCAAAGTATTGCAACAATCTACAAAGTAGATTTTACTGTCTTTCCATTTTGCAGACAAGAATGGATCCCATTTTTGTGTAAGAATTTCTTTTCAATTGTAAAGACCAATTATTATAAAACTCAGTTCTGGAAGACCTAAGTCTTTTAAGAATAGAGTCAGTACCCCACACCCCACATCACTGATACAGTTCAACTCAGAGATAAATAGGCCCAGTACGTCCTACTGCACAGCTAGCCAGCTTCTTTATGTGAAACTTTCCAAGGTGTGTATTGCAGTTGTGAATTAATCATTATTTTAACTGAACCAGACTCCTATTTTCCTCTTGAAGCTTCTCATTATTGTTTACCTGAACTGGTTGATGTGAGGATGCCATCAACACAAACTATCATTCGGCAAGGCACTGTTAACATGCATAGTTGCTTTCATTATGCACTCTACCACGTGGAATGGTACAGGTGGAAAAGTCATATCAACCACTTATTCTAAAATTCTGTTTTCATTCCTTGGTAATTTTCATAAGTTCAGGGTTTTGGTCAGAATCTCCTTTTCTTTTTACATTCTGAAACCTAAAATGAAAGCCACAATGGTTTGTCTTTGCAGAAAAGAATATCAAATATTTTGTTTGAGTGCTTTTCAAAAGCAGTATCTCTTCTCTGCCTTTGTGTACATTAGCAAAGATTTTTATAACAGTTTCACCATGATAAAAATAATTCAGCAAAACTTGTCATTAATATATCAAGATGAGGATGTATAATTACCCTCTTTTCCACAAGTTTCTAGTGCTGGAACTAAGAGTTTACAAAGAAACCTAGAGGAGAGCTGCTCCTGTATCTTGGGAATGAGTGGAATTCAGTAAGGGTCTAACCAGGAGGAGGTCTGGCATTTGGCACAGAACCCTTACTGGGGTGGGTCAGATTCTGAGGACCTGCTTGGTGATGGTTTGAGGTTCTAACTGAAAAGTTTGGGTGGTCAGTAGGTTCTAGTCTGGGCTTGGGGTTGGAAAAGAGAACTATGATACAGAAATTGGACCAGTTTGATATTTGGCAGGTACTCACTTTTTCAAATAGATAAAATTTTAAAAGAGAAATCCAACAAGAAGTCATCATCAAACTGATTTATCAATGAACCATCAACTTCATTGATGGTTCAGGGAACAGGGCTTATTCTTGGAAGGGCTGTCTCAAGGCCAGGCTCCAGGCTCAGGAAAGGAGAGAGTCAGCAGGGTATTCTAGAACTTCTGCTTCATGCACTCATAGAACTCAGTACTCACCCCTGCTGTGAATACTAGAAGCTCCACAAAGGCATAGACCCAGCCTGTCTTGTTCAACCCTGTCACCACAGCCTTCAGCCTGTGCACTGTGCACTGCAGGCTGGGCCATTAGCAGCTCCTGCCACATCATGGCAAGAGCCTCCAGACTAGTCTCCCCTCTTCTACTCTTTCATCTGGCCAATATGTTATTCACACAGTATCCAGTGGAGTTTTTAAAATGCAAATCTCATTTTGCTGTCACCCTGCTTATAGCCCTTCAGTGATTTTCCATTGCTCTCAGCAAAGAGCCCAGTTCCCAAACATGGTCCCCAAGTTAAGTTAGCCACTTTGGCTTCTTTCAGTTCCTAATGCCACACTCTTTGCCACCTCTTCCCCAGCCTTCCCTTCATCCAGCTAATTCCTTCTTATCCTTCAATTCTCTGCTTATGGGGCATTTCTGTGGGAAATCCTTCCCTGAAACCCTAGTATCCTTGATATTGACTCCAAGAGCATCCTGTGCTGCTTTTTCACAGCATTTTCTCCAGCTTGTTATTCTTTCACTAGCATCATTATTTGATCAATGTTTATTTCTCTAATCTGACTTGTAAATTCTATATGTTCAGGAAACGTACACATTTTGCTCAGTTCCTCTGCAACATAACAGGAGCCTTTAATATGGGCTTCCCTGGTAGCTCAGCTGGTAAAGAATCCACCTGCAATGCAAAGAGACCCCGGTTCGATTCTTGATTGGGAAGATACCCTGGAAAAGGGATAGGCCACCCACTCCCTGGTGGCTCAGATGGTAAAGAATCCGCCTGCAATGTGGGAGACTTGGGTTTGATCTCTGGGTTGGGAAGATCCCTGCAGCAGAGCACGGCAACCCACTCCAGTATTCTTGCCTGGAGAATCCCAATGGACAGAGGAGCCTGGTGGGCTACAGTCCATGAGGTCACAGAGAGTGGGACGTGACTGAGCGTCTAAGCACATAGCACAATATGTGTTGAATTAGCTCAAGAATACTCCCAGTACTAGGTTCACTCATGAGAACTGGAGCCTTGAGGCTTGTGAACTGGACAACTGGGGAAAGATGGGATTAGACCAGTTTGACCCAAAGCCCCTGAGAGGTGGTCTGGGAGAGCATAAGCCTCTTGCCACAGCTCTGGAGGGGTCTCATTGAATTCTTCCAGTAACCCTGAAATGAAGAAATTATATCAATTCCTTGCCCAGGATCATATATATAACTGGTTAATGGAAGACCCACGATTCAAACTAGCATTACATCCAGGTGTCCCCTTTCACACCCAGGACTACTTTTCTTATGCGTAAGGATAATCAGGTACAGATACATAATTACTGAGGTGTTTGCCAGGCGTGTCTTCTGTCCTGCTTCTGCCTGGCTCGCTCTTACAGCAGCAGCATCTGTGTTATTCATTCTTTGGTGGTATCCAGCTTGGGAGCGGATAGATGTCACATAGAGATGCCTGGCGAACATCTGCACTCCAAGCTTTGCTGGAGCGTTGTGTTCCGCCGGTCCCTGTGGGCTCTTGTCAAGGCCAGTAGGCTGATGGGGCTGCTCGCGAAGCCAGCCGCAAGCTCAGGCACACTGCGGAGAGGCTGGTGGCAAACACAGGGGCAGAGCAGGCAGCAAGCAAGCAGATCTGGAGGTTCCTGTCGCCGGCAAGCCTTTGGGCAAGCAGCACAGAAGGCTCAGAAAGAAGTGCCAGAGGTGGGGTGTGCAACTACAGATCAGGTGACATCCAGTATGCCTGGTGCAAAGCATCAGTCACACATCCACCCAGACTGCATACTTCAGCAGAAGAAAGACACTCCGTTTTGTCCCTTGCTTCAGTATGAAAGCTTTTTGTGAGCAAGGACATCTGTGGTATTGGAAGAACGCTTTCCTGTGTGTACTGTATCATACTAACAGTCTTTCAAGGAATCAGGTAACTTAGTGCCTGCCCACTCTTTGTTCTATTGTTGTGTTCTTTTGATTAAAGGAATTGCCTCTGTATCCCATTTGGTTTGCTTCACTGATTTACATCCTTGATTTTTACATCAAGAAACCAGAATTGTAATTAATGAGAAAGCCTTTCATTTTGCAAGTAATTTCTCCTGAGCTAGTTAGAAATGATAAAATCCTGTCTTCGCTTCAATTCCACATTAAAAATACTCTATACAGTGAAGTTCTCAGAAAATGATGATCCTTTTTGACTCTCAAAAATGTACATAGAATTCTCATTTCTAGCTGTGTATGCAAAAATGAATTTTTACACTTTTTTCCCTTCTCAAACAATTCTAAAAGCTTTGTTTCAAGTGTCTTTGCTAATTGGTTTTTTAATTTATAAGCTTCTGTGCCAAATGATGCAAATGTCTTAAATGAAAAAAGTAAGTGGTTATAGAAAGATAAAGACAAAACTGTCCCCTCATTTACAGTCTGTGAAATGTTCTTCATGTGTCCTTGACATTCTTTAGTGAGTTCTGTCTTTGTATCTAGATAGGCAATATCTGCAGTGATACGTGAATGTATTTAGAATCAACCTTTGAATTGTTGAACCACTGACTATTTTGAACGCTCAATCACATATCTAAGTTGCTTTAGAAATGAGAGTTACATAACACACTCCTCCATACTATATTTTTGGAAGCTACTACAGTTTTAAGATGGTCTTTAAGTAAGGCATCATATTTATCATTTATCTCAATCTATCTTTCCCCTTAGTTGTGCACATTCAGGAAGCATGGATCTTACAAACACAACATCAATTCACTGATTTGGGCATTTTATTCATGAAACAAAAAGTTTGTACTTTCTTGTAGTCTTTCCAAATTTTTGACCTGACAGTTACTGTTTAAATAAGTGGCATAGAATCTCAGAGTTCCAAGAGCCCTTTTGAAACTTGTCTGGACAGCATAGGTATCCTTCTTGTCCCCTCCGCTCAGGAATTTGACCTTGGGAATCAGCCTCTCAGCCTTGGGGATGGGAGATCTTCGCACCTCTCTCTGAAATTGCTTCCTGTGTCTGGTAAACCCCAAACTTCAGCAAACCTGGATGTGTATTCCATTCATTTGTGATTCATCCAGCTTCAGCCTTACTCAGGTTCCCTCTGCTCTCTTTCTCCTCTCAGGCCAGCCTGGCCCACTTGGGAAGGAAAATGGGACAGTTTTCTCCTGAGTGTGAAACACACCCATCATCTAATCTGTAAATATTTTGACCCTGATTTGTTTATTCAGCAGATGGTTATTGATTACCTACACTGTGGAACTGGTTTAGAACTCATTTTACATCTGAGTCCCTTTTATCACCTGACTCATCAGTAGGGGAAACAGACACGAATGGAAAAGTGATGTAAATACATATGTCCACAGTTAGAGACTGATAGAAAGAATGGTATAGGATGCTTTGAAAGTGTATTAGTGTGACTTGACCAGATCCAATAATGGGGGTGGAGAGGAGAAAAAGCAATGAAATGAATTTTAGACACGGTCCTGTTATGCAACTTAAACTAGCTCTTCTCAATTCTGGCTGCATGAAAAAGCTCCTGGGGGGAGCTTAAAGCAAAACACCTAAGCTTGGGCTTCACCCCCAGAGGAACATCCTGATGTAATTGGTCCGGGCATCAGTATTTTGTTTTCCAAAGATCTGCGTGAGTCTAAAATACAGCAGGGTTAAGAGCTTACTGTTTTAAGCCTGTATGTTTATGGTTTCAGGGTCCTATATTTTTAGCTGGTGTTCAAATGCAAATCATCTATATTGTAACATACCTAAGTGAAAATTTCAACAAGGTTGAAAACAATCCTTGTCATTCCTTATTCATTTGGAGTAACTGCCAGTGACTACATTGCAAGTTATACTTTTTTTATCTTTAAAATAGTTTTTCTTTTAAAGTAACATGAACATAATACTAAACATTTGAATAAGAAGGAAACAGAAGAAAAAGGGAGGCACACCCATAAACTCACTATCCTACGGCAAGAACTGTGAAAATTTTGGCTTATTTTCATCTTCCCTCCTCTATGCATATATTGCATTATATATACAAAAATTAAATTAAATTATTTAAGATCTACAGTTTCGATATAAATTATATATATATATATATATATATATATATATATATTACACCAGGGCTTCCCAGTGGCCCTATTGGTAAAGAACCTGCCTGCCAATGCAGGTGGTATAAGAGACGCAGTTTCAATCTCTGGGTCAAGGAGATCCCCTGGAGAAGAAAATGGCAACCCACTTCAGTATTCTTGCCTGCAGAATCCCATGGACAGAGGAGCCTGGCGGGCTACAGTCCATGGGGTTGCAAAGAGTCAGACACAACCGAAGAGACTTAGCATCCATCCTGCTAAGACCCAGGGATCGAATTTGGGTCTCCCGCATTGTAGGCAGACGTTTTACCCTCTGAGCCACCAGGGACGCCCCATCCATGGATATTACAGAAAATGTATTTTTTGAACTGAGAAAAATTCTTGAATTTTGTGACCACTCTTCTACCACCCCCAATCCCTATTCAGTTCCAGGCAGCTCAACAATGATTTCTATCCTCAACTCTTGGTCAAACATTGATCTCTATCTTAAAAGAATAAAACTTGGCTTGGCCAAGGTCACTTTCTTTTAAAAAAAAATATTTATTTCTTTATTATTTATTTTGACTGAGCCGGTTCTTAGTTGCAGCATGTGGAACCCTAGTACCTACTAGGGATTGAGGCTAGGCCCACTGCATTGGGAGCAAGAGTGTTAGTCACTGGACCACCAGGGAAGCCCCCAAGATCACCTTTTAATTGCCAAATGCACAGATTCTTCAGGCCCTGCTACTCTCTGCATCATTTGGCCCAGTGGAACACTATTCCCTACTTGAAACTTTTGTTCCTTGACTTCTAGAACACCATTTCTCCCCAAATTTTCCTTCTTATTTCTCTGAAAACGCTTCCTAGTTCCTTTTGCAGTTTCTCTTTCTGGTTCTAGATGTTGGAGTTCCCCAGGGTTCCACCTCTGGCCCTTTCTGTTCTCACTATATCTATTTTTCCTATAGGACTTCACCCAAGCCCAAAGCCTGAGTTCTATCTCTGTGTTGATAACTTCCTCGGTTCAGTTTAGTCGCTCAGTCGTGTCGACTCTTTGCAGCCCCATGGACTGCAGCACACCAGGCTTGCCTGTCTATCACCAACCCCCAGAGTTTACTCAAACTCACATCCATCACTTTGGTGATGCCATCCAACCATCTCATTCTCTGTCGTCCCCTTCTCCTCCCACCTTCAATCTTTCCCAACATTAAGGTCTTTTCCAATGAGTTAGTTCTTCACATCAGGTGGCCAAAGTAATGGAGCTTCAGTTTCAGCATCAGTCCTTCCAATGAATATTCAGGACTGATTTTCTTTAGGATTGACTGATTCGATCTCCTTGCAGTCCAGAGGACTCTCAAGAGTCTTTTCCAACACCATAGTTCAAAAGCTTCAGTGCTCAGCTTTCTTTATGGTCCAACTCTCATATCCATACATGACTACTGGAAAAACCATAGCTTTGACTAGATGGACCATTGTTGGCAAAGTAATGTCTCTGCTTTTTAATATGCTATCTAGGTTGGTCATAGCTTTTCTTCCAAGGAGCAAGCGTCTTTTAATTTCATGGGCCACCCAAGACAGACGGGTCATGGTGCAGAGGTCTGACACAATGTGGTCTACTGGAGAAGGGAATGGCAAACCACTTCAGTATTCTTGCCTTGAGAACCCCATGAACAGTATGAAAAGGCATAAAAAAGATAACTCCCTAGGGCAAGTCTGATATACTGAAACCTCCAATAGACAACTGTATGGCAAGAAATGGGGCTTCCCTGGTGGCTCAGACAAAGAATCTGCCTGCAGGAGACCTTGGTTCTTTCCCTGGGTCGAGAAGATCCTCTGGACAAGGGAATGGCTACCCACTCCAGTATTCTTGCCTGGAAAACTCCATGGACATAGGAGCCTGGTGGGCTACAGTCCATGGGGTCACAAAGAGGTGGTCATGACCGAGAGACTAACACTACACTATTACTAAGGCAAAAAATAAAATGCAGAAGTCTGTTGCTAGGGTGCAACAGGAGATTCCTTATATAGAGACAAGCTGGACATTTGAATGCTTACCTGTTTTTCCCTTTCTTCATCATCCCCAACCCCAAGCTCTGACTAAAATACAGTAAAAGACAGCAGACTGAGCCCTATGATTCCACTTCTCCTGATCTACAGATTCCTCCTATCTAGAGACTGTTGAGACCAGGACTTGGACCTAGGGGCCCATGTCCCATTCATATGCCCAGGTTACCTCAATTGGTATATATCTTTTGCAGGGTTTGTCTAGAAGTATTTAAAACAGAATAGAAAGTAGCCTTTGCCGAGTCTCCAGTTACCACTCTCACCAATCCTTGAATGAGTCCCTGTGGTCTGTCTAGCTCACTCCCAAATCTAGTTGCAGTTCTCACCCTCTTATCTGACCTGCTCACACAATATTGCAGTAAACAGCCAATTCTGACTCCATATTAGATCTGTTTCTTTTACTTTAAATGTTGCTTTAACTGTTTATCCATAATGGCCTGCCTGGGGGAACCCTGCCCTTCTGCCTGAATATTAAACCAAAGAGCCTTTGTTCAGGACCCTGTCCACCTGTGCATGGCTACAGAAAGGAAAAAATTAACACATCCCCTCCCTGAGACTTGCCATTCTAGGAGATATTTGCAAGACTAATGGACTTTTTACTTATTTCCTCACCTCCCCACATATCTATTATATAAAATAACCTGGCATCCATACCCCATAATATGGTTCTTTGAAACATTAGCCTGCCATCTTCTTGGTCTGCGGTAATATTCCTTGCCTCAACACCTTGTCTGTAGACTTACTGCCTGTTGTGTGGCAAGCAGAGCTAGCTTGGACTTGATAACAGCAACAGCCTACTGACCTCCACCTAGCTGGACCACGTCCCCTAAGGGAGATCTCCGTCTTCTTGAGGTTAGATCCCTAACTCAATGGTTGACCCCTCCAAGCCACTCACCTGTGTTTCAGTCATGAGTAAATTCCATCTCGTCAATACCTTTCATGTCTGCATTCCTTTCCTCTAAAGTCCATTATCACTGGCTTGATCTAGGCTTCCAGGATCTGTTAAGCCTTTGAGTTAAGATTTAAGTGTGGAGTCAGTGGCTCTCTTTGATCTGAAAAGTACAGATACCACCAGAAAAATGAGATAAATTTATTTCATTATTATATTGGAAAATTAACCTAGGTATAGAGGTAATTATGTTTCTGAAAATAGAAAGGGGTTATACAAAGAAAGTCACCATTTATTTTGATTATCTGAGCTTCTATAGATTTATTATTTTTAAGCACTGATTATCTTATTTTTTCCAAATAATCAAGAAATTGGAGAAATGCTCTTTGGTTCTTTTTCTTTTTAACAACTAAGGTATTGCTTCCCACAACTTAAACTATCTCGATCAACTTTTTCCTTTGGCTGAGTCTCCTAATGGAGTTCATACCAAGGAAGCAACGTCCAGTTATCTTACACTGGAACACAAACATGACTGAAATGTATTTGGGTGGCCGAAAAAGTAAAGAGTGTTTCAACAATATGCAAAGCCAGTAACCAGTACTTAAAACAGCATTAGGTGGATTGAAAAGCAATTTTAAATACCTTACTTTTCCTATATTCTCTTATATTTCTAAACATAAATTATCATTAGAAATAATCATGATGAATAATAACACTGTCACTTAATTTCCTGCCAGCTGAGGCCTGGCAAAATGGAAACATGCTGAACTCAAGAGCGTGTGATTTTAGAACCGAACAATTAAACTCAGAGAAGATGAAAGCAGAGGTTACCATGGCAACCTGATCCCAGGACCCTGTGTGCAGCCATATTGTTTCAGTGTTTGAGTCACAGAGGCTGGTTATTATGATTTAAAATCCAGGCAGTGTTTGGGTGTAGATAGCGAGCTTCCCTTGTGCGAGTTTAGAAAGGACAGGTACTTCGGAGTCTGCTGAAAAGGATTATATAACCTTCAGTGAAGTGACAATGAGTTAATGAAAATAATTATTCGTAGTTAATAACAATCATTAGTTTTAAGGTATGTCATAAAAATAATGGAATTATGGTTCTATAAAAATAATTGCATTAAAATTTAATAGTTACATATAATTGTTTAACTAGTTTTCATTCATTCAATAATACTGATTAAACCAGTATTTGCTGTATGTACCAGACTTTGCTGTGGGTGCTGGGATTCAGTGAGCAAAATAGGGTAGACAAAGAATATAAAGTAAATAAATAACTTATGGTATCTGATATGATCAAATATAATAAGAACTATAAAGACAAAATAAGGGAGGGCAAGGGAATTTGGGATCTTGACGACAGAGGGGGTGGGATATGATAATTTTAAATTGGATTGTCAGAGAAGATCTCATAGAGGAGATGACATTTAGACAGGCTCGAGAAGGTTGAGGGGTGAGCCATACAGACCTCTAGGGAAGAACATTTTAAGCAAAGGAAATGCCAGTGCAAAGGCCCTGAGGTGGAGGTATGCTTGTCATGTTCAAGCAAGGGAACTGCAGTAAAGAGAATAGTAACAGAAGAGACCAGATTAGTAACAGAAGGCAGGATCTTATAGGGTATTATAGTTTCCTGAAAGTAATTTGCCCTTTGTTCTGGGAGAAATAGACAGCTACTAAAAAGATTTTGAGCAGACGGGTAACATGACCAGTTTGGAGGCAATACCCTCGTTGTTACTAAGAGGGGAGAGATTATGGCCACCAGGGGGTTAGTAATGGAGGGGCAAGAAGTGGTCAGATTGTGCATATATTTTGAAAATATGCAGATACAATGGGATTTCCTGATAGATTGGATGTGAGGTATGAATGAAAGAGAGGGGTTAAAGATGGGGTTAAAGAGGCCTCAAGCTTTGGGGCCTAAGCAACTGGAATAATGTAATTGGAATTATTTGGGAAGGGGAAAACTGGATGGAGGGGATTTGGTGGTAGAAGTAGGATGGAATGAGAGAGCAGAATAAAGTTTGAGAAATCTATTAGAAATACATAAGTAAAGAGAAGACAGTTGGGGATACAAATCCAGAGCTTGGGGTAGGTGTAGGCTGGAGGTACAAAGTCGGGAGTCTTTGAGCAGAAAGATGAGACAACCAGGGGACCAAGAAGAAAAGATGTGGCCATCAGAAGAGTAGGAGAAGCCACAGAGGTAAAAGCTAAACCAAATAAATGTGGGGTCCTAGAAACCAAATGGCAACCCACTCCAGTGTTCTTGTCTGGAGAATCCCAGGGACGGGGGAGCCTGGTGGGCTGCCGTCTATGGGGTTGCACAGAGTCGGACACGACTGAAGTGACTTAGCAGCAGCAGCAGTAGCAGAAACCAAATGAGGAAAGCATTTCCAGGAGGAAGGAATGATCAAAGGCGTTAAAGGCTGCTGATTGGGCAACTGCCATTAATTTAAGTCATGTGGAGGTCCTTGGTGCCCTTGATTCATCAGAGTGATGAGAGGGAAGGCTGATTGGAGTGGACGCTAGAGAATATCAGGTGAGGAATTAGAGACAGACTATAGACAGAATTTTTCCAATTCTTTTTTCTTTCTTTTTTTTGGTCATGCAGAGTGGCATCCAGGATCTTAGTTCCCTGACCAGAGATCAAATCTGAGTCCCCTGAAGTGGACACATGGCATTCTAACCACTGGACCATCAGAGAATTCCCTAGATAGATCTTTTGAGGCCTGCTTTTTTGGGGTATCAGCTAGAGGAGAAAGTGGAGTATAAAAAGGTTTTCTTTTGAGAGTAGATTTAGTAGCATGTTTTTATGCTATGTGTAGATGAAATTATTACTCTTTTATATTGAAATTTATCTTTGAGATACTCTATCATATCCTTAGGACCTTCAGTTAGTCAAACCTTCGTCTTTCACCTGGGATATTGACACTTTCCTGGCTACATTAGTGTCTTTATTCAGTTGGATAATAATGGTGAATCTTCCGATCTGAAATTTCTCACTCACATGGATTCTGAATGCCTCTTGCTCTTTTGACACGCCCAATGAGCTACACCAACACTAGTTCATCCTTAACATTCTTAATCTCTGTTCCTAGTCTCAGGTTCCACAGTGATGCTGGAGAAAGAGACAGGGTGATCTTTCACTCACCCATCACCTCCTGCCTCATCCAGGCCTTGGTACTGTGCTGTATTTCCTGTATCTTTTGTTCCTTACCTATTGAATTGATCCCTGTGACTGAGTCTAGACTAAATGAGAGCATTTGCAGGTCATGTGCCGCCTGGAAGTTCTACTCTGCTGGCCAAAGGACAGGATGGCTGTAAAGCCCTGCAGCATCTCTGCAGCCAAGCAAGGTGGAGCTCACAGGCAAGCAAGAGGAGGTATGCCTTTTGCACAAGAGCAGCGGCAGCTGGCTTTGGCAGGAAGACCCAGGGGAGCAATGTGAATCTCTTTAGAAGTATAATGGGACCATGCCCTTGGGGGTGGGAAGGTGGGGGTGGTGGTGAGCCCTGAGAAATCACAGGCAGACACTGAGAATCCTCTTCTGTGTATACAAAACCCCTGCTGCTGGAGATGGCCGAGAGGCGACAGCGGAGAGTGAGGCCCAGAGGGGTGAGTATATGGCACCCAGCTGGGCTGAACAGAGAACGGGACACACACTGGACAGGGACTGAGAAATGTTCCTTTTGCTGCCCAGAGGTCTCAGGTGTACAGAGTTGAGTTAATCATGCTACTTGGTTTCCTCAATCTCTCTCTCCCCAGCCCCATGGAACCATCTTACCATTACCTCCTGAGAGGGGTTATTTGCAACTGTGACAAAACACACGCATTTTAAAGTTAGCTCGTGTTTATAAAACTGCCAGACTATAGCTTTTATTCCATTGTGAGGGGTCAGTCTTTAACTTTGTTTACCTACATAAAAGGCAAGCTCAAATGACCAGAAATTGCATTCATTCTGGAATAGCAGAGGAATTGCACTTCAGGGAACACTTGCTGTAGCAAGCTGCCGGTAAATCTGTTGAGAGTTTGGGGTGGGCTGTATTTAAGGGCAAGGGATGGGCTTCCCTTGTGGCTCAGCTGGTAAAGAATCTGCCTGCAATATGGGAGACCTGGGTTTGATCCCTGGGTTGGGAAAAGGAAAAGGCTACTCACTCCAGTATTCTGGCCTGGAGAATTCCATGGACTGTCCGACAAAGAGTCGGACACAACTGAGTGACTTTCACTTTTTACTTTCAATGCAAATAGGAGAGGTCTAGCCAGAGTCCAGGCGGTAAATTGACTGGCTTGAGAATGGACAGGGAGAGATTCTTGGATGGTTTTCATTTGTCAGGACATAAGTCTTGGTCGTCTGTAAATCAGGTATTTACAGGGAAATCAATCTCTCAGTTCTCTTAAGTTCAGTTCTCCTCAAGGCTTGTGTGTGTGATTTTCTCCCATTTTGTAACCTCTGGTTTCATTTTTAGATTGAAGTGCTTTCACATCCTTTTTGATATTTTCATCATGAGTTAACCCCACCCAGGTATAGTTAAAAGTATATCAGAAGTGGATAGAATCAACTGTGGACTAAAAAATACAGTCACAACCAAAAAGTGAAAGTGTTAGTCACTCAGTCATGTCTGACCCTCTGTGACCCCATGGACTGTATGGACTGTAGCCTGCCAGGCTCCTCTGTCCACAGAATTCTCCAGGCAAGAATACTGGAGTGGGTTGCCATTTCCTCTCCAACCTGAAAGTAGAGTTATTTTATTTGGTGGGAATGTTTAGGACTCCCAAGTCTGGTAGACAGCATCTTAGTATTTCTGAGAATACTGCTCCCAGGAGGCAGGAGGAGGAGTCAGGCTATATACAAGTTTGCAACAAAGGGAGCAGGCAGGCTGAACATCAAAGATCAGATATCAAATTAAGGAATTTAGCATTCTTAGAGAAGATGCAAGCCTCTGGGCTCCCTGAATGCATTCCTTTCATATGCACCTCAGCTACCTGGAGCCAAATCCTATTTCCTTGATCACCTTGAGGAGTGGCAGATGGCTGCTTCTTACATTCCCCACCCCCAGCTCCTCAGCAGTCACCAAGGCGGGGTGACGACATCTGCTGGATCACAGCTTTGGGAGCCGTAGTTCACCGTAAAGAAGGTTGAGCACCGAAGAATCGATGGCCTCACACTTGGAGGCCAGAAATCGCTGATGGCTGTGACATTTCTTGTTTATTGCTACGGCAGGAGATAGCTTCATTTCACACAACAACTATGGTCAAGGTTTTTGTACCCAGAGTTAGCATTTATTTTCTCATTCAGGAAATACTGAATGTCCACTACATTTTAGCATTGTTTTTATTTTTCTTTCAATTTACAAAACTACTACATTTATTTACACCCACTGTCATGGTCCCTGTGCTGGTTGAAAAAGAATTTCTAGACACGAGGCAGAAGGAAAGGAGAATCAAGTTTATTAGAGGTGGTGGTGGGCAGGTCGCAACACCCACCTGGGGTGACTTTGACACCAGTGAATTCTCTGACCCCAATGGGGTGTCCTGCAATTCAATACTGACACTACTCAGAGTTGGTGCAGATCTCACAGTTTAAAGACTCAGAAGCACAGGACTAGACACCAGGTGTAAGTTCCTAGCCATTCATACATCTAACCAACTGGCTATGAATTAGAGGTTCTCAGAACTCTTTTCCTAGGTTCCACAGTTTGCTACAATGGCTCGCAGAACTCAGGAACACAGTTTACTTGTGCTTACCACTTTATTACTAAAGAAAAACTCAGAAACAGCCAAATAGAAGAGATTCAGAGGCAAGAGATGCATATGGGGTGAGGGGATTGTGGGGAGGTCCTGTGAGGAGCCATGCCAACCTCCCAGCACATCAATGTGTTCCCTAACCCAGAAGCTCTCTGAATATCACTCAAGAGTTTTTATAGATCTCAATCTCCCCCACCTTCCCCTAGTCCCCCACCTTCCTCTTCCTTCTTGGAGGTTGGTGGGTGAGGCTCAAAGTTCTAACTCTAATGATTTGGTCTTCCCAGAACCAGTCACATCTAGGGCCCCACCCTAAATTGCCAGATTAGCATAAACTCAGGCTTCCTGGTGGTTCACTGGTAAAGAATCTGCCTGCAGTGCAGGAGACTTGCAGGAGACACAGGTTCTATCCCTGGATTGGGAAGAAAGGAAACGGCAGCCCACTCCAGTATTCTTGCCTGGAAAATCCCATGAACAGAGGAGCTTGGCAGGCTACAGTTTATGCAGTTGCAAAGAGACGGACATGAATGAGCAACTAAACAACAGGTATGATCAAAGGGGCTTGTTAAGGATAACAAAAGATACTCCTGTCACTCGGGAAATTCCAAGGCTTTCAGGAGCTCTGTGCCCCAAACTGGGGATGGAGACCAAATATATTTTTGTATCCTGCCACACCACCATTTGTCAGTGTCTGCCAGATCCCTGCCTCAGATCTGAGCTTCAGCCCCCAATCTCGGGTGTTAGCTGCTAACAGTTGCTTGCTAGGAATTGCGCTCAGCTGAGGACCATCAGCTCATCCAAGGTTACAGATGGCTCCCTCCCTGGGGGAAGTCAGCTTCCAATGCCTTGGTTGATGGGGGCAGGGCAGAGCGCCTGTGAAGGACCTTCCCAGCTTTAGGCTGTATTGTGACTGCATTCTACTCCTTTCCTCTCCATCCATTCCTATTTCTTCCTGCCCCATGATGTTGATCCCAAGGGCATTCCCTAATGAAACCTCCGCACGCAAATCTCTCAGCGTCAGTTTCTAGGAACCCACCGGAGACACCAGGCCTGATGCTTGGAACTTTACATGTAACATATAGTCCAGTTTTCTTAACAAGCCCTTAAGATAGACGTTATTAGCCACTTTGGAGAAGAGGATATGGAAGACTAGGAAAGTTGAATAACTTTCCCAAAGTCACAGAGCTACGGTGGGACTGACTTCAGTCTGCTTAACTTTAAAGTGAAGCTTTGTTCGCTGTGACACCTTAACCTATCGGTGGTTTCTGGTGGGAACCATGGGAAAGAGGCACTGGGGTCAGATCTGGTCTGGAGGGTGTTCAGAATTGCTGAGCTGTGAGGAAGAAATGAAAGTGAAGAAAGTCAGAGTGGGAGGCTGGAGAAATCAGCTCAACCACCCAACTGGGGAGCCCTAAATTGAGACTCTGTAGGTGGGAAGGGTCCAAAAGGAGAGAAGGAAAAATGAGTTCAGAAATCGAACAAGTACAACAATTCAGTGTTAGTCTGTAACTCAGAATTACTTCTGTGTGTGTCTTGGAGTATGTCAGTTGGGTGGACACATCTTTCAAGGAGTTAAATTAAGCGTAACATTGGCCACATCCCATAATTTTTGTGAATATTTTTCCTTTATGTGTATTTGTCACATGAAAAATTATTATGTGTCTAAGAGGTATAGGTTAACAAGTAAATTTATATTTTGATTTCTTCTTGCCTTCCTGCTTGTTCATCCTTCCATTAAGCCTTTAAGGAACACTTAATACATTAGACTGCAGAAGGCCAAAATTATCAATAAAACACAATTCCTATAGAGGCATTAACAGTCTAGTGGGAGAAACAGACATTTAAACAACAATAACAAAGACAAAGAAGCCCGTAAAGAAGGTCTGAGCACCCCGTGGAGGGAGCCATGAACTCTGACAAGTAACAGTCCTAGAGGGGTTTAAGGAAAATATCCCCTGGATTGGAAATCAGGTTATACTGAGAGCAAAACCAGAAGGAGCAATTCACAATGGAAAGATTAGCCATCAGAGAATCCAATGTGTTGTCTATAAATGCGTATCTCCTTTGCTTCAAGTCTTCAATGGCTCTCTATTTTCCTTGGAAATAAGTTCAAACCACTTACTATGACCTTTCTTTATTCCCGCTTACCTTTCCAATTTCGTCTCAGATTCCCAGTGATTAGGAAGCACAAGAAGTTTAGAATCACATGGGATAATACACAAGAGATTTAGTCCAGCGCTTGGCACTTGTGCCAGCACTTTCGGCCCAAACCACCTTCTCCATCACCTTTGTGGCACCAGAGCTGTGTCTCTGTCCTTCACATTTCTTCTCTGCAGACAGGCTCGCTTCTAGGCTCTGCCTATAGGGGGTATTAGAGAACAGCCACAAGGCTGGAGGAGGAAAAATGACGACTCCTCCCAGGGTCCTTCCTGTTCCAGAGAGCCTCATTCCCACAGTTTCTCCTCCAGAGCTGCAGGCCCTTTTCTGGTAGCAGTTGAAACCAGTTTGCAGTTTTTCTAACACCTGCAGCACCAGTTTCATTGTGCCCCCTCAGAAAGCAGCCCCAGCAGAGGTGAGGGGTTTGGGGTTGTCACAATTCAGGGGGCGTGTCTGTGTCTGGGTGCTGTGTGCTGTGTGCTTAAGTCCCTCCGTGGTGTCTGACTCTCTGCAACCCCACGGAATGTAGCCCGCCAGGCTCCTCTGTCCATGGGGATTCTCCAAGCAAGTATACTAGAGTGGGTTGCCATGCCCTCCTCCCAGGGATCTTCCCAACCCGATGATCAAACCCAAGTCCCCCACATTGCTGGCGGGTTCTTTACTGTCTGAGCCACCAGGGAAGCCCAAAGTCTGGGTGCATTGGCATCTAATGAAGAGACACCAGCGATGCTGCTAAACATCCTGCAATGCACAGGACAGCCCCCACTGCAAAAAATTACTCAGCCCAAAATGCCAACAGCATTGAACTTGAGAAACTCTGTGTTAGAGTCTTCTTTTTGCCCTTTTCAGTTCATTTTATATGATTTTAAACAATTCTTACATTGAATTCTCTCTGATTAAATGATTGTCATGGTTTTTGACCGAATCCTGACTGATTCAGCCCTCAATAGTGTTGGAAGAAACTGGATGACTAGGAGAAAGTTGAAGATACCCATGGTTAAATCTCAAAAATATAATTAATGGTAAATGAGTTCATTCTTTAAGTCATGAATTAAAAACATAATTTCTAAAATGGATAAGTCAAGAAACAGTGGTATTATTTATAATACCACTCTCTCAGGGTGTTATAAATATATAACTCTCAGAGAGTTATAATATAACTCTCTCAGGGTGGGGCCTGAGAGAAGGGGGTCAGAGGAATGCTGATTTAGTTTTAAGCTCTTCTGTGAATGCATGCATGCTCAGTTGTGTCTGATGCTTTGCGACCCTGTGGACTGTAGCCCACCAGGCTCCTCTGACCATGGGATTCTCCAGGTAAGAATACGGGAGTGGGTTGCCATGCCCACCTCCAGGGGATCTTCCAACCCAGGGATCGAACCCGTTTCTCCTGCATCTCCTGCACTGCAGGCCGATTCTTTACCACTTAGCCACTGGGGAACCCCCAAGCTTTTGTATACTATTTAGTAAGACCTCGGAGGAGGCAATGGCAACCCACTTCAGTACTCTTGCCTGGCAAATCCCATGGACAGAGGAGCCTGGTAGGCTGCAGTCCATGGGGTCGCTAGGAGTCAGACGTGACTGAGTGACTTCACTTTCACACATTGGAGAAGGAAATGGCAACCCACTCCAGTGTTCTTGCCTGGAGGATCCCGGGGACGGGGGAGCCTGGTGGGCTGCCGTCTATGGGGTCGCAGAGTTGGACACGACTGAAGCGACTTAGCAGTAGCAGTAGTAAGACCTATGCTCAGGTATTATTTTGATTAAAATATTTTAAGAAAAAAAATCCACTACCACTCAATAAATATCATACAATGAAGCCTCAAGCTGGTGACTGACAGATATGTTTTGTTTGGCCTTCATTGTATTTTTTAAATGGCCAATATCGCACAAAAAAAAAAGAAAGTTTACATAAAAGTACAGTTTTAACATTTTTCCTGAAAAATTAAAACTTTAGCAGTGATAAGCCTTCCTTTGCATAGGGTAAAGGAAGGTACTTGCATATGGTTAAGGAAGCATATCAGCTATGCTTGGGTCACTGCTCACTTTAGACAAAGTGTATGCTTTCCATTTTGCCACAGTTCCCATTACTCCCTGCTTCCTTCATTTGAGCTACTGGCTTGTTCCTATAGGTACTGGCGTTTGCAAGACTGATTAAATCATCTCAGTGTCTTATATCACAATGTCATCAACATACAAAGCAACAAAAGGAATTTGCATAAGAGTCACTGATTCAAGATTGGCAAAGCCTGGTACCACTAACTTTTTTGACCTCGAAGCCTGCGGGACCTTAGTCCCCCAACCAGTGTTTAAGTCTGTGTCCCCTGCATTGGAAGATTGGAGTCTTTCATGGGGCCCTGGGCCACGAGGGAAGTCCCCCATTGATTTTTAAATGAAGAAAGAGAACGGCTCCCTTGCACCAACTTACAATAAATCAAGGCACAGAGAGGTCAATAAATGACACAATGTCACTTGGGTACCCTCCACACATCATCTGTTTTTAATCAACATTTAAAAAGCACAGTAATCCTTGCAGTTTGTTCCATTGGTTTCTGTATTCACTAGGACACAAATACTAGAAAGCCAGCTCTGCTGCTGCTGCTGCTAAGTCGCTTCAGTCGTGTCCGACTCTGTGTGACCCCATAGACGGCAGCCCACCAGGCTCCCCTATCCCTGGGATTCTCCACGCAAGAATACTGGAGTGGGTTGCCATTTCCTTCTCCAATGCATGAAAGTGAAAAGTGAAAGTGAAGTTGCTCAGTCGTGTCTGACTCTTAGTGACCCCATGGACTGCAGCCCACCAGGCTCCTCCATCCATGGGATTTTCCAGACAAGAGTACTGGAGTGGGGTGCCATTGCCTTCTCCAAGAAAGCCAGCTCAAACCCAACTCTAAAACAAAACATCTAAAATGTGGATGGCTCACACAATCAAACCACAGGATACCAAGATTGGACCCTGAGTGATGGCATAAGCAGTTCTCTGGTTGTCTGTCTGTCCCTCTCTAATTCATATTTTCTATGTGTGTTGACTTCATTCTTTCAAGTTCCTCTTTGCGATGGGTGTTGCAGGCTAGAAAGAAGACGCTGACATAGATTTTAATGCTCAGGATGTTTATTAAGGAGTAACCTCAGGATTAGGGCTTCCCTGGTGGTTCAGTGGTAAAGTATCTACCTGCCAATGAAGGAGATATGGGTTTGACCCCTGGGTCAGGAAGATCCCCTTGAGAAGGAAATGGCAGCCCACTCTAGTGTTCTTGCCTGGAGAATCCCATGGGCAGAGGAGCCTGGTGGGCTTCAGTCCATGGGGTCATAGAGAGTCAGACACAAATTAGCTACTAAACCACAAAAATGACAACCCTCAGGATTAACACCTGTGGAAGGGAAAAGCTGGGTGCAGGACTGGGCAGAGAGAAAGCTGAGCTGTGATACAGCCCACATGCTGGCCTAGGCAGACCCATAAACTGTGGAGTTAGAATGGCTCCTCAGAGTTGTCCTGAGTTAGATGGAGATGGCCTGGCTGCTGCAGCCACCAGTCTTTGAATGTGGGCAGCCCAGGGCAGGGGTGACTTTGGGTGAAGAGGCTCTCTGTAGCTGAGGCAGTTCCTGAAGGCTGACAGCCCAAAGTTGAGTGCCAACAATAATCACAGCAGTTGGGCCAAGTCCTTCATCGGAGGGGGCTCTTGGCTCATCATCCAGTGGGGGATGTGACTGCCAGCCATTCTAGGGTCACATTCTAATAATTTTCCACCTAAGGGGAGAAAAAAAGGACCTTCTTTTTTTTCTTGTTTACAAATTCCAGGGAAGGACTCTTGCCTATCTTGAATCACATGCCTGTTCCTTGGGCCAGTAATTTGGCCAGGGGTGAGAACTATGATGGGCACATTCTTGGTCCTCTCCTTCCTTGTAAGAAGCTGGATGTTCCGCAGAGGACTGGGGTTGGCAGCCCCTACAGAACCCCACAGAGTCTTGGAAGAGCATTTTCCCAATGAAAGGGCTGGTGGTGCTGTAACCCCAAGAAGAAGGAGGGAGTGTATGGTTCCGACTCAAAAAATAGCTCTCACAAGTTTTCCCTTCATTGTTTCTCAGTCAGCCTTTCAATTTTGACCTGCTCCTCAAAGATGAGAGCAGCTGTACCCATTACATGGCTGGTAACTTGAGAAAGGCATAGGGCTACATACTTGGGGAGAACAAAATTCAGCCAGCCCTGCCATGCCCGCAGGGATAAAGGAGCAGTGACGTCTATCAGTTTCAGACCTCAGCCTAGCCTTATGACAGAGGCTCTACGTTAGTTCCCAGCTTTTGTACAATGCCCCCTCTCCTCCCAGTCATCCAATGAGAACTTGATGAGTCAGGAATTAATAGTCTGTCTTGAGCCTAGAGCTTCAGCCCGTCTTGATACATACTCCAAACACCTGCCAGCTCACCCTGGCAAGGTGCAAACCCCCACTCACTGTACTAGTGGAATAGTATCCTAGATCCTCTTGTTTGCTCCTACACTGCTTCCTCTCCATGCATGTCTCTGTTTCAGTTCCCAATTTTGTCTTCATCTTTCACTTGAGATCCTCCTGTTCTTTGACTTCGGTGACTGCCTTGGATCTTTCTGATCCTGACTTTTGGCTCCTAGTCAGCAACCCTCGGGGCTTCCCAGGTGGCATCAGTCGTAAAGAACCTGCCTGCCAATGCAGGAGACATAAGAGATGCTAATTCAGTCCCTCAGTCGGGAAGATCCCCCGGAGGAGGGCAAGGCACCCCACTCCAGTATTCTTGCCTGGAGAATCTCATGGACAGAGGAGTCTTGCAGGCTGCAGTCCATGGGGGCACAAAGAGTTGGACATGACTGAAGTGACTTGACACTCACGTGGCAACTCTCTGTTGGATTCATTGCCCACACCTGTCCTAGTCAACTCTGTGGTCCCCACTAACTTGATAGCCACTCTCCTGCTTGATCCCCTATGAGTGAGGCACAAAGGACCTCAATATGCTGCACTCTGTACAGCCACAGTTTTTTAAAGTAAATTGATGCTTTAGCTAAAGGTGTATTCTAATTTTATTTCATCTGTTTCTCAAGGGCTTTATTTATTTTTTTAAATTGTGGTAAAAGTCATACTTTGCCTACAAAGGTCCATCTAGTCAAAGCTATGGTTTCTCCAGTAGTCATGTATGGATGTGAGAGTTGGATTCTAAAGAAAGCTGAGTGCCAAAGAATTGATGCTTTTAAACTGTGGATTTGGAGAAGACTCTTGAGAGTCCCTTGGACAGCAAGGAGATCCAAACAGTCCATCCTAAAGGAAATCAGTCTTGAATATTCATTGGAAGGACTGATGCTGAAGCTGAAACTCCCATACTTTGGCCACCTGATGGAAAAGACCCTGATGCTGGGAAAGATCGAAGGCGGGAGGAGAAGGGGACCATAGAGGATGAGGTGGTTGGATGGCATCACTAACTCGATGGACCTGAGTTTGAACAAGCTCTGGGAGTTGGTGAAGGACAGGGAAGCCTGGTGTGCTGCCATCCATGGGGCTGCAGAGTCGGACACGACTGAGTGACTGAACTGAACTGAAAAGTCACTTAATGTGAAACATACTATTATAACCATATTTAACTGTACAGTTCAGTGGCACTGAGTACATTCACATTATTGTGCAGCTCTCACCATTATCCATCTCCCAAATGTTCACCTTCCCAAACTGAAACTCTGTCTCTGTTTTGATTCTTTGGAAGAAATTCAAATGGAAAAGCATACAGTGAATAAAAATTAGAGTTTTCCAAATAGGAAAACCCAGAAATCTGCCAAGAGACTCACAAAACAATACTTGCCTGTTGGGCTTCCCATGGTCCAGGGTCTGACCTTGCAGGCAACTGCATGTGATCATGTCAGTTGGTTGTATCTAGGATGTTAACTGATCCTACTGAAATTCCACAAGAGATTAAAAAGTATACATGAGAATGACAATTTATTATTTTACCGGGGAAATGTAACTATAAAGGGACTAGATACTTGATCCTTTTCGGCAGCATATTCACTCCTTTATGACAACTTCCAATTTTTCCTCATTTTATAAGGTATTCAGGAAAAAGGCAATAAAATACATTAATGACTTTCAGTAATGGGTACAGCAAGGGCGACATTGATGAACTGAACTATTGGCTGGCAGGCAGTGCCACCTTGTGGCAACTCCAAGTGTCCACTGGTCAGCAGAGGTGGGAAAGGGCACATTCAGTGTGTACGTGAAATGGTGGTCTGAGTGTCTGTGAAATATGAAAGTATCATTTGTGTAACAGGACAAACAGGAAAGATGCAGGAAAGTCAAGGACTGCCTCTGCAGAAAGATGCAGGAAAGTCAAGGACTGCCTCTGCTTTTTGCCTTGTGTTCACAATTATTTAGACCTCTTAATGTTCTCCCTCCGGTCAAGTCGTGCTGGCCTCAGAAGCGTTTGTCTTCTGAGCTGACTGCATACCTCTGAGCAGTTAATGTAATGTGTTTACATCTCCAAGTGAATGTTTATTTCCAAATGCTCAGAGGACAATTTACTGTGTCTCTGGTGTACAGGCCAAGTGACTTCCCACCGTTACAAGAGTCCAGGAAGTAGGGCCGGGCCTGAAATCTTGAGATGCTGTTGGAGCTGAACCACTGTGCCATGCCAGGCCTGCTTCTTCGTGCATCTCTTGAACAATCCATGTGATTCTGCTCTGTCATCTTCTACCTCGCTCCCCTCAACTACCCCGGGGGCTGCCAGAGACCTGCTTCTCCCGGGGATGTTTCCAGTTCTTGTTTTCTTTGCTTCATTTAGAAGAGTTGAATGACCTGGCTCATCCTCATCATTTCTCAACAGGACCTAGCTACGTGTCCACATGCCTGGCACTTGGGGATCAAGTTTCTGTTTTGACTTTGGGTGGCAGTTTGAGAACTGGACTGAACCTCTTTGCCTGTGTTTGGCATTTGATCATCTGTCCTGAGAAGACTTCCCGGCTCTGACCTCCTTCCCCTGTCCCTTCTTAGGCCTCTTCAGTTCCCTTTCCCTTCAATTCCCTTTCCCTTCAATTCCCTTTCTCCAGACTTGTTCTTGGGCTGGTGTTCCAAGTGAAACACTCCAAACGTTTGCTGGGCAAACTCGGTACAGTCCCAGAAAACTAAGTATCCTTCAGGCCAGTCTGACTCAGTATTCCTCGACAGAGGCAACCCCATTTCACAGCATGGCTGGTTCTCCAGTGCTGTGTTTAACATCATGGGGAAGGTCACATGCACTTTCCTGCCACAATAAAATAGGATGTGAGAGTGCCATTGTTACATGAGTCATTAGGAGATACAACACACTCAATTTAGTCTTCAGCTTAATGATTTGGCTCCAATAGTAAATAAATGGTGAACAAGATAAGTGATGAATAGAGTAAATGAAGAGTACAGTACATTTTTGGCATTGTAGAGGAAAATTAGGGGGAAATTATGCTGAGTTTTAGTGCATTCACATTTTTACATTAATTTATTACTTCTATCCACTGAGCATGTTTGCATGCTCTGTTTAATTTCCTTTCCATAAATGTATTCTGTAGGGTAGGACATTCTGATAGAGGGTCTCCTGTGTTAATTGGCTTCTCTAACTTATATTTTGTCACTTCCCACCTCAAATTCTATGCCCCAGCAATAGGAATGCCATTTACTGTCTCAAACATGCCATGCTCTTTGTACTTCTGATTCTTCTCTCATTATGCCTGAAACAGTGCCTTTACTCTTCCCACTTGTAACTGTTAGTCTGGTAATTTCTACCAATCCTTTACATTTTCATCCAGCAGTGTGGGAAAATGTCTCTAAGTCTCATGTCTGGGTAGGGTGCCCTCCTTATGTGCTCTCCAGATCAGAGCTTTCCAGGGTGCCCACCCCTGAGTGTGCTCAGACACAACTGCAAACCCAGTGCTTTATGTGATCGAGGAGATTGGTCCCATGCTTACTGTAACAGACAACACTTTATTTATTTATTGGCTATGCTGGGTCTTTTTTCTTCTTCTTCCTTATTCTGCTTTGGGTCTTTGTTGCTGCAAGGGCTTTCTCTAGATATGGCGCGCAGGGGCTACTCTTTGTTGTGATGCACGGATTTCTCTCTAAGAAGCTTCTCTTGTTGCAGAGCAGGGGCTCTAGGCTGTGTGGGCTTCAGTAGTTGAGGTTCGTGAGCTCTGGAGCACAGGCTCAGTAGTTGTGGTGCCCGGGCTTAGTTGCTCCACGGCGTGTGGAATCTTTACAGACCAGGGATCGAACCCATGTCCCCAGCACTAGCAGGCAGATTCTTGTCCACTGTGCCACCAGGGAAGTCCTCAGGCCACACTCTTGAGTACAACATTAAAAAAAATTAAATAACTCTCCTCTTTAGCACAGACCTATTTTTGTTGAGTATTTTTACAGTGTGCATATGCTGTCAAGGCAGCAGAAATTCTGAAACTGAATTATTATAGTGATATTTACAGTGAATGAGTGATTTTTCTATTTTCTAAATTTTAAAAATATTAATACTGCATGTGTGGGGTTCAGAAACCTAAAGGCAAACTTGGGGAAAAATTTAAAAAAAGGAAAACTAAAATCTTTGCAAAATTTTTCAGAACTTTGATTTGCTTTGACATTTACTAGTAGGAATGAATTAAAGATAAATGTCCCTAAACAACATTTTTATTAATAGAATATTTATTTCTCGAAAGTGAAAGTGAAGTTGCTCAGTCATGTCTTGACTCTCTGCGATCCCATGGACTGTAGTCTACCAGGCTTCTCTGTCCATGAGATTTTCCAGGCAAGAGTACTGGAGTGGGTTGCCATTTCCTTCTCCAAAAGTTTCTATAAATTACATGGCATACATGCATACCTATATGGTTAAAGTGTGAAGATATGAATGGAGAAGGAAGGAATGTTTGGGTTGTTTCAACCGTATCTGTGGCAGTTTTTTTCCCTTAGCTTTATTGAGATATAGTTGATGCATAACATCATATAGTTTAAAGGTATATAACATAAGGATTTGATATACGTATGTATTGACCAGCATAGTGAAGTTTAGTTAACCATCACCTCACAGAGTTACATTTTTTTTTTCTATAATGAGAACTTATAAGATCTACTTTCTTGGCAATTTTTAAGTATTGTCAACTCCTGTCACAATGCTGTATGTTACATCCCCAGGAATTACTTATCTTGTAACTATAAGTTTGTACCTTTTAACTACCTTTATCCATTTCCCTGTTCCTCTGTAGTATTTTATTTCAGGTGGTGTAATGGGTGAACCAGTGTTTATTATTCTTTTAAAAATTAAATTTAAAATCCATTTTTCCTTCAGTTCAGTTCAGTCGCTCAGTTGTGTCCGACTCTTTGCGACCCCATGAATAGCGGCACACCAGGCCTCCCTGTTCATCACCAGCTCCTGGAGTTCACTCAAACTCATGTCCATCGAGTCGGTGATTTTTCCTTACTCCTCACTTAATACACTGAAAGTAGTGTCCAGTTAACAGCCTCCTCAGGAAGCACACATCTTGCTCTTGCCATGCCCACGGCATTTTCTATTTCCCTCCTCTTGGTGCTGATGACATTGGACTGTGTTTTGATGGAGAAGGGTGCTTCATTTTCTCTGTCTCTCCCAGTGGACTGATCTCTTTGTTTTATTTTTGGCTACACTACACAGCTTGTGGGATCTTAGTTCCCTAACCAGGGATTGAACCTGTGCCTGTAGTAGTGAAAGCATGGAGTCCTAACCACTGGACTGCCAGGGAATTCCCTGGACTGTGAACTCTTAAGCACAGGGGTCATTGATTCCTCACTGCTGTCTCCTTAGCCCTATGTACAAGGCTCACACAGAATTGATGCTTAATAAATTTGTGGAATTGGCAGGTGGCTGGGTGGATGTAAGGTGGGATGATGTCCTCTGAGCAGCCAGCTAAGCAATGCCAAAATTCTAGCCCATAGGTTTCCACCACTGACTCCTTCTCTCATCCTCTTTCCTCCTAAAAAACATCCTCAAGGGGCTATTTAAGTAATAGGTCTTATAGAGAATATACACACATGGCAAAACCTTGTCCACAGCTACAATTCCCTAAAAAAGAGCTCTCCTGGGGGTTCAGAGAGATTTCAGTTGCTCTCTGAATGATTTTAGAGAGGAAGGGTAGAGATACTCCCATTTATTCATTACCTACCATGTGATACTTTCACATATAATGTTCTCATTGAGGGGTTCCCCAGGTGGTTTCCCAAGTGGCTCAATGGTAAAGAATCTGCCTGCCAGTGCAGGAGACGCAGGAGATACCAGTTCAATCCCTGGGTCAGGAAGATCCCCTGGAGTAAGAAATGGCAACCCACTCCAGTATTCTTGCCTAGAAAATTCCATGGAGGGAGGAGCCTGGCAGGCTACAGTCCATGGGGTTGCAAAGAGTCGGACATGACTGAGAACGCACACCATTCTCATTTAGTCCTCATAACCATGCTGTAAGGCAGGTATCACTATTGCTCTATGCACTGATGAGAAAACAGGGCTGCAGAGAGATGATGGATCCTGACCAGGTTCCAAGGTGGAGCCCAGGCTTACCTTCCGGTCTACCTGGCACCAAAGCACAAATGTATTCCTTTATCACATACTCGGGGCTGTTAAGGAGGCTTTGACCTGAAATGAACCTTAGAGGTTATCCATGTAATCCACTTTTTGCTATTAAAATATTTTTTTTTTAAAAAAGAAGAGCTTTGTAGCATTTCTCTTGCCAAATAGGATTTCGCCAAGAGAAACAAAGGATGCCCAATTATCCCTTAAGTCTGTAATTGATTGAGCAACTCTTAAAATTAGCCAGGAACCTTTTTGGCCATATTGGGTGAGTGAGGCATGCCCTGCCTTTTTACATATCTGGGACATGAATTCTGGCTTAGGTTCTCCTAGCACAGAGATTGCTTTTGTTCATCTGCAAAAGCAGCCCACTGGCCTCCTTTACCCCTGCTTCTGCTGCCAGGTCGACTTATTTACTTATTAACCAACGTTTATTGCACACTTGCTATCTGTCAGGGTCAGGACTAGGCAGATAGTCTAGGTGACTAGATTGAATCATCTCAGTTAATCCTAACTATGACCCTATGAAGATAGGAATATAATTAACCCTATTTTATCCTTAGGGGGAAAAATATTGCTTACTCACAGAGACTGTAATTGGTAGACCTAGATTGGGATCCAGACCAGTGTGAATCAAGAACCTGTGTTTTCGCCAGTTTATGAGCTTGCCCCATAGGCAACAACGCAGTCATGCTGGTATGACATCGATACATTGCTCTCTGAACACCGCATTACTGCCTCCCACTGGTCAGCATTTGCTATTGGTCTGAGTTGCATGTAACAGGTTGACTTTTCTCTTTCTTTCTTTCTTAATAACAGATCTATGGTTTGTAGAACTATCAGGCACATCTACAGAATCACAAATCCCTTTCATAAGTAGAAAAGATTTCCTTTGTCTGGATTTTTAAAGTTTTCCTTAGAAAGACCCCTTTTGTTGAGCAAAGGCAGGTAATTCTGTTTTCAAGATGGGCACTGGGAAAAAGGGAACACAGATCCTTTAATGTTAGTGGCTGTTTCCAGATGGCTGTATAATCGAAGCAGAATGGTCAAGGGTAAAGCCATTTTTTGAAGATCTTTGTGAACAGGATTAATTTGGTGAGATTTATATCACGTCTAGAACTTTTCCATCACACATTGTTTATTTGTTTTTCAATTAAGAGGAGTTTATTTCTTAGGTAACACAAATATAAACAGACAGTAGGAAATACCCACAGGACTGAAACTGGAGAAGTAGTGGTGTAATGGAAACAGTTGTAGGAGAAATTTCTTGAAGCTCTGTTTATGATCACCTCCTTTTGGGAGATGAGGAAAGGAAAGCAGATGTTGGCCTGTGGGATACTTTACAGAGATTTGTTTATGATTATGTCATCCTGAGTAGAAGGAGAAGGAAAAGAGATCCTTACTGTTTAGTTTGGAATGTGGGATCAATCAGGGATAATTGGGCATTGATGAGCAAGGCTTGGCCACAGACTATGAAGCCAGTACTAATGAGAGGAGGAAGATTAGTGAGAAACTGGTCCTGCTCCCATGAACAGGAAAGAGAGTGTGTTGGTGTTAAGCCTTAAACCAGTTGGAGGTGTGTTTTTTTTTTGTTTTTTTTTTTTTGTTTTTTTTTGTAGTGACATCTTTCAGGTTCAAGTTACAACTTCCCACATAGAAAAAGTAACCTGAATTGGGGCTCAGTATCAGTCCAGACTTAGTCTCAGAGGGTCACTAATATCACCTCCATCCTGAGGAAGAATACCCAGCCTGTGAGGGTACCCTAGAAGCCAAGAGTCATGGAATGTGTGTTGGGTGGCGTGGTGGGGGTGGGGGCATGGGGCATGGGGTGGCGGGGTGGCAGGGTGGCAGGGGAGCAGCGAGGGGGCAGTGAGGAATGATGCAGGGGGAGTAGGGCATGGTGCCAAAGACTTCTATTCCATCTCTTTTAGCCTGTCACTTTTCTCTTTTTAAACACCCTGCTGCTTCTGCTAAGTCGCTTCAGTTGTGTCTGACTCTGTGTGACCCCATAGACGGCAGCCCACCGGGCTCCCCGTCCCTGGGATTTTCCAGGCAAGAACACTAGAGTGGGTTGCCATTTCCTTCTCCAGTGCATGAAAGTGAAAAGGGAAAGTGAAGTCGCTCAGTCGTGTCCGACTCTTCGCGACCCCATGGACTGTAGCCCACCAGGCTCCTCCGTCCATGGGATTCTACTGTTCTTGATTAGATCTTACTCTATGGGCGGGCTGAGAAGGATTCTTTTCATATCTATTCTACAGAAACATCTCCAGCCAACTTACAGATGCCATCTACCATATAGAACTAGAGAAATCAGGAGATGGCAGACCTTCTGCCTCTGCCTCTAACTAGCTGTTGACCCTGAGTCGGTCACTTAAACTAAGTCCAGGCTTCAGATGTATTGTCGGGAAAAGGGGTGGACTGAGCAAAGGATGATTTCGAAGGTCTTTGTCAGTGCTGAAATTTATAGGGCCAGTGTATTTCTATAAAATTCATTTGTGGTTTTTTGTGTCTGTTCATAAGTCATATTTCAATGGCCATGAATAAAACTTAGTAAAGGACGAAAATACAATTATGGTGGTAAGCATGTGTCTACAATGGATGTTTCTGTTTGGAAGATTTCCCCACCTCATGTCACCTTGTCTAGCAATGAGGGAGTTTCTACATTTGCTAAGCTGAGCCTTGACAAATTTATACCTAGCTCCTTAAAAGAAAAATTTGCGGAGAACTCCTGAGAGTTTGTAACATTTTTAGAGGGTCCTTAAAGTTATTCATTATAACTTTAAATGCAGTATTTATTAAATACTATCATAGCCTTGGATAATCATTTAGGTATTATTGAATTTTAAGCAAATACAATGCTTAGTAAAGCCTAAGTCTTTACATAATCATCTCTTTTACTTCATTATAACTTCTCTGTTTTTAAATCTGCCTTGCCTACTAAAGTATGAGCCCCTTGAACATACAAACCATATTTTATTTCTCTTTCTATTCTCTATTACTGAGTATAGTATTCTTTTAAAATTTTTTTATCTACTTATTTTTGGCTGTGCTGGATCTTCATTGCTGCATGGGCTTTTCTCTGGTTGCAGTGATTAGGGGCTATTCTCTAGTTGTGGTGAGCAGGCTTCTCACTTCAGCTACTTCTCTTGTTGCTGAGCACAGGCTCTAGGGCAAGTGGGCTTCAGTAGTTGCAGCTCCCAGGTCCTGGAGCGTAGGCTCAATGCTCTGGTACATAGGCTTAATTACTGTGTGGCACATGGGATCTTCCTGGATCAGAGATCAAACCCATGCCTCCTATGTCAGCAGGCAGATTCTTTAACCCTGAGCCACCAGGGAAGCCCCCTGAGTATAGTATTCTCACTCAATAGTTGAATTTTGAATAAATGAAAATTAACTCACTGTCCATCCATAGTAACAATTCAAACTTAAGTCATACTTTCTTCATGCATTAAGAAAAGCACAGTCTGGGAACTTCTGTGGCGGTTTAGTGGTTAGGACTCCATGATCATCAGGGGACATGGGTTCAATGCCTGATCAGGGAACTAAGATCCCACATGTTGTGCTGTGCTGCCAAAAGATTAAAAAAGAGAGTACAGTCTTGTGGGACTCATGAGGTTCACCTGGAAGTCTTCTCAGCCTCCTCCTCCCTCTTCATTCATACAACTGGTGGTGATGGAAGAGATGTAGTTCAGAAAGACTTACCAGATGATTATAATACACATATTTCCTATCTTCCAGAGTGAAAAAGAAGAGTGCATTCAAAAGCTGCACATTTCCCAGCCATTCCTGCGGTGGGCTCTATAGCCTGTGGAGTTCGCAGCCTGCTGAAGGACACTCAAGACGTGTGAGGCAGCACAGTGAGTTGGGGTGGAGTGGAGACAGAGTTTTTCTCTACTGTGCAAGCCTGCATGGCAGCAGAGGAAGAAAAGAATAAAACGCCCTTCTTTGAATGCCTGCTCTCCTTCCCTGAAGGCAAGGAAACCATGCACACCTAAACTGAAGTCTCATGCACCAGGAATAAGCATGTTTTTAAGGACTCCTTGTTGATGCAACTGACACACAGAGAAGAAAAAGGGGAGTAGACAACTATTTGATATTTCTATATCAAAATAAATCAGCAACCTACCTTTCAAGCATCAAATTAATATGAAGCTGTTCACAAAGCAATCTTGCCAAAAGGAGGAAATATCAAATATTTGGAAACATTCAACCCAAAATGAAACTGCATGAAGTAGAAACATTTGGACTGAGTGTTGATTGGAAACAAAGGAACATCCATGAGCTTTATGGAGGTTTGAGATCTTGAGCTCAAAGACCTTCTCCTCAGAGGGGTTTCCCTGATCACCTGAACGAAAGCAGCCTCCTGGTTCGCAGTCAGTGTATCTCATCGTGTTGCTCCATTTTACTTTTTCCACAGCACACGTCATCTAAAATTACCTTGTTTTTGTGTTTGTTTTCTGTAGCATGTCCTTAAGTGCAGGCATCCTGCCTTATTTTCCACGGTGTCCCAGCTCCATGGCAGCAGGAAGTGCTCAGTACATACTTATTGACAAAGTGACAGGGTGAATATCATGCATGGCTCATTGGAGCTAGTTCCTCAAAACATTTTTCATGATGGAAAAGTGTCAGAAAAAAAAAAATTCACTCTGTTCAGGATTTGCCTCAAAAGAATGATTGGAGAATTGCCATGGTATAGTCATGAACAGCACAGAAACTTCAGAATACCTGAATGTATCTCCTGTAGAACCTGGAAAAGCACCTACTAAAGATCTATCAAGTGAAAATTTCAGCATTTAGTTCAAGTTTGTGCTCATAGCATTAAGAACACATTATTTATTTTGAAACACTCAGGCAGTGGGACCCAGAATGTAGCAGAAGAATGAGAGATGAGATTCCTTTTAAAATAAACGCCATGCTTAAAGAATGCCTATACTTACTAAGCTCAAAAAATATTTTCTTCTGTCTCCCATGAAAGCATAAATCTATTCAAAGTCTTTAAAATGAAGCATGGCACATAATTTGTTCTCTTTGGTTGCTTTATACAACAGCACAGAGGGTGGAAGCAAAGATGGTAGTTCTGATTCAAACTCTGCCGCTCACTTGCTTGAGTAGATCACTTAATATCTGTTCACAATTAGAAAGGCAAAAACACCCATCAATATTCTTGCCCTTCCCAGAGTGGCTGTTACACTCCAGGCATGTAACCTGTAAGAAAGTGCTGAGTTTTAGTGCTAAATATTAAGAGTTGTAAGGATAGTAATTTTTTTTACATTGATGATAAAAGGATGTGTCAACCTAAATAAAGAGATAAACTGAGGCAAGCTCAAATTACTAGTAATTGTGTTGTGTTCACTGGTTAGGAGATGAGTCTCAGCCTTCGTAGATCAGGCTTTTGGATCTTAAGTTCGGTTTTTCTGAGGGCGAATGCATGAGTGTCTCCATTTCATATCCTCCAGTTCCATTTCAGATCAAGATCCTTTCACAGATGTGATATTATGACTTTGGTGGAGAATGTAATTCTATTTCAGTGGTTATAGCAAAGCACTTAACTGCCAGACCTAGCCATACTGCTTGCCTTCAAGAGCAAATGAAGTGGTAAATGCAAGAAATGGGGACAGAATAGAAGCTGAAATTATGGAGTCATTGCTGGACTCAGGGGGGTCAGATCTCAGCAGTGTGTTTATCAGAAATTTAGCAACTGGGAATAGATACTTAGAAATCTAATTATAAGATCTCTTATCTACAGTAAGAGAGCTAAATTGGAAAATTATCTCCTGATCCCTTCTACTTATTTCCATTAACATTCAAATAGTCAATCTTTTCCTACTCCACTCGTTCTCTTCCAGCCTATCAAGGCTTCCTTCTCACACTAAAAAATCCTATTTTCCCTCATGAAAACTTACCTCCTGAGCCATCAACCTTCATGGTTTATAAGAGAATAGGCTAAAATGTTATTATTTTTGGATCATAAGATTATGAGTAACATTTTCTTATTTTATTTTTCTGTTGTACCAAATTTTCCATAATGAGCATTTATGCTTTTCATTCTAAGAAGAAAAACAAGGAAGCAGATTAATTTAGGCAACATTACTCAAAGAGTATTTTATTTTAGATAATGCTAATCCTAGGCGATATCCTACAGACCAAATTATTTGGTTGATCTGGGTCTTTGTTGCTGCTTTCTCTAGTTGTGGTGAGCGGGGGCTACTCTAGTTGAGGTGCTCAGGCTTCTCACTGTGGTGGCTTCTCTTGTGAGCACTGGCCGTAGGCGTACGAGCTTCAGTAGTTGCAGAACCGGGGCTCAGTAGTCGCGGCTCCCGGGCTCTAGAGCACAGGCTCAATAGTTGTAGTGCACGGGCTTCGTTATTCCTGTGTGGGATCTTCCTGGACCAGGGATCAAACCTGTGTCCTCTGCTTTGGCAGGCGGACGCTTTACCACTGGACCACCAGGGAAGTCCCCCAGATCAAATACTTTTGGGAAATACTAGATACTGTCTCCTTTGGGGAGAATCCCAAATACGGTAGATGAAACACTTGTCAGATCCTCTAATAGAGAAACGTACTTTGTTTAATCCAGCCTTTCCCCCATGTTTTCCAATAAATCATGTTTTTCATGCAAAATCTATAAACATTTTGTGAAGTTAGTGACCCACAAAATATCTTTCTGGGAAACATAGGTGATTGGGAAAGACTTTCTTTTGCCGAGCAAGAGAAAAACATGGCTTTCTCACCCAGTATCCATGGATCATTCGAGGATTTCATAGGTGGGCTTCAGGCAGGGACCACAAACCCTGGAAACCGTATGCACAACATTGAGCATGTGGACATATTTTTGCTTTCTTCTGGGAGAAAGGGTGAATAATACTCATTATATTCTCAGGCATTCAGTCCTGAAAAGATCAAGGCCCATAGACATAAAGCAAAATCAGTTTCTCAACATCTGTCACTTTTGCCTGTCACATTTTGCCATTAAAACAAAGCAGAAAGATCAAGAAATTTGTTGCCATATTTAGCAAAACAAAAGAAATAGGGTGTCCAGATAAACTTTAGGAATTTCAGATAAAAAGTGGATGGTTTTTTTTAAGTATAAGAATGCAGTATCTGGGACATCCTAATGCTAAAATTATTTGTTGTTTATCTGAAATTAAAATTAAGCTGAGCATCCTATATTTTAGCTCACGGCCTCAGTTGAATAAAAATTTATTAACACTGGGGTAAGGAACAGACTATGATAAATGCCTTTGTACTCAGTGTAGTCTATGGACCATTAACATCACCTGGAGTTGACTAGGAATGCAGACTCTCAGGCTCCACTAGCAGACTCGCCGAGTCAGAATCAGGGTCAGACTTGTATCAAGAGTGTTCACTTGTTCAAGTTTGAGAAGTAATAATGTAAAGAATTCCTGACCTGATGGTTTTCAACTTTGGTTGCACATTGGAATCACCTGGAAGCTTTAAAAAATATGCCTGCCAGGACTCATTCCAAAAGCATCAATTTACTTGATCTGAGGTTCAATCCAGATATTAATTTTTTTATTAAAGTACAGTTGATTTACAGCATTACATTAGTCTCTGCTTGCGTGCATGCTAAGTTGCTTCAGTCATGTCTAACTCTATGTGACTCTATGGACTGTAGCCCACCAGGCTCCTCTGTCCATGGGATTCTCCAGGCAAGAATACTGGAGTGGGTTGCCATTCCCTTCTCTAGGAGATCTTCCCGACCCAGGGATTGAACACACGTCTCTTATGTCTCCTGCATTGGTGGGCAGGTTCTTTACCACTAGCTCCACCTGGGAAGCAGCCAAGTGATTAAGTTAAATATGTGTGTGTGTGTGTGTGCTCAGTCACTTTAGTTGTGTCCGATTCTTCATGACCCTGTGGACTGTAGCCTACCAGGCTTTCTGTCCATGGGATTCTCCAGGCAAGAATACTGACGTGGGTTGCCATGCCTTCCTCTAGAGGATGTATATATATATTCTTTTTAATATTCTTTTCCATTATGGTTTATGACAGGATATTGACTATACTCCCCTGTTCTAAACAGTAGGACCTTGCTGTTTATTTTATTTGTAGTAGTTTGTATCTGCTAATGCCAGACTCCTGATTTATCCTTCCTCCACCCCTTTTTTTCTTTGGTTACCATAAATTTGTTTACTACAGACATTCATATTTTTTAACATCCCCTCATTTCCACCCCAAATGATTCTAATGTGTAGCTGCAGTTTAGATGACCAAAATATATTTCTCATATGTATATTTGGTCTTCGTCCATGGTTCCTAACTCATAGCTCCCAAAACTCCTGGAATTTCCTGAGCAAAATGAGCAGTAGAAGCATCTTTTGTTACACTAATCAGCCTCTTGGCTTCACTTCCCGAAATTGCTTCAGAGTCATGAAGGTGCTTTGAGTTTATTTGTAACAAACCCCTTTCCACCACAATTGGGTTTATGGTAGTGAGGGGACTTTTAGAAGATATCTCAGGATGAGGGCTGGTTGCCAGGAGAACCAACCTCGTGATTAGAGTGTTGGAAATCCCTCCTCTGATCTCCCTGACCTCCAGGGAAGGGAGAGGGACTGAAGGTTGAATCCATCTTCAATGACCAAAGATTTAATTAATCAATCATGCTTGACCAAGATAATCACAATGGTGTGACCACTCACCTAGGGCCAGACATCCTGGAATGTGAAGTCAAGTGGGCCTTAGAAAGCATCACTACGAACAAAGCTAGTGGAGGTGATGGAATTCCAGTTGAGCTATTTCAAATCCTGGAAGATGATGCTGTAAAAGTGTTGCACTCAATATGCCAGCAAATTTGGAAAACTCAGCCATGGCCACAGGAATGGAAAATGTCAGTTTTCATTCCAATCCCAAAGAAAGGCAATGCCAAAGAATGCTCAAACTACCACACAATTGTACTCATCTCACACGCTAGTAAAGAAATGCTCGAAATTCCCCAAGACAGGCTTTAGCAATACGTGAACTGCAAACTTCCAGATGTTCAAGCTGGTTTTAGAAAAGGCAGAGAAACCAGAGATCAAATTGCCAACATGAGCTGGATCATCAAAAAAGCAAGAGAGTTCCAGAAAAACATCTATTTCTGCTTTATTGACTATGCCAAAGCCTTTGACTGTGTGGATCACAATAAACTGTGGAAAATTCTGAAAGAGATGGGAAAACCAGACCACCTGACCTGCCTCTTGAGAAACCTATATGCAGGTCAGGAAGCAACAGTTAGAACTGGATATGGAACAACAGACTGGTTCCAAATAGGAAAAAGACTACATTAAGGCTGTATGTCAAGGCTGTGTATTGTCACCCTGCTTATTTAACTTATATGCAGAGTACATCATGAGAAGCGCTGGGCTGGAAGAAGCACAAGCTGGAATCAAGATTGCCAGGAGAAATCTCAATAACCTCAGATATGCAGATGACACCACCCTTCTGGCAGAAAGTGAAGAGGAACTAAAAAGCCTCTTGATGAAAGTGAAAGAGGAGAGTGAAAAAGTTGGCTTAAAGCTCAACATTCAGAAAACGAAGATCATGGCATCTGGTCCCATCACTTCCTGGGAAATAGATGGGGAAACAGTAGAAACAGTGTCAGACTTTATCTTTTTGGGTTCCAAAATCACTGCAGATTGTGACTGCAGCCATGAAATTAAAAGACGCTTACTCCTTGGAAAAAAAGTTATGACCAACCTAGATAGTATATTGAAAAGCAGAGATATTACTTTGCCAACAAAGGTCCATCTAGTCAAGGCTATGGTTTTTCCAGTGGTCATGTATGGATGTGAAAGTTGGACTGTGAAGAAAGCTGAGCGCCGAAGAATTGATGCTTTTGAACTGTGGTGTTGGGGAAGACTCTTGAGAGTCCCTTGGATTGCAAGGAGATCCAACCAGTCCATCCTAAAGGAGATCAGTCCTGAGTGTTCATTGGAAGGACTGATGCTGAAACTCCAATACTTTGGCCACCTCATGCGAAGAGTTGACTCATTGGAAAACACTCTGATGCTGAGGGGGATTGGGGGCAGGAGGAGAAGGGGATGACAGAGGATGAGATCGCTGGATGGCATCACCAACTTGATGGACATGAGTTTGAGTGAACTCCTGGAGTTGGTGATGGACAGGGAGGCCTGGCATGCTGTGATTAATGGGGTTGAAAAGAGTCGGACACAACTGAGTGACTTAACTGAACTGAACTGATGTAATAAAGTATCTATAAAAATCCTAAAGGAGAAGGTTCAGCAAACTCCTGGGTAGGTGAACCTGCAGAGATGTGAGGAGAGTAGGCATTGCTCAGACAGCATGAGCCTTGAGCCCCTCCCACATCCTTTGCCCTGTGCATCCCTTCTGTCTAGCTGTCCCTAAGTTACATCCTTTTAAAATAAACTGATAGTATGGTAAGTAAAGGTCTTCCTTTGTGGCTCAGTGATAAAGAATCCACCTGCCAATGCAGGAGAAGCAGGTGCAGTCCCTGGGTTGGGAAGATCCCCTGGAGAAGGGAATGGCTACCCATTCCAGTATTCTTGTCCTGGGAAATACCAAGGGCAGAGGAGTCTGGCAGGCTACAGTCTGTGGGGTTGCAAAAGAGTGGGACACAATTTAGCAACTAAGTGACAACAATACGTTAAGTAAAATGTCTCTGAGTTTTGTGAGCTGCTCTAGCAAATTAATTGAACGTGAGAAGGAGGCTGTGGGACTTTATATACAGTCAGTCAGAAATTCAGGTAACAGCCCCCCAACCTGGTGTTGGGAGTGGGGGTCTCCCCTACATCCTCCCCCCTACATACAGTCTTGTAGGATGGAGTCCTTAATCTGTGGGATCTGGCGTTATCTCCAGGTAGATAGAGTAAGAATTGGGTTGAACTGTAGGACACACCCTTCTGGTGTGGAAGAATTGCTCATGGGCATGGGGAGCCTCTCCACCACCTCACTGAACGTTTAGTGTGGAAACTTTAGTAGTCGGGTTGGCACCTTTATATCAAGCTGAGGGCTCTAACCAAGGTGAGGACTTTATCAGAACCACTTGTGGAGAGTTTCCCACCATTTATGTGTCCAACCCAGGTCAACTGAACCAAAATCTCCAGGTGTGACTGATTTCAGAAAGCAGCACTGCCGTACTGTCTCTCTCAGTTGAGAAACATTAATGTTGAAGGCACCCTAAAATGGAGTTATAAGGCTGCTCTCTGGCCCCCAGGATACTGAGGGAAGATGGTCCATTCACAGGAACTCAGCATTCAGCTTGGGTTAGGTTTGGTTTTCCTTGGCACCCATAGAACCACAGGTGGGAGGACATAAAAGACAAGGCAGGATGGCCTTTGCCCACCAAAAGGAATGCCATGAGAGTTCTAATTTCTCTGAAGAATTGCTGTGTCTGACTTTTCATGACCCCATGGACTGTAGCCCAGCAGGCTCCTCTGTCCATGGAATTCTCCAGGCAAGAATACTGGAGTGGATAGCTGTTCCCTTCTCCTGGGGATCTTGGTACCTGAGGATGAAGGTGTTCACTGTCTGCTGCCAGATTAAGTCATTCGTTTTGACTCTGGGGATGTAAAATGGCATCCCACAAGCCTATTCAAAATACTAAATGAATTATGAAAATGGTTATAGCAGAAGTGGGGAATGATTTAAATAATTCTGAGTTACATTATCCAGGTCAGGCAGTGATTTGTTCGCCTGCAGATAATGTAAAACACAGCTGCAGAGAATGACATAAAGTGATTGCTGGGCTTGGGATCTCTGGGCTCACAGATAGGGTAGGCAGAAACTGTTAAGATTTAACTTTCTAAGATTTAGCTTTCTCTCTCTCCAGCAGCATGTGGTAATTGAGTGCAAAGCTTGATAACAGGGAGGCAGAATTTTAGTCAAAGAAAAGAAATCTCTAAATCTTATTAAATCTTATGCATTTCACCCAAGGTTGAGCCTGCAAGATATCTTTGTGTTTTGTTTTGTTTTGTTTTGTTTTTTTGGCTCTGCCACAAGGCTTGTGGGATCTTAATTCCTGGGCAGGAATTGAACCCCAGCCCTTGGCACTGAGAACTTGTCTCCTAACCCCTGGGCCACCAGGGAAATCCTGTCTTTGTCTTTTAGATGATTATTTTACAACTTCTTTTGGAAGAAATTTAATATGAATTAACACTTATCTCAGCCTCAGATTTGTTTTTCTACTGGTTAAAAAAAACACACAAATGCTGCTTTTCCTCAAAGAGGATGAGAAATTGGGTGTAAATTCAGTACGAGCTGAGAAGTTATCTTCGATAAAATCCAACAGGTCTATTTCATGGGCTAATGATCTCTTCAGTGTCTCAGATGGTAAAGAATCTGCCTGCAATGCAGGAGACCCAAGTTCGATCCCTCCAGTATTCTTGTCTGGAGAATGCTATGGCCAGAGGAGCCTGGTGGGCTACAATCCATGGGGTCACAAAGAGTTGGACATGACTAAGTGCCTACCACTTTCACATGGCCTGGAAGCTTAATGGTGGCCTGGAGCTAAATGGCAAGTTCATCGGGTTGCTGACCTTGACACAAGGCAGCCATTGGGCATCCAGTTCAAAGGAGGCAAGCTGGTGTTTGATTCTTTTTTAGAAGGTCCAGGGTGGATTTTTCTCAAGGCTGAAATGTTGGAGAATTTTATTCAGGTAAAATTCACTGTGATTCATTCTCTCTGCATTCTGCTAACCCCTCCAGTTTTAACACGTGTAGGAATCATCTGGGGATCTTCTTAAAATGCAATTTAAATTTTTTTTACTTTATTTTATTGGAGTATAATTGCTTTACAATGTTGTGTTAGTTTCTGCTGTACAACAAAGTGAATCGGCTATATGTTTACAGATATACCCTTCCTCTTGAGCCTCATTCCTGAAATGCAGTTTCTGATTGAGTAAATCTGGTGTGTGGCCTGAGAAGGTAGGTTTCTAACAAAGTCCCAGCTGAGGTTGATGCTGGGGCCTACAGACCACACTGTGAGTAGCATGGCTATAGAAATTTTGTTTAAGCCATGTGTATTAAGGTTTTCCAGAGACAAAAGCAACAAGGTTGAGATGTATATACATAGGCAGTCATATTACACTTTGCTTTATTGTGCTTCACAGATAATGGCCTTTTTTTTTTTTCCCACAAATTGAAGGTTTGTGGCAACACTGCATTGAGCAAGTCTATTGGCACCATTTTTCCTACAGGATTAGCTTACTTCATATCTCTGTCACATTCTGGTATTTCTCACAAGATGTTAAGCTCTCCACTGGCAAAATGATGAAACCTCATTGAAGGCTTGGTGATGGTTAGCATTTATTAGCAATAAGATTTTAAAATTAGGTATGTATGCTTTCTTGGACACAATGCTGCTGCTGCTAAGTCACTTCAGTCTTGTCCGACTCTGTGCGACCCCATAGACGGCAGCCCACCAGGCTCCTCTGTCCCTGGGATTCTCCAGGCAAGAACACTGGAGTGGGTTGCCATTTCCTTCTCCAATGCATGAAAGTGAAAAGTGAAAGTGAAGTCGCTCAGTTGTGTCCGACTCTTAGCGACCCCATGGACTGCAGCCCACCAGGCTCCTCCATCCATGGGATTTTCCAGGCAAGAGTACTGGAGTGGGGTGCCATTGCCTTCTCTGAGACACAATGCTAGTGCACACTTACTAGACTACAGTATAGTGTAAACACAACTTTTATATGCACTGGGAAGCCAGAAAATTTGTGTGACTCACTTTCTTGTGATATTCACTTCATTGCAGTGGTCTGGAAATGAAACCACAGTATCCCTGAGGTATACATGTGTATTGAGAGAGAGGTATTTATTTTAAGGAATTGGCTCATGTGACTGTGGGGGTTGGCAAGTCCAAAGTCTGTAGGACAGGCATGCTGGAAATTCAGGCAGGAATTAATGCTGCAGTCTTGAGGCAGAATTTCTTCTCCAGGAAACCTCAGGTTTTGCTTTTAAGACCTTTCATCTGGTTGCCTGAGGCCCACCCACATTATCCCACATTATGGAAGGTCATACTTAAGATCACCTGAGTATAGATGTTAATCACATCTAGAAAATACCTTCACAGCCACACCTAGATTAGTATTTGATTTAAAAATAACTACAGCCTAGCCAAGTTGTACTATAAAACTGATCATCATACTTTGGAACCCTTTAAAAGACAGTTTCAACTGTCCTTTAAATTTTATCTATAAAATTAAATTTTATAGATATAGATTTAGATTTTATAGATATAGGTCTTACTTGCTTTTATCTATAAGCAAAATAGATAAAAGCAGAACTGCTCTGGTTCATTTAGGAATGGGCATCCTGGAGGCTGGCCTCTCACGCCTCAGGCTCCTATCCCTTTCCAGATCCTGCCTCCTCCTTCTCCAACGGCGCTTTAAGAAACATAGTTTCTGAATCATTGCCTTATATTTCTTCATCTGTAAAATGAAGATAGTACTTGGTTTGGGATTAAATTAGGACACCTGAGTAAACCCATTTAGTGCAATGTCTGGCATGTTTGTCGGACACGACTGAGCGACTGAACTGACTGACTGATTGACTGGCATGTTTGTAGGAATTTTATATATGTTAGCAACTTCTAGTATTACTATCAGTCAGAACAACTGAAAAATAACCTTTCTTGCCAAGAAAGAACTTGAAATATTTTGGTCTAAGGTTTGGTGTTTGGCAGTGAAGTATTTCTGTCTCTCTCCTTTTGCTGTTCACCCGATGGCCAAGTGAACCAGCTCCTTTATCCTCAGCCCCAGCTGAGCTTCCAAATGGAAGATGTCTTTGTGGGCCCAGCACTGGGACAAGCTATCAGGCCTGAGGTGAGATGGTCAAAAGTTACTGCTTAGATCCCTTTATTACTTCTTGACCAAGAACATGGCTTCCCCAGCTGGATCAGCAGTAAAAAGAATCTGCCTGCAATGCAGGAGACTCAGGAGAGGGAGGTTCAATACCTGGCTTGGGAAGATCCCCTGGAAGGGGGCATGGCAACCCACTCCAGTATTCTTGCCTGAAGAATCCCATGGACAGAGGAGCCTGGCAGTTTACAGTCCATGAAGTTGCAAAGAGTCAGATAGGATGGAAGCAACTGAACACGTGTGCACAACCAAGAACATAACTGATACGTCTTACCTGGTGGCCGGAGAAAGTAAACCCTGGATCTTCCTTAACTTCAAGGGCAAAGAAATAGAGTGGCTGCAACTTTGCAATTTCCTGTTATGTGAAAACAAACACAGTTCTCTAGTAGTTTCCTTAGAAATTAGAATTTGAAAAGCAGAAGAAGGTACTTCCTGTAAGGATCATTTTGTCTAGAAATAATGCAGAAGAGAACACAAATGTGCTTAAGAAACAAAAAAAGGCTGGAGCTTATCAGAGGTCTCGAGCACCATGAATTTAAAAAACTTTGTGGAACAACAGAGAATTTCCCTTCTCAAAACTGGGCTAATAAAGTTATAAGATTGTATTTTAACTGTATATTTTATAAAATCTTCCAAGAACTTGGAAACAGTTATATACTTTCTGTTTGTTTCAGTAACAAATGAAGACAATGTATTTTCTTTGATTTCTTTGGTGTTTATGATGCATGGAATACAAGAGCCTCCAGCTCACTGCACCACCGCGCCATTAACTCTTACAGTAAGAGAAGCAGTGAAAAAAAACTCCTCAGCTCTGTTAGTAAGGTGGCAAATATAACTTGTAGACATTCTAGGAATAGCTCCTTTGAGTAGGATATTACTATCTTCCAGATGACAGCCATAGCTTACATGAAGCGGCTTAAAGTTTCTATCAATGTAACAGACATTTCTTATCTGTAGTTAATATTAACTGTTGCTCTAGTTAAAGCCCCAAAAAAAATTTTTTAAGCTTCATGGAGGCAGGGTGGAGTGAGTAGTTATGCCAATGCTTTAGTTTTAGACAGATTTGAGTTCAAGCTCAAGTTCTAATTAGTTACTGTGTGGCCTTGGGCAAGTTTATGAACCTCCCTAAGCTTTATTTTCCTTGTACATAAAATGTAGTAATACTTTATAGGATTGTTTTGAGGATTAAAGAAAATGAAGTGTGTAAGCATTCAATAAATGTACAATATAACCCTCTGGGTTAAAGAGAAAAGAGACAAGGCCAGGCCAGGGCCTCTCTGGGATCATCAGGCCATGGTCCCCTTGCTGCTGCTGCTAAGTTGCTTCAGTCGAGTCCGACTCTGTGCGACCCCATAGACGGCAGCCCACCAGGCTCCTCTGTCCCTGGGATTCTCCAGGCAAGAACACTGGAGTGGGTTGCCATTTCCTTCTCCAATGCATGAAAGTGAAAAGTGAAAGTGAAGTCGCTCAGTCGTGTCCGACTCTTCTCGACCCTGTGGACTGCAGCCTACCAGGCTCCTCCGTCCATGGATTTTCCAGGCAAGAGTATTGGAGTGGGGTGCCATTGCCTAAGACACCACAAAAAAGTTCTACGAGATTAAGTGAATCACATGCGATCCTGTTTAAATGCTTCTAAAACCCACTCCAGTACTCTTGCCTGGAAAATCCCATGACTGAAGCGACTCAGCAGCAGCAGCAGCAGCAGCAGGGGCCTATTGGGATGAATCCTCCTATAGCTGTAATAGCACGGGCAAGGTGTTTTCTCTAGGTCACAGTTCTCTGGAAAATAGAGTTACAGCATCTACCTCATAGGGATTTTTCCTTAAAATTTTTTTTAAATTTTAGATTTAGAGAAAAGTTGCAAAGTCAGTATGTAGATTTCCCTTGGACCTCTAGTTAATGTTCTCCATCATTTGTATCTTATATTATCACAGAACATCCTCCAAAATAAGCAAGCGGATGTTGCCGTGTTGTGCTAAGTTGATTCAGTTGTGTCCGACTCTTTGCAACCCTTTGGATTGTAGCCCACTGGGCTCCTCTGTCCATGGAATTCTCAGGCAAGAATACTGGAGTGAGTTGCCATGCCCTCCTCCAGGGGATCTTCCCAACCTAGGGACTGAACCCCTGTCTCTTATGTCTCCTGCATTAGCAGGCGGGTTCTTTACCACTAGTGCCACCTGGGAAGAAGAGGATGTTGGTACTTTACTATGAAGTTCCAGGTTTTGTTTTGATTTCCCCTATCTTTCCACTGATGTCCTCTTCACATTCTGGGATCCAATCCGGGCAGCCACAGTGCATTTGTTGTCTTGTCTCCAGCCTCCTCTGGTCTGGGACAGTTTGTCAGTCTTCCCTGGGTTTCCATGACCTTGATGGTCTTGAGGAGTACGACATCCCGCAGAGTGTCCCTCAGTCCAGGTTTTTCTGATGTTTCTCTCAGGATCGGACTGGGCTTACCACATAGTGTCTTTGTGGGAATTTATTGAGAAAATCTGTAAAGCACTTAGTACCCTGTTTGGCAGGTATTTGTCATTATCACTGTGCATTTTTAAATGCACAGAATTGTGGTCAAGAAAGGAGACTCTACAGCCTAGAGCCTGGGTCTAGGTCCTGCTGCTTCTGCTGCTGTCGGGATAAGTGACCCTGGGCACATGGTTAACCTCTCAGTCTTCCTCATCTACACGTAAGGATGTTAGCACTGTCCTCATAGGCTTGTTATGAGGACTAAATTGATATACATGTGAGTTTATAAAGTGCTTATTACATTCTGGTCACTTTGTTGTTGTTCAGTAACTAAACTGGGTCTGACTCTTTGCAACCCCGTGGACTGCAGCATGCCAGGCTTCCCTGTCCTTCATTATCTCCCTGAGTTTGCTCAAACTCACGTCCATTGAGTTGGTGATGCTGTACAGCCATCTCATTCTCTGTTAACCACTTCTCCTCCTGCCCTCAGTGTTTCCTAGCATTAGGGTCTTTTCCAGTGGGTTGGGTCTTTGCATCAGGTGGCCAAAGTATTAGGGCTTCAGCTTCAGGATCAGTCCTTCCAATGAATATTCAGGATTTATTTCCTTTAGGATTGACTGGTTTGATCTCCTTGCTGTCCAAGGGACTCTCAAGGGTCTTCTCCAGCACCACCATTCAAAAGCATCATTTCTTTGGCACTCAGCCTTCTTTATGGTCCAACTCTCACATATGGACATGAATATTGGAAAGACCATAGCTTTGACTATATGGCCCTTTGTTGGCAAAGTGATGTCTCTGCTTTTTAATACACTGTCTAGATTTGTCATAGCTTTCTTCAAAGCAGCAAGTGTCTTTTAATTTCATGGCTTTAGCCATCATCCAAAGTGATTTTGAAGCCCAAGAAAATAAAAACTGCCACTGTTTCCACTTTATCCCCATTTTTTGGCCATGAAGTGATGGGATCCTATACCATGATTTTAGTTTTTTGAATGTTGAGTTTTAAGCCAACGTTTTCACTTTCCTCTTTCACCTTCATCAAAAGGCTCTTTAGTTTCTCTTTGCTTTCTGCCAGTAGGATGGTATCATCTGCATATCTGAGGTTGTTGATACTGCTACCTAAACTTTTTACTCTTAGTATTAGTCACAGTAATAGTGTGAGGCCCTCTCTCTCTAATTCGTCTTCAGGGTAATTCTGAATCTTCATCTCATCATTATACACAGTGGCTAAGCTTTGTGAATATTCAGTCCTGAATATTCATTGGAAGGACTGATGTTGAAGCTGAAACTCCAATACTTGGCCACCTGATGCGAAGAACTGACTCATTTGAAAAAAAACCCCTGATGCTGGGAAAGATTGAAGGCGGGAGGAGAAGGGGACAACAGAGGATGAGATGGTTGGATGGCATTACTGACTCAACGGACGTGAGTTTGAGTAAACTCCGGGAGTTGGTGATGGACAGGGAAGCCTGGCGTGCTGCAGTCCATGGGGTCGCAAAGAGTTAGACACGACAGAGAGACTGAACTAAATTGAAGCTTTGTGAAACACCATGTGCCCTGACGGTGTGATGCTAAAAGCTCAGCTTCTCTGTACACCAGTGGGAATTGAATCTCAGAGACAGAATTTTGAGTGGAGTAGAAAAGGATAGTTTATTACTTTGCCAGGCAAAGGCAGACATAGCGTGCCCCTGCCTCACAAGAAATGTGTCCCCACATGGAGAAGATAGCAAGAAGTTTTGTAGTGATGGTTCAAGGAGGGTGTGACCAGCTCATGGACTTTCTTCTGATCTGTTGATGGTGAGGTAAGTAGGAGTCAGCATCATTAATCTTCAGGTTCCAATTCTTCTGGGGTCTGCATGCTTGTGAACAGCATATAATCATGAACTTCTACCACCCAGTGGGTATTTCAGTATCTGCAAGGCATCTCAAAGATATTGTTGTATGTATCAATTGATGGGGAATCAGGACCTTGCCCCAAGGCTACACTATTATTTCTCTTGTTTGTTTTTCCCTGGTCTTGCATACCCTTCCTTCCCTAATTACCAATGGTTTAAATCTGCCCATTGGCACTCAGAGAAGGTCATGGAGGCTGAATGAAGACTACTTCCTATAATCAAAAGAATTGAGGACACAGAAAGTCTTTGTGCCCAGGAACCCCACAGGGCCCTGCTCGGTATCAGATATATTACCCCAAGTGTCAGTGTGAGGGAGCACAGGTCCTTGGGCACTTGCAGAATCACAACATCTTTCAATAGCAGTCTTTGTTACCAAGTCCAAGTTTGCTCTGCTCACCATATGATAAGCCAATAAATCTGAGATATCCAAGAGAAGAGGTCTTGAGGCAAGGAACATGACTTTATTGAGAGAGCTGGCAGATGGAGAAGATGAAAGACTAATGTCTCAAAGTAATTACCATTTTTTTTTAAATGCAGACTGTTTTAAAAGTCTTTATTGAATTTGTTACAATATTGCTTCCATTTTATGGTGTGTGTGTGTGTTTTGTTGAGAAGCATGTGGGACCTTAACACCCAGCCCAGGGATCAAACCCACACCCCCTGGATTGAAAGGGGGTCTTCCTCACTGGACCACCTGGGGAGTCCCTCAAAATAACCATCTTGTCTGGATGCCCAGTTCTTTTATGGATCAGAGATGTGGGGGAAGTGAGGAAACAAAGTAAAAAGACCATTTAATTCTTGCAAATATCTCCTAAAATGGGAAGACTCAATCAGGGAGATGTGTTAGTTTCAGTTCCTTACAGTCATTTCATGGGTGGTGTGAAGTGGAGTATCTACCTGTCATATCAATAAACAAAGATGCCACAGCTATCTGCGATTCCAAGCCCCCAAGTGTGAATTTCTGAACCACACCAGGGGTAAGCAGCAGATAAGGGGTACCATTTCCTTCGCAAAGAGCTCAATGTCACAGTCCTTCACAGGTGGGCAGGACCAGGCTATCTCCCTGTGAGCCAAACAAAGGCACCCAAACAAAGACAGAGGGAGGCTGGCAGAGCTCCCTGAGTTAAGCCGTTATGTATGCCTATGTTAGGTAGGTAGAATAGGGAAAAGGAATCCAAAATGGCGGTGGCTAAAAGACAAGGAAGGTCAAAGGAAGGTCTGAGGACCAGAGTGAAAACTTCAGGCAGAACAAACAGTACTCCTGGCTAAGCCCAATTTGCATAGGGCAGGCCCAGGTGGAGGAAAAAACATATAAAAGGAGGAGCCAAAGCGCTTTCTCACGGAGTCTCTCTCCCGTGTGTGTACATGCTCGCGCGCGCGGGCTCTCTCTCTCTCTCTCTCCCTCCCCCCCCCCACCTCTCCCCTCCCCCGCTCCCCCCCACCCTCCCCACGCACTCCTCCACTCTCTTCTCTTTGAGTCTTGGATTCTCCTGCTTTCTTCTAAATAAAATGGAGCGGTAACACTGATTTGCCTAAGAGCTGTAGCACGGTTTGTCCAAGACCTGAGAGCTACGACGCGTCGAGGGCTTTAATGTCCATCGCTCCAAATCTTTGTTGTGACGAGACAAAGAACCGAGGAACATACACTTGTGTGACACCTATAATAACAAAAACAGACAAAATAAGAATTAAAGTCACAGAAGCAGATTCACTAGGGAGTCAAAATTAACCTTCCCAGTTATATCACACTCCCTGCTGAATTCTGTTTCCCTGTCAGTCGCATTCATGGGTAAGACCAGATAAATAGGTGGAGACTTTGTCTTTCAGGGAGGGTCCTGAATCAGGCGAACAACAGAAGGAGCCTGGAGGGGACAGCGGTGAAGAGCAGCCCTTCTGTTGCAGGACAGGGAGCCTGGGCTTCACGGAGTTATCTCACATCCTCTGATATCATTAAGGTCAAACTTCACAGAGAGATCCCTTATTCCACACCCACAGAGGATGACTCAGTTACTCCATAGGGTGCTTTAGCTAATCCTAGAACAACCTTCTAAAATTATGCAATTAAAGATTTCACCAGAATGAAGTGTCTGCATGCATGATTTTAAAAAGTGGATCAAATGGGATATTAAAAAAAAAAAAAGAAGAAAAAGAAAGTAGGAGGGAAAGAGTGAAACAATAAGCCTGGGAAGAAAAATAAAATTGAAACCAATAACCCTCTTCCCACTTCCTGCTGTCTCATTCCTGTGGTGCCTTTTTGTCTAGTCTTATTTGTCTGACTTATATGATAATCCCCTTGGGCAAGATGGGTGTCACCTCAGTTTCTGTGCGGCTCTAACACTGAGTGATTCCTTGGATGTTAAAAATAGCAATAACAATTTCATCACACTGGGTTACATCAGAAGGCGTCTTCTTTACTTCTTAATACTTTATCTAAGATTTAGATCTTCCCAAATATCTCAGTAGGTGAGTGGGTGATCAGATCAGATCAGATCAGTCGCTCAGTCATGTCCGACTCTTTGCAACCCCATGAATTGCAGCACGCCAGGCCTCCCTGTCCATCACCAACTCCCAGAGTTCACTCAAACTCACGTCCATCGAGTCAGTGATGCCATCCAGCCATCTCATCCTCTGTCGTCCCCTTCTCCTCTTGCCCCCAATCCCTCCCATCATCAGAGTCTTTTCCAATGAGTCAACTCTTCGCATGAGGTGGACAAAGTACTGGACCTTCAGCTTTAGCATCATTCCTTCCAAAGAAATCCCAGGGCTGATCTTCAGAATGGACTGGTTGGATCTCCTTGCAGTCCAAGCAGCTCTCAAGAGTCTTCTCCAACACCACACTTCAAAAGCATCAATTCTTCAGTGCTCAGCCTTCTTCACAGTCCAACTCTCACTTCCATACATGACCACAGGAAAAACCATAGCCTTGACTAGACGAACCTTTGTTGGCAAAGTAATGTCTCTGCTTTTGAACATGCTATCTAGGTTGGTCATAACTTTCCTTCCAAGGAGTAAGCATCTTTTAATTTCATGGCTGCAGTCACCATCTGTAGTGATTTTGGAGCCCAGAAAAATAAAGTCTGACACTGTTTCTACTGTTTTCCCATTTATTTCCCATGAAGTGATGGGACCGGATGCCATGATCTTCGTTTTCTGAATGTTGAGCTTTAAGCCAACTTTTTCACTCTCCACTTTCACTTTCATCAAGAGGCTTTTTAGTTCCTCTTCACTTTCTGCCATAAGGGTGGTGTCATCTGCATATCTGAGGTTATTGATATTTCTCCCGGCAATCTTGATTCCAGCTTGTGTTTCTTCCAGTCCAGAGTTTCTCATGATGTACTCTGCATAGAAGTTAAATAAACAGGGTGACAATATACAGCCTTGACGAACTTCTTTTCCTATTTGGAACCAGTCTGTTGTTCCATGTCCAGTTCTAACTGTTGCTTCCTGACCTGCATACAAATTTCTCAAGAGGCAGATCAGGTGGTCTGGTATTCTCATCTCTTTCAGAAATTTCCACAGTTTATTGTGATGCACACAGTCAAAGGCTTTGGCATAGTCAATAAAGCAGAAATAGATGTTTTTCTGGAACGCTCTTGCTTTTTCCATGATCCAGCGCGGCGGCTTCGACGGGCGCGCTAAAGCGCCGGCGGAGAGGAGGCACCCTACGCCTGAGGTCAGGGGCAGAAGCCGGGAGGACCCCATGCCGGAAGGGCGACGGCCAAGAGGAGTTACCCCACGTCCGAGGTCAGGGGCAGCAGCCGAGAGTACCAGACTGTGACGGCGCAGGAACCGCCGAGAGGAGCTACCCCGCGTCGGAGGTCGGGGGGGCGGCTGAGAGGAGTGGGTGATAGGTATTTATTTATTTAACAAATACCAAGAGCATACCAGGGGCCAGTCACTGTTCTAGACTCTTGGGATGTCTCTGGTACAAAACAGACTAAGATGTATGCTCTTACATGCTTACTTCTTAGAGGGGAGAGACAGAGCATTACATAAGCAAAAAAAAGTATAGTTTATGGTTGCCTGCATTCGTATTAAGTTGCTTCAGTTGTGTCTGACTCTTTGCGACCCCATGGACTGCAGCCCACCAAACTCCTCTGTCCATGGGATTCTCCAAGCAAGAAACCTGGAGTGTGTTGCCATGCCCTCTTCCAGGAAATCTTCGCGACCTAGGGATCCTACCTGCGGTTCTTCTGTCTTCTGCATTGGAAGGCGGGTGCTTTACCACTAGTGCCACCTATGGTTAGAAGGTGATAAGTGAAAGTGAAGTCGTTCAGTCGTGTCCGACTCTTTGCAACCCCATGGACGGATCAAACCCGGGTCTCCCGCGTTGTAGACAGATGCTTTTACCTTCTGAGCCACCAGGTGAGACCAAGTAAAGAACAAGAAGAGGGGAATTGGGATTCGCAGCTTGGAGGGGTGCGTTCTCAATTCCTATTTGCCAATGAATTTGAATTGGCCTGAATTTGGCGAAAAACACTCCCCCCTTTTCTCAAGCTCTGCTTTAAGTTTTGTCTAGCTGTCTCTAACTCTTTTCTGTGTCCTCCGCTCCTTTTTTTTTTTAATCAAAAGAATCTTAAATGCAGTTAAGCACTCATCTCTGGAGCCAAAGTTCTGCTCAGTGGCATCCTTCTCTCTTTGGAACCTTAGGCAAATTAACTTCTCTCTGCTTTGACTTCCGTATCTTTAAAATGCATCTGCCTCACAGAGTTGTGGAGAGGGTTTAATGTGTTATTATAAGCTGTTTAGAATAGTGTCTGGCATGGAGTAAGCACTCAGATATTGGCTTTAAAAGTGTCTGTGTGTTGTGTGGTGGGGGAGGGTCATGAGTAGCAGAGTTTTTGCTGTTTGGAAAATGATGGGCAGCATGAAGTCTGTGAAGATGCATTTCTATCCCTAAACACCTGTAAACCCAGCTACATGGAACTCCCTTCATAAGGAACCCAAGATATGAACTTGATGTCTTCTGCCTTGTGCATTCAGCAACTTTATTAAGACTCTTAATATCACATTCAAGGCTAGAGGCTGCTTCAAAAATGAGTAAGAATGGCTTCTCTCATATCTCTTGGTTAATTCCCAAGAAACACTCTTCTTTCCCGATAGATTTTTGGATTTTGTTTTTTACAAATTTTCAAATTATTCTTTCATTTTAACTTAATTTTAATCACACCAAAAATTAGACTTTTCCTTTGTTATGTAGCTTCCTGAAACACTCATCACTTTGGTCTTTTATTAGGCCATCTTATTCTGATGTTGTTTGGTCTGTATTTTGTTACTATTAACAACCACACCCCATACCTTCCTTTCATAAAACAAGTAGCAAAAACAAAATATTGAAGAGGGATGCAACAGGCCAAACCATTTTAGGTCAGAGAAAACACACTTTCACCTGTGGTTGAGGGTCTCTACAAATCTAGTTTCCTCTAAAGCAGAGAATACGAAAGCTTTGAAGGCAAAACTCGAAGGGATGGCTAGAGGATTAGTGCAAATACTACCAAACAAACTCAGTATTTCTAGGCGACTTCCCTGGGGTAACTTATTTCCTGAGTGCTGACTCTTAAGGACTCTCCCGTAGTGAATTATTAAGTTTAGTGAAAGATCTAAGATCAAGATAAAAGAAAAAGAATGTTATTTAAAGTGGAAGGTCAAACACATATAATGCATCTCCCATGATATGGCTATCTATCTTTTATCATGATGACAAGAACAAGGAGTTAGACACACAAAATGTAGCCCCCTAGTACTCACACAGGTACTACCTTAACCTTGTCTCAAGTGCAAGAAGTGCTCTTTGTCAGCTCCAAGTTTTCAGACCAGGTTGTATAGCATTTGGTCAGTCTTGCTTAAAGATTTTCACTGAGCTTGTACCCCATTTTCCAATAATTGATTCCTACCTTGGTTTCTAACATGGGATGCTAGGTCCTCCCATGCCCTCCCAGAGGCTGGTGTCCTGACAGTTTTGGTGGAGGCACTTGGGACTGAGGCTGCCTAGATCTTCCCCTATTGCAGACTTTATCACTCTTCTGTCCACCTGTCAGGATGTCTTCCTATCCTAGACCTCTCCAGGCAACACTCTGCCATCTTAAACCACCTCCTGCCACCTAAATCTCCAGATAACATGCTCCACACTCTCTCTGTACCTCCTCTATTGCACCTGTGTCTCAGCTTCTCCTTCTCTGACTGATTCCACCATCACCAAGTGTCCATCCTGAGCCGAGAACTGGAGGCAGCTGCAGAAAGAGTAAAGTTATATGTTTAAAAAGTTCAATTCTGATCCTGAACATTAGTACATCTTTCTCATGAGGCTGTCATGAGGATTAAATGAATATATGCCTTGGGATGAGACCTTAGATGAAATCCAAACCATGAGGACTTACCTGTGGAGGAGGGATGGTGACATTTCAGATAAAGGGAACAGCCAGATAAAGCCCAGACACCAATGTCCACAGTGCCTGGAGGCCCCTGGGTGCCCCACTGGACCAAAGAAAATATCTATCACTTGGACACGAGGGTCCTGAAGTTCAAAGTCTCTTTGGAAGGATCCCAGCTCAAGATAATGCTCACCATGTTTAATCTCACCTCTTTCTGAGCCAAACCTAGACATTTTGATTAGACTGTAAGGTGCTAATTAAAATCACCAAGTGAACCATTTCCCATTTACTCTTAATTTTCAAGCACCACTATAATGATGCATATTATTAAGTGTGTCAGATTAGCTTGGCTCTGAATTTTAATTTATTTGACACTGAACTCCATTTACGTAAGTTCTCCTTTCCAGTGGGTTATTCACATAGCAAGGTGATATTTTACAAAGTTGTGAGCACTGGTTAAACATCATGAGTCCTGTATTCAATTACCTATATCTTGTCTATCTACAAGCTTAAGTAATTCTTTATGTAATCAAAAATCCCATAAAACACAGTGACACTTTTAAAATCCATATCTAATCTATATGCTAGATATCTGCCTTTTTCCTCAGGAGGATCTTAAATTATTTACTTTCATCTTGTTTCTTTCCTTTGCATATGTTTTTATTTATTTGTTTTTCAGCCATACCATGCACTATGTGGGATCTTAGTTCCCTGACCAGAGATTGAACCTGTGCCCCCTGCTTTGGAAGCTCAGACTCTTAACCACTGGATTGCCAGGGAAATTCTGCATATGTTATAGAGTTCTAATAAAGGGAGAAGGAATGTTTGGCAGGAGAAAGTTGATGGTATTTAGCTCACACGTCTAGTAGCATTTTCACCCATTATAACTAAAAGGATTAGTAAACAAAAGATGGATCTGCATTTTTTCAGAGTGTCCCTTTACCTTTTCTCTCTGCCTTAACCCCTAGTGTATATTTATGTTGCTGCAGGATAAAGCACACTTCTGACTAATTCACAGAAGGGGTCCAGATGCTCTTGTCAACAATAAACAGCATGGAATCCCTCGATAAAGATGACATTATCATCTCTTAGGATGAATGAATTATATCAACTTTGGAACATGTGGAGTTGTTATGCTTTTGAGAATGTGATTGGATTTGTATAAACCATGTTCTTGTGGGACATCAGAAGTTCAAAGAGGAACAATAAATCGGGGAAAATAAGTATATGTCGTACTGACAGATTAGTATGTTTAGTATATAAAGAACTGTTTTTGAGATTCATTTATCCAGTTGGTCAGTCTTCATGAATTCATTAATTCAACAAAAATTCTTTAAGTACTTTATGTGTTGAATTATGACCTTCCCCAAATTCATATGTTGAAATGCTAAGTCTCAGTACCTCAGTATGAAACATTGTTTTGAGATAGGTCTTAGAGAAGTAATCAAGTTAAGTGAAGTCATTGCTGCTGCTGCTGCTGCTGCTGCTAAGTCACTTCAGTCGTGTCCGACTCTGTGCGACCCCATAGACGGCAGCCCATCCGGCTCCCCCGTCCCTGGGATTCTCCAGGCAAGAACACTGGAGTGGGTTGCCATTTCCTTCTCCAATGCATGAAAATGACAAGTGAAAGTGAAGTCGCTCAGTCCTGTCTGACTCTTAGCGACCCCATGGACTGCAGCCTACCAGGCTCCTCCATCCATGGGATTCTCCAGGCAAGAGTACTGGAGTGGGGTGCCATTGCCTTCTCTGAGTGAAGTCATTAAGGTGGCCCTAACCCAATATGACTGGTGTCCTTATAAATGGGGGAAATTTGTTCACAGAGATACATGTAGAGGGAGGACAATGTGAAGAGACATAGTGGGGAAATGGCCATGACAAGCCAAGAGAGAACCTGGAACAGATTCCTCCCACATGGCCCTTAGAAGGACCCAATTCTAAGACACCTTGTTCTTGGAATTCTGGCCTACAGAACTGTGAGAAAATCATTTCCTGTTGTTTAAAGCTTTCAGTCTGTGGTCCTTCGTTAAGATATCCCTTGTAAACAAATATAAGCACTCATTGTGTGCCAGATACTGTCCTGGTGCTGGGAATAAGGCAGTGAAAAAAACCAACAGGGTCTGTCTTTCAAGCATGAGAAGCAGTCACCAAGAACACAGATAGATACAGTAACATGTCAAATCAAGATCTGTGTTGTGAGGATTATAAAGCAAGCTAAAGAGAGAGTGTGGAATGTGTTATTTAGATTGGAAGGAGGCAGCTCAAAGAAAATTTCTCTAAGGAAGTGATATTTGAGCAGATCTTGTAATAGGTGGCTCAGTGGTAAAGATCAGCCTGCAATGCAGGAGACACAGGTTTGATCCCTGGGTCAAGAAGATCCCCTGGAGAAGGGAATGACAACCCACTCCAGTATTCTTGACTGGAGAATTCCATGGAGAGAGAGCCTGGCGGGCTACAGTCATAGGGTCTCAAATAGTCAGACACAGCTGAGCAACTAACACTTTCACATTTCACTGGGTTGTGCAATGCCATTACCCCCCACCCTGTTACCAGGCAATGGTTGCCACAAGACCACTAATGATTGCTCAGCCACTGGTCAGCACCACAGTGGCACCATCCCCTCCTCCACCAAATGAGCAACTGTCAGTGAACAACCATTAGACGTCCTGCTCAGCCATTGGCCAGTGCTGCAGTGGGCCCCTCCCCCAGCAAGCAACTGTCAAGAAGAGACTGTTACTGGGCAGATTCAGCCAGCAGTAGGGGAGTGGTGGTTGTCAGGTGGAGAGTGAGGTAAGAGGTGGATCCTGGCCTTCTCCCCGGGACCCTATGGCTCACCTGGCCTTGGGCCAGTAGCTGAACTGTGGGGGCAGAGACAGGTACAAGCTCGGGGCTGTGTGCAGTAGGGCTCCAGAGCTCTTGCCAAGGCTGCCCACTGGCTGGACCCAGGCTATGAGGTTGTGGTGAACCTCTCCCCCATCCCCATCTTGGCAACCTAATGGCAGTGGCCGTCTGCATAGGACACAGTCAGTGGGACCTAGTCCCTGCCATGTGGGTGGCCTGAAGAGCCTGAGGGCCAGTTGGGTTGGGCACCTGGATCCCTCAGTGATGATGGCTGGGCAGGGTCTGGGGCCCTGGCCATGAGGGAGCTCTCAGTTGAGATCTCCCTCCTCTTAGCCAGACCTGGACCTCAGAGTGGGAAGCTCATGCCTGGGGACCTTGCCCTTTCTTGTCAGACCAGAGAACAATGGATTGGTGGAGACTCACAAGAACATTGTTTACCTGACCATGACCTGACTCCAGAATAAAGGATCTGATACCAAGAAGTGTGCAACAACTAACCATACCCCTCCCTCACCATAGGGCTTCCCTGGTGGCTCAGAGGTTAAAGCGTCTGCCTCCAATGCAGGAGACCTGGGTTCGATCCCTGGGTTGGGAAGATCCCCTGGAGAAGGAAATGGTAACCCACTCCAGTATTCTTGCCTGGAGAATCCCATGGACAGAGGAGCCTGGTAGGCTACAGTCTACTGGGTCGCAAAGAGTCGGACATGACTGAATGACTTCACTTCACTTCACTTCCCTCACCTTTCCTAGAAAATGGCTTTGCTGAAGGCTTTTGGGGAGATGCTTTTGTTTTTAACAACGGATTATCAATTAGGTTGATTTAAGCATCTGCAATGAAGACTTCAACCTTGACTCCTGGCTCAATGATGATGGAAGTGATTTGCTTAACAATCTCAGAGGGACTGTGCAGGTCAATGAGTTGCTTTAGGACCCTCATCTCGAAATGATCCCAAGTCTTAGATCCTTCATCACAAGGAGTTTTCCTTGCAGTTACTCTCAGAGTCTTGGTAGGCATCCAAACCAGTCCTTTCACTTTGAGACTCTTTTCCTTGGCACCTCTGATCAGGTCAGCACATGCCTTCTCCAAAAACTTGAGGTTGCAGCTGGTAAGGGTGATTCTAATCTGGTGAATTGCCATCTCTGGCTTCACAGGAGTCTTGCCTGTATCTTTACAATCCATGACTATGGAGCGTCTTCCAACCAACTGGTTCCTCAGTGAGAATGAACAGAGGTGAGTCAGGAGCAGGAGTGGTCTCCACTGTAGTGGTGACCACGTTTTCCTCAAAGGGGTGGGGGAGGTTGGGTTTTTTTAAGGACTGAGGCACCCATCTCCACACATAGCCCCATAATAAACCTTTCTCTGTTTCAAACTCTGATGATTTGGCCTCAGTCATTGTTTGGCCTGATTGTTTGGCCTCACTGTACATTGGGCACACATACTTGCGTTTCTGCAACAATCTGATAAAGTGAGGGTGAAAACTATGTGGTTATCTGAGGAAGGAGGGTTCCTGGCAGAGGCAACAGCAAGTAAAAGGCCCTGAGGCAGACATGTGTTTGACCCTTTTGCTCTTCCTTTAGCTGTTTTGGGAGCACAGCAAGAGAGCAGGGGTGACAGAGAAGAAGGTCAGACCACAGAAGGTCAACAGTGTCTGATGCTAAAGAACCAAGCCTTGAAGGCTTTAGGTTTTATTCCGTGTGATGACAGCCATCAAAACATGTTAAGCAGAAGAATGATACAATCTGACTACTTTTTAAAGGCTTATTCTGGCTGCTGTGTGAAGAAAAGATTGGTAGTGACTCAAGAATGGAAGCAGTGAGACAAGATATTAATATATAGTAAGAGGCTGTTGCAGTAATTCAAGAGAAAAGTCCTCATGGCAAGGACCAAGTTGGCAGCAGGAAAGAAGATAAAGATGAGTAAATCTTCAATCTATTTCATGGTTAGACTCTACATGATTTGCTGGTATGTTGAATATGATTTGTTTAAGAGTCAAGAATGATTTCAAGGTCTGGAGCCTGAAAAACTATGTGAATCATGATGTAGTTTATTAAGATGGAGAGCACTAAGAAAGAACAACTTTGGTAAAGAAAACTAAGAGTTCTGTTCTGGATATGTTGATTTGGAGGGGTCGATAAACTATGCAATGGGCTTAACTGGTAGTTCAGTGGTAAAGAATCTGCCTGCAATTCAGAAGACACGGTTTGATCCATAAGTTGGGAAGATCCCCTGGAGGAGGAAATGACAACTCACTCCAGTATTCATGCCTGAAAATCCCATGGACAGAGGAGCCTGGCAGGCTACAGTTCACGAGGTCCAAAGAGTTGGACACAACGAAGCAACTGAGCGTGCATGCATGCATAGAACACGACAAGAGTTTATGGGAGAAGTCTGAGCTAGAGATGTAAACTGGTGAGTCTTTGGAATAAAAAATGATAGTTAAAGCCAAGATCCTGGCACCGAGAGAGCAACTGTAGAGAAGAAAAAGGTCTGAGCCAGAGGCCTGAGGCTTCATGCTATAGAGGAATGAAAGTGGGGGTATCCAGCAACTGAACCTAAGAATGTGAGGGACACCAAGAGCAGAGGAGCAAGCTATCTTGGAAGCCAAGGGAGACAAGAAGGAGGGAGTGGTAGACCCTGTCAATGCTGCTCATGGGTTGAGTTAGATAAGAACTGGGAATTGCTGCTTGGTTTAGCCACCAGAGACTGTTGGTGACCTCAAGGAAAATATTTTTGATAAACTGGGAAGATGACCACCTCATTGGTGTGGGTTCCAGAGAGAATGGGTGGTAAAGAAGGGGAGAGAGAGTTATTTCATCATTCTTTCAATGAATTTTTCTACAAAGCAAAATGAAGCAGCAGCCAGAAGAGGTGGGCTCTAGGAAGTTTTTTGTTGTTGTCTGTTTTTTTCTTTTAAGCTGGGAGATATTGTGTCTATGTCATATGCTTCAGATTTTATGCTGAAGGAAATTATCTAATAAAAAGGTGGAAATTGATGTTGTAGGAAACAGGATTCTTTTTTTTTTTTTTAATTTATTCATTGTGCTGGGTCTTCATTGCTGCACACGGGCTTTTCTCTAGTTGGGGCTGGCGGAGGCTACTCTTCATTGCGGTGCGTGGCCTTCTCATTGCAGTGGCTTCTCTTGTTGCCAAGCACAGGCTCCAGGGTGCACAGGCTTCAGTAGTGCAGCACGCGGGCTCAGTAGATTCAGCTGTGGGCCCTAAAGCACAGGACCAGTAGTTCTGGTGAAGGGACTTTAGGTGCTCTGCCACATGTGGGATCTTCCTAGATCAGGGATTGAACTGGTGTCCCCTGCATTGGCAGGTGGATTTCCATCCACTGTACCACTATGGAGGTCCCCAGGAAACAGGATTCTTGCAGAGCTGCTGAGGAGGGTGAAATCTATGCCTGACTGGTCCTTCACATTCAGGATGATTCACCTAGTATTGTAGAAGGAAAGAAAGACCTACAGGAAGAGATGCAGAAAGGTGGGGAGGTGAATGCTTGAATTCCTCAGTGAAATAGAAAGTAAGGTCATGAACTGAGGATGAGGAGAGAGGTGGGCATGGAGACAGAGAAGGTGTGAAATAGTCCTCTTAGGGAGTGGTTGAGGGGGTGAGCGGAGGGACTGGGAATGTCCATAGACTTGCCAGATGGGCTCACTTGAAGTCTAATATCCTAAATTTAAAGTGAGACTAGTTGGCACGGTGTATGGTTTTCTTCAGCTGTGTCTGGCTGCTTGGGCACAAGCATGAGTAGGGAGAGAGTTAGATTTAACCAGTGTTATGGTCTGAATTGTGTCCCCCACAGGTTTATGTGTTTGAAGCCTTTACCCCCAGTGTCAATTGTACTTGGAGAAGGGACCTGTGAGGAGGTAATACGTGTTAAACAAGGTCATAAATGTGGGCTTTAATCTCATAGAACTGGTGTCCTCATTAGAGGAGAAAGAGACAGCAAAAGGCTCTTAAATTCCACATGTGCACAGAAGAAAGGCCATGTGAGGACACAGAGAGAAGGCAGCTGTCTGCAACTCAAGAAGAGAGCGCTCACAGAAGACTAATCCTGATGGCCTCTGGTCACCAGAACTGTGAGGAAAATGTAATTTCGTTTGCTCAAGCCCCCCAGTCTGTGGAATATGGTTGTGGCAGCCTGAGCAAACTACTGCAACCAGAGATGGAGCATTCTCAGGCAAATGTGGCAGAAGATGCAACAAGGAATGATTACAGAGGTGGATGAATGAAGAAATAGCTGTAGGCTGCTAGGCCTAGTGTGTGGAACTTGGCAATCCCTCCACCAGGGTAGCTGCTGCCAGCTACCTTCTCAGTACCCGCCTTCTTTCTCTGCCTTCCGTGACAGGTATTGCTCTAGGAAAATGCCATGCAAGTGGTAAGTTGCTCACGCTCGGTGGGCTCACAGTCAAGTGAAGGGGAGAGACACACGATAGTGTCAGTACAAGATGACCAACATTGTCGTAAGACATTGACAGCATCTTGGTCCAGAGGAGATGTCACAGAAGCGCTGTTTGAGCTGGGTGCTGAAGCTGAGCAAGAGTTTACCGGGAGAGTTTCTAGACTGAGAGAACAGGAGGCTCTGAGGAGGACAGGACACTTGAGAGAGAGCGAAGCATTTATCATGGCCTCAGTGCAAGAGGTAGGCTGTTCCTCCCTGTGGAGGTGGGGAGGGAGTGAGGAGGCGAGCTGTAGCCAGGATGTGAAAGGCCTGGAGTTGATTACATGATAACCAGAGGGTTGATGTCATAGATTACTCTTAAAAGAAAAGATAAAACTCTGTTAGCATTGTGGAAAATAAATTAGAATGGAAAAGACCTTAGCAGGCAGTTAAAATACCAATTTGGTGCTTAGGAGAAAGTGCAAGGCTGGAAAAATCCATTTCATTTTCTTATATACTAATGGAAGCCATGGATGTGACTGAGAAAAAGATGGCTATCACTTCCCGAGTGTTCATCACATGCCAAGCACTACACTTTACATAGATTATCTTATTTAAAGTTGACATCGGGGAGTTCCCTGATGATTCAGTGGTTAGGACTCAGCACTATCACTGTTGTGGGCCCGGATTTAATTCCTGGTCGGGGAACTAAGATCCTGCAAACCATCTGGTATGAACAACAACATCAAAAAAAAAAAAAAACAAAATGAAAGCAAATTTATTTATAAGATGTTATTGTTTTTTCAGATGAATAATCTGAGTTTAGAGAGATTAAATGACTTGCCCAAACACATAGTTGATAAGTAGATTTTAACTCAAGTGGTCTGACCCCAGGGTCCCCTGCTGTCTGTCTTTTGCCTTGGACATATCTACGTTTAAGGGGTAAGCAAAAGTGGAGTCTGGGCAGGAAACACTTTTTATTTATTTATTTTATTAAAAAATTTATTGGAGTATAGTTGATTTACAATATTGTGTTAGCATTGTGAATCAGTTATACATATACATATACCCACTCTTTTTTCATTCTTTTTCCATATAGGTCATTACAGAGTATTTGAGTTCCTTGTGCTAGAGAGTAAGTCCTTATTCGCTATCTATTTTGTACATAGTAGTGTGTATATACCCAACTCCAGTACTCCTGCCTGGAAAATCCCTGGGAGGTGCCTGGTAGGCTGCAGTCCATGGGGTCGCTGAGGGTCGGACATGACTGAGTGACTTCACTTTCACATTTCACTTTCATGCATTGGAGAAGGAAATGACAACCCACTCCAGTGTTCTTGCCTGGAGAATCCCAGGGACAGGGGAGCCTGGTGGGCTGCCGTCTATGGGGTCGCACAGAGTCGGACACGACTGAAGTGACTTAGCAGCAGCAGCAGCAGTGTGTATATGTCAATCCCAATCTTCCAATTTATCCCTCTCCTCTCACTTCCCCCCCTAATGACCTTAAGTTTGTTTTCTACATCTGTGACTCTAAGAAAATAGTTTTTTAAAGATTTGGCAGAGAACTAAGAAAGTAGATGATTGGCATCAAAGGCTCAAAAGCATTCAAAGGGAGGTCAGTGAAGATGTGCTCTAAATAGAAGTCCAGATCACATAAGACCATGGTTGCACTTCCTGAGGGCAGACTAGGTTAACAGCAAGGCCAGAGACTGGCTGAAAATGCTGAGGAGCAAGTCAGGCAGTGGTTTGATGTAAAAGTCATGCAGTGGGTCAGTTGGCACCTGAGGAAAGAGAGGGGTGCTGGCCACCTAGACAAGTAGACAGGTGACGTCACCTTGACCAACTTATCTCCGTTCCACAGTCTGGCAGGCTCAGAAACAGAGTTTCTGACAAGTCTCCAAGTCCATGAGAGCTTATGTTTGAAAACCAGAATGTTGATTGATTAATTGGTGCTGAGTAATAAACTACTGAGAAATCCAGATGTTCATAGTTTGCTGATGAGAGCACTATAGCTTGCTGCCAAAGCCTAATGTTATAATCAAAATGTTACCAGGAAGCAAGAACTCAGAGCAAGATAAGGCGACTGGTGTCCTCAGTCTATGATATCTCGTGCACCCATCTTCACCAGGGACATGCCCTCAGGTGCTCATGCTTACCAGTTATGGTTCCGTCTCCTTTGAGCAGCAGTGGAGTCATGCTGACAGATTTTATTTCTCTGGATTTCTTTCTTAGAGAAACCATCCTATTCCTGTTACTTCAGTGTTTCCCAAACAATCATTCTCATACAATTTTCATAATATTTGACGTACCCTTGTGCCACCAATGTGTCCCATCATTAGTTTAATTTCTAAAAATTAATTTACTTAAAATTAAGAATAAAGATTTATTTTAAAAAAATGTTATGAGCATAAATGCAAAGCAAGTATCCTTTGCCACAAAGAGAAGGCAACTGTAAATCTAAAGACATAACTCTGAAAAAAAATCAATTATCTGTTATTCCCCCAATGCTTGAATACTAGCAATGATATGCTTACTACTCCCTGGGAAGCACTTTTCTCAAGCAACATAATGCAGTTACTACATGTATGCTTTCTCAGCAACATTCTCAATTATTGGAATGGCTCCACACTGTCCCATGCACAGGGGCAGATCTACTGTGAAACTTTATAATAAGGTTTGAACTTCAAGATTCATTATTTTTACCTGTCCTTTCCAAGGCCTTATATGTTTGTGCCTAATTTTGTGTTCTTTTTACAAGGAGAACCCCACCACTACATCTTTAGGTTTATGCCACAAATCTGTATTCTCTCCTACCTCCAGATCATTCTGCTGCTGCTGCTAAGTCACTTCAGTCTTGTCCGACTCTGTGTGACCCCAGAGACGGCAGCCCACCAGGCTCCCCCGTCCCTGGGATTCTCCAGGCAAGAACACTGGAGTGGGTTGCCATTTCCTTCTCCAATGCATGAAAGTGAAAAGTGAAAGTGAAGTCGCTCAGTCATGTCCGACCCTCAACGACCCCATGGACTGCAGCCTACCAGGCTCCTCCGTCCATGGGATTTTCCAGGCTAGAGATGAATAAATTCACCTTATTTCATACTGAAGTGATTAGCTTTTTTCAGGTTCAGTAATGTCCTGCAGTTTATCCCTATAACAACTTTGTGGGGAAAGAGATATTTGATGAGTCACTTGAAGAGTGAAGGGAAGGGTGATGTTTAGACTAGAAAAACGTGAAAGTATTTATGAAGAGAATGAGTGGAGGGAGACTAAGTTAGTCTAAAAGAGGAGGAAATTGATGGAAAGGAGATTTACCACATAAGAGAGGGCTTGGCCTTTGAAAGAGGGACCCCTTTCCCTGTAACAGAAAGAGACAAGAAGAGATGCATCTTAGGTAGATCAACAAAGAGGCTCTGACTTGCTTGGTCTCTAGTTTCTCTTTGGATTCTGAGAACATATCTCATGTCAAGAGTAAGGGATGTGGAGATTGTGTGGGAAGTTTGAGAAGCCTGTGTTTGAAATTTTCAACATGGAGCCTGCAAGAGGGAACTCACCAGAGGCAAGAGAAAGCCTTGTAGAGTGGCTTGGATGGACCAGTTCTTAGGGACGCTGGGCAGTGCAATGGTAGGATACTTACCCAGACGACTCTGAGGCCCTCATGGTCTGATTCTGTCATGAGTCATCAAGGAAGGAGAGAAAGGATGCCAAAGAGGCAAAGGAAATGGAGTCGCTAATAAACATGTTATGGAAGGGATTAACCGGAGAGTGGGTTGCTTACAGATCAGAATTTGGAACCCAGGTCTTGATGAAATCAAAGAGCATGTTTAGAGGGAAGCAGTGGAGACCACGATCTGAGCAGAATTTCTGAATAGCTTGAGGTGCAAATGTGAGTGATGACAAGGCCCAGGGTGCCAAAAAAGAGAGACTTAGAAGGATAAAGTGAAGAGCACAAAGAGATCAAGGAAGCAAGAGATCAAGGCTAGACATCATTGAGGACGATGGAAAGAATGAAGATAGAAATCTCTCCATCAGGGGACTTGATATAAGAGGAATAGAGGAATGCCTAGGCTTCCTGGAGATGGGAAGTACAGAATGGAGAGAAGGGGAATAACATGTCCATGTCCTCATCTCCAAAACCTGTAAACCTATTACCTTGAATAGCAAAAAGGATTTTGCAGATGTGGTTAAGTCAAGGATTCTGTGGAAGGGAGATCATCCTGGATTATCCAGATAGGATCAACATAATCACAAGGATCCTTAAAAGAGAGAAAGGCTGGGGGTGAGGGGGTAGGGATGGGAAGCAGAAGAGGTGTGATGTCAGTGCAAGCCTAGGTCTGAGTGATGCAATCGCCAGCTTTGAAGATGGAGGAAGCCAAGAAATGCAAGCAGCTGACAGAAGCTGGAAAAGGCAAGGGAATGGATTCTGCCCTGGAGCCTCCAGAGGGAATGCAGACCTGCGGACACCTTGACTCCAGCCCCATGAAACCCATTTTGGACTCCGTCTTCCAGAATGCTAAGACAATAAATGTGTGATGTTTTATGCTACTTAGTTTGTGATAGTTTGTTACAGCACTTATAGGAAATAAATAGAGATGGGAAGCTGGTTGATATGATATTTTCAAAGGGAAGTCTTTTGAAAAAATATGGAAGAACCATATTCTGTGGGCAGAAGCCTAAAGCCAGGAGACACTACCTCTGGCCATCAGATAGAGCCTGTGTGCCCAGATGAGCTGTCTCTACTTGCAAGGGCTGCAAAGGACCTAAGAATCTTCCAGGGAAATCCAAATTTTCAGTTGAAGCCAGGAAGGAGAGGAGGTAGTGAGCAAAAAGGTTAAGAGTGTAGAGGATTATTTTAATTTTGGGCAATAGATCAAGACTTTCAAAGTGTACAATGTAAACAGTTAGAGGCCAGGTCCTGGGAGAAGACTTAACTGAATAGGAATAAAAGTACTTAACAGGATCTGTGGCCTCCATGGGTAGCATGCTGTGCACATATCATGAGCCATTGCTGAGAATCACAGGGAAGAAGGAGGCAGAGGCCAGAGATGGAACTCTGTTCAGCAGTTTTAATGAAAAGCTTTTTGGCTCCCGCTTCTACTTAGCTGGCTAGCTTTGATGACTCTGCTGGTCTTAGTTAAATTCCAAAATTAGACATTTGCTTTTTAAGGGACTAAGACCAACTTTGTGTGGATCATATTATGTGTAACGTCAACTCATTAATACCTGTCATAAACAAATCAGAATAAACTCATTTTTTTTCACAAGCTATAATAAAATGTTGTTTCTGATTTTGAGAGAATCTTGTCCATATTAGGCTTGTAAGTGCTCATTGGATTTAATTGAATTAAAATAAGTCATAAAGTGAGAGCTGAATCAGAGAGTCATGAAGAAGTTATGTGGAAGGGACCTTTTATGCAAACGTCAGATTTATGACCTCCAACCCTTCAGTTTTATTAGTTGGCCTCTACCGCATGTGTGTCAAGGCCATCCTCTTGTACGCTAGGCCTACCTTCTGAATCCTGGCCTTTAGACATTACCATGTCCATCAGGAGGGGAGGCAGGAAAGGCGACCGCAGGAAAGGACAGAGGAAAGTGAGCATTTCTCTAGGGGAACTGCAGCAGAGCTGGCTTTGGCCATCCACCCTCTGGTCCTCACCAGGGTGGGGCATCCCTCCCAAGCAAATGGTCACTCCACTTATGGTAAAGGTCTCTTACCACACAGATGTGAAGGTAAGAAAGAGAATCCAAGAGGGGCAACAATAAAAGGAAATAGAAATCCAAAAGACCAGCTATTGGCAAGGCAGAGTTGTTTTGTTTTTCCACCTTCTTTTCCATTATGGTTTTTTGTAAGATACTGAATACAGTTCCCTGTGCTATACAATTTTTATATATATACTGTATATACAAAAACCTTGTAGTTTATGTATATATAGTAATTTGTGTCTGCTAATCCCAAACTCCTAATTTATCCACAAGTTTGCTTTCCATCTGTGAGTCTGTTTCTGTTTAATAAATAAGTTCATTTATATCATATTTTAGATTTCACATATAAGTGATTTCATTTAATATCTGTCTTTGTCTGACTTACTTCACTTAGTATGATAATCTCGAGGTCCATCCATATTGCTGGAGAACATTAAGTTTATCCCTCCAAACCAGCAAATACCATTCCCTTTCAAACTGTGTGCTTAAACTAGAAGTTATTGATATCTCTGTGTTGTGTGTATGTTCATCTGTTTGTTCCTTCTTGTGTAAAAAGCTAATTACTTCTTTAATTAAGCGCTCTTCACTCTTATTAGAGCTGTTAGCATATTCAAGAACATTTGCTGTTTTTGGTTTCCCAGTGGACCAAGGCATGCATTTTCAGGAACCAGCTGGTTTTGTTAATATGACAGTGTGTATCAGGTGCAGAAGGATAATTTACTGCCTTTCAAATATCTATTTCTTCTCCTCCAGACGGGTGCACCTGCATTGGAACCCAGAGTGTCTGCACTCACATTGTCACTGAAGACTAATCTCAGCTAGCTAACAGTCTCCAAAGCCAGACACAGAATCAGCTGTCTTGGAACTGCTTGTCTGTGCATCATGAGGAACTGTGCAGGGAGACATGGATGAGAATCTGCCACATGTATAGATGTGCTACAGAAATGAGCTGTAGAAATAGACGGGCTCGAGAAATAGGATTGGGACACACAGAATCACTGCATGGTCTGTCTGCTGGGTCACCACGATGCTCAGTTGCAGAGTAGCAGTTATCCTCAGTGCAGGAAGACACAGGACTTATTCTGAATTATCTACTTCTCCTTTCATAACTATTAAGCTGAGTGTTGTCAGGACTGGTCCTTATCTTTCTGGAGACCAGAATCTACAACAAGGCCAATCTGATGAGCACAGAATCTGCATAGTTACACAGAATCCTGCACTTAGAAGGGCTCCTTGCTTGGTTTAATGCTGTGTTGCTGCTGCCTTGAAATTTTTAACAACTTTAAAATAAGGAGCTCAGCATTTTTATTTTGCACTGGGCTTTGCAAATTATGTAGCCTATCATGATCTCCTATACAGTTTCTTTGGTTAAAAAATTTCTATTCAGTGTTACTTCTCCAATAATCCAAAACCCTCTATTGTGTATGTTTATTTATGAGTCTCAGCAGAGACATTACTTTGCCAACAAAGGTCTGTCTAGTCAAGGATATGGTTTTTCCTGTGGTCATGTATGGATGTGAGAGTTGGACTCTGAAGAAGGCTGAGCGCTGAAGAATTGATGCTTTTGAACTGTGGTGTTGGAGAAGACTCTTGAGAGTCCCTTGGACTGCAAGGAGATCCAACCAGTCCATTCTGAAGGAGATGAGCCCCAGGATTTCTTTTGAGGGAATGATGCTAAAGCTGAAACTCCAGTACTTTGGTCACCTCATACGAAGAGTTGACTCGTTGGAAAAGACCCTGATGCTGGGAGGGATTGGGGACAGGAGGAGAAGGGGACGACAGAGGATGAGATGGCTGGATGGCATCACTGACTCGATGGACGTGAGTTTGAGCGAACTCCAGGAGTTGGTGATGGACAGGGAGGCCTGACGTGCTGCAATTCATGGGGTCGCAAAGAGTCGGACACGACTGAGCGACTGAACTGAACTGAACTGAACTGATACAGATTTCAGGCTGCAAGTTTCCTAAGGGCCTAGACTTTTTTATGTCTTCTTCTCTAGGGCTTAGAAGAGTGCCTGACATAAGTAGTCAGACAGTGTTTGTTGAATGACTGAGTGTTTGAGAGAGGCTTCAAGGATATTCCCATAGCCCAAGGTAGCAAAGCAGATTATTGGGATAGTGTCACATTTGGTATCAAGTTCACCATAAAAGGGGTCATTAAATCTGCACACTCCTTCCCTACCTCCTCCTCAACTACTTTTCACTGAGTGGTAAGCTGCTTTAATGCTTGATCACTCACACTGACTCTTTTTTCACCTGATTTCCTAATTCCGTAAGCTGAGCAGGGAACCTTGTATTGACCCAAGCAACTATGCTAACAGGCCAACCTGAGTTGCTGTTGTCCAGGTTCAGGGAGGCAATTTTGACTCAGAATGCGGACACACCTTCACCCTGGCCAACTGAGCTGGAGGGTCTTAGAGAAGTAAATGTTAAGAGCAAACATTGTGACTTCATGGTTATATAAAGAGGTGCTATCCTGCCCACGCTTGGCAGTTGGACCATGAGTGTGAGCACCTGTAGCCCCTTAAGAGCTACATCTTATGTTGTGGGTCTTTGTGGAAGTACTTCCCTTGGAACATTTAAGGTGACTAGTCCAATAATTTATATTGCATTTTAAATAAATTAAAGGAGAAGAGTTTAAAGCTAACACCTCTGTCTGTTGACCACAAATAGGATTTATTTCCAATGATTACCTGGAACACTATGTTGAATAGTATTCTAGGAAAAGAGTCTGGTGGGTCAATTAATAATGCCTGTGTGGGCACTTATGCTTGCATTTATTGAGAGTCTACACAGTATTGAATACATGGTAAATGCTCCATACGTATTTATTGACTGAGTGAATAGATGGATGAAGATTTGCCATTGAAAGAGTGGTTCAGAACATGCCACCCCAAATATGTCCCTTTGGCATATTACTATTTTGAACTGAAGGCACCTGGGAAATAGATGCAGGAAGGGCTCCTTGACTCCCCACCCTTTCTATCTAAAAGCAAGCCATAAAATTTCCCATGAGAAAGATGTCCTCTGTGTACCAGGATGAGAAGAACATTCTTATCACCAGAGATTGGGAGTCAGTGCCTAAGAGGCCCTGCACAAACAAAGCTACTAAAATAACCCCTATCTTCCATTGGTTTTCCCATATATTTCCTAGTTACTGTCTCACAATTTCCTGCCTCCCAGCTTAAGCCCTTTTATCTTGTCAAATTCCCAACATCTGTAGTTCTTCATGTAAAATTGGTATATAAACTTTCTGGCATAACAGATTTTTGGCCTTCTTCGGGTCTTTATTTTTATTCTGAAGATGCCCACGTATATGTAAAAATATTAAATATAATTTGTATTAATCTGTCTCATGTTGGTTTAATTCTTAGACCCTACTACAAAACTTAAGAGGATAGAAGGATTTTTTTTCCCCCTCTTTACACCATCAGTGTTTCAAGTCTGTCCCTGGAACTAACTAGGTAATTTGAACAAGTTCTTCAGCCTGAGCTTCAATTTCTGTAGCTGTGAAAAGATTTGAAATATCTTCCAGTCGTATTTTTCTGTAATATTCTGTAACCATGTCAGTCTCTCTGAAATGAAGACAGCTTGTGTGAAACAATATCCAATTCCATATGCTTAAGGCTTCATTTCTTTAAAACCTTGCTGTGGTGGCCTGTTTTAATTTCTTTTTCTTTCTTTTTAATGTTTTTAAAAAATGTTTGTTGTAGACAATTTCAGATAAGTATATGTATATATGTGTGTCACACAAGTAAAAAGAATATAATTAACTTTCATGTACCCATCTTTCAACTTCAAGAATTATCTGCTCATGGATAAGTTTCATTTTAAAAAAAAAATCAATTTGTTTATTTTAATTGGAGGCTAATTACTTTACAATATTTTGGTGGATTTTGCCATACATTGACATGAATCAGCCATGAGTGTACATGTGCCCCCCCGTCCTGAAGCCCCCTCCCACCTCCTTCCCCATTCCATCCCTCTGGGTTGTCCCAGTGCACCAGCTTTGAGTACCCTGTTTCAGGCATCAAACTTGGACTGGTCATCTATTTCACATGTGGTAATATACATGTTTCAATGCTATTCTCTCAAATGATCCCTCCCTCGCCTTCTCTCACAGAGTCCAAAAGTCTGTTCTTTATATCAGTGTCTCTTTTGCTGTCTTGCATATAGGGTCGTCGTTACCATCTTTCTAAATTCCACATATATGCATTAATATACTGTATAGATGTTTTTCTTTCTGACTTACTTCATTCTGTATATTAGGCTCCAGTTTCATCCACCTCAGAACTGACTCAAATGCGTTCTTTTTAATAGCTGAGTAATATTGCACAGTGTGTTTGTACCACAACTTTCTTACCCGTTCATCTGCCGATGGGCATCTAGGTTGCTTCCATGTCCTAACTATTGTAAACAGTGTTGCAATGAACATTGGGGTATGCGTGTTTCTTTCAATTCTGTTTCCTTGGTGTGTATGCCCAGCAGTGGGATTACTGGGTTGTATAGCAGTTCTATTTCCAGTTTTTTAAGGAATCGCCACACTGTTCTCCATAGTGGCTGTACTAGTTTGCATTCCCACCAACAGTGTAAGAGGGTTCCCTTTTCTCCATACCCTCTCCAGCATTTATTGTTTGTAGACTTTTTGTAGCAGCCGTTCTGACCAGGCTGAGATGGTATTTCAGTGTGGTTTTGATTTGCATTTCTCTGATAATGAGTGATGTTGAGCATCTTTTCATGTGTTTGTTAGCCATCTGACATTTCATTTTTACTTCCATTGCCACACTACCCCACAAACTGGATTGTTTAAAAGCAAACTCCAGATAGCAGATAATTTAATACATTCACATTTCAGTATAATTCTTCAAAAGATAGAGATTCCTTTTAAAAACATAATCACAGTTTTTCTCTATCTTAATTTCCATTGCAGCAAAATATATAGTATATCTGTCATAGAATTGCCAGTATACATTTCTCACATCTTGAAGTGACTAAGGTGACTTTGGACCGAAACTCGCAACCTTGTTTCTTTAATGTTTTATAAATCTAAGAGACATACATCCTCTCCAGATATCTGTGACTCTTTGTGCTAAGAATTGGAAACAGAGACATTTGCTTTTGACCAAGTCTTCTATGGAGGGGGCTAAACCAAGAATATAATTAATCACTTACTACATTTTTCTTTTCCCTCTTCCCAGCACCTCCCCTCAACTTACACCTGAACAATACGCTCCCTCCTAACTTCAAAAGCTTCCCAGGGGACTTAAGACAGTGACCCACAGAGTCAGATAACCAGAAAGAGTGGATGGGGGATTGAGATATAATAGATTAGCTATTATTTTGTTTGTTAATTTTAATAATTAAGGACTCAGGGAGTTGCAGGGATTATCTTATGGAGCTGGTACTTGTGCATTGGAGGAATTGTCTAGCTTAATTTATGGGAAGCAAGAGACATCAGGAAATCTTATTGACCACATAGGCATTCGCATGCAGAACTGACAACTTCCCACAAGAGGCGGTTTCCCGAACCTTGAGAATCTCCATTATAACCTACTTTGATTTCTGAACAGCTTCATTACAGATTCATTATTTGGAGTTAGGGTCTTATCCCCTAATAAAAATAAAATGCTCATGGGAGAGATAACAGGTTGAATGACTGTCAGCCATCATTTTTTAAAGTTTGTTTTTATTTCAAAAGCAATATGCTTTTGTTGTTAAAAATAAAAACTAAACAGTACAGATAATGCTTAGCATCCGTTGACCAGAACCATGGTGTTGCACAAATTCACACTGACTTTTTCACACAAGTTATGCGGTGTTGACCCAAGACCCTTCTGCGTAACAGGAAGTTAGCGCACAATGTTTCAAATTGCTAAATCAAGAAATGTATTTTATAGATATAAAAGTATCTTTTAGGAGAATTTAAAGCAGAAGTTTTTCAAAGTGGTTTCCAAGGTGTGGAACCAAGAGAAAAGAGTATTAAGAAGGAAGAAAGCTATTTTTATGTCTCCTGTAATCAGTTCTCCATGATTGATCTATAGGTTAGTTTTACACTGAAAAACAACAAACAGCATGTGTGTTATAAAACCCAGGCAAGTAGTACTGCCCAATCAACTCAATATTGCTGCTGTTGTACTTCTGTTCTTGAGATCTGTGGTCAGAGCACCCGTAACCCTCAGGAGATGATCTCAGAGCTTCAGGTAGAAATTAATTCTCCTCCTCATCTCCTCCTTTGTACTTACCTTTTAGACTCACAATTTCCTCCTCCACTGTCTGTCTTTTATTCCCATCTCATGTTTTAGGCTCCTCTCTTCTCTCTTACTCTTTCTTTCCCTTGCTTCACCCAGCTGGGAGCCTCTTCTGGATTCAGGAAGGCTCTGTTAGTTTTGGCTTACTCTGCTCTCTATCAACACTCCTCTCTCCACTCTTTGTTTTGTAGAACTATTTTGAAGACTATCTTGTTCTCTCTGTTGTGGATTTGTACACTTTTTTTTTTTATTCGTTTGCTGCATTTTAATGGTATATTAGGTGAGAAGATAAATGCTTGTGCTCGATCCACTATCTTGAACCCTGGTGTTCATATCTTGCAGTAAGCTGGTTGATTTGCTTTTCCAAAAGGAGAACAATCTGAGGGAGGATTTTGAATGTGGTAGAGAGAAAGGAATAACTAAATGCAAATAGCGTTTTCTGAATTGTCTTCATTTTTCTATGCATAAGACACTATGGACCACTCCCTTTTTTGAAACTCTTTCCTCCCTTAACATTTGAGATCCCATCCTTTTTGCTTTGTTCTCAACCTAAAAACTTTCACCAGCTGCTTTTTCTTTACTTGACTCTTTAAAAATTCATCCTCTTTCTTCTCTTTTCCCTTTCTCGTTATGATACCCACCAGCCAAATACTCTCTAAATCTTGACCTCTAATGCCAGCATCTTCCCTGATCACTTCAGGCTGTCAACAGAACATCTTGATCTGAATATTCCATAGGCATTCAAGACTCTATGTGCTAAAAACCGGGTTCAGTATTTTTCCATCACATCTTCTCTTCTGTGTGCTTGTCTTAGTTAACAAAACTACCATCCGTTGAGTACCGGAAGCTAGAAATTTTGAATCTGTGGCAGACACTGGCCACAAACTTATATCCCATTTTTCCATACCCTGCTAAACTATGATTCCCAGGTTCAGTGTTATGAGTTATGGCTGACGGAATGTGGAAGGAAGTGACGTGCAAGCTCCAGGCGTGGCCCATACAGAGATTTCCTTGAGCTGTTCTACTGTCGCCGCTGTTCTTTATTGGCTAGAGGTTTCCTTGTCACAGAAACGGCAATATCTCATTCTCCTAGACTCGGGAAGGGAAGTCACAGCTTCTGGATGGATTGTTACTGAGAATGCAGTATGATGGACAATTTTATGTGTTGATTTCACTAGGCTATGGTGCTTAGTTACTTAGTCAAATATTAGTCTATACATTGCGGCTATGAAGGTATTGTTTTAAGATATAATTAACATCTAACAATCAGTAGACTTTAAGTAAAGCAGATTACACTCTATAATGTGGATGGGCCTCATTTGATCAGCTGAAAGCCTGAAAGCAAAGACAGGTTTATTATAGAAGAAATTCTGCCTCAAGACTGTAGCATGGAAACCCTGTCTTCATTTCCAGCTTGTTAGTCTGCCCTACAGATTTTGGACTTGTCAGCCCCCACAACTGCATGAACCAATTCTTTAAAATAAATCTCTCTCAGACTCCCTATTTTCCTGCATCTCTATCTAGCTATTGCTCCCATTGGTTTCATTTCTCTCGTGAACACTGACTAGTATGCTAAAGTTGGAGATATTCTCTTCCCATGTGATCCTTTTAACATTCCTATCACTATGTTAGTCTGTAAGTGGATTTAAGCTATGTCTGTAAACACACCAGATGCTTCCCAAGGAGAGAGATAAGCCACAAAGCTTTTTAAAGAAGTGAATCATAAGGGCCCCTTCTCTATCCCATATCTTGAGGACAGGACTCCGAAAAAATGTGCATCTAGTAATTTGGAATATCTTCTCAAAAACATTCCATTTCTCAACCTCTCTGTCATCCCGTATGTGTGCAAGAACCCCGAATGAGGATTGATCTAGAGAACAGCAGGGATCCTAAAATAACTTGCAGCAATTCACTTTTATCTTGACAAGGGCCTAAGGTAAGATACATGGCCTTTCCTGAGAAGAAATTAAAAGAAGGAAGGAAAGAATAGGAAGGAAAGAAAAACAATGAAAGTGTTGCCTCAGGCATTGGTCAGGCTTCAGGGGGAGTGGATGTGGGAATTCACCTGAATCAATATCTAATCCTGAGATTAAGATACCATGCAGGACCTGGGCATAGCTAGAAACTGAGAGGTTCCCTAAGCTGTTGACCAAGGGGAATTTCTTCCCTTTCCCTGTCCAACTTGTTGCCACAGCACGTGTGGAATCAGCTATGGTCTAGAAAGCATCCCTTTGGGGCTTCAAGATTAGTCCTAGGTCTACATAACTCCTGTTATTTCCCATTCAAAAAGCTTACTTGTTCTTATAGCTTTAGTGATCACCTCTCTGCTACTAACTTCCAGCTCCACTCTCCAATTCTAGTTCCCTGCTCCAGCTCCCTCTAGGACATCCAGTGTTGGTCCATTCCAAACTGGATCCTTTCTATGGTCCTAGCTTGGCTCACTCCAAATGGATGCAACCTGCCAGCTGTTGGACCTGCTTTCAAAGATTTATGCAAATCACCTTCTGTGTCCTGCCTTGAGACCACTGCTGTCTACTCTTTCACTGACCCCTTTTCTGCTCCACTCTTTCATATCCTCCTTTGCTCCTGCCTTTTCTTACTTTTTAACTGCAACTCAAATTTTAGATATACAGCCCATGGATTAAATGATAGTACCTGCCCTCCCGGCTCCATCACCACAGCCTCCATAAAAGACATTCTCATCTTTCTCCCTGGACCAACTCTGTAGTTGGGGTTGTTTCTTACCCAGCCTCCCCACAAAGGTAAGAAGTTCAGATATACTTATAGGTCTTATCCTTTCACTTCCCAATGTCAGAATCAAGGTCGTCAGCTCCCTGCAATACTCCTTGCATTCCCAGTTCTTTGCTTCTAATTGCCAAGGCTTGAAGCTTTAAAGAATTTTAAAATCAGCCTTTTCTTTTATGCTCTAATTTCATTTAGCCTCAGACCTCAATGCCTCTGTATTTCTTCTTCATTTCTCTAAATCAGGGCCTTATCCCACTCACACAGTGGTTTCTACTCAGTCTCCCAATCTCAGTTCTTCCATCCATCCTGCATATCACCACCATATTAATCTTCCTTAAATACCTCTGACATCCTGTTATCCACTTACTGTAAAGACTTTCAGGGCTCATTGTTTCCTGTAGCATTATGTCTCTACCTGATGCCCTGTTACAGAGGAGGGATGATGCTGAGCTGGGATATAGTTAGAACTCCACTATTTATTAATATTAGCCCTAGAAGTTAGGTAAGTTAGTTAGCTTCCTTGAACCCTCATTTTCTTATCTGTACCACAGTGATAATGTGAGAGCACTTAAAAAAAACTATAAGCTCCCACATAACACTGAGGTATAATTGGGGTATTAACATATTCTTTTTGTCTAGGGCTATAAGATTCCCCATAAAGTGGTTCCCAGGCAGCTAGAAGATTTCCCCTAAATTATGATCTTGAAATTCCCAAGGAAGAGGCTCCTAGGACACATCTGGAGTGCACTGGAGTGCTTCCAGATAATGAGTTTACTTTGTGTTAATAAAGGGGCTATAATCTGAGGAGAGGTATCTTTGGGATCAGAGATAGGATTTTTGTGATCCTCACATTCAAAGGTGGTCATTAAAGCCGCTGCAAAGTGCCCAGAGTGAGTGAGGAGCTGAGAAGGGGACAGAGGGCAGAGCCTAGGGCAACACCAGCCCAGTCTAATCATTTATTAGATTTCCTAGAGCCTAGATCAGTGCCTACTATGTAGTAGGTACTTGATAAACATTTTAAAAATTCTTGTTATTTATTTCACATTATTTTATAACAAACATAATATTGTTATCTGTAAGTGAACAGTATTTTACTAATATTATCACATATTCATTTAATGTTGAAATTCAGAAAAGTAGTTTTGATAATTCATGGGAATCAAAAGTTCTGCTTTAGATATATTAAATTTTAGATGTTCATTGGAATCCTAAAAATATATGTTGTCTACTCAAGAGGTGACCTTATGAATTTAGAGTTGGAGAAATTTGAGTGAGAGATGTGAACTTTGGAGTCAACACCTATAATTCAGAAGATAGTATTCAAAATTATGATTTATGGATGAGATTCCAAAGGCAGAGTATTCAGGGACTGGGCCTGGAGGCATGCCAACAGAAAAACGTTTTTAAATTGCAGACTATTAAATAGTATGCATGTATTTCATTCATTCATTGAACCCCTCACTCAATAGGTATTTATTAAATACCTAGAAAGGATTAGGTTGTGTGCTGGATATTGAAAATGCATTGATGATTAAAATAAACACTGCCCTGAGAACTTAGAGTTGCGGGATGGGAGGTTGGAAATAGACCTTAATTAAATAATCCCAACCATTCAATCACCAACATGAGAATGTATAAACTAATTGAGAGTGTCAGGGAATGTGTTTCTAAGAAAGTGATATTTATGCTAAGATCTAAAGATTGGTCGAGTCATGGGATGCTCAATAAATTCTAATCAGCAGTGACTGATGGCCTCTGCTAGCTGACCCAGTGATAAGACTCTGACATGGAATTTCTGGTAAAGAGGAAGCAAAGCCTTTACCAGATGCAGAATGCTAGGCAAACTTGCCCTTTTCTGTGAGTGAAGCCTAGAGGGTATTTCAAATTACTCTGTGGAGGTTGTTCTTCACTGGGTACATAAATTCGCCTTACTTAAGAAGGGTAGTAAAATGAAAAACATGAGTTTGAAAATTACTTGGAAAAATATTGCAAGGCATAGACAAAGTTTAAGCCCTGTTTGCACAATTGAAAAGTTGTCCTTCTCAGTCACATACTTCGGCAGGTCTTTGGGATAATTGCAGTGCAGACCCCTGTGCTTAGAACCTGCCTAACCCAGCAGCTGGCTCCATCCTGTCTGGGGAGAATAGACACACATTTGGCATCAGGCAAGAGACTTCAGCCTGGAGATAATACCTCCTCTTTATATAAAACCCAGCACTGGGTTTTTATAGCCTACAATGTTATTAATTCTCTTTTCCACTTGAAGTACACAAAGCTAAGTAGGTTAAGGATTAAAGAGAGTACGTGAGAAAAGCAATTTTTCTTGTTTCACTTTTGTAATTTTTAAAAGAAAATAAGGCTTAGAAAGATGGGATGGAATTTCCCAGTAGAAACCACAGGATCAGGTTGCAATGTAATTGTCAGTGGTAAACAATGAGCTTTGGTAGGAGCTCACCGAGTTCAGTCATTAAAAGGCTGCTTCTAGCAGTTGCTAGTACTTTACAAGGCTTTCCATAGCCCTCTAAGTATTTTTTTCCTCTCCTCCTTTTACACCTTGCATAAGAATGTTCTAATCATAAAGTAATACATTCAAGGATTAAAAAATGAATTATGGAAGCAAATATGATGCATGTGTGGAAAGCAGACCATGTAGCTTATATTTATCAGCTATATTTTCATTTGGCTTTTTGTTTCTTTTTTAATTTGTGTTTTCTTCTCATCTGTCTTTGAGCACATCACAAACCTTTTGGGAAGCTGTTTGTTCATTAATCTTTCATGCTGTTTCTTAGAGCAATTTTGTATTTGGCATTTTTACATTTTATAAATGTTGAGGGGACTGTTGCATAAAGTATTAATGACTTCATATAATACAGAGCTAGCTGTGATGTCTTCTAAATAAATGCCTGGGTCACACAGCTAGATTGCTAAACTAGTTAAATAGTTTGAAAGGGCACTTTTCTTAATATTTGAGGTTATTATTCTATTTTTTTTTAACTTTCATTTCCTGTTCTTTTAATCAATAGATTATTCACTTTATTTAGCAAACAAATTTCATTCTCCAGTCCTTTTGTATTTCAAGTCTGTGGAATCTCTATCAAGTTGTAATCCACACAGTTCTGAAAACTGGACTGGACTCAAACAGGGCCTGCCTTGTTCTTGATCTCCACAATTTATAAACCTCATCCCAGGCACTGTTTTTCTTTAGTCAGTAGGTTTTTTTTTCTGTGTGTTCCCCCAAATCTCATAGCGACAGTTAAGGATACAAAAGTACAGCACCTCAGGGTTTAGAGTACATCATCCCGAAACCAAAATGCTTTTGGTTTACGTCCGTGTTTTGAAAACAGCATGTTTTCAAAAGGCATGAGGCTGAAGCAAGGGAATAACAGAAGACACAAGGTGAAGTAGGAAAGAAGATAACATTGGCTGTGGTCAGAGAAGAAAGGAAGAGGAAAATGGCCATTGAGACTAAAATTAGACAGGAGATTCCATAGTCTCTTATTTTTAGAGCTTTCCTAGTTTGATTCTTTCCCCAATATTTGCTTAATTTAGTATAAAGATGTTTAGCATTCACAGGATCAGCCTGGATGCCGACTGTTTGGATGGAGCAGGTACATTCCACATACAGTTAGCCTCCTTTTAGGAGCTGGATAGGTCCATGACTTCTGTGGACAAGTAACAAAAATATACTCAAACCAGCTTCACCAAAAATGGGAAATTCACTTGAACAGATACTAAGGTATTTCCCAGTACCAAAGGCAGGTAGTCTGCTGAGGGTCCAGAGAGATGGAACTAGAAATCTTGGACCATGGAAGCTATTTTCTATTGGGATCCATGTGGATTTTTTCTGGTTTCTCAGCTTTATTCCTCTCACTCTCTCCGTAGATTAGCTTCTCTGCTTCTTTGTGCACTGGGTCCTTCTTTTTGTCTGTTTTCTCAATTCCAGGGTCCCTGGTAAATTGATCATATTATAATACTCAAACTAAAAATGCTGGGGATAGAAAAACTTTAAGGCTCATGCCAAACAATAAGTGGCCTTCCCCGGTGGCTCAGTGGTTAAGAATCTGCCTGCCAAGCAGGAGCTGCAGGTTTGATTCCTGGATCAGGAAGATCCCCTGGAGATGGAAATGGCAACCCACTCCAGTACGCTTGCCTGGAGAATCCCATGGACAGAGAAGCCTGATAGGCTACAGTCCATGAAGTTGCAGAGAGTTGAACATGACTTAGCAACTAAACAACAACAACCAATGAATGGCCTCCCTCTGGATTAGGTATACCCTCTTACCCAATCAGTTGAAGGCAGCAGAAGAAGCAGGGTCACATTACATAAATTCAACTTTAGCCATGTGGAATCCCATAGACAGAGAAGCCTGATGGGCTACAGTCCATGAAGTTGCAGAGAGATGAATATGACTTAGCAACTAAACAACAGCAAACAATGAATGGCCTCCCTCTGGATTAGGTATACCCTCTTACCCAATCAGTTAAAGGCAGCAGGAGAAGCAGGGTCACATTACATAAATTCAAATTTAGCCATGTGGAATCCTTCTCAGAGAAGGGGGATTTGGTGAGAATACCCAAAAGCTTTCTGTTACATTCTCATGCCTTAATTTTCACTTACTATTCCATCTAGTCAAGGCTATAGTTTTTCCAGTACTCATGTATGGATGTGAGAGTTGGACTATAAAGAAAGCTGAGCACCAAAGAATTGATGCTTTTGAACTGTAGTGTTGGAGAAGACTCTTGAGAGTCCCTTGGACTGCAAGGAGATCCAACCAGTCCATCCTAAAGGAAATCAGTCCTGAATATTCATTGGAAGGACTGATGCTGAAGCTGAAACAACACAATTTGGCCACCTGATGTGAAGAACTTACTCACTGGAAAAGACCCTGGGAAAGATTGAAGGTGGGAGGAGAAGGGGACAACAGAGGATGAGATAGTTAGATGGCATCACCGACTCAATGGACATGAGTTTGAATAAACTCCAGGAGTTAGTATGGACAGGGAGGCCTGGCATGCTGCAGTCCATGGGGTCGCAAAGAGTTGGACACCACTGAGTGACTGAACTGAACTGATTTCAGCTCTGAGGAAAACTCTAGAGTGGAGAGAGGAAGTAAGAAAGTCCTGGCTTGTCCACTGAAATTCTGACACAAAGTATCCAGACACTGACAAATATTTATTGAACAAAATAGAAAGGTGGCAATGTACTGCAGGAAAGGAAAAATAGAAAGATGGTAAGCATGAATCATAGCATTTAATTTCATAGTCACTTTCTTGCAATGAAATTTTAAAATTATTTTCATCTGGAAATGATTCTAATACGGCTGTATACCCATACAAAAATGTGTACATAACATCATCAGGAGACTTCAGGGAAATGTATGTCAAAGCCACCTTGAATATGATTCTGCACGTTTTCATGGATAAAATGAAAAGGATTGACAATTCTCAGTGAGGGTGAGAGTGTGGAGAAAATAGAAACTCTCATATGTTACTGGTGGGAGTGTAGAATGGTACAACTTTGAGAACTATTTGGTTACATAGAAACCTATGCTATGATCCAGGAATTTCATCCCTAGGTTTATACTCAAGAGGAATGTCTGAAGGACATGTGCAAGAATGGTTATAGAACCTTTCTTTTTCTTTTTAAAAAAAATTTTTTTAGGGATCTCTAACTTCATGCCAAGACCAGTTTGGAGAGCATTTGACAGAACAGGTCAGCATAATATCTGCAACTTCCATTCATCTTTCCAGAATATAAAATTTTTTTTTTCTTAATTAAAAAAATTTAGGGGCGCTGCACTGCTTGCAGGATCTTGGTTTCCCAACCAGAGGTCAAACCTGGGCCACCACATTGAAAGCACTGAGTCCTAACTATTGGACCACCAGGGAATTCCCCAGAAGCTTTCTTCACCTCCTCTTCTTCTTCTCCCTCCCCGCTTCCTCACTCCTCCCCTGCCCCCCCCCCCCCCCCCACCTCCTGGGGACTGCCCAAGTCAGTGGGCTGCAATTTTGATGGCTGTCACCCTTGTGACATCATAGATGTTATCAGCAGTGGTACAGTGCAAGGCCCTGTTAGTTAAGAACTAAGGGAAATAACTTACCAAAGGGTTATTTGACCACCAATGGAAAATAATTGAATAAAGGGGGATTTGACAACCAATGAAAAAGAATTCATTTCCCCCTCCCCATCCTTCTCCTTCTCCCTCTCCCCTCCTCCTCCTGCTCCCCTCCCCTCTTCTTCCTCTCCTCCTCTTCCTTCCCACCCTTCCTCCTGCTCCTCTTCTTTCTCATTCCTCTTCCTCCTCCTCTTCTTCTGCCCCTCCTTTTCCCCTCCTCCTTCTTCTACCACTGTTCTGTATATGAACACTGACATTACAAAATCATTGTCACATGAGGAATATAGTATATTTTTTATTGCTGCTGTAACAGTACCATAAACTTGGTGGCTTGAACAAAATGTATTATTTTACAGCTTTGGATATCCAAAATCCAAAATCAGTGATCACAATTAAAACCAAAGTGTTTGCAGTAGGCTCTAGGGATGAGTCAGCTTCCTTGCTTCTTGCAGTTTCTAGCTGCCATTTGCCTTCTTTGGCTCATGGGAACAACTTCTTCCATCTTCAAAGCCAACAATGTAGCACCTGACTTATTTCCATCATCACATCTCTTTCTCTGATTAAACCCAGGAAGTTTCTCTGATTTGGGGGGATTCCTGTGATTCGATTGAGTCCATGTATGTAATTCTGTATAATCTTCCCCATCTCAAGGTGTATACACTTTATCACACCTGCAAAGACTCTTTTGCCATTTAAGAAAACATATTTATACATTCCAGGGATTGGATGTGAATATCTTTGGGGGCCATTTTCTGTCTCCCACAAATAGACAAACAAAAATGTTACAGAGTGTGTCAGGCAATTGATTATTCAGGCAATTATTAATTAGTCTAGATTTTGTAATGTTTGTTACTTATCCTTACAATATTTGTAATTTATTGTGATTTACCTTTTCATTCTTTCTCACAAATACATACTCTGTTTGGTAACTAATTATATATTTGAAATTTTTTTTTTTTATTAAAGATCCCCTTAATGTATAAGCCTCAGACCCCACATGAGCTGATTAATGGCACCTCTTCTGGCCCATCAGAGAAGGCAATGGCACCCCACTCCAGTACTCTTGCCTGGAAAATCCCATGGACAGAGGAGCCTGGTGGGCTGCCGTCTATGGGGTCGCACAGAGTCGGACACGACTGAAGCGACTTAGCAGCAGCAGCAGCAGCTTCTGGCCCATTGACTCAGTTGAGAACTCAATGAAATTTTTCCCACTGTAAGCTGGAGAGAGTCTGCTGTTGGCTAGGGCAGATAACCTGTGGGGTCATGGGCCAGCAAGGGAGCCTGGGAAGTGTGGAAATGTCTCACGCAGTGACTCTCCTTCTGCCTGTGACCCTGGAGAGTCATCCATAAAAGTTTTATTCTAATAACCCCAAACCATAAATGACTCAGCTGCTCAACCATAGTACAATGGCTAAATAAGCTGCAAATTTTATACAATGGAATACTATACAGTGATAAAAAAGGAATGAATTCCTGCTACATGCACGCATCATGGATAAAGCGCACGGTTATGGTACAGATGAACCAATTTCCAGGGCAGGAATAGAGATGCAGACACAGAGGATGGACATGTGGACACAGCGTGGGAAGGAGAGGGGGTGCTGAACTGAGAGGTTGGGACTGAGATATATACACTACCATGTAAAACAGATAGCTAGTAGGAATCTGATGTATAGCACAGGGAGCTCAGCTCGGTGCTCTGTGATGACCTAGATGGGTAGAATGTGATGGTGGAAGGGAAGTCCAGGAGCAAGGGCATATATGTGTACATAGAGCTGATTCACTTCATTGTACAGCAGAAACTAACATGACATTGTAAAGCAATTATACACCAATTAAAAAAAAAGAAGCATAAGACAAGAGTATATGCTATAAGTACATACTGCATGACTCTATTTACATGAAGCTCAAGAATTGATTATAGATGTCAGATTAATAGTAACTTTTGAGAGCTTGTTGACTTATAAGGACTCAACTGAATCTGCTTGCAATGCAGGAGTCCCTGGTTTGATTCCTGGGTTGGGAAGATCCACTGGAGAAGGGATAGGCTACCCACTCCAGTATACTTGGGTTTCCCTTGTGGCTCAGCTGGTAAAGAACCACCTGCAATGTGGGAGACCTGGGTTCGACCCCTGGGTTGGGAAGATCCCCTGGAGAAGGGAAAGGCTACCCACTCCAGTATTCTGGCCTGGAGAATTCCATGGACTGTACAGTCCATGGGGTCGCAAAGAGTCGGATACAACTGAGCAACTTTCACTTTCTTTCACTGACTTACAAGGAGCATGAGGGAACATCATGGGGTGACAGAAATATTCTATTCTATATCTTGATCTGAATGTAGATGTCTATAAAAATTAATCAGACTGAACACTTAAAAATTTTTTCTACCCATATGTAACTTAAACTATGGTGGAGGTTATTATCTTCATTACTTCCATGATAGTTTGGCCTCAGGTCAAATAACAGGGAGGGAACACAGCCCCACCCATTAACAGAATATTGGATTAAAGATTTACTGGCCACAGCTCTGCCCATTAGAACAAGACCCAGTTTCCCCTTCAGTCAGTCTCTCCCATCAGGAAGCTTCCATAAGCCTCTTATTCTTCTCCATCAGAGGGCAGAGAGAATGAAAACCACAGTCACAGAAAACTAACCCATCTGATCACATGGACCACAGCCTTGTCTAACTCAATGAAACTATGAGCCATACCATGTAGGACCACCCAAGATGGACAGGTCATGGTGGAAAGTTCTGACAAAATGTGGTCCACTGGAGAAGGGAATGGCAAACCACTTCAGTATTCTTGCCTTGAGAACCCCATGAACAGTATGAAAAGGCAAAAAGATAGGACACTGAAAGATGAACTCCCCAGATTGGTAGGTGCCCAATATACTACTGGAGATCAGTGGAGAAATAAGTCCAGAAAGAATGAAGAGATGGAGCCAAAGCAAAAACAACACCCAGTTGTGTATGTGACTGGTGATGGAAGTAAAGTCCAATGCTGTAAAGAGCAATATCGCATAGGAACCTGGAATGTGAGGTCCATAAATCAAGGCAAATTGGAAGTGGTCAAACAGGAGATGGCAAGAATGAACATCGACATTTTAGGAGTCAGTGAACTAAAATGGACTGAAATGGGTGAATTTAACTCAGATGACCATTATATTTACTACTGTGGGCAAGAATCCCTTAGAAGAAATGGAGTAGCCATCATAGTTAACAAAAGACTCTCACAGTAATCCAAGTCTATGCCCTGACCCAGTAATGCTGAAGAAGCTGAAGTTGAAAGGTTCTTTAGACTTCCAAGGCCTTCTAGAACTAACACCCAAAAAGATGTCCATTTCATGATAAAGTACTGGAATGCAAAAGTAGGAAGTCAAGAAATACCTGGAGTAACAGGCAAATTTGGCCTTGGAGTACAGAATGAAGCAAGGCAAAGGCTAATAGAGTTTTGCCAAGAGAATGCACTGGTCATAGCAAACACCCTCTTCCAACAATACAAGAGAAGACTCTACACATGGATATCACCAGATGGTCAATACTGACATCAGATTGATTATATTCTTTGCAGCCAAAGATGAAGGTCTATACAGTCAGCAAAATCAAGACCAGGAGCTGACTGTGGCTCAGATCATGAACTCCTTATTGCCAAATTCAGACTGAAATTGAAGAAAGTAGGGAAAACCACTAGACCATTCAGGTATGACCTAAATCAAATCTCTTATGATTATACAGTGGAAGTGACAAATAGATTCAAGGGATTAGATCTGATAGACAGAATGCCTAAACTATGGACAGAGGTTTGTGACATTGTACAGGCGGCAGTGATCAAGACCATCCCCAAGAAAAAGAAATGCAAAAAGGCAAAATGGCTCTCTGAGGAGGCCTTACAAATAGCTATGAAAAGAAGAGAAATGAAAGGCAAAGGCAGAAGGAAAGATATACCCATCTGAATGCAGGGTTCCAAAGAATAGCAAGGAGAGATAAGAAAGCCTTCCTCAGTTATCAATGCAAAGAAATAGAGGAAAACAATAGAATGGGAAAGACTAGAGATCTCTTCAAGAAAATTAGAGGTACCAAGAGAACTTTTCATGCAAAGATGGGCACAATGAAGGACAGAATTGGTATGGACCTAACAGAAGCAGAAGATATTAAGAAGAGGTGGCAAGAATACACAGAAGAACTATACCAAAAAGATCTTCACCACTCGGATAATCATGATGGTGTGATCATGATTGGAATGCGAAGTCAAGTGGGCCTTAGGAAGCATCACTACAAACAAAGCTAGTGGAGGTGATGGAATTCCAGTTGAGCTATTTCCTAAAAGATGATGCTGTGAAAGTGCTGCACTCAATATGCCAGCAAATTTGGAAAACTCAGCAGCGACCACAGGACTGGAAAAGGTCAGTTTTCATTCCAATCCCAAAGAAAGGCAATGCCAAAGAATTCTCAAGCTACTGCATAATTGCACTCATCTCACATGCTAGCAAAGTAATGCTCAAAATTTCCAAGCCAGGCTTCAGCAATACGTGAACTGTGAACTTCCAGATGTTCAAGCTGGATTTAGAAAAGGCAGAGGAACCAGAGATCAAATTGCCAACATCTGTTGGATCATAGAAAAAGCAAGAGAGTTTCAGGAAAACACCTGCTTTATTAACTATGCTGAAGCCTTTGACTGTGTGGATCACAACAAACTGTGGGGAATTCTTCAAGAGATGAGAATACTAGACCACTTTACCTGCCTCCTGCGAAATCTGTATGCAGGTCAAGAAGCAACAGTTAGAACTGGACATAGAACAACAGACTGGTTCCAAATAGGAAAAGGAGTACGTCAAGACTGTATATTGTCACCGTGCTTATTTAACTTATATGCAGAGTACATCGTGACAAGTGCTGGACTTGATGAAGCACAAGCTGGAATCAAGATTGCCAGGAGAAATATCAATAACCTCAGATATGCAGATGATACCACCCTTATGGCAGAAAGCGACGAAGAACTAAAGAGCCTCTGATGAAAGTGAAGAGGAGAACGAAAAAGTTGGCTTAAAGCTCAACATTCAGAAAACGAAGATGATGGCATCCGGTCCCATCACTTCATGGCAAACAGATGGGGATGCAGTGGAAACAGTGGCTGACTTTATTTTGGGAGGCTCCAAAATCACTGTAGATGGTGACTGCAGCCATGAAATTAAAAGACGCTTACTCCTTGGAAGAAAAGTTATGACCAACCTAGACAGCATATTAAAAAGCAGAGACATTACCTTGCCAACGAATGTCAGTCTAGTCAAAGCTATGCTTTTTCCAGTAGTCATGTATGAATGGGAGAGAGTTGTAGCATAGAAGAAAGCTGAGCACCGAAGAATTAATGCTTTTGAACTGTGGTGTTGGAGAAGACCTGTGACAGTCCCTTCGACTGAAAGGAGATCCAACTGTAAGGAAATTGGTCCTGAATATTCATTGGCAAGACTGTTGCTGAAGCTGAAACTCCAATACTTTGGCCACCTGATGTGAAGAACTGACTCATTGGAAAAGACCCTGATGCTGGGAAAGATTTAAGGTGGGAGGAGAAGGGGATGACAGGGGATGAGATGGTTGAATGGCATCACTGACTCAATGGACATGAGTTTGAGTAAACTCTGGGAGTTGGTGATGGACAGGGAGGCCTGGTGTGCTGCGGTTCATGAGGTCACAAAGAGCTGGACACAACTGAGTGACTGAGCTGAACTTGGACTTACACTTAATTTTTTTTTTAATTTCCATTTTGTTCTGTTCATACAGAAAGACCTTACTTGGTAGGATTTCTCCAGGGACACAGAGAATGTTTATGAGAGCTCTTTTGGTCCCTTGTGGTCCTCAAACATACTAATCTGATGCCACAACTCTCTTCTAAGCATTTTGGCTTGATGAAATAAATGAACCAATACTAGTAGGACTATCCCTGAGTGTCATCTGGAGGGGTGGTCTGGATGGGGAGTAGTATTTTAGTGTTTGGCAACATGGCACACAGAAGGTGGGGACACAGAGGTACAGCACTTTGGCCCACATTCCACTCCATGCCTCGGGGACAATTCATGGGCAGAAAAACAGATTTCCATTGGCACGTTAGTTAGCTCAGAACCTGTCTCGACTAGAAATACTGGCAGCTGTACATTTCTCCTCCCTTGGTTTTTGACAGGAGTACGCTTTGTGCAATGTTGGAAGCAGCAGGGCTCTTCTTCATCTTCAGTGTTTTTCCCTAAGGAGCTAAGTTTATAGCATCCTTTGTGGTGCAATAGCTAAGTGCACCCAGAGGTACATAATCTCCACTCACATTCTATCTCTGCCTCCTCTGTACCATGTCATGTCCTGGACAGGCACTTGTTATGAGTTTCCAGGCCCTGGCAAGATTTAGCCTTTCTTTGTGAACCTCAGAGTGGGCCCTTTTTAATTAATCTCCAAAGCATCTGGATCCTGTTTCTCAACACAGCTTAGGTAACTAAGCTTCCTGAGTCCCTCTATCTAAGCTCCATGAGAATGAGAGACTGAACTACTTTCTGAGGGATTTGTCTCAACTCTGTAATATCTTCCTTATGTGAGTTGACAAGGTACTGGGTTCCATTCCCAGGAGTGGATGTCACCACAGAGTGGGGGGTTATTTTAATTTCTGAACTGGGACTGAGCAGAAGCTAGTGTGAAATCTCTTTGGGAGGAGCTGGAAGGTTTTCTCCTGTCTGTTTCCGATGGCCCTATGTTTTCCACTCCCTGCATCCCTCCCTGGCTTCTTGCTCATTTTCTCTGTGTTCTTTCTCTGGGACACCCTTCCTACTTTTGAGCTGAACTTTGCTGATTCTCTCCCATCAGTTATATCTCCTAACACCCGTCCCTGTGGCCTCACTTTTCTTGTGGGACAGCTAGATCGGACCACCCCACACTCTACACACTTCTTTTATTTTCCCTCCTCTCCCCTGCCTCCTTTGCAGTTTGACTAAATAAAGTACAGAGAATTTTGAGGACCATTTACATTGACATCTTCATTTATTGACACCTTTATTTTGATGGAATAGAAGCACAGCAATCTGTTTTTCATTTTAACCAAAATGTACCAGCAAGATTGGTTATACCTTCTTTGCATGTCTTCCAGTTAGCTTAAGGAGTTTCAGGTGTACAACAAAGCGATTCAGATATATACACATATTCCAGATTGTTTTCCATTATGGGTTGTTACAAGATAGCAAATATAGTTCTTTGGGCTATATAGTAGTAAATTCTTGTTGCTTATCTCTTTCATACATAATTTTCTGTATCTGTTGATCCTATACCACTAACTTATCCCTTCCCCCTCTCTTTCCCCTTTGGTGACCATAAATTTATTTTTCAATGTCTGTGAGTCTGTTCCTGTTTCATATATAGATTCATTTGTATCACTTTTTAGACATAACATATAAATGATGTCATATATTTGTCTTTCTCTGTCTGACTTCACTAAATACAGTATTCTCTGGGTCCATCCATGTGGCTGAAAATGGCAATATTTTGTTCTTTTTCTATGGCCGAGTAATATTCCATTCTTTCTCTATATATGTGCCACAACTTCTTAAGCCAATTGTCTGTTGATGGACACTTTGATTGCTTCTTGGCTTTTGTAAATAGTGCTGCTATGAATACTGAGCTGCATGTATCTTTTTTGAATTAGAGTTTTTTTTGTCTTTTCCAGATATATGCCCAGGAGTGAAATTACTAGATCACATGGTATTTCCATTTTTAGTTTTTTAAGGAACCTGCATACTGTTGTCCATAGTGGCATCACTGATTTACATTCTCATCAACAGTTTAGAAGGGTTCCCTTTTCTCCACACTCTAACAAGTGTTTTTATGTTAGTTCTTTAACACTGGAAAATTTCCATGTTTTTGACTTTTATTTTAATTTAGAAATTTTAAGCAAATACAAAAGTATTGTGAACTCCCATGGATCTATCACCCAACTTTAATAATTACCTATAACTTGTCATTCTTGCTTTATTTATCCACCACACACATTTTCCTTTTCTGCAGTTTTTTAAAGCAAATCCCAAATACCATTTGATTTCCTTGTCCATATTTCAATGTATTCACTGAACCATAACATTCACAAAGAAATCCAAAGGTAGATGGTATAAGACAACCATTAAAAATGTCCATAAAACTGCCCATTTTTATTGGTAAATTTGTTTGGAAGGGTAAAGAGCCAATTTATTTACAGGATAACAAAGTTCCGTTGTGTTTCATATTCTTGTAGCACCTCAGAGATAGGAATTCATGATAAAAGGCATCTATTTTTCTACTAGCATTTATTCTTGGTGTTTCCCAGGTATATCCACTTACCACATGTTCTTACTCTTCTTAAGACCTATGGACAGGAACAAAAAAAATGACACTTCCGATAATAAGTGAGATGGAAGATGGCCATCGCACATTGTACTCCGTGGTTTACAACCAGTAGGGCAACTTATTTAGAAGTCTAAAATATCTTCATTTTTGAAACGTCAAGCTTGCCCAGTGCCAAATGGTTATTTGATGTTACAGCATTCAAACAAACCGGAGACAATGGGAGGCGCCATGCCTCGGTAGGTCAGGACCAAAGCATAAGGATGGCAGCTTTTCGGTAGGGCATATTTTCATTTCTCAACTCTCTGTGCTTCCTTTTCCACTTGAGGTGCACTGTTTATTAATCAGTCCTGGGGGTCCCCAAATGAAAGCCTTGTTAGCTTAGATTCTTCTGAGTTTTATGAAGACAGCCAGAGAGGTCTCAATGGTTTCTACTGGAAAACAATGTTTTGCTCTGTGTGAATTCTTTCCTCTTGGAATGCATTTGTTAGCTGGAATCTGGGAGCCGGGCCCTGGCTTGCCTCGCTACAGCTCTTCCTTTGAGGGCAGGGCAAGTAGAGAATGACCGATCTTCATAAGAAGTCTGGGGCCAACGGCTGAGGGTTGTGGGTTCAACTTACAGTATGTGACAGTGGCAGGTCCCAATATGCCTGTATGGGAAGGGCTTCAAAGACAGTCATCTGAGGGTTTGTCTCAAAATCGTGTTTGTCTAGTACTTTATGTCAAATGTGGGAAACATCAACTGTTCATATCAGAAACTGGGGGCACCGATAGATTTCTGGGGGGAACAGGGAGCTTGAAGGCTCTGCCACTGCGTCTTGCCTGCGTGTGAGTGGAATTCCATCATCTCTTCTCTCCATCTGGTTTCTATAGCAAACTTTCTTCCAGTTGTTTCTCTCCCAGAAGTCTTAGATGAGCTTTGCTTATGAATAAAGCCATAGAGAGGCATGACCGTTATTACCATTATTATTAATTTACATATACACTGCTTATTTTCAATAATTTGAGGCAGCCCAGAATATCCCATTCTCATCAGCTAATGCTCTTAGCATTGACTTGTAATCTGTGTGCATAGATGTCATCGATAGAACTAATTCAGGGTCACTCATCACCCACAAGATATATTTTCTTTGATTTAGCAGTATTTGAAGCAATCAGAGGGGTCTATCTTTTTTTTTTTTTTTTCTGTGTAAAACTGTCAACAATTTACAACAGAAGCACATCATCAGGATTTTTTTTTTCTCCTGGAATCAAGAGTCAACAGTATCTGAGGGGCGAAGACCTAGAGCAGGAGGAAGCCGGCCCCCAGGCGGCTAGTGGTGGGGGCGCGGGGGTCAAGAAGGGCCGGCTCAAAGTCCCTCTTGCACCTGAGGCCCTGGCTCTGATGCTGCTAAGTTACGCAGTCGTGTCCGACTCTTTGCAACCCCATGGACTGCAGCCCACCAGGCTCCTCCGTCCATGGGATTTTCCAGGCAAGAGTACTGGAGTGGGGTGCCATTGCCTTCTCCGAGAAGGGTCTATCTTATTTTCCATTTTTCTTTCTATATTTTCCATCAGGAAGATCATCACCTAAAAAGAGTTTTTAACTTGAGAATGGGCATCAGGAGGGTCTGTGGATCTCCTGAAATTGTAGGTAGAGTTTATTGAGTAAGGAGTTTTTTGGGTGAACCCACATTTTTATCACTAAATTCTCACACAATTCCATCCCACCAAAAGGTTAGGTTTCATTCTTTATTATCAAGGTTCCTAGGTAGAATTTAGGCAGAAATTCTGTCTTCACTACCTCCAATACAGGTCTCCACTATTTAGTCAGCATTGTCCCATTACCCTGGACAAACCGAAAAGTGAGTCATCCATCTGTGTTTGGACCCAGCTTTTCTGTTTGGTTGTCAGAGCGACAGGAATCCTGAAAGGCCTCCCTTGTTAATGTTGTTAGAAAAGCCACGTATCAGCTGTGAAAAGCTGAATTTGATTCACTCCCAAGGGCCTGTCAAAATCTCTTGGTGAGCCCAATTTCAGAAGCCCTACATATGAATTTAATGACAGAATGTCTACCCGATGTAGGTGAACTGCAAAAGGCTGGTTAACTTCGTCCCTTGTATGATATCATGGATATCAAACATGTTGTATTTTTAGCAACATGGTCATGTGAACTCATTCCAACTGTCATTTTGCATAAATGTAAAATTTTTTTTTTACCAAATACAGACATAGTGAGTATGCCAGCAATGTCCCTGACCTACTTGGGCAGAAGAACAGTGTTTTAAAAATTATCCATGATAATATTCACTTCCATAGATATAAATAGTAGAGAAGTAAGTATCATTAGAGACGACAACCTTTTAATGATAGAAAAGGCTTTTCATCTGAAAAGCTGAAATACAGGAATATGCTATTAGTGCATTATCAAGTTATATAATTTATCTTTAGAGTAAGTGTTGTAAAACCTAGGCTCTCAGATTTCCAATTCTGCCTTGATGTGGTTTTAATTTTTTAATTTTCTGCTTCATATTTCTTGAGTTTTTGTTGTTATTGAACTCTGAATATAAAAAAGGCACTTGATCACCATCCTTCTGAACATCTTTTCAAAACGTAACTTTAGCACTCGCAATCAAAAACCTCCAAAACCTTGGAAAACTGCTATTAACAAATTTCAGTGGGTTGTGAATTTATAGTGTTGCAACATGGATTTATTTTTTTAATTAAATAGAATTCAAAAAATCAGAGGGCATCATACATAGTAAGTATTATTTTATGAAAATTTTAAGTTATGTATGTGCTTGTGCTTTGGTGGAGGTATGTTGGTAAATGTTTAACAGCTAGCTCTCTAGTTCATAAATCTGTTATACATTACTGATATGCATCACTTTCAATTTACAACTAATAATAAATATACACACTCTTTATTGTGAATTTCATATAGCCAATTGATTTTCACAGAATGCTTTCACTGAATTTTGCCTCTCTATCTGCAGTCAACCTATGGTTGTGATTCAACTCTAATCAGACAAAATCAACTATGAATAAATGCTTGATTTCTATCTGATTCAGCAAGGAAGTCATTAACATTACTTATGAATGAGTGCCTGCTGCAATGAATGCTAATTGATATTTTCATTTACACTAATAAGATGGAAGTGAACTAGTATGTCAGGACTAGTTCATCAGTCACATGAGTAAATCTTTATTAACTCAGATCATAATTTTCACATACTTGTAAAATATTTCCTCAATTGTTTGGTGGTATTCACAGTGTAACAGCTGCAGACACTTTAAAATTTAATCTGCCTAATATTTTCTCCATCACTTTCATAAGTAGACTATTAACAAAACAATAAATCAATCCCTGATTTATAATGTTGCCAGTTTCCATGGTGTAAATATTCCCACCATGGTTGTGGGAAGCCACCACCGTGACACTACAAGACGCAGAATTGGGAAAAATTACTTAGCACATTATACGGTATTTCTATCACACATGTGCTGGAGACATAACCTCATGGATGGAGAGAATAGTTAAGTAGTACAATAGTTAGGAAGTGGTGAGTTTTTAGTATTTATTATCTTTGCTTTTAACCACATATTTATTTCACTTAATTTTTAATAATGACTGTTTAATAACCGCTTACAATATTTATGACAATCAGCTCTCATAAACCTACATAAACTGGCTCCAGCATACCACTGGCAAATGTAGTTAAAAACAAGTCCAACAAAAACCACTCTAAAAATCTACTGCTGGTGCTACCATATATACTCTCTGTGGCCAGGTGGTTTGGCATTGAACTTCATGGAGTTATCTATGTATTAGAAAAGAACTGTAAATCTGCCCATTTCCCTCATCGTCCTGCACATTCTTTGGTGTTTGATTCCTTTACGTCTAAATTCAGATGTTTTTCTTTGATTTGCTTTTAGTTTAGGAGAATTTTACCCAAACATTCCAGCTCAGACTCTTTATTTAAGGCTTGTTTTCACAATGATTTTTCTTTTTTTTAAGCAAACCCAAGCAATTGGAAAGCCCAGTGATTTTGGTTATTTATTTATTTATGGCCACATACCTTGTGGGATTTTAGTTTCCTGACCAAGGATTGAACCCAGGTCCTCAGGCAGTGAAATCTCAGAGTCCTAACCCCTGGACTACCAGGGAATTCCCCACAAAGCCAGTGCCCTGGGATAACCCAGAAGGATGGGCTGGGGAGGGAGATGGGAGTGGGGTTCAGGACGGGGGGGGACCATGTACACCCATGGCTGATTCATGTCAATGTATGGTAAAAACCACCACAATATTGTAAAGTAATTAGCCTCCAATTAAAATAAATAAATTAATTATTAAAAAGATTTTAAATCTAGAGATGAACAACTAGAATTCCTTAGGTCTGACTTGAAAGGGGCCCTTGGGTGTACTTGGCAATCCTATTTCCCCTCCTTTTCTCTGAGATGACATTTACCACTTTCTCCTCTTGTGTCAACCATCTTCCCCTCTCCTCACAAGCCAGAGGTACCAGAGGTTACCATAGTTAATATTTTTATATAGCCTTCCAGCTTTTTCTGTATGGATATATAGACTTTTAAATGAGCTCATAATGTACAAGGATTGTGCCTATTAAAAAATAATATATCATCTGTAATTTCTCTACTAAATAATAATAGCTAATATTTATTGAATGTTTGCTCTACATCTACTATTACCCTGTGTGAGTGTGTAAGTTACAGAATATCGATTTGAAATGAATGGATTTTGGCTCACCTAACCTACAGTCCGAGCTTCCCTGGTAGCTCAGCTGGCAAAGAACCCACCTGCAATGCAGGAGACCCCAGTTTGATTCTTGGGCTGGGAAGATCCCCTGGAGAAGGGAAAGGCTACCCACTCCAGTATTCTGGCCTGGAGAATTCCATGGACTACAGTCCATGGGGTCGCAAAGAGTCGGACACGACTGAGTGACTTTCACAACCTACAGTCCAGATGGTTTACGATGTCATGGAGGCACCAAGTCCTCTGTTTTTAGCTACTTGACACAAAGCTGGCTTCATTATTTGAGTGGTTTTCCCCTTGCTCATGGTTGCAGCAGCAGACTGCTACGCTTCTTTGTTCCCATCCAACCATGGTCAGAGAGATTGACTATGTATAGCTTCTTTCTAGAAGATTAAAAGAAGGTTCTTCTCATGTCTTATAAGCACAAATTGGCTGAGATCTGTCTGTTCTTGGATAACCACTGATGAGTGGGATGGGAATACCAAGATCAGCTCAGACCTGCAGCAAGAGGAGGGTGGGTGTGAAGAAGTCGCCAACGGCCCTTTCCATGGCATGTGTATGTGCCAAGTCGTTTCAGTCGTGTCTGACTCTTTGCGACCCAATGGACTGTAGCCCACCAGGCTTCTCTGTCCATGGGATTCTCCAGGCAAGAAGACTGGAGTGGGTTGTCATTCCCGTCTCCAGGTGATCTTCCTGACCCAGGGATCAAACCCAGGTCTCATTTCTCCTGCACTGGCAGGCAGGTTCTATTAGCCCCACCTGAGAAGCCCCTTTTGCTGGCACTTGAGATAATTTTCAATGGTACCCTGTCACCCACTTTTCTTACTTAACAGTATCTTATGAACTTTTTCCAATTTTTCTTCTAAATTGTGGCTTGTAATAATTGCATTATTTGCTTATTCAATATAATTGGCATCTGACCTCTCACTCATGGAATCTTACAGAGGCATGACATAGTATGTAATAAAAAATAAATAATTTTTAAAGAGTAATAGTAGCTAATATCTTACAAGCCTTTATTACTTGCCAAGAATTATGCCAACAACACTGAGTGCATTATTGTCAGTAACCTCCTTAATTCCCAATCCTGGCTTCAATCCTCAATTCCCATGAACACTTCACCTCACCCCAGGCTAGCTCCAGCCCCACCATTCCACAGTGCAGTGTTTGACAAAGTCAAGCTCCATATTGCTAAATCCAGTGGTCACTGCTCTGTCCCCCCTCTCCTCCATCTTTCAGTAGAGTTCAGCAATCTACTCTTTCCTGAAAAACTGAACTCTTTTGTCTTTCAAGATCCCACACACTTGTGATTTTTCTCTTGTTCACTGGCCACACTGGTTCAGCTTTATCTCTAAATGTTGTTGTAACCCAGGGCTTGGTCCCAGGCCCTGTTCTCTGTCTATCTATGGTCTCTCCCTAGGTGACTCTCCCATCTTTTTGCTGATGCTTCCCAAATTTATATCTCCAGATAGGACATTTTCCCTCACCTTCAGATTGTCTAACAGCCCACCATGTCCACATGTCTGCTGGGACATCTAGCAGGCATCTCAAAGTATTATGACCAAGGTAGAATTTTGGATTTCTCCCCCTCACTCTCCTAGTTCTTCTTTCCCTGGTCTTCCTAATCTCAGTAAATGACAGCCCAAATGATCACTCAAAGTCCTCTTAGGAGCGAAAATCTCACCAGATGTTTGAACAGAGAATTATTAAATAGGTATAAAATTGTTAACTAGAAAGTAGGTGTAAAGTGGCTAACTGAAAGGATAAAAAGAGGACCCTAAGATATGGTGGAGACATCAGTGCAGAAACATCTGTGGCCCTAAGGACTGAAAACAGACAAGAGACTAGAATCATTAACATTTAGAAATGTAGAGGAGGGATTCCCTGCAGAACCAAAACTCTGACCTCTGAGTAGGGACTTCTGCTTGGCTGGTGCTGCTATCTCTCCAAGGAGGGTACAGAGAAGTTAGCTCTGCAAAGGTTGGAAAACCTGTGACCTGGATTCGACTGCTGCTACTGTAAGGAAGAGCAAGTGCCAGTGGAAGAAGCTTTGCTAGGATGGTGCGCTCAAAAACAGGAAGCAGAGGGGAGGAGCAAGTCCCGCCTCCTTCCTCAGCCTTCCATCTCCCTGAGCACCTGCAATTGTCAGGGCCTGGTGAGAGCCAGCTGGCAAAGCAGAGAAGTGGTTTGCATACTCTCAGCCCCGGCATCACAAAGCAGAGTACAGAAGGAGAAAGTTGGATCTAAAGACAAGAAATAACCTAATAACTATCACAGCCATCTGCCAGGGAGTGATCATTGCTTTCTCTTTCTATGTTTTGTATCCAATCCATCACCACGTCTTAAAAGTTCTGCCTTCAAAATATCTTCTACATCAGCTTGCTCCTCTCCATCCAGACACTGTCACCCTTTAGCCCAAACCACCATCGTCAAGGGTGGATGAGTGCTATGGTCATCCTGGTATTGCTCACTCCTTGCTTCCTGAAATGTATCTTCTCACAGCAAATTGAAAGGTCTTTTTAAAAAAAAATTATTAATTTTTTTATTTTGGCGGGGCTGGGTGTTCGTTGCTGTATGCAGGCTCTGTCTAGTTGCGGTGAGCAGCGGCTCCTCTTTGCTGCAGTGCTCAGGCGTCTCATTGTGGTGGCTTCTCTTGTGCAGAGCACACGTCACAGAGCTCAGGCACACAGGCTTCAGTTCGTTGCAGCACACAGGCTGAAGTAGTTGAGGCATACAGGCTTTTGGTTGCCTGCAGCATGTGGAATCTCCCCAGACCAGAGATCAAACCCAGGTTTTGGCAGGTGAATTCTTATCCACTGTGCCATCAGGGAAGTCCTGGATGATCTTCTTAAAACACAAATTTTCTCGTAGCTTCCTGTGGTATGTAGAATAAACCCAAAAGCCTCCCCACACTCTGGATTGCCTCTCTCCCTTGGTCTTCTGTCACTCTAATCACACTGGCCTTGTTTCTTCTTTGAACCTGCCAAGCTGCATCCAGCCTCAGGCATTAATCTCACTCTTCCCTCTGCCTGAACCTTCCCGTACCTTCACCCTCTTCACAGAACTGGCTCCTTATCATTCACACCTCAGTTCCAGTATCCCTTCCTCAGAGAAGTGCACGCATGTGTGCTCAGTCGTGTCCGACGTTTGCGATCCCGAGGACTGTAGCCTGCTAGGTTCCTCTGTCCGCGGGATTTCCTAGGCAAGAATATTGGTGTGGGTTGCCATTCCTATTCCAAGGGGTCTTCCCAAGCCAGGAATCGAACTTTGGTCTTCTGTGTCTCCGGCATTAGCAGACAGATTCTTTATCACTGCACCACCTGAGGGCTCTTCCTCTAAAGTAATGCGCTTTTGGGGCAATTACAGTGATTTTGTTCATTTATTTTTTACTGTGGGCCATTTTCCTCCCTGGATTGAAAGCCTGAGAGGACAGGGACATTGCTTGATTTATCCCTTGGTCCCTTAGCATCTAGGACAAACACCTGACAAGTAGAAGAAACTTAATTAATGTTTGTTCAGTTATGAATTTCATTTAGTTCTCAGAACAATGTTTTGCCATTATACAGATGATAAAATAAGGATAAAGAGAGGATAACTAAAACTGTCCAGTGGCAGGATCAAAAACAAATTTTTAAAAACCTATGTAAGTCTAACTACAACCTAAATTCTTAACTTTTAGACTACATCTTAGTATTTAATTTGTACATATAAAACCTAGATTATATGCTTCTCCAAAAGAACTATAGTTTAGATAAAATTTTCTCTTTATATCCTAAGAAAAATACCCATTAACTTTTCAAGGTCATTTGCTGTACTGTGAAACAAGATTTTTCATTGTAACTTCTGAAAGCCGTGACGGAAACTGACAGCTAGCTTCTTTTAATGAGCGAGGTGGATTATCTTTAGAAGATAAAATTTTTCTTAATGCTGCCATCCGTGAATAGGTTTTAGGAAAGAATACCATAGGTGATATAAGTCTTTCTTTTTGAAAAGGAAAACCAAGTGTTGGATTCCAATTAGTAAATGGAACAAAGTTGATTCATCCAAGCTTTCATGTCAAATGTTTCTGCTGATCTGTTAGGTGTTCAGAGTCTAATTGATTCCCTTTCTCTGTCATTATGCTTTAGGTCACACAATGAAGTAAGAAAAAAAACCTCAGATCTTGTATCACTTAAAAAAATCAAGTTATTACTCTGGAAGGGTTTTCACAGAGGTAGAATCAGCATTATCTCAAATTTCCCATGAGTGTGCCAACCATAATGAAAAGCTGCTGAGAAATATTTCATTTCCATCAGAGAACTACTCTGGGGAAACAGAGCCATGGGTGTTTCCCACTGCCCCAGCTCTAAAGCCCTTTTAAACAGGTTCATTTTACTTCCTTAGATATTAGCTAGAATCAGACTGGAAAATCTCTACAAGATGAAATAGCAATGTGTTCCTAAATTATAGGATAATTTTCCTGTGCTTTAAGCATTTAAAGGATTTACATGAATTAGCCATGAGTAAATATTTCCAGCTATGGGCTACCCTCATTACCTTACCTCTTGTTAAGCTGACAGTCCTTGAGATTGCCAAGATTTCCCACCAATAGATATCTAATTTGCACAGTTCCTCACTTTCCAGTAATTTCTTCTACCATAAATTAGCTTAAGAGAAGTGGCAAGCAAGGAAGACTGAGATGCATTTAACGAGACACATGACAAAATAAATTCTGTTTCTGTCAGGAAGAAACTATACTGCATGTTGCACATGTTCTGATTTCCAAATCCTGTTTAAAAACTTCCTGGCCTCATGCCGAGCAGTGGCAAGAGGTACAGGATGGTAAAACTGTCTTATAATCTTCCTGCAGAACTGTGCTTATCCTGAAGTTCAGTCATGGCTTTGGTATTTTTTTCATTACGTGGCCAATGTTTTCATTACAAAAGCCGATAACTCTGGTATTCTCATACCCTAATGCCAGGATTATAACAGGGTAGGCATTTTTACCTTGTTCTTATGTCTTCCTAGAAAACACGACACTACAGCATTTCACCTTATCAGATTGGCAAAAAATAAAAGTCTAACAGTACAGAATGATGATAAGGATATAGAACAATGAGAACATTCATACCTGCTGATGGAACTATAAATTGGTCAATACCCTTGGAAATCAACTTGTCAATATTTGGAATAGTTGAAGATATATATGACCTCAGATCTAGCAATACTCCTTCTAGGAATAAACCCTGAACATTAATGTAAGAAATCACTTACAAGAATGTTCATTACAGCCTTATTGATAATTGTAAAAATTGGAAACAGGACAGATTTCCATTGAAAGTAAAATAAAATTGTGGTGTATTTAACACAATAGAATATAGAAATTAATGAACTTGTTAGTGCTGCATGTTTTAACATGGATGCATCTTTAAAATATAATGTTATAAAAAGCAAGTTGCAAAGTGATGTGTACAGTATGATGCTATTTATATTACATATAAAAGCATGCAAAACAATCATCTGTGCTGTTTACAATTATGTACACATTGTATAGTCATAAGGGATTTGATTTAGGTCATACCTGAATGGCCTAGTGGTTTTCCCTACTTTCTTCAGTTTAAGCCTGAATTTTGCAATGAGGAGCTCAGGATCAGAGCCATAGTCAGCTCCAGGTCTTGTTTTTGCTGACTGTATAGAACTTCTCCATCTTCACCTGCAAAGAATATAATCAATCTGATTTCAGTATGGACCATCTGGTGATAATCCATGTGTAGAGTCATCTCTTGGGTTATTGGAAAATGGTGTTTGCTATGACGAGCATGTTCTCTTGACAAAACTATGTTAGCTTTTGCCCTGCTTCATTTTGTACTCCGAGGCCAAACTTGCCTGTTACTCCACGTATCTCTTGACTTCCTACTTTTGCATTGCAATCCTCTATGATGAGAGGGGCATCTTTTTTTGGTGTCAGTTCTAGAAAGCCTTGTAGGTCTTCATGGAACCAGTCAACTTTAGCTTCTTCATCATTAGTGGTTGGGGCATAGACTTGGATTATTGTGATGTTGGAAATGAACTGAGAACATTCTGTTGTCTTTGAGATTACACCCCAGTACAACATGTAGGACTTTTATTAACTATGAGGGCTACTCCATTTCTTAAAACATCCCAAAGAAAAAGAAATGCAAAAGGGCAAAGTGGGTCTTAGGAGCTTACAAATAGCTGAGGAAAGAAGAGAAGCGAAAGGAGAAAGGGAAAGATATACGCATCTAAATGCAGAGTTCCAGAGAATAGCAAGGAGAGTTAAGAAGGCTTTCTTAAATGAACAATTTAAAGAAATAGTGAAAAACAATAGAATGGGAAAGACTACAGATTGCTTCAAGAAAATTGGAGATACCAAGGGAACATCTCATGCAAGAATGAGCATGCTAAAGGATAGAAATGGTAAGGACCTAACATTACGTTAGGACCTAACAAGAAATTAAGAAGAGGTGGCAAGAATACACAAAAAAACTATACAAAAAAGGTCTTAATGACCCGGATAACCACAATGGTGTCACTCACCTAGAACAAGACATCCTGGAGTGTGAAGTTAAGTGGGCTTTAGGAAGCATTATTATGAACAAAGCAAGTGAAAGTGATGGAATTCCAGCTGAGCTATTTCGGATCCTGAAAGATGATGCTGTGAAAGTGCTGCACTCAATATGCCAGCAAATTTGAAAACCTCAGCAGTGGCCACAGGACTGGAAAAGGTCAGTTTTCATTCCAATCCCAAAGAAGGACAATGCCAAAGAATGTTCACACTACTGTGAAATTCATTCATTTCACATGCTAGCAAGGAAGGATTATGCCCCAAATCCTTCAAGCTAGACTTCCGTAGGACATGAACCAAGAACTTCCAGATGTGCAAGTTGGATTGAAAAAAGGCAGAGGAAGTAGAGATCAAATTGCCAACAATCCTTGGATCAAGGAGGAGGCAAAAAACAGCTACTTCTGCTTCACTGACTATGCTAAAGCATTTGACTGTGTGGATCACAATAAACTGTGGAAAATCCTTAAAGAAATCGGAATACCAGACCACCTTACCTGCCTCCTGAGAAACTGGTAGGAGGGTCAAGAATCAACATTTAGAACCTTACATGGAAAAACTGACTGGTTCAAAATTGGGAAAGGAGTAAATCAAGGCTGTATACTGTCACTCTGCTTATTTAACTTATATGCAGAATATATCATGTGAAATGCCAGGCTGGGTGAATCACAAGCTGAAATCAAAATTTCTGGGAGAAATGTCAACAGTTTCAGATATACAGCCTCTTGATGAGGGTGAAGGAGAAGAGTGAAAAAATTGGCTTAAAACTCAATAGTCAAAAAGCTAAAACTGGTCTCATCACTTTATGACAAATAGAAGGGGAAAAACTGGAAGCAGTGACAGATTTTATTTTCTTGGGCTCCAAAATCACTGCGCTTGGCGACTACAGCCATGAAATTAAGACTCTTGCTCCTTGGATGCTCCTTGGATGCTCTTGATGAAAGTGAAAGTGGAGAGTGAAAAAGTTGGCTTAAAGCTCAACATTCAGAACACGAAGATCATGGCATCCGGTCCCATCACTTCATGGGAAATAGATGGGGAAACAGTGTCAGACTTTATTTTTCTGGGCTCCAAAATCACTACAGATGGTGACTGCAGCCATGAAATTAAAAGACACTTACTCCTTGGAAGGAAAGTTATGACCAACCTAGATAGCATATTCAGAAGCAGAGACATTACTTTGCCAACAAAGGTTCGTCTAGTGAAGGCTATGGTTTTTCCTGTGGTCATGTATGGATGTGAGAGTTGGACTGTGAAGAAGGCTGAGCACCGAAGAATTGATGCTTTTGAACTGTGGTGTTGGAGAAGACTCTTGAGAGTCCCTTGGACTGCAAGGAGATCCAACCAGTCCATTCTAAAGATCATTCCTGGGTGTTCATTGGAAGGAATGATGCTAAAGCTGAAACTCCAGTACTTTGGCCACCTCATGCGAAGAGTTGACTCATTGGAAAAGACTCTGATACTGGGAGGGATTGGGGGCAGGAGGAGAAGGGGACGACAGAGGATGAGATGGCTGGATGGCATTACTGCCTCGATGGACGTGAGTCTGAGTGAACTCCGGGAGTTGGTGATGGACAGGGAGGCCTGGCATGCTGCGATTCATGGGGTTGCAAAGAGTCGGACATGACTGAGTGACTGATCTGATCTGATCTGATCTGCTCCTTGGAAGAAAAGCTGTGACAAACCTAGATAGCAAATTAAAAAGCAGAGATAACCCTTTGTCAACAAAGGTCCATCTAGACAAATCTATAGTTTTTCCAGTAAACATGTATGGATAGGACTTCCCTGGTGGCTCAGATGGTAAAGCATCTGTCTACAATGCGGGAGACCCAGGTTCAATCCCTGGGTTGGGAAGATCCTCTGGAGAAGGAAATGGAAATCCACTCCAGTAATGTGAGAGTTGGGCCATAAGGAAGGCTGAGCACTGAAGAACTGGTGCCTTTGAATTGCGGTGCTGGAGAAGACTCTTGAGAGTCCCTTGGACAACAAGGAGATCAGACCAGTCAACCCTAAGGGAAATCAACCCTGGATATTCACTGGAAGGACTGATGCTGAAGCTGAAGGTCCAGTACTTTGGCTACCTGATGTGAAGAGCTGACTCATTGGAAAAGACCTTGATGCTGAGAAAAACTTAAGGCAAAAGGAGAAGGGGGTGGCAGAGAATGAGATGGTTAAAGAGTACCACCAACTCAATGGACATGAATTTGAGCAAACTCCTGGGAGATGGTGGAGGACAGAGGAGCCTGGTGTGCTGCAGTTCATGGAGTCTCGAAGAGTCTGACACGACTTACAGACTGAAAAACAACAGCATATAATATAAAGATGTGAATGGGATTGGTGAACACCAAATTCAGGGTGTTCAGAGAAATTGGACAGAGAATACAGTAACTTGAAATAAATCTGTACTTCATTTCCTAAAACCAATATAAGATCTAAAACAAATACAGCAAATTGTTAAATTTTTACATAGTTGGGCTGCGGATACATTGACATTCTGTATACTTTCCTATTTTTGAAATGTTAGGGAGGGAAACTAGTACTTTTGTAGGTAGTTTATCTTCATTCAGTAAACATAAGTTGAGCATCCTCTATGAGTCAGGCACTATGATAGGTTCTAGGAGTCAAAGAATCTCTGTCCTCCAAGGACTTAGCATCTGGTGGGGAGGCTGATCCACCTGCTCTGGTCCCATGACAATTAATTTGTACTTCTGTTATCCTTTTTATGCTTTATGTGATGGTCTCAGTTTTAACTACATCTTTCTTTTTATAGTAGAGCTATCCAATATAACTTTCTGCATTGATTAAAATATTCTATATCTCTGCAACACAGTATGGTAGCCACTAGCCACTATGCAGCTTTTAAATACTTGAAAACATAGCTAGTGTGACAGAGGAACTGAATTTTCAATTTTAATTAATTTAACTTTAAATAACTGCATGTGACTAGCAGCAACCATATTGGACAGCACCATTATAGAGTTTGTGCCCTTTGAGGGCAGGGACTATGTCTTTATAGCCCCACCTCAAGTTCATCCCCAGGGCACTGAACTAGATTACAGTGTCTTATATAAGACATTTGATACACATTTGTTGAATCAAATCCTGGAATTGAGTCTTTCTGGTGCCAGTAACTAGCTTGTGCCCCAAAGCTTCCCAGGTGGGGACTCACCTGCCAATGCAGGAGACATAAGAAGTGAGGGTTTTATCCCTGGGTTGGGAAGATCCCCTGGAGGAGAGCATGGCAATCCACTCCAGTGTTCTTGCCTGGAGAACCCCATGGACAGAGGAGCCTGGCTGGGTATGGTCCATAGGATTGCAAAGAGTCAGACACAACTGAAGTGACTGAGCATGCCCCAGAGAAATTCCCTTAATCTCTGTATGTTCATTTATCTGTTTATCAGACATGAACTATACACAGTTCTATTCCAAACTGAGGGGATATAAAAATGAAATGTAGCCCCTTTCCTTGAGAAATTCACAATTTTGCCTGGGCATCAGTTCATTCAGAAATAAAATGAGAGAATGAACCCTCAGGTTTTTTGAGATCCCTTCCAGACCTAACTTTCTATAAATACATTCACTGAATTGTTCGTTAGTGCCTCTGATCACTTTGAGAATTTATGCAAATAGGCAATAAATCAGTAAAATGAAGATATCTAACCTTGTTGAGAGCCCTTTGGTCTCATTTGTTTATTAATTTAACAAATATTTACTGAACACCCTTTATGGATATTTTGATTGCCTCCTCTTTCCCTTATTGGTGAGGGAGGGATTCTTGCCTTTGGATTATGAGAATGGCCAAACACACCATACCCAGCACAATACCCACACAATACTCACAGGTGAGCTCGAGAACAGTTTATTAGTTATATATAGTCACAGTCTGGGTTAAAGGACACCACTAACCAGGCAGGGTCATGCAGACGTTTCACTCAGCAACAGAGTGAACAACCAGGTGCTGTGAAGGCAGGTTTTGTAGTCTCAAGAAGTTGAGATGCCTTTGGTTCATATGGGAGGATGTGATTGACTCATCTGAATGGGTACCCCCCTACTCAAGGATAAGCAGGAGCTGTGCCTGATGCATTTGATAAGGAGGGTTGACTGGCTAGGGTACTTTAGCCATGAGAGCAGACTAGGGTGGGAAATTTGTCTTTAGGCCATTTGAGGCCCTCCTGATTTTACCACCCATGTCAAGGCAGCCTATGATGTTAAGCTTTAATTTTAGGGCCTACCCCACAATGGGTCAGGCTCTATACTAGGCATCCTCTTGTGCAAGATAAGAATAAGTGGGTTCTGCCCTTTGGGGCCCTAAGTTTCAGGGGGCATATTGATGGGATTAGTGGACTATAATGGTCTTCCCACCTCTTCACCGTAGTCCCAGGACCCAGCAGAATGGAGAATGGCTTCTGTGGCCACTAGAGGGCATTTCCTGCTTTCTGCAGAGGCCCCTATTAGCCTCGGGTTTAAATGACAACCCACTCCAGTATTCTGGCCTGGAGAATCCCATGGATGGAGGAGCCTGGGGGGCTACAGTCCACGGGGTCGCAAAGAGTTGGACACGACTGAGCGACTACATTCACTCATTAAACACAACGGTGGGTTTAGTGCACAGGTTGATTCTTAAGTTTGGTACACCTCAGTGTCAATTGAGAAAAAAATTTTAAACAGAGATCTACGCCCAAAGATTCTTATTCTGTAGGAATAGGATTGAGCTTGGGCCTCTATCATTTGAACATGTTTCCCAAGCAATTTTTATAGATAAGCAGAGATGAACCACCAAATAATTTAGTGAGATAGCCTACATTCCAATTTTCAGGGGTTCCCGTTTTATTTTTTTCTATCTTTACTGAGATATAATTGGCTTATAACATTATGTAAGGTGTACAATATGTGATTTGATACACTTATAAAAAGATTACCACCATTATACCTCTATCATCTCACATAATTATCCTTTCTTTTTTGTGGCAAGAACACTAAAGATGGGGCTTTCCTGGTAGCTCAGCTGGTAAAGAATCCACCTGCAAAGCAGGAGACCCTGGGTTAGATTCCTGCTTTGGGAAGATCCATTGGAGAAGGGATAGTCTACCCATTCCAGTATTCTTGGGCTTCCCTGGTAATTCAGAAAGTAAAGAATCCACCTGCAATGCAGGAGACCTGTGTTCAATCCCTGGGTTGAGAAGATCCCCTGGAGAAGGAAATGACAACCCACTCCAGTATGTTGATTTGATACACTTATAAAATGATTACCACCATTACACCTCTATCATCTCACATAACTACCATTTCTTTTTTGTGATGAGAACATTAAAGGTCTACTCCCTCAGTAACTTTCAAGTATATAATACAGAGTTATTCATTATAATCACCATGTTACACATTAGATCCCTAGAACTTTTCCATCTTATAACTTATAACATCTTATAACTTATAACAAAGTTTTTAACCTTTGACCATCTACCTATTTCCCTCAGCTTACCCCCAGCCTTTGGTAGCCAACACTCTACTGTTTTTATGAGTTTAGCTTTTTTACTTTTATTTTTTTATTTAAAAAATATTTTTTTGGCCATGCCACATGGGATCTTAGTGTTTAAACCAGGGATCAAACCCATCTGCACTGGATGTGCAGAATTGTAACCACTGGACCACCAACAAAGTCCCAAGCTGAGCTTTTCTAGATTCTGTATATTCCATAAGAGCATACAGTATTTGCTTTATTTCCCAACCCAGGGATTGAACCTGGGTCTCCTGCACTGAAGGCAGATTCTTTACCATCTAAGCCACCAGCTTCGGCTAATAGTATACAATGTTTATCTTATTTCACTCAGCATAATGCCTGCTTAGTGCACATGCTTAAGCATAGTGTACTTAGCATAAGGCTGCCTCGAGTCTGGATGCAAAAGCTATGTTGAGATTTGAAGCAAAGTGAAGGTAGAAGACTGACTCCAATGCCACGCTGGCCTTGTCATCTGGGCTCTTAGAGCCTCATGCCTGGAAATCACATCCTTTGGATTCTGGCTCTAGACCAGCCCCTCTGGCCAGTGGACACTGTGTGAGTATTGGGTGAGGGGTGGGGGGAACCACAAGAGACAGACTATATTATGCCTTTCTTCTTTATTTTCCTCTACAACCCTCCCCCACCTCTCTCCCAAGCCAGACACAAAATACTTCTTCCTCTCAAAGAAAGAAATGCTCTCTAGCATTTACTTCCACAAGTAGAAGTCAGAATCCTGCAGACTGTTAAGTTTGAGTGGATTCTAGACTCTAGTGGGTTATCCTGCCACAAATACATGCAGGTTGTCATCCTCATCCCCTGCCTCATGCCCATCTCATTTGATTCTGAGAAACAGGATGTAAGGAGCCATAACTGGAAAAAACCTGATTTTCCATCACTTTACTGCTGAGTTATTGAACTTTTAATTGTCCACTTTCTATGAAGGTTTTGTTATGGTTGCTTTGTTTTGTGAGTGAAATGGGCTCCCCATTTCAAAACCTTATGTGAGTCCTTGAGTGATATTTTTACTGTTGCTTATTTTAAAATCAATGTAATTACTTGATTTCAAATATTCCTTGAAAAAAATAGAAAGGAAGACTCCAGGCATAGGAACTGCTGAGTTAACTAAGGATTACAGACTTCTTTTCAAAGCAGTCATAGTAAATTATGAAAGATGTACTCCCTGCAAGATAATTCAAGTTCATCTAGAAGAGGCAAGAGTTCCACTTAGTAAGCAGAGAATTCATCCCTTCTCTCCAGTGACTGTAACACACACACACACACACACACACACACAATTTTACTTATTAGTTGTCAGGAAAATTTTTTTTAAAGCTCCCAGGGCTAAATTACAAATGTCCTCTTCCAAGCAATCTGATTAAATAAAGGCAGGTGGTATGTATACCTGGTTCTAGGGTGGACATCAGAGTTGCTGATCAAGCATACTGGGACCTTACCTGGCCTAAGAACTACTCGACAGCTCTTTTTTCTTTTTTTAACCCAGCCTAGGAAGCTCATTTCCATAGCTATGCAAATGAGACATTCCTCTGTGCCAGCCTCTGAATTACTCACTTGTATCACTCACACTGCCACACAGGCATAGAACAAGAAATTACTGAATAACAACTTGAATGAGGTTGCCTGTCCCAATGCCCAGGACAGCCAACAGAATGAGAAGTATTCTCCAGAGGTATAGGTGTGCCAGGGTGTGGACTTATAAACTACCCACTCTTAAACTAAACGTGTAATTAGAAAATCTGTATCAGATCTGCCTACTTTGGGTGGTGCAGCCAGAAAGAATGATAGCAATAACATTTATATTAAAATGATAACCTATTATGAATCTTGCCTTCTCTTTTCATAATCATCCTCCACTTACAAAATATATTTCTAGGCAAATTAAATTTCTCAGAAGAGTATGAAACATGGTAGGCTTTTCTTGTTTTGTAAAAGCAAGTCACAACTGAAACAGCTGATAATAACAGCTACCATTTTATTAAATGCCTTTGGACTACAAGATAGACATCATGCCAGGTGGTTTACAAACTGTATCTCATTTAGCCTCCTAGCAACTTTCGAGGTACTATCCCTGATAGGTCAGTTGGTAAAGAATCCACCCGCAATTCAGGAGACCTCAGTTCAATTCCTGGGCCAGGAAGATCTCCTGGAGAAGGGATAGGCTACCCGCTCCAATATTCTTGGGCTTCCCTTGTGGCTCAGCTGGTAAAGAATCTGCCTGCAATGTGGGAGACCTGGGTTTGATCCCTGAGTTGGGGAGATCCCTTGAAGAAGGGAAAGGCTACCCATGCCAGTATTCTGGCCTGGAGAATTCCGTGGACTGTATTGTCCATGGGGTTGCAAACAGTCGCACATGACTGAGCAACCTTCACTTTCAGTATTATTTTGGCTTTTATAGGTGGGGAAACCAAGGCTCTGAAAGGCTAAGTAATTTGCTCAAGTCACCCAATAGTAAATGAGTATATGGCACCCACGTAGAGTTGAGTAAGTCCTTCACTGCACCCAGCCTGTGATCCTCTTGCCAAGTACCCAGCCCAGGCAGTAGAAGCCAAAATCCAGCCTGATTGACTTGCCAAGCCACACACCCGCAGGGCAATACCTACCCAGAGGGGGCGCCGTTTGCTAATATAAACAAAGGCATTCTCTGGGCTAGCTGCTGCCCTGAAAATAGAACTTAGAATCAAACCCATTAAGCTGATTCCTGATCCCACAAGCTTCATGTTATACTGCCTTGCCCAGAACATTTTCCTACCTCCAAGGGCCCCATAATGGTCACAAACATTCTATTCTTGCCTACTGGCTTGGGGATGGGCAGAAAGGGAGGACAAGTGAACAGATGCCCCATCACCTTTGGAGTAGCCTGGTTTTCAGATGTGACGGGGTGGGAATAGCTGAGAATGCTCTGATGAAAGACATCACTTGAGTGCAATGAGCCGATAGATGGGAATTCTCAGGCCGACTCCACCACAGGCTGGCATTTTGACCCTTGGCCAGTCATTTAACCTCAGTGACTCCTGTATCTCATCTGAAAATGCAGACAGTGATCACAGGTGTTCAGAAGGAAAACCTTTTAAAGCAGGCAGAATTTCTCTTTGGTGCTTACAGGCATTTCTGAAGTTTTTTTTTCTCCCCCATTTCTTTCCCTGGAGCATTTCCTTCTTTCCTAATAATAACTTTCCCCAAACTATCTTTATCCAAAAGCAAAGGGAAGGAAGGCTTTGCACAAAGGATTGAATCACTACTGAGTGAATTTTAGCAGCAGATGAAGTTTTGGGGTTTTCCCAGAGCCTATAAATCAAAAAGGTTAGTGACCAGGATCAGGCTGTCCTGGGAAAGTATTGTAAAGTACATTTTAAAAAATCATATGAATACATCTACTTAATGGAATATTATGCAGTTATTATGAATGTTCTATCAGAAAGACTTTGAGGCAACATCTGGGAAAATTCCCAGATATAATGTGATGTGCAAGAAGCAGGAGACCAAAACATATAGTTGAGATACAACTATTTAAAAAATTATATACATGTACAGAGGTAGTCTGGAAAGTAATATAGAAAAATAAATAATTGGTTGAAGTGGTGGGATAATAAACCATTTTTAAAATTTTACTGAACATTATTAAAACAATGTGAACTATATTTCAGTTCAGTTCAGTTCAGTTGCTCAGTCATGTCCGACTCTTTGCAACCCCATGAACTGCAGCACGCCAGGCCTCCCTGTCCATCACCAACTCCCAGAGTTCACTCAAACTCTTGTCCATCGAGTCGGTGATGCCATCCAGCCATCTCATCCTCTGTTGTCCCCTTCTCCTCTTGCCCCTAATTCCTCCCAGCGTCAAAGTCTTTTCCAATGAGTCAACTCTTCACATGAGGTGGCCAAAGTATTGGAGTTTCAGCTTTAGCATCAGTCCTTCCAATGAACACCCAGGACTGATCTTTAGAATGGACTGGTTGGATCTCCTTGCAGTCCAAGGGACTCTCAAGAGTCTTCAACACCACAGTTCAAAAGCATCAATTCTTCAGCGCTCAGCATTCTTTACAGTCCAACTCTCACATCCATACATGACCACTGGAAAAACCATAGCCTTGACTAGATGGACCTTTGTTGGCAAAGTAATGTCTCTGCTTTTGAATATGCTATCTAGGTTGATCATAACTTTCCTTCCAAGGAGTAAGTGTCTTTTAATTTCATGGCTGCAATCACCATCTGCAGTGATTTTGGAGCCCAAAAAAATAAAGTCTGACACTGTTTCCACTGTTTCCCCATCTATTTCTCATGAAGTGATGGGACCAGATGCCATGATCTTCGTGTTCTGAATGTTGAGCTTTAAGCCAACTTTTTCACTCTCCTCTTTCACTTTCATCAAGGGGCTTTTTAGTTCCTCTTCACTTTCTGCCATAAGGGTGATGTCATCTGCATATCTGAGGTTATTGATATTTCTCCTGGCAATCTTGATTCCAGCTTGTGCTTCTTCCAGCCCAGCGTTTCTCACGATGTACTCTGCATATAAATTAAATAAGCAGGGGGACAATATACAGCCTTGACGAACTCCTTTTCCTATTTGGAACCAGTCTGTTGTTCCATGTCTAGTTCTGTTGCCTCCTGACCTGCATATAGGTTTTTCAAGAGGCAGGTCAGGTGGTCTGGTATTCCCATCTCTTTCAGAATTTTCCACAGTTTATTGTGATCCACACAGTCAAAGGCTTTGGCATAGTCAAGAAAGCAGAAATAGATGTTTTTCTGGAACTCTCTTGCTTTTTCCACGATCCAGCAGATGTTGGCAATTTGATCTCTGGTTCCTCTGCCTTTTCTAAAACCAGCTTGAACATCTGGAAGTTCACAGTTCAAGTATTGCTGAAGCCTGGCTTGGAGAATTTTGAGCATTGCTTTACTACTGTGTGAGATGAGTGCAATTGTGTGGTAGTTTGAGAATTCTTTGGCATTGCCTTTCTTTGGGATTGTAATGAAAACTGACCTTTTCCAGCCCTGTGGCCACTTCTGAGTTTTCCAAATTTGCTGGCATATTGAGTGCAGCACTTTCACAGCATCATCTTCCAGGATTTGAAATAGCTCAACTGGAATTCCATCACCTCCACTAGCTTTGTTCAGAGTGATGTTTTCTAAGGCCCACTTAACTTCACATTCCAGGATGTCTGGCTCTAGGTGAGTGTGAGTGATCATACCATCATGATTATCTGGGTCATGAAGATCTTTTTTGTACAGTTCTTCTGTGTATTCTTGCCACCTCTTCTTAATATCTTCTGCTTCTGTTAGGTCCATCCCATTTCTGTCCTTTATCAAGCCCATCTTTGCATGAAATGTTCCCTTGGTATCTCTAATTTTCTTGAAGAGATCTCTAGTCTCTCTCATTCTGTTGTTTTCCTCCATTTCTCTGCATTGATTGCTGAGGAAGGCTTTCTTATCTCTCCTTGCTATTCTTTGGAACTCTGCATTCAGATGCTTATATCTTTCCTTTTCTCCTTTGCTTTTCACTTCTCTTCTTTTCACAGCTATTTGTATATTTAGAAATACTAAAAAGGAGGAAATTTCATCCTTTTAAAAACATCTGTAGAAAATCAGTCACATAGGTAGTTGAGTTCTCTGTTGTCAAAATTTCAGGCTGATGATTTGTTTCATTTGGTACAAAATGTTTTTAAGACATGACATTTCTGTAAAGCTCTTAAATATTGCTTTTGCTAATACAAACACAGTACCAGAAATCCAGTGCTTAGGAATCTTTATGTTGAGATGTTATGTTTGTACAAGAATTTGCTGAGTTCTGCTTAAAGAGAGAACCTGGTTAAATACTATATAATAATATGATGCCTCTGAGGATGAAGAACGATATAAGCATCTTTACACCTCAGAACTTTGATGTAGAACAAATCACTGGTATCTACTTCTCTGAACAGACAGGTGACTTCTTCTGCAGCAACATTCAAATGAATCTAAAATCTCTAATAGTTTATTCACCTCCATGCATTGGAGAAGGAAATGGCAACCCACTCCAGTGTTCTTGCCTGGAGAATCACAGGGACGGGGAAGCCTGGTGGGCTGCTGTCTATGGGGTCGCACAGAGTTGGACACGACTGAAGCAACTTAGCAGCAGCAGCAGCACCTCCTTTACAGGAATTTCTGGATGAGCACTCACAGGTACCTGTTAGAGAACTCTTACTTGTCATTCTCATTTCCCAAATAATGGACACGATTTTTCCTGTAAATGTAACTTGTGGTCTAACCTAAAGGAAAAACAACTATAGAAGTTTTAGATACTGCAACTAGCTTTTGTATGATTTGTTTTCACGATTTTTTCCCCCACATACCCATCTTGGAGCTTCTGATCTTCTTTGGATCGCTTATAACCACCCTCTTGTTCCTCACCATTAAAAAGCAAACTTTTGCAGCATAGTCTGCCAAAGCTAGAAGGTACTCATAAGTCATTTGGTTCAACTAGCTCATTTTACAGATGAGGAAACTGTGGCTCAGAACTTAAAATGCATGACTTGCCCAAGGTCATATAAAAAGTAAGAAGCAAAATCAGGATCCTTTCTTTTCTGGGAGCAGTTATCTTACTCCAAGATAACTTACATTCATGGGGTTTCCCCTTGATTACAAGAACAATATACACTTGCTATATAAAATATGAAAAATAGAAAAAAAAAACAGGCCTCTAAAGAAGAATATAAATGCTACCCATAATTCCACTACCCAGATATAGCGACATATTGTATATGTATTTCTGGTTCTTTGAGCCCTACTTCAGATGGACAGGGGTTAGGTAACAAGTGTTCAGGGGTGGGGGACATTAGGCATGGTTGAGCTCTGGTCAAGAGTAGGATTGTTATGCTGTATATTTCGGCCTCCCCCATGGGGTGACCTTGGCATATGGAGCAGCGTAGACTATCAGAGGGAATTGCCTCGTAGGCATCTCCAGCCATATCTGTGCTGGGAGAGAATGCCTGAAATGTGACAGCATCCAGTCTGGGATCTGAGCTGTCCCTTTTCTATTCAATCCATTACACCTAGTAAATAGGCTCCTTTGCTTTTCAGCATTAAAAGCACTCCTTTCTATAGGTTAAAACACATGGGTTGGAAAAGGGTTAGTTAGCCTTGGATTCCACTAGCTATTACTGGGACTCTGCAAAATTTACTTGCCAATAAATTGTGAACATTTCCCCACATCAGTAAACATCCTTCTACAGATTAATTTTTAGTACCTCCATAAGAGGTCACAAATACATGAGTCATAATTTATTTAATTATCCTATATTTGAGCACACAGATTGTTTTCAAGTTTTTATCATTAAAAACAATATTGGAATGAACAGCCTTTAAATATTTGGGACATCTCTTCCTTTAGGATAAATTCTTAGAAATAGAATTGCTGGATGAAAGAGATTTGTTACATATTGTCTAATATGTATGTAATAATAACATAATAACATAATATGTAGTTGTCTAACACTCTAGAAAGGTGTTATTTTCTTTTTAACTCTTTATTTTGTATTGGGGTATAGTTGATTAACCGGCTTCCCTGTGGTGATTTTGGAGCCCAGGTAAATAAACTCTGTCACCACTTTTTTCCCTTCTATTTGTCATGAAGTGATGGGACCAGATGTCATGATCTTAGTTTTCTGAATGTTGAGTTTTAAGCCAGCTTTTTCACTCTTCTCAAGAGGCTCTTTAGTTCATCTTCACTTTCTGCCATTAGAGTGGTATCATCTGCATCAATTCAGTTCAGTTCAGTTCAGTCATGTCTGACTCTTTGCAATCCCATTCCCTGCAGCACGCCAGGCTTCCCTGTCCTTCGCTATCTCCCTGAGTTTGCTCAAACTCATATCCATTGAGTCAGTGATGCCATCCAACCATCTCATCATCTGTCATCCCCTTCTCCTCCTGCCTTCAGTCTTTCCCAGCATCAGGGTCTTTTCCACTGAGTCATTCTTCTCCTCAGGTGGCCAAAGTATTTGAGTTTCAGCTTCAGCCTCAGTCCTTCCAATGAATATTCAGGGTTGATTTCCCATAGGATTGACTGGTTTGATCTCCTTGCAATCAAGGGACTCTCAAGAGTCTTCTCCAACACCATAGTTCAAAAGCATCAATTCTTCGGCTCTCAGCTTTCTTTATGGTTCAACTCTCATATGCATACATGACTACTGGAAAAACAATAGCTTTGACAGATGGACCTTTGTTGGCAAAGTAATGTCTCTGCTTTTTAATATGCTGCCTAGGTTGGTCATAGCTTTTCTTCCAAGTAGCAAGCGTCTTTTAACTTCATGGCTGCAGTCACCATCTGCAGTGATTTTGGAGTCTAAGAAAATAAAGTCTGTCACTGGTTCCATTGTTTCCCTATATATTTGCCATGAAGTGATGGGACCAGTGACATGATCTTAGTTGTTTTTTTTTTTTTGCTTTGAGAAAACCTTTATTACACATCATTGAATTAATTCCTATTTGAATAAACAGCACACAAAACAAAGATGAATGTTGTGAAAAATCCCTGAAGCTTCTAATCAGCAGTCTGCAAGGAGTGGAGAGTTTGGTTTTGTGTCTTTTAAGGAATACATTTCCCATTAATTCTAAAATTTTGAACATAATTATTTTCCAAAATATTTTTGATGTCAGTTATAGAACTTGTCCCCATGAAACCGCAGTTCCTGACCCTAAAATGCTACTCTTTTCTATCAGACTGAATGTGCCCCCGAGGGACCTGGCACATCATGCACTTTTTACAAGGCTGTGCAAGTACTAATAAATCAGTCCTTGTGGGATCGAATATGCATTTGGTATGCACTTCAATTTTCATAGATATATAGAATACTCTTTCAACTTTGTCCTTTAAAGGAAAGGAGAAAACCTATACACAAGTACTAAAAAATCTGATCTCCAGAAATCAAAACAGTATCAAATAACAATTGTCCTTCAGAACCAAATATGTGAGTGTTAGCTGGTGATTATTTTTTCCTTTCTCATTCTGTCTTTTGAAAGTGAAAGTCACTCAATTCAGTTCAGTTGCTCAGTCGTGTCCGACTCTTTGCAACCCCATGGACTGCAGCACACCAGGCCTTCTTGTCCATCACTAACTCCCAAAGTTTACTCAAACTCATGTCCACTGAGTCGGTAACGCCATCCAACCATCTCATCCTCTGTCATCCCCTTTTCCTCCTGCCTTCGATCTTTCCCAGCATCAGAGTCTTTTCCAATGAGTCAGTTCTTTGAATCAGGTGGTCAAAGTATTGGAGTTTCAGCTTCAGGATCAGTCCTTCCAGTGAATATTCAGGACTGATTTCCTTTAGGATGGACTGGTTGGATCTCCTTGCTGTCCAAGGGACTCTCAAGAGTCTTCTCCAACACCACAGTTCAAAAGCATCAATTTTTCGGCACTCAGCTTTCTTTAAAGTCGTGTCCAACTCTTGCAACCCAATGGGCCATAGCCTGCCAGGCTCCTCTGTCCATGGAATTTTCCAGGCAAGAATATTGGAGTGGATTGCCATTTCCGACTCCAGATCTTAGCTTTTTTGAGTGTTGAGTTTTAAGTCATTATTTAAGATGATGAGGCTTTTACACTCATCATCTGCATACCTGCATTATTAATATTTCTCCTGACAATCTTGATTCCTGCTTGTGCTTCATCCAGCCTGGCATTTTGATAATATACTCTGCATAGACATTAAGTAAGCAGGGTGACAATACACAGCCTTGTCATACTCCTTTCCCAATTTTGAACCAGTTTGTTGTTCCATGTCTGATTCTAACTGTTGCTTCTTGTCCTCCATACAGGTTTCTCAGGAGGCAGGTAAGGTGGTCTGGTATTCCCATCTCTAAGAATTTTCCAGTTTGTTGTGATCCACACAGTCAAAAGCTTTAGCATAGTCAATGAAGCAGAAGTAGATGTTTTTCTGGAATTCCCTTGTTCTCTATGATTCAATGGATGTTGGCAATTTGATATCTCTGCCTTTTCCAAATCCAGTTTGTGCATCTGCAAGTTCTCTGTTCATGTCCTGCTACAGCCTAACTTGAAGGATTTTGAGCATTACCTGTCTAGAAGGTGAAATGAGCACAATTTTACAATAGTTTGAACATTCTTTGGCATTGCCCTCCTTTGGTATTGGAATGAAAACTGACATTTTCCAGTCCTGTGGCCACTGCTGAGTTTTCCAAATTTGCTGACATATCAAATGCAGTACTTTCACAGCATCCTCTTTTAGGATCTGAAATAGCTCAGCTGGAATTCCATCGCCTCCACTAGCTTTGTTTGTAGTAATACTTCTTAAGGCCCACTTGACTTCACACTGCAGGATGTAGGTGAGTGACCAAGGTTGCTTTAGGTGATTGACTACACCATTGTGTATGAGGAAGCCTTACAAACAGCTGAGAAAAGAAGTGAAAGGCAAAGAACAAAGGGAAAGATACACCCAATTGAATGCTGAGGTCCAGAGAATAATGAGAGATAAGGAAGCCTTCTTAAGTAAACAATAAACAATGCAAAGGCTGCTATATAACATTGAGCACAATTCCCTATGCCATATTGTAGGCCTTTGTTTGTTACCCATTTTAAAATTAGCAGTGTGTACATATCCATCCCAAACTCCCTAACTGTCCCTTCCCCCTATCCTTCCCCCTGGTAACCATAAGTTCATTCCCTAAGTCTGTGAGTCTCTTCCAAGAACGGTGATTTTCATGTTCAATTCTACCTATCAGAATAGTTGTTCTATTATAGCCCTGTTTAAGGTTTACCATTTAAAAATCACCTCCTTCTTATCTGTGCCTCAGCTTGGTTACTTTAATCAGGAGGAAACACAGGGCTCAAATAGCAGGAGAGGGAAGTTTCCGCTGGGAAGAAGCTAGTCAAAGCGTTTTTCTGTCCCTTTATTTCAAGACAGAGCTAAATGCATTGCCATTCTCTCGACTCGCTGCCAAGGTGATATTACTTAGACTGTCTGAGGAGCTCAGGACTTCTGAGCTCACACAGTTCACTTGGACAAAGAGTGATCTTCTGTGCCCTTTTATGATCTTGCCTGAGTCATAAATGGTAGACTGAGCAGACATCCAAGCATAGCCCCTTTCTTTTTTATTTTTTTTCCAGGCAGGCTCAGTACTAATTTTATTTCCCTGTTCTAGACGCTCATTATTCTCTAATAAAAGCATTAAATGGCAAACAAGCAAACTTTCTGGACAAGGTGGGACTTTTCAGGGGAATTTTGAAAGTGACATGTTTTTTCCTTCTACTATTGTTTCAAATATTTAAATATTTTATCTGCCTCCAGGGGAAAGGATTCACAGATCCCAGTGTAAACTGCTTACTTTTTCTTCTCCTGAAAGACAGGGACTAATGATGGCTAACACTTATATGGCACCTGCTATGTGCTAGCTGTGTAGTAAATGCTTTATGCCTGTTTATTCACTGTATCTTCCTAATAGCTGCTGTTGTAGACTATATCCTCATCTTCATTATCTCCCCCCTATACAGATGAAGAAACTGAGGTTCAGAGAAGCTATGTAATTTTTGACTAGTACATGGCAAAGCTGAAGGCATAGCCTGGCTCTGGAGACCATGTCCTAACGTGCAGCACTCTCACTTTGGCCCTCCTCCTGCGGTCCTGACTGAGATCTCCCATCACAGGCCCTTTATTTTTCATTAACAGCAAATCAGACTTAGTGGAAAGGGTCAACCCCAGTTATTAAGTGGCTTCTGGGTTATCTCTGTACATTTGTCCAAATCTTTCCTTCCTAGTCCCTCTTCTCTTTTCTTGTTTATCCAGTTTCACCTATTTAAAACATTTGTCTTCTGCCAGACAACTGGATGTGGTTTTAGCTCCTCTTGCCTGTGAAATCAAGGTGGCTTTCTCGGCTCTCAGCCCGGTTTTCAGGCTGACAAGGCTTAGTCTACATTTTAATGGCAGTTACCTTCAGTTATGATTGTGACAATGACAAATGAGATTCAGAAGAAAATATAGAGCTGATATAGTGATAAACATATTTCAACACCCATGGAAGGTATTTTCAATACAAGTAGACAAAATGAGACTTTAACTTGGAAGCCTAAGGGAAGCTGAGAACAGAGAATACACTGTGTAGTTGGCATGCTCATATTGAGGTTCTTTATGAGAATTTCTCGTCCGTTTGGTTGCACAGCCTCCAGGGCACAGAATATGTGCTCTCTTTCACAAGTGGGCTTATTGCGACACTAAGAGGAGAAGTGATCTGATTCTAATGGGTTTGCAAGTGAGGCAGGGCCAGGTGCATAGCAGTGCTGCGGACTGCCCGTTCAGCTGCCAGTCCACAGGCCTGTGCAGTCTGGTTTCTTCGCTTTTGATGTCATCAGATAAAATGAACCTGACAATCTAGACCTGAAGATTAATATCCCACTGTGGAAACATAAGAAAGGTTAACATCTTCCTTACTGCTGATAACCATGTCAAGATGTGGGTTATAAGTTTAAGAAACATCAGTCAGCTTGAAAATAAAAACGATCCGTTTCACCTACATTTATCTGATAGGAGTATCAGGGATATCTGATAGGAGTATTAGATACCGAAGAAGTAAAAGATTGGTCTCAGCTCACCCTTTGCTGCAACTTTTTGTAATCCCCCAGGTGCTGGCAGTTTTACACAAGTGCCTGATCTGCCTGGAATGCCCCACAGCTTGTACTCTCTCCTTCTCTCCCCATATAGACATCATAAGATAGATTTATAAGTTGTCATAAGATACATTGATTTATAAATAATATAAACACCATACATATATTATACATATATGTGCACAGACACACATGTATATACACATATGCATAAATGCAATGTGCATTTATGCAATGTCTTTTTAAATTAATTTACTTTTTATTGAAGGATAATTGCTTTACAGAATTTTGCTGTTTTCTGTCAAACCTCAACAACCATCATGTCTTTTTTAATGTATTTCTTCCCTCTTTTTTCTTGGATCACTCCATCTCCCTTCCTCTTTGTCTCACATGAGCCACCCTCTAAATTAAACCATGTTGCTTCATGACTGTATCTTCCTATAGTTTTACCCATGCTCATATAAGCCTATTTAAATAAATGTATAAACACACCCATGTGTATGCACAAAAATTTTTATACAGGTGTATGTCTTTTTTTTTTAAACATAAATTGGATGCACTTTTCTATATCATGCTTTCCTCATCCAGTATTTCTCTGGTGGAACTCCCTTTAAGTCAAATTGTACAGCTGTAATTGTCTTTTTAATAGCTTCATACTATTCCATGGTATGAGCAGTCCTGTAATTTGCTTGGTCATTCCCCTTTTGATGGACATTCACATTGTTTCTAGCTCTGCTACCAAGAAACATAGTGTAATAAATACCTTTGAATTATATAATCTTATACATTTAAAATGTTTTATTTCCATAGGCTAGATTCCCAAGAATAAGATTATGCATCAAAGTATATAGACATTTTTAGTGGCTGTTACTTGATTACTCTCTAAAGGATCTTCTTTTAGTAGCTTTAAAATAAATATTTGTCTGAAATACTGCTAACAGTAATTTTTTAGCATTACTTGCATCAAAACATTTTTATAGAAATAAAAGTTTCTTATTAGTTCTGTTCATTATTTCCTACCACTAGCACCACCTGGGAAGCCCCTTTTATAAGGTAATTTTATATAAACACATCTCTATTTTCTATAATGACTTCTTGACTTTCCTCTTCATCTCCCTTTCACCTAATCTGTCTTACTGAGACTTACCTTCCCAGAAGCAGAAGTTCCCTCCTGTGTGTTAACCACCCTTCTTTCCCTCTAACCCAGGCACAGGAGATTCTCTCTCTTCTGTGCAGACTTGCTTAGTACCTTGGATTGTCCTTGTCTGAGTCTGTCGGCCCGACTGCACAGCAAGTTCCTGGAAAGCTGAATCAATGTCCTATTCACCTTTATAAAATGAAGCACCAGACACTGCCTTAATAGAGAGCTGCTCAACTGTTGGTGGGCAAATTTAAGTATTTTTGTATAAATTCTTACTTTACACCTAATTTAAATAACTTCACCTGACTTTCTTAAAAACGAGATGAAAATGAAAGATTGGGTTAACGGAGTATTCCTGAATAAGATGAAAACAATGCATGTTTGTGATGTTTAATAGTTTATTTTTAAAATATATTTATTTATTTGGCTGTACTGGGTCTTAGTTGTGGCATGTGGGACCTATTTCCCTGATCAGGGATCGAACCTGGGCCCCCTGCATTGGGAGCATGGAGTCTTAGTCATTGGACCACCAGGGAAGTCTGCTTAATAGATATTTTAGAGAAAAAAAAAAAAAACACCTGGTATTCATTGCACCATAGACCCTGAATTACAACACAGAAGGAATAAGGCAGAATAAGAACCCATGTATGTTTTTATGGACATTAAGTCCTTATCCAAAAATGAAATGCCTGCTTGAGTGTCTCATGCTTACTTTTGAGAATATAAAATATTCACAGTTCCTAAATGGCCACCACCCTTAAGGCTACCTGACTGCTTTATAGCATTTTGGCTATATTCCTGTCAGAAAGTATCCTTTTGAGGAAAGTTTCCAGTAAAATGTGTGTATAATGCAGAGAGTGGTGTGTTATCAGACCTTCTTACTTTCTTGTTTTCATCTTTTATCTGTTTAATTGATTATTAAGGAAGAAAATTTAAGAATATAAATATTAAAAATTAAAGCTTTGACTTTTCATAATTTCTTTTTTTCTTTTTCATAATTCTTAATCAAGCATATTTCTTTCCCTAACAGAACTAGGCAACTTGAGAACTACTAAAGTAAAAATACAAAGAGGTGACTATCTTGAAGTGTAGTGTTTATCTTTCTGCAAGGTTTACTGTTTAGACTGTAACAGTAAACTCAGATTTATTTTAAATTTGTCTTAAATCAGCATGTAGTCCCTGGCAGAATATAGGTGCTCAATAAGTATGTATTGGATCAAGGACTGATGAACTGTGGTAACAGATAAGCTCACTGATAAATTTGTTATATTTAGAGTTGTTTTAAAACATACCCAACATTCTTAGCTAATGGCTATTTTTAAAAAAAGTTAATCCCCAAAATGTGCATATGGCAGAAACTATTAATAATATTGCTCAAGGAGCTCAACAGGAAATCTATGTTTGGCTTCTTTCCTCTTGGCAATCTAGGGCCAAAAGCAGCTTCTAGTGACATGCTTATGGCAGTGTTTTTTGAGCATTGGCTCATGTAAATTTTTTGTGGTTTTGGTGCCAAATGTAAACAAACTAAAAAACTAAAACTAAATCTAAAAGCAGACTTGTCTCCAAAATTTGACTTAGGAATACAGGCCTTCCTGTATATGTTATTGGGCAAATGATAAGCATATTGAGGAAGTCTGGTGGGCAGCAGTTCTAAGAAGCACAAAATGATTTAAATTTTGTGGCTCTGTTCAAGGCATTTGGAAGTGAAATCAAAGAATAGGATTCACTTATAGAACCTGCTAAATAATTTATCAATTCTTTTGTAATAAATTAAAGTGTAAAATATTGCCCAATCTTCATTTTAGCAACATTCCACTCTCCCAACATTCCACTCTCCAACATCTGGGAGACTGGGCAGGAGAGGAAACAGACTGCTTCTAATTACTCTGCATCCGCCAGAGATTGCTTAAGCTTTCAAGGTATGAGATGGAGCAAGGCAGAATATTAAAAACAGTAAATAGTTTTCACAAACCTTTCACAGATCATTAGTTTGAAAAGTAAATGAAAACAGACATCTCTGAATTCCTTCTTTTGCTCTTGGCATCATTTTCCAAATACTTGACCCTGATGGAAAATTGTTATATCTTGACAACCCCCACCATGGTTCTGTGAATCCTTTTTGGGTACCAGAGAAAGAAACAGGTCCTACTGGACTATCCCACAATAATGTGGTTGAATCATAAAAGTGGTCACGAGCATAGAGAGAAGAAAATCTTACCCTCAGAGGCATCTAACTCAAGTGACTTTTTTTTTTTTTTGTCACACTGCATGGCATATGGAATTTCCCTGACCAGGGATCAAACCCTCACCCCTGTAATGGAAGTTCAGAGTCTTAACCACTAGACCACCTGAGAAGTCCTCAAGTGACATTTGATCCAATTAATTTACAGGCAGTTGGAGAGTAAAGATAAATCAATGGAAGAGACAACTTACTAGAACTCTCTCTTGCCCTTCCAAAGTCTCCTTTCTCCTGACCAGAGGCTAATCTCTATTAAAACAAGACTGCTAAACTAGCCTACCATTCAAAATCTTATAGTTTTCAGACCATGCTTCTTTTTCTTCTTCTTTTTTTTTTAAAGCTAAGACATTCGAAGACTGACTAATGAGTTTTCCTGCAGATTTCCCAGGTCTGAAGAAATTGTACCTCCCTCAGGTTCTCCCTGAGGCTTCTTACCCACATTTGTCTGGAAGAAAGGTGAAAACAGCACAAGAAAGAGTGAACTGGAGCACTCTGTCTCTCTGGTGTGTGACCATTGTTCCACATGCCAGAACAGCCTAAACTCCAGAATCCTTTCATCTGTATGTAGCTCCAAGGAGTGTGAACCACCATAATCACCCTCCAGAGACCTAACTTCATATTCACAGGGTTCCTATGTATGTGTGTGTTAGTCATTTAGTCGTGTCCAGCTCTTTGCGACCCCATTGACTGTAGCCCGCCAGGCGACTCTGTCCATGGAATTCTCCAGCCAAGAATACTGGAGTGGGTTGCCGTTCCCTTCTCCAGGGGCTCATCCCTACCCAGGGACTGAACCTGGGTCTCCCACATCGCAGGCAGATTCTTTACCATCTGAGCCATCAGGGAAGCCACTATACTCCCATTTATAGTCAGAATATATTTATTGAGCACCTGCTTAGTGCCAAGTTCTGGCAAGATAGCCATGAATAAATATACACATTTTTGCCCTCAGAAGTCTCCCAGTCTAAGGGAGGAAAATGGGTACTTACAACAGCAATTTTGTAAGTGTTAAGTGCCGAAGGGTCACATAAGAGGGACCACTCAGAAAGAGCACTTGATGTTTGAGTGTAGCCTGTCCCCTTTCCCTGTTTATGAGTGGGCAATATTAGTCTCTCTGTCTCTGAACATGGAAGCTGGCAACTAGGAAATGAAGGCCAATTCTCTTTAATGTTTTCCATATATATTTTGCTCTTCAAACACTTCCTTTGCTCCAGTGGTAAACTGTTTTACTTTGGGAAAGTAAACAGAATCCAATGCTACTCAGTAAACAAGTGATAGGCACTGTCCGTGGTAGAAGGCATTCTCAAACACCTTTCTTACCTGAGGATTTAGATGATCCATAAGCCAGCAGTTAGCGTCCATTATTTGTTTTCATACCTCATTTAAGATTCCGCATTGTATTTAGTGGTATTGAGTAGCTTCCGTTGCACGCAACATATTCTGGTAAATTCTCTTTTTATTCTGTGACAAGTATTTTCTAGTTTTCCTTGTTATGGCTTCTTAGATGCACACATCATTTAAAAGTGGACATTTAATTTCCAAATACATGGCATTTTTAAAGTATCTTTGATATTAATTTCTCATTTAAATGCTTTTTCTCTGTAATCACCTTCTGTGTTTTCTCAGTCTTCTAACTTTATTGAGGCTCTCAATGGCTAAGTCAAAATATCTCTTTGTAAATGTCACATGACACTTGAAAATATGTGGGTTATTTTCAAATATCTTTTGATATTTATTTCTAACATAATTTCATAGTGATAAGAAAACAGACTATAGGATTTCAATACCTTTAGACCATGAAATTTTTATACCTTGTTTTATGTCCCTGGATATGTTCCAGTGTCTCCTAGTTTATAGTCAAGGGGAAATTGAATTTGTATCCTACTGTTGTGTGAAAATTGTATAAATCTTAATTATAATGAATTGGTTCATAGTGCTTTTCAGTCTACTGTATCCTTCTACTTTTCTGTGTATTCATTCTATTAATTTTTAAATGTTTGATATTGAAACTCCAACTAAAATCTTAATTCATCTACTTAAAAATAATTGTAATATATAGTAGAACTATATGTAATTTTGTTCTGTATCTTCTAAGTCTCCTGTAAATATGCTATCATACTTTTATAATTTAAAAAATAAAAACAAAAGAGAAAAAAATAAGCCAGCAGGTGAGAACAAGTATAACATTATATTAAGGTCAGACTTAAAAAAAAACTTTAGTCCTCACATGTACAGTTATATAGAACGTGCATTTTGAACTTTGGATGTTTCTGACTGTGACCCAAAAAGAAGATCCTAGGAAACCAAACTCCCGAGAGATGAGACTATCCATGTGATTTTTATCTTTGTGACCAGTGATTAAATCTTGTTTACTCTTCTATTGTCTTCCACATAGCACAGTTTTTAGTTCAGTTTCCCCAGAAGTAGACTCTGAGATGAGGATTCCTGTGCAAGTGATATACTGAGAAAATATCCATACAAAGAGGCCATGAGGTATGTAAGAGAAGCAGGACTGGGAGGAGAGGAATCTAAGCAAAGGTATGATTTCAGGTAAAGTCCTGCCTGACCCTGCAGGAAAGCAGCTCGAGAGTCTAATTTATGCTTCAGGTTTTGTCCCATCTGGAGGCCCGTAGGTGGTCCTTCATAAGCCCATATCAGGCATGTGTTGGTCACCCAGGTGGACATAAACTCCTAGGCAGATGGCCAGTTTACTATGTGTGGGCAAGGCAGTTCTCAAAGTGATGTACAGGCCTTTTAGAAGTAAAGATATGCAGAAACCCAGCTAGAGGTATACAGAACCCATAAAAAGGATCCTAAAGGATCTATGAAGAGCATTGACATAGCTGCTACAAGTTGTTACAGTAGATAACAGAAATTATGCAAATAGTTTAAATAGTTCTCCTTTTCCCCCTTCCCTCCCCCGTCTCTGTTGTTGAGTGTATGTATCTGGAACTAATGCCTAGATAAGTGTGAGCCAGGACCCCACTGTGCACCATGTCATAACTTAGAAGAAGGATCCTTGATCAATATCCTCATAGTGAACTCTCCACATTGACTTCCTGATTTCTCCACATGTGCTGACCACGTGTTGGGTTGGCCACTCTCTTGTCCCAGCCATGTCTGCTCTGCTGGAGTTGGGGTGCTGGTTGACTGGGAATCAGCATGTCTATGCCCAAACCTGCTCATGCTGTTTGTACTTGATATTGAATTTTGCTGCTTTAATCATCATAAGTCAATGAGATAAGAGGGCAAAATAGGGTAGTTTTTGCTATGAAACTTGGAAGTGTGGGGTTAGAGATGCTAAAAAAAAATTCTTTTTAAACAAGTGTCATTGAAGCGACTGTAGAGAACTGGGTAAAAACCCTGAAGGATTTTGTACTGAAATTGACTGTAGGTTTAGTTGTGTTTTTTTTAAACAAACAAAAAACAACCATCCAAAACCACTAAAACTATAACTCCTAAGAACTATACTATGGTTGTGGTAGATGTAATGGCAAGTGAATGAACCTCAGTTGTTAAATCTATGTTCAAAGTATTAGCAAACAATTGTATAGTTAAATGCTTTATGCTGAAATAATATTTTCAAAAGCTATATGTCTTATTTTTGTCATGATTCCCACTTTACCTAACTTTATTCAGTTGATCAACCAATCAATATGAAACTCACAGGCAGAAAAAAAAGCAAGCCTTACTTTTGAGAGCTGAGATTTTTCTTTTGTGCCTTGATGCTCACCCTCTCAAGTTCACCCATGGCTCACTTAAACATCCCTAGTGATGGAGCAAGCCATCCATGGAGTGGATAAATGCAGGGAGCACCTGGGAGACCCTTGGCTGTGGGCACCACCCCAGGTGTTCACCGCTCCCCAGGTCCCCCCCTCCATGCTCTTCACATCCAGCCTACTCCTCTCACACAGAGGGAGGAAGGCCTCCATGCCCACTGCACATGTTGTGCCAGAGACACAGTTCCTTATTAGGGACAGGCTAGCTAGAGCATGGCCAGTTTACCCAGGAGACTTTAGAGTGTGGCTCTACTATTCCTGAGAGAGGCTGTGGTGCCGGCCTCCCACGTGCCCAGCCTGTAATCACCACAGACACTCAGATAGCACGCTGCAGCTGAGAGCCCCACCTGTTCAGCTGGGCTCGTTTCAATCTTCCTTCCCTGAAGAGCTAGGCTCAGTTTTTGAGCGTGGGGAAATGACTCACTGCAAAAATGTGAAATAGCACTTTCTTCACTCTCCTCAGAGTTCATCCAGAAGATATCTAACTGGAGAGAGAGACAGACATCTCAGTCCTGGGGTGTCCTCCCCACTCCTGGCATCTGTATCACCTCCAGCATCCAAGCTGGTCTGGGGTCAGGTCCTCTAAGAATGCCATCCATGTGAAAGTTCAGTGCTATACTATCAACACCTGATGCTTTTTAAATGCTGGGGTCCAAGAGGACTCTAACTGAGGAGTGAGAGAAAGACTGTTTGAGGTGCTACACACACAGCCTGCACAGTGACTCATATATCACAGACATGTTCAACAACGTGGATCATTTGTACCCTAGAACATTCCTTTGGGGAGGAGTCCTAGGTCTGTTTGGAAGATGCCTTTGAGCACTCATGGCTGGGATAAACTGGAGTCACAGTGTCTGAGTAAGTAAGTAGTTGCTTTGCTGTACCTGGAAAGATGTTTATAATCTTGTATTTAGATGGGATAAGGGCCGTGGTGAATCATCTTTGCCGTGTTTTCAGTGCTTAGAGTCTTGGGTTTGGCAGTGGTGGAAAGACTGGGGTTGGCAAGCGCCACCTTAGGGGGTGGCATTTAGGTTGAAGCCTGGCTGGAGAAGCGGAAGGAGAATGTTCCAGACCCTGAGGTGGGGATGGGTCTGGTGTGTGAGAGTACAGACGGCACCAGTGTGGTTGGGCCGAGGAGGGGACTATGTGTGATGACGGCTGGAGGGAAGACCCTGTGGGGCGGGTTGGCCAGTGTTCAGGCTCTGGGAGAAGCTACCCTGGACATTTTGCATTCTCTGACTGTCTTTGTGTACCCGCTAACTACATGGACATTTCCCTCATTGTGAGTTTCACAGTCCCAAGATAGAAACCACACATAGGTTTCCCAGCATACCTAGCAGCCAGGCCTGTCATGTGACCCTGGGGGCAGTCCCAGTTTCCACCAGTCAGAGTTTTGGAGATCTAATAAGTATCACAGTAACTACACTTAACAATATATTATATACATTATAACAATATTATATAAAGGTTGCTAAGAGAGGAGAACTCAAATATTCTCACCAAAAAAAGAGAGAAAGAAATGGTGATTATGTGAGGTGATGAAGGTGTTAACTAAGCCTACTGTGGAACCATTTCACAATACAGAAGTGTATCATGTATCACATTGTACATCTTAAGCCTACACAATATTATATGTCATTCATATCTCAGTAATGCTTGGGGAAAAAAAATCTGGAAAAGAAGTTTGGAGCCTGATATTTGGGCCTTGAATATGCAGATTTCTAGGAGAAATATCAATCACCTCAGATATGCAGATGACACCACCCTTATGGCAGAAAGCAAAGAAGAACTAAAGAGCCTCTTGATGAAAGTGAAAGAGGAGAATGAAAAAGTTGGCTTAAAACTCCACATTCAGATAACTAAGATCATGGCATCTGGTTCCATCACTTCATGGCAGATAGATGGGGAAACAGTGGAAACAGTGACAGACTTTATTTTTGGGAGCTCCAAAATCAATGCAGTTGGTGACTGCAACCATGAAATTAAAAGATGCTTGCTCCTTGGAAAAAAAGCTATGACCAACCTAGACAGCATATTAAAAAGCAGAGACATTACTTTGCCAACAAAGGTCTGTCTAATCAAAGCTATGATTTTTCTAGTAGTCATGTATGGATGTGAGAGTTGGACTATAAAGAAAGCTGAGTGCCAAAGAATTGATGCTTTTGAACTGTGGTGTTGGAGAAGAGTCTTGAGAGTCCCTTGGACTGCAAGGAGAGCCAACCAGTCCATCCTAAGGAAATCAGTCCTGAATATTCATTGGAAGGACTGATGCTGAAGCTGAAACTCCAATACTTTGGCCACCTGATGCAAAGAGCTGACTCATTTCCCTGATGCTGGGAAAGATTGAAGGCAGGAGGAGAAGGGGACAACAGTGGATGAGATGGTTGGATGGCATCACCGACTCAATGGATATGAGTCTGAGTAAACTCCGGGAGTTGCTGATGGACAGGGAGGCCTGGCATGCTCCCATGACCCCATGCAGTCCATAGGGTCACAAAGAGTCTTATACGACTAAGCGACTGAACCGAACTGAGATATCCAGGTGGAATGTTTCACTGAAAGTTTTTGAGAAAGGGAACGACTTGGTTATAATCACATAATCCTAGGACAGGATAGAAATTTTGACACATGCAAGGCTTTCTGCAAATATTTGTTGAAAAGAATTGGATATCTTTGTCAACGCTTACATGTAATTTCCCTACATGTAAAAAATTGAAGGTAGTTCACTAGGTATGCTTTTAAATTAGAATTTGGAAATTATTATCCTGAAGTATCTGAAGGATCTTTTCAGTAAGAAAAACTCACAATTGTTCTGAATCTTATGATGTCAGATTCTGTCTGAAACTATAGACGCCAGAGTAAACGAAAACAGCTAAAATGAAAGAAGCTAATTTTGAACCTCGAAAGAATTCAACCATCAAGCAATAAAAAAAATTTTTTTAAATCAGGTTCTAAGAGTGACTAATGAGAATTGGAACAAAAGTATAGCCTTCCTATAAAAAACTTTACATGACAAATCAAAGATAAAGGCTCGTAAAGAGTTCTGCTGCAGAAGAGATTCAGGAAATATTGTGGAAAAGAGATTCATTTTAGAGCCATATTCCAGCCCTGAATGGGTGGAGCAAAAGATTTTTGGAATTATGTGGCCAGGCAAATTGAAGGCATCTGCAGATTCAGTTTTATCTGCAGGACCTTATAAAAAGGGAAGGCGAAGGGGAAAGAACAAACAAATATCAAAGATAAAGATTCTGGAATAATAATGACTTGCATATAGTTGATGCTCAATAAATGTTTATTGATAAAAATTGGTGCACAGAAATGGTGGCACACAGAACATTTAAAAGAAATAATAAAAGTGTCCAAAAGAATAATTGATTGCTATCCAACTACTGTTTGTGGGAATTTGGTTAAGGAGAGAAGGTGTTTGGTGAAAAATTTCATTAGATAGTCCATGAAACCCACTGTGCCCTAACTTACAAGCAGTTCTGTCTTCATGTATTTGTCATGCCTGCACCACAGAATTCTCGAGTCCCAAATGTTTGGACCAACAGTTAGTTCTTGAGCAAGGGAGGTTAGGTCAGGTGCCTATGAAACAAAGGCCCAGTCGGGTGCTGCATATTGAATGATGACCCATGTAGCCTATCAGATGCAAGATGCCCACAGAGAAGCTAAGCGGGCCAGACAGTCAGCCCTAGAGTGAGACATGCTGCCTGGGATATCTGGAACTACCACTGTGTCCCAAACAGTTGGAAGCCACTGTTTCCAATTCCTTAAGCCTGTTCTACATTCTAATGTTGGCGTTCTGAAGGACTAATTGCCTGCTCAGGTAGTTCCACAGGCTTCCTTAATTCTGTGTGTATTGTTACAAGTCCGTGTGACCTAAGGCTATCTCAGCAGGCCTCTTCCTTGCAACCTGAAAGAAGCAAATTATCATAGGCTTTAGTTGTAAATATGTATTTGTGTCTAACTATTGAATAAAAAAGGAGACACACTAAAATAAACCAGTTTTAAAGATTATTATTACTGCTCCTGCAAACCTGCTCTTTGTGTTACCTCTTCCTTACCCGTTGGATAAAATCTAGGACAGGATATATAACTTTTCTGGTTATTCTGAAGTAATAGAAGTCTTCATTTCTGTCAAAAACAGCCTCTGTTTGGTCATTTATATTACCATACTAGTTCATTGTGCTTAAAGCCAGTCAACAAACAAAACCTTCCAAACATCAAAGTTAAAGGCTCTGCACTCCCCATCTAGGCCTGCAGTAGGTGGGAAGAGTCTGTGAAAAGTCTGTGATCAGTCTCCTTTCTCGTTACCCTCTGACTCCACCCTGCCCATTAGTCAACTCTGTCAGGAGGGAAACAGTGGGTGTGGGCAGGAAAGATTTTACCTGAATGGCACTTGTGTGATGCTGACTTTCTTCATCCTTGAACAGTATTTAAAGCTGGTCTCTTGTGAGTTCCTTCATGGGCTCTTCAGAGACACAGCTGACCCATCATCACAACAGATCTCTCACCTGTGGCTTCTCACCATGGGTACTTGCAGCTGCCTAGATAGCACCCCTCGCTCAGCCTGTGGCCGTGGACTGTATATTTTGAGCATCTCTCTGCTAATCAGTGTCGCCTCATGGCAGAATCTAAGATAGCAGCTCTCCAGCTCTTCCTCCTGGCCCATTAGGACCCTCTGTCCTAGGAACACAGTCACTGCTTACACCATAGCCCCTATTCTACTTCCAGATTCTGCGTGAGTGCGACCATTGCCCTCAACATTCTTTAGGTGGGGAACAGACCTGGTCTGTTACGCACCACAAACATCCATCTCTCCCTGAAGCCCCCCTCTCTCAACCCCTTCCAGTGAGGGGACAGTGGGGGCTGTGGGACTCACACTTAAATCCTCTTTCTGAAAGAATCTTCTAATCTCCAGATTTCTGGCCACATCAACACTTTCATACCCAATTCCAGCACAGTTCCTTTGCAAGTCCTGCATAGCTAGGCCGTGCAGTCTCACTTCAAAATGGAGGAGTATTTGGTACCCATAATCTTGGGACCTCAGCCAAAAATGAGTCTGGAATAGTTCCATTTTAATATCTTATTGCATTTGTAAAGACCTTTCTGTAATTCAGGAGACTTATGGATTTGTTTTGTAATTGTTTCACTTAAAAAAATATCAGTGACAATTGATCTATTAGGAGACTAACTTTTTGTTGTTGTTTTAAATTTATTTATTTTTTATTGAAGGATAATTGCTTTACAGAATTTTGCTGTTTCCTGTCAAACCTCAACATGAATCAGCCATAGGTATACATATGTCCCCTCCTTTTTGAACTTCCCTCCCATCTCCCTCTCCTTCCCACCCCTCTAGGTTGATACAGAGCCCCTGTTTGAGTTTCCTGAGCCATACAACAAATTCCTGTTGGCTGTCGATTTTACATATGGTAATATAGGTTTCCATGTCACTCTTTCCATACATCTCACCCTCTCCTCCCCTCTCCCCATGTCCATAAGTATATTCTCTATGTCTGTTTCTCCACTGTTGCCCTGTAAATAAATTCTTCAGTACTATTTTTCTAGATTCCATATGTATGTGTTAGAATACAGTATTTATCTTTCTCTTTCTGACTCACTTCACTCTGTATAATAGGTTCTAGGTTCATCCACCTCATTATAACTGACTCAAATGTGTTCCTTTTTATTCTTTTTTCTTTTAAATTAATTAATTTATTTTAACTGGAGGCTAATTACTTTACAATATTGTAGTGGTTTTTGCCTTACATTGACATGAATTAGCCATGGGTGTTCATGTGTCCCCCATCCTGAAACCCCCTCCCACCTCCCTCCCCATCCCATCCCTCAGGGTCATCCCAGTGCGCCAGCCCAGAGCGCCCTGGGAGAATAACTTTTTATGTCTAGAAAGTAAAGTCTAATATAGAACTAAGTGAGATGGCCCACAAAAAATCCTTAGCATAGTGAATGACATAATAAGTGCTAAATAAAAACTAGTGTTTATTATTACTATTAGGTATCCTTTCACTTACATGAAGAGAAAGAAGTGAATTTGAGCATCTCAGTCGGATTTAACACATGAATAAATATTTGAAATCCATTTAGCCCCTTTGATCTCCATGAGGTTGCTAAGTATATATGAGGTAAATCACCCTATTAAAAGCTGTCTTTCTCCTCTTGGCCTACCAATGGGGAAAATCCACTGATTAGTCTAAGAGGTGTAGGATCATATATAAAAAATACACATTCTTTAGAGAACACACCACCCATACAACTCCTGAATTTGAACTGTTCAACATCTTAGAAAGAATCCATGCTTAAGACCTCTGTGCTTAAGAACATGGAGTTTCAAAATCTTTGTTCCAATAATCTCATTTCCTTTCATTTGAATCCTACAATGTTTCTTATGGTTTAAGTAGTTTTATATTATAACCGATGCATCTTGCCATCACCATCAGAGTGCAAAATAAGAGTATACACTTTTTCTTTTTACTTTAGAAAACTTTTTAGTTGAAGCATAGTTGCTGTACAATATTATGTAAGTTACACATGTACAGTATAGTGATTCACAATTTTTAAAGCTTATATTCCATTTATAGTTATTATAAAATATTGGCTATATTCCCTTTGTTGTACAATATATCCTCTTTTACTATTCAAATTAATAACTCTCAAAGCCTCACGTAATACAGGAATGATTTCTTCCCTTGTAGAGTTTTTTCTTTATAAGCCAAAAGCTCCAGGGGGTTATTCAATTTAATACCTGTTCCGTTGCCTCACAGAGAATATGCTTGGTTGCACACTGGAGTTGTGCCTTTTCTGCAGCTATTACTGAGGTTCCTGCAAAAAGAGGCGGTCCAGTGTGATGGACATTCTGTAATGCATGTAGAGAAGTGTTTAAGAACACATATGATAAAGATCTTTGTAAGAGTACTGAAAAGTAAATACATAGGTAGTTAGGTAAGTAAGTAGATAAAGAAATAAATTATAAAGCCCCACCCCCAAGAAAAAGAGGCAGTCCAACACTCTGCTCAGAGCCTCTGCTTTGATGATAAAGGCATAGGTAATACTTTCTTTGAAGGAAGCAGGAAGATGAGTGCAAAATGAAGAAGTGGGCCTAACTTCCAAATTACAGCTCTTTAGTTCCATAGCTCTTTCAGCTTGTACTCTCTGTTATTTTCCCAGGGCCACCAACAGTGACAGAGTGGCTGGGAAGGGAGGGTCTGTAACCTCAGCCACAGGTGGAACTCTCCCATGACAATCAAGCCCTGGGGAAAATCTCAACCACTAGACCAGACTGCCCTCTCCACTGGTTTCTCTTCAGAATTGAGTGCCCTCCAGCTTGATGGCCTTGAAATGAGACCAGTTTAAACCCTTGGAGGTATAATATTAACATTAAGTAAAGAGGGTTGGTGCCCCCTCCCTCTTCTTTGAATCTCCTTGGCCCTTATACCAGTTTGCTTATTTGTTCCCAGTAATATCTGTGTTCCTTACTAATAAGGGCCAAGCAGGTAGAGCTTCCCCAGACAAAGAAGACCTGTGCAAGGCAACTGGGTACAGCCCCAGCTGGAAAGACACAATAGTCATTAAAATAGTGCCCATCTGTGTGGCAGCTTCACTTAAAGGGGATTAGGGGAGGAAAATTAGTGTTCGCCACGTTGGGTATATGTGTTAGTCGCTCAGTTGTGTCTTACTCTTTGCGACCCCATGGACTGTAGCCCTCCAAGTACCTCTGTCCATGGGATCCTCCAGGCAAGAATACTGGAGTGCAAGAATACCTGGGTCTCCTGCATTGCAAGTGAATCCACCACTGTCCCTGGTGGATTCTGAGCCACCAGGGACAGTAAAGAATCTGCCTGTAATGCAGGAGACTCATGTTCGATCTCTGGGTCGGAAAGATCCCCTAGAGAAGGGCATGGCAACCCACTCTAGTATTCTTGCCTGGAGGATCCCATGGACAGAGGAGCTTGGTGGGCTACAGTCCACGGGGTCTGAAAGAATAGGACATGACTGAGCGACTAACACACATTGGGTGTCTTGCTACACGTGTGATTGAGCTACTTAAAAATTTTTAAATGTCCAGTGGCTTATGTCAATACTTGGGAGATCTAAACTCCTAGGTAGACTTGCTGCAAGTAACCTGAGTCAGATACCTAAGGCACTAGCAGGAGAACAAGTCTGGAAGGCCATCCCTGCTGAGTGAACTGGAAAAAACTTAAAAACCTGCATCATCTTACAGGTTGACTAACCTGAAAACAGATCTCAAACAGCACACACAATGATTTGGTGGCAGTTCATAAGCAGCACCTATTATGGCAGCAATACCTCTGCCATCAGCTGAGAGAAATTTCTGACCAAGATGCCAGATATACTGAGTCACCTACAATCCCCTGCCACCCACATCTCTCACTTCTGGCTGCACAAATACGTATGGGTGGTTTCAAGATGTGATATGAGTGATTTGCCTCTGAGAGATGGCTTGTACCATGTGTAGGAAAAAAATTCCATCAACACAAAGTTGACCATTTAATTCTTCTGCCGGGAACAAAAAGGATTTTGTATGTTTGTTGATCTAGCCTTTACTTTGTAGTGAGGGACATGACAGAGAAACTGGCTAAGCCATGCTCTTTGCCTTTCAGATTATTTTTAGTAGGTAATCTTGTCTTAAATGGATGGAACATGGCAGCAATTGTAGAGTTTTAAACTTTAAAAGAAATAGAAACACAAGAGAAAGTCTAAAATTTCCATTTGGAGCCTGGCTTCAGTGGAGATTTTCCAAAATATCAAAGATGACAAAACTCCAAGGAGTGGGACAAATTTTGGCTTATCTAATTAAAAATAGCTAGTATTGCTTTTGTGTCTCTCCACATTTTCTACACTCTCGCATCCTTTACTATTTTCTATGGGTAAAACTTCCAACTCCTCAGCCTGAAATACAAAGACCAGCCAGAATTTTCCTTCCAGCTTTATGTCTCACTCCCTCCTCCATTCCTACAATCCATACTCCAATCTCACAGGACTACCCATTAATCCCTGTAAATTGTTGCTGTTGTTGTTCAGTCCCTAAGTTATGTCCGACTCTTTGTGACCTCATGGACTGCAGCATGCCAGGCTCCCTGTCCCTCACCGTCTCCTGGAGTTTGCTCAAACTCACGTCCACTGAGTTCGTGATGCCATACACCCATCTCATCCTCTGTTGCCCTCTTCTCCTCCTGTCCTCAATCTTTCCTGGCATCAGGGTCTTTTCCAGTGAGTTGGCGCTTCCCATCAGGTGGCCAAAGTATTGGAGCTTCAGCTTTTAGCATCAGTCTTCTCAATGTATATTCAGGGTTGATTTCCTTTAGGAATGATTGGCTTGATCTCCTTGCTGTCCAAGAAATTCTCAAGAGTCTTCTCCAGCACCACAATTCAAAACCATCAATTCTTTGGTGTTCCCTGTAAATAACAGGTACTGTAACACAGTCCACACTGTTCACAGGGTGTTTCTTCTATCCAATAGGCTCCTTCTACCTTCTCTACATAAAAAAACTTACCTGAAATGTTAGCTTTTATGTCAGGATTTAAAACTGATTACTCCTTTCTCTGTACTCCTCATCCATTTAGCCCTGAATTAAATTATATGATTTTTTTCACATGATATTGTGGTTATTTGTTTGCTCATCTGTCTCCTCCATTAGACTTGAGCCCCTGCAGGGCAAAGACAATATCTGATTCTCTACATCTACCCTGGAACCAGCAATGCCTGGCACAAAGTATCTACTCAACAAATATATGTTCATCAGTGTTGACTATTGAGAATCAACAGCTTGCTGAACAACCCTGTGTCCTGGCCCAGAAGCAAAGTACACAACACCATGCTGAGCCTTGTTGGGTTCTAAAACCTTGTAGTTACCCAGGAGGATATGAAAATAATCTTACTCAGGTGACACAGACTGAAATAGATACTGATACTCAATCTGCTTTGATGTTATGACCCAGTTATAGAACCTGGGCTTTGGTCTTGATCTTGGGAACATACTTTTAACTCATCACTATAGCTACACTTTACTCTTATGTGCCCAAGTTTCTGCTTTGATACATGCCATCCTAAGGACTGTGAAAAGTGAGCTTCTTTCCTCATTTAATGCAATGAAAATGGGAAGACATTAACAAGCTAGCTAAAAAACTTCACTCTTAATTCCCTATTAAACACAACTTTAGGAGTACCCATATCTTTTTTACTTCTAGTCCTTGATTTAAAGGTGAGATTCTTCAAGTGGTTAAACCACTCTAGCATGGCTTACTTAGCAATGGGGGATTTTCCTAGAGACACAGGTAAAGCAGAGTGACGTAGGGGGATTGGGATATTTCCAAAGCCTTGCTAGAAATGTTTTGACACTCCTTCCACCTAAAAGTAGCATCTAAGTCCCCACTCTTTGAATATAGATGGATATGTGACTACTTGGACAGATAAAGCAACACAGAAGTGTTGCTGCATAACTTCTGAGGCTAGACTGTTAAGGTCATGCAGCTTTCCCTTGTTCACTGGACGACTTCTCTTGGAGCCCTACCGCAGTAGGTAAGAATTTTGACTACTCTGAGGCCAAGTACAGGTGCTCAAGTAGACAGCCCAACCCCCCAGTCGTCCCGACCAGGTGCCATTTTGTACCCTTTAATCCAGTCTTTCTACTACCTAAATATTACCAAGTCACCTCTATCAATGTTATTTAGAACAGAAAAATCACCTAGCTGAGCCCAGTTCAAATTTATGACCAATATAATCATGATATGCAATAAAATGGTTATTATTTTAAGTCACTAAATTTGGGGGTATTTTGCTATGCAACACCAATAGGTAACAGTAACAGAAGTAGACAGTGAAATGCCCTGATTCCTTTTATTGTTTCCCTCAGAGAAGAAATTTAATTTCAATAGCATTATTGAAGTTTCTGACAAACATTTTTAAAAAATTTTTAACAGACACTTAAAAAGCAAGCAAGTCTGATTTCTAAAATTGAAAGGGGCTATTGCCAGGGGATTTGAACATGTAGTATTTCTCTTTCCTCATACAGACTTGGAGCCCATCTCTGGGAATAGATACACAGACTTGTGTGCTTTATTAAATATAATAGACAATAGTCACAGTGTCTGTTAATTTCATCTGCTTCTCTGGAAAAGGAAAACTCATTCCATGAGTTTGTCAAGAGGTCTCAGATTCCATGAAGGAAAATTTTCTCTATATCTCCATAACATAAGCCTCATGTCTCGTTGTTTCAAGATTTGCATAGTACTGTAGCAGTGCTTACCCTTCTCTACTTTGCATTTTCATTTATTTCGTAGCAATCAAAGTTTAATTGCAAAGACAGAATGTAGTTTAAGCAGGAAGAAATCTTTTGTAGGATATTAAATGACTTGCCAAATTGTTAGGAGGATGAAAGAAAAAAAAATTTAGATTGAACCACATAGCAGAGCCAACCCACTAAATTTGCTGCTGCCTCCTCTGTGATCAAAAAACCACGGACTCTTGAATTACATCACCACTGCCATGACTGGGAAGCCACTGTGATCAGGAAGTCACTAGGATCTGGGGGCTGTCCCAGCCCTAGAACCACACCATTTTGGCTGCAAACTGCACCAGCAGAATAGATGCCAGGGACTCCATCTCTAAACACCCAAGACCAACAACTCAATGACCATGGTCACGGAGAAGATGCTACAGATTCTAGTTTACTTGTGTTTTCTTAATTTCCCTCAAGGGCATATGGGTGCTTGAATCTAGGTCACATCCAGAACCTAGTTGCAATAGAATCTGGGAAATGCAGTTTTTCTTTTGCTTTTATTTCACTTTTCAGGCTTTGTAGTATAAAAAGGCATGCTTGAAAGAAAGTGGGATGAATGTTGAATGCCAGTCTACATTATCATCATAACATGGATTTCTTCTAGTGGACTACCAGCAATTTGCATTTACCTTTATGTTCAATCTCCCAAAGCATCTAGCAATTTCCAGATAGTCAACTGTTTGAGATAAGGAAGTGGGAGTTAGGAAAAAAAGAAGGAAGAATCCCGAAGTTTCACTTGACTCTTTCAAGTTCTTACCAGGAAATGGAGTCTTCAAGGGCAGGATAACATGACATTAGTCTTAAAACTGCCTCTGTCTTAGATATTCTCTATTTTTACTGCCTGCACTTCGTCCACTTTCCATTCACCTCAGCCTGCTTTGTGCCCTGGAAAGCAGAGCTATAGAGATGGATTCACCCAGGTTCTTGTGACCTCTGACTTCTCACTGGGCTTTGGCAAGAAGACACTGTCAGATTATTTGTCTCCTAGGTTTCCTCTGTACCAGACTGTGGTTTGGCCATAGCTGCTTCCTCTACCTAATGTAACTAAGCAAGTGGACTCGTTGCCTGCTGGGAAACAGAAAGACAAAATACCAAGGCAACGGTGTTTTGCGGACAGAGGAAAAGGCTTTATTGCAGGGTGGCCAAACAAGGAGACAGGAGGTAATAGTCAGATCTCTCTCCCCATCACCTGTTGAGTGAGATATTTATCATGGAAGAGGGGGATGGGCTGGAAAGTGATTGGTGGAAAGTAATTTGTAAGTTTCAAGAGTTCTCTGCAGAGGTACAGTTGTTCTTCTTGTCTCCTCATGAGTTCCATGTGCAAATCTGGGGAGGGCCCATAGGTTACATGGGTGGATTTTCCACCTGCCGTGGTTGTTCTAGTCCCTCCCCGTGCCTGTGTCTGTGCCATGCTCAGTCCATGGGGCTGTCAGCAAGTTGTTTCCACATCTGTGGTTTCCCTGGGACTCTGCGAAACAGAGTTGGTTGTTCTCAGTGTACCGTTTTGTTTCGACATTATTGGCCTTGAGTGTGTAAGGTCCAGTGTATGGTTTCACTAATGCCAGTACCCAAATCAGAGCACTGGTCAGGGTGGCCCCAATCTGCCAGCCTCAGCTCCCACTGGGGTCTGATAAAGGTCCCATAGTACTGGTGGCTTCCTGCTATGCTCATCACAGAGTGCATCACCATCCTTAATCCTTGTAAGGGTGCTGGTCAGTGAACGTGCTGTGTGTCTGATGCCAGGACACAGACTTCAGTGATGGTTACCATTCTCAGAGCCCATCGGCCTGCACGTTCTCCCACCTCTTCACAGCACCATACTTTCTACATTCCATACTCTGTCTGATCAGACGTTCTCCTTTGGCTAAAGCTGGGTTGGCTTCCTCAGGACTGGTGCCCATGGTCCATGAGGCGGCTGTGGTTCTGCATAAAGTGTGTCATGATCAAGGGAGTTGGGTCTGAGGGGACGATGACTGCCGCTGGCTGGATTTAACTGCTCCATTTTACCTTACCTGTAAAGATGAGATTAGCAACCACCTGTCAGGACTGGTGCAAGGATTAAATAAGGTGGTTATGCATGTCAAGCAGCTGAGTAAACTGTGGATGGCTTTACAAATATTAGCTATTACCTAAGCATTTCCAAAGCTTGGAGGCTTTCCTTTCATCTTTACTACTACATTTTCCCCTTCTGCTAATTAAGTTTCTTATCAGTGTTGATATTGTAACTAGTACTGCAATCCTGGTGGTCTAAATCTTTGTTCTAGGAAGAGAGGAATGGGGGTGGGGGAGGCCAGGCAGAGGTGGCAGATAAAAAGCCATTTTCACTCCTAAATAGAGAATACTACCCCAGGGGCCCTAAAATTTCTCACTTATTAACTTAGGATGGAGAATTGGCAGAAAAAGTCATTACTATGGTTTGCATCTGTGGAAAGTCAGCCGAGACTTCAGCCTTCGGCTGACAGGCATGGTTTACAGTAATTGTGACAGGATGAAACCAGAGTCAAGTGTGGCCAATCTGTGATTTCCACGGCACTTTGAGCCCCAGTTGTTTCAGATCTCCTCCAGATCTCAGACAGCTTTTAGGATTCTAAAAGAGTGGCCGGGACAGCTGGACAGCCTGGCAAAGTTTTCATAGGTTTGGAATCTGGATTTCCCATTTTACCAGACAAAGAACCTTTTAAAATATTTAGGGGCTCTTATTATAAGCAGTAAAGAGAGGTTTCTTAAGGCAAACTTCATATGATTATAAAAGATTAAAGTTTTTTTAAAGCATTTATAGGTTTAGGGATAATGATTTAATTATGTCAAAAGGATTAAAATTGGGTTATATATCCAGGTAAAATTTACCAAAAATTTCCTGAAGACTGTTTGTAAAAAGATGGTCTACACGTTGAACCATTCTTTTTTTTTTCTTTTCAGTGTCACTTATTTTTTTAATTTTTATTTTATATTGCTTGCTTGCTAAGTCACTTCAGTCGTGTCCGACTCTGTGCGACCCCATAGACAGCAGCCCACCAGGCTCTCCCGTCCCTGGGATTCTCCAGGCAAGAACACTGGAGTGGGTTGCCATTTCCTTCTCCAATGCATGAAAGTGAAAAGTGAAAGTGAAGTCTCTCAGTCGTGTTCGACCCTCAGTGACCCCGTGGACTGCAGCCTTCCAGGCTCCTCCATCCATGGGATTTTCCAGGCAAGAGTACTGGAGTGGGGTGCCATGGAATTGTAGTTAATTAGCAATGTTGTATTAGTTTCAGATGTACAGCAAATTGATCATTATACATATACATGTATCTATTCATTTTCAAATTCATTTTCCATTTAGGTTGTTACAGAGTATTCAGCAGAGATCCCTGCACTGGTCCTTGTTGGTTATCTGTTTTAAATAGAGCAGTGTGTGATGTCAATTCCTGAACTATTCTAATGCAATCAAGTATTGCAAATCTAAGCCCCCAAATTAAGTCATACTGGGCTAAAAATTATCACATCATTCCATTATAAGAATTTATGCTCAGTGCCTAAACATAAACAGCTTTAAGAGAACAATGAAAAAAGTATCTGTCCCCTGACATAGCTATTCAGGGTACACATACATCTTCCATGCAGGGAAGGTAGTCAAAATGCTTAGTAAGTGGTACAGCACAAGGCCCAACCAAGTAGAGTAGACCCCACGATGATCTGCCTTTGACCTAACTAGCACATCCCACCTGAGTACCAGCTCCACCTGCATCCTATGCTCTACTGCTCACTACCTGCCGTCGTTCAGCCACACCAAAACAGCCCATCTCCAGAGCATTCTACGTTTTTCAAAATGAAACCCAAATTTCTTTAGGATAGTTTTATTCTTCACTGTCTACCTTCTGCATTCCACTACCAAAGACAGCTTGCAGCTTCTTGGCAACTTGCAAGAAGGTGGTCCCTTTAGAAGGGGAGCACAGTTCCACTGAAGAGGTACTGTCTTGAACACCACGTGCACTCACCACGCGGGACTGAAATCTCCTTGCACGTCCGTCTTCATTGCTACTTCTCTTTAAGAGCAGGCAGCTTGTCTTTTCTTCTCTGCATCCCCAACACCTAACTTAGTGCCAGGCACACTGCCAACTGCTCAGAAATAGTTTGTTGAGAAAAAAAGCTGAAACAGTGATCTCTCTAGATCCATTCTGTAGTTAATGCAGTATAAGGAAATGATTATCAATTAAATTATATTTAATGTCTTACAATCATCTACTGTAAATCTACAATAGAAAATGATAAAATTGTAAAATAAAAAATCTACAGTCTAAGAATTTTAGTAGCTGGTGAAGATGAATTTGAAATCCATGGACTGAAGCTCCCGAAGTATACCTTTGTGTTAGATATAAGCACTAACTTGGAGAAGGGAATGGTAACCTGCTCCAGTATTCTTGCCTGGAGAATTCCATGGACAGAGGAGCCTGGTGGACTATAATCCATGGGGTCACAAAGAGTTGACACAACTGAGTGACTAACACTACTATTATGAGCACTGAACAGATTAAACCAGTATAGAGGAAATATTTAAACTACTTAACATGCTCTTTTTAAAAATAATTTGTAAAATAATAATCTTAAAAAAGGAAAATAATCAGTTTAGTGAGTCTCTTTTTTTAATAATCTGAGATGAGAATTTTCCAAAAATGAAGGTTGTAACTATTATTGAAGTTTTAAGCAGAGATGTGAATTATAGGAAACAATTTTCCCTTTATTAGAAAGAGAAATCTTTAAAGAAAATAACTCACTGATTTTTTGTTTGTTTTAATTTATTTTAATTGGGGGATAATTTCTTTACAATGTTGTGGTGGTTTTTGCCATACATCGACATGAATCACCCACAGGTACACATGTGTCCCCCCATCCTGAACTCCCTCCCACCTTCCTCCCCACCATCCCTCTGCATTGTCCCAGAGCACCGGCTTTGGGTGCCCTGCTTCATGCATCAAATTTGCACTGGCCATCTATTTTGCATATGGTAAGATACATGTTTCAATGCTATTCTCTCAAATCATCCCACCCTTGCCTTCTCCCACATAGTCCAAAAGTCTTTTCTTTACATCTGTGTCTCTTTTGCTGCCTTGCATATAGGATCATCATTACCATCTTTCTAAATTAAAAAGAAAATACATGTTCATTGATGAAACCTAGAAAAATACAAAAGGGGTTAAGAAAAAAATCATCACCATCTACAGACACAAATAGTGGAAATAGTTTATTTCTTTTTAGTCTCGTTTCAATGCATATTGGCTTCCCTGATAGCTCAACTGGTAAAGAATCCACCTGCAATGCAGGAGACCCTGGTTTGATTCCTGGGTCAGGAAGATGCTCTGGAGAAGGGAATAGCTACCCACTCCAGTATTCTGGCCTAGAGAACTCCATGGACTGTATAGGCCATGGGGTCGAAAAGAGTCGGACACGACTGAGCAACTTTCACTTTCAATTCATATACATATATTTTACGACTAACATTGTATATGGTTTCATATCTGACTCTTTTACTTAATATCATGGCTTAAACTTCTTTTAAAATATTAAATGGCGAAACTCCTGTGCTCTTGGTCAGGACCCCTCTGGCCTGGCCTATTTCATGTTGATGAGTGACAAGCTGAGTGTTTCACCCTTGTCTCCAGTGCCTGACTCTGGGTAGAAATTGGCTAGGTTGTCTTACGTCTCTGGTTTTACATACAATTGGGTTTTATTTTTTTATTTCATCTAGTTTTCTTTCCAAACCCCCAAGCAAATCTTGGACTTTGCCTGTGGTAAGAAGACAACCCGAAGGAGAACAACAAATATGATTAGAAGAACAGGTGACGAAAGGGAGAACTCAAGTTGCTTGTTCTCAATACAGAGAATGATGGTGATGATGAGGCTCCCAGTGAAACCTGGGAATTAGAATTAATTTGCCCTTCAGCCTTACAAAGAATGTTCTGTGGCCCCTCCTGGTCCTCTCCACCAGCCGTCTCCACCTGCTCTGTTCCCTGGGAGACTGGCCCAATGCACTGCTCCCCAGGCTCTCTTGCCCTCGAATTATCCAACCGAAGGGGACCTTTATTTCCTGCCAAGTCTCTGCTTGATAGAAATATTTAACCCACGTGACCCTCTCCCAATGCTAGAGTACTTCATTCAGTCTTCAGAAGTAAGCTATCATCCGAGTTTCCTTAGCCAGGTCGTTTGGGGATAATAAACGTATAAATAACCCATTACTAGTTGCAGCAAGCGGCTATTTATAATGACTATGCTGCTGCTGGTGATGGTGATGACGATGGATACAGTAATAATCGCTGTTGTCATGCTTCTAGTCAATGGCCAGGCCAGATCCTCAGAACAATCAACCAGGTAGCTTTTGTTCCCATTTCAGAGCTGAGGAAATCACGTATGTGGACACTTAGGTAACTTACTAATATCTAATATTTACTAATATTGGGCTTCCCTGGTAGCTCAGCTGGTAAAGAATCCGCCTGCAGTGAGAGAGACCTGGGTTTGATCCCTGGGTTGGGAAGATCCCCTGGAGAAGGGAACAGCTACCCACTCCAGGATTCTGGCCTGGAGAATTTCACAGAGTCAGACACAACTGAGCAACTTTCACTTTCACTTTACTAGTATCACACAAACCAGTACATACACATCCAATGTCTCACCTCCTTCAAATCTGTCTCAAATGGTATTTTCTCAGTTAAATATTTCCTGGCTAGACAGGGTTTTTTAATGGTTACTTTTTTATAAATTAGAAGATAATTGCTTTACCACACTGTGCTGGTCTCTGCCACACAGCAACGTGAATCAGCCCCAGGCACACACGTGTCCCCTCTTTCCGGATCCTCCCTCCCGTCTCCCACCCCATCCCACCCCTCCAGGTTGTCACGGAGCACTGGTGAGCGCCCCGTGTCACACAGAAAACTCCCACTGGCTATCTGTTTTACATATAGCAGTGTATATGTTTGCATGCTGCTCTCTCAGTTCGTCCCACTCTCTCCCTCCTACTCTGTGCCCACAGTCTGTTCTCCATGTCTGCATCTCCACTGCTGCCCTGCAAACAGGTTCATCAGTACCGTCTTTCTAGAATCCATACTCATGCATTAATATACAATATTTGTGACTACACAGTTTTTTAAAAATACTACTTTATCAATACAGAATTGATTTACAATGTTGTGTTAGTTTATGGTGTGCAGAAAAGTGATTCAGTTATACGTGTATACAATAGTTTGCATTTGCTAATCCCAAACTCCCAATCCCTCCCTCCCCTACCTGCCCCCTACTAGTTAGTTTTAACATTTTCTATCCCCTCCTTGCTTTGTCTCCTTAGCACTTTTCACCAGCTAACATATTGTATTTTTTCTCATTTATCTTGTTTAATGTCTATCTCATTCCCCTCAAATGCTCTTTGAGGGGAGTAGTCCTTGTTTTATTCATTGCTTTATCCCAACACTTACATACATATTTTTAAACAAGTGAATAATAAAGCTAAAATTTAGAGCTACCTCTCCCTGACTTGAAAGTCTTTGTTTTTCAACAATACCCTCCTTAGCAAGCCACCATCAAAGCAAATACATAACAACCTCAAAGAGAAAAAAAGGCAACAGCATTATTTTTGAACTAGATGCCACCATTATGCCACCTGCTATGACTGTAACATAAGACAGCTAAGGAAAGAAAACGATGCTCACATATTTGTTTTTAAAAATATGTTTACTATCAAGACACCCATACATATGGTCAGGCCGTATGGGCTTTGCCAGAAGTGAAGTCCCATTTGGAATGAATGTTGAGCAATGGATTTGTGTCCTGACAGCAGCCACCCACCCCTCAAGGCTCTGCACAGGTGCCTAGTGAGTGAATAGAGGCTTTCTTCAGGGTCTGGGAAGCTAGAAGGGGGAGGCCTGTAAACAGAACAAGCAAGGGTGACTGTGGGGGGCATGGATCTGGAAGGAGCAGACTTTTTTTTTTAATTTACTTTTTTTTATTGAAGGATAATTGCTTTACAGAATTTTGCTGTTTTCTGTCAAACCTAAACATGAGTCAGCCACAGGTATACATAAAATCCCCTCCCTTTTGAACCTCCCTCCCATCTACCTCCCCATCCTACCCCTCGAAGTGGATACAGAGCCACTGTTTGAGTTTCCTGAGACATACAGCAAATTCCCGTTGGCTATCTATCTTACATTTGGTAATATAAGTTTCCGTGTTGCTCTTTCCATATATCTCACCCTCTCCTCCCCTCTCCCCGTGTCCACAACTCTATTTTCTGTGTCTGTTTCTCCACTGCTGATCTGTAAATAAATTCTTCAGAACCATTTTTCTAGATTCCTTTTATGTGCATTAGAACACGATATCTATCTTTCTCTTTCTGACTCACTTCATTCTCTATAATAGGTTCTAGGTTCATCCACCTCATCAGAACTGACCAAATGTGTTCTTTTTATGGCTGAGTAATATTCCATTGCGTATATGTAGCACAACTTCTTTATCCATTCATCTGCCAACAGACATCTAGGTTGCTTCCATGTCCTAGCTATTGCAAAAAGTGCTGCAATGACCAATGGGATACATGTGTCTTTTTCAATTTTGGTCTCCTCACAGTATATGCCTTGGAGTGGGATTGCTGGGTCATATGGTGTCTTTATTCCTAGTTTTTAAAGGAATCTCCATACTGTCTTCCATAGTGACCATATCAATTTACATTCCCACCAACAGTGCAAGAATGTTCCCTTTTCTCCACACCCTCTCCAGCATTTATTGTTTGTATACTTTTTGATGATGGTGGAAGGGGCAGACATTCTGGAATTGAACCCTGAATATTGCCTTTCCTTGGCTTTTCATGTGATTTATGATTCATATCTCATGACACTTAGCTTAGGAAAAGGGAAGGAAATAAAAGTTCATAAGCAGGCTGATGGTAAAAAATAAGCATAGCAGAAAGCTCATGCTTTCCTACTATATATATACCAAGCAGATGATCATACCAGGTGATATGAGCATAGGCAGTAACCTCAGACGTACACAGTTTTACCTGCCTCCTCTATCACTCACTTTGACCTTGTATAAGTTAGTCAGTCTTTCTAAGCCTCAGTTTCCTTAGTTGTATCAGTTCAGTTCAGTTGCTCTTTCATGTCCAGCTCTTTGTAACCCTATGGACTGCAGAATGTCAGGCTTCCCTGTCCATCACCAACTCTCAGAGCTTGCTCAAACTCATGTCCATCGAGTCGGTGATGCCATCCAACCATCTCATCTTCTGTTGTCCCCTTCTCCTCCTGCCTTCAATCTTTCTCAGCATCAGGGTCTTTTCAAATGAGTCAGTTCTTCTCAGGTGGCCAAAGTATTTGAGTTTCAGCTTCAGCCTCAGTCCTTCCAATGAATACTCAGGGTTGATTTCCCATAGGATTAACTGGTTGGATCTCCTTGCAGTCAAGGGACTCTCAAGAGTCTTCTCCAACACCACAGTTCAAAAGCATAAATTCTTCGGCCTTCAGCTTTCTTTATGGTTCAACTCTCATATGCATACATGACTACTGGAAAAACAATAGCTTTGATGGATGGACCTTTGTTGACAAAGTAATGTCTCTGCTTTTTAATATGCTGTCTAGGTTTGTCATAGCTTTTCTTCCAAGGAGCAAGTATCGTTTAATTTCATGGCTGCAGTCATCATCTGCAGTGATTTTGGAGCCCAAGAAAATCAAGTCTGTCACTGTTTCCATTGTTTCCCTGTCTATTTGCCATGAAGTGATGGGACCGAATGCCATGAATATTACTTAGACTTGAATTTCAAAAGGAAAATAAGAGACCATATAATCCTTCATATAATCCTTTCAGCTGGACTCTTAGTGTCCCTAAATTTCCATGTCATTATGATTTTTTAACAATGAAATAAGAGCCCAGAGAGGGGAATCATGCCTGCATTTCTGCCAAATCTTAAGATTATGGTTCAAATTTTCCCCAAAATACCACTTGAGTGTTATGCAGTAATTTTACTCACTTGGAATCCTGAAGAATGTTCACTCAGTTCTTCGCTGAAAGGATCCTTCCTTGTTCCAGTTAAGGAGGAGTAGGTTTTGGAAATCCTTAGCCACAAGGTCATGATCCTAGAGGCCTGGGCATGTCACATGACTCAGATCACCACTTATTACCCTGTGACCCTCCCCCTATGTCTTCTTCCCCCTTAAACACCCGCCCTTAGTCATCTTAAACCTTTTTATTTCATTCCCTGCCTTGCCTCCTTTTATATCCAACCTCTGGCTTGAGTTGTGGGTCATTCTCAGCCATTAGAGGATCCTCCGATGGATAAAATGGAGCAGGGGGCAGGGGGAAAGGTCCTTCGTGCCTTTGAGGGTAGAGCAGGGTAGCATCAGAGACCCCATGATAGTCTGACTGCAGGACCACAAAATAAAGTATCTAAAAACCAGCAAGAATGTTAGCACTATAAACACACACACACGAGCAAAACCAAAACCTCCTGCTAGTAGTTTGTCAGTGTTTTATTCTGAGTCTCTGTCTCCCTCCCAGTTTTGAGTTAAATTTCTAAAAGCTCTCTTTTGTTACTTTAGCCTCAATAGTAGTTGAGTTCTAGGAAAGAAGGCATAAAAGTGTTTGTTCTGCCGCATTAGTTACCTCAGCTAACCTGCAGGTTCACGGTGGCATAGTGCATCCTTGGTGCCAAATAAAATGAGAGAGATTTCTGAGTAAAAGCATGGGAGAGTCTTTAATTAAACAAGCAAAATGATATGATCCCATTTCTAAATGAAATAAGTAAATAAGGGGGTTCCCCCACAGTTTGGCTAAAGGTCTAGTAACCTCCCCAAATCAGTGTTTGTGAAGTTCTTTACTTTTTAGAAAAACAGATCAATGGTCCCACAACCATCTCCTTGTGTAATTTCTATTTTTCCTGCTGGGACTTGCCATCTTTAGGATAATGTGTGCTCACTCACACAGTGCTGCCGCTGTTTCTAGAAAAAGCACTCTGTGGCCCAGTGATTTTCAAAACCTGCAAAGCTGTGGAAGCCACTCTCCAAATGAAATCTGACCAAACTTCCAGTCTATAAAAGAAATAGAAGTGAATCCACTCTGGCTGAAGAAGGGAGCCCAGCCTGTCCCCTCAGAGCATCTACAGAAGACTGAGGGCTTGCAGAGCCCTGTTAGAGCCTCTCTGCTCCAGATGGACTCAGAAACCCCACACTGGCCATCTCAGTGTCAAGGATGTTTGGATTAGGAAAGATCGTCTTCTGTCACTTGCAACATTTACAGAAAAGAGATTGAAGACCATTATCTCAAGGACGAAGCAACTTTAAGAATCCAAGGAATAAAAAGAATCATTCAGCCACATGTTTATTGTTCTTTTGCCTTACTCATGCAGAAGAGTGAATTCTATACCATTTTGGTGTTATTTTCATGGGTCATTGTTACTACCGTTGCTTTTATGGCACGAGAGGGAGGTTTCTGCATGTGTTATAGGCAAATATCTGTAATACTAGTAAATGACCACATGAGAGATTTTCAAAAAAAGCAAATTTTCATTTTCAAGCTACAAAATATTTTACAAATTATTATTTAGTATCACCTTTTCCTTTAGTTTAAAATGGCATAGTATTTTTATACGAAAACAAAAAGAAAGTATTGGTGCCAAGAGCAACTGTAGGATGATAGAAAAAAACAGAAGAAAAATGTTCATAGGATATGTTTTATGATATTCCTAGAGGTTATGTGTTATGATATTCCTAGAAGTGACTTTCATGCCCTAAAAAGATTGTTCAAAGCCTGTTCTGTTTTCCTTTATGTTTTAAATTATAATCTAAAAAGCTTTGTTCTTTCTTAAGATTTCAAAACTTATACATCTTATTATTGCATTTACAAATCCAGAAGAGGTCAGTAATCACTTTTCATAGCATTTATACAGCTTAAATAATCTTTTAAGCATTTAAAATTGTAAAAGTACTTTAATACATTTAATTTTTGTGCTTTACCTGGTTATCAAACAAACATTATCCTATCATACATAATTCTTATATGTCTACTAAATTAAATTTATAAAAATGGGTAAAATTAAGTTCTTTTCTTATCCAATTATTGCTTATAATCCAAGTAAAATTATACTATCCCTCTGAGGTCTAAATCAATTAAGCCAATTAACTTTTTATAAATTGGAATCACAGTTTTCCAGATACCTAGATATATCAAATTCTTAAACTCTCCAAGTAGTACTTAAATATACATAGATTGTTCTAAACTTAAAAGTGTAAATTATTTACTTATCATTTTTAATATTTAATAATAATTCTTTCCAGTGAGGAAATATTATGTCCACCCAAACCACAGTGGTGTTCTACCCTAGTGCACTGAGTTTTCCTACTGCACCAAGAAAGCTTCTTTCCAGATCACTCCACTGATTCTTCTTCTTAACCCTAAGGGTCACCTGAAGGCTGAACCCTGTTAATAGTGATCATAACATGATTCCATAACTTTCAAAAAGAGCAGATGTTGTAGAGCCTGTTCCTGAGTTTAAATCATAGCTTTGTGTAATTCTTCCCTCAATGACCAGAAATCTGTAACTCCACTAAAATGATAACTATGCATTTCTTTGGTTCTCCTAAGATATAAATGTCATTTACTTTAATTCTGTTTGGCTTAAGGACTGCTCTATTGGTCAGAAATAAAATCATGCTAATAACAAAATGCTAAGTCAAAAAGAAAAGTTTTAGAGGACTGAAAATAGTGAAACAAAAAGCCGTATCAGTGAAACTGTGAAATTAAATATAATTTATGGAGATTCTCTAAACCCAAATAATTTGGGGGACACAATGCAACCACAGATAAAAGAAATAACTGAAGTGCTAGTGAAATGGTCACTAATGAAGGCCACTTAAACTAGGGCATATCATCCAGTGGAAATGTACACATGAAATAAAGAGTAAGGAAGAAACAGCGTTTAATTCTGATGCACCATCTGTTACCAGAAGCACAGTTCTGTCAACACTGCTAAATGTTTAGTCACATAAATTTATAGCCCTGTTACCTGAGCTTGACTAAATCCAAACAGGAAAGTGCTCTAGGCTGTTATTAGAAAATCCGAATCACTATTTAGAGTGCAGAACATTCTGTTTTTTCACCACAGACTGAGTTCATTGGAAAGTGCACATTTTAGGTATTTAATGTACCCTTTCTTTATTCATCTACTTATTTATGCACATTAGTTGCTGTATGCTGTGCTGTGCTTAGTTGTCCAGTCGTGTCCAACTCTTTGCAACCCCATGGACTGTAGCCCTTCAGGCTCCTCTGTCCGTGGAATTCTGCAGGCAAGAATATTGGAGTGGGTTGCCAGGCCCTCCTCCAGGAGATCGTCCCAACCCAGGGATCAAACCCAGGTCTCCCACATTGCAGTCGTATTCTTTTACCCTCTGAGCCATCAGGGAAGCCCACACGTTAGTTACTACTTTTACCCAAAATGATCAGGAGCTTAATACAGTAAGTTTAATTTGCAAACATGTCACAGCATAGTCCAGTGTAGGTTGAGGAGGGGTTGGGTTTTCTCCTCCACACTGTCATTCGAAGACCCAAGTTTCTTACATCCAGTGTCCTCTGTTGACTCCTCTGGGTTCTGTCCAGCAGAAGCGGGAAGGAAGAGAACCTGGAGAAGTCAGGGGGAAGGTATTATGGGCTACACCCAAAAGTGGGCTTCCTGACTTCTGCCTGCTTCCTATTGGCCAGAACTTAGCCACATCGTCTCCACTCCCTGAAAGAGCATCTGCTGGACCCAGGAGGGAAAATAAAAGTAGCATAGTGAACAATTAGCCAGTCTCTGCTACATTATATCATCACTAGAGCTTAATATTTAAAGCTGCATTCAGTAGTAATTAAATCAATCAGACAAAATTATAATCAGAATCAAAATTGATGTGGGTGAAACAAAACTGGTATAATTTTATCGTGCATGGTCATACCATAGCAGGAAAAGTACTGATGGTGATCTCCTATATCACTTTATCTCTTATGTACCACATTTGCACAACTTTCTACATGTAGAGACTATGCACAGTTCTGAGACAGACATTTGTAGAATAAATGCTTTGTTGTTGTTGTTGTTAAAGAAGACATTTATGGTCAACTTTCCAAATATAAAATGCTACGAGATCACAGTGACTACTTGGTGAGAGCTCATCTTGATATTATGATCCATTTTAGGAAGTATAAGTTAACTAAGAAGGGAGATAGTTTACTATGACTCATGTTTTAGGAATAAACACCCAACTGGGTAAGTCTAGGTAAGAGACTAAACTTACCCCTGGGTAAGAGACTAAAGACCTAGAGGCTACTGCAAGCGACACTGCGGGTCTGAATCGCATGGGTTCAGCCAGTAAGACCTGGTTTTGTGTCCCTGATGTACCTCTTACTACTTCTGAGTCCTCAGGCATATTAACTAACCTCTATAAGCTTCAATTTCCTTATCTGTAAAATGAAGGTAAGACAACTTTTCAAAGGGATGTGAGAATTAAATATCCATTTCTCTCACTAGAATGTAAGGTTGGAAAAGCTAGAAACCTCTTACTGTTGTATTCCTGGCACATGCTAAGTTCCCAATACTAGGTAGTTTTAATGATAGCTTGATAATACTTTACTATTGTCATTATCCATACAAATATATTCAGGAGGCAGCTAAAAATTCAAGCTTATAATTCGGGAGTAGGGTACCCCTTAAACTCAGGCAAGAGGGGGCCTGTCGTGGGCCTAGGTTTCAGAGCAGTGCTATTCATGGGATGGTCCATGGACTCATTAGTCCACAAACTGTCACTGAGTCATATGGGATAAGTACAGAACTTAAGAGGAAGCGTTTAGAAACTTCTAAACCAATCTGATATTTCTGCATCATCTCATTAAACAGGGTAGAGATGAGTTAGGATGTGTTTGAAATTGAGGAGTGAGTCACATGCAGTATAGACTGCAGACTATCAAGGACAGTAGTACCACTTCAGAGCATATGATATTTAAAAAAATTTTTATTGAAGTATAGTTGTTCAATGTCATATAAGTTACACGTGTGCAATATCAGTTCAGTTCAGTTCAGTCACTCAGTCGTGTCTGACTCTTTGTGACCCCATGAATTGCAGCACACCAGGCCTCCCTGTCCATCACCAACTCCCGGAGTTCACCCAAACTCATGTCCATCGAGTCGGTGATGCCATCCAGCCATCTCATCCTCTGTCATTCCCTTCTCCTCCTGCCCCCAATCCCTCCCAGCATCAGAGTCTATTCCAATGAGTCAACTCTTTGCATGAGGTGGCCAAAGTACTGGAGTTTCAGCTTTAGCATCAGTCCTTCCAAAGAAATCCCAGGACTGATCTCCCTTAGGATGGACTGGTTGGATCTCCTTGCAGTCCAAGGGACTCTCAAGAGTCTTCTCCAACACCACAGTTCAAAAGCATCAATTCTTCGGTGCTCAGCTTTATTCACAGTCCAACTCTCACATCCATACATGACCACTAGAAAAACCATAGCCTTGACGAGACGGACCTTTGTTGGCAAAGTAATGTCTCTGCTTTTGAATATGCTATCTAGGTTGGTCATAACTTTCCTTCCAAGGAGTAAGCGTCTTTTAATTTCATGGCTGCAATCACCATCTGCAGTGATTTTGGAGCCCAAAAAAATAAAGTCTGACACGGTTTCCACTGTTTCCCCATCTATCTGCCATGAAGTGATGGGACCAGATGCCATGATCTAGTTTTCTGAATAGTGATCACAATTTTTAAAGAATATAATACATTTATGGTTATTATAAAATATTGGTTATATTCCCCATGTTGTATGGTATATCTTTGTAAGCTTATTTTATATCTAATAGCTTGTACTTCTTACTCCCCTCCTCTCCACTCTTCCCTTTCCTTATTGGTAACTAGTAGTTCACTCTCTGTATCAGTGAGTCTACTTCTTTTTTATTATATTCACTAGTTTCAACATATGTTACTTTAAGATTAGTTACCTATAAGCCAAAAGTGAATAAAAGATAAGTATTTATATTTATTTATTTTTATATTAATTGATTATGTTCATTTAAATTAAATTGGGCTTCCCTGGTGGCTCAGAGGTTTAAGTGTCTGCCTGGAATGTGGGACACCCGGGTTTGATCCCTGGGTCAGGAAGATCCCAGGAAGAGAAGGAAATGGCAACTCACTCCAGTACTCTTGCCTGGAGAATCAGCTGTTTTATTTATGTTTACATAAATGCATATAATATATATTTATATACAATAAATATATTAAAATATTTTAAAATTAAAATGTATATTTTGACCCAATAGCTAAAAGGAAGTAAACTTTAATTATAGTTGATTCACAATGTTGTGTTAATTTCTGCTGTAAAGCATTGTGATTCAGTTATACATAAATATACATTTTTTTAAAGATTCTTTTCCATTATGGTTTATCATAGGATACTGAATAGTTCCCTATGCTATAAAGTAGGACCTTGTTTTTCTACTCCATATATAACAGCCTATATCTGCTAACCTTAACCTCCCACTCCATCCCTTCTCCAAGCCCCTCCCCCTTGGCAACCACAAGTGTGTTCTCTATGACCATGGATCTGTTTCTATTTCATATATAGGTTCATTTGTGTCATATCCCACATATAAGTGATATCATATGGTATTTGTCTTTCTCTTTCAGACTTACTTCATTTAGTATCATTATCTTAGGTCCTTCCGTGTTATTTTGTTCTTTTTTATGGCTGAGTATTATTCCACTGTATATATGTACCACATCTTCATTATCCATTTATCTGCTGATGAACATTTAGATTGTTTCCATGTCTTGGCTATTGTGAATAGTGCTGCCGTGAACGTAGGGGTGCATGTATCTTTTTGGATTAGAGTTTTGTCTGGATGTTTGGCCCAGGAATAGAATTGCTGGATCTTATGGTAATTCTGTTTTTAGTTTTCTGAGGAACCTCCCCATTGTTCTCAGCAGTGGCTGTACCAACTTACGTTCTACCAACAGTATAGGAGGGTTTTCTTTTCTCCACATCCTTTCCAGCATTTACTATTCGTAGACTTTTTAATGATGGCCATTCTGACTTGTGTAAGGTGGTACCTGATTGTAGTTTTAATTTGCATTTCTGTAATAATTAGTGATGCTGAGCAAATTTTCATGTGCCTATTGGCCATTTGTATGTCTTTTTTGGAGAAATGTCTTTTTAGGTCTTATGTCCATTTTTCAATTGGGTTGTATTTCATAGAAGCTGTTTGTATATTTTGGAAATTATGCCTTGCATTGTTTACAAATATTTTCTCCCATCCTATAAGTAATCTTTTTGTCTTTTATGGTTTCCTTTGCTGTTCAAAAGCTTGTAAGTTTGATTAGGTCCCATTAGTTTATTTTTGTTTTTATTTCTATTGCCTTGGGAAACTGGCCTAAGAAAACATTGGTACAATTCATGTCAGAGAATGTTTTGCCTATTATCTCTTCTAGAAGTTTTATGGTGTCATGTCTTATGTTTAAGTTTTTAGGCCATTTTGAGTTTATTTTTGTTTATGGTGAGAGGGTGTGTTCTAACTGACATGCAGCTGTCCAACTTTCCCAGCACCACTTGCTGAAGAACTGGCTTTCCCCCCATTGTATATTCTTGCCTCCTTTGTAGAAAAGTAACTGATCATAGGTGTGTGGGTTTATTTCTGGTCTCTCTATTCTGTTCCATTTATCCATATGTCTGTCTTTGTGTCACTACCAAGTGTTTTGATTACTGTAGCTTTGTACTATTGTCTGAAGTCTGGGAGGACTATGCCTCCTGCTTTGTTCTTTTTCCTCAGGATTGCTTTGGCAATTCTGAGTCTTTTATGGTTCCATATAAATTTTAGGATTATTTGTTCTAGTTCTGTGAAAAATGTCATGGGTAATTTGATAAAGATTACATTAAATCTGAGATTGCCTTGGGTAGTATGGCTATTTTAACAATAGTAATTCTATGGAAGTAAACTTTATATCATTTTTTTTAACTCTAATTTACTGATTAGGAAACACGTTTTACAGGACTTCTTTTTCAGGAAAAGACATATTTCAAAATGTTAGTAGTAGTAAACCAATGAATACCAAAATGATTCATACTGGTTTTACGTAGAAGTATGGGCCCTTATGTACTGAGTTCAATTTTCAGCCATAATTGATGATGAAGTGCTAAAACTATACTATATTATCCATAGAAATGTACCAACTAATGCTGCTGCTGCTGCTGCTGCTAAGTTGCTTCAGTCGTGTCCGACTCTGTGCGACCCCATAGACGGCAGCCCACCATGCTCCCCCGTCCCTAGGATTCTCCAGGCAAGAACACTGGAGTGGGTTGCCATTTCCTTCTCCAATGCATGAAAGTGGAAAGTGAAAGTGAAGTCGCTCAGTCGTGTCCGACTCTCAGCGACCCCATGGACTGCAGCCCACCAGGCTCCTCCATCCATGGGATTTTCCAGGCAACCGACTAATGAAGCAATGAAATCATCAAAACTTAAGTGGCTTTTGCATGTCATATGTAAGCAATAAGTGAAAAGAGAATTATTTGAAAGAGTATTGAATTTAAAAACTGACGAAGGCAGACGTTAACCAGTTCACATATAAGCAGCTTAGCAGGCTTCTTTTATGTTGTATTTAGGGTTGCTAAGACCAGGCATAGATACAGCTGCCAAGACATGAATGCAAGTCTATCAAAGATGTTGCTTTAGAAATGTTGGGTGATATGGTAGCAAAGGAGGTAGCTCAAATGCCATTTTCCAGTGAAATTATAGTTTAACATATTCAGGAACTGACTAATGATATGGAAGGCTAATTCACAGGAAAAATATGAAACTAGCAAAGTGTCTTTCATTGAAAGTAGATGAATACACAAGTGCTATTAATCTGGCCATCCTTTTAGTATGTGTATGGTTTAAACATGACCATGATAGGAAGAAATAGTCCTTTTATTTTCTCACTTCATGGCTAATAAACACAACTGTGAACTGTATAAAAGTATAAAGGGTTACATTGTCCATAACTGTGTCTGCAGTTAGGACCTCGTGTAGGATTATATGCTGATGCCACAGCTGCAATGACTGGAAAGCATTCTGGGTTAGCTCCCCTGCTTGAGGAACTGGTGCCAGAATGTAAATCAGCATACTGCTTCCTTCAAAAGTTTTGCTACAAAAGTCAGCCGAACTAAACAGAAAATTTGTGCATCTGAAATCTTTCATAGGAAGATATTTAAATTTCATTATGATTCCAGAGGATAAGTCATTCCAACTGGCTATTGATGAAGGACTGAGGAGGAACTTCACTCTATTTTGTATAAAATTTAAAAATGAGAAACCTAAGCCTGCTCAAATTACTCTGAAATATCTTCTTCTGTTCTGTCAAAATAACCCTGTGAGACTAGTTTCCCTACTCTGAGTATTAATAAAACAAAGCACAGAAACAGTTTAATATATACCTTGCTCCCTACAAGTGGTGTGTGATCATCAACCTGACCAAGATTGAAGAGTGAGTAAGCAAGCTCATTTGTCTTATTAAAACCCTTAAATATTGATATCAGTGGTCCTATTTAAAGTGAGCCTATAGCACCTAATGGGGGAATCCTATTTCATTCAAAATTTTTATTTATGACGTTGGAAAAACCAAGAGTTATAAGGTCTATCATTTATACACATGCTTTAAAAAACAATATGCTCAATTTTTGTAGTTTTTTTCCCTCTTTTATGTTTGTTCTGATATATTTATTGAAAATAATTTTATGTGTAACAATCTAGAAATAAATGAATCTAATAATAAAAAATATATACTTGAATTTTGTATGTATTTTATCTCACTCTTATAGTAATTCATTTTTAATTGAATGAAAGATTCTTTAAATTCTATAGTGCTTTATAATTTTCAAAAGGTTCACATACATGGTTTCACATAATTCCATAATAACCCTTTTTCTCCTCCTTCCCCGCTATCACCCCCACCCTCTGCCCTTTCCCCACTGGTGACTAGCTTGTTCTCTGTACCCCTGAGTCTGCTTCCTTTCTGTTTTATTCTCTAGTAACTCATTTTTATTATATTAAAAGAAGTATTCATCTGTAACAGATTGAAAGAGGGAAAAGGTGGGGTGGAACATCCTTCTCAACAGATTGAGGAAGGCTGCTTTAGAGAGCCAATCTGGATAAGGGATCCACAGCTTAGAATTCTAGCACCACAGGCCCTGAGCCTGTGTCCAGGACTCACACGAGCTTCTTTCCTGGAAACACACAGCTGCAGGTAAACAGAGCTACCAGTAGGGTAAGCCCTAGATCCCAAGTGTTTGGGGGGTCCTGGAGTGAGCTAGGATGTCAAGCCATGTATGCACAGTATGACAAGGAAAAGAAGTGGGCAGGCCACCATATTCCAGCATGAACTCCATAGTGTCCAAATATTCAAAACTTGACAGATTGTGAAGAAGGTATATTTGTCAGAGCAGAATGATAGAATGCACTTACTCAACAGTCGATAGCTTCATTCATAACTTAAAGTTTCAGACGTTTGGAACATGGGCCTCGATTTTGTTCTCTTGTCAGGGCCTCACAAATGTTAGGGGATGACCTAGTCAGGAGATATGCTAAAGCTGGAGCTCTGAGTTTGGCAGTCAGCATGGAGGGAATATTTGAAGCTGAGGGGAAGCAGTCAAAGGTAAAGAGAGTAGGTCCTACATTCAGATTGCCTGCTTTGAATCCCTTATCTAGCAATAGAACTATCTATTTGTTCATTGATTTTCTCATCTGTAAAATGGAGATATTTAGGTGTTAATAGCATCTATTTCACGGGATGGTTTCAAGGATCAAATGAGTTCATCCATGTAAACCACTTAGAACTGGCTTGGTATAGAGTAAGTTCTCAATACCAAAGAAAAGTGAAGTCACTCAGTCATGTCCAACTCTTTGTGACTCTGTGGACTATAGCCTATCAGGCTGCTCCGTCCATGGGATTTTCCAGGCAAGGGTACTGGAGTGGGTTGCCATTTCCTTCCCAAGGGGATCTTCCCAACCCAGGGATTGAATCTAGGTCTCCCACCACACTGCAGGCAGACGCTTTACCATCTGAGCCACCAGGGACTTCTCAATACCAAGGATGTCACTAAATTACCTGGGAAAGGACTAGAGAGCAAGAACAGAAGGGCCTCAGGGGAACCTTAGGAATAGAGATAAGAGAGGGTGGAGAGCATGTCTTAGCATCCACCACAGGGCAGGCAGGTGGTAACAGCCCAGTAAGTGTGGATGGACTTGAAAGGGAGCATGCAACATGCTGCTGGATGCAGCAGAAAGTTCCAGTGGGGAGTACTGAGCAGAGCCTGTTGGATTCCTAGTCAGGAAATACCTTTAAAAGGATGTTTTAGTTCACAGGAAATCAGACCACACTAAAAAACGAAGAAAAGATATTTCTCTTTTTAGTTTAGCTTAGTAATGCTGGTGGAAGCTATGTTTTTATTTTATTTGGAAGCTATGCTTTTAGAAATTAGTGTTAGAGAATAAAAGAGATAAATAGTAGCTTGAAGGACAGGCAAGGTTGAATGAAAGTTCTTTTCTGTTAAAGGAAATAGGGCATAGTTGTTGCTAAGAAAAAGAAGGCAGTGGAGAGGAAGAGATGATTAAAGGGGCAGGAATCTAGGAGAAAGACAGAAGAGATGGAATCAAGAGAAAAAGACATAGGAATGAGTCTTAAAAGAATATTCTGCCTGGGGTGCAAGGAAACAAAATCATCAATAAGAATATAGAGAAGTGTTGAGGACAGATGTTGAAGAAATTCTTTAAGTTTAAAGTGCAGGGAAACTTTAATTTCAAGAAGAGCAAATAAATATAACTGACTAGTAGGAGGATATTCTGTTACCCATTGTGGCAGATATGGTGAGTTTGTGCACTCACTTGAGTACTTGGCGAGCTGATCTTCCTACTACAGAACAGTAGTTGGCAAGCTACATACAGCCCACACGCCAAATTTAGCCTGCTGTCCCCCAAATGAACTCAGGTTCGTTCTTCCACTGCACAGCAAAGCCAATCTACTGACACCAGATTGTAGCCACTGGCAATTGAATCATCTTCCAGCACTTCTCCTTTTCCCAGAGGTCAAGGAGGTAGGACTAAATAGGTCTAACTCTCTAATTACATGATCGGTTCTCCTGGCAACCATTGTCCTCTCCTTAGATGTGTTTAAAAAGTAACTTCACTAACATACAAAAGATACTTTGATAATTCTCATCACTTAGGAAATTCCAAGGGTTTTAGGACCTCTGTGCCAGAAATGAGGATGAAGACCAAATATATATATTTTTTGTAGTTCACAATATTACAATATCACATATAAGTGGAATTATAGGTTTTTTTTTTAATTCTTTGTGACTTAGAATAAAGTCCTTGAGGTTCATCCACGTTGTGGGATTTCTCAGGTGGCTCAGATGGTAGAGAATCTGCCTGCAGTGCAGGAGACCAAGGTTTCCCTGGGTCAGGAAAATTCCCTAGAGAAGGGAATGGCTACCTACTCCAGTATTCTTGCCTGGGAAATTCCATAGCAAATCCTCTGATCTTAAGAAAGTGCATCTGATTCAACCTTTATTAGTAATAAAGTATTAGAAGTCACAGAAAACAAACCTTTGCATATGAGTAAATACTACCATAGATATGGATATACAAATATCTGTTCAAGTCTCTGCTTTTAATTCATTTGAGTATGTATCCAAAGGTAGGATTTCTGGATCATATATTAATGCTATTTTTAACCTTTTGAGAAACTGACATAACATTTTCCATAGCAGCTACACCATTTTCCTTTCAGTTTACAAAGGTTCTAACTTCTCCACATTCTCACCAATACTTATTTTCTGTTTTTGTTTTTTGAAATAGCCATCCTAATAGCTATGAGGTGATCTCTCATTGTGATTTTGATTTGCATTTCCCCAATGGCTAAGTAATGTTGAGCATCTTTTCATATACTTATTGCCTGTTTATACATTTTCTTTGGAGAAACGTCTTTTCACATCCTCTGTCCGTTTGTGAATTGGGTTGTTTGTGTTGTGCTTTAGGAATTCTTTGGAGAAGGAAATGGCAACTCACTCCAGTACTCTTGCCTGGAACATCCCATGGATGGAGAAGCCTGTTAGGCTACAGTTCATGGAGTTGCAAAGAGCTGGACACGACTGAGCAATTTCACTTTCACTTTAGGAATTCTTTATATATTCGGGATATTAATCCCTTGTGAGATATGTGATTTATAAAGTTTTCTAGTATTCTGTGGGTTGCCCTTTTACTCTATTCACACTGTCCTTTTGCACAAAAATTCCCAGTTTTGATGAAGTTCAATCCATCTATTTTTACTTTTGTTGTTTGTGCTTTTGATGTCATATCCAAGAAAATCATTGCCAAATGTAGTGTATGAAGAAGAGTTTCCCTTATGTTTTCTTCTAAGAGCTTTATAGTTTTAGTTCTTATGTTTTAAGTTTTTATCCATTTTTAATTAACTTTTGTATATGCTGTAAGTTAAGGGGTTCAGCTTCATTTTTTGCGTGTTGATATCTTTTTTTCAGCACCATTTGTTGAAAAGGTTATCCTTTCCCCATCAAATGGCCTTGGTACCCTTGTTGAAAATCAGTTGATCATATATGTGAAGGTTTATTTCTGGGCTCTTTATGTATTTAAATGGTTGGGGAAAAAATCAAAACAATAATATTTTGTGATATGTGTAGGTTTTATGAGATTCAAGTTTCAGTATCCATAGAAAAATGTTCTTTTGCAATATATCCTGGCTGATTTGTTTCTGTATCATCTATGGCTGCTTTTGCATTATAGCTGCAGAGTTGAATGGTTGTGACAGAGTCCATAGTCCTGCAAATCCTAGAATATTTACCATATGATCTTTCATTCTTTTTTTTTTTTTTTTTGAAGATTTTTTTGACAAGGACCTTTTATAAAGTCTTTGGTGAATTTGTTACAATATTGCTTGTTTTATGTCTTTGTTTTTTGGCCATGAGCCATGTGGGATCTTAGCTCCCTGAGCAGGGATCAAACCCACACCCCCTGCATTGGGAGGTGAAGTCTTCACCACTGGACTGCCAGGGAAGTCCCCTACTATCGAGTCTTTAAAAAAAAAAAAAAAATTACCAACCTCTGCTATAGATAGAGGAAAAAAGCTGTGAGATGTATTTCTCAGACTCTCTCACAGCTAGGAGGTAGGCAAGTGACCCAGTTTCCACAAATCAGATTTCTCCACACAGATTTGCATGTGGAAATGACTCACAAGAGGCAGCCACATGTGGGGAGATCAAATTTTCTGGTAAGTAAAGTGGGGCATCCAGTTCTTCCCTTGAGGTTGTTGGAGGATTCTGACATCTGATTCTTTACATCATGAATGCTGAATATTGGAAGGTAGCTGCAATGGTGTCCCTCTAGAAAGGTTCTATGGATATATGCTTTGGTATTTTTCTGACTGTGCTTTCCCCAGCCTCTTTTTTCCTGACTATGTAGCATCAAATCTTAGTTCTCTCTCTCCCTTGGCGAATCTGTGAGCTGCCTGTGTGCTGTGCTTAGTCACTCAGTTGTATCCAACTCTTTGTGACCCCATGGAGTGTAGCCTGCCAGGCTTCTCTGTTCATGGGGATTCTCCAGGCAAGAATGTGGAGCGGGTTGCCATGCCTAATGTTCCTTTAATAAATCTCTTCCTGCTTCAACAGCTAGAGTAACTTCTGTTGTCTGCAACCTAGAACGCTGACTAATATTTTCAGTAAAGACATTTATGTTATACTCAGAGTATAATACTCTGAGTATTATATTATATAATATAATATTATATATTATATTATATTAATATTTTGGCAAAAGGTAAGAACAGTGTTTTGTGAGAAACTCTTAATTCTAATCATGTCTTTTCTACCAACTTTTATTGCCCATCACCTTCCAATATCTCTAAAACTGACTTAATGGAATTTATATATCATAAGGGTGACAGCTTGTGGCTCAGATGGTAAAGAATCTGCCTGCAATGCAGGAGACTGGGTTCGATCCCTGGGTTGGGAAGATCCCCTGGAGAAGGGCATGGCAACCCATTCCAGTTTTCTTGACTAGGGAAATACCATGGACGAGGAGCCTGGTGGGCTCCAGTCCATGGGGTCACAAAGAGTCAGACATGACTGAGCGACTCACACACACACACACAAGAGTGATACAATAGAGATTATCAAAGGAATAGACACAGAATTTAGACTCGAAAAAGTAAAAGACTCTGAGTGAGAAACCGTAATTGAAATAGCACATTTAATTGTAGGAACTTTAGTCCCCAGACACTTTGACTTCATTGCACCTGAGTGAAAAAGATATATTTCTGAGAAGAAAGAAAATTAAGTTTCAGTACTTTGTAGAGCAGAAATCCTAAGAGTAATTCAAAAGAAGGAAGATAGTTTATCATGGAAGTGATTGTTTAATCATGGAAGTGAACACGTCTTAGAGGTGATGGAGGTAAGCAGATAAGGAAAGAGGGAATGCTCTAGACCCAGAGGTAATATTCAGAATTTTCATCTGTTATTCCTCTTAGATGCTGAGTAACTCACCACATTCAGAGCTGCTCTCATTTCTTCCAGCTGATGACTGCACTCTTGAAAAAACAAAGTGCTTAAATTAGGATGCTTATTTTATTGTTATTTATGCCTGCTCTCCTTTTTTCCCACACAGTCCTGTGGATGAGTAATAGTGACATCACCACAAAAAAACATAACTTCTTACATGAATCCTGCTTCTGGAATGCCCATGATTATCATTGTGTTAGACATTCAGTCATGTCCGACTCTGTGACCCTGTGGACTGTAGCCCTCCAGGCTCCTCTGTTCATGGAATTCTCTAGGCAAGAATACTGGAGTGGGTTGCCATTCTGGGATCTTCCCAACCCAGGGGTCAAACCTGGGTCTCCTACATTGCAGGCAGATTCTTTACCATCTGAGCCACCAGGGAAGACTTTCTGATCCCTGCTTTTTTTCCCCTATAAGATATATCCGTTATTAGAGATTTCCACTTTTTTAAAAAAAGGTTTATTTATTCATTTACTTTTGGCTGCACTGGGTCTTCGTTGCTGCAAGCAAGCTTTCTCTAGTTGTGACAAGTGAGGGCTACTCTCTAGTTAGGGAGTGCAGGGTTCTCACTGTAGTGGCTTCTCTTGTTGCGGAGCACAGGTTCTAGGTACTCGGGCTTCAGTGGTTGCAGCTCCAGGACTCTAGAGCATGGGCTCAGCAGCTGTAGTGCATGGGCTTAGTTGCCCCAAATCTCGTGAGATCCTCTTGGAGCAGGGATTGAACCTGTGTCCCCTGCAGTGGCAGGAGGACTCTTAACCACTGGACCACCAGGGAAGCCCGAGATTTCCACTTTTTTTCCTAATTTGAACACATTGATCCTATTGAAACATAATACTTCTTTCCCATGTTCACCTCTCCCATAAAAGGAAAAAATTCCACTCTTACTATACATGAGGAAAAATTAAGAAAGAGAGAAATGAATAAAGTAATTTAAAATGGAATTAAAGAGCATATACACATCCTGAAAGTTAAGATGATTCTTAAAGAAATCTGAACAAAGAAGCAAGGCATAGAAAGTCGATAATCAAAACCACTATGAGGTACCATTTCACACCAGTCAGAATGGCTGCGATCCAAAAGTCTACAAGAAATAAATGCTGGAGAGGGTGTGGAGAAAAGGGAACCCTCTTACACTGTTGGTGGGAATGCAAACTAGTACAGCCACTATGGAGAACAGTGTGGAGATTCCTTAAAAAACTGGAAATAGACCTGCCTTATGATCCAGCAATCCCACTGCTGGGCATACACACTGAGGAAACCAGAAGGGAAAGAGACACGTGTACCCCAATGTTCATCGCAGCACTGTTTATAATAGCCAGGACATGGAAGCAACCTAGATGTCCATCAGCAGATGAATGGATAAGAAAGCTGTGGCACATATACACAATGGAGTATTATTCAGCCATTAAAAAGAATACATTTGAATTAGTTCTAATGAGGTGGATGAAACTGGAGCCTATTATACAGAGTGAAGTAAGCCAGAAAGAAAAACACCAATACAGTATACTAACGCATATATATGGAATTTAGAAAGATGGTAACAATAACCCTGTGTACGAGACAGCAAAAGAGACACTGATGTATAGAACAGTCTTATGGACTCTGTGAGAGAGGGAGAGGGTGGGAAGATTTGGGAGAATGGCATTGAAACATGTAAAATATCATGTATGAAACGAGTTGCCAGTCCAGGTTCGATGCACGATACTGGATGCTTGGGGCTGGTGCACTGGGACGACCCAGAGGGATGGAATGGGGAGGGAGGAGGGAGGAGGGTTCAGGATGGGGAACACATGTATACCTGTGGCGGATTCATTTGGATATTTGGCAAAACTAATACAGTTATGTAAAGTTTAAAAATAAAATTAAATTAAAAAAAAAAAAGAAAGAAAGTCGATAACCTAGTATCATGTGAAAAGTCAATAGGGAAAACAAAAGGTCTCTTCAGAGAACAGCGCATTCTGGTAGAGGTAATAAGAGCGGTTGCTCTAGAAGTTCACGCCCAGTAGACAATATCACTTTCATAGGCAAAGAGCAACCTATGCAATCACTTGTGTCAGAAACAGCATCAGACATCTGAGAACTAATTATAGCTTGCCCTTGATTTTCAGCCTGCAATTAGACAATTGTGAGTGCAATTATTTGCGTACCATTTTGTAACAACAGGTAATTGTGACTAAAGAGCTACCTGCATTGTGAAAGGGAGATATAATTGGGGCCCTCTTTTAATAAGTTTGTATTTTAAATCTGAGCAAATGTATAATCTGATTAGTGGAAAGACACCCATGACGTTTTTAAAATCACATTTTTATATTTTAACAAGTACATTCCCTAGCCTATTTGCGGGCCTCACTGCAGCATCATTGGCATAGTACAATCATCATAAAACTATAAAGAAATGCCACATCCCAGATGGACCAATCATGAGTGCTATCCAGAACACATGGGCATTCTATAGCCAACACAGAAAAGGTGCAAATAAAAGATCCAAAAGCTGAATCCAGTAATTTGCATCACACTTGAATTATAAAGAAATCGACCGAAGGGCATCCCACTCAGCACCTGCCACATGGAAGGCACACAGCAAGGATTTCCTAAATGGCACTGTTAAAATCCCCTCTCTTTGTGCCTTCATGGCATTCAAAACATGCCTTTACTTTAACACCCAGTGATTTGTGTGTGTGTGTGTGTTTGCCTATCTTTCCCTACATCTCTGGGTTATTAGAAGAAAAGGCTCATGTCTTTTATTTTCCTCAGCCTGTTTCCATCTCAGACAGCAGAAAATGAACTCAAATTAACTTCAGTCAAACAAAACAGAACAAAATGATTGGCCAACAGAGGTAGGCTCTCAGCAAGGTTCTTTCTTTCCTGCACCTCAGGAGGCAACCTCCTCCAGTAGAACAGACTCATTCCCTTTATTGTGGGTGAGTGTCCTTCATGTTGGGGGCAGGATAGGCTTATGGCTGTTCAATACGACTGTCGAGCCTTGAGTCTGCTCCACCACTTAACCTAAAGTAAGTTATTTAACTGCTTTTGAGCCTCAGTTTTCATATCCATAAAATCAGGGAAATAATACTACTTACGTTGTTGTAAAGATTAAATTAGTGTGTGTGTGTGTATATATATATATATAAGGAACTCAACATAGTGTCTGACACATAAAATGTGCTCAATAAATGTAAGCTACATTTAGTACATTTAGCTTAGTGGGTTTTGTTTTTAACGGAAGAGGCAGGGAGCAAGGTATTGCAATAGACTGCTGCTGCTGCTAAGTCACTTCAGTCGTGTCCAGCTCTGTGTGACCCCATAGACGTCAACCCACCAGGCTCTCCTGCCCCTGGGATTCTCCAGGCAAGAACACTGGAGTGGGTTGCCATTTCCTTCTCCAATGCATGAAAGTGAAAAAGTGAAAGTGAAGTTGCTCAGTTGTGTCCAACTCTTAGCTACCCCATGGACTTCAGCCTACCAGGCTCCTCCATCCATGGGATTTTCCAGGCAAGAGTACTGGAGTGGGGTGCCATTGCCTTCTTCTAGGCTTATCACATCCTAACTTAGTGATCCCAAATGAAAAAGGGAACACCAGCATCTGAAACAATTTATATCTCTCTATATAATTTATAACATCTATAATACCCCAGCATCTATATTTCTCAGCCTACAAAATTTGGGGGCAAGGATTCTGAGTGGTAACTGAGCACAAATACACATACATCGAGGGTTTACTGTATGCCAGACACTATGGTGTTTCCGTGCATTATCTCAATTTTCACCACAACTCTATTATGGAAATGCCATATTTACCCTCACTTTACAGACAAGCAAACCAAAGCTTAGAAAAGTTTAGTACAGAAGGACACAGAGGTTGGCAACCTTTATTTTTTGTTGGTGAAGAATTAGATAGTAAATATTTTAGGCTCTGCAGACCAGATGAGCTTTGTCACAACCACTTAACTCTGGATTGTAGTGTGTGTTAAAAACCAGAATTCAACTGAGTATATTTTGAAGATCTAATTGGTTTTACTGAACAATTCACAAATTGGGCAGTGTCACATCTAGCAAGCCTTGCAAAGGACTACTGAAAGACAGGACAAGGAAGTCATAACCAGAAAAAAGGATTATTTCAGATTAGGTCATTTCCCTTTTAAGAAAAGAGGGCCATATTAGGTGGCTTACCTCATCTTCCTTTGGAGGATGGAGAAGGCCATGTGAAAGATTACCTCATTGGTCCTGACCAGAATATTCCTGGATTGGCAGTTAAGACTTCATTTCTAGGACTTCCCTGGTGGTCCAATGGTTAAGAATCCACCTGCCAGGGCAGAGGACTTGGGTTCAATCCCTGGTCCAGGAAGATCCCACATGCTGAGGAACAAGAAGCCTGTGCACCACAGCTACTAAAGCCCGTGTGCCCTAGAGCCCATGCTCTGCAGTAAGAGAAGCCACCGCAATGAGAAGCCCACACGCCACAACAAAGAGTAGCCTCTGCTGGCCACAACTAGAGAAATCCCATGCATAGCAACAAAGACCCAACACAGCCAAAAATAAATAAATCAATAATTTTTAAAAATAATACATTTCTAGGGGAGATTGAGGTTTCATGGGTTATGTATTAAGCCCTGATTTGGTGGCATGGTCTAGCATAAGTGACTCCATATTGGGCCTATGATTTTTTTTTTTTAAACAATGCCCCTTCAGCTTATTTGAGAGGTGTGATGAAAATTTAAGGCATTAGCACCACTCTCAGCTGTTGCTCTGAAATTCTCACAGTTTGTATTGTTCTTTTGTACAGAGAAGAGAAGAGAAAGTTAGTCACTTAGTCATGTCTGACTCTTTGTGACTCCATGGACTGTAGACCGCCGGGCTTCTCTGTCCATGGGATTCTCCAGGCAAGAATACTGGAGTGGGTTTCCATTTCTATAAATTATGACATTTTTGCAAAGATATGGCTTCAGGCTCACAGTTTTTAAGTTTGTTATTCTCTTTCTTTTCTGATGGTTCAGTCTTACAGAGATCATTTTCTTGGTGGTTAGTGGCTGTGGAATTGCATTTAAGGCTTTTGAGAAAATATAACACATAGAGGAAATTATAATGATTCTAATAAGCAGGATAATTCACAATGTCCAGAGACCCAATTAATCAAAATCAAGTAAATCAAAGAAGAGGCTCATTGAAGGAGTCACCTTTTTAAGCCAAGTGGCTTGCTCAGTGAGTTTCAACTTTTACAAAAGTGCAGCAGCCGGTGTTGAGCACGGCATAGACTCGCTCTCAGTTAAAAGATAATCAAGGATCATCCTATTGTCGAGAACAACTTTGGCCACAGAGTCTAAGGGTCTTTGTTGGATAGCCATTGTTTTAGCAATGGAATCTGCAGTAACTTCATGAGTTAAGGAGAAACTTCTGGACATCCCTGCCAGTCTAGTGGCTAAGACTCCATGCTTCCAATGCAGGGGGCATGGATTCCATCCCTGGTCAGGGAATTAAGATTCCACATGCATGTGTAGTGCAGCCGCAAAAAAAAAAGAAAAAAAGGCTATATTAAAAAAAAGAAAGGAGAGACTTCTGATCATGTCCTCATTTGCATTTACTCCTAACCAGACAAGGTGGCTCTGCCAAAGGATGAAGACCCTGAATCATAAGCACTTCCCAGTGGGTCCTTTCTAACTTGACAATGGAAATTCAGGGGAATCAACCAATGGGGTGTCTTAGTTTGCTTGTGAAAGGCAAAGAGGCACCGTTGGATAACCTGAGGCTTTGCCTGCATGTGCGTCAGCCACCTAGGCATTCTTGGCCCAAGAAGAATGATAACCAGCACAGACAGAGACAAACCCTGTTGGGGCACAACCATTTCCATTAAGAAGGTACTTTTAATGGATTTTTCACAGGGATTGAGATCTCTTAGTGGGTGGAGCCAAATCTGATTCAGATAATCATGGGAATGTGGGAGTGCAAATGTACTAAGATTTACAAAAGTAATTGTGTCTAATTGGGTACATACAGGTATGATCAGAGAAAGGAAAAACAAGGCACAATTTCTAGCCACAGAAGTTGAGCTCAGTAAGAGACTTTTGTTTTCCCTGGTAGCTCAGATGGTAAAGAATCTGCCTGCAGTGCAGGAGACCCAGGTTTGATCCCTGGGTCGGAAAGATTCCCTGGAGAAGGGAATGGCAACCCACTCCAGTATTCTCGCCTGGAGAATTCCATGAACAGAGGAGCCTGGTGGGTTACAGTCCATGGAGTGAGTCCCAAAGAGTTGGACACAACTGAGCGACTAACACACAAGAGACTTTGCGGGAAAACATTGATTGTAGTTTGCATTGACATCAAGAATAGAAGAGAAACAGGTCACAGGGAGGATCAGAGAATCTCAGGCATCATAAATAGATTGAAAACTTTGATAACAAATCCAGTAATCAGAAAGGTTACTACTCCCCACTCTTAACAATGAAACCTGGGAGATAGGATGAGGGTGTTACCTTCCAGGCCAATATAAAGAGAAGAATGAAAAGGTGGAAGGGTTTCATGTTTAAAGTTTGAAGCCTCAGTCCAGCATCTTAGGTAGAAGCAGTCCACTTCAAAATCAGCTACTTCTCTTCCACCTCGATTCGTTCTGAGGTCTCCAGTCTGTGTACAGGACCAGGTGTCAGGTGGAGCCTTTTCTAACCATGAGCGAAACATGCACCCAAGGCTCAATGCTTTCTAGTTTTGAGGCACAGTCAGTGGTCAGAACATTTGGTAAGGTTCCTTCCAATGGGACGAGAGGGCTGTCTTCTTATGATGTTTCCAGAATACCTAGTCACCAGACTCCAGACTGTGACCAATAGTATTCTTTGAATTGGGATCTGGGAAAGCCACTTCAGCCTGTCGATGACAAGCTTTAGCATAAGACTTACAGTAGCTGGTCATACTCAGAGAAGGCAATGGCAACCCACTCCAGAACTCTTGCCTGGAAAATCCCAGGGACGGGGAAGCCTGGTGGGCTGCCATCTATGGGGTTGCACAGAGTCAGACACAACTGAAGCGACTTGGTAGCAACAGCTGGTCATACTAGCATGAGGCAGCAAGGAGTCAGTAGAAAGTTGCATACTAATGGTCTACTGCTGACTATCACAGGTGGAGATATGAATTTATGTTTTCCAGAGGGATACTGCATACAGTTGGCAAGTCCAGAGGTATTACCTTAGGCCAAAGAAGTCCAGTAGCTTTCTTTTGACCTTGCCTGATGATTAATTGTGCTGCTGCTGCTGCTGCTAAGTCACTTCAGTCGTATCCGACTCTGTGAGACCCCATAGACGGCAGCCCAACAGGCTCCCCCGTCCCTGGGATTCTCCAGGCAAGAATACTGGAGTGGGTTGCCATTTCCTTCTCCAATGCATGAAAGTGAAAAGTGAAAGCAAAGTCGCTCAGTCATGTCCGACTCTTAGCGATCCCATGGACTGCAGCCTACCAGGCTCCTCCATCCATGGGATTTTCCAGGCAAGAGTACCGTAGTGGGGTGCCATTGCCTTCTCCGATTAATTGTGCTAGAGACAATATAATTCCAAAAAGTTTGCAAGGCTTTCATTAAGGTTCGTATGATTTGTCCTGTGAATTGGGTACCTCAGTCACTGGAGGTAGTGGAAGTCTATCCCAGGTGGAAAATACATTTTCTAATAGTTTCTTTGCCACCATTAGGGCATCAGCCTTGTGCCAGAGGAAGGGTCCATTTTAAAAACACCCACATAATAACAATATATTGATCAACCATGCTAAGTGGCAACTGAATAAAGTCCAGCCACAGATACTCATAGGGTCCAAAGGAAGGAGGTCTGAGACCTAGTTTTTTTCCAGGATTATGGACCTGACATGCTAAATGTTACTACTTTTGCAGTTTTATCAAAGTCTCCCCACCAATGTCTGTTCACAGATCGAGTTATCTCAAATACGCTGTGATGGGCAGTGGAAAGCAAAAGCTGAAAAATGGGATCTCCGAGGGGTCAGAATAAAACAAGTGGCCATTTTGGGTTTCCCATAGTCCTGACAGTTCATTTGATTTATAACCACTGTTCGCCCATCTTAATTTCTCTGATTCAGGAGCAGACTGTTGCCATGTTACCAGGACTTCCGGAAGGCAAAAGTCTGGCCACAAGGGGTCATTCTGCAGAGGTGCGATGGACTTCATCCACCAGAGCCATAATCTTTATAGACTTCGTTGCTGCTGCCCTCACATGAAAGTCACGAGGACTTTCCCTTGATACTCACTTAGGTTCAGGCCTTTTAGTACGAGTCAGTTTTGAAGGCAGCAATTTCAGAAGAGAAGAAAATAGCCGTAAGAAGCTCATCTGCTTGTGGCCCACTGTGGATTGGGGTCCCAGAGGAGGTAGGAAAACTCTTTTGTTTCCATAACCTCCCCAAATCATGGATGACCCCAAAGACATACAGCTGTCAGTATAAATACTAACAGTGCGTCCTCAGATAGCTGCTGAGGTGCTCTGGTAAGGGCATCTGCTTATTGAGCTGATCCAGCACGTGGGAGGCTTTCTCTTTCAAGTGGTTCATGTTGGATAGTAATAGCATAATCAGCTTGGAAATTTCCATAGTCATTTCTACAGGATGTCCCATCAACAAACAGGATTAACTCAGGATTGGTTAAAGGGATGTCTTGTAAATCAGAACGCAGTGTCACAAAAAGGGACATTGTTATTTTCTCACAGTCATGGGGCTCACCTTTGTAGGGTAGAAGTGAAGTAGCAGGATTGAGAACATTGCAACATTTAACACAGTACACACTGCTCTATTTACAATGGATAACCAGCAAGGAACTTTGCTCAATGTTCTGTGGCAGCCTGGATGGGAGGGGAGTTTGGGTGAGAATGGATGCATGTATTCCTATGGGCTGAGTCCCTTTGCTGTTCACCTGAAACTGGCACAACATTGCTCATCAGCTATACCCAATACAAAATAAAATCTGTTTGTTTTTTTTTTTTAAGAATGTTGCGACATTTAAGATGGCTATTAGGAAGTGAAAGCGGAAGAATCTCATAAGAGGTTAAACCTGCTTGCAGAGAAATGTGTCAATTTAGAGTTAAGACCACTCTGGACTGCAGTGAGGAGGCTGTTAAGTAAACATAATCTCCAAGGGTTAGGTCTGCTGAGGCTTCTACTAACTTCCAACAACAGGAAGGAATGACTGACTCAAGTGCATTCTACAATATGCAGTTGGCCTGTGTTTATTACCATGTCTTTGCATGAGCATTTCCAGAGCCTGGTTCTCTCTCTCATGCACAAATAAGGTGAAATGTTTTTAATCATTAGGAAGCCCAAGGCAGTGGTTCTTGCAGAGCTTGTTTTAGTCTTATAAAAGCCTGCCTGTGTTTATCTTCCCAAATAAGGGGTTCAAAGGCTGAAAATTTAGTTAAGTTCCTAGAGTGGGGAAATTAATAGAGAAAAATTAGGAACCCATAGCCGCAATAACCAACCAAGTTTGTTAATCCATGAAACTCTTGCTTATTTGTGTGTCTAGGAAATTCTTAAATTAGCTTAATCCTTTTTTGAGATAGCTGGATTTCTTCAGTGCTTAGGTTATGACCTACTTAATGAGCAGTATCTAGAGAGAATTACAATTTTTCCTTAGTAACTTTATGTAGCTTTTCAGCTAATCTTTTATGAATGCCTCTTTGGTAATTTAGCACAATAAAAGGTCATCTAATATTGTAAAAGGATTGATTTCCAGGGAACTGGAAGCTTACATCTTGGGGAGTAGGGAGAAATAAGAAGGCGCTTTAGTGAATCCCTGAGGCACAAGGTATATTACCGTCTAGGTATATTACTGATTGTGAACCCCAGTTCCCCTGACATAGAGTTCTCTTGCTGAGTTACTTTGTTCTATTTTTTTTCTTTTTTTAAAATTGAAGTGTAGTTAATTTACAATGTTGTATAAGTTTCAAGTTTACAATAAAAATGATCCAGTTATATATATGTGTGTGTATATATATATCCATATCTATTCTTTTTCAGAATCTTTGCCCTCTAGGCTATTACAAAATATTGATTATAGTTCCCTGTGATATACAGTAGGTCCTTGTTGGTTATTATCTATTTTGTGTACAGTATGTGTATATATTAATCCCAAACTCCTAATTTATCCCTCCCCCTTCCCCTCCCCTTTCCCCTTTGGTAACCATAAATTTGTTTTCTATTTCTGTGAGTCTATTTCTGATTTGTATGTAAGTTCATTTGTATCATTTTTTTTTTATATACCACATATAAGTGATATCATATGATATTTGTCTTTCTCTGTCTGACTTACTTCACTTAGTGTGATCATCTCTAGGTCCATCCACGTTGCTGCAAATGGCACTGTTTCGTTCCTTTTTATGGTGCTTTATTCCCTTTCTTGTCTTGCCTTTGTTTCCCTCAGAATTGGGGGGCATCAAAGAAAAGGGTGGGGGTTTAAAATGAGTAGGATACTTTCTAGGTACAAAGGCCAATTTCTGTCCCCTAGCTCTTGCTTGTAGAAAAAGGCTTTAGTCTACTAGGCCTTCCCTGAGATTCAACAAGCAGACTCAAGCAGTTGCTAATTAAGGAAATGAGAGAAGGCAGAGATGAAGGAAAAGCCATTTAAACAAGTAATGATAGCCTAGGCAAGAGTTCAGTGATAAAACAGAGTCCTACCTAGTTCGCTTAAAGTATGTATATACTAATCAGATACATACCTTTGAGTTGCTCTGTAGAAACTAAGACCGTCACCCAGGTTAAGGATAGTGACTCATTGTGACCATAGCACATAGACCCCAGGCTGATTGGAACCATAATTGATGATTAAGACTGTTACCACAGAGCAGTCCATGAAGAGTCAGAAGAAAGTCCATGAGCTGTAAACCCTCACCCCAAAAGTTGCCTTTTAAAAAACCCTCCCCTGAAAGCCATTGGGGAATTGAGTCTTTTGAGAATGAGCCACCTGTTCTCCTTGCAATAAATGTAATTTCCTTCATTATAATCTGTTGTTAGTAGCTTGGCTTTGCTTCTCATGAGCAAGAGGACCCAAGTTCAGTTTGGTAACAGTTTTTCCCAGTAAAAGAAAATAGATTTTGGTTGTTGGGACCTAAGAATGCTGCAAAAGACTGAACAAAGGTCTACGACAGTGAACCATTTTGAGTCTGGTAGGACTTAGGACACGGAGAAGGCAATGGCACCCCACTCCAGTGTTCTTGCCTGGAAGATCCCATGGATGGAGGAGCCTGGTGGGCTGCAGTCCATGGGGTCGCACAGAGTCGGACACGACTGAGTGACTTAGCAGCAGCAGCAGGACTTAGGACAAAAGGATGTTTGGGTATGAAACAACTGAGAAACTGGGAAAAACCATCTTGTTAATAGTGCTTAAATCCTAGACAAATTTCCATCCCCATTCATTAGTTTTCCTAACCAGTGAGATTTATGTGTTGTAGGGGCTGGTACAAGGAATCATTTGCTATTTTTTCCCACTCTGAGAGATTTGTTGGCATATAAGAGTGGGGTTTAAAGTCGAAAGTGTAACTTCAATATTAACTAGAATTAAGCAAGGTTTCCCATTAATTTTAATAGGAAGCTGCTGGTAATAGTTTGCAGTTTGCTGGAGAATCTCTTGGAGTCCCATCAACTCTGGGAACAAGTCAAATGGGGGCGCTCCCTTGGGAGCAGATATGGGGGCACTAAAGATGAAGAATTTGCGTAAGACCTTGGAGCATAATCCTTTGTCTAGTGTCTCGGTTGATTTCAAATGAGACAAAGGTCCTTAGGCCAGCATTTTGATGGTGGACCCCTACAAGTGTGTAACATAAGAGGCTGAAGTATTATCTTAGATCTCTAGCCTTGTAGCTGTAATAACTGTAAGGCCAACAGCTTGGCAGATTTTTGTTTATGGTCTTCCTCTAAGATCCTTTCAAAATACTTGGCTATGGGACTTACCTGGTGGTCTAGTGGCTAAGACTCTATGCTCCCAGTGCAGGGGGCCTGGGTTCTATCCCTGGTCTGGGAACTAGATCCCACATACCTCAACTAAAGATCTCATGTACTACAACTAAGATCTGGCACAGTCAAATAAATAATTGAATAAAAATAAATATTTAAATAAATTCTCAGCTATGATCATGAACTCAGTCAGACTGCCCCCCACCCCATCCTATTTTCTGCCTTTAAAAAAAAATCAGTCCACTAATCTCAGGTGATAACCATTTACAAATAGGCAACTAGAGCATGTTAGATGACCCTACTTATTAGGGAACCTGGAATACCCCAGAAAGAGGGCTTCTAAGTGAAGATTTTAGGGCTTCTAAAAATCTGCCACAGATCCACCTTTCTTTTGTTTGCATGACTGAATAATAGACCAATCAGTTCAGGCGAGCGAGACTCTAGGAATGGCTTATACAAGGTCAGTTGCTCTTTTGTGAACTTCTTATGGTCAAGGGTCTTGAATATCATTCTCAGGGTTTGCCATTTCGTTTCCTGCATTCATGATTTTGGGCTTTACCAGGTCCTATGAACACATGCACAAGCTGATAAAGTTCTGGCCTCCTAGGATTGTAGGCCCCGATTAGGAGTCTAAATTCATAAAAACAAAAACAAAACCAAAAACCTTCTGGGGATCCTCCATAGGTTTAGGAAATTTCTTAACTATGATCCTTAGTTCAGTCTTTGACCAAGGGGAGAAAGATACCTGAGGTGGTTTGTCTGCAACCTCAGGTATTTTTATCTTAAAAAATAACTGTTTAATAAAAGTATTTTTAGTTTAAAAAGTAACTGTTTTATTAATAAAAGTATTTTTAGTTTAAAAAGTGACTATTTAAAGTAATCCATTTAGTTCTGTTTAGCAGTCTCTTCAGAGTGGAAAGGCAGTTCAGACAGAAAATATATAAATTTTTAAAATATATTTTAAATATATAAATTATAAATTGTGAGGCAATCATAAAACGTGAGGCAAAGGATAGAGGGGAGCAGTGTCATGTTAGTCCTGTTGTCTTTTATTTTAGGCACTTCTTTTATTTTTAATTTTTTGTTAACCTATTTTAACAAGTCTTATATGAAGCTACTTTGGATCTTGAAGACTTTTGGAAGTTTCTCTATCCCAATTCAAATAGGTATCCCATTCTGTTTAATTCAGGAAACTGTACTTTCAAATGCACTTCCTAAATGAATGATTTTATCTAATTGGAGCATTCCCCAAAATGGCCATTGTAATTATAGGTTGTTTTAATAATATTTTTCCTATTTTTGTGGATATTTACAGCTTCCAGGATTATAGCTCTTGGACATAAAATAAACAGGTGTGCTGGAAGGTAGCATGCTTGCTTCTTTAGAATTAAAGATCCAATCTCTTTTAGCTGGCCTTTACCTATACAAGACAAACAAATATGTGCACTTTACCAAAGTTTGGCCAAGAAGAAGGGTCTGTGTGCACCATGAACAATTCCCAACATGGAACCTGGGACTGGAAGAAAGGATTGAATAAGCAGGCCTCAAATGAAAGTTGCAAACTGATTCCAAATAAATGAGGAATCGCAGCTGCTACCTGCAGTTCTCAGGAATCTGGGAACAGAATCAAGGGCTGGGAATTTCCAATCAAATGGGCAATTATGGCTCGAACTACCAGGGGCTCTGATTGTAGAACTAGTGATTCTAGAAAAATAGGGAATGGGTTGAAAAGCCAGTTAGATTGGAAGCTCAATACAAAGAGAGAAACTTACCCACAGCTTTTGAAAGTGATGAGAAGGATAATGAACTCAGGTTCACGGGTACCATGGCTGCATTTCTTGTTGTCCCAAATGCCATCAGACATTCACTTCATATCTCACTGCTGTCACCAAATCTGTCCTAAAAACAAAACTTTTAAAATAAGTTTTAAAGATCTGATGGGCTTTGTTAAATATTCATGAATCAGGTAGCATCCCACCTACCAAGTAAAGGAGAGCTCCAAAGGGGTATGGGAAGGGAAAGAGTTTTAAAGGCAGGACAAGGAAGTCATAAACAGAAAAAAGAATTATTTCAGATTAGGTCCTCTTCCTTTTGGTAAAACAAAGTCTTAGTAGTTGAGTTAGCTCATCTTCCTTTAGGGGATAGAGAGGACTTTCCTGGTGGCTAAGATGGTAAAGAATCCTCCTGCAGTGCAAGAGACCGGTGTTTCATTCCTGGATTGGGAAGAACCCCTGGAGAAGGGAACAGCTACCTACTCTATTTTTATTTTATTTTATTTTATTTGTTTGTTTTGACTATTGTGGGTCTTTGCTGCTGCTTGGGTTTTTCTCCAGATGGAGTGAGCGGGAGCTACTCTTCATCGTACTGCACAGGCTTCTCATTGCAGTGGCTTCTCCTGTTGCAGAGCACGGGCTCTAGGGCTCAAGGGCTTAGTAGTTGCAGCACATGGGCTCAGTAGTTGTGGTTCCTGGGCTGTAGAACACAGGCTCAGTGGTTGTGGTACACAGGCTTAGTTGCTCCGTGGCAAGTGGGATCTTCCCCAACGAGGAATTAAACTTCAGTCTCCTGCATTGGCAGGTAGATTCTGTACCACTGAGCTACCAGGGAAGCCCCCCTACTCCAGTATTCTTGCCTGGAGAATTCTGTGGACAGAGGAGCCTGGCAGGCTATATACAGTCCATGGGGTCGCAAAGAGTCAGATAGGACTGAGTGACTAACACTTTCACTTTCATGAGAAAGATTACCTTATTGGTGCTAACCAGAAGATTCCTGATGGACTGGTTAAAAGTACATTTCTGGGGGAAGTTGGAGCTTCACTTAGATTAGTTATTAAGCTCTGGGTTAATGTGTGGCCTAGCATACGTGACTCTGTTTTGAGCCTGTGCTTTTCTTTTTAAAACATGAAAGCAGCCGTAGACAATATGTAAACAAATGAATAAAGTTGTATTTTAATACAACTTTTTTATAGGCCCCCAAATTTAAATTTTGTATAATTTTCATGTGTCATAAAATACTATTCTTGTTTGGATTTTTATGTGTCATAAAATATCATTCTTCTTTGAATTCATTAATCATTTAGAAAGGGCTATACAGAAACAGGCAATTGGTTGGATTTGACCATTAGGCTATTGTTTGCTGATGCCTGACTTAGTCACTTTCCCAAGGCCGCACAGCTAAAAATGACGGACCCCAAGCATTAGATCCATGTGGTATGACTGTAATCTACACATTTAATGACATCTGCCTCTAATTTTGTAAAAATGTACTACTGTTGATGAATTGAGTTAGTAAGACCGAAAGGAAATATTTAGTTGAAATCAGCAAAAAGGACTACTGGATAGCCTTTCAGTGGAGTGCTGGAATCTCCAAGAATGTGACTGGGCTATTTTATAACTCTGTATGTTGTAGCAAAGCAATAGCTATGCAAATAATTCTTGACTAAAGGCAGGCAGCTAAAGTCTATCTGGTGGAGGGGCAGTACTACCCTACTGTGAAAAAGTCAGTTCTGTATCCACTTTTAAATTCATTTCAATATTCCTTATCTATACATATGTCTATCCTTTATGCAAAGGATAAAGTGAGAGTCAGAATTTTACCATTTTGAAATTATCCTCTTAACAGTTTGAAGGTCTTCATGGGATGCCCAATGGATTCACCCAACAAAGCTGGCTGAAATTTGCTTACTGTGTTATGTTTAATTTTAATTGTATTTCTATGAATTTTGTGTTTTAATTTGTTTATGGCCAATAAGTCTTTCCCCATTGGTAAGAGAAATGATTGGGAATTTGATTTATGGTCTAGTTAGTAATTTCTGAGAAGGAAATGGAAACCCACTCCAGTAGTCTTGCCTAGAAAATCCCATGGACAGAGGAGCCTGGTGTCCATGGGGTCGCAAAGAGTCGGACATGACTGAGCGACTTCAGTTTCAGTAATTTCTGTAAAGGGATTATTGGATTATAGAGATCTACAGATATTTGTTCATTCTTTTTATGTTTGTATGTCTAATTGACTATTTTGAGTTAAATCAAAAGAGAGAGAGATTGGAGATGCTACACTCCTGGCTTTGGAGACAGGGTAAAGGGCTGCAAGCCAAGGAATACAGGTAGCCTCCAGAGCTTCCAGAATGAATGCACACCCTTTATTTCACCTCTTTTCAGCCTTCAGACCCCCAGAAAATAGTAAATTTCTGTTCTTTTAAGCCACTAAGTTTGTGGTAGTTTGTTACAACAGCAATAGGAAACTAATACAGATTCTTTAACAATATGTCCTCCTTTAACCAGGATATAATTGGCAGGAGAAAGAAGAGTTGGGAGGAGCTGTTACAACAAAGAATCCGTTGGAGGACCCTGAGAGTTCAAAATGTAGTGGCTCTTCATTGGCTGAGCTGTGATAATGTCTCATTGACTAAGCTTTTGCCAGGTAAGGAGAAATTATTCTTCCTCCTGCTGTGTTGTGAAACAGTAACTTTCTACTGAAGTTGCAAAGAATATATTTTCCTGTTGGGTCTGCTGCTGCTGCTGCTAAGTCGCTTCAGTCGTGTCCGACTCTGTGCGACCCCATAGACGGCAGCCCACCAGGCTCCCCCATCCCTGGATTCTCCAGGCAAGAATACTGGAGTGGGTTGCCATTTGGGTCTGCAGTTACGGTCAATTGATAAGACATAAGAGCTCCCCTTTCTGGACTCGCAACTCCATTTTGTTTTGTTTTATTGAAGTTCCAACTCCATTTTAAATGAAGTTTCTGTTCATTAATTTTCACTCTGCCATCTGAAGCTTATCAGTCTCTCCTCTCCTCCTGGCTGACTTTCCCACTTTCTTCTGTTTACACATAGTGTCCTGACTGGACTGCCCACCAAGTTGCTCTTTCTAGTCTAAGGATGACCTCAACACTGGTAGAGAGCAGAGATGATGCACGCACCTCGAGTGGAAGGAAGTCCTTCCTGAACCAGCGCTCCAGCTGTGCACATCCCAGAAGACGTCCTCCCCTTACTGGGCTCTTGTGACATAATAAGAAATATATATTTGGTCTTCCTCCCCAGTTTCTGGCACAGAGCTCCTAAAACTCTTGTAATTTCCTAAGTGATAAGAGGTGAAGGACCATCTTTTGTTATAGTATTTAGTTTTTGTCCCCGGTTCCTGAAATAGCTCTTAGAGCAATAAAGGTGGAAGTAGTATATTTTGTTATTCACAACAAGCCCCTTCCTACCAGAAATAAGTTTAGGTTAATGAAGTGATTTTTTAAAATCCGCTAAGGACGGGAGCTTTTTGCCAGGGAAACTGACTGAGTGATTAGAGGATTGGAACTTTCAGCTCCACCTCCCCACCTCAAGGGAGGGGAGAGTGACTGGAGATTGAGTTAATCACTAATGGCCAACATTTTATTCAATCATGACTACCAAATGAAACCTCCAGAACAATCCTAATCACATGTGTTTGAAGTGTCCAGGTGGTGAACACATTCACATGCTGGGACTATGGCATGTCTGGAGAAGGCTTGGAAGCTCTCTGCTCCTTGCTACATACCTTGCCCTCTGCATCTCTTCTGCTTCACTGTTCCTGAGTTGTATGTTGTATCACTTTTTTATAGTTGATTTACAACTTTTTTTTTAGTTTCAGGTGTACAGCAAAGTGATTCAGTTACTTATATATATATAAGAACCTTCAGATTCTTTTCCACTATAGTTAATTACAAGATATTGGATATAGTTCCCTGTGCTATACAGTAAGACCTTGTTGTTTATCTGAGTTGTATCTTGTACAATAAAGTGGTAAATGTGTTTCCCTGAGTTCTATAAGCTGTTTAAGCAAATTACTGAACCTGAGGGAAGACATGGAAAATTCAGTTTGTTGCCAAGTAGGACAGGAACTGTGGATGACCTGGGAACCTACTGCTTGGGATTAGCATCTGAAATGGGGACAGTCTTCTGGGACTGAGCCCTTTACCCTATGAATTCTGATGCTAACTTCAGGCACATAGCATCAGAATTATATTGAATTGGAAGACATACAGTTGGTGTCTACAAAGAATTGGAGAAGAGTTTGGTGTAGAAAAGCCACTGGTTTTGATCTCATTAGTGTTGTGAGTAGAAACAGAAATGAAGTTTTACATTCAGCCCTTCTTCCCTCCCTCAATTCTACAAAATAGGACAGTCCTTCAGAACTGTCATTTTCAGTCAGTTCAGTTCAGTTCAGTCTCTCAGTCATATCTGACTCTTTGTGACCCCATGGACCGCAGCACACCAGGCCTCCCTGTCCATTACCAACCCCCAGAGTTTACTCAAATTCATGTCCATTGAGTCGGTGATGCCATCTACCATCTCATCCTCTGTCGTCCCCTTCTCTTCCTGCCTTCAATCTTTCCCAGCATCAGGGTCTTTTCAAATGAATCAGTTCTTCGCATCAGGAGGCTGAAGTATTGGAGTTTCAGCTTCAGTATCAACCCTTCCAGTGAACACCCAGGACTGATCTCCTTTAGGATTGACTAGTTGGATCTCCAAGGGACACTCAGGAGTCTTTTCCAAAGCAGTTCAGAAGCATCAGTTCTTCGGTGTTCAGCTTTCTTTATAGTCCAACTCTCACATCCATACATGACTACTGGAAAAACCATAGCTTTGACTAGATGGACCTTTGTTGGCAAAGTAATGTCTCTGCTTTTTAATATGCTGTCTAGGTTGGTCATAACTTTCCTTCCAAGGAGTAAGCATCTTTTAATTTCATGGCTGCAGTCACCATCTGCAGTAATTTTGGAGCCTAAAAATAAAGTCTGATACTGTACCCATTGTTTCCCCATCTATTTGCCATGAAGTGATGGGACCAGATGCCATGATCGTCGTTTTCTGAATGTTGAGCTTTAAGCCAACTTTTTCACTCTCCTCTTTCACTTTCATCAAGAGGCTCCTTAGATCTTCTTTGCTTTCTGCCATAAGGGTGGTGTCATCTGCGTATCTGAGGTTATTGATATTTCTCCTGGCAATCTTGATTCCAGCTTGTGCTTCTTCCAGCCCAGCATTTCTCATGAGGTACTCTGCATATAAGTTAAATAATCAGGCTGACAATATCAGCCTTGATGTACTCCTTTTCCTATTTGGAACCAGTTTGTTGTTCCATGTCCAGTTCGAACTGTTGCTTCCTGACCTGCATATAGGTTTCTCAAGAGGCAGGTCAGGTGGTCTGGTATTCCCATCTCTTTCAGAATTTTCCACAGTTTATTGTGATCCACACAGTCAAAGGCTTTGGGCATAGTCAATAAAGCTGAAATAGATGTTTTTCTGGAACTATCTTGATTTTTTGATGATCCAGCAGATGTTGGCCATTTGATCTCTGGTTCCTCTGCCTTTTCTAAAACCAGCTTGAACATCTGGAAGTTCACGGTTCACATATTGCTGAAGCCTGGCTTGGAGAATTTTGAGCATTACTTTACTAGCGTGTGAGATGAGTGCAATTGTGCAGTAGTTCGAGCATTCTTTGGCATTGCCTTTCCTAGGGATTGGAATGAAGACTGACCTTTTCCAGTCCTGTGGCCACTGCTGAGTTTTCCAAATTTGCTGGCATATTGAGTGCGGCACTTTAACAGCATCATCTTTTAGTATTTGAAATAGCTCAACTGGAATTCCATCACCTCCACTAGCTTTGTTCGTAGTGAGACTTCCTAAGGCCCACTTGACTTCACATTCCAGGATATCTGGCTCTAGGTGAGTGATCACACCATCGTGATTATCTGGGTCATGAAGATTTTATTTTTGTATAGTTCTTCTGTGTATTCTTGCCACCTAAAATGTTTTAGATTCCCATATAAAAGAGAAATACTTCCTTATTATATATTGCTATGTTTTCTGGTCTCCATACAATATAGTTGGTGGGAGAAGAGCTATTTTTATTTAAAAACAAAAAAGAAAAATTGATGAGATGGCAATCTCAGTTTTGTTTAAAAAAAAAAAAGAGAGAGGAAAAACTGTGTGTCTGTGTATGTATAAGAAGACATTTATGGTGGTCACTGCCAATGATAGGATTACAACTGATTTTAATGGTTCATTTGCCTTTTCATCATTCTCTAGTTTGTTACAAAAATAATAAAAAGGATACATCATACATAACATCCTCATATTTTTAATTTTTTCATGGTGCCTCAAGAATCCACCAAATTGTAAAAAATTATGAATGAGAAGCATGCAAGTCAGACTGACTTGTCCAGGGACCAGAAATGCCTCAAATAATCCTAAAAACACTTATCAGAGCTGCAAAAACAAAGCTAAAGAACTAAGGATCTAGACCCAAAGCCAGACCATGCAGCTGTATTCCCAGTAGGTTCCCATGACACAGAGATGGTACTGAGTAAATGTGCAAATATTCTGAGTCGGCTCTATCATGCAGAAGTTATCCTTTATCACACTGTGCATGGATTTTGCTCTCTTTTTGCTTTCTAAACCATTTCCCTGCACCAATCTCTCTCTCTTGGGGTGATGTCCAGACAAGAGTATGAGAATCCTTAGTTGCCACACGAATGCCTCATTGGAGTGAAGAAAATGAGATTTCATTTGTGAGGAGGAACCCAAGAAGAGCAATCATTCTCTTCTAACAGCTTATAAAGATGTGAATAGAATTGTTTTTGTTTTCACTTCTTTCCTCAGGACTCTCTCAACAGTCCTGATAGGAGACTGTGGTAAGCAACACAGTCCCTGCTATACGGGAACAGAATTTACCGCCCTATAATATGTCTCTCTGGCATATTAGTTGTTTTTTGTTTTGTTTTGTTTACTACAGCAAACACTTTTAATAAGAACACAAAATGTGCACAACAGTCACCTTCTGGGGAATGTAAACGAACTATCACAAGTAGTAATTCTGCTGGAAGAATAAAATAAGGCTCTCTCAGAGTACAAATGTACATGAGGGAATGATTTAAAATAGGTTCATGATTTATAGTCACATTATACTGTGTTAAACACTGAAAACAAGCATATTAATTAAAAAGCCAGCTAAATGGCAATTGAACATATATACAAATGTTAGTCCACAAAGTTCATGTTAACAGTTTTAAGTACTTGATTTCAACACAAAAGAAATGAACAAGTGAAGAGAAACATCTCAAAGTATTAATTTATGACAAATATCTATGAAGTCTATGACAAAAATCAAGAGAACTTATATTGAAAAAGGATTACATTACTGATAAAACCACATGGAAGACAGACCACATAACACAAAACCAATAGTGCTGAGCTGTTTTAAGCTGGTTATTTTCTAAGAAACAGCAGACTTGGGAAGAGGTCTGAAAACCAAGAAGCAAAAGGAGTTGCTGTTTTTTGGAAATATTTCCTGTAAGGAAAATCTTCATTTGCAAGGGTGTTTTCCTCTCTGTGCCTTGAGGAGGATGACCAAGTCTCTAGAAACATTTATCAATGGAGAAAGCAAAGATAAATCTGTATCAGAATCACCTTTGTTTACTGTGCTTTTCCTGATAGCCGTTCCTGACTGACACTCCCTACCTTTAGCCTCTCTTTTGTCTTTAGCTGAGGATGGTATTTAAGGTGAGAGCTTTGGCCATTTGGGTGAGTTACTCAGTTTTTCTGTGTTTCTGTCGTGTATATGCTTCCCATGTGGCTCAGCTGGTAAAGAATCCAACTGCAATGTAGGAGACCTGGGTTCGATCCCTGAATTGCAAAGATTCCCTGGAGAAGGGAAAGTCTACCCACTCCAGTATCCTGGCCTGGAGAATTCCATGGACTATACAGTCACAAAGAGCTGGACACGACTTTCACTTTGGCTTTCCCTGATAACTCAGTTGAAGTCTCAAGTTACTGGGTCTTCCCAGGTGGCGCTAGCGGTAAAGAATCCACTTGCCAACACAGGAGACACAAGAGGTTTGATCCCTGGGTCAGGAAGATCCCCTGGATGAGGGCATGGCAATCCACTCCAGTATTTTTGCCTAGAGAATCCCATGGACAGAGGAACCTGGTAGGCTACAGTCCATAGGGTCACAAAGAGTCGGACAAGATTGAAGCGACTTAGCACACACACACACACACATATTATTAAATTTTGTTTCATTTTCTCCTGTTAATTTGTTTTATGTCAATTTTAGTTCTTAGACCAGAAAAATCTAGAAGAGTAGAGGAATATTTCTTCCTCCTAAGCAGTAATTCCTCTAGGCTGATAACATGGCTCTCTCTGGCTGACTTAATTTCCCCCAGAGGCCTCCTTGACTCTTCTTTTGATCCTGTCCTGGAGAGACTTTCCTACCAAACTTCTAGACATGCCCCACTCCTGAGCCCTTAGATATTCAGGTGGAACCCCTGCTACATGGTAACTGATTTACAGGCAGAGCAAAAACTAAGCTATTTTAAAAATCATATCTCTGTAATTAAGCCCTAGGCTCTTTAACTGTACCCCCAAGGAATGTGATTGTAAGACCCATCACTTCTTGAGTCATCCTCTCAGACACTTTATAATGTGTCAATTGTTTTTAAAAAAATATTTTGACACTTGTTAAAATATTAAGGAAGACTTTATGCAAGACTATTGCAATCAAGATGTTGTAACAGGGGAGAACTATTCAGCTCACCTCCAAGTACAGCCAAGACAGCTGGGAATTTACAGCCCATGAGCTGAGTAAGAAATGAGTGGATGGAAAATTACTAGGAGGCAACATCAAGGGTAGGAAGATTCTAGATAAACTGACTTAGCAGGATTCTTACTACAACTGAGGTAGGTACACTAAAGATAGGACCTGGGCCAAGGCCAGCCCCTAGTTGAAAACAGGGCTCAGAGGAACCTAAGTTTGGTCAAGGAGAGAATCTTTATCACAATAATTCCTGTTTTAAGATGTGGGTTCTAGAACTGAACGATGTAACACAGACATGATCTGATCAATGCAGGGTCTAGAGGGTTCTGTCCTTGGTGTGAATGCTAAATTTCTCCAATTTATAAGGTTGATGTGAGATTGCTGGGTTGTCACAGAGCCCCCTTATATGGTTGGTTCATAATTAACATTGCAAGCAGGTGTTTACTCACAAGAACTCGCTTTCAATCTTTCTGTCATCTTACTCCTGATGCTAAAAACTAGACCTCTGTGCACTGGTGCTGAATCAAATCTCATAGACAGAGTTTTGGGTGAAGTAGAAAAAAAAATAGCTTTATTGCTTTGCTAAGCAAAGGGGACACAGTGGGCTTGTGTCCTTCAAAACTGTGTGTCCCGACCTGGGAGGATTTGGTGAGGAATTTTAGAGCAATGGTTCAAGAGTGGAGTTACTGATAAGATTAGGGTGTGTGCACTTCTTTAATCTGACCTCACATGATCTCCTGATGAACTTTTCTTGTTCCTTTAATCTGGTCTCTGATGGTCTTCTCTGGAATGAAGAATGTTAGCATCTTCCATTTATTGAGGGTTTTAGTTCAGTAAAGAGTTCAAAGATATTGTTACGCGAATCCCTTGAGTAGAAACCAGGACCCTGCCCCAAGACTACACTATTGTTTCTTGACTGATGTTCCCCTGTCTCTGCAACTCCTCCCTTCCTTGATCAGCAACTGTTGGTGTCTTCACTTTGGGACTCAGGGGAGGTCTTGGAAGCAGGAGTCTATCTCCTACAGACAAGAAATGGGGGACAGAGAGGCTTCCATGCCTAGAAGCCCCGGGGGTCCTGCTGTTTTTCAGAAGTGGCTCCACTATGGGCCTAGGAATTTATTTCAATAACTGGACATTACCATCCTCATTCGCTGTTCTACATTGCTTTGTGCAATATTTCACAAGTGTATGCCATGATAAGGGATGCTGCACAATTTAATGCTGATCCTGTAAACTACCTTGAGCTTACAGTTGGTGCACTATCTGAATAGATGCTGTGCTTCCAGTTTTCAAGTGTCCTGTAGCATCCCTGTGAGTTTGCTGCAGCACTTCAGGGCACCTTAAAGCATAGCTTCAGAACCATGGCCTTGGCAGGCACGTCATCCCTTTTATAAATTGGAAAAGAAGTATGTCAAGGCTGTATATTGTCACCCTGCTTATTTAACTTATATACAGAGTATATCATGAGAAACACTGGGCTAGAAGAAGCACAAGCTGGAATCAAGATTGCCAGGAGAAATATCAATAACCTCAGATACGCAGATGATACCACCCTTATGGCAGAAAGCAAAGAAGAACTAAAGAGCCTCTTGATGAAAGTGAAAGAGGAGAGTGAAAAAGTTGGCTTAAAGCTCAACATTCAGAAAACGAAGATCATGGTATCCAGTCCCATCACTTCATGGCAAATAGATGGGGAAACAATGGGTACAATAACAGACTTTATTTTTAGGCTCCAAAATCACTGCAGATGGTGACTGCAGCCATGAAATTAAAAGATGCTTACTCCTTGGAAGGAAAGTTATGACCAACCTAGAGAGCATATTAAAAAGCAGAGACATTACTTTGTCAACAAAAGTCCGTCTAGTCAAGGCTTTTTCCAGTAGTCATGTATGGATGTGAGAGTTGGACTATAAATAAACCTGAGCGCCAAAGAATTGATGCTTTTGAACTGTGGTGTTGGAGAAGAGTCTTGAGAGTCCCTTGGACTGCAAGGAGATCCAACCAGTCCATTCTGAAGGAAATCAATTCTGAATATTCATTGTAAGGACTGACGCTGAAGCTGAAATTCCAATACTTTGGCCACCCGATGCGAAGAACTGACTCCTTTGAAAAGACACTGATGCTGAGAAAGATTGAGGGCAAGAAGAGGGGATGACAGAGGATGAGATGGTTGGATGGCATCAGCAACTCAATGGACATGAGTTTGGGTAAACTCCAGGAGTTGGTGATGGACAGGGAGGCCTGGCATGCTGCAGTTCATGGGGTCACAAAGAGTCTGACACAACTGAGCAACTGAACTGATACTAATCTCTCTCTGGACAAGGAACTGCCATTCCAGTAAACAAAAGATGTTGCCTGCCATCCCGGTTCTACAAGGATCAAGCCATCAGTCACTGTAGCCACCCACCAAAGGTGCACCCTCAGGGGCATGCAGGATGGAGAGAAAAAGGAAGCGTTCTGTGCTTTCGGGACTCGCCCTAAATAGTTAAGATGCATATCTAAGGAATAATTTCAATAAATCCAGAGTTTTTTCATCTTCCCATACAAAGAAAAGCACTTAAAGCATAAGCTTGAGATGATTTTTTGTGATTAGCAGTAGTCTTTTGTCATTTGTAGTAATATTTTGTTGTTCAACTACATGATTTTTCCAGCCCAAAGCCCCACTATATAGCCTGACTCCTCCCTTCTCTCTTCACAACAGTTCCTCAGATCTACCTGAAAGGCTATACCACTGGCTAGAGTCCTCAGTAAGTTATAAACTTAACTCCCAACTTTTAAGTTGGGAGGTTTTCTTCAGTCGATATCTCTTCAGTCGAAATTAAAAAAAATTTTTTCAATTTTGTTATTTGAAGACTTATTGGCCAGAGTCACTCAACTAGCAACTCTTGTGTATGAAGAGCAGAAAAAGATAATATTTAGGACATTAGAAGTCAATGTCAGTGAAAATAATGAAATATGGGAGAAAAACGAACTAAGAAAGTCTTAGAAAATGAGATGAGAAACCATGATCTTACTAAATCATTCAACACATGTCAAAGTTTATCACAGAAGACATTTTTTTCTTTTGAATTAGGGCCAGCTTTGGTTATTTGGCTTTGACTGACAGCTGGGATAGTCTGGAATGAAAGGGAGTTGATGAAACTACACTCCCACAACAAAAGGTAGGGTTGTTGTGTTTTTAATCTTTAAAAACCAAGTGTTAAAAAGAAATAAGAAGCCCCAAATGGGATAATTTGCCCCTTACTACAGCAAATCAGGACTTAATTGCTATCTCAACCCTTCCCAGAAATATGGCTTTTAAAATAGTCCATCTGAAGTTTCCTGATTAAATCAGTGAAATGACCTGTATGATAAAGACTCCTCCTTTTCCCCACACCAGAAAAGATGATATCCTGGCCCCAAATGATCTTTTTATTTTTTTTTTCCAGCTAATGGCTTCCTTGCCCCCACCTCCGCTTCTAGAAAAGTTTTCCATTTTGCACTGCTCCTCTGAGGCCCCTTTTGGTTCCTAGATGGGCTGCTTTCCTTTCACAAATCACCTCATATAGCCAATTAGATCTTCCAACTTACTGGGGGTTGACTTTGTTTTTTAGTACGAGGAAGAGAGAGAAGGACAAAGAGGGGAAGGGAAGAGGAAATTATTTCTCCCCTCACATAATATTTTTTAATCACTCATTTTGTAATCATCTATGTTCCCTTGCTTAGAGGTAATCATGTTTGTGCTGCTGCTACTGCTAAGTTGCTTCAGTCGTGTCTGACTCTGTGCGGCCTCATAGACGGCAGCCCACCAGGCTCCGCCATCCCTGGGATTCTCCAGGCAAGAACACTGGAGTGGGTTGCCATTTCCTTCTCCAATGTGTGAAGGTGAAAAGTGAAAGTGAAGTCTCTCAGTCATGTTTGACTCTTACGACCCCATGGACTGCAGCCTACCAGGCTCCCCTGTCCATGGGATTTTCCAGGCAAGAGTACTGGAGTAGGGTGCCATTGCCTTCTCTGAATCATGTTTATACCATGTGCATTAATACAGGATGTTAAAGAGGCTAAGCCTGGATCAAAGTTTAGGATAAACAGGACAAAAAATCTTTGGGCTTACACGGTGCTTCCCTCTGCCCCAGTCTTGGTGAAGTGGCCTTGTCCAGGCCTGTTCAATTCTTTCTTTAGTCCCATTTTAGGCATCTTTGTATCCTACTCTCTGGGTCCATCTGGATCAGAACATGGTAAAGCAATGCCTCACAGCAGGAAGGCTTTGCTTGTGCTCATAGTTGCTCACTGGGCTCCCCAGTCTCTCCAGAAATAGGGACTGTTGTTCTTACCCAGCAGGAACTTTAATTATCCAAGAGACTGGGGCCTTCATGAGTGGTTTCTTAACAATTCCATGAGTCATACATTCAAAAAATGGAAAAAGCAGATCCTGAAATCCATGAGTAATAGCACTGTTTCAGAATCAGGGGCACAGTTTTGCTTCCAGATTCCTGAACTTAGGTTTCACTATTTTAGAAATCTGAGCTGGTGGTAAAAGGAACAAAAATGAATGTGTTATGTGCCCCTTGGTTCATGATCAGCGTTTTCACATAGCTCAGCCTTAGTGCAAGGAGCAGCGGTAAGGTTTTGTTCTCACCTCACAAAGCAGCTGCGCTGATACTTAAAGCAGCTGGCTCTAATGTCAGCAATCGACTTGACAACTTGACTGGTAATTTCACAAGCTAACTTAAACACTCCAGACTGGTTCACAAGCACTGGAAACAAGGAAAGTACTCGGCAGTCAGTGAGAAGAACCAGCCCCTCATACTCCAGAGGAGAAAGTTTCCCTTGTTATAAACTAAAAGGGAAAAAAGGCAAGGCGTCATATTTTAAATTACTAATTAGCTATTTCATGCTGCAGCCAAAGCACTTATCTGTTGAACCAAATATATCACTGTAATGGTTTTGTTTGATGATATTTGGAAAGTTGAAAGTCGACAATGTGAAATATTCAACTCATTTGCACCATCATTAAGAAATGAATTAGAGCCGTGGCATTTAAGAGTTGGATGTTGTGCTGTGACATGAAAAAGAAGCATCCTTTGAGCCTTTCCCCAGAGCCCAGGCAGGCCTCCAGATTTCAGGAACCCGGGATGACTAAATAAGTGGGATTATGAAAGGTATGGAAATCCAAACATCTGCCCCAAACTGTCTCTTTTTACTTTAGGAACTGTCAATTTCCAAAGCCAAACTGAAGAATAAACATTTTTTAAGAGGCACATACAAGGAATAGTTTGCCCCTAACCAAGGGTGACATTAAATAAGCCCACGAATGAGGTGCTAGGCAGGATCACTACTGCACCATTAGAAAAAGTGGTCAGGCAGTCCTGAGGCCTCAGATGGAGTCTAGTTTAAAGAGTTAGGAAAGTTAACTTAAGATCAGGGAAAATGGAAAAATATAGGTTCCCAGCCTTTGAATTCCACCAAAGAAGAGAAACAAGAAAGGAATATATAATATAATTATGTAAACCATACAGACCTTAACATTCAGAAAACTCACCATTCAGAAAACTAAGATCACGGCACCCAGTCCCATCACTTCATGGCAAATAGATGGGGAAACAATGGAAATAGTGAGAGACTTTGTGTTTTGGGGCTCCAAAATCACTGCAGATGGTGACTGCAGCCATGAAATTAAAAGACTCTTGCTTCTTTGAAGAAAAGCTATGACAAACCTAGAAAGCATATTAAAAAGCAGAGATATTACTTTGCCAACGAAGATCCATCTAGTCAAAGCTATGGTTTTTCCAGTAGTTGTGTGTGGATGTGAGAGTTGGACTATAAAGAAAGCTGAGTGCTGAAGAATTGATGCTTTTGAACTGTGGTGTTGGAGAAGACTCTTGAGAGTCCCTTGGACTCCAAGGAGATCCAACCAGTCCATCCTAAAGGAGATCAGTCCTGAGTGTTTACTGGAAGGACTGATGCTGAAGCTCCAATACTTTGGCCACCTGATGCGGAGAACTGACTCATTGGAAAAGACCCTGACACTGGGAAAGATTGAAGGTGGGAGGAGAAGGGGATAACAGAGGATGAGATGGTTGGATGGCATCACCAACTCAATGGACATGAGTTTGAGTAAGCTCCAGGAGTTGGTGATGGACAGGGAGGCCTGGCATGCTGCAATCCATGGGGTCGCAAAGAGTCGGACATGACTGAGCGACTGAACTGAACTAAACTGAACTGCTACAGACCTCTGAGGGTCTATGGAGGAAGCCAATAACCACAGGCGTTTCCAGGGGCCAAAGGGACAGTGACCCTGAGTGGCTCCCAAACATAGAATGGGAAAGAAAGGAATAAGTGGAGACCTCAAATTTGGGATCTCAGGTACAGATTCTGTTAACAATATAACGATAGCAACACACAAATTCTTTCCTCCCTCACGGCCTTTGAACTTGTCCTTCCAGAAGGGCATGCGTCCTGTTTTCACATGGCTGCTGCTGTTAGTCATTCACCTCTCCATGAGCTTTCCCCAACCACTGGTCACCCTGCACCACATCACTCTGCTTTAACGTCTTCACGGCTTTTACCACCATCTGGGTTCATCATATTTGTTATCTGAGTATCTATTAGTGGTCTGCTATGGGGGAGGAGGAATGAAAGTCAATACATGAAGCACATAACTTCCAAATAATAAAAAATAAAATCTGTAATATTCTTTATTGTATGTGTCATATAGTCAATTGATTTTCTCAGAACGTCATTGAAGATTTTTGCCAAACTCAACTGTGGTTGCATTTCAACTGTGATTTAACAGAGTTGCATCCCATTCCCAATAAAAGTATTGTCGTTAAACGTGATATGTCATCTACTATTAGACTATTTCTCAGCCTCATACAGATTATGTTCATTGAATTAGCACTTCTTTCAGCTTGGGCACTATTGCTTACAAGAGTGCTAGTCATGGTTTTAGCATCTTGTGCAGTTGCGAGGTTTGGAATGTTGTTTATCAATAGCTTTCAAAATTCCTGACAATGTAATGATCCACTCTCATGGGCCAACACAAGCTCTGTGCCTCTGCAGCCAGATGGGAGAAAGATTTATGAGAGGATGAAGGACACCCGGAATGTGTCACATGTACACAGAGCCTTTCCTAATACAAAACATACTCATATCTTCATTTTGATGCTCTTAAACTCTTTCTCTACCTGATTCTTAATCTTCCTGGGATGGAAAGACTGGGAAAAGTGCTGTCTTCCCAACTACAGTTGCCCAGCTACTGACAATTACCACACTAATTATTAGAGGGTTCTAATGTCCAGAGATTTTGGTCCGAGGTGGAACCTGGAGCTACAGACATCTGAAGCAATTCTTTTCACTGACAGACCATCTTTTTATAAGCGTTGTGTCATAGATTTCAAAACGCTGAGAGCATTTTGGTCTCCTGACTCACGCTGTTTAATTTTGCCTACTCACAGAGGCCTGCAACTTCCACTCAGGCTGGTCATGTGATACGATGTGGCATTTCTTTCGTTTTTAGGATATGGCAATGTATTTGTTTGCTAAGGCACCATAAAAAAATACCACAAACTGGATTGTTTAAATAACAGAAATTGATTATCCCAGATGTCTGAAGGCTAGAAATCTGAAATCAAGGTGTTGTTGGGTTGGTTCCTTCTGAGAGCTGTGAGGGAGAATCCAGTCCAGGTCTGTCTCCTAACTTCTAAGGGTTGGCTGGCAGCCTCTCACATTCCTTGGCTTGTGGACCCATTACCCTGATCTCTGCATTCAGCTTCATATGGCATTCTCCCCATGGGCCTGTGTCCAAATTTCTCATTTTTATAAGGACACCAGACATGTTAAAGAAGGGGCTGAGTACTCCAGCTTGACCTCATCTTATATTATATCTGCAATGACCCTATTTCCAAGGTCGCAATCTTAGGTACCAGGGTTAGGACTTCAATATAAGAATTTGTAGAGGAGACACAGTTCAGCCCAAAATAGTAGATGCTTTTTTTTTTAAATCTAACTCTAAGACCTTTAAGCTAGATGGAATTCTAAGACAAGTAAATGTATTCTCTATCTAGTTAAGAATTTTTAAACTTTATGGGATCTTTCATAGCTTTGGGCTTTTACAACTCTTAGAAATATTTAAAGATAGGTCATCATGCAGCTCTGTTTTGGAGTCAAGAACTCAGGAGATCATTCTTCTGACAACTCCGTTCAAGTCAACAGTGGTACAGTGCTGGATAACATGCTGTAAATGTATATTACATCTTTGAAATCCACTCTGAAATCTCTACTGTTTTACTCCCACAGTCCCTCTAGAAATTCAATAAACAGCTCAGTGATTACTGGCTATAAATCAATTCTAAGTTGAGCATTTCTGCTTACAGTTGAACATTTCTGAAATCACAATCTGTTTATGATTTTTGGCACAGTAGTTTAATTAGCAGCATTTTTTTCATGGGATACAAAATAATGATATGATCTTAACTGTGGTGTCTTACTTTCAATGATATACAGTAGTGAACATCTACTATTTTCAGGTGCTGTGAAGTACTTAGAATCTAATGAATAGTCATAGAAAGAACAGCCTTCACAGTCTCTTAGGAGAGACAGGTAATAATCTTCACTGTAGTAATGTGGGGAGATAGTTTTTTCTGGGGAGATAGTTCCTTTCAGAGAATCCTCCTGATTCTCACTTACCTACTGCCCTTTTCATCCACGTTGCACTGTGATTATTGGTTTTCTTGACTGTCTCCTCTAGCAACTGGAGGCAGCTGTCCTTATTTACTGGTCCTTATATCCTCATTGCCCCAGACTGAGCATGGCCCATAGTCAATGCTAAATGATTAAATGAATGGATATAGCTCTAAGCCTACATTGTGTCAGAAAATCTCACTAAAGAAAACTTAGAATTTATGATTAACTATGAAAACAAACTCAAGTTTATCTGCCTACAGGACTTTCAAGTAGGACTGCCTAGAATGCATATCATTAAATGGCTTTTTTGCTGTGGTGGTCCTTGGTAAAAGTTGGAAAATCATAGCAAAGTGTAAGGGTTGTTCTTTGGTTTGCAGTTTTCACAGCCAGATGTCATCTGGACTGTAATATCATTCAGGAATGTAGGCGTGTGGAGTGAGGTCTTCCCTGTATTCCAGGGTCCTATATCTCTCTTCTTTATTCTCAGGTTCAGACAAAATTGAGCCTAAGTGAGCTTTGACTAGCATTTTGAAGAGGTGAATAGATGGGCAGTAGCTGAACAGGACAAGATTGAGATTTAGTAATGCAGGGACAACATAAGGCATATGTGTTAGTTTTCTACTGCTGCATAACAAATGATTATAAACTTAGCGGTTTAACACAACACGTATTTATTATCCCACAGGTTCTGTGGGCCAAGAGCTGGGCATGGCTTAGCTGGGTCCCCTGCTTAGGGTCTTACAAGGCTACAAACAAGGTGTTAGCCCGGCTCAACTGAACAATGATCTGCTTCCAAACTCCTTCAGGTCATTGATAGACCTCATCTGCTTATGGTTGTACAACCAGTTTACTTGCTGGTTACAGATAGGGCTGCTCTCAGCTCTAGAGGCACCTGCAGCTCCCTATCACATGCCCTCTCCTTGGGCTTTCTCACAACATGGCACTATACTTCAGAGCCAGCAATGGAGAGAGAATCTCTGACCGAAGGGAGAGCCCAGTCCTCTGTTAAGGACTTTTACCTGATTGAGTCAAGTCCATCCACGACAATCTCCCTTTTGATTTACTCAGAATCAACTGATTTGGGATTTTAATGACATCCATAAAATCCCTTCCTCTTTGTCATATTCTGTTGGCTAAAAGCAGGTCACTAGTCCCACCCAAACTCAAGGGAAGGGGAGATTACATAGGGTGTGAACATTAGAGAGAGAATCAGGGGATCCATTTTAGAATTCTATCTATCTCAGCATAGATATCCCCTCACTATAATAACTTGGAAGTTAACTTTATGGAATTCCAGGGTTGGAAAGGACTTCCACAGACTTTAAGTAGATCAGAAAAAATGAATGTTTATCCCTTTATAGGTCTTCAAGGAAAGTGAGTTTCTTCATAATCAATCTTTGTGAATAACAAAAGTCAACACTTATAGGAGGGAAATATGTTTCTTACCAGGTCCAATTCCTTGGTAGAGGCTTTCTAGCTTTCTGAGGTATGGAGTTGGGAAGGTTGTGAAGCTAAGAGTTCTGTGGAAAAGAATTCCAGGATCAATTATTGATGTTTACCCAGCAAAGGCTAGTGGAAACAAACATATGACACAGCTGCGAATGTTGTAATGAGAAAAGAACCAGAAGGGAGGAATGGTCTGCTCCAGACCCATGTCCACTCTAGCAGGTGACTTTGAGAAATCACTTTACCTCTCAGCTCTTGTTTCTTAATCTGTTTAAAAAAGAAAAGGGAAAAAAAAAGTTGCCTCTTAGGGTTTTCTTGATGATTAAATGACAAACCTCAGATGAAGTTGTTCTGTAAATATAAACATTAAACAACTGTAAGATGTTATTGCCGTCTAACTTCTTGAAAGAAATTCTTCCAGTATATCTTCTGACATAGCCTTTGTCCCAAGCACCTTGTTGCTGCTTTCACCAAATCTCAGGTAGAAAATATATTTCTCAAATTTGCACTTGGTGGACTGACAACTCCCTGGAATAGATGTCTGTCTTATCAAACTGATGAACAGGATGACAACACCATTGTAACTATAGAGTCAACCCTAATGTGTTCTAACTCCTTTGAGTTTGGTATGTTAAGATCAAGGTTCACCTAAACAAACAAACAACTTTATTTTAAAATCATGTGTGAACCCTAGGATTGCTAAAAGCATGGCTGTACAGGTACAATAGAGCAATCTTGGGATCAGAAAAACAAGTTATTTGTAAAGTAAATGCAATGCAACTGCCTTGAACTCTTTTTAAATGTGGGGCTTCCCCGGTGGCTCAGAGGGTAAAGCGTCTGCCTGCAATGCGGGAGACCCTGGTTCGATACATGTAGGAAGTGTCAATTCAGGAGCTCATACCCACAGGCTCAGCTTGTGTCCCTGCCTTCAGTAATTGTTTTTTCTGATAGCAAGCTGAATATGTGAGTGAGGAAACAGTTACCATCCATCAAATCGCTA